>NC_082649.1:20545968-21950202 GCF_028023285.1 Balaenoptera ricei | reverse complement strand
TATGGCAGATCAACAGATTGATTGCAAAAATTAGCAAAGAGCACTCGCAGGCGAAAACTTGCTTTCAGGGAATGACATGCTTGCTATCACGTATGGAATGTTCTAAGGGTTACAATTCTTATGATTTTAAATATAGAAATTGAAAACAACGTTGTATTCTGTACATTCACCGCAAATTACATGAATCTGTCGGAGTCAAAGGTTTTGCGGTTATTTCTATCCTCATTCCGGAACCAGCGACTTCGTAGGTCTCATTTAATTAAATAGGCATACTTAAGCGCTTGTTTCGCGTGGGGGCCAGTGCGCAATGGATAACGCGTCTGACTACGGATCAGAAGAGTCTAGGTTCGACTCCTGGCTGGCTCGGAGCCCTTTTGACACCCAATCGCCTTGCAATCGACACGCCGGCCAGTTCTTCAAACTTTCTCGGATCACAATGACGTGCTGGGAAAAGCTCCCTCACCTTGCTTCTTGTTGCCCCGCAGGGCAATCAATCCCGCCTCTTGCGCAACGCGGAAGGACCCTTCAAAGGCGATCACAGGAACGCTCACAGTCTAACGTTTTCTGGTTTCAATCTCATACCGCAAATATGGAGAAAGGATCACACAGAGACACCTATACACAGATTCAAATCAAAGAGGCGTTAAGAAAACAGAAGAGGAGGAGGAAGAACAAGAAGAAAGAAAGAAACAATGTGGATCTACGAGTGTCTTCACCAGTATTAGCCTCACTGGTTTACCCCTCAACCCCTTCCGAATAGAAAGACAAGAGGCTTTGACTGAGGCAATGGTAAATCCAGAAAGGCCGGCTTGTGCGGACCGGATATCGGAGCTGGTCCTGACCACCACGCACTCAAGATTCCAGGCCGCAGCTTGCTTCCCAGCACCGCGGCTTCCAGAAGAGCGCTGGTTCGACAGTTCCAAACGAAGGGTTAACGTGAGTGACGTGTTGATTTTATTTATTTATTTATTTATTGTTTTTTCTTTTCTTTAAGTAACCTGAGCTTTCTAAGTCTCGGCTAGAGACGTGTAACCACCTTGGGTGGTAAGGAGTAAAAGCGACCGTGGCCAGTACGGGGATCGAACCCGCGACCTTGGCGTTAATTAGCACCACGCTCTAACCAACTGAGCTAACCGGCCGCGACACAACAGGCCCTTTCGCTTAAAACTTTTAACCACCATTTCCCGCAGTACCTCTTCGGGCAAAGACAAACGTTTACTTTTCACGGTCCTCGGATACCTAGCCTGCTCCATGTGTAACCCACCAAAGATCTGCTGTGCCCTCTACACAGAAAGCCAAACTCGGACAGCAGCCCTTTGTCCAAAAGGAAGCCTTGGGTTGCACGGCGCCAAGCAAGGGACTGCGAGACAAGTCTCACGTCCACTCCGCCTTCGTCTTTGAGATACGGGTGTTTTTAAAGGGGGGTGGGGGGTGGGGAACAAAGAAGCTGGCATTGACCACCGACTTCTGACATTTCGGAATCATTGCTTCAGGAGTCAGGATGTTTCCGGTTTACCATTCTCTGGCCAGGTGGTCCACGGCTCGGGGATCTCTTAGCTCAACTTGCCTGCAGAAACAAACTGACGTTGGACGTTAGTGATGATATCTATAACAGCAATTTTACTACATTAACGATGTTATCAACAACAGCAATTTTAGTCTGACTCTGGTTGATTAGTGCTCAATTGGCACAGAATTGAGGTCAGAGGGGTCAAGAAAGGACGGCCTGGCAGACCAGTGGGCATTTCCCCCTCTCCGTCGTCCCTCGGTTTCTGTCGGTCAAACACTGCCCGCACAGAATGGGCAGCTGCCAGAGCTCAAGGGCACCGAATCCCGGTTACTTTTCTGCGATCATGTTCTGGCACCTAAGAGATGGTGATCACAGAACTTCCTAAGGTCACATAACCCACATAGGACAAAATCGAGCAATTTTCAGAAATCTACTGTACCCGGACGCTGCCTAAAATGTCTGTCCTGCCTTTGGAAAGGAATTCTTCGCTTAAAGGTAGTATTTGCCTGGTGTGACTCATTGACTTTAGTATTATTGGTTTTAATACAAAAGCGCAGTAACCCCGATCATTTCCTGGAAGAGAGAAGCAATTCAACGTGGCCGAACCTGGGCTAGCCAGAAAGTCTCTTCTCTCTTAGACACACCAGCGGGGGGTGGGGGGGGGGGGGGTGGGGGAGAATAAGCACAAGCAAGGGAAGCGCAGTTTCCGTAGTGTAGTGGTTATCACGTTCGCCTCACACGCGAAAGGTGCCCGGTTCGAAACCGGGCGGAAACATCTCACCTCTCCGGAGTTTGCTTTTTGAAGCATCCTCCTGAACCTCTCAGGAACCTTCCGAGAAACCAGGTAGGCGGCTGGTTACGAACGGCTCCCGAACGCCAACCAAGTCTCACCCGGAAACCTGGGGGACTCCGCGAGCATCGACAATCGGACCCGTCGGAATATCCTTCAGGCACCATATTCCGTCTTGTATGACAGAGCCTGCACTCACTCCTAGTTCAGGGGCTGACTGCCAGCCATTTACACAACAGCACATACTTCCATGGATTCCCCCGGCCGTTGGCCGCAGCTTCCTCCAAAAACGTCGGCTTCCTCTTTCACGTCCAGGAATACGACTGAAAACCAGTGTGCCTTCTTTCCCTTTGGCTTTCTATCAAGAGAAAGCGTCTCATTCTGTTTATTAAGGGTGGAAAGCAACAACAATAACCAAATTCTCCTGAGAGAAGCTACACTTGGAACTTAACCTTTTAAAGGGGTTGGGGGTTGGGGGCGGGGAGGGAGAGAGGGCCCAAGAGGAACGAAAGAAGAGAAGAACGCCCCGATCCTCGGTGGCCGGTTAGCTCAGTTGGTTAGAGCGTGGTGCTAATAACGCCAAGGTCGCGGGTTCGATCCCCGTACTGGCCACTTCTTTCGGTCCCCGCTGCAGGGACTCTCACCTGCTAACTCTTCTCAGAGGAAACTTCTTGCTTCTTAACCTACACACGACTGCGAGGAGTGCAGAGTCCTCTCTATTAATAACACGTTCCAAATCCACCTCCCTCGCATACCTTTTATCCACTCCTTAGCCAACTCGGCTCTCGTCCTACCACAACGTGAACATTCTTCCCGGCAGGCAGTGTTCTCTTTCCTCCGGGACCAGTGGCTGAGGACAGAGAGACGTGCAGGGCCAGAGGGCACAAGAGTGGCAGCTCGACCTAACACGAAAACTGGGCGGGAAAAGGTGGAAAAGATTACTCGCAACCTTTTGTTACAAGCTTATTCGCTTTTAAATTCTCTTTCCAAAGTAGTTGCGCAATCAACGTCCTGTCTCAAATCCTCAAGAGATACAAAGTAAAGAGGCGTTCTTCAAAGGTCGTTCTTTCCACGTCTCTGACGACTCTTTCAGAGGAACTGACAGCCGAGATTGCCCTGTGAGGAAGGACCACACCAGGTGGACTGGTTCAGGATACTTCCTGTTCCCTCCATGTCGGCAGCACTTTGAACACTTTGAGCAAGAAACACAAAACACAGACTTCTCTTTTCTTTTCTTTTCTTTTTTTCTTTTCTTTTCTTTTCTTTTTTTTTTTCTTTTAAGGACAGGAATCGAATCTGGATTCCTTAGACAGACGTGCATCTCATATCGTTGCTTCTGACTTGAAAGGACAGTTCAGTATCATGGTAACTTCTCTGATCTTTGTGGGAAGTCCTTCCCCAGACTTGTACAGTTTCCCTACCTGCGTGCGCTGACCAGTGCTAAGCTCCACGTGGAGTGCTTTCTGGAGGTTTCCCTTCTCACGGCTCTCTCCTTTCCGGTACTCTGTCCTGCCAGCTCTAGCTGCCTTGGTCTCCTGGACTATCCGCCCCGTCACTTCAACTCAGGGAGTTCACCAGCCTCCGCCTGGGTTCCTGTTGCATGCACTGGGGCCTGGAAACTCTCTCAGGGCAGTAAGGACTAGGGTGCCGTCCTAGATCTCACCTCATTCCCAGCAAAATCGCTCATTCCTTTTTTTCTGTCAGGGAGTACCATCCTTCTTTGCCTGATGTTTGGTGTCTTGAAAACTGTTTCGTCTATTTTGTCAGGTTTTGCTTCTTTCAAGCAGGAGGGTGTATCTGATCCTTGAGATTTCGTCTTAGCTGGAAACAGGACTTTCTGCCCTTTGGAGGACGAAGGGGGAAAGCTGAGTCCTCTTCGGTGTGTGCTGCGGGTTGCAGGCTCCGGGGGAGCAGAGAGGGGCGGGCTGGTTAGTGCAGCGGCCTGTCTCAGGGCAGTTGGCATTGCCTTTCTGGGAAACGTGGGGCCTCATGTTGCGTGTGGCAAGCAGTGTGCACAGGTATTGCACTGGGCCTCCAGGCTCCAACTGGGCCAACCTGTCTGGAGGGCTCAGGCTACAAGGCCTCAGCGCCGGTCAGATGGTCTCCTCTGGTGTGTGAGTGTGATGTGTGTGTGTGTTGGGGGGCGGTGGGGGGGGGGGGTGGGCCAGGGCTGTTTGCGGGAGAGGAGGGCTCTTGTGTGAGAGCAGGACTGAGTCCAGGAGTGCTGAGGGGCCGAGGCCGCCAAAACGGGCATTCGGATCTCTGTCCGGCTGGCGGGCTGAAGGTGGGAGTTTTCTGATGAGGGGGTGGGAGCCTTGGAGGGCGTGGGATCCGGGCGCTCTTTCCTTACCGCCGCCCCGCTGTCGCCCGCGGGGCATCGGAACACCTACGTGCTCCGTCAGTGCCTCCCCGTGGGTGAATTCCGGTCGTCCTCTCGGTGGCCTGGTGATGACTGCCACTTAGCACAGCCTCAGAGGCTGAGACTGGATGAATCAGTGGGACCCGCCCAGCACCTGAGTCCACCGGGATGACCCCGCTCCGTCCTTCCTTCCCTTGCTGCCTCTAGTCCCCTTTCTTTCTCTCTCTCTCCCCACACACACGCCCGTCTCTCCTTTCCATTAGGTTACTACTTCTCTGTGGTACCCTTTTCCCAATACTTTATTGAAGTATATTTTTAAATGAAAAGAGTTTATGTGTAGTTTGAGCTGATAAACTTTACCGATGTATCCTACTCCCATGTGACCACCACCCAGCTGGAGACTGAGAACATTCCCATTAGTCCAGAAAATCGCCTTATGCCCCCTTACCAGTCAATATTGCATCCTGCAAGCTAATCGCTGTCTGATGTCTAGCACCAGACAGTTTGCCTGCTCTTGAACTTCATAGAAGTGGAATCATACAGCATATCCTATTGTGAGGCATTTTGGGGGTCCAGCATGATATTTTTGAGAGTGATCTGAGTCCTTACACGTGCAATGTCACCGAACTTTGTTCCTCTTATTGCTGGGAAGTTTATTCTTTCGATTCTATAGACAAACCAAAATGTATCTGCATATACGCGGACACATGACATAGCTCATGATGTTCATAGTGGGAAAAAAGGAGCTCAGCGTGACGGCCTGTCAGCAGAGTGGCGCAGCGGGAGCGTGCTGGGCCCATAACCCAGAGGTCGATGGATCGAAACCATCCTCTGCTAAGCTTCCTTCTTCTAACGCCCAGTTCTTTTCTCCTGGATCGCAGGCACAACATAGCATGAAGAAATCTCGTCAACTTACAGATGCACCTTCTTCTTCGACCACCTCTAGAATCCATTGCCAGCCCCTACCTAATCGTTGTAAACCAGTTAGCGTTTTCCTTTCCCCTCCTTTTCCTTTTCTTTTCTTTTCTTTTCTTTTTTTCTTTTTTCTTTTGCCAGTTGGGAGGGGGGGACGGAGGTGGGGAACAATCCATCCTCCTCACTCATTTCAAAAGAGAGGCGAATCTCTAGCCCTTCTCACTCGAGAATAGTTAAAAAATTTACCGTTCGTTTCCAATGGATCAGTATTATTTCTTCCAGGAAATAAAATACACACTTCACTCCAGTTAGGGTTTTATATTTTCTTTACACTCGAAAGAAAAACATTTTTTCCTGATTTCTGCCCGATGACTATGTCACATTTTTACTTGGGCGCGAGTCTCCTACCCTTTGTCGCCTCTTTTTTCGCTCCTATGCATGATTTATCAAATTTAGATCAAGTTAATGCGAATGTTTTGTGAATTCTTTTTGAAAGCAATACATGTTGCAATTACCATGAAGACACCATTCGCGTGCACTCTACGGGGAAAACAGAAGCAAAGGAGTTAAATGTGAAATGGCAGGAGAAAATGAAATGAATGTGTTAAAATAAAAAGATCTGTGCATCACTATCTAACTGTCAAGCTCAGGGGGGAAAACACACACACACATGGACGTCTTAGGGAAAAAAAATTTTTTCCGTTTTTTGAGGAAAACTTTTTAGTGAAAGTGCTCTTTAATGGGTCCTTACATTATGACAAGGAAGTATAAATTCCTTCAAACAGGAAGCACCCTAAGTAATGAGAATTTTAAAAAATCAAATGGAAAAATAGAAATAAGGTGAAGATGGGGGTAGAGGGACCTGTTCTCTTCCTTTACCTGTTGCTTTGAAGGTGTTCTTATTTGGGCGTCCACTAAACCAACACTCTTCAACTTATTTTGCCTGCTTACCCTCTAAATTGTTCAGAGGAGGGAATAGCCAGGTTCTGACCAAAACTCTGGGTCCTTTGGCTCTGCAACTTGTGCCACCATGTGATGGAAGGGAGGGTTTACGCCTTCAAGACACCTTTCCTATGGGTCCCCAAGAGGTCGAGGCCACATCACTTCCATGTGTGAGATGTGATGAGATAAGCAGTAAATCACGCTCTAAGAGTAGAGAGCAATTGCTCTCAGCCAGCCAAGCAAGAACACTCGAGTATCTGGGAAGGACATGAAATACCTGACCAAAGCGAGCGGGAGGTGGGAGGAACTGAAGCAGGAATGCTGCACGCGCTGCTTTTGGCGTTTGCACCAGGCACTTTTCTTGTTCTGGAAAAGAGGGCAAATGAACTGAATTATAGACTTCGTCCCTGGTGACGGCGGAGTTTACTCCACGGGACCCCGACATTTCCTAGCGAGGGTTCCCTGAGGACTTTGCTGGGCGCGCTGCTCCTCGGCTTTCTTTGCGGTTCCTGGTCTGGCCGAGAGCTCGGATCCTCTTCTGCCTATTCGGAAATAGCGGTCGTCCTAGGAATTGCTGGGGTCGTTTAGTTTTGGAGAGAGCCCGGGATGGAAGAGGCGAGGAGAAAAGAAATGTGAACAGGAAAACTCAGCTCTAGTGTTTAAGGAAGTTGGAAAAAGCGAGAGCACTGTGCCCCAGAGCAGCTCAGCTACAGCGTTGCTACTCTGGAGATAGCCAGATCCAGTAGGAGACAGTGAAACATTTTCCTAAAATGTATCTTCCTGATCGCGCACTGGCTCTCGATGGATGTGAACGGATTCTACTTTCACATTCCCTTGCAAATCATGCCTTTTTATTACTTTTTATACAACATTTTACTGTGGCACGTTACTTCAGGGGTAAAAATATTCCCTGTTGACAAGAAAAAACAAATGGGAATATAGGTGTCTCCAAAGTCTCACCTGTAAACAAGACACAGGGCTGCGTCTCCTTTGTGTATTTTATACAATTTCACAGAGGAGAAAGTGACAAATTCTTCATCTACTTCCAACTACGAACACTACAGTTTTAACGAAAGGGAACATACATATATATCACAGAAAGTTAGTGCTTTAATATTTTTACACTTATTCAGACTCGTAAAAAAATTATTCTCCTTGACTCTCTCAAATAGAAATCCATATTTTGGAAAAATAATTTTTATGTAGTTACTAGAACCCTGCTCACTATCACTCCTACTTATTGCCACCGTTTGTTAAATTTAGATTAACAGTGGAAATGTATTGAAGATTCTACTTTGAATAATGCACCTTAAATAATCATAAAAGCACCTTTTGTAAGCCACACACTTATTCAAAAGTAATCGTCTTTTGGCTAATTTTCAACGAATTCTTCTTATTCCAGCCATAAGAAGTTTTCATCCACAAATGCATGAATTGATGGGAGGAAATATTCCCTGCCTTTTCACCAGAAGATGTCTTACCAATGCAGTTCTACTTTACATATATAACAACTTCCTTATCAAAATTAGCTATTAGTATCTTTTACTGAATGCTCTTACTAAATGTGAAGGTAATTCAAGTCAGAAAAAAAAAAACACTTAAACACAGATTTATAGTCACTGGAAATAACTGAAATTTAGATTTCAGTTAATGTAAATAAATACTTTCTATTGCATAGTGACATGATTGGGTAATTGAGCATAAAAATACATAGTATTAGGATAAAATTCTGTGGCAGAAATAGAATGAGAATATGTTTGTGAGAGAAAACATTCTCGAAATTTTTTAAACTGTAAAACCTCAGTAAGAAGGGCTTTTCGACGGAGGATGAGGGGAGGGGGGGGAAGCGGAAGGGAAGGGGGAGAGGAGGGAGACGGGGAGGAGAGCTGTAAGGCCCAAACTGAGATCTGAGGAACGTGTAGAGAATGAAGACAGGTGAAGTGAGGGCACAGGTGGGGACTAGAGTGTCGCCGGTGAAGAATGAGAAGATTATGGAGCTTGGGGAGAATAGAAAAAAGTTTACCTTGACTGGAAGGCAATGCGAGTACTGAGGAAGGATGACAATTAAGACTGGAGACACGAGCAGGTTAAAAGATTATCAAAGTGTGAAAGGCTCCCAGGAGGAAGGGGGAAAGAACTGGTTCTGTGTGAAAATTCTCTTAAAATGACTGCACTTTGAAGAATGGTACTGTACAGAAAGATGAAAATGTAAGGTTTTCCCAAAGCAAGACTTTTAAAAAGTATTCGAAAGCGCTTTTCCACTGTGGGACGAGATGGCCGAGTGGTTAAGGCGATGGACTGCTAATCCATTGTGCTCTGCACGCGTGGGTTCGAGTCCCACTCTCGTCGATCTTTCTAGGGGTGGGGGCTGTGACATTTGCTCTTTTATGTATCTTGACAAAACAATTGTGCATTGCACAAGTTTCCTGCTTCAGTTCCTCCCACCTCCCGCTCGCTTTGGTCAGGTATTTCATGTCCTTCCCAGATACTCGAGTGTTCTTGCTTGGCTGGCTGAGAGCAATTGCTCTCTACTCTTAGAGCGTGATTTACTGCTTATCTCATCACATCTCACACATGGAAGTGATGTGGCCTCGACCTCTTGGGGACCCATAGGAAAGGTGTCTTGAAGGCGTAAACCCTCCCTTCCATCACATGGTGGCACAAGTTGCAGAGCCAAAGGACCCAGAGTTTTGGTCAGAACCTGGCTATTCCCTCCTCTGAACAATTTAGAGGGTAAGCAGGCAAAATAAGTTGAAGAGTGTTGGTTTAGTGGACGCCCAAATAAGAACACCTTCAAAGCAACAGGTAAAGGAAGAGAACAGGTCCCTCTACCCCCATCTTCACCTTATTTCTATTTTTCCATTTGATTTTTTAAAATTCTCATTACTTAGGGTGCTTCCTGTTTGAAGGAATTTATACTTCCTTGTCATAATGTAAGGACCCATTAAAGAGCACTTTCACTAAAAAGTTTTCCTCAAAAAACGGAAAAAATTTTTTTTCCCTAAGACGTCCATGTGTGTGTGTGTTTTCCCCCCTGAGCTTGACAGTTAGATAGTGATGCACAGATCTTTTTATTTTAACACATTCATTTCATTTTCTCCTGCCATTTCACATTTAACTCCTTTGCTTCTGTTTTCCCCGTAGAGTGCACGCGAATGGTGTCTTCATGGTAATTGCAACATGTATTGCTTTCAAAAAGAATTCACAAAACATTCGCATTAACTTGATCTAAATTTGATAAATCATGCATAGGAGCGAAAAAAGAGGCGACAAAGGGTAGGAGACTCGCGCCCAAGTAAAAATGTGACATAGTCATCGGGCAGAAATCAGGAAAAAATGTTTTTCTTTCGAGTGTAAAGAAAATATAAAACCCTAACTGGAGTGAAGTGTGTATTTTATTTCCTGGAAGAAATAATACTGATCCATTGGAAACGAACGGTAAATTTTTTAACTATTCTCGAGTGAGAAGGGCTAGAGATTCGCCTCTCTTTTGAAATGAGTGAGGAGGATGGATTGTTCCCCACCTCCGTCCCCCCCTCCCAACTGGCAAAAGAAAAAAGAAAAAAAGAAAAGAAAAGAAAAGAAAAGGAAAAGGAGGGGAAAGGAAAACGCTAACTGGTTTACAACGATTAGGTAGGGGCTGGCAATGGATTCTAGAGGTGGTCGAAGAAGAAGGTGCATCTGTAAGTTGACGAGATTTCTTCATGCTATGTTGTGCCTGCGATCCAGGAGAAAAGAACTGGGCGTTAGAAGAAGGAAGCTTAGCAGAGGATGGTTTCGATCCATCGACCTCTGGGTTATGGGCCCAGCACGCTCCCGCTGCGCCACTCTGCTGACAGGCCGTCACGCTGAGCTCCTTTTTTCCCACTATGAACATCATGAGCTATGTCATGTGTCCGCGTATATGCAGATACATTTTGGTTTGTCTATAGAATCGAAAGAATAAACTTCCCAGCAATAAGAGGAACAAAGTTCGGTGACATTGCACGTGTAAGGACTCAGATCACTCTCAAAAATATCATGCTGGACCCCCAAAATGCCTCACAATAGGATATGCTGTATGATTCCACTTCTATGAAGTTCAAGAGCAGGCAAACTGTCTGGTGCTAGACATCAGACAGCGATTAGCTTGCAGGATGCAATATTGACTGGTAAGGGGGCATAAGGCGATTTTCTGGACTAATGGGAATGTTCTCAGTCTCCAGCTGGGTGGTGGTCACATGGGAGTAGGATACATCGGTAAAGTTTATCAGCTCAAACTACACATAAACTCTTTTCATTTAAAAATATACTTCAATAAAGTATTGGGAAAAGGGTACCACAGAGAAGTAGTAACCTAATGGAAAGGAGAGACGGGCGTGTGTGTGGGGAGAGAGAGAGAAAGAAAGGGGACTAGAGGCAGCAAGGGAAGGAAGGACGGAGCGGGGTCATCCCGGTGGACTCAGGTGCTGGGCGGGTCCCACTGATTCATCCAGTCTCAGCCTCTGAGGCTGTGCTAAGTGGCAGTCATCACCAGGCCACCGAGAGGACGACCGGAATTCACCCACGGGGAGGCACTGACGGAGCACGTAGGTGTTCCGATGCCCCGCGGGCGACAGCGGGGCGGCGGTAAGGAAAGAGCGCCCGGATCCCACGCCCTCCAAGGCTCCCACCCCCTCATCAGAAAACTCCCACCTTCAGCCCGCCAGCCGGACAGAGATCCGAATGCCCGTTTTGGCGGCCTCGGCCCCTCAGCACTCCTGGACTCAGTCCTGCTCTCACACAAGAGCCCTCCTCTCCCGCAAACAGCCCTGGCCCACCCCCCCCCCCCCACCGCCCCCCAACACACACACACATCACACTCACACACCAGAGGAGACCATCTGACCGGCGCTGAGGCCTTGTAGCCTGAGCCCTCCAGACAGGTTGGCCCAGTTGGAGCCTGGAGGCCCAGTGCAATACCTGTGCACACTGCTTGCCACACGCAACATGAGGCCCCACGTTTCCCAGAAAGGCAATGCCAACTGCCCTGAGACAGGCCGCTGCACTAACCAGCCCGCCCCTCTCTGCTCCCCCGGAGCCTGCAACCCGCAGCACACACCGAAGAGGACTCAGCTTTCCCCCTTCGTCCTCCAAAGGGCAGAAAGTCCTGTTTCCAGCTAAGACGAAATCTCAAGGATCAGATACACCCTCCTGCTTGAAAGAAGCAAAACCTGACAAAATAGACGAAACAGTTTTCAAGACACCAAACATCAGGCAAAGAAGGATGGTACTCCCTGACAGAAAAAAAGGAATGAGCGATTTTGCTGGGAATGAGGTGAGATCTAGGACGGCACCCTAGTCCTTACTGCCCTGAGAGAGTTTCCAGGCCCCAGTGCATGCAACAGGAACCCAGGCGGAGGCTGGTGAACTCCCTGAGTTGAAGTGACGGGGCGGATAGTCCAGGAGACCAAGGCAGCTAGAGCTGGCAGGACAGAGTACCGGAAAGGAGAGAGCCGTGAGAAGGGAAACCTCCAGAAAGCACTCCACGTGGAGCTTAGCACTGGTCAGCGCACGCAGGTAGGGAAACTGTACAAGTCTGGGGAAGGACTTCCCACAAAGATCAGAGAAGTTACCATGATACTGAACTGTCCTTTCAAGTCAGAAGCAACGATATGAGATGCACGTCTGTCTAAGGAATCCAGATTCGATTCCTGTCCTTAAAAGAAAAAAAAAAAGAAAAGAAAAGAAAAGAAAAAAAGAAAAGAAAAGAAAAGAGAAGTCTGTGTTTTGTGTTTCTTGCTCAAAGTGTTCAAAGTGCTGCCGACATGGAGGGAACAGGAAGTATCCTGAACCAGTCCACCTGGTGTGGTCCTTCCTCACAGGGCAATCTCGGCTGTCAGTTCCTCTGAAAGAGTCGTCAGAGACGTGGAAAGAACGACCTTTGAAGAACGCCTCTTTACTTTGTATCTCTTGAGGATTTGAGACAGGACGTTGATTGCGCAACTACTTTGGAAAGAGAATTTAAAAGCGAATAAGCTTGTAACAAAAGGTTGCGAGTAATCTTTTCCACCTTTTCCCGCCCAGTTTTCGTGTTAGGTCGAGCTGCCACTCTTGTGCCCTCTGGCCCTGCACGTCTCTCTGTCCTCAGCCACTGGTCCCGGAGGAAAGAGAACACTGCCTGCCGGGAAGAATGTTCACGTTGTGGTAGGACGAGAGCCGAGTTGGCTAAGGAGTGGATAAAAGGTATGCGAGGGAGGTGGATTTGGAACGTGTTATTAATAGAGAGGACTCTGCACTCCTCGCAGTCGTGTGTAGGTTAAGAAGCAAGAAGTTTCCTCTGAGAAGAGTTAGCAGGTGAGAGTCCCTGCAGCGGGGACCGAAAGAAGTGGCCAGTACGGGGATCGAACCCGCGACCTTGGCGTTATTAGCACCACGCTCTAACCAACTGAGCTAACCGGCCACCGAGGATCGGGGCGTTCTTCTCTTCTTTCGTTCCTCTTGGGCCCTCTCTCCCTCCCCGCCCCCAACCCCCAACCCCTTTAAAAGGTTAAGTTCCAAGTGTAGCTTCTCTCAGGAGAATTTGGTTATTGTTGTTGCTTTCCACCCTTAATAAACAGAATGAGACGCTTTCTCTTGATAGAAAGCCAAAGGGAAAGAAGGCACACTGGTTTTCAGTCGTATTCCTGGACGTGAAAGAGGAAGCCGACGTTTTTGGAGGAAGCTGCGGCCAACGGCCGGGGGAATCCATGGAAGTATGTGCTGTTGTGTAAATGGCTGGCAGTCAGCCCCTGAACTAGGAGTGAGTGCAGGCTCTGTCATACAAGACGGAATATGGTGCCTGAAGGATATTCCGACGGGTCCGATTGTCGATGCTCGCGGAGTCCCCCAGGTTTCCGGGTGAGACTTGGTTGGCGTTCGGGAGCCGTTCGTAACCAGCCGCCTACCTGGTTTCTCGGAAGGTTCCTGAGAGGTTCAGGAGGATGCTTCAAAAAGCAAACTCCGGAGAGGTGAGATGTTTCCGCCCGGTTTCGAACCGGGCACCTTTCGCGTGTGAGGCGAACGTGATAACCACTACACTACGGAAACTGCGCTTCCCTTGCTTGTGCTTATTCTCCCCCACCCCCCCCCCCCCCACCCCCCGCTGGTGTGTCTAAGAGAGAAGAGACTTTCTGGCTAGCCCAGGTTCGGCCACGTTGAATTGCTTCTCTCTTCCAGGAAATGATCGGGGTTACTGCGCTTTTGTATTAAAACCAATAATACTAAAGTCAATGAGTCACACCAGGCAAATACTACCTTTAAGCGAAGAATTCCTTTCCAAAGGCAGGACAGACATTTTAGGCAGCGTCCGGGTACAGTAGATTTCTGAAAATTGCTCGATTTTGTCCTATGTGGGTTATGTGACCTTAGGAAGTTCTGTGATCACCATCTCTTAGGTGCCAGAACATGATCGCAGAAAAGTAACCGGGATTCGGTGCCCTTGAGCTCTGGCAGCTGCCCATTCTGTGCCGGGGCAGTGTTTGACCGACAGAAACCGAGGGACGACGGAGAGGGGGAAATGCCCACTGGTCTGCCAGGCCGTCCTTTCTTGACCCCTCTGACCTCAATTCTGTGCCAATTGAGCACTAATCAACCAGAGTCAGACTAAAATTGCTGTTGTTGATAACATCGTTAATGTAGTAAAATTGCTGTTATAGATATCATCACTAACGTCCAACGTCAGTTTGTTTCTGCAGGGCAAGTTGAGCTAAGAGATCCCCGAGCCGTGGACCACCTGGCCAGAGAATGGTAAACCGGAAACATCCTGACTCCTGAAGCAATGATTCCGAAATGTCAGAAGTCGGTGGTCAATGCCAGCTTCTTTGTTCCCCACCCCCCACCCCCCTTTAAAAACACCCGTATCTCAAAGACGAAGGCGGAGTGGACGTGAGACTTGTCTCGCAGTCCCTTGCTTGGCGCCGTGCAACCCAAGGCTTCCTTTTGGACAAAGGGCTGCTGTCCGAGTTTGGCTTTCTGTGTAGAGGGCACAGCAGATCTTTGGTGGGTTACACATGGAGCAGCTAGGTATCCGAGGACCGTGAAAAGTAAACGTTTGTCTTTGCCCGAAGAGGTACTGCGGGAAATGGTGGTTAAAAGTTTTAAGCGAAAGGGCCTGTTGTGTCGCGGCCGGTTAGCTCAGTTGGTTAGAGCGTGGTGCTAATAACGCCAAGGTCGCGGGTTCGATCCCCGTACTGGCCACGGTCGCTTTTACTCCTTACCACCCAAGGTGGTTACACGTCTCTAGCCGAGACTTAGAAAGCTCAGGTTACTTAAAGAAAAGAAAAAACAATAAATAAATAAATAAATAAAATCAACACGTCACTCACGTTAACCCTTCGTTTTGGAACTGTCGAACCAGCGCTCTTCTGGAAGCCGCGGTGCTGGGAAGCAAGCTGCGGCCTGGAATCTTGAGTGCGTGGTGGTCAGGACCAGCTCCGATATCCGGTCCGCACAAGCCCGGCCTTTCTGGATTTACCATTGCCTCAGTCAAAGCCTCTTGTCTTTCTATTCGGAAGGGGTTGAGGGGTAAACCAGTGAGGCTAATACTGGTGAAGACACTCGTAGATCCACATTGTTTCTTTCTTTCTTCTTGTTCTTCCTCCTCCTCTTCTGTTTTCTTAACGCCTCTTTGATTTGAATCTGTGTATAGGTGTCTCTGTGTGATCCTTTCTCCATATTTGCGGTATGAGATTGAAACCAGAAAACGTTAGACTGTGAGCGTTCCTGTGATCGCCTTTGAAGGGTCCTTCCGCGTTGCGCAAGAGGCGGGATTGATTGCCCTGCGGGGCAACAAGAAGCAAGGTGAGGGAGCTTTTCCCAGCACGTCATTGTGATCCGAGAAAGTTTGAAGAACTGGCCGGCGTGTCGATTGCAAGGCGATTGGGTGTCAAAAGGGCTCCGAGCCAGCCAGGAGTCGAACCTAGACTCTTCTGATCCGTAGTCAGACGCGTTATCCATTGCGCCACTGGCCCCCACGCGAAACAAGCGCTTAAGTATGCCTATTTAATTAAATGAGACCTACGAAGTCGCTGGTTCCGGAATGAGGATAGAAATAACCGCAAAACCTTTGACTCCGACAGATTCATGTAATTTGCGGTGAATGTACAGAATACAACGTTGTTTTCAATTTCTATATTTAAAATCATAAGAATTGTAACCCTTAGAACATTCCATACGTGATAGCAAGCATGTCATTCCCTGAAAGCAAGTTTTCGCCTGCGAGTGCTCTTTGCTAATTTTTGCAATCAATCTGTTGATCTGCCATGCTTCCACCCGCGTCATATATTCTTATGTACTGCTATTGGACCCTGAGGATGTGTGCGCGGATGACTAATGACTGCCCTGTATTCTCTTTAATTAAGTGTTATAAAGTAGTGCACATTTATTTGGTTTGGAAATGCATTCGGCTGTAAGAATCACATCTTTTCCTCTTACTGTTAAAAGAGTAAGCCTCACTAAGAGGGAGAATCATGGGCAAATTCTGTGATGAACCATGCATCGGATAAAAGCATGCAAAAGTCAACGGTAAAGGCAAAAAGAGGCAAGAATTCAGTCATTCAGTAAAGGTACACACATTCCAGAAATCAAATTTGACACAGAATGTGGGAAGTTAGGAACTGATTTAATACCACATACATTTCAAACAGACAGACATGCTCTTTTTAGACAATTTGGTTGTATGTTTATTTTAGTTTTCAAATTGGGCAAAAGAGACGCCTCAAAATGTACAACTGCCTCGAGAGAAGGATCTTGGATGTTGAGAGAGAGACACGGTATGGTAATGTTCTTGACGGCACAAACTTGGAATCCAGAATGCAATGCTTTCTCATCCCAGCTTTGCCATCTTTCACCAAACTGGCTTTTGCCGTGAAAGAGAGGTGTACAGTGCTAACAGAAATGTGAAGATTTACTTAGAAAGTTTTATCTGAAGGAGTAATGGTGGAGGTCAAGTTTCAAGGTTGAGGAGATGTTCACTAGGTATAGAGAAGTATTTGAGGTAGAACGAATAATATGTGCACACACCCCTGGGAAATAAGAGGAACTGCTTGCAAGTAGGACAGTGTGGTTGGGAGAGAGGGGGCAGTGAGGTACGAAATGAAGCTGAAGACATAGGAGTGGCCATGGAGAGGATTTCAGGCCAGAATCTTCAGGGCCACATAATAAAATAGCCATCAGATGTTTAGGTCATAGGCAACTCTTTTAGAAACACTGCTTTCTGTCTGTCATACTTTTGTCCTCTCAAAGTTCACAGAATCTGAGATCTAGTCTGACCTAATCTAAGCAAAAGCCAGCTAAAATCCCCCCAAACATTTGAGAAAACTCCCAGGCATTCAGATCATGTGACTCCCCTTAGTCCACGAGGGACAAGAGCCAGGGTCCCTGTAGAGAGGCAGTACTACTGGCACTGGCGTCCCAGGAAGGGAGGCGTTTAATCTCCATCTTTAAAATAGACATTTTTACTTCTGGTAATGGTAAAAGTTAAATGGTTAAAGCAGATGTAATGGTATGGTTTTTGGTTTTTTTTAATGGTTAAAGCAGATGTAAAAGGTATGTTTAATAGGTCGCAAAACAGGCTGTTCTAGTCAGGGTTAAGTTTTAGTTAAATCATATGTAAGCCATAATGACTTCCCCATATCTTAATATGTGAACATTTCTTCCATAACCATCAAGTAGAAATACTGTATGCGGTACTTCATGTGTTTTTGTAAATAAGAAAATCGGTGTCTAAAACACACACACCACCAGCTCAATATACTATCAGGACATTTCCCCCTGTCCTTTCTCTCTTCTGAGAAATCCCTCACACAGCCCGGCAAATCCAGAGTGCGCTGTTCATGGCCCTGACTCCGGGAAGAGGCGGGCTTCCTGGTGGCAACGCGGGCCATCTCCGCCCGCCGGGCACGCACCTTGAGTTGAGCGGGATGCCGAGCCCCTGAAGCGTCCGAGAGGAGCCCCTGCCGGCCTCGGTACCCTGCCTCCGAGGGCCCCCGCGCCCCATTCCGCGTACGTCTGTCCCACAGACTTGTCTCTAAACACACACGCCGGTAAACCCACCGTCACCCCTTTCCGAGCCCGGCCGGGACTGTTCTGTGCCTACAAGGCAACTGCCTTTTGAACCCACGCAAGCGACAGGTCTCTGCGCCCAAAGGACAACTCGTGGCAGCGAGCGGCCACCCCTCGCAGGCAAGCCTGGGTGGCTCAGGCCAGTCGGCCTACGGATCCCGGCGCGCAGCCTGGGCTTCCGGAGAAGGGGCGGCTTGGCCTTGACCGCGTTGTGGAAGCACCTGAGCAGAGAGACCCGGATCAAGGCGGGCTGCAGACCGAGTCCCTGAGGGTACTGACGGGGGTACGAACGCGGACCCCGGGAACTAGGAGAAAAAGGAAAGGACAGTGAGGTTAAGCAACGGCCTCTGCCGGACACGAAATCCCCGTGCAGTTTCTGGGGACGGGAAACGTTTCTGATTCATTTCCTCCGCCCTCTCCTCCATTCCTTTCCACCTTCTCCACACACAAATTTTATACTGAAGGTTTCTGAAAATGTTTCTGGCAAGGAAAAAAGAAAATGCCAGAGATGGAAGACATCTGGAAACATCACCTTTTGTTTTTCGTTTGTTTGTTTTACATCCTTGTTTGTCTGATGGCATTCATTCACTTATTCAATTCTAATTGCGGTAAGCACACCTCAGCTGCTTCCTGGCCATTTGCTTGCATTTCAAATCATTTGCCTATACGGTGAAAGTGAAAACAGTAAGGTCTGTTGAAGAAAATTTAGCAAAATACTCCACGCCTTTGAGATGAGCAACTATATGTTAGACAGGACATAATAAGGACTAAGCATACAAGAAAGATTGCTACACTGTATCCCCCCCAAAACTGAACACGTTTTTCCTCAAAAGTCCATTAGGAGAGAAAAACACTAGGCACAGACTGGAAGGACATACTCATAATTCACACACTGTAAAAGGTGTTGGAGTCTGAGGAACCTACAGATACGTGAAAATACAGTAAGTACTTTAACAAGATGTAGGTCTGAGCACTGCTGCTGTGAGGATAGGTTGGAAGCCCTTTGTTTTGAGGTCGGGCACCTTAGAGAGGGCAGCAAGGTAGTACGGAAGTAGTTGCACTTGTGGGTAAAGTGTCAAAAGCCTAGGCAGAGAGCTGTTTCCGCCCGGTTTCGAACCGGGGACCTTTCGCGTGTAAGGCGAACGTGCTGACCACTACACCACGGAAACGTCGCACGCACATCGCGTTTTACAAGTCCAATAAAACGGCATTTGTTTGGTGCTCCCCAAGTCTAATAATTTTGAGTATTTCTCTTTTAGTATATTTTCACTCACTCACCTTGCTTTCCCTCCTTTTGAAAAACGTGCTAAAACAAGAATATAGGAACTCTACGACTCCTAACCAAACGTAACTCAAAAGCAGAGTCCAAATTCCTTCCCCAACATCAGGCAGGGTAACCTCAGGCTCCTAGGGCATGTGATTACAAGGAACTACCCGATAGTACCCTGTGACTTTCATTTCCATCTCTCTTGCTCATCGTAGGACCCAGGACATAACACACAGAGCCCTGAAGACCCCCAAACTACCGAGAGGGCATGCTTGTCTGGAGGAGACTGCTGAGCGGGGCGGGGTGGGCTGTGCCCCAGGAGGGAGTGACGAAAGGAGTAGTGTTTGGGAATTCATGGGACCGGACTTTGTGCCGAGTAGGTTGAGGTGGGAGTCGTCAGTCAACTTCTTATCCAGTGTCACTCACACTGCCCTGGAACGCCTGTGCTTCGAGCCATGTCAATCTGTGCAACAGCTGACGTACTAGCCTATACTTTATTTTTCTCCTCACTTCACCTGCCCTTCGTCACTGTATTTGTCCACTTCCCAGCTTTTACCTCAAGGATCAGGAAGGTGCTCGGCAGCAAAACCATGGTCTTTCCTCGAATTCTCTGTGAGAAATTCGTGATAGGACAGCTCTGCATCAGCACGTCTGACAAAGAGCAAAGCTGAAAACTCCTGCTCTCAGCAACTCACACTTGGATTGGTCACAAGGCTGCAGGAAACAGAGAAGAGAGACAGTATTTCCCAGCTAGCAAGATTGGAGTCCGTTTTTTCCCTGATATCGAGTTGGCAGCATAAATGATGATTTATTATTTTCCAATAATTTGATTAGAAGTTTATTGTTAAGCAAGTAATGAGTAGCCCCCAACGTGGCCAATCCTGACCCTACCAGATGTCCTGAAAAAGTATGCAAGCCTGAGGTAGCAAAGGGCACATGCACTGAGTATTATAATAAGTTTGCATGAAATCAGTTAATTACTTTTAAAATTGCCAAATGAAACCACAGAGATAAATGGTCGTTCATTTTCCGGTACAGATGAACTTACTTGCAAGGCAGAAATAGAGACAAAGATGTAGGCAGCAAAGTTATGGATACCAAGGTGGGAAGGGGGAGTGAGATGAATTGGGAGATTGGGATTGACATATATACACGACTATGTATAAAAGACATAACTAATGAGAACCTACCATATAGCACAGGGAACTCTGCTCAATGCTTGTGGTGACCTAAGTGGGAAGGAAATCTGAAAAAGAGGGGATATATGTGTACGTATAACTGATTCACTTTGCTGTACAGCGGAAACAGACACAACATTGTAAAGCAACTACACTCCAGTAAAAATAAACTAAAAACAAAAAAAGAGGAAACGGTTATAACACTACTTGGTTTACACTACTCTAATTTATATTAGAATTTTTTTCTTGTTCTTTTATTTGTTTTGGATTAGATTTGACTAAAGGCAAATGGGTGAAAACAACTCCAGATTAAGTAATGGGTGTGGAAAATAGCTGTAAACATATGAAAGTGCAGAAATTGAAAGCACACCCATTGAAACTAGATCACCAATTCAGTAGCCTTGCCTCACACTGTATGGTCCACGTAACAGTAATGTAGATGTCACTCATCTGGGAGACTGTAGAAATGGTGACTTTCAGGCCCTGTTGCAGATGTAGTAATCTAAAATCCTCACTGTAATGGACCATACCAGGTCATTCATGCGCTCACAAAATTTTGAGAAGCATGGCTCTAAGGCGCTGTTCAATGTGCCAAAAGGTTATCGGGCGCAAAACTGGGGGGATCTGAGGGGAGAGGTTGACCATTCAATGAATCAATCAAGAAAAACGAACGTCTCCGTTGTGTTAAAAGTTCTAGGAGGCAAAAATAATTGAAGAGGTCACACAAAACCGAACTGGCAATGTCTGACACCTGATCTAAAAGGTAAAGGAAAGACCAAGAAGCAATCACTCTAGGCAATTCTAATCTTCATCTCATGATTTCAGGGCAAGTATTCTGGGTTTTTAGCACCTTTCAACGCTCTTGGGAGAGTTGTTGATATTATATTTATTTTGTAAGCAAGGGGACTAATGCTGTCCTCTCTCCTCCCTAGGACTTCAACGCATATCAACTCCAGTTAATTCCAATTTGTACTTGTCATATTTAAAACATTGCCTCCTAAGGCCCCGCTGGGATTCGAACCCAGGATCTCCTGTTTACTAGACAGGCGCTTTCACCAACTAAGCCACAGAGCCAATTACGACACAGTGCTGATTCTGATAGTATTTGAAGTAGATGTCACTTTCCTGTTTCACCAATGCATTTCTCAAGAATTTTTGACGAATGCTAGAGTCTCGGGACTATTTCTCAGAATTTCTATCAAGTTCTTTTACTTTCTCTCGCCTGAAATATGCACAGAAGTTTACATGCTGTGCCAAGACACGAAAAACTTTCTGAGCCTCTGGACCCTTGAAATAGGTAGCCAAACCACTTCACTTCTAGGAGCTTCTTCAACTTCGTTATAGGAGATACTTCTCAGTTTCAAATCTGCAATTGGGAAATGATGGTGCTTATCGGTCTTGAAACATAACATGAACTGGAGCACTTCGAAGGACTTCACCACACCTTTTGCTACTCTTACTGTGAAAAAGCAATATCTTACAAAAGAGAACTGTGCTTTCCAATATTGATATTGGAGCTATGTGGCAGGTAAAGGCATGCAAAAGGAAAAAAGAAGGTAAGAATTCAGCAAATGTATACACGTTAAGAACGATGTTTGACACAGAGATATAGACAATATAAAACTTAGGTAGATATGTCTTACTTAAAAATGTCATAAAGTTCTTAACTGGTCCTAGTTCCTGAAATAAACAATCAATGCATAAATATCAGAGAGTTATCCTCTCCTTTGAGAATGAGAGGCAGTATGGAATGATGCTTGAGAGCACAGACTGTGATGCCAGGCTCCATTGGTTCTTTGTTCCAAACCTGTCATTGTATTTGTGACCTTGAGAAAATAATGTAAAATCTCTATTTCTTGTTTTCATTTACTCAAATTCTTTGGAGAGTGCTGGCAGATAGTGTAGGTTATGACTAGCCTCAATCTATAAGACTTCTACAAGCGTGTTCTATCTAGGCCAGGTACACAACATTGCTTCCTGAGCTGATAGAGAATAGTGTAAGGAAACTGCCTGTATCTCTTGCAATAGCAGGCAATTTGTTTCCTTTTGTTGTTTATTTCAACAGCTATAGCTGCCTTCTGTAAAGGTAGGTCACATTTTCCACTCATTTCTATTTGAAGAACTCCTTTGTTGTAGTCAAATCTGTATGATTTAAAATTTTCTGCCCAGTGCAATACACCTCTCCTATTGTATTTTAAGTGTCAGGTATTATGTGTATTAATGGGAAGACTAAGTTAAATTAGGAACCACCTGCATTTATGCATATCAGAGATGCCTAAAACTTACACACACACACACACACACACACACACACACACACACACACACACACAAATCCACCCAGCATTAAACTAATCTATGAAGTCTTTAAGAACAAAAAAGAAGGCGTGATGAATATTACCTGGGAGAAGTCTGAGCTCTGTGAAGAACCCACCAAAGAACATTGAACTGGCCGCTGTTCTTTCTGAAAAACTTGGATTTTATAATGGGACCATGGTGTGATAGATAAACCCAGTTTTGTGGGGCAGGATGTAACAAAGAGAAGTGGTTCAGATGTTTATTGGCCCAAATGGAAATAGTTTAGGGCCAAGATAGGAAAGAAAACACTTTGGGTGTGATTTGAAACTTTGTGAGAGAAACCCACCAAACTTCAAGTTCAACAGAAACCAGATGGCTCCATTTCAGATGTCTTTTACAGGCTAAAGACAAATCTCGTTGGTCTGGTTTGCATTTCAGTGTGCGAATGGGACTCTAGGAGAGTATTTGGCAGGACAAGTATACATCATCTAGCACAGATAACCATATAAATATCTCTGCCATGTCCCTCACCAAAATAAGACAACAATATCACATTCCTTCAGCTTTGAACAACTACTTATCATGGACCTACTGTCAACCAGGCGTTTGCCTCAACACTGATTTCAGTGGTGGCAAAGAGATATGTTCCTTATTGTAATTTTTAAAATTAAATTTTTATTTTGGAATCATTTTAGAAAAGTTGCAAAGACAATACAGAGAATTGCCTTATACCCATTACCTAGTTTCCCTTAATATTAGCTCCTTCCATTACCATGGTACCTTTGTTAAAACTAAGAAACCAACGTGGGTACTTTACTAATAACTAAACTCCTGACTTTGTCTATATCACATCAGTTTTCACACTGATGTCCCTTTTGTTTCCAGGATCCTACATTGTATTCAGCCTCCTCTAGTCTGTGACAGTTTCTCAGTGTTGATGAAGTATTTCTGTAGTATACTTGACTGTTTTCCAATCTGGGTTTGTCTGATATTTTTTACGTGATTGGTTTGGGGTTATAAGTTTTTGTGGGAGACCACAGAGATAAAGTACTGGTCCCATCGCACCATAGCAGATGTTACATGATAGGAGCATAGCTTACCATTGGTGATGCCAACCCTGATCATTTTGAAGGTAGTGTTTGCCATTTTTCTCCCTTGTGAAGTTCCTATTTTTTTTCCTACTTCCTACTCTACTATTTAGAAGTTAGTCACTAAGTGTGGCCCCTATACCGGAAGGGAGGGGATTAAGCTTCATCTCCTGGGGTGGGGGTGGGGGGGTGTGTGTGTGGGGGGGGAGTATTTACTTATATTAGTTGGAATTCTTCTGTAAGGAAAATGTTTCCCTTCTCCTGTATTCATTGATTGATTTATATCAGTATGGACTCGTGAATATGTATTTTATACTTTGGATGATAATCCAAAACCACACTATCTGTTGTTCAAACTGTTCCAGCTTTGGTCATTGGGAGCGCTTTCCCTGTTATAAAGAGACAATTGGCAAAGCTCTTTCTTTCCTACTGTGTTGATATTAATAAATTTTTTTTTCACACATCATATAAAAAAATCGTGTTTCATCTTTCGCTGAACTAGTTAAGACCCAAGTGTGGAAGTGTAGAAAGTGTGGATGGTTTCCCAGTTTATTTTTGGACGAAAATAATCCAATAGGGTCAGTTTCTTTGCAAGAATCAGTTACCCAGAGGAGAAATAATATGCCCAAAGCAGCTCTATTTCCCTTGCTGGTCACTCACTACTATCCTTTCGCCCTGTAGATGGGATTCAAACGAGGACTTCAACCTTGAGGGAAATCAAAGATGTACGTCTAAATCTTTTTAAGTTCTCCGCGCGAGGTTTGTCTCTCACCCTGACGTTAATTGTGACATCGCAGTGGACCTGAGACTGGAAGAACTCTCATCTGTGTTGAAATCTAAGAGGAAAGCCTCGTGGCACAAATTGCCCGGTACGGGGACCGAACCCACGACCTTGGCGTTATTAGCAGCAGGCTCTAACCAACTGAGCTAACCGCTAGTACGCTCCTCTGTAAGCAATTAAATGAAAAGGAAACAAAATGGTTTCTTCAAATTCTCGGGGCGGGGTGCCGGGGGGGCTGGGGGGCCGGAGGGGTGGGGCGAGGGGAGGCGGGGAGGGAGGAGAAGGAGAGGGAACACAAAGAACCGAAACAACCGAAAAGTAACGTTAATTTTTTAAATCTCCACATTCTTCCTATTTCACTCTCCCCCATCTCGGAGTTAGGAAAAAGAAAAAGAGAAAAAAAAAAACATTTGGCCTGATTGAACTCTGCTTCTTGGAGGCCTCCCTCTAACTGACGACTCTGAGCCCCCCCCTAAAGATCAGATTCAAAGTCCCCGAGTGAGGCTTCCTTCCTCCTACCTATTTAAAATAATTTATAAAAATAAATTATTTTTAAAATAATTTTATTTCATACTATCAGAGTCCTTAATCCATCTGGAATTCATTTCTGTTAATTGTATGAGATGAGGCAATTTTCTTTTCTTTGAAGAGTTTAGCTACTTGTACCAACTGCACTTGAAAAGTTCATTAGCTTCCTGCCGTTCTAAAACGACGAATTTAGCCCTGTTTCTCATATTCTATACCCTCCCCGTAAGGGATCTCACCTTTTCCGAAGGTTTCGATATTATTCTAAGGTACATTGACAATGCTCCAATCTTCCCCTAGCCCTCACCAGACACTCCATACATTCATTTGCTCTAACCAAAAACCTTTGCTTTATCCCGGATTCCTCTCTTCATCTCACACCTCACAACCCCTTTAAGAGCAAATCGATTAAATATATATATAAATCTGACCACTTCTCACCACTTGCATTGTAAGCGTCCTCGGCTGGGCCACCATTGAATCCCACCTGGATTCCTGCAGAACCCTCCTCCCAGTCTCCCCGCTTTCACTCCTCTACCGTCCCATCTCAGCCAGCAGCCAGAACAATCCTAAAAATGAGTCAAGTCATGTCATCTATTTGTCCCAAAGCCTCTACTTGTTCCACATCTCACTCTTGGGGACTTCCACCAGGTTTTCTCTTTGCCTGGAATCCTCTTCCCTCATACTCTGGCATGGCTAAGTCTGTCAGTGAATTCAAGTCTTTGCTCAGATGTCAACCTCTCATAAGAGCTCAGATGAAACTGTAGCGCCATCTTAATCCACCTACCCTGCTCTATATTTTTGCCATGCCGGTTACAATCTCTTTCACATGGTAGTTATTTCCTATTATGTTTATTGTTTATTTTTTAATCACACCCCCTACTAGAACATAAACTCCACAAGAACAGGAATTTTATCTGTCACTGAGAACATCCCAAATATTAGAAGAGTGCCTAGTAACCAGCATCAGACGCCCAGTATTTTTTGAGTGAATGAATGATTGAATGTGACAAATATTTCCTTCATATTCCTTGGTCATTTCACACTCAGTCTATACAAAATTCCATGTATTCTGCCAAAATTACATTTTCCATCCTCCAAGTCAGATGGCTAAGGGTCGGTCTTCTCCAACTCCCCCTTACCCTTATTCTGCCCATCTCCTCTGCCCACACGGTGCAATCTGTCACCAAGTCCTGCTTCTTAATCCCTCCTCTCTCTACTGCCTCCCCACGCCCACTCTTAACTACCTGGTTAACAATCCCTGTTAACCAGGTAATTAATTACCTAGTTGGAATGTATTGTATCTTTCATCTTTGTTGGTGTCTCCGCAGTCTCCCACACATTTCCAAGCCTCCAGCCTGTCCCCATTTGACTCCTCCCTCACATGACAGCCAGAGCAATCTAAACCCAAGCTTGTCTCTTTCCTACTTAAAATCTTTCCATGACTCTCCGTTGCATTTGGAATCCTGTGCACACTGCACGATATGGTTTATAAGCGTATCCATAATCTGCCCCTTCTTCTCCCAAACCATGTCTGACTCCTTGAAAGTTATCCAGATAGATGCGTTCTGTCTTCCAGACCCTCCTTTGCACGTGTTTTGTCTTTGGCCTGAAATACCCTTCTCCAGTTGCTAGAACTGGAGAACACACACCGTAAAACAGAATTCAAGTTTCAAGACTTAGATAAGAAAGGACCTTCTGCCCTGCTTCCATTCCCTTAGTACCTGTCGCTTGTTATGGAATCACTGGCTTACTTACCAGTCTCCCCACTAAATTGTAATCTCCAAAGCAGAAGTTTTCCTTCACCTCTGAATGTCTGGTGCCAAGCACGATACAAGGTATATAGACATCACCGTATAAATGTTAAATTATCATGTAAAGAGCTGTAGAAATTGTCTAATACTTGTCCTCTTGCCCCCCTCTGTAAGATGGCAATCTTGGGTTGTGGGATGCCTTTCAAAGTAGAAACAGCGTGGATATTTAGAGTCGTATATACCTGGGTTAGAGGTCTGACTTTGGTGATTTGCTGTAGTGAGGGAGAAGCGAACACAGACTTTGGAGCCAATAGGGTTGAAATCCCAAATCTGACCTTTTCTAACTGGTTGACCTTGGGCAAGTTTCTTAATATCTTTCTGCCTCTGAATAGATATGAGTTTTATAGCAATTCCTGTATCATAAACTCATTTCAACAATTTATTTTTATTTTATCAACCAACTTAAGATTGCTTATTTTTCCAATGAGGTCTCTTCCAATGTATCCATAAAACAGGAGACAGATGTATTCAGGGAGTCATTCTTGCCTTTTCTTTTTTTCCATCAGGATGACATGTGCTAAGGAATATATCGTAGCTACTCAAAGACCTCCCATTGGTTACAGTACAGAGGTCAGCTTAGGTATCTGCTCTTCCTCCCTTTCTCCCTTTGTTCTCAGGCCCAAGAGTTTTCCTGCCCTACCCACCCTCTCTGGGAGAGATGTGAGGTAGAGGGTGATTTTATAAGGTACACATTAAAAGAAAAGTAGAAGCTTTGGTTCCTTAATTGAGCATTTCTCACTCGTAATTATGGAGGAATTATGACCTATGGTGTAAGGAAAAGAAGCAAGGTTGCACCACTCTCTTTTTTCCCCCCCTGGCCCTCCCACGGATGCTCTCATGGGTAGGCCATTGATCCTCAAGGAAAAGTTGGCTTCAAGGTCAAATTGCATTAAAAGCTTCTCCAAAATAAATAAATTAAATTAAAAAAAATCTTCCCCAAGAACCAACTGAGGAGCAAAATGGCAAGAAATGAGGAATTGGCCTCCCTAGGGGACCAGATAAAGGAACCACTTCTTTGAGCCAAATAAAAGCAGGCTAAGATTTAGAGAGAAGCTATTCCTCCTCCCGAAGATGCAAGAGAATATGGGTTGTACTTTTTGCCTCCCTGGCACGTCTGTTCCCAGAGAAAAAAGCAGGAGGCAGTGTCCTGACTGAGCTCACCCTTGACACAGAAAGGAGTGGGTAGGGAGGGGAAGGCAAGTCTCCGTTCAATTCCAAAGCTATGGTTCCACTCATTTTCATTCTGCTATCACCACTAGATACTTTAGTCCTTCATTTTCCTCTAGAATGTAGGTTAGGACCACAAGGTGAATGTGTAAAGCTCTCACCTTAGATCTGGGGTATTTTTGCTGTAGAAAATTAGAAGTGACTGAGGCACTTCACTATGCTGAGGTCCAAATCAGAGTACGAATGGCAAGGAACACAAGTTATTTCTTGTGGGCATGAGGCCTTCGGGAATGCCCTTGCTCCCTATTCTTTGGGGATTTTGATTTTGCACCAATGGAAAATGAAGGGGCTGACAGTCTGAAAGATCTTCTCCCAACAGAGCCCTGGGGCGGTGGAGCGGGCATCCCAAAGCCAAGGCTGCTGCCTGCCTTAACTGATCCAGTGACCGGGGTGCTCTGAGCAAAGGGGGTCATGGAGGGGTCCCCAAACATAGTTTTTCTTGCAGAAATGCTGGCCTTCCCCAAGGCAAAATGTGTGCCCTGGCTGGTCCGGCTCTGGTTGTTTGGGCCGCAGCCTGTTCCCAAGGGTGTGATGCTGCTAGTGGTCCCACTTGGCTCTGCTCCAGTGCTGAATGCTCCAGGGTTGGAGCTCATGTCTGGGGCAGTGACGCCCATCCCAGTCTCCTCACAGTCTATAGGGGTCACTAATCCCCCAAAGTCAAAAGGTCGTGGGGCTGTACTGCCAAACACTGAGCCACAAGCCCCACTCCGGTGGGTTGGGGTGACAACTCCCAAACCGTTCGTATTAGCTTGACTGGAGTGCTGCCAAAGGCCGGCCAGAAGCTGGCAGGGATGTGAAAGGTGGAGGCTGATGGTGCCAAACCCCCAAAGGCTGACTGCGTGGCACCGCTGAAGGATGGCTGGGCTGGAGTCGGTGTTGGGATTCAGGAGGCCACTGGTGAGCTTCCAAAAATGAAAGAGCTACTGAAGCTTGGGCCAAGGGCTGGTTGGGGGACTTCTTGCTTCTGCACATATGCAGCCCCAAACGCAGGTTGGGGAGTGGCTCCCAGGGATAGTGGGAAAGGTGGCCTTGAGCTTGACTCCAAGGGAATTGTGAATGCTGCGGTCGAACTGGAGATCCTGGATGACAATGCAGGCTGGTTGGTGGTTACTAGGGCTGAAGTTGCCAGAGGGCTACCCACAGCGCTACAATGGGCAGTGCTCCTGGTAGGGGATATCTGGACAGCACTGGGAAGAACCTGGCTAAAGATGGTGACTGTGTGCACAGTAGGAACGGTTGGACGCTGGCATAGTGGGAAAGTGAAGCCTGCAGCTGGGGAGAAGCTGGCCCTGAAGGCACAGGCAGCCCCGAGAGGGAAAGGGGGGCAAGTGGAAGGGATGGAGCAAGTGTTGCCCATGGTACTGGTAACATTCACTACACCAAAATCCAAAGGTGGCTTAAAAGAGCCTTTGCATGTGCTGGCTGGGGTGGTGGACACGACTACAGAGGTAGCCTTGACCAGGCCATGGAAGAGACGGGTAGAAGCAGGAGTAGGTGGAGGAGAGGTCTGCTTGAAAGAGAAAGGAGCTCTCACGGGCATAGTTTTAAGTGGTCTTAGGCTGCCAAAGATAGCCTTGAAGGTGGGAGTTGAGATACCCGGAGGTGTAAGATGCTGTAAGATGCTGCAGCTGTGCTTGAAATTCTGGAATATGAGGAGCCTCCTATCTCACTATTGGCTGGGAGCCCCATAATGGGTTTTGACAAGCGGTCAGCAGAAGTTGCAACAGGAGGTGCAGATGCAGGAAGATGGGGACCTGGGCTGCTCATCAATCCAAACAAAGTGCTTTGCATAGTGGGTGCTGCAGGGATAATGGCAGGTGAGTCTCGGGGTATGGCAGCCTGAGAGGTTGAAGGTGGCCACGTGGTGTCAGTGACTGGTGATGTGGGAAAACAAGGGTCAGAAGGATGAAAGTAGTTGTGGGTTTTGAGTCTGAAGAGGTGCCTGAAAGGGGCTCTGACTGTGAGCACCCACATGGGGCCAGCAGGCTCGCTGTCTTCAGAGGCGAGTGGGCCACACTGATTGCCTCTCCGGTAGGTTGTGGGAAGGCCAGTGGACTTGGAGACTTCTGCATTTTATGTAAGCTTTCCAGCGGAGGAGCAGCGCCCTGGGACAGGGAAGGCTGAAGAGCAGACCAAGTGTCAGGGACAGAGTCTGTGGTGACCTCAGTCGTATCCTCGCTGGCTTTGTTGCTCCGTTGGAGTCCAGCTTTCTTCCCTAAGGCCAGGTCTTCAGGAACTGCATAACCAAGCTGAGGAGGTGGAGTCAGGGACAGCAGGCTGCCAGGGCTTGATAGAAGCAGGGGAATCTGATTTTGCTACCCAGAGCTGCCAGATGTTTCTCGGGACTCATCTGATACCGGTGGGACTGGAGAGTGAGACGGATGGCCATGTTCTTTCCTTGTTATTGGCCACTCTGGTATCTGGAGTGATGTACTGGGAATACTTCTCTTCCAAGGCTCAGAGAAATCTCTAGAAGAGCTGTAAGAGCTTGTAATAGCATTTCTTTGGGAGCTAAGGGGGCCACCTGTGTGTGTGCCGGCCAAGGAGTCCATGGAGGAGCAGCTGGGCCTGTTATTCAAGCTGTGATCCGAGCCCCAGCAGTCGAGGCTTCTCTGCAGAGGCCCAGGCCTGGGCACAAAAGAAGCGAGGACTCCATTTTTCGTCAGAGGCTTAAACGCAGATGGTCTGGTCTCTGGAATCCTTCTCCTACTGTCCAAGCTCTCATGGAACAGTCGTTCTTCCCACCTCACTTTCCCCTTCTTGCGCTCTCTGAGGGCCCTCAGCACTGTCTCCTTCGCACATGGGTCTGGGGGCTTCTCAGAAGGTGAGAACCCTGCAGAGTTCGTTTCCTCTGCTGGGGCAGTGGAGGGGGGCGCTGTCCGCTCACGAGGAGCGAGCCTGATGGTCACCGGGCTCCAGATTGCCCTGGGGTGCCGAAGAGACCAGATACTCCGCTTGAAGTAACTTTCCCACCCGTCTGAGGGAAGAGGCCCCATGATGGAGCTCCGGGACCTGTTCATGGGAAAGCGCCTCCAAGCCTCGTTGACCACCCACGCGTTGGGACTGGTAGGATCCCCGTTCGGCGGCCTCCTCGCAGGTCTGTGCCGAGGGGCAGGGTGGGCACGATGGACGTGCTGAACCCGGGGGACCTGATGAAGGGGCTGAGCTGGCCGGCCGTTCAAGGGCCTCTCCGACAAGTCTGTGCGCCCCTCTGCTGGGGATGACGGCGAGAGTCCCAGCTTGCCCACGTAAGTGCCCATGTGGAGCAGTGAGGCGGAGTCGGTGACTCTGACTTCGGGTTTGGGCTCCCGAGGTTTCTGACGCCTGCTGACTCAGCCGCAGTCGAAGTGTTCCGGTGACGGTTGGGATCCCTGCGCGAGGAGAGTGAAAGGGTCTCGGGGCGCTCCTCACCCTCCAGGCCCTGCATCCGAAAGTGAGCGGCCGGTGGAAACAGAGGACACGCGGGACCGCGGCAGCCCCCGTAGCCTGCTCTGCTAGTTTGAGGCCTAAGCTGGCCGCTCTGGCCTCTTTTCTCTCCTCTCCGGGTTGCAGCGCGCGGCACGAGGAGAGGGATTGGAGAGGAAGCGCGCGGCCGGAGTCCCAGAGCTAGAGTCGAGCAGGCGCCGGGTCTCCAGACTCCGGCTCCCGGCCCCGGCACCGCTCCGTCCGTCCGCCCGCCCGCCCGTCCCCCGGAGTCGGAGTAGGGAGGGCAGTCCGAGGCCCTCAGCGTGAGTCGGTGGAGGTTGGGGGCGGGGGGCGGGGCGCTGGCGGGAGCGCGGGACCGGAGACCCGGGCGCGTGGACCTGGGCAGCCCAGACGGCGTTCGTGGCGCCAGCAGCGGGGAATAACGGAGGCCGGGTTTGCTGCTTGGGGATTCCCGCCCTTCTTCCTTTCCTTTGCCCTTTCCTTTCTGCAGCCAGTAGGTGCCAGTCATTTGCCTCCGGGATGACAAGCTCCGGACGCAGCCACCATCCAGGGTCGCCTCCCCGAGGCTGACTGTGTGTCGCCCTCCGATTGTTCGCACTTTGAGTATGCAGGTACGGTGGCACCGTGGCGGGGTCTCGAGGCTCCGGAGGGGGCCAAAGGGATTTCTTGTCTGCCGACCGAGAACCTGAGCGCCTCCGCAGGCACCCGGCTTTGTCCCTCGCTCAGCAACCCCCCCGCCCCCCCGCCCCGGCCACCCTCTCCAATGGCGATCCTCAGCTAGCCCAGTGGGGTCGGAGCGCCAGGAGGGGAGCAAAGAAGTGGGAGATTTAATCTGCGGCTGAATATTCAGGCTAAGCCAGAGTGAACTAGGGCACTAACATTCTGAGAAATTCAAAAACGAATAACGTTTTAAGATTTCTAATACCATTCCTTCCAATAACGATAAAAATGGCACGGATTGAATACGATTCTTTCAAGAAAGGTCATTTTAAGGTTGTTAAGTTAAGGAACTCGGAGAACGAGTTCCATTCAAAACCCACACTGTCCAAAAATGGGTCCAGACATCTCCCACTTCATCGATCTCTTTCTCCTTGAATTTGTATTTCCACAGAATTTTACGCCAATATAATGTATGTTTACGCTTAAAGTCTTTATTCGATCGTTCTACTATACTAGTCTGCACCAAATAGAGGTACAGACACTGAAATCTGAAATTTTGATATGTGACGGAACCACAAATCTGTTATAATTAATTCTTTTGGTTTCATTTATATTTGCATTTACTAATAGAATGCAATCAATCAGAACATCGTAATTAGATAATAAATTTGAAAGGCCCTTTACTGGAAGTTGTAACAGAAGTAAATATGGAATGCATCACCTCTTTCTCCAAGAGGTCGCATACAATATATTGATATAAGACCACCTCCACTGAAGGAATATTTCCATTGCTCCTCTACTGGACACCAGGGATGGAAGGAATTTTACAATTCGGGGCAGTGTGTCCCTTCAGATAGGTAGAAGAGTTTTGGAACTGCCTAGTGAGAGAATGGTGGGATTTCAAAGTAAGGTGGGAAGCAAGAAGCCAAACTAGCGGATTCTCAAACTCGTGGATGTCAACTGGTTGAACATGGAAGAGGTAGAAATTGATTCGGTTTTTGTGCGTGCTTGTAGCCTAGTTGGAGTAAAGTTGAGCAAGGGACGGAAAAGCTCTGTAGCAGAGGATGGTTTCGATCCATCGACCTCTGGGTTATGGGCCCAGCACGCTTCCGCTGCGCCACTCTGCTTCACCTTGGAAGAGTGCCACTGTTCTTCCCTTCGATGATTATGTCACCGTTTCTGCGCTGAACATTTTTTTCGATTTCCTTTCTTTCTGATGGTTTTCGTCGCCCCTCTCTCTCGAGGCACGTAAGAGATCAGCTCTTCCGCAACCAGATGACCTCGGGTCATCACCTTCGGGTCTGCAATTTTCCAGCCTGCCCAAGAGTGCCCAAGCTCGTCATTGAACCCCCTCGCCAGCACCCCTCCCCACTCCCTGGAGCCGCTAGCCTCTCGGAGCGGAGGAAGAGCCCGCGGAGCAAAACTCTGGGTGGACCCTTCTCGGGGAGAAGAGCGGAAGTCGTGGAGCCAACTCTGCTGCCGCCGGAAAGGAAACGTGTTAACCATCTCCTCTGTTACCTGTCGAAAAATCTTAGATAACACTTTGAGTAAAAGAGAGGCATTTTGTTTGCTGGCAAGGGCGCAAGATTTTCAGGACGGTGTGCCTGAAATAGAGTTAACCCAATTTGTTTCTCAACTTATTACACGGGGGTCACAATTCCGATTGTATCTCGTTTGGGGCCGTTTGGACTAAACAAATTTTTTAAAAGATAGGACCTTCCTTTTCTCGAGGCTTATATTAGAGAGCAGAGCCTTTGGGAAGTTCCTGGACACAGCTCTCGTTTGCAGCTGCCTCTGCGATGACGCTAGAAGGGGCCGGTCTGGAAGGTTGTAAATCTTTTCTCTTTAGTACTGGAAGCTTTTGGAGAGTGAGCGTAAAGTGTTCCTTCAGTCACATGGCTAGGCCGAGGCTTGTATGCTAGTGTGTTTTTGTTTGTTTGTTTTTTCTCCTTGTACTCCATGTCCCCGTCCACAATAAAACTTAAGGAGCGATGGTGGAGTGGCGAGCTTAGCAGCTCGCACCAGCAGAGTACCCTCCTCGGGTCTGCAGCCACGCGCACTGCCCTACCTGAGCCCAGCTATGCAGCTACCCCAGCCAAGGAAAGCGAAACTCCATTATTCCTTTGGGGCTCTTAACCCCGACCCCCCACCCCGAGATCTTTGTCATCTCAGGGAGATGCTGCCATCTTCAAATTGTACCCTCTCAAGAAAGTCTTTTTTCAAAACTTTTCTGACTGCAACTCAGTGTCGAAATACATTTTAAGTCACAACTCAATATAATATGCAAACAAATGTATGTATATATATATATATATATATATATATACATTTATACATATGAGAGAGAGATTTATATATATAAATGAGAAAGATAACTATCTGAATCTATCAATCAATAATCTATACCAATATCGATATAGCTATAGATAGATGATAGATATTTGGAGAGTCACAGAGGCCAAACTCTACCAAACAGTATTTTACTGCATGGGTTTATTCTGATGTTTCCTATTTCTATTCCTATATCTTCTATTTCATTTATTAAAATACCATTCATGACCTTTTTTTACATTGATTTTACACCCATTCACTTCTGAGTGATTTCAAAAACACTGTCACTTATATAATGGTATTCGAAATGTCTCTTCCTTTTAGAGTCAGATAAGGAAGACGTGAAAGACAGTGACCGTTCCACAGTGGTCAAAGAATTAAGGAAATGGTTCTAATGCCACCAGCATTTTTTTGGTATCAAACAGGACACAGTGTTAACTCTCCCAGAGACTACACTCCACATGCCCCTATCTGTGATTATTCCTGCAGTTAGTGAAGGGAAATCACACTTATTCTAAACAGTCCTCTCTGATTCGGGTTTTTTTTTTTTTTTTTTTTTTTTCCACCTCTATTTCACAGTTGTGATGTGGCTTCTTTTTCTCCTCTTCTGCTGAAGGATTCTTGCCTGTGTGACTAAGTAGGTATCTGCCCTCACCTCTTAGAGAATATTTTGCTTTTATTCCTCTATTTTACCATGTCCAACATATTGTTCTGATGCTGTTCCCTCTGTGTAGAGAATTCTTACCTCAGATATATATAAGATTTACTCCCTGGCCTCCTTCAAGCTTTTGTTCAAATGTTGGGATCAATGGATCCAAAGGTTTTGGACAAATGCGGTCTGCCCTCCATTTTCCGTGACTACTTCAAACGATTTGTCTATTAAGTTCCCCTAACATTTCTTCTAGGATGAATAATTCTCACCTTCCTTTGCTGTGTTGTCACAGTACACTGGTTGCAGTGTTACCCCATTCATTCAACATTTACTCTTGCTAGCTGTGGTTTATGGCTCTCTACAATCAGTTAGATGTTTGTATACTGGAAATTTCAACCTTAAAGTATTTGAGATCATTTGAGATACCTGGAGACATGACTCACCACACTTCAGCCCCACACCGAGAAGAAAAAAAAAAAAAAAAAAAAAAAGAGGGTAAAAAACCTTCCTTCAATCTTTTAATAATATTTTAAAATAAGAAATTCCTGTTGTTGATGTCTGAGGGTGATGACATCTACTGGATTAGTTGATCTGTCCAGCTAATTGTTCAGTGGCTGTTCTGAAGTAGATTTTATCTGGTAGGTATTAATAAATGATAAAAGATCCTCAACATTGTGACAATTCCCACAAGTCAATCCACATGCATTTCTCCACACCTGTGGTCTCTAATCTTCAAAGCTTACTCTTTTCAGATTCCTGATCTTCCAGCCAACCATTCCCTTTTGCCTAGGATTCCATATACAGCTTTATCTTAGGCCACTTCTCTCTCCATGTAAAGAGGAACATCAAATGAACCATCTAAAGCTCTAACCACTGGGAGGATTTCTTTTCACCACTATCTTGCAGGGTTACTTCTGAGTGGGAGATTGTGTCACAGCAGTTCATTTAAAGCTCACAGCACCATACAGAACTCACCTATCTATGAACCAAGTGATTTGATTACCAAGGGCTCTTCTACCTAATTCCCCACATAATGGTTCTTAACTTCTCTGATATGTCAGACTGGACATTTCCACGGACATTTCATTAGTCAAACCAAGTCACATGGCCAAGTTCATGAGGAAGAGGAAGTGTTTATATTATATAATAAATATATTATTTCAATGAAATAATCATAAATAATTATAAATTCACATGAAGTAATTATACTTATAAATTCACATGAAGTTGCAAAGATAATGTATCAAGGTGGCATGTATCAATAGTTCATTTTTTTTACTTTTGAGTAGTAATCCATAGTATAGATGGACCACAGCTTGTTTAACCTATTCACCTATTAAGGAACATTTTCGTTGTTTTCAGGTTTGAACTATTACAAATAAAGCTCCTATAAATAATAATGCACAGGGTTTTGTGTGGATATAAGTTTTCTTTGTTCTGGGATAAATGCCTAGGAGTGGAATTGCTGAGTTGTATGGTAAGTGTGTGTTTAGTTCTTTAAGAAACTGACAAACTACTTTTCAGAGTGGCTACACCATTCTACATTCCTATGAGCAATGTATAACAGATCCAGTTTCTCTGTATTCTTACCAACCTTTGGCAGTTGTTACCATTTGTTATTTTATCTCTTACAATAGGTGTGTAATGATATCTCACCATGGTCTTAATATATATTTCCTAAATGACTAGTGATATTGAACATCTTTTCATGTGCTTATTTCCCATTTGTATATCCTCTTTGGTGAAATATCTTTTCATGTTTCTTGCCCATTTTTGAATTGGATTGAGTGTTGTTAATGTGGAGTTTTGAGAGGTCTTTGTATATTCTAGATACATCTTAGCCAGATATGTGATTTGCAAATATTTTCTCCCAGTCTGTAGCTTGCTTTTTTTATTTTCTTCACAGAGTCCTTTGCAGAGCAAAAGTTTTTAATTTTGATGAAATCCAGTTAGTCAAATTTGTCTTTTATGGAATGTGTGTTTGGTGTTATGTCTAGGAATTCTCCACCAAGCCCCAGGTCCCCCAAATTTTCTCATATTTTTTCTAAAAGTTTTAGAGTTTTATATTAAATCTATGAACCATTTTCAGTTACTTTTTAAATAAAGTGTGAGGTTTAGGCTGCAGTTGGCTTCTTTTGCCTATGGATTGCTCCACCCCAATCTTGTGAAAAGACTTTTCTTCCTCTACTGCATTGCTTCTGCACTTCTGTAAAAAATAATTTAGATGTACTTGCATGTGGTGCTTTCTGGATTCTCTATACTCTTTCATCGACATATATCTCTCCCTCTGCCAAAAATGTACACTCTTTTTTACTGTGGCTGTATAATAAGTCTTGAAATAATAAGAATGTTTTCTTCCACTTTATTCCTGTTTCTCAGAATCATTCTAGTTATTCTAACTCATTTGTCTTCCTATATAAATTTTAGAATAGTCATGTCTATAGCTACAAAAAAATCTTACCTGGATCTTGATAGGAATTATGTTAAATTATGTTAAACCTCTATATCATTTTCAGAAGAGTTGACATCTTAGCTATGTTGAGTTTTATAATCCCAGAATCTCTCTCCACTTATTTAGGTCTTTGATTTATTTCATCAGAATTTTATAGTTTTGTTCTTTCCAGCATGTACATGTTCACATGTCTGGATAGATTTTCATCTAAGTGTTCCTTTCCTTTTTTAAAAAAAGTACTGTCTTTTAATTCTGGGGTCCACATGTTTATTGTTAGTATATAAAAATACAATTGATTTTTCTATTTTGATCTCCTATTCTGTGACTTTGCTGAACATAATTATTAGTTCCAGGAGGATTTTTGTTTGTTTGTTTTTAGGTTACTTAGGATTTTCTATGAAGACCATCACATAATCTTCAAATGGCATGGGAAGTACAATCCTTCCACAGAGAGGGAGGGGGGAAATGTATATTTCTAAAGAGAAATACAATCCACTGAGCAAGAAATTGCACCATCAACACACAACAGGACAAAATTGCAGAAACGTACGGTAAAGTATGCCAATATTTCTGGGAAGGGTGAGCATTTCACCTAAAGATCATACTGCAGTATTTGTGAAATAACTCCCTACCATTTGGGTTTATCATTAGAATGTGACATTTCCATGGTTTAGTGGAGGGCTTTCCCATCTGCCAAGTAGCTCAGTTGTGAGAGTGAATAACTGAAAATCTAAAGGTCCTGACCCAGAGAATACTTTACCCAACAAATATAGTTTCCAGTTCCTTTTCTAAAACACCCTAGTCTAGAGGGATAGCTTTCTTATATTTCATGGGCTATAAGGGTTTTGTACTGTGTTCCTCAGGAAGTCTCTATTATTAAAAACTGCTAAAATCATCTTTTGTTTGGAACAGAATATCAAATCTCAACCACTAGTTAAGGCTGAAGGTAACTGACTTCTTGGCATTTTCTCACTGTAGATAGATAAAAGTCATCAAAGTTTAACCCAAATTTTCTTGGGAGAAAAGCTTAAGTACCACTGGCCTATGGAAACACAGGTCTATAACGCCTGGACAGGGACTTGAACCCTGGACCCTCAGATTAAAAGTCTGATGCTCTACCGACTGAGCTACCCAGGCTCTGGAAGCACCTTTTTATTCGGTCTACTTTGTACAGTTCAATTGCTTTGGGGGCATTCTTAACCGCCAACAGAATTTTGATAAATTCGATATTCCCCCTCACATTTTTTTTTCAGTGGACATGTAACATTTTTCTTCATAAGGTTCAATTTTTCTGAAGGATAGAGTAACTTATATCAAAGGAATTTTAAAACTATAGTAATTTAATACTTACCAACATCTCTTGAGAAAGAGAGAGAAGAGAAAGCCCTTGTTAAACTTATGTGAAAGATTTTCCTTTGATTTTTTATTTCCTTGAATTTGTGATTGCCATCCCGTGTCTCTCATAAAATTTTATTCCAATACAACATCTTTATATATTTAGTATCTTCTTGATTTTCCTACCATGCTTCTCTGTACCAAATACAGGTATAAACATTGAAGTCTGATGTTTTTCTTTTGAACCCAAATCTGTATTAAAAATACTTCTTGTGGATTGTGCTATATCTGCATCTACTTGCACATAATTAATCAAAGCATAATAAACAGATAATAATTTAAAGACCCTTTAATGGAGGACATAATGGAAATAAATGTGGAATTTGTCCTCCTCCCTCCTCCATGAAATCGTGTACAAGACTACGTCTACTGAAGGATTCAGTTCTTCCCATTGTTCCCGTGATGGGAATCCGAGAGGAGAGCATATTTACACCCCGGGGCACTGTGCCACAGCCAAATGAGTCTTAATTTATCAGAAATGTCTTAATTTATCAAGCAGAAGGGCGAGATTTTTCCATGAAAGGTGAGAACGTGGGACTTACGTGCCACACTTCTATGGCAGGCTGATCCTCTGAGAGGTGACTTTTGAAAGTTAAATACCTTAGGAAAGGTGAAATATGTAAGATCTAGAAGTAGATTTAGTTCAACTGTTTGAATACAGCTTAACGATGGAGTTGCTAAAAAACTTGCAGCCAAGGTTGGTTCCGATGCATCGATCTCTGTGTTTCCCGTCCAACACGCTTCAGCTGGTCCACTCTGCTTATAAACGGATGTTCCCTCGTCGATATTCAACTCCGTTATCACAACTGGGTTTTCAAACACAAGAATGGCTTCTTTTCTTTCCTTCTTTCCCCCGTCTTTTTCTTCCTCCCCCCTAGCTCAGCTCACTGCTCCCTTTACTCGGCCTCTTTTCGGTCCCCTTGAGAACCACAGGGTTCCAGCAGCGCCCCCAGGCCTGCTCGTTTCCAATCCGCCAAATATTCAGTCTCTGAACCCGCTTCTTCAGAAGCTTGTCTGGGCTCACAGGAGGATCTGCAGGGGGAACCAAGGAGGGGGCGGCGGGGCAAAGCCTTGAGGAAAACCCTCGCTTGAGAAGAACCTATCAAAAATCTCAAGAGGTTTTTCTTTGCCTGCAAAGGAGCCAGATTTTCAGAATTCCATTTCCGATTGGATAACGTTTGGATCCGTTCTGACAGAGGACAGGAGTTCCTGTGTCTGAAAACAGGATTTTCGTTTTCGGAGTTGGTCTCGGAATAGGGCTTTTGGAAGCCTCTGCACACCAAGGCTCCTGTTGTTCGCGGCTGCCTCTGCGTGCTACCTTCCAGAAATTGCACTGCTAGATGCCGAATAAGAACTTCACTCCACACAGAAGTAACTAGAAGCCACAAAAATATTGCTCACCAAATCCAAATGTTAAATCTCTCCAATTTAACTTCCCTCCAAACGTCTATAGTCCTTCCTCCAGCAGGAGGGTGAATGTGACAGAGAAGTTGGAGTGGAAAGGGGCAGGGCAATTCCTGACTGTTTCGTGTCCTCTCTTGCTTGTGGACGTCGAGGTTGCATTTCCCCTGGAATTCCTTCTCCCTTTCCCATTTGCCAGTTCCTACTTGTCCTTTGGATCTCAGTTCAGACATTACCCACTACCTCTTCCCCGAAGCTTTTGCTGACTCCTCAAGACTGGTTTAGAAACTCCTAGAATACACCCAGGATTCCTGAAGTTATTTCAATCTTATTAATAGTCCTATTTACATGTTGTATTATAACTATCTCTTGTATGAATCTTACATTTGCACGCTCAGGGCTCAGTCCTTAAATACCACGTATATGCAAATGTCTTTCCATCTTGGACTGCTCCTTCAAACTCCAAATTCACAAACGCAGCTGCCTTCTCGACAAGTATTTTATACTTAACATTGCCAAAGACTGAATTACTAATCTTCCCCCCAAACTTTCTCCTCCCCAATCTTCCCCCATCTCAGTAAACAACTACTCCATCTGTGCAGTTATCTGTGAATCTTTGCTTTTGCTCAGATCTTACATCTCATCTAACAGCTCCACCTTCAAAATATATCCATAATTCAACCAGTTTTTACTATTTCCTTTACTATCATACAAGAAGGCCTATCAATTTCTTGCCTAATTTAAAAAAATCTTTATTTTATATTAGAGTATAGTTGATTTACAATGTGTTAGTTTCAGGTATACAGCAAAGTGGTTCAGTTATACATATACCTATATCTATTCTTCTTTCAGATTATTTTCCCACATAGGTTATTACAGCATATTGAGTAGAGATCCCTGTGCTATACAGTAGGTCCTTGTTGAATATTTATTTGATATATAGTAGCGTGTATATGTTAATCCCAACCTCCTCCCCTCTCCTTTTCTTTCCTTTGACACAATTTTACATTAATTTTTGTTTCCTTTCTACAAAACCATTTTAAAGGCATTTTACTGATTGAGCACCTCAGGTTTTATGTGAAGTTGCTCCTGTCGTGAATAAAGAGGGAGTTCTTTATTCTGGAATTTTGCTTCTGTCTTTTCCTCCAGGCCAGTTCTACCTGGCAACAAGATACAATTTGAGGTGAAGTCCAAACAGTCCTCATTTCACTTAAGAAAGAACAGAGTCTTAGTCTGCCCTGTGACCAATAGTGGTTGTGACCATAGCTGGCCATTGGGAACATTTCCAGTATGTAGATCCTCAGGTGTTTCTCGGGTCCATCACCTCAATTTTTGCAGTAGACCCGTCACTGGTCCCCTGGTTTCTAGAAACCTTGCCCCTTTCCTGTCTATTCTACACACAGAAGTAGTGCAAAATTCCCCAAGGGTTTGAAACTCTCCAAGAGTTTCCCTCCTGTTCAGTAAAGAAACTGAAGTGTTTCTAGTGGCCTGCAAGAGCCCTCCCCTCCTCCCCTCCACCCTCCTCTCTAGTTCCTTGCTCTTCCTCAACAAGTCAGACATACTCCTGCCTCAGTCCTTTGCACAGTCTGCTTCCTCTGCCTGGAAACACCCTTTCCCAAATACGTGCCTAACTCATTTCCTCATATCCTTCAGGTCTGCTCAGATATCACTTTCTCAGTGCAGGCTTACCTGTTCAACATATTTAAAATTACAAGACATTAAAAAGAAAAAAAAAGCCATCCCTATTATCTTTTTGCTATATTTTTTAATTCATACTTATCACCATCTACTGCACTATACATTTTACTTATTCATTGGTCTGCATTTCCCATTACAATGCAAACTCCATGAGGATAGAGTTTTGCCCATTTTGTTCGCATGTTTAGTCCCAGTATCTCGAGGAGTACATGTTAAATAGCAGCTACTCATTAACAATTTGTTGAATACATGTTGAATGAATGGTCTACCAGGGTACAATAAATGAGTTTTTCCACAGGTGGATATACAAGCAAATTTCAAGAGTTTAACCTTGAAAGGGGACAGGAATGGTCTGTTCATAGGTAAAGGTTCTGAATTCCATTTATATAGCTCCCTGTTGTGGGTGTGTGTACAAACCTGACTAAGTTGCTAACCGTGGGTCTTCTGTTTAATTATGTGACCCACCGTTGCTAGTCAGTGCTTGTGCAAGGACTTAAAGCTTGACCCTGCAGTTAGGACTAAGCACCTAAGACTTCTAATCCCATCTGGAGAGGTGCAGATGTTCATCTGTGTAATCACTAGTTGTTCCACTTTCCAGGCCTTCAACTGTCCAGGAATAAACCCTGACTCCTGAGCTACTGGAGCTAAGTCTGGATGAAGATAATACATGAGGCTTCGAGGGAGTGGGAATCTGTTCTAAAGAGGACACATTTTCCTATAAGACTTCTGAATAGTGCTTTTAAGAATTTGTATTTATTTGGTTGTTTTGTATTTTAAAAAGGTAATATACTCATAGAGTTCAAAAATGTATAAATAGTTATACAGTTAAAAGTTTCCTTCCCATCCCTGTTACTCACCTACCTGGTTCCTTCTCTTTTCTCCACCATCCACAGGTTTCTACTATTATTAATTTGTTACTTAACCTTCTGGAGTTTCTTTGTCCACTTGCATGTAAATATATAGATTCATATGTTCTGGGTCTTGCTTTTGATACCTCACAATATGTTTTGGAAATCTTTACTCATTGATAACATAGAAAGCTTCCTTGTTTGTCTTTGCTTAGTTTTACACTTTGTTGCAAAACAAACATACAGAGAAGTAAATAAAACCTTATTTCTACAACTTAACAATTAATTACAAATTGAACACCCATTTAACCATTACTCAGGAGCAAAAAAAAAAAAAAAAAGAGCATTGCTGCACTCCAGAAGCCCTCAGTATGTCCCTTCCACTCACCCTGCCTTCCACACTCTTCTTATCCCCCCAGAAAACTACAATCCTGACTTTTATGGTAACCGTTTTTTACATTCTTAATACATTTTACCATCTACACATACATCCCTAAACAATATACCATAATTTTGTGGTTTTTAAATTTATATAAGTATAATCATACTAAATGTTTCCTTTGTGTCTTTTTTTCACAAAATTATGCTTGTAAGATTCATCCATAGTTTTGTGTATAGCTCTGATCTGTTCATTGTCAACTGTTGAATAGTATTCAACATTATTTATCCAATTTACTGTAAAGGTTCATTCAGGTTGTTTCCAGTTCTTGGCTATACACACAATACTACTATGAACATTCTTATACAGATCTCCTTGTGCACATATTTCCTTTGGGTATATGTCTAGGATAATAGGGTATGTATATCTTCAACTTACTAGATAGAGTCTAACTGTTTTCTAAAGTAGTTGTATCAGTTTAGACAATAGTGGTGATGAAAGTTCTTATTATGTCACATCCTTGACAAATAGTACTTCTTGTCATATTAATTTTAGTAATTCTGGTGGAAGATCAGTAGTATTTAATTATAGGATAACTTGCATTTTCCTAATTTCTAATAAAGTTGGTTGCTGTAGTTTTAAAAATATGTATTTCCACAAATTCTTTGGCACTCCTCTTATCAAAAGGTGGAATCTGATTGCCTTCTCCTTGACTATGGGCTGGGCTTAGTGACTCGCTTCTAAGAAAGAATGGAGCCGAGGTGACGCTGTTTGACGTCTCAAGCTAAATAAAAGACAAACATCTTCTGCCTGGCTCACTCTCTCAAGAAGTCATAGACTTCATAGAGTCATGGACTCATAGAAGTTCTTTATACCATATTTTCATGCTAGTCCTTTTCGTTATTTATATTGGAAATATCTTCTCCCATTCTGTGCTTCATTATTTTATAGTTTTTTTTTTGATAAACAGAGTTCTTCATTTCACTTAAATTTATCAAATTTCCCCTTATGTTTAGCGCTGTTGTGTCTTATTCCTTTAGAAACCTTCTCCTATCCCAAAGTATAAATATAAGTGTCTCTTACAAAAAGGTAACTTCTATAATCCAAAACCACACCATTTGTTGTTCAAACTGTTCCAGGTTTGGTCATTGGGAGCTCTTTCCCTGTTATAAAGAGACGATTGTCAAAGCTGTTTCTTTTTTAGTGTTGATATTAATATATTTTTTTCACACGTCATATAAAAGATCTTGTTTCATCTTCGCTGAACTAGTTAAGACCCAAGTGTGGAAGTGTAGAAAGTGTGGATGGTTTCCCAGCTTTTTTTTGGACGAAAATAATCCAATAGGGTCAGTTTCTTTGCAAGAATCAGTTACCCAGTGGAAAAATAATATGCTCACAACGGCTCTATTTCCCTTGCTGGGTCACTCACTGCTAATCTTTCTCCCTGCAGATGGGAGTCAAAACAGGGCTTCAACCTTAGGGCACATCAAAGATGTGTGTTCAGATATTTTACAGTTCTCAGCGAGAGGTTTGTCTTCTAGACATTAATTGTGACATCGTAGTGAACCTGAAACTGGCAGAACTCTCAGCTGTGTATAAGTGTAAGAAAGTGGTTTATCTTATACAGTTTGGCACGTACGGGGATCGAACCCGCGACCTTGGCGTTATTAGCACCACGCTCTAACCAACTGAGCTAATCGGCCACTAGACGTCAATAGTATTCCTCCTTAGGTAATTAAATGAAAACGAAATAAAACGGTTTCTTCAAATTCTTCTGGGGCTGGGGAAAAGGGAACATAAAGAACCAAAATAACCCAAAATTAACATTAAAAATAAAATCACATTCTTCCTATTTCACTCTCCCCTATCGTGGAGTTAGGAAAAAGAAAAAGAGAAAAACTTAACATTTGGCCTGAATGAACTCTACTTCTTGGGGGCGTCTCTCAAACTGACAGTTCTGACCCCAAACGATCAAAGCCCCGGAGTGAGGTGTCCTTCCTCCTACCCAGGGAAGCCCGGGGGCCAACGAGAAGATGCTCCAAGCCAGATTTGGCGGCGGGCGGATCACGGAACTGACCACGGAGCGGCCACGGAGCAGGGCTCCGAGGGCTCGGCCCCTGCGCGTGCCTCTTGCGGATGTACTTCGCTCCTGGAGACCCATTCGGACAGATCCCAGGACATGAGACCTGCGAACTTGCACTCTCTTGCCGCCGGCCTCGGCCTCGGCCTCGGCCTCGGAGTGATCCTGAAATGCCTTCCGCCCCGCGCACTGTGTGGTGGGCCCTGACCCGGAGCAGAACTACGTCCCCAGAATCAGGGGCCTTTATCTGGACCAGAAGAGAAACATCTAGATCTGAGAAGGGTGGCAGCGTCGAGACTCAAATTGAGCAACTTCAGAGGAAAGAGGCAGAAACACCTGCACCTGCCAGGTGCAGAGCAGCCCCGGCTTTTTTCACTGGCCGAAGGGCCTCCAGAGAAAACCCTCAAAGGCTGAGGTAATCAATATTCTGGAATACCTGAGAGCTAGCCCTGGCACCACAGACACATTGGTAGGGAAGTTCTGAGAATACTTAAGGGAAAGTAGCCCAGCACCAAACCCAAACCCATTCGAATAATAAATGGAGAAGAAGTTTGCAAAGGAAAATGAAAGAAGTTGCATCCAGCAAAGTAGGAGGAAAACCAAAAGTATGTGAAGAGTTGAGGGCTGACCTCATTCTTTCATTTCTCAACAGGTACTGAGCACCCACGATGTGCCAGACCATGGTGCACATGCTAAATGTATAAAGGGACACACTGAGGCTAGACCTCAGCATGAGGGGCTGTGGTTAAAGAGCAGTAAGTGGTACAGGGTAGCACCCGGTGAGCGGGGCTGGGATTAATCCTCAGAAGAAAAAAAAAAGTTACTCCTCAGGGTTTGGAGTCAAGAAAGGCAGGGAGTGACTTCCTCACAGAATGGGCTTTATGGCTTCTGTTACCATCCCAGCCCCCAACCCCTTGTCCTGACTTGCCTTTACTTCTCCTCCACTTCCCAGCTTCCCAGAGGCACTCAGTCGCCCTGACTTGCTAATTCCTGCTCCTGGTGGCTGCTGCTCCGAGTGGTGAACAGGGCACTGCTGGCAGTGCTAAAGCAGGCTAAGCGGGACCCTTAGTACTGGGGTTGGACCCCTTGGTACTGGGCCCAACCTCTTAGAACTTGGGGGTGTCCCCATCAAGAAGGTTTGACCAGAACCCTAAATCCCTAGGGTTGGAAGCTGAAAATGCCTGAGAGTGACATTTAATTATGGAAAAAGATGGTGAGTGAAAAAGATGGAAAACTGAAAGACAGAGAAAGACAAAGATTAAGTGACAGGAAGAGAAATAGAGACAGTGGGGAAGAGCATAAGGGACAGAAACAGAGCCTGAGGGAGAGAGATATTGAGAAGATAACGAAGGAGAGACGGAAAGTCTGAAGAGAGGGAAATAGAGGCAGAGAGAGAGAGTGAGAGAGAAAGTGACTAAAGGGACACAGGGACCAGAAATGAGAGACAGGAGTAGAGCAGTGGAGATAACTAAGGACCGAGCAAGCAAGAGAGGAGAAGAGTAGAGGAGATACTGACTGAGAGACAGGGACAGAGACACAGACACAGAGAAATAAACAGAAACAGACTAAGACACAGAGAGAGACAAAAAGGAAGATATCCAGAGAAACAGGAGGAGGTGGAGAGACAATTTGAGACAGAGACAAGTTAGACAGGAAGAGACTGAGGGAGGAGGGCACAGTGAGACAAACAGTGAGAAGCAGAGACAGGTCAGGGTCTGAGGTCCAGAGAGAGACATGAAGCAAGGCACCCAGTCCAGGAGCTGAGCAGAATTTGAGCCAGAAGCTGATTTGCAGGGGGAGGAGAGGAGCATAAAGAGCCATATTTCTTTGACATTTAAAATAACAATATTCACGATGAGAATAATCACTTATATTCACATAACTCTCTGTCTGTAACAAAGCACTTTTAGTTGGGAGTGAGGACGTTTGCAGACACAAGTCAGTTTTATGCAGAACAGGTGCTAAATCTGAATTGCTGGGAATTTCCTCTTTCAAAACAAGCTTTCTCTTGTCCAATAAGTGTATACATCCAGGACTGAGGTGGCCACACAGGGAATGGTGAGGATGTGGGGCTCAGACCCCGCCCCTAACCTGGCTCTTCTTTGCCAGACCAAGCCAGGTCTGCAGCTGCTGGAAGATGTTCTGTGGTGAGGTGGAGAGAATTTGGACAGTCAGACTGCAGCACTTGTAGAGAGCAGGAACATGCAAATTAGTATGCAAGTGACAATGCAAATCACCCAGAGCCTTTTCTCTCTTACCTGACGTGCTAGGCGGAGGCTGGGGGAGTCTGAGGGTCTCTCAGGTGCCATGTCCAAGCAATGAGAAGCACTAGGGATGAGAAGGGCTGACTCTGAGGGTCCCAAAGGCTGTGTTATACTTAGCACATGCCAGGGGTCTATATCCCCTGGAAAGAAAGGAGAGAATGGTGTGTTGAGCTGGCATCAGGTAGACACTAAGGAGTCAGGTTCTGATAGCATGCTCACCATTAACAAACAGCACTTGGGTGGCCCCTGGGGTCTGGCCACCATAGTAGGAGTTCGTCTGGGACACAGCCTGGGCTATGGATGAGGCTGAAAACCCGAACACCTGCTCACATAGCTCTAGTTTGGAGGGCAGAGCTGGGAGCTGGGAGAAAGGGCATCCAGGGACCTCACAGGTGACATCTGTGGAGAGAGGTATCCATAAGTGTGGAGTACATAGCCATCCCCCTACCTCTTTAATAATCATTTACAGAGCTCTCCCCACTGATGACCAAGACAGCTCTAGACCCTCCTTTCAATGAGTTCACGGTCCTGTCAGAGACATACTCAGCCCCAGACAGCAATGGCCCAGAATGATCAGGGCTGTTATGGACAAAGGCCTGGAGTAGGGGTGGGGCCGTCTCAGAGGGAGCACAGTGGGCTCAGGGACAGCATCCTGCAAGGGATAAGACCTTAAGGAATTAGCCGGTGTGAGGCAAACAAAGAGAGAAAAGAGGAAACCGCATGTGCAAAGGTCTAGAGGTGAGAAGGAGCCTGGAGTGCTGAAAGCACAAATTGGACACCTGCTTAATATCCATAGCTCCCCTGTGCTTTCAGGGTAAATCTAACTTCTCAGCCTCACATTAATTCATTCCTTCCTTCACCATTTATTTGAGCACCTACCATGTAGTCAGATATATGTTGAACAATATATTGGGAACATAGTGACAACAAAACAGCCCCAGGCTTTGCTGTCACAGGACTCACCGTCCAGAGGGGAGATAGGCAATAAAGAATGTATGATAAGACTGTGGGAAGTGCTAAGGAGAAGAACACGGAGCTAATGGGGTAGGGGGCAGGGAGGCAGACTTATCTTGAGAGATCGTGCCCCCCTTCCTGAGGAGGGGACATCCTGTGTTGAGACTTGGAAACGAGTAAATTGTGTGAAGAGGGGAAGATAAGTAATCCAAGAAAATGCCTGAGGATTAGGAAGATTGGTGTATCGGGCAGGGGGTGTCAAAATATGCAAAACCCTGTGAGGAAGTTGCATTGTATGGGTGAAGGGAAGGCCTAGAGACCAGAGAAGAGGCTGCGTCAGGGATCCAGGCAGGAGAGCATGGGGACCCCTACCAGGACAGCAGAGGTGGGAAGAGAAAGGGGTTGGGTGAACTGCCGAGTTGTCCAGGATAAACAGTGGGCAAGACTCAGTGATTGACAAGCTATGGGGATGACAGGAAGGAGGCATGCAAAGCACTGTTAGGGTTTCTAGCCTGGTAACTGGAGAGGGTAGGGCCATTCCTGGGACAGGCACATAGATGAAGAGCAGATTGAAGGGACGATCACTCATGTTGAGGGCTAAGTGTGTGAGTGAGAAGGTACGTGAGGGTCAAGCACACATGCACACTCTAGTACGGCTGTTCACCCCACACCCCACACCTGCAGGTTAAACGAGGCCCAGCAGTCCGGCTAGTTGTCCTATGGAAATGAAAACGAGTCCAGACTACCTGTTAGATAGCATGTCTGGGCATAGCACAGAATGTATGTTTTGGGGGTGAGGGTTAGGCCAGTCACTCACAGTAGCCAAACTCGGTACAGGTCTGGTACAACCACTGCCGGTCGCCAACGCCGGCCACTTGGGGTTCTGTGACCTTCAGCTGTGCCACTGTCTCTGCTCGAGAAAAGCTTAAACACTTCTGGCCCAGGCTGTGTGTGACAACCTAGGGGACAATATACATACATACATACATACATACATACATACATACATACATTCCTCCCTTCCTCCCATCAAGCCAGAGCATGGAGCCATAGATCCCTACAAGTCAAAAGTCAGAAGTCAGGAGAGGGAGTCCCTGAGTTCTCCTGGAAGTCAGTCGTCAGAGGTGGTGGGGACCTAGGTCCCTGTGGGTTAGAGATTAAGGTACTAGATGACCAAGAACATCTTACCTGTGATATCTTGGACATGTGAGAATATCTTAGATCTCAGTTTCCTCAGCTGTGCCTACCTCGAACTATTGTGAGAATTCAATGAAATAATAAATGTGAAGCACACTGCACACTACTTGGTGCAGACAGCGCTGGAAAAGTGACAGCTGGATTGTAGCTGTGGATTCCGAGGCTGGGAGCCCGGTCTCTAGGAGAACTGTGTCCCCAGGGCTACCTTTTTTCATTCTGTAAATACTAATTGAGAGCTTTCCGTGTGCTAGACGCTGTTGCAGGCTCCAGGAAGAGGCCAGAACAAGGTAGGCAAGCTAGATAGTAAGCATAGTCGTTAACATTTGCATACGGTGTGCCAGGCTCCCTGTTGAGTGTTTTCCATGCCCCTACTTCATTTCACCTCCGAGGTCCCTATGAGATGTCATACCCATTTTACAGATGAGGAAACTAAGGTGCAGAAGGCTTTACGCTTGCGGAAGATCACACAGCGGAGGTGGAGCAGGAACCCTTGTCTGCCGACGCCTGGCGGTGCTCAGGGGTGCTCACCTGCACTGCCCGACGAAGCCCGCGGTAGGGCGCAGGGCTGCTGCAGTTGTCCCGGTCCCCGAGGAGGAGTCCGCAGAGCTGTCGCACACTCAGCGGCGCTCCCGCTTGCCCGTCGTACTGCACCGCCCCTCCCACGAGTGCCTGCAGCGCCCCCAGCAGCTCTGCCTGGTCCGCAGCGCGCCCCAGGGACCCACATGCGCCCAGCTCCGCTCGCAGCGCTGCCTGAGCCGAGCCGCCCGCGCGCAGCCGTCGCTCCACCTCCGCAAAGGCTGCGGACGCAGCAGCCCGGCACTGTTGGGAGCGAGAGGCAGCGTTGGCGAAGACTCGGACCCGGGCCCCGGCCTTTCCCTTTCCATGACCTGCATCCTCCCTGGGCTCCCACACTTTCCCGGCGCCAGATTCATCCCGGGGGCAGTTGAACGCCACTCAGACCCGAGGCCCCGCCCTCTTCCGGCTCCTCCTCCGGGTCGTCCCCCAGGCCCCGCCCCACAGTGGAACAGCCTCCTGATAGGGTCTTCCGTCCCCAGGCCCCGCCTCCGTATCAGCCCCGCCCCTGTTGGGTTTCCTCCCTTCTTGGTACCCGGACCCATCTTCAGCTCCCGCCTTCTTCCCAAATCCACCCATCTCTCGGGGATCCCAAGTCCCTCAGACCCCGACACCTTGCAAGCTTCAGCCTTTTCTTTTGGCCCCCATGCTCAAGGCCTCTTCTCTCTCCCTATCCCCCTCGGACTGGGTCCCACATCCTACCTCCGGGGATCCGCCAATCGCAGTGTTCATTAGGCTTCTAGACACCACCTAAAAGTCCGACCGCCGGAGAGTATCAGGTGACTCCGACCACTGAGGCCCTCCTCCCCACCCGGACCCACCGCCCGCCATCCTTACGTCATTATACTCGGAGAAATCCAGTATGGCCCGCACCGGAGCGGAAGAGGCGACGGAGGCGAAAATGAGATGGGGAAACTGAGGGAAGAGAAGTTATCAGCCTGGGGGCTTAGGGACTGGGATCCCATATCTTCCCGCCCCTGTGTCACTCACTCGTTGTGTGATCTTAGGCAAGTCCCTACCTTCTATACACGGGACTCCCGTGAAGGCAGATTGTAGGAAGCTCTTCTGGGCGGAAAGGAGGGTGTGGGAGGAGGGAGTGTGGTGGGCAGGTATTCTATTATCTGAGTTGGGGACCCCGGAGTCCAAGTTCCCTCCCCCCAGTCCTCTCAGAGGAGTCCCGGGACCTTCAGCCTGGCCCAGGCAGCCAGGGAGCCGGCATAGGAGCCTCCGAAGCAGAGCCAGGGGCTGGAGAAGGAGACGTTGAAGAGGCGGGAGAGTGCGAGGCGGGCAGAGACCACATCGGCCAGCCTAGGGTCAGAGGGGAGGCTGGGTCAGTCCCCATCACTGGGAATCCCTGAAGATTCCCCCATTGTATAGGCGGGAATGGAGAGTGGAGGGAGTCTGGCCAGAAGCTAGGGCTCTTTTCTCATGATGTATTTCTGAGGACTCCCCATGCCCACAAACTCATTTCTACATGAGTGCCTAGGTCAGGGGAGACCCATCTGGAAAGCCTCCACCATTCTCTTCCAGACTAGGTGGGAGAGGAAAAACCTCCAAGGCAGTTTGGGTGAAAATCTAGCCTGTAGGAGAGATCAGAGAGTTAACTGGGGAGCCAGAGCCAATCAGACCTTGTGGCCACTGCAAAGCTTTTGTCTCTACTCTGAGTGTGATGAGAGACATGTGAGGGATTTGAGCCGGGAGAGAGGTGATCTGGTTTATGCTCTAATGATCACTCTGCTTCATCTGGAGAATAGACTGGAGGGATCAAGGGCAGAAACAAGGAGACCAGTGAGGAGGCTGTGTCATCCAGGTAAGAGATGCTGGTGGGCTGGACCAACAGGCCATAGTGAGACAGCAAAACGTAAGAATACAGTGGAAGGGGGGATTGGGGGAAAGGGAAGGAGAGAGACCCAGAGATGGGGAAAGAAAGAACAGGGCACTGAAAGACAGAGGCAAAAACATGGGACCAGAGACTCAGAGGTCAACTTCGGGCAGTGGAGGAGAGAGACACAGATGCAGAGATGCCAAAACACAGACATCCTCAGTCCCATGACCCCAAACACTTTCCCGACCCCTACTCACGCATGGCGGCTGGACAAGAAGCGGAGCTGGGCCACGTCGAGCCCCTCAGCGGGTATACTCAGGCCATAAAATCTATGTTCCAGACCTATCACCAGGGCCCCCCAGACTGGGGCCAGGGTTGCAGGGTGCCCTGTGAAGAGTCCAAAGGGGGTGTGTGTGAAGTGGGTGTCAACTCCTGCAACCCTCAGACCTCATAGCACTGCAATATGCAACTCCCCTTCCTGGCCTCCACCAATTCCTCAGCTATGTCTCTCCTCACCCTTGCATCTTACCTCTCATCACTGAGCCAGGCCCAAGGCTGCCTTCGCCTCCCAGATGCAGGAATACAGGCCCATCCTGGCTGGTCCAATGTTGGTCATTTACCCAATACCGCTAAGAGGTAGGATGGGGAAGAAGAAATGGGATTGTGAGAGTTCTGACCTGTTCTTTATTCCCTGTTCGCTCCAGTCTCTCTCCCTAATGGATCTCTGTATACTTATAGTATCTGAAATAGGTTTGTTTATTTAAGTGTTCATTTCTCTCCTGTTTGTCTCCTCATCTAGAATGTAAGATCTACAAGAGCAGATATTTTTGTCAGCTTTTTCACTCTTATATCCCCAGGGTCAAGAGTAGTGGCTAACACTTGGTAGTCACTTGCAGTATACTGAAATAATAATTGTAGAATAAGTAATGAATGCAGATGGATTTAGGAATAGGGCCTACGTGAGATGACCTCTGGAGACTGTGGATAGAGTAGGTGTGAAAAATGGTAAATCTGTTCATTCATTCAGTAGATATCTTCAAGTGCCTATTGTGAGCCAGGTCTGGTTCCAAAGACGGTCCAGATTTTTGCTCCATACTGAGACTTGGTGGTGGGTTTAGTGTTTAATCTGAAGGATGCGGGGGCGGTGTTGAGGGGCAGTGAGGGAGTGAGAGTGAATGACAGGGAAAAGGAAAGACTGAAGGACAGGACCTGAGGGACAAAAAAAGTGGGAGGCTGAAGAAAGGAAGGGGAGACTAGGGGGTAGAGGGCAAATCCAAAAATCAGAGGGGCTAGACTAAAGGGCCATAAGGGATTCTGACAGCAGGCATCGGATAAGACTGAGGGGGAGAGGGATGGGGAGACAGAGGTGTAGAGATAGGAATGGAAAGCAGAGACTGAGGGGCAGGGTAGGGAGACTGAGGAGGGGGGCAGGGGACACAGTGGACTCCCCTTCTCCGGGCCTCACCTGCAGGAAGGATCGTCTGTCAGAGGCATTGAAGGGGTCCAGTGGCTGCACCAGCCACCCCTCTTTTGGGAGGGCCACACCTCCCTGGTCCAGGCTCAGGCCCAGGCCAGAGCTCTCCTGAAACCGCTGAATGTGCTCACCTAGGCGCCTAAGGAGGGAAGCTGTGGGACGTGGAGGGGAAAGAGTCAGTCCAGGCCCCCTTAGGAGCCCCTGCCTGACCCTCAGGATACTCCTACCTGGAGCTGAGGACCCCCAGAGGGAAACCATGAGCAGAGGGCCCAGCCACGGGACAGGCCCAATGGCCATGCCGTCCAGTCCTCCGTGCAAGGGCTCTAGGTGCTGTGTTCTCCCTGCTCACTCAAGACTTCAGCTAACATTCCCAGGGCTGGCCTTTAAATTTATAGTCTTTGATCAGGAGCTCAGGTTTCTTTTCTGACTCCTGTCCTGGGACAGGTCAAGCTTCTGTTGGAACCACTAAAGCGAGGCAGGGACGCCAGAGTCTGTATATAGAGACCTGCTGGTGTGTCCCCTGGATATCCAATTACTTCTCTCTCTGCTCCCGATTTTCTCCTCTCTTGCCCCCTGATCTCCCTCCCCTCTGGCCCTCAGTCTCCCTGCCTGCGCCTCAGTCTCTTCTTTCCTTCAGTCACCACTTCTTTCTACCTCAGGGCCCCCTCTTGCCCTCTTCCTCTCTCTGCCCTCAGCACACTTTCAGTCCCCCTCAGTTGCCCCAACACTTAGTCTGTCCCTTTCTTTGTTTCTCGCTTCTCTTTCAGTCTTCTCTCTACTTCAGTCTCTCTCTCATTTAGTCTCACCATGTCTATTTTCCAGTCTCCCCCTTTTCTGCCCCTCATCAACCCCACCCCCAACCCTCTGACCCACAATCTCACCACGTTCCTTAGAGTCCTTAGAACACTTTGAATATCTCAGGCTTGCTCCTGCCTCAGAATGCTTGCTCCTGCCGTTCTCACTCTGTGGATTCCTATTTCTCCATAAACACTCATGTCGTGCTCCCTCACCTCAGTCAGATCTCTATTCAAAGGTCAGACAGGTCTTCCATGGTCAGCTCTTTACAAATTGTCAAACCTGTAGGTCTCCTTTATTCTTTACTCTTCTTCATAGCAACTTATCACTATCAGAAGTATACATATTTTATATGGTTCATCATCTGTCTCCCAGACTAGAAAGTAAGCTCCATGGGGCTATGGATTTTCATCTCTTTTGTCCATTGCTAAATGTTGGGTCCTTACTACAGTGTACATAGTGGGCAATCAATAAGTGTTTGTTGAGGGAATGACTAATACATCAACTAATGTTGCTGGTTCTACTCTAAAAATTTATCCAGAATCCAATGACTTCTTCCCATGTCCAGCACTATCACTTTCTTCTAGCCACCATCATCTCTGACTTGGACTATCAACAAGCCTCTTAGCTTTATCTCTATCTTCAAAACGGACATATTTTACTTCTGGACAATGCACTCTTTTTAATGGTTAAAGCAGATGTATAAGGTATGTTTGATGGGCCACAAGACAGGCTGTTCTAGTTAGCATAAAGTTCACGCCAAATCATGTATAAGTCACAATGACTTCCCCATATCTCAATATATGAGGTGGCAACCTTGTCTGGGTTTGATTTCAGGGTAATGCTTGCCTGGTAAAATGTGTTTGGAAGAGTCTCCCCCTCTTCTACTTTTTGGACGAGTTTGAGAAGGACTGGTCTTAATTCTTCTTTGAATGTTTGGTAGAATTTACCAGTGAAGCCGTCTGGTCCTAGACATTTGTTTGTTGGGAGGTTTTTGGTTACTGATTCAATCTCCTTGCTAGTAATAGGACTGTTCATATTTTCTGTTTCATCACGATTCAGTGTCGGTAGGTTGTATATTTCTAGGAATCTATTTCTTCTAGGTTGTCCAATTTGTGGACGTATCATTTAGTCTTAGGCAGGCACAAGAAGGTGAAACTTATTGTTATTCTATGTGAAAAGTAACTTTTGCCACATGGCCGGTTAGCTCAGTTGGTTAGAGCGTGGTGCTAATAACGCCAAGGTCGCGGGTTCGATCCCCGTACGGGCCAACTCGTGCTTTTGGCTCTTCACTTACTAAATAATCTTGCTGCAGGCACCTATCAAATTGGAAATAACCTCGCAGACGTAAAATTGGGATTAAATGTCGACTTCATTTGTTCTTCAGCAATGGCACCCACCTTCCTTGTCTCCCCCCCCCAGGCCCCGCCCCCAGCAAACATAGTCCCAGCAAGAAATGAAATTTAGATGTTTCAGGTTTGACAAAGGTGCATTTTCATCACTCAATACTTGAAATACAAAACCAAAGTTCATTTAAGGAGGGAGCAATGTTGGTAAGGCACAGTCCCTTTGAAAGAGCTGATGGCTGATGTTTTCTGGGAGGGGGCTTAACACAGGCTTTCAGAGGCTAAGTGGGTTGACATATTCTATGGAAGCATGGTTATTGGGAGGAACTGCTGTTGTTTGGTTGGCACTCAAAGATATGTTTATTGGAGTGAGTGCATCCCTGGCTGGCTCACTTTCAGAAAGCAGGGGTTGACAGTGATTGGTTGTCATACAAAAGTATGTTCACAAAACAATTGTCATGGATAGATTGAATTGGTCTAAATTCAGGTCTGGTGGCTACTTGTCACCACTGCTACAGGACAATCAGTCTTTTCCTAAGTTTGTGATTAGTATGTGTTCTCAATATTTTACTTTGGCATAAAGCAAAATTAGTTGTTTAAATATCCAAGTAATGTATAATAAAACACTGATTTTTATTATTAATGACTTTTCATTAATTTTTTAATTACCTTGAGGGTATTATGCTAAGTGAAGATAAGTGAGACAGAAACAGACAAATTTTGTATGATCTCACTTACATGTGGAATCTAAAAAACAAAAACAAAATCAAAATCGAGGCTTCCCTGGTGGCGCAGTGGTTGAGAATCTGCCTGCTAATGCAGGGGACACGGGTTCGAGCCCTGGTCTGGGAAGATCCCACATGCCACGGAGCAGCTGGACCCGTGAGCCACAACTACTGAGCCTGCGAGTCTGGAGCCTGTGCCCCGCAACGAGAGGGGCCGCGATAGTGAAAAGGCCCGCGCACCGCAATGAAGAGCGGTCCCCGCACCGCGATGAAGAGTGGCCCCCGCTTGCCGCAACTAGAGAAAGCCCTCGCACGAACCGAAGACCCAAACACAAACAAAAAATAAATAAATAAATAATAAAGTAGCTATAAAAAAAAAAAAAAAAAAAAAAAAAAAAATCAAAATCGAGTTCACAGACACAGAGAACAGATTGGCGGTTGCCAGAGGCGGGGTGTTGGGAGATGGGCTAAATGAATGAAAGGGGTCAAAGGTACAAATTTCCAGTTATTAAATAAGTTATGGGGATGTAAGGTACAACATGGTAGAATAGTTAATAACTTATTATAAAATAAGTTATAGGGATGTAAGGTACACCATGGTAGAATAGTTAATAGCACTGTGTTGAATATTTGAAAGTTGCTAAGAGAATAAATCCTAAAAGTTTTCATCACACAAAGAAATATGTAACAATGTATAGTGATGGATGTTAACTAGACTTATTGTGGTGATCATTTTGTAGTATATACAAATATCGAATCATTACATTTTATACTTGAAATTAATATAAGGTTTATGTCAATTATACCTCAATAAAAATACTGACCAAAAAAGAATTACAATAATAGAAAAACTCTCGTGTATGTAAACGTATGGGGACTCCTTTCTCTGATATGCCCTTTCTTGCACCCACTACTCACCCCTCCCAATTCAGCTCTGACCCAGACACTGACAGGCCTGGATTTCCCTCAATATGCAAAGGCAAGAATCTCTCAGGCCATGTCTTTGCTCATTAGCACATAGTATCTAAAAGGCCAGAGACAGAACCTGGCACTGGATGGGCCAATGAAGTGAGTGACATATTCCTTTCTCCTGGTTTTATAAGGCAATGGAGGACATAGGTTTTTGAACTCAGTAAGCATTGTGCATTGCCAACAAGGGATGGACTCCTTCTGCATCAGTGGTTTTAAGCTTGAGGAGAGTTACCCTTGGACCTTTTGTGCTTGTATGTTACAGCTGACACAATCCTCTCATATTATCTCATATTATTGTATGGGATGCAGAACCCACAGACAGGGAGAGCCGACTGTAAGGAACTTAATCAGCCACAAATTTTGGTATCTGAGGGGGTTTCAGGAACCAGTCTCCGCAGATGCAGATACCAAGGGGTGACTGTATTTAATTATTTTTGTGGCTTGCAATAGATGTTTTATGATGTTTATAAATTAATTCTATTCCAAACCCTACTTCAGGATTTAATTTCATCTCTGGTTCCAGAAGCCTTCACAGACTTTCAACACAACTCCCCAAATACCCATCTGAAACCTGTTTTAATGAGTTCTGAAACAACCCAGTACCCCAACCCCGAAGTGTCTGGCAGCATCTTACTGACTTGATAGATTATGTACACCTGGCTCAGTACTTAGCACATAGTAAGTACTCAGGAAAGAAATTTCATTAGTGGAGAGATAGAACTTCTGGTTAAAATACTTCCTTATTAAAACCAATGTCCTGTATTCAAATTCCAAACTCCATATGCTTGCACTAGGGTTTTCCAAATGTACTCCAAGAGGAACTTGTCTCGATATTAACTGTCCTCTGATTCCAAACCTGAAGCCCTTACCTGGGCAATTAGATTCAGTGGGTTTGGAATGGGGCAAAACAGTGTTCTGTAGTGAGTAATAAAACATGTACGTTCCACCTTTGTAGAGTTGTGAGACATGGTTCATGAGGCTGCATTCTCACCACCTCTGTTATACCACTTCCTTTCCTCTTTGGTTTCCACTAAAAGAAGTGTCTTCTCTTGAGCATAGTGAGTTGGGTCTGGAAAAGTATGTATTCCTGTAGCATCATGTGCTTTTTTTTTGGTCATAATATTCCTCATCTTAATGTAAGTCCATAAGATCAGGGGTGGTTCAGTGTTTCCCTAACCCTGGTTAAAGCGTGGCACAAACTTTGTGATTAGATAAACTAATAAACTAGTGAAAATAAACGTTTTCATTAGTTTTTTCCAAGAAACATTACAAGGATTTGTTTTCTCTCTTTAAAGCTTGGTCCCAGATTTCATGCGTGTAAAATTATTCATAATCTTCCAGGGACTAGGAAGTCTACTTAATTTTAACCCAGTAATACTTGACATGTTGCTTTAAGTACCCAAGACCGGGATGGCCGAGTGGTTAAGGCGTTGGACTTAAGATCCAATGGACGTGTGTCCGCGTGGGTTCGAACCCCACTCCCGGTAGGTTTCTTTTAGCGGGTGTCTTACCTGAAAATGAAAATTCCTTGTGCAAAGTTGGAAGATAGTCCAGCATGTAGATGGCTCTGAACTGCTTTTATCCGATCTGACAGGATCTATCTATAATTGGGTGATTTAGATAGTTTAGATATAATGTAAATATTGACATATTTGTATCAAAATCCACTATCTAATTAGTTGTTTTCTATGTGTTCCTTTTGTCCTTTGTTCCTTTCTTGTATCTCTTTCTTCCTGTCTTTGAAATGTATGAGCATTTTGCATGATTTGATCATATCTCCAGCATTGCCTTATCATTTGTATGTCTTAAAAAAATCATTAGTCGTTTCCCTAGAGCTTTCTATATACAGCTACAATTAATCAAAGTCCACCTTCAAATAAGGTGGAGACTCCTTTCTCTGATATGCCCTTTCTTGCACCCACTACTCACCCCTCCCAATTCAGCTCTCAATATTTTGTTATGCTGCTTCCGGTGCAGTGTAAGAAGCTTGCAATAATATACTCCCTCCTATATTGTGTGTTATTGTTGTCATAGATTTTGCTTTCATGTATGCTGTAACTGTACAATACGTCACTACTACTTTTGCTTAATGCAGTCTATCATTTTTAGAGTGATTAAAATTGGGAAAAAGTATTCCTTATATGTACCTCCATTATATGTACAGAAATGAATATTCATTCTTTTGTATTCCTTTTTCCTGAAGTCCATCTTATAACATTTCCTATTTTGCAGGTCTAATAGTAATGCACTCTTCAGTTTTTGTTTGTCTGGAAAGACCTTTATTTCTTCTTCACTTTTGGAAAATATTTTTTGCTTTTTTTTAGCTTCTCATCACTTTAAAATGTCATTCCGTTATCTTCTGGTATACTTAATTTCTGATAAGTCTGCTGTTTTAGATAGATAGATAGATAGATGATAGATAGATAGATAGATAAATGATAGATAGATAGATAGATAGATAGATAGTTAGATAGATAGATAGATGGCTTGGAATTCTCTGACCTTGGAGCTGAGGTTTGATGTACAGGTCTCCTCTGCTATCGGGAAGTAGAGCATTCCTATAAAACCTTTCACAAGCTGAATTGGTGTGAAGTGAAGAAGCAGTTACCTTAGGACACTTCTTGCACATGGATGCACAAAATAAATGTAGGTGAAGCGCAGATGCTCACAGACACAGTTCAAAGCTATAGCGGCTTGATGCTGAGATGCTGACTGTAGTTCCTGGGGGAGGAGCTTGGCGGTCCCACCCTTGCTGCTCCTGATGCGCGCTGCCTCTATAATGGCTTTCTACAAAACAGGTACAAACGTAGGTCTTTCCTAAAAATGAAGTGGAAGCAAAGTGAAATTTTGAAAAGTGAGGGACACCTGTATTTCATTATCTTGGGAAAATACTCGGCCATTAACTCTTCAAATATTTTTTCTGCTCTTTTCTCTCTCTCTTCACCTTCTTCTGGGATTCTGATTAGGAATATATTAATCAATAATTCTTCAGTGCTCTTTTTTTCTTTTTTTTCTTGGTGTTTCAGCTTGGGTAGTTTTTAGGCCTACCTTCAAGTTTATCACTTCTTTTCTCAGCTCTATAGAGTCTACTAGTTAGTCTATCAAAGGCATTTGATAGACTAACTAGTAGACTAGTTAGTCTTACTGTGTGTGTGTTTAAATTTAACATATTTATTGGACTTTTAGTTTGCAACAATCTACTGAAATGTGTCATCTGTTTATGTATTGGGGTAACGTGGGGACCTACTACTTTCCATTGGCATCTGAAATGGGTGTGGTCTCGAGGGACTAAGCCCGTAACCTGTGGGATCTGATGCTATCTTCAGATAAATAGTGTCAGAATTGAGTTAAACTGTAGGACACTCAGCTAGTGCTGTAGAATTGCTTGGTGGGGGGAAAACTCCTATGTAGTTGGTGGCCAGAAGTGTCAGATGCAAAGTGTTCTTGTGTGAGTAGTGAAGGAGACACACAGGAGGAAAAACAGGTTTTTTTCTAATGCACTTCTCAGCCACAAATTCACCCTTTTAGACTACTGTTTGAAAAGGGTTCTGGGTCTTTTAAACATTTATTTTCTTGTGCCAGCTGGCACTGAAATTTTGTCAGTAGAGGGTGCAGGAGAGACACAGTAGGAGGAAAGAGTTTTGCTTTCTGGTTCCAGGAGCTCCTGCAGCCGTCAGCATCTCCAGCATCCAGCTCCATTCTACTGACTTACAAAACAGTAGAGAAAAGAAACTGGATATTCACAAATCCATTCACAAATATTTATTGACCACATCATGTGTGGTAAATATTCCAGGATGCAAAAAAGAATTAAGACTGTTTGTGGGAATCATACAAAATAAAAAAACAGTGGTTGCCAATAACTGCTGTAGCTCTCATTGCAAAGTCTCAGATGGTAAAGTCATTGATTAAAGACAAAATATCCAATGATTTGCAAAGCAAATCACTGATAATCTCATTGCATATGAGAGGGGCATTGTCATCTGATGAGAATTCTGAACTGTTTGGTGTCCAAATAATAATTTACAGTGCTTCATTCATGCCATGTGTGGAATGATTTTTCATGCAACTTTTTACATCCATCCAGTCTTTCCCTCTCTTCTTTGAAAACTTCCAGTGCCTGCCACCTTCAGAAACCACATGTATAAAGTAAACATCAGGCTCTTACTTTTCCACATCATACAGCAATTGAACAACACGGGTTTGATCAAGGATCAATTCCCCAAACTGTGTTCAACAAAATGAGGGCTAACACTTTTCAAAATTATAAAACCTATGGAGACAGCCCCACCAAATTGCAATCCAGGATATTTGTTTACTAAGCACGCTCTTTAACCAGCCAACCCACAGAGCCCTCTTGAACAGAAAAAGAAAAACAGGTAAAGAAATATAGTGTGAGAAAGTTTTCATTTTCACATACTAAGAATTGCATTTGGAGAAGAATACACATATTTTTTGAAGTAAAGAACAAACAAATTCTTTGGAATATGACACTGCCATGGTGCCTGCTTCAAAGAACCACATCTTTGGCAAACTGATCACACTTTACTGATGTTGCTACATCAAAAACCGCAAGAAGATGTGAGAGTTAACAAATAATATCACATAAGAAGTAAGTTTAATTTTTCTAGTAGTCATATTTTAAGAAGTAGAAATAAATAAGTGGAATTAATTTCAATGTTTTAACTCCAAATATTATCATTTCAACCTGCAATCAATAAAAAAATTAATGAGATATTGTACATTCTTTTTTTTTAAAAATAAATTTTAGAAACAAGTGTTAATGGGTATTGTTTTGGACAGGGGCACTTCTACAACATTCTGGGGGAAAGGAAAAAATACTCACTTCACAGTATAATCTCTGTAGATTATTTGGGGGGGGGGCAGGGACGTTCCCAATATGCAGAGTTTTGAAAAAACCTAACTTATCTCCTGTAAGTCCAAGAGTGATTTGATTATTATATCAAAGGTCTTTTTGTTTATTTGAGAGGGAGGTTGAAATGGGCGTCTTTCTAAAACAAGCCTCCACTACCAAAAAAAAAAAAAGTATTCAATGAAACTTACACGTTTATAAAAGAGAAAAACAAACCAAAAATCTTGAGAGTAGAAAAGTCGGTTACCTTGGTTGGTTAAAGCCTAGTGGAATAATACTAAAGTTGTGAGCGTCTCCATATAGATGTTCTATTTTTTTTTTTCTTCTACCGTGGAAGTTCCCTGTTGATGTTAGCTGGAAAAAGCGGGTAATAAAATACAACGCACTAGTCCAGTGCTGCTTAAAGTATGGTCGGCGGAATAGCAGCAGAAGCATCACCTTGCTAAAAATTCATGGGCTGCATCCTAGTACCAATATAGAATCTCGGGGGGGGGGAGGGGGGGTGAAGCCTAGAAAACTGGGCTTAATACTTTTTCTTAGCGATTCTTCTCCGCGCTAAGTTTTGAGAAGCATTTACATCAGGAAGTTCCAAATCCTTTGGACCTTCTCTCCCCACCCCGCTCCCCTTTTAATTCGGTAACAGCCCAACAGATGATGTATCAAACGAGGTCTAGACGCGTGGCAGGTTCATTCTTTCGGTTGCCGGCACCCCTCACAACGCACACTGTCCAGAGTCAATCAACTTTTGTAAGATAAATACTTGAATACCAACAAATGAAAGTCTCCTTTGCATGTTTTTGTTCCTTTCCCAGCTTCACCTTGATTGCCTTCCCAGGCTCCTCCACTCGGCCCCAAGCGTCTGAAGTCACGCCCCAGGAACACCTAGAAAGGAGATCCAGCTGTTGAAAGAGACACCACCCCCAAACTGCCACTTTCCTCTTCTCCTTTGACACCGTCGCCCTCTTCTTGTCTGTTTAACTTTTGTCTAGGATCGCTTACAACTCGGAACACTTTCTTAGTCTCAGTCTTTGGCGGTGAGGCTGCCGCGCTCTTCTAGTTGAGATCCGGAGCTGGGCGGGGAGATAAGAGTCTGAATAGCTTTCTCGGGTGTCAGGGCAGATCTTTGCCAAGATCGCTGAATTGAGGGCCTAAGGGGGACGCTATGATTTCGTTTGTCCACAGAAGCGTCTTTCCTGCTTCAGTTTCTCCAGTTGATGTCCCTTCTTTTTCCTCTAGGACTGATGCTCAGAGACAGAAAGTGTGCAGGGGAGGAGCCGGAAGAGTGAGAGCCCTGCCCAATGGGGGAAAAATTAATGAAGAAAATACTGGTCAGACTTTGTTTCTTTTCTTTGACACTTCTTTGATCTTTAAAAACTAATATATACTTCACATTCTATAATATTCACATAAAAGTGTACAATTCAGTGTTTTTGAGTATATTCCCAGAGTTGTGCAACCATCGCCATTATAGAGTTTCAAAACATTTCCATCACCTGCAAACCAACTCTGTACCCTTTCCCCAGCTCTTGGCAACTACTACTGCCGCTATGGATTTACCTATTCCGGACATTTCATATAAATGGAATCATACAACATCTGGTTTTTTGTGTCTGGCTTCTTTCATTTAGCATGAAGTCTTCAAGTTTCACTCATGTTGTAGCATGTATCAGAAATTCATTCCTTTTTATGGTCAAATAATATTCCGTATTTAATTTTTTAAAGTTGTCTTTCTAAAGACCTTTCCGTCAACTCCCCTTCTCAGTATCATTAAAAGAAACGAGATTAAAAGGACATTTCAGAAGAGACATACCTTACGCATCCATTCAGACTTAACGGACAGCCAAAATTGCACTGTGTGGCGGGCACCATGCAAGGCGAAGAACCAGATCGAAGGACGTTAAGAATTTGTTTGTTAGCAATTTGAAACATGTACACAGAGACGTATTTTTATTTTTTCCTAAAAGACAAGGCAAAGTCGAGCCAGCCAGGAGTCGAACCTGAAATTTTCTGATCCGTAGTCAGACGCGTTATCCATTGCGCCACTGGCCCCCCTTGTCACAAAACTCTCTATTACTCATTATTCACTAGAATCATTGAGAAAACAGTTGATTCATGATACAGACGGAAATTAGTTGTACAAGAAAGACCTATGGATTCTAGTAAAACTGATTGGTTATCTTCGGGGTCAATTTGTATAAGTTACATTCACTTAAAATATTTATAATTATGAAAGAATTTTCTGCCTTGGAGCATCATGTATGTGATAGAACGACTGTGGTTAGCATTCCCCCCCCCCCAATTATGTGCGTGATTGTCTGTGTTGTTTCTACTTATGAACGCTTCTTTAACTTCTGCAGTCGGTTCATCTGTCCATTCATCAAGTCATTTCATTTTCCTTTGGCACTTACTGATGTTGAGTATGGGTCAAAAATTAGTGACCCATTTAATTTTCAATTTTGATACAGTGAAAGTGGAATAAAACACATTCTTGAGGTATTATCATATTTTTCAATCTCACTCTCCAAAGAGCCGAAACTCTTTACACAGGAAATAATTTCAGACTCTATGCAGCAGAAAAACATTCCGAAACACCCATCCTCCCAAATTGGGCGAAATGGGGATAATAATTTAATAAAGGTAAACACTTTAAGAACCAAATTCATATAGGAACTTAGAAGTTCAGAGTTAATATAATTATAAAATTAGAGAATACCGGTATCATTACATAAATTGGCTAGTTATATTTAAGGGCTCAATGTAGGCGAAATAGATATGTGGAAATACAGAAGTGTTTATAAGTGAGGGCAGTTCTTTGAGCGAGAAGTACAATAGTTTGGGTCCGAGTGCAGTCACGGTGCGCACAGCTTTTATCCATACTCTTCCCTCGTTAGATTTATTGCGTTGGCCCAAGTTGTGTATCTTCTCTTTGCCTCGGTTTCCTCATTTCTATAGCACAATGTTTTAAAGAGCGCGCGCGCGCGCACACACACACACACACACACACACACACACAGATATTTATGATCCTAGACCTTCATGGTTCTCACTAGCCTGTTTTATTTGTTTGTTTTTTTAAATACCAGAGGACTCTTTAAGGAAGCTACCTGCATTTCCATTAACAGAGCGGGGGATTTTATTACAGATTTTTAAAAACAGAATTTCTTATTTCTCTTTGCCATTGGGACCTGCTGCTACTTTTAGATTTAACAGAATGGATACAAAACAAGCAGCTGTTTTGAGCGTTCACTAAGTCTCTAGCTTCCCGGGTACTGAGGGGTAGCTGCAGATAGTTGGGCTGAAGGAAGCCCCGCCCCCGCGCTCAAGGGATTCACAGGTGCTCGCCCAGTTTGGAGGAGGATGGAAGAGCCAAAATACTGACAGTGTACTCGGGACGGGACGGAAAGCTGCCTCCTTACTCCTCAGTTTGTTTATGGAATAAGACGAACAGTCGAGAACCACACTGAGAAAGTCATCTCGTAACTTGAATAGAAAAGCACTGAGAAACGCTGTGAGCAGGATTTGAACCTGCGCGGGGAAGCCCCATTGGATTTCGAGTCCAACGCCTTAACCACTCGGCCATCACAGCTTGACTGCCAGGTCCTATTTAGGGGTTAAAAAAACACCATCGAGGTCCCTGATTTATAATCCTGCTTATCAATTCTAGCTATCCTTGCTTATTTGGCGTGTTTACTTTAAGCAGTACGTAAAAGGAGATCACTCCTCAAGTCCCCTCATCAGATCTCTCCACTCAGCCTCATCCAACTTGTCCCCATCCTGCCAGGCTCCAGGCTGCGAAGTCTCACCTCCTTGAGAGAAGGCAATATTCCAGCATCACAAGAATCCTTGATTTTCTAAAATTTTCTACGGTCTCCATGGATTGCCTGATTTAGCTTCATACTGGGCATGGAATGAAGTAAGAGTTGTATTAAGTGTGTCTACGATCCTGCTCATTTGTGTTCTCCACAAATACACTATGCCTTGCTGCTAGGAGGACAATGTGGCAGGATCTACCAATATTTCAAACGCATATACTCTTTGAAACAGCATTTCCACAAATGTAAAACACAGACTTGAACACATAAGAAATTATATTGTGTTCTAACTTATTCTCTGCAGCATTAACTGTAATAGTAAGATTGAGAAAAACCTAGTTAGTCAGAACTATTAATTAGATAAATTATGGCATAACTACACAGTGGAATGCTATGCATATTTAAAACAAAATGATAAAGATCACTATGTACATACATATACTATAAAATAGAAGCAAGGTTCAGAGCAATCTCTATAGAATGATACTATTGGAGATATATTTGTGTTAGATTATATATGCACTTTACAAAAACAAAACAAAACAAAAACCAAAAAAAAAACCCCAAACTCTCAAGGATAATCAGTAAACTCACAACAAAGTTCCCAGTTGAGGGGCTGGAGACTAAGGAGGTGGAATTCTTTGGAAGCAGGAGGAAGAAATTTACTGCATGTCACATTAGACTTTAGATGCTACCTATTTAAAAAATCAAATAAAAGCTCAAGAAAACACTATAAATGAGGAAGTGGAGGAGAAAATTTTTCTTACCAGAGTTCTCCTCTGGAATGGTGACTAGCCCTTCCTTTCTGGAACTCAGCAATAGCCAGCACTCTGAAGGAGGCCTCACTTCGAGCCTCAGAAGGAGCTAATCACACAAATAAGATTTGAAGCCACTCAGGAAGCCTGAGGCAAAAAGGCAAGAAGGTTCTGGAATGCTGTCCAAGCCTAGCCCTGGACACACAGGGCACGGGAGACCTGGGAGTCTCTAGGAGAATCACCTGATCCAAGATCAAACGATTCTGGAATGTTCTTCAGACACTGAATTGGATCTTCCATTTGTGAGCAACCAGGACCAGCTCAGTAGGTCAGACCCACCATCTTCACACCCTGACTTCAAGGCCCTTGATTTGCTCTAGGATGTTCTGAAGGAAGTGGAAGAATTAGCAGAATTTAAATAGCTTAAACTTTCTCCTTTAGGTCTAGAAATACAACTTTAAAAGTTGTTTTTGTGTGTGTCCTGTTTTGTTGATTTGTTTTTGCAGAGAAAAGAGCATAGCTCTCTTTTTATTTTCTGTCTTGGCCAGAGTGTAGTCCTCTTTACAGCAGACAGTGCCCAGGAGTTGTTTTCACAGGAAATCCTTTCCCGGGGCAAAGAGCACTGAGTGAAGTGACTCTGTATAAATCTCCAGTGTCCTGTCCCCAGTTTTGTCATTTAACCAGTGCACAGTTCTGGCAGTTTCATAGCTCTTCCAACAGAACACTTTGGAGAATTAAATAATCTTGGGGTGAAGACTGTGAAATCCACTCACAAATTAAAAAGCTCTTCTGAAATGTTTGTGTTTTTTTCTCAGCTAGATCTTGATTTTCTTCCTAGTACTTCTACTCTACTAAGGAATTCACCCCCAAGTGGAGGTGGGACAGAAAAAGGAGGTTGTTTAAAATAACGTCATCCAAAAGCAGTCACTGTTCATCCCGTCCTCCCTGTGTCCACCTTGGGAGTTTAACTTTTGCCAGGGATTCTTTTCAGTTCTAAATGGTACCACATTCTTCTACACATCAACATTCCCCCAGGAGATGTTCTTTCTCTTTCCTCCTGGATTGACGTCTGCCGACTGGTATTTTCTTTAAAGCGTCTTTGATTTTAAAATTTGTCCAAGCGTCTTTCTCAGTCAACTTCCTTTCTCAATTTCAGGAAGAAATGGGAGGTAAAAAGATATCTTAGAAAATGCCTCCTTTGATGGCTACGAAGACTCTTTCAGACTCAACTGACAGTCAGGACTGTATGGTGGGGCAGCGCTTCTGGATGTGAAGGATCAGTTCAGGATAATTTCCTTTCAAAATGTTTTAATAATTGGTTGCAACATCACCCATTGGCCACTGGTCTCCCTGCACAAAAAGTCAATATCAACTTATACTTGACTAAACATCAAGTCAGAAAAGGAAATGGATGTTTTGGTGATTGCTATAGACTGAACGTGCCTCTCTCCCCCAAATTACGTTGAAACCTAATCCCCAATGAGATGGTATTTGGAGGCGGGGGCTTTAGGTCATGAGGATGGAGTCCTCATGAGTGGGATTAGGTCCTCATAAAAGAGATGTCAGAGAGCTCTTTCACCCTTTTCTTCATCTGAGGACACAGTGAGAAGACTGCTGTCTATGAGACAGGGAGCCAGGAGGCAAACTTTCACCAGACTGAGAATCGACACTAGCCTCCGGAACTGTGAGAAATAAATGTTTGTCCTTTAAGCCACCTGGTCTATGGTATTTTTGTTACAGCAGCCCATATGGACTAAAACTGGGATAGAGATGCAAATGAGGCGCACAAGACTGAGCCAGTTCTGGAAAGGTAGACCCACTCACTTGTGATCAGTTTGCACAATATACATTTGCCTACAGTGTTCATATTTAAAACAACAAAAATCAGCTTTCAACTTTAGAACAAATGGTAAGGTGGTGAAGGTCTCTGTAGACTAATTTATAACATATGATTGAAGAGCTGATATACCCCTGAGGTAAGGTAGGTAAGGTGTACTGTTGGCTCAGCCAGCTGAAGGCTCACTGCTTCTGATGGTCTTTCTGACTGGGTATAGAGAAAATAACACTAACCATATCAGTAGCTGCATACCAGGTGACAGGGCATGTGTTAATTTTCTCCATTAATAAAAGAACATCTGGAATAGCAGATGCAATGGAAATAATCACTTGACTAGATCTACAATAACTGTCATTTTCCACAACCCATTTACCTTCTACAGTTGAGTAAGTGAGTTGAATAGAAATTTGGTGAATCTCTGTCCCTGTATCTTTCAAGTTTTTGATGTTGGCACTAATCTCTGCAATCGGTCCAGGAATACCAGTATTGCGTTTTGTTTAATTATTTTCACAGAGGAATTTCTGGTGGCCTCTAATTGGCCTTTTATGCCATAATAGCCTTCACTCCATTAGTCATGGAAATGATATAGAGATTCTGTCTGGAACTGGGAAAGTAACCACAGGGTGGGCTCAGGGATCCACTGTGCCCACAGTGAAATGGACAGGGGGCAAAACTTCATTGGTTGTCTGACCTTCATGAGTACCTACTGCCTGGGGACAGCAATGATGTTTTTTTATCTCTAGCAAGTAATGCCGGTTCCGAGCCATTGTCTAGGAATTCCTGAAAAGTCTGATTTTTTCCTTTTCCCTAATGCACAATCACTTTGGTACATGAGCGCAGGTCCCTTTAGGAAAGGCTAGGAGGAAGAATAACAGTATAAGTTTTTGGCAATGTGCCGGTAGTCTTTCTCAAGGGGAAACAGATTTCTCTTCATTCAAAATTGGCTTGAGTCTGGGAGACTTTTCTGCTACAGATCAGGTCCAAGATCAAGCTGCCCTCAGGGTCGGTTCCTGGTGAAGCCTCTTTTTGTAGAAATCCAAATTCCGAAGAGAGCAACCACTTCCGCGGCGCCGGCTCATCTCCTCTGATATTTTCCCAGGGACCCTCACAGGCCTCGTCGGAACCCAGCAGAGGAGAGACGGGAGAAAGGGGAAAACTGCCCCATGTGAACAGCGAAACCATGCATCGGCGCGGGACTCTCAGGATAATTTCTTCTTTCAAACAAAGAGTAAGTGCGAAGATTTGTGGGGTTTGTTATTTTTTAATATAAGCAAGTTTTCGAAATCAAGCAGAAGTACATAACATTTCAGGAAAAAAAAACTTTTTTTTGCCTGGTTTCGAACCGGGGATTTTTCGTGTGTGAGACGAATGGGATAACCACTACACTAAGGAAACAGCTGCTTGCGCCTGCGCCAGCCCTTATACATAACTGAGTAGACTTTGTCTGTAGCGCCCAGGTTTGTTTACTTCATGCCTGTTGAGGAAATGTTCATTGTTGCAGCGCATTTCTCTCCCCTTTCCTCCATTTATGAAAACAAAAACAAAAACAAAAACCTTTCATAATCCCAATTCTTGAAAAAATTCCAGGCTTGGAAAGCTAAGGCAGCATCCTGGAGAAATTTTTTTTTTTGGTGAATTTTTTTTTTTTTTGGTGAATTAAGGATGTAAGTTTGTTGTTGTTGTTGTTTGTTTTTGTTTATTTGTTTTACTTTTTTGTTTGCTTGTTTTTTAATGCTCTGATGCTTGCATTCAGACTCCACTGCTCTCCATAATATACTGGTGTTACGGAATGAGAATGCTGCAGCCTACAGTTTCCAAGACAGAATTTAAGGTACTCTTTTGAGGCCCCACTGGGAGTGATTTTTCACGCAGTCTTTTATATGAACGAATCCTTCCACCTCAGCACTTCTATACAAAATACCCCACTGTCATCTCCTTACCTCAGGATCCTCATTTCCTAGCTGACAACAGGTTCACAATTTTCTCCATCATTTAACTTCTAAAAATATCTGCTTTATCAAGCTGTCTTCAACATTGCTGGTGATATTATTCTCCAAAATTACAAAAAGCAAGAGATAGGATTCCAAACAGGATATTCTGTTTAAGCAGATGTGCCGAGATATGGAAGATACGTGCCCATATATGGAAGTTTTCCATGGCGCATAGTATAAGTGCTTTCACTGGATAATGTTGCTAATCTGTCCTGATCATTTGTGTAGAAAATACACCAGTATCAGATGCAAAAGACTGAAGAAGATATTTCTTAAAGTAAAATGAAGATACCACTTCTGTGGAGAAGGCCATCTCCACTGTTAGACAACTAATCAGAAGTCATGGTGGTATTGGATTTTAAGCTCTGGGAGGGTGAGGAAGGGATCATGTGTAGCTTTGGGGCCATTATACTGGTAGTTCTCAATAAACATTTGTCAGATCAGGGGACAATATTCGAGGTAACTTTCTGAAATGTATCCAAATTCCATGTGACATTATTTTTCCCTGCAAGTGCCCAGCAGTATCACCTGGAAGCCTAAGTAAAATCTGGCGACATACCTGCAGGTGGTCACTCATTTCACTTCTTGAAGTTTTCATGGTGTCGTATGGATATTATATCTCACTTCTTCTCACTTCAATATAAGAACAAAACTGGCTGTTTTAAAATATCAATTGAATAAATGACATGTGACATAAGGATTACCTGAAACAATATACAAAGCACCTGGCAACATGGTTAATTTCCTTATTGAAAGAGATTAGTCTGTTGCTATATATTTTAAAGGAAATAGTTTCAAGGAATGACAAAAGTACTTTTGGCACAGAAATTTGGAAATATTTTAAAAATACAAAGCACTGAGTTCCATTTTGGTTAAGTTGTAGGAAGTTGCAAGTGTGTGTCCCTCTCAACCTACTAACTAAAGCAAAGCCATAAGCTTAAGGGGAGTAGATTTTCTGAACTCATCAGGAGCTGAGGATACAAAAGAATCAACATAAACTAAATTCTAGAAAGAGGCCTTCATAGGAGGAAAGAAGCCTCTGGCTGTCCTTATTCCTAGCAGATGGGCAGCGGCACAGAGGAGGAAAAACCTGTGAAGACCAGATTAGGAGAAACCAGAAGAAACTTAGACATTTTTAAGGTTTGTTTGTGGGCTTGCTTGACCCAAACAGAATTTCAAGTAGCCAAAACCAGTTCTGGTTGTCTCTGATGAGGAGAGTAGGTCAAAAGGGGGTGAGGAAAAAGGCCAGAAAGTGGAAATACCCACTGAGGCACTCTCAAGTTCAAAACATTCTGAAGTTGGGGATTACCGCAGGAACACGAAGAGCAAACAGTACAAGGCACTTTGTGTTTTAGCTGCCAACAGCCAGGACTGGAGAGCTGAGAGAAATCTCTCCAAAGCTTACTGAATGGAGAGAGATCTCACAGCCAAAGAAACCTGGGGGAGGACAGGAGAGCAAAGAGAATGTCCAGTCACCCAAACAGCTGACATTCTGGCTGTTAAGCAGAGAGAGGTTTCTCAAGGTTTGGAAATCCGGGAGAGTGGCAGTAAAGCACAAAGGGAGGAGAAAAGACTACAGATCAAGTACTGTAGTAAAAAATTTTTTAATAAAAATAAATAAATACATACAATTAGATTTTAAAAATTGGTTTTTCCACTCACTGTCCACCGAATTTTTACTAGAGGACAAAGAAAATGAAGACAGCTACTAGTTCATATGGTGGATGCTGATACAAAGTTAAAGAAATGTACTAAAGATAAGAAATACCATCTTGCAGCTTTTTAAACAATTAAAAACAAAATTTATAAATTGCATAATGTAAAACAAGTAAATGAATAGTTAACTTGCCTCATTAAAAGAAATAGCTCTCTTTAGAATAGTCTTTCAAATCTTACTCGATATACTATATATATAAAACGAGTCAATTAACTTCAGATGCAAAAAAAATAGAAAAAAAAAAAAAGAGAGAGAGAGAGGGTTGTAGGGTCCAACAGAGAAAAGAAAGCAAGCAGAAATTTGCTGCTCTACTGGTCCCTGCCATCGTTGACACCTGCTTGCAGATAGATCAGGCCAGGCTCAAAAGGGCAAAGGTTTCCCAACTCCTTCCTCTGAGTTGCCTGCCTTTGGCTTCAGTTCCCCTACTCCTCTCAGATTCCGGTGTTTCTCCCTGGTCCGGAACAAGGCCCTAACTCCGCACTCGCTGTGGTCTCGACTTCCCTCGTCATAGATCTGGAGATTTTGGGGAGATGGGGAGGGGTCAGAGGTTCAGGAGGGGGGCGGTCTTCACAGTCCTTTTGCCGCAGACCTCAGCCCTGCACTCGGGCGCCACCAAGTGGCCTATGTCTGGCATTGCAGCATCAGGTCCCTGTCTTATTCCGCTCCGGACGAACGGCTACAGATTTAGCTTAAAGGCGACTGCGGAACCACCCTGAAGCCAAGCGGCTAAAGGCCTCTGGGAAGAGATGACCCTCCCGGTATGACCTCCAAGAGCCGAGAATCCGCACCCCGTGCCCGGCAGCCGAGTCCACCAAGCTCTGCTCTGTGCTCAGTTCTGTGATCCGCCCGCCACCATCTCAGGCTTGCAAGGGCTTCGCGTTTCCCGAGGGCTTCTGGGAATAGTTGCAAGGAGGTAGTTGCTCCCGGACATTGATCTGAGTCTTCCTCGGTCGGTTTGAGAAAGACTGAGTTTTCCTCGGGAGAAACACGGTTCATCCGTGCAGGCAACTGGGATTTGTCTTTTCCTTTTTGATAGAAAAAAGAACATTTTTAAAAACATTTTACAAAGAAGACCGCCGACTTTAATTAAGTATGACTTTAAAACATGTAAGTGAAAACAATTTTCGCGGGTTGGCCGGTTAGCTCAGTTGGTTAGAGCGTGGTGCTAATAACGCCAAGGTCGCGGGTTCGATCCCCGTACGGGCCAGTATCCTTCCCCCTTCCTTTTCTCGTCCTAGCTATAGACCACATCACCGGTGGAAATTGCACCCGTACATCTAATTACAGACAGTCCTAATATCACTACCGCTGAACGATTTGATTGTGGGTTTTTTTTGGTTTTTAAAGAAATAAAGTACCAGAGTCAGGATGGAGAGCTTTTAAAGAAAATTGAATGAGGTAAGGTGGATGTATTTAGGGGAAGAGGAAACTGGGAGAATTAGAGAAATGTCTTGCATCATTCTGTAAAAAACTTCAGGCAATAATGTTTTGATATAGTTTATACTTCTGAAATGTAAAAGCATCATTCCTCTTCATGGTAAGTTGCTCAGTTGGTTAGGGTATTTATTGTTTTTATAATGTCAAGGTCGCTGATTCGATTCCTCTTGAAGAATATGCCTCGTGGTATTTCGGTTTTCTTTTTCTCAGTGTGGGAATATCTCAGGCTTGTGGCGTAGCCTCAGACCAGCAACCGAATGCTCTGCGATAAAATGGAGCAATGGTCAGCCTTTGGGTTATATTTGACCGTTACCTCGGTGCTGCCAGTTACGAAGCCATTTACAACTCGTCTAAATTGTTTTCGAACGTTTATCATAAAAGCGTTAGATTTAAGATTTGAATCCAAAATGAAAACGGGGTGCACAGTGGGGGATAGGAGGGCAAGAGCCCCTGGGGCTACTCTCAGTCTAAGTGCCTCACTCTCCCTGTCTGTCTTTTTCTTGAAGTCTGGCGCCTGGGTCTCCGTGTGCCCAGCACGAGACTCCTGTTTCTCTCCTCGACCCTTGCACTGTCCCTCAGACTCCCAGCATATGTTTACTCTTTCTCTTGTTTAAAAGTATGGGGTTACTTTGAAAATGACATACATGATATTGATTAAATAATGACATAAGTAATGTCTCAAGCACAGTGCCAGGGACATAGTGGGTGCTCAATAAGTCCAAGAAGGCAAGGCCTTCCTCTGCTTTGGTCAGTGCTGCATCCTTCGTGTCAAGTACTGTGACTGGCTCAAAGCCAGCGCCTGAAAAAATGTTTTTAATTAATAAAGGGCATCCACTACTCCATTGCATATTAAATAATATACTTACAGATTTTAAGTATGAGAAGGCCTCGACAGGTCATTGCTAACTTTGAAGATGAAGGCGGCCACCAGCCATGGAATGTGGACATTCACTAGAAACCGAGAATGACCGCTAGCTGACAGCCTTCAAGGAATGCGAAATTCCTAGAGATTTATCAGTACCCACTGTTCATAACATATTTCCATTTGTCAGAGTCCTGGTGTTGTTTTGCCTGATATTAGACAACATCAGTAGAATACAATGAGTCATAATTTCAGTTATCTTTCTAAATGTTAACTTGGTACACTTTGAATCTAACATCTAGGCAACTGGCTTTCAATTGAAGATTTACATTACTTACCTGTGAAACCTTATTAATATATAAATGTGTAGGACCTACTCCAGACTTATTGAATCTCTCTGCTTGATATTGTTGATATATTGTTTATATATTCTTATTACATGGTTTGGATATTCATGGCATATTGTGTCTCAGAATTATTATATGTTATGTATCAAGAATTTTTTTCTCTGTAAAGATTATGTTCATTCACATTTATAAATTAGATGCACTGTTTTCTGTCTTCTTTGAAAATATGGTTGATTGTTATGTCTAAAGAGATTTTTGTCTAAAATTTATTTTGGAATGGCTCTGTTATTCCTTGCTATTCTTGTTCCAAAGTTCCTTGTTAGTGGCATTAGTCTTGTTATAAACTCTCATCAGATCTTTCACTTCAGAAAGGCTGGTTAGTAAAATTTGTTATTTAGATTCCAGGCTGATAGGGTCTAAAGTTGTCTCTGGGGATTAATCTTTGCCCTTCTTGGTGGTGCGGGGGACTTTTTAAATGTATTATGTCCTTTGTATGTCCTGCTTTATAGGCAAATAGGGAAAGTGCAGTGAGCTTTTCTTGTATCTGCTTCTTCTCATTTGTCTTCAGCTCACAATAGTCCTTATGCCAAAGTGGTATATTTTGGGGTGGCATAATCTGCTACCCTTCATGACTACCTTTTTTGCTCACATTCCTTGGGAAGTAGATGGGGAAGAACTCTATGGATAAACTGAGGAAAATGAAACCAGGTTTCCAGTGAAGTATAAACAGGATTTCAGGCATAGTGCAGGACTATTTCTACTAAAGTGAAAAGACAGTGACTCTGGTGGAACTCCAGTCATAATCTTTGAAATTTCTCTAGATAAAAGGGAAAAGCCCAATGTATAGGCCAGTGCTACACAGTGTACATTTTAGCTATAAACTACAATGTCACTTAAGATTCAAGAAAGTGATAATCTACTTGTGATTTATTTCCTCAAAACGTCATTGAGCTCCAATTTTCCCCCTGTGCACTCAGTAGGTTCTCCTGATGCACAAATACAGTTCTTAGGGCTGTACAAAACCAAAATGATGGGGGTCTACATTTGACATTGCTCTCTTGTTCTCAAAAATAAAAATGAGTCTGATTCCAAACCAAATGTCGTGGCTTATTAATTCTTTGCCTGACACTGATAACCAAACTCCATCATTTAGCTATGTTGGATGTCACAGGTTAAGAGAGCTGAGACTGAACTTCCAAGACAGAATTTGAAATCTTACTCTCTATCTGGTACTGCAAGATAATTTGTGCTCAATTCATATACCAATCATTAGCAAATCCATCACTTTCTATCAATTACAGGAAACTTATTCACTTTTCCCTTCATCACAACTCTTCATATTGTGATGCTATTATCTGGAAAAAGACTCTCCACAATTGGAATAACAATTCAATACAGACTTTACCAGTAATATAAATTCCTCAATGCATCTCCAGCATGTTTAGTGGCAACTACGCTGTTGAAATACAAAAACCGAAGGGGAAAGGCCCCGCTGGGATTCGAACCCAGGATCTCCTGTTTACTAGACAGGCGCTTTGACCAGCTAAGCCACAGGGCCCCCTCTCAAACTACAATTCAGTTATATCATATTTGTAATATTTTCTGTGAAGTGTAGCATCTTGCCAGAAACGTACTTGCTTTTGTGACAGAGAGAACGCACCTGTATTTCTGAACTATATTTCTACACTAAAGCAGAAAATTCAACATTAAAAAATAAAAATGCATTCTTCAGCGCGAGGTTTTAAAAATTATTTTAAATTGGAGTGAAATTCCTATTTCATGGTGACTATCTCCCTCTAGAGGAAATATTGGATATTGCAACACATTTAAAAATATTCTCCGTTAATTCATTTTGTCCACAAATGTGGTCACTACTGTATTTCAGGTAATTTTCTAGGTACTGGAGATAGAGCAGCGAACCAACCAAACAAAAACTTCTTCATCTATAGGATTTGTATTCTAGAAGCAGGGAAATAAAGCAAGTTTTTAAAATTTCTCCCTCCAACACCCTCCCCCCACCCCAAACGAGAGATGTAAGCACTAATTCCGCTACTGCAAGGTTACAGAGGCCACGGTGCTACTTTCTGAGCTAATTCACTGCACATGAGCAAGACTATCATGCTTCCTTCTATTTTATCTAACCTGGCACAAGAAAGCAAGCAAAGATAAGGACACGCTGATGCACAGGAGATTCTGCTCATTGCACCGTTGAGTTAAAACTGACTTGATTCCTGTCTTCATAGGTTGTAAAAATGAGTGGAGGATGCAGAGAATTAAAGAGAAAATTAGGGTACAATGTGGTAAATAACTCCCGCAGGATGCCGTGGGAGCCTCTAACTTGGGCAAATGCAGGGCGTGTCTTAGCAGAGTCACATGACCTCTCTTCTCAGTTTCCAGATCAGGTTGATGATTGCAGAACGGGTTGTGGCATGTTGGCTGAATACAGCTTAGCGTGGGGGAAGAATAGATGAGACCATCATTCTGAAATGTTTAAATAACCGCCTTGTGCCTTGTGCTTTATGGGAAAGGACGAGGGCTTATGTATTCACTGAACATCCACAAAATGCAAGACCCTGGAGAAAAGAGAAATCACTTAGGAGATCCTGTGACAGATCTACACACCCCATTTCCTCTAGGCAGCCCTCAGCTCTTCCCTGCCTGTCTAGCCTGTACCTAATCTACTTGCCCTTTCTTACAACAAGATTTATTCATTCCCTTTGTCCCTATGTCCTGCTGCCATTCCTCTCCTTACATAAACAACTTTTCTAATTTGTTTATTGTGTATCACTTTGATCATATTTTTTTTTGCAAAATTGACATTTTTGTTTTGTGCACATATATTATAAATTTATATAAATGATATATTATATATTCTTATGCCTTTAAAAGAACATTATGACTTTAAGATCCATCAGAGTTGCTCTGTGTGCACTTAAATCATTGCTTCTAATTGCTATGTAAGATCCCATAATGGGCACTGTATTTCCTTTCTTCTGTCCCAGTGATGGGCTCACAGGTTGCCTCCATTGTCCCCCCGCTCCATATAACACCACTTCCTCATCCATCCCCCTTTATGTACTTGTGCGAGTGTGTATATATATGTGTGTATATATATACGCACACTGATTAGTGTATATATATATGTATACTAATTAATCCCAGTTTATTTTTGTAAGCCTACATTCCCACCAGCACTGCATATCCTTTTATCCCTGCCCAGGCTTAACATTATTCAGCTTTCTACTTTGTAATCTAATATGTGTAGAGTGATAAATCTCATCATTGTTTTCTTTAAAATTTTATTTATGTTTTCTAAAGATTTTGAGCATCTGTCTATATGTTTTTTAGTCATTCGAATTGCATCTTATGTACACTGATACTTTTCTTATCATTTGTCCATATTCATATAGAGGTTGGTGTATTTTTCATGTCGATATACCTGGGGTACATTGTATATTGTAGTTATTAGTCTATTGTGAATTTTAGACCTTGCAGTATTGTCTACTATTATGTTACCTGTCTGTTGACTTTGACAGAACTTCATGGCAAAGCCTTGATTTTATTAAGAATTTATCTTTTTTTCCCCTACTGGTTTGTACTTTTGAGGTTATGCTTAAAGGGTCTTTCTCTGCTACTAGGTTAAAAAATATTCTCTCTTTTAAAAAGTATAGATTTTCTTTTTTATATTTGAGACATGATCTGTCTAGATATCTAGAGAAGTGTACTGGGTTTTTCAATGATAGTCTATTGGGGTTGTGTCTTCTAGTGTCCTAAGTTTTGGTTTAGTAAGAGTCTCCAGGATGTGTTGGTGGTCATGTAGCATCCTACACTTCCTTTACTTAGCCTTCTCACATTTTCATGACATTATGTATTTAGTAAAATTGTGTGCTTTTCCTGTTAAAATATATGTCTGCAAGGTCAGGGAGAGTCTAACAACCCAGCACAAGTCATAGCACATAAATAGTAAATTTTATGAAAATAATTGTTTGAATTATGTTTTATGAATTTCCCATCAAAGAACCTTCCAAAGATTTGTTTTTTGTTTATATTCTTGTAAGCCTGGGCCAATGTTTCATGGACCTATGAGGCCAATCCTAGACTCCCCAGATTGTAAACAAATACTTTTTGGTTTCTTATAAGAAAAGATATGAGAACAAGAATCCTATGTTGCTGTGATTGGTGAGTGGGAAGGTTTTGAACTTAAAGTTTATAAATTGCATACCTGCTTGGGTTCAATCCTTGCTTCTGGCACATGAGCTTATTTTCTAATTTGTCCTTTTCGATAAGAACTGGAAACCTCTCACGTTTGTTCCAGAAAACTTATGAGTTTCTGTTTTGTGCTCAGGCTATTTGGTTATTTTTCGCTCTCCTATAATCCTACACCTTACCTCCAGAGCATAGAAAAAAAATCCAAGTAGGCAGTGTTTAATAGGTACATGGCTGAATCTTTCCACTGTGGTCCTTGCCCACCATCAGTTTGGTATAACCACCCCAAGCCCATCAGTTTTTAAGTCTACTGTAAATTGATTCTAAAGAGAAATGAAAACTGAGAAGACCTTGAACAGCTAGGATTATGTGACCTGCAAACAACCTCCTCAGTCTGGTGGCCCTCACCAGTGACTCGATTTCCAAAAGGCTCCCGACTCTTCAAGAAGGCTTTGGAAATCAGGGCCCAGAGTTTGAAGGAGATGTGTTGGACCAATATTATATCACAAGGAAGGAGGGAGGGAAGAGAGAGAGATTGTGAACGGGAAGTAAAATTTCCCCTCTATTCTTAGGGTTTCTGGCTGGGCCTGAGAAGTAAACTAGCATAAAACAGATAAATAGGAGAAAAACATACAAATTTTATTAAGTAAGTTTTACATGTACGTGGGAGCCCTCACAAGAAAAATGAAGACTCAAAGAAGCAATCAGAGCCCAACGCTTATGCACTAGGTTGGACAAACGTTGTGAAAACGTGCCAAGAGGAAAGGGTTTGGACTAGGGCAATTATGTGGAAAAGTGACTAGGAAGATAAGGGTTAGTTTAAGGAGGTTTTTGGTACAGATTTCTCTCGGCTTGGACTCCCCAGTCTCTGGTGATAAGAATGCTTCCTTCCTTCTGGTACAGAGAGGGCATATGGGTATTTTATCTCCTGCTTTTGGAAAGAAAAAGGAAGGTAAGAGTGCCCTTCTTGCATCTGCTGTTTTTCAAGTGTCTTTAGCTTAAAACAATCAACATATCAGAGAGGCATATTTTGGGGTGGCATGCTCTGAACCCCTACAATTGAAAACATTTTTTTTGCCTCCCATCTTAATGCACAAATATCCCAAGTTTAACTTAGTGAGCAGTCCCCAATTGGCCAGCTCTAACCCAGCTGCAAAAAAAGGGAGGTCATGTGAGTGCTGTTAACTTCGTTTATAATTCCCTTGAAACAAAGATACGTTTATTCAGCCCCGGTTATTTGCTAGGAACTACAGCAAAAGATGCGTACACACAGGGGTTTTAATTGTTGCACTTCTCTATCTGCAGCACTTCGACAAGTGCTTGGCACGTAGGCTCAAAATAAATACTCTCTGAGTGACTGGATAAATATAGATTAGTTTAGAAGTGTTCAAAGGGGCACAAATCAAGAATCATGTGTTCACAGATGATGCAATTTGAGGACATATTTCAAGCTTGTGCGTGAGTGAGATGCACTAGAAATGTAATTAAGCTCCAAAATTTCCTGTGTTCAAAGTTATCTATCTTTGAATCGAATAGCTATATTTTCTGTTGTATTTTTCTAGAAACTTTTGTATCTGGGGACAAAAAACCTACGTACTTCTGGTTCCATAGTGTAATGGTTAGCACGTTTGCTTTACACGCAGAAGGTCCTGGGTTCGATCCCCAGTGGAACCAACTTACAAACTGCTTTTTTTTTTTCCTTTTCCTTCTCTCACTCCAAGGCTAACAGAGTGGGTTTTCGCTTTCGTTTTTGTTTTTGTAGATTAGGCTTCTGAGAGCTATTTATGAAACAGAATTGCAGATTCTCTCCCGACTTTTCTTTGGGAGCTCCACTTTCATACACTGCTTAGTTCTCTGAGGCAGTGTAGAGCATCGGGTTGTTACCGAAAAATAGTCTTGTTATCTCTGTTATCTCCAGTCATCATAAAAGTCAAGCAGAAATAGATTTCAATGAGGCCTGAGCGCTGGGGACAATAAACGTCTCACCTCAAGAGTGAGAGAGCCTAATCAGCAAGAATTTCTAAAATTGTAAAACTGGGCGGAGGGGCGAGGATCCGATTTTAGGTCAAAAGGGTGTAGCCTGGGCCTCAGATTGGGAACAGTGCCAAAGAAATGTGTGGACGGGTCTCAACAGAGGCTGAACCCTACAGCATTTCCCAGTTCTTCAGAGGACTCAGGTTCTCTCTCCTAGAAAGTCAAGCTCTCCTAGCTCCTGCCTGGAAGTCTCAGGAAGAAGGCTCCAGGTTTATGCTCCTAAAAGGATAAAACAGTGATCTCTGTCCTGAGAGGCATTTGATGTGTTTGATGGCTGAGGTTCCAGACTAAAGACAGGAGACATCTATGAAAACCTTGACCTTACCCAGTGATCTTCCCAACCCTCTTCGACCCCACTTCCACTTAAAATAAGCAAGCACTGTCCAAAGGGTCAGAGCTTGCAATAGACTTTCACATATCCTGCTCTAAACCATGAATAGAAAGTCAGAATCATGATATTTCTGAAGAATATATTAAATAAATGTAACAAAAACAGAAACAAAAAGCAACTTATGGACAAAGGCTACATAGGTAGAACAATGCTGAGAATAAACCAATATTAATATACTCAGAGAGATGGGAGACAACATTGAATACTGAAATAAAGATAAGTGTATTTGCACAAGGAAAGAGGCTTTTGTAAAATAAAAATATATTATCAGAAATGAAAATTTTAATAAATAGATCATAAAGTGTGATACTATCCTGGAATATCAAGCAAAAAAGTTAGTGATACAGAGAAAAAAAATAAGTTTATTAGAGGAAAAGTCTAGGATGTGCAATATCTAAGTAGTATTACTTCCTGATATAAAGAATAGGGAAAATGCAAGGATGATAAACCTCAAAAAATTAGGTACATATCACAACACTAAAAAAAAAATCTAGATAGGCAGGGATCACTGAGTAGTCCGTAAAAAGGATTTTTGAAAAGTCACAGAAGGGATAAGTTAACAGAGTAGCTGACTTTTCAAAATTGGCACCAGAAGCTAGATGACAATAAAGCAATGGATTCAAATCTGAAAGAAAATGAAATCCACCCTAGAATCCTATATGAAACCCAAGTATCCATCAAGTATGAGTGTAAAAGAGAGACATTTTCAAATATACACTGCCTTGTATAATTTACCTTCAGTACTTCCTTTCTTGGGATCCATGGGAGGATACGTTCTACCAAAATGAAAGTGTGGGTTAAGAAGTAGGAAGACTTGGGATACAGAAAGAATGAGATGCAAGTGCAACATAGGAGATAAGTGAAGGGACAGTCCAGGATGACGGGAATATCATACATATGGAGTGTTAAGGGGAGCAAGACCAGACTGTAAGAGTTCAGAAATGTCTGGGGAAGAATTCTTCAAGGAGATGAAGTTGAGAGAAACCTGGATGTGGATAAACACCCTGAAAAGAGATTTAAATAACTGGTGGATGGATTTGGGGGTGAAATAATAAGACCTATTGAAAATTGTGAGAATAAAAATATGTTTAATTATTCCATGTGGGAGGAGTAATAATAGTTCATTAGGCTGGTTTAAAATTAGAAAATATGTATAAGGAGTGAAAAGGAATAAATAAGTAATCGTTAGTTGCAGATGACATGATATCTACAGAGAAAACTGGAGAATCAATAAATGTTTAAAATCAATAAATGAGTTTAGCACATTTGCTAGATAACTGTTCATAATTTTAATTCAGAAATACATAGAAAATAAGGTTTAAAAAATTATACTTAAGAATAAATCTGACAAATTATGTACAGTACTTTCACAGGGAAAGTTATAAAATATTATGGAAAGATATAAAAAACTACCTAAATAAATGCAGTGATACAACATATTAATGAGAGCAAAAGTTCTATAAAATAAAAATACAAAATTTCTTTAAAATTATATAAAATTATATATATACAATGAGATTTCAATCAAAATTCCAACAGATTCTAATACTTGGAAAAACTAGAGAGCTTTAGCAAACTAAATTATTTTAAAAAAGAAAAGAATGTTAGTGGTGTTTTCTTTTCTAACGTCAGATGTATTTTAAAGGATAGTAATTAATATGTGTGGTATTTTTGCAGAGATAGATAAACCAATGGAACAGAATAGATAGCACAATATAGTCCAAGGCAAATAATGAAACACCAAATACCTATATAGGACAGTGGAGGTAGAAGGGAGGGAATTGGAAAGAGTGGGTGGAATATTCATGACTTATCTGAGAACACGGTTGTGGTTTAGGCCCAGAACTGATGCAATCCTCCTTTTCAGTCCTTGTATGAGCTTTTCCCATTGTTGTCATGGTAACTCTCAACTGTCAAGGTGCTGGTGGGTGTGTCATTTAGCATGCTAATGTATTCTAATAAACATATAATAAGGCTCAAGGTCTACTGGAAGTCAAATCTTCTGCCATCTTGCGTGTAGTTGGTTCTAAACAGTTCTTGTATTTTTTCTCTTTGCAGCTTCCTCCTGAAACTTAGATAAGAGTAGTTGGTTTCTATTCGAGGGAGTGGGTAGGGGTATGATTCTGGGGAAACAGCCTTGGTAACACTATGGCAAACATTTTGGCAGGCATGGGGCCGAAAAATAGCCTAGCTGAAATCTTGAAGTGAACCTTAATTCTGAGGACAGACAAAACTCTTCCTGCCATGGCTGGAATTAACTTATCACCATCAAAATAGCTGAGGACTGTAGTCGATTTAAGTAGATGCTGAGTTCAGCATCAGTGTTTACAACATTACTACTACAAAGGCACAGATAGCAATCCTATTTATTTACTTATTTATTTAACAATAACAACAATGGCTTATTTTATCATGTTTTTGGTTTCTACCTCACTGAGTTAGTGCCCCATGCATATCATGTCCTTAAATCTTTAGAACAATTGTCGAAAGTGGTAACTCTCATTAACTTCCATTGAGAGATGAGGATGATGAGCCACAGAGAAATTAAAAAGCAGACCATGAGTGCCATAGATAGAGGAGGGCAGTTTTCCCTCTGCAAATGTGATTGGCAGGTTGTGAATGATGCTCCCAACCAATATTCAAGCAATCATAAAAGGACATCTGGAAAATGCAAATTTTTAACCTTATAATTCCCCTGCTCAGTTTATATCAGATTTGCTAGTGATGTCATACAAAGCTACACAATATAATTGTGAACCAGAGAAACTGACAAGTCTAGTAGAAATGTATTGGCACTAAGTATCACGTGGTGCATGCCAAGCAAATTCTCTACTTTTTGAGCAAATCACCAAGTGTAGGTCTTCTTTAACCCATTACTAGCCTGGCACTACAAGTTCATTCTGTGCCAGATTTAGGACCCTAACCCTGTTACCAAGAAGTAGCCTCTGGGCGATAGTACATGGATTTCCTCTACTCAGGCCAGTAAGTGCTGGAGAAAGTATGTTCTAGAGAATTGAAAGATCAAGATGTTTGTCTCTGTTCTAAATCTGAGTTTCCTCACTCACTGGTGGGAAAAAAAAATTGATAGGAGCCAGTCTGGGTTAATACATACTTGATCCCTGAACTCACCCTTATAAAACTGAGTAGAAATAACACACACAAAAGAGAAAATTGAAGTAGATGTGATCCAAATGAACATGGATGGTCATTGTGAATATTGTTATACTACTGGGAAGCAGCCTCAAACCTGGGCTGCTTAAGGGATGACACTGAAAATATAAGGCATTTCAGCTTAATTACAATATCTCTGAAGCTTTGTTGGTTCGAGTTTCAGAATCCGTGTCAGGTGGACACTTGGGGAAGAAGTGGGGGCTATTTTAGCCTTATGAAGGAAAGGCTTTAGGAAATCGAAGACGATATCTTCATGCTGAAACTTCTAATAAGCTGCTAAAAATATGAGATAGAAGACAGAAGACAGTATTTTTTTGAGCACTGAAAATTTACAAGGCCCAGGGGAGATGAGGTACCATATATGTATTCTCAGAGTGCTGTGCTATGAGAAGTGAACTCACCGCTCCTCTGGGGATCTGCTTCTTTTTAGTCACCTCACTGTGGTCCCCAGGTAGCATCCACTGCTTCTGCTTTCCAGCCACCTCCCCACCTCAGATCAATGCTCTTCCACTCCCACCTGACCTAGTCCACTTGCCTCTTTCTAACTCACTCAAGAAACTGAAGAGGCTAGAGATAGTGGCTATTCTTCTGAGTCATGATCCCCACCCCCCAAAAGTTCCTCTAATTTTTCCCAGATTATCAAAGTTTACAGTTTCTCAGCACTGACCTAGCCACGATACTTATACACCCTACTATATATAAAATAGATAACTAATAAGGACCTACTGTATATATAGCACAGGGAACTCTATTCAATACTCTGTAATGACCTATATGGGAAAAGAATCTTAAAAAAGAGTGGATATATGTATATGTATAACTGATTCACTTTGCTGTACAGCAGAAACTAACACAACATTGTAAATCAACTATGCTCCAAGAAAAATTAAAAAAACAATAAAATGCATCTAAAAGAAGAAAAAAAGAAATGTGTGATTCATAATCAGTCCTTTGTGTGCTAGAAAAGATTGCCACAATAAAACCGGATCTGCATTTGAACAGTCATTTCATCGTGTTTAGAAGAAAAAGTTTTCTATTTTTATTGTTATTACCTCAACTTCTTCATTGAGACTTCCAGGCAATGCCAATAGGAGTGTTGGACATGGGTATGGTTGGGAAGAGAAGAATTGGAGAAAAACAAACAAACATAAAAACCCCCCAAAACCATGGATACTTTCTGTTTGGCTGGCCAGTGGGGGCAGGATGCTGAACATTTGTCTTCAATTTTGCAAAGGTTTTAGAGAGGCTGTCTCCATGGCGGTGTTGAAAAAAATCGGTGATGTGCATATGAGGAATAAAGTTACTGCCGTGACTCGGTTTCGAACCGAGGTTACTGCGGCCACAACGCAGAGTACTAACCACTATACGATCACAGCATGCCTTCAGGAAGCATCTACTTTAAAGCTGTACCTCTGCTCTTTTCTCAGGAACGTCTATTCCTGTCATCTAAAGAAACATGCACTTTGTTTTCCATCTTTAGTTAGAAATGCCTTCTCAGTTTATTGCCTTATTCTGCTCCTCCACTTGCTAATACAGTATGTTGCTCCTGGCAAACAAACCAAAAGGAACAAAAATTAAGTTTCACTACATGGAATTTTCCAAATATGACGGCTCCTCTCTGGGGTTGCTAACACTTGCGGACTGACTACTCTCACTTCCACTTCAGCCCATGCAGGTCTCTTGCTTAGTTTTAAAAAGCGTGGTCCTCAGACCTCCAGCGATAGAATGGAGAGGGTGTTGCTTCGAATTGAACCTTACTGGGTCCCATTTTTGGCCAAACTGGTCAGAATCTCCAGGTGCTTGGCGTAGAATCTGGCATCATATCAGGTGCCAAAAGTGAGTTCAAAGGAAGGGATATGGCTCCATCCTGACCCACACATCTGTGAATCTGGCACGCCCCTGGACTCAGCCTGCCCAACTGAGAAAATGTTCAGTGCCTCGGGGTGCTTACACCTCACTGAAACTTGTTTCTCCCAGTTTTGCCAGTTGCCCGAGGGGGACAGGGGACAGTGCTTCTTGTATGGCCTGGAAGCTCTATGGGCCGCCCGCACCCCGTCACAGACACCTCTGCCTGCGCACCGTAGAGTCAGGGTCCTGGACATGCTCTTTCCTTGGTACAGAATGATTTCCTTTCTTCTCTTTACCTGGTTAAATTCCATTCATGCTTCAGCTCTCCACGGAATTCACTGGGGAAGCTTTTCCTGAACTCCCCTCTCCACACAACACGTTCCTCTCGGTCTAAGTCAAATTTATTTTCTCTGTTCCATGATTCTTTTTTTATTTTTCCATCAGTGTCCCCATATCAGTTTCTTATGATGTATTAGTTACTGGAGTTATTTTAAATTAATGTCAGTCTCCTCCCTCCCTCCCTCCCCTCCCCAGCTGTGCTCCAAGAGGAGATAACTGTCGTGTTCAATATAGTCTATCGCCAGGGTTCCACATTTAGTAAGTTCTTTATGAATATTGCTCGGGCGCACAATGAATGAATGAATGCACAGAGATTCCAATCCAATCCTTTATGGAGGCAACTTCTCCCAACAGTATGTGGCCAGGCACATGGCTTTATTGTGTGCAGAGGCTGTGGGTAGGAAAGATCGTTAGAAAATGAAGGCAAAGGAGTTCAGAATTACCTCAGCAGCTGACCATATAAAGCTTCTCAGCAGAGCCAAAATGATGTCTTTAATTTTCTGAGATTTTCTTTATCTCCTTTCTTCTAGATCACACAAAGCCACCCTAATTACTGGCAGGTTTGCTGAAGAATTACCTGCTTCCCAGTATTAATTTGATCAGGGAAGAGAGCTAGGGATTTTCTGTCTCAAGGAAATGAGCTCAGTTAAGCTGAAGGAAAGGAAATCCTGCCTGTACAGGGAATGCAGGCTGCTTTTGTCTCAGGCCTGTTTGAGTTGGACCTCTCCTTCCTTTCTTTCCCTCAGGGACTTCCTCTCACCCTATTTAGAAAGCACCCTATTTATGGACACACGTGCTTTTCTGCATTTTCTGCTGGGGTGTTTTTGGCAATTGGACTGATTTGCATGTGCTTCTCTATAAGAAGAGAGAAAAGCCAATCCTGTGTGTTAGTCCTTGGTGTGGCACAGGCCTAGAAAATGGCCTCTCTTCTTGTGCTTTTTATTTTTGAAAGCCTTTCTGAGGATTTTGCCTGACACTTTTACTACAGTGATTCTGAGTAGGATAAGAGACAGGGTGGCCTAATCCAACCTGCTAGCTCTATGTTTATCAATGCCATGGACTTTTCTACTTCTGACTTTCCTAAATTTTCTATTAAAAATAGATTTAAAACTCTCTCTCTTACTCAGGGGCATAACTCCAGCAACCCTTCCCTCTCTTTCCTATATTATTTTAAAAAAAATCTCTGTAGGGGGAGTTCCCTGATGGTCCAATGGTTAGGACTCCATGCTTTCACTGCCTTGGGCCCAGGTTCAATCCCTGGTTGGGGAACTAAGATGCCATGTAATGTGGCCAAATAATAATAGTAATAGTAATAATAACCTCTGTAGGATCTTTCCTATCAGCTTTTATTTCTTTCATCTGAAATGTTCTCTTGCTACCCTTTGAGCTACTAACATTATTGTCCTTCAGTTAACAGTCATATTTCCCCAAAGTGACATGTACCATATCTGGATATGCTACCCTCACCAGCTATCAGATAATTTGTAAGCCTGCTGGTTTTCACTTGGCCCCACTTTGAAGTGCATATCCTGCCACTTGGGCTTTATGATGCATAAGAGTCATTGGTCTGGAGTTATGCATGGCAGACAGAAATGCTCTAAGGAGACTCTTGCAGAACTCATGAAGAGTATCACACCTGGGGATTTAGAATAAGGCCAAGTCTTACGCTGATGGCAACTATTATTTATTTGAAAAGTAGCTTCTAGCATCTATTGAGCCATTTTAATTACTGAATGCCTGACAGTGGGACATAAAGCAAATATGTGCCCCAAAATATTCACCAGGAACTGGGTGTCCTATGATCTACCAAATTATAAAGATGGATATCACAGTAGCATTTCATTTTAAAATGAAATTCTATAGACAAGACCAGATCTGTGATGGTCTGAGCAAGATGTGTGATGCCCAGACTCCTGTACTATCTGTTTCTATTGCTTTGCTACCTCTCCTTCAACTCTTTTTTATAACCTCTTGGTAAACTCCCTATGACCAGTTAAAAAAGGATTAACAATCATGGCCTTGTTTTAGAGTGGCTTTGCAGAGCATTTTAGCACTAGTAGAATTGGATAGCTGTGCGCTACAAGTTATGCCTCCACTTAGAGATGGGAGGTCTTGAGAGAGAGTAGTGAAAAGAAATCCCCCCTGTCAGCAGAATATTGGGTGGTACATCTGGTTGTCCACTTCTTATGGTAGGGAATCTGGCCTGATGCAGGAAAAGCGAGTCTATATGTATCTTTACTAATTTATAGACAGTGACTAGTGAGTTATCCAGCTAATCAAGGACATGGAAAACATGACTAGAAAATTATTATCATGAAGGTCTTGTGGAGTGTAATGTGCAAGGACACAGTCAGTATATGAGTTACCCCAAAATGACCACCAGAGGGCTTCCACCATGAAGGAGGCTCTTAAGAATGGGGTAGAAATGATGATCTATCCTGTGGATATTAGTCAACCTCTTTCCCCAACCAATCAGTGATTGCAAAATTGCCCATGTACAAATTTTTCAACATCTCTCTTTAACATTCCTACTCATACCTTAGACCAAAGTGTATAAGACCAGGTAGTTAAGAGAAGGCAGTTATGTGTGGGTTCTGTGTTGAGGTAGCTAATATCTTGATTTATAGCTTTATCTCTTACAAATTGAGAATCTGATTGAATAAATTACATTGTGCTTTCTTGTCTTACTCAGTTTGGGCTGCTATGACAAATATTATAGGATGGGTGGCTTAAACAACAAACATTTATTTCTCATAGTTCTGGAATCTGGGAAGTCCAAGAGCAAGGTGCCAACAGATTCCATGTCTGGTGAAGACCTGCTTCCTGGTTTGTAGGTGCTGCCATCTCTCTGTGTGCTCATGTGATTTCTTCTTTGTGGGCTCCAGGAGTGCGTGGGGAGCTCTGGTCTCTTCTTCTTACAAGAGTGCTAATCCCACCATGAGGATTCTACCTTCATGACCTCATCTAAACCCATTTACCTCCCAAGCCCCCATCTCCAAATACCATCACATTGGGGGGTTAGGATTTCAATATATGAAAGGGGGGCAGGGGGCTCAAACATTCAGTCCCATAGCATTTCTTTTCTAAATTGTAACTGGAACGATACCCACCTAAAGTGCATTCATGTTACATATGTAGCCCATAAATGGTCTGTACTGAATATCTCTTCCATGTTTTCTTTAAAGCCTCATTCTCTTCTCTTTTGGGGCCTCAACTATTCACTTTGAAGCCTTCACATTGTGGTACAAAACTGGAACCCAGGACTGGATAAGTGAAGTGATTGCTGGATCTGGAGGAGGGAGAAAAGGCCAGTGGAAGATTCTCTCTTATTCCTTATTGTTTTATATCACCTTCCATTTGCAATGACTGTGGCGTCTAAAACTCTTACAGGAGTATATGAAATTAGTAAAGATTTTTAGAAAGTAAGTTTTCTCATTTCTCTAAAAAGAAAACACATCCCTTTTAAATTCCCCAATGAAGGTAAAGAAACCATGTATGCTAAAGTCAGTTTTACAAATACCATCATAGACATTACTCAACACTGATACTTATATTCATGTTAATGTATGTCATAGACATGGAAATGCAGTATCTAGATCCCCCACCAAGGAGAGAATTGCTGCCCAACTGTAGAATGCACTTAGTAGATAGGCAGCAGCTCTTATCTCCAGGGTTCGCCAGAGTTGCAGATCTCCACCCAACTCAAGGCACGCCCTTCCTCAGGGCAGTCCACATCAGTGGCAGAAGTAAAGCCTGATCCAGGGACATTTTCACCGAATGTGGGGCAACTCTGACAGGCAATACAGGCTCCATTGCTCCCCACATGTTTGTCTGGCCTGTATCACAGTTTGACATTCTCTATCCAATCCTAGTTCCTTCCTCCCTTCACAGATGTTGGTCCCTAATAAACATCTTGCACCCCAAACTCCATCTCAGCATCTGCTTCCAGAGAACTCAAGCTACATCACTATATCACCATAATTTTTTTCCTGGGTGTCTTGCATTTTATTATCACTTCATTCGACAGGGCTTCTGCAAGCAAAGACTAGGAGTAGCAAATAAATCCTGTATTGAATTATAAACTATGTTCTCAATCTTTCAGTTTTTGAACCACATAATAAAGTCGATATTATTTTTTTAATTAATTTTTATTGGAGTGTAGTTGTTTTACAATGTTGTGTTAGTTTCTACTGTACAGCAAAGTGAATCATCTGTACGTATACGTATATCCCCTCTTTTTTGCATTTCCTTCCCATTTAGGTCACCAGAGAGCATTGAGTAGAGTTCCCTGAGCTATAGTGTAGGTTCTCATTAGTTATCTATTTTATACATAGTATCAATAGTGTATATATGTCAATCCCAATCTCCCAATTCATTCCCCCCCACCCAGTCAATACTATTTTTATGGTGTCTTTTTTAAAAGGTGGGTTGGATTCCACAGCTTTTCTATCTAGCTAATCTGTATTATCAAATTATCTCAGAGATCAGGGTTGCTATTGCTTTTGATTACTTATACACATTAATTTACACACCCTAAGTCCTATATTATGGTGTCCTCCCCCCCCCGCCCCCTTTAAGTTCATCGCCTAATGGGCCTTCTGGCTGTTCCCAAGAAAAACACATTTTCTGTCCTAAGGCTTTTGCATTTTCAGTTCCCTCTACTTGAAATACTCTTCCTCTAGTATCTGCCTATCTCGTTCTTTTTTTTTAATTTATGTATGTCTCTGAGCAAGTAACACTTTAGAGGTAATCTCCATTTACCCCCTATCTAAAATGAGTCCCCATAATGCTCTATGGCTTATCTCCTCACTGTTTTTCACAGGATGTGTGTCATCTTACATATTATATATTCACGTGTTTATTTATGGCTCCCTCACCTAGAGTAAATTTCAGGGAGGTAGATTTTCTAGGTTTGAATTGACTGTTGTATCCTGAGTTACAAGAGTGCGTTAAATGAACATGAGTCCCAAAGAAATAGGACCAAGGATTTACTAATATGGGATTAAATAAGTTCCGCATATTTTTAATCGACAAACTCTAGTTCCCATTAGAATTAAATCTTAAAGAAAATGTAAACGGCTGCTGAGTGGAATTTTAAGAATTTCATCATCTGATGTAACTATCTTTTAATTAGGTCACTTAACCAGGATGCTCTTTCAAAGGACTTTTCTAAACAGTACATTCAGAATTGCTAAGTTTCCTAAAAGTAATCAGTGCATCCGTATTTTGGCTACCTAAGGACACTACTTGTAGATAACATTAGCTTTATTAACTGACTTCAGATACTTGCTTATCGGATTCATCTCCCAACTTCTGAACAAGCCTCTCCACATACTATCACTCAAAACACAAAATTGTGTGTACCAGCTTTCTCTTTGACAGTGTAGGTGGCTCTGAAAAGAGCCTTTGTTTTTCAGCTTTTCTCACCTTGTTACTTATTTGGTCTTGTGGTGGCTCTCGGTCTTCTTAGGCAGCAGCACGGCCTGGATGTTGGGCAAGACGCCGCCCTGAGCGATGGTGACTTTGCCCAGCAGCTTGTTGAGCTCCTCGTCGTTGCGGATGGCCAGCTGCAGGTGGCGCGGGATGATACGCGTCTTCTTGTTGTCGCGGGCCGCGTTGCCCGCCAGCTCCAGGATCTCGGCCGTCAGGTACTCCAGCACCGCCGCCAGGTACACCGGCGCGCCGGCCCCAACCCGCTCGGCGTAGTTGCCCTTGCGGAGCAAGCGGTGCACCCGGCCCACGGGGAACTGAAGCCCGGCCCGCGAAGACCGAGTCTTAGCCTTAGCGCGAGCCTTACCGCTTTGTTTGCCTCGTCCGGACATCATGAGCTGAACAACGTCTTCTCAAATAGCTATCAAAAGGAAGGAGCAAGGGCAGCACTTTTTATAACCCTATTGGGCGCGAAAAAGGAAGCGTGTCATTGGTTAGGATGTGGCTTCATTTTAACCAATGGAAAGGCGAAATTGGGATTCTTGCGTTCTGATTGGGCAGAACTAATTTCTGACGGCTTCTTGAACAGTCACCAATCAGACATAGGACTTCGACTTACCTTATTTGCATAAGAGGTTCTATATAAATGAGGTACTTTGGGTTTCTATTATTTTTTCGTCGTTGTACGTTGTGTGATTTAATAGATCATGCCTGAGCTGGCGAAGTCCGCTCTAGCCCCGAAGAAGGGCTCTAAGAAGGCGGTGACCAAAGCGCAGAAGAAGGATGGCAAGAAACGGAAGCGCAGCCGCAAGGAGAGCTACTCCGTGTACGTGTACAAGGTGCTGAAGCAGGTCCACCCAGACACTGGCATCTCGTCCAAGGCCATGGGCATCATGAACTCGTTCGTTAATGACATCTTCGAGCGCATCGCGGGCGAGGCGTCGCGTCTGGCGCACTACAACAAGCGCTCGACCATCACGTCCAGGGAGATTCAGACGGCCGTACGCCTGCTGTTGCCCGGGGAGCTGGCGAAGCACGCTGTGTCCGAGGGTACCAAAGCTGTTACCAAGTACACCAGCGCCAAGTAAACTTGTCAAGTAACTGTCTTTTAGATCTAACCCCAAAGGCTCTTTTAAGAGCCACTAAGTTGTCAGTATTAGAGCTGAAAATACGAACTCTGAATTTAGGTTTAAGTTCTAGCAATAATGTGAGCGATTGAGAATTCTATTGTACTGAGTCATATGTACTGTGGTCGTAATTTGCCTCTGAATAGAAGGAAACCAGTTATACTACCAAGTGCCTCAGAAACACGGCCCGTAGACCTGGTAAGTTAACACGTGAACACAAAGCGAATCATTCTTGTTTCGGGGGTCTTCTGTATGTATTAGTAAACTTGGTCTCCAATGACCTCCCAAAATGTAGCCTTTTAACTCAGCAGTTATCTCATGTCCCTGGCCGTACGATGTGCTTAAAAAGAGAATGGCGGGAAGAACATTAAATTGGCAAAACAATGCTTTCGCTCGGCTTTTAAATTTTGGCCTTTCCAGCCCATTTGGGGTCAGGACAATGCTCGAACTCTCCGTCGCCCTCCCTGCCCCCCCCCGCCCACCCCCACCCCCACCCCCACCCCCACCCCCCGCCCCCAGCCAGGAGGAAGTCTGCAAGGCAAAGAGAAACATGTCTTCAGAGTAAAGATATGTAATATGAGGGCCCACAAAAAAGATTTTGTGGCCAATTTACTAGTTTTTAAAAACCATATACGGCTAGAGAAACAAGTAACGGGTGGTAAAATGGGGAAAAACAAGGTCATATCCTTCACCTCTGACATTAAGAAATATAAAGGACTGGAGGGAGGTTTTAGAGTTGGGCCTGAGTCCAGGCCTCTGGTCTCATAAAACTCAGGCCTCCAGACAAATCCAACCCGCAGCCGAGAAGCTTGTTGGAGGCCCCACCCGTGCCCGGGGGAATCTTGGCCCGCGATCACTAAATACTGTGCTCTGCCCATATTTTCCACACCCTAGAGTTAACTATGTGAACTGCCTTGAGCGATCTATTTTAAATGGTTTAAGACACCAGCGTACAGACGGATTGTTACTTTTGCCCTTTCCTTGAAAAGTTGGGGGGCCCTAAAAAGGGCCTTTTTAATAAACAAACAGGATCCAACTTTTTTCTTTTAGCCGCCGAAACCGTAGAGAGTACGTCCTTGGCGCTTCAGCGCGTAGACTACGTCCATGGCCGTGACCGTCTTGCGCTTGGCGTGCTCGGTGTAGGTGACGGCGTCCCGGATCACGTTCTCCAGGAACACCTTCAGCACCCCACGGGTCTCCTCGTAGATGAGACCAGAGATGCGCTTGACACCTCCACGCCGGGCCAGGCGGCGGATGGCGGGCTTGGTGATGCCCTGGATGTTGTCGCGCAAGACTTTGCGGTGGCGCTTGGCGCCCCCTTTCCCCAAACCTTTGCCCCCCTTACCACGTCCGGACATTCTCAGGAAATGAGCAGACAACTGCGTTCAACTTGTCGCAGCTCCTTTTAAAAAGTAACCTCTGCGGACCAGAGTGAAAACCAAAAGAGCTGTGGCGGGAATCCCTCTGGGTTGGGGGAGGGGACCTAAAGACCTAAAGGAACAAGCCGGCCATACTACTCCTGTTTGTTCTTTCAGTTAATTCTTTTGATTCCTCAAGACCTAGGGTATTTTTCTCCCCTTTTCTCATTTAATGTGTTTCGCTCCTCATCCTCGTTAAACAACAAAACTTTAACATTGTAGATGATACATAAAATAGCACAGAGGATAAAATATTCTGCTTTTATCTATACCTATATACATGTGTCTTCTTCCTCTACCAGTATTTGCATACGGTTAATACCATTTTATGAAGTTTTTCTCCTAATATATGGGGGAAATATACTACCTAGAAATAGAGCAAGATGGGCTAATAAAATAGAGAATTTCAAGATCTTCCAGGTATATTGTTAAATTCTCTTCCACCAAATGTGTGTCAATTTTCACTTTTAATATAAGTTCCTATTATTATTTTACTGATAATGGGTAGAATCATTAAAAATTTTAACTCTATAATAATCCAGACTTGGTTTCTTGTATAGAGAATTAACTTTTAAAAAATTAACCAGCTGGCTAATCAGTATAACATAGTAAATATTTTCTCCACTGATTTGAGGAACTTAATTGATCGTTTCTTGAATATTTCACTTAAAATTATTTCGAGTTTTTATTGTTCTGCTGATCAGTCTATGTATAGTGCTCTAGCATTTTAATTATTTGTAATGTTGAAAAATAAGTATTTGCCTGTGAATTCATACCTCATAATTATTTATTTCAAATTAATTTCTACTATTATAGAAAAATAAATCATTTTATCTAGCTGCAACAAAGTAGTTATTTTAGTACTCTTTTTTTTTTTTTTTTTTATAAATTTATTTATTTATTTTTGGCTGTGTTGGGTCTTCGTTTCTGTGCGAGGGCTTTCTCTAGTTGCGGCGAGCGGGGGCCAGTCTTCATCGCGGTGCGCGGGCCTCTTACTATCGTGGCCTTTCTTGTTGCGGAGCACAGGCTCCAGACGCGCAGGCTCAGTAGTTGCGGCACACGGGCTTAGTTGCTCCGCGGCATGTGGGATCTTCCCAGACCAGGGCTCGAACCCATGTCCCCTGCATTGGCAGGCAGATTCTCAACCACTGCACCACCAGGGAAGCCCCTATTTTAGTACTCTTAACTGTATTAAATCTATACAATTTATTAGGGTAAATTTGTTATTTTTGAAGTACTGTGTCCTCCTAACCTGCAAAATACCGAATCTGGGTCTTTAAATGTCTCAGTAGATTTTTTTTCTAGGTAACATATAATTTAAAAAAAATTTTTAACTTTCATTATTAGGAGAGCAGTTAATTTGTCATTAGTGAACAAGTAGAAAATTCAAATGCAGAGAAAAGAAAGTCTACCTTTGTCTAAGAAAGCCTTTATTAAAAGAATGATTATATATTTCAAACATTCTTGGTTATATATACTTAATTTTAAAAATATATACTATTTTACTGTTAAATTCTGAGAAATTTTAATCCCGTCTTTCAGCATTAGCATATAATCCCATTGTTATTCAATGATTTTCTTTCACTTTATTTCAATGAGAGTTACTTTCAGCAAGGTTGCAATACAGTATTTTCAAAGTATTCCTATAAACTATAAATTTCATAAAATAAATAAAAACCTTTGCAAAAACAAAACTGATTCAACCAACAGGAACAAAATTCAGTATATATTACAGAGATGGGTATAGAGCCAGCATAATTCAACAAGTTAAGGCCAAATACAAATTGAAAATAAGAAGCTTAATTCTCCCCAAGGGTCCCTTTCCTTTCCTTTTTCTCTTTCAAAATTTCTTTCTCTGTCCTTTTCAAATGTACTTAAAATGGCTAAAAAAGCCCTTTGCCAGCCTCTTAACTCAGGAAAGTTTCCTCAAGGACCTTAGAGTCCTCTCTTTAATCATCAAGGAAAATAGTACTCTATTTCCCAGTTTCCTGACTCCAGATTGCAAAACCTACCTAATGTAATGGGTAGTATCTACTTACCTATATAAAAGAGTGAGATTTTTTTCTCTCTCTTTGCAATCTCTTTAAAAGATTGCCCGTGTAGAGCATAATATTTTGAATAAGCATTAAGCTTATTCAATAATAAACTTTCTTTTGTTTTACATTATATTTCCCCAACATTAGTTAACTGGAATATATTTTACAGACCCTTCTCTACTTTAAAAAAAAAAAAATAAAGCCCTACATGATCTGACCTCTGCCTATCTCTGTGAACTCACTTTCTACCCTTGCTTTCTCTGCTCTTGATCTTCCTTAAATATTCTTGATCTTAAACTTGATCTTTAACTTTCTATCTCAAAATGCCCAAATAGATGGGCAAATGCCCAAATAGTTTGGGCAGAATAGATGCCCAAACTGACTGTAATGGATATACACACAACTAGTAAAACAACTTTAGACCCTTATCAATGGAGAAGGCATCAATTTAAATATGCCTAACAAAGCTTACCCTTGTTTCCCTGGTAACCTCCCTGTACCTGACCTCCCTTCTTTAGCAGAAGATGGTATTTAAGCTGGAGTTCTTTTTGTTTGTTTTGTTTTGTTTTTTGGCCGCACCTCACAGCTTGCGGGATCTTAATTCCCTGACCAGGGATTGAACTCGCGACCTTGTCAGTGAAAGCCACCAGGGAATTCCCTGGAATTCTAAGGCACCTCTAGAGGTACTCATTTTTCCCTGGGTTTCTCCCATGTATACATGAGGTATATAGTTGTTAAGAAACCTGTTTTTCTCTTTCGAATTTGGCTTTTATTACAGGGCTTGTTACCCGAAAACTGGGTTCGCCTCTTGGTGGGTGTCGCACCAAAAGACACAACCAAGCCAAAGATCATGGGAAGGAAGAAAGAATTTATTACTACTTGCAGCAAGTAAGGAGAACACTAGGGATCTTCCCAAAGCAGTGTCTCCCTGAACAGCAAAACTGGGGAAGTTTTAAGCTAAGGGTACATGCATATTCATGAAGGGGCTCAAGCAGAGAATTCAGCACAGAATTGGGGCAAAGGCTGACCGAGTCCAAGCTTTAGTTGATCTGAAGTCACTAGGGGCAAAATTATCATTCCATTCTCCACTTAGGTGGGGGCCTTAGTTCCTGCAGAACTCAAAGACTGTATCAGATTTTTATCTATATCCCTTGAGGAGGAACTAGGACTTTGTTTTTATTGTTGAACTATTGTTTCTTGACTGCTTTTCCTTTGTTCCTGCACTCCCTTACTTTCCTTAAGATCATTGATTACTGAGACACGTTCAAGGGCAAGCATTGTGGCCACGCTTAGATCACAAAATGGCTTAGGCCAAAATGGCTTCTCATGTAAATAAAGCCATTCCTGGGAATTCCCCGGTGGTCCAGTGGTTAGGATTCCACGCTTTCACTGCCAAGGGCCCGGTTCAATCCCTTGTCAGGTGCGGGGACCCCCTAACCTATCTGCTTACAGGCTCTCAGCCAAAAACTCAGAAGGGTGGAGGAAAAATTATTTTTCTTCCCTACAATTGGAAGACATATTTAAAGACAGAACAATTGAATAATGAATGAAATCATTTGGGTTACGTAACTTCTAAAAAGCCTATGAAAAGTCAAATACTTTACTGCTTTTTGATGGGTCATTTGAGTGTCTAGCATTGTTAGATATTGTTGTTGGCATTTCTTTTTATTTCAAGAAGTCTTATTTATACTAGGATTGGAAGTAGTTCTCTTTTAAGTACAAAAAACAGAGACAATAAAAGGGTATGAATAATTATATGAGATATTAGTAGACTTAAGTGCTAAAGAAATTCCAGCTATGAAGAGGCAGCTTCAGTGAAAAATCATAATTAAGTTGCAAAAGAATAGGTTAGATTGACCAAATCTTACAGCAAGGGTTTTTCACCTGGGATCCATATATGCCACAATAACTCTGAGGATAAAAATCAGCAGGATGTGGATGGGGTGGTGGCGGTAGTGGTGAGGGGGGAAGTCCATGAGTTTAGATGGAGAAAAATATATATTTTAATTAACCTTTAACTGAACTTTGGCATTTCACTTTATTATGAATTTAGGCCTCAAACCTCAGTACCTGTTACTTTGTTACCCAGTGGAAATCACAGATGTTTCATTTTTCATAACAATTGCTGAGTTATCTTAAACCATCTTTTATACTTATTACTGATGGCAGTTAGGCTCCCCAAAAGATTGTGTTATGTACTGTGTTAACTATATAAGCACATATGTCACTCTATCAAATTTACTTTTAAAAATACTTTGATAACTGTAATGTAATAAATTTTTTTGCAACTTTTGCATTTTGTACACTTAAAACATTATTCTGAGAATTTTCCACTTAGTCACCACACAGCCAAAGGTGTTCACGATATTCAAGAAAAAAAAAAAGTTAACGTCTTTTATTTTGAGATGACATCAATTAAAAGAGTTCAGTGAGTGGCGAGTAAGAGGCTAGATTCTGCGACCTAGGCAGTAAAAACCATTGGCAGGGGTATTCCTTATTTGGTTACAGCAACAGAAGTTACTTGTAATGTCACATCAAATAACTGTTTCAAAGGTAACCCTGTCAGCTTTGCTGACTTGGTTTCTGTCAGGAGCCCACAACACACTACATTTCTCCACTACTTACCAACTATTTTGTCGAAACATATCATAATCCTCTATATTATTTTCCTTACCCCACACTTAAAGTCTACGAGGCAGAAGTTTAAGTCTGCGTGATTGGCAACACTTTACATTTCAATAGCAATAGTTATGGAAAACATTTCCTCAAATGTCTTGATCGGTTTAAAGTTTGTTAGAAATAACTAACCTGTCAAGTTCTCCTGAGGCAACAGCACTTGAGATTTAGGCCGCATCCCAAATATGAGAAACCTTTCTCGGGCTCCAGAGTGGTGTCCCATCTACAGATGTAATCCCAATATTTTAACGTAGCAACATTGCCTCGTGGCACATGTACTGTTAGGGAAAACGAATGTGGCTGACAGTATTTGGGTGGGGGAGACTATCGTGCCAGGAAGCTCTCCGTTGATCTGTAGGGGAACTGGATGTCCTTGGGCATGATGGTGACGCGCTTGGCGTGGATGGCACACAGGTTGGTGTCCTCGAAGAGCCCCACCAGTTAGGCCTCGCACGCCTCCTGCAGCGCCATGACGGCCGAGCTCTGGAAGCGCAGGTCGGTCTTGAAGTCCTGCGCGATCTCGCGCACCAACCGCTGGAACGGCAGCTTGCGGATCAGCAGCTCCGTGGACTTCTGGTAGCGGCGGATCTCGCGCAGGGCCACCGTGCCGGGCCGGTAGCGGTGCGGCTTCTTCACGCCGCCCGTGGCCGGCGCGCTCTCGCAAGCCGCCTTGTCAGGTCCTTGCTGCACCGTCTGCTAAATTCGAGTCAGGGTAGTGCCTCTTTTGCACCAAAATATTTCAGAAACTGATGATGCTAATGGTTACCTGTGGACGCACACCTATTAAAGATTAGCGATAAAGTCCTAATAAATCCGTAGACAATCACTGCAGCTAACTTTCTTTAAAACGTGATGAAATGTTTTTACCTTACTTTGCTTTCAACAAGGCAGAAAATGGTAAAGTGACTCAAGCTTTTATTAAATCTCACTACCCCGTTTCATCGTTCAACGTAACAAATGTTAAGCTCTCCTACAGAAAATGTGGGTGGCCCTGAAAAGAGCCTTTGGTTTTAACTTATTCCAGTTGCTATAATCTGGGCAATTACTTGCCCTTGGCCTTGTGGTGGCTCTCGGTCTTTTTGGGCAGCAGCACAGCCTGGATATTGGGCAATACGCCACCCTGAGCGATGGTGACTTTACCCAGTAGCTTGTTAAGCTCCTCGTCGTTGCGAATAGCCAGCTGCAGATGACGCGGAATGATACGCGTCTTCTTGTTGTCGCGGGCCGCGTTGCCCGCCAACTCCAAGATCTCCGCGGTCAGGTACTCCAGCACCGCCGCCAGGTACACCGGCGCGCCGGCCCCGACTCGCTCGGCGTAGTTGCCCTTGCGGAGCAGGCGGTGCACTCGGCCCACGGGGAACTGGAGCCCGGCCCGTGAAGAGCGGGTCTTGGCCTTGGCGCGAACTTTCCCGCCTTGCTTGCCCCGTCCAGACATCATGAAACCATACGACTGCACCTCAGAAAGCTAACAAAACAAAAGTATAGGGGCAGCACTTTTTATGTCCCTTATTGGGCGCGAAAAAGGAGGTATGTCATTGGTTAGGAGTGTGGCTTCATTTTAACCAATGGAAAGGCGGCATTAGGATTCTTGCGTTGTGATTGGGCAGAACTAATTTCTGACGGCTTCTTGAACAGCCACCAATCAGACACAAGACTTTAACTTATCACCTTATTTGCATAAGAGGTTCTATATAAAAAGGACACATCGCATTTTTCATCCCACTATTTTTCTTTCTCCTGAGTGCTTTTGAGTTGCTTTTTATCATGCCGGAAGCGGCTAAATCTGCTCCTGCTCCGAAGAAGGGATCCAAGAAGGCGGTTACTAAAGCGCAGAAAAAGGATGGTAAAAAGCGCAAACGCAGCCGCAAAGAGAGTTATTCCATCTATGTGTACAAGGTGCTGAAGCAGGTCCACCCGGACACCGGTATTTCGTCTAAGGCCATGGGCATCATGAACTCGTTTGTTAACGACATTTTCGAGCGCATCGCGGGCGAGGCGTCGCGCCTGGCGCATTACAACAAGCGGTCGACCATCACGTCCAGGGAGATCCAGACGGCCGTGCGCCTGCTGCTGCCCGGGGAGCTGGCCAAGCACGCCGTGTCCGAGGGCACCAAGGCCGTCACCAAGTACACCAGCGCCAAGTAAACAGTGAGTGGGTTGTAAACAGTTTTAACGGCTCTTTTAAGAGCCACCATATGCTCAGAGAGAGAGCTGGTGCTAGTTCTGTTTCTGCGCTGGGCCTTACGTAGCTCATTACAGTATTTAGTGTGCGAAGTAGAGCAATTACTGAGCAGTTCTTTAGGACTTTCCTGTCACGGTAAGCTTGAGATACGCTAACTACAAAGATGATGTTACCTGACCCTGGCAAAACTCTGAAACTCCTTGTAACCCTGCCCTGGCCTTTTCATTGTCGTTTAGGTGGTACTTCGTATGTTTAAAAGGGCTCAGGTACCAATTCTGATATCTATTAGGGTTACCATTTAGGGTTAAGTAACGAGAGAGGAGTTAATTTTTAAATTCGTAGTAAATCCAAAACGGCTCTGGGACAAAGAATTGGATTCCTGCGGGGGTGCAGAGATTGCGCGGGCAGTTTAAATTTGCCCGGGCGCCCGCTCTTTCCCTCCACGGCCTGATTGGTTGCCGGCATCCAGGAAGAGACAGGGGGTTTCGGTGCGCGGGAGGAATCCACTTCCTGTTTCTCAGTCTAGCACACAGAAGCTCCTTAAATAAACGTTTTCGGGTAGTTCCTGCTTTTTTCATTTTTGTCTTTTTCTTAGTTCTTTTTCCGTTTCGAGAATGAGATTTATTTAAAAATCGAAATTTTCTTTGGAGAGAAAGGAACTTGGTGGATGTGATTTTCAGCTTGAGAAATACCAACGGTTTATTTCTAATGAGAATATTGTTTTCGTTTTGCGCTATATCCATATAATAGGAAACATTACAAGACTAAACATGACTATTTGGGGTCCGATGAAGGCGAGAACCTTGAGGGCGTTTATCTCAAACTTTTTTCTGAAAAAAATCCGTTTCTATTTTAAAGTTGCTTTGGTTGGTATTTTAAATGCTGTTTTAACATTGCCTGGAACCAGTGAAGAAAAACAAATTCCGCGTCGTTCAGGTTGTCATAAATGAGAACCAGGCACTCAACAAACAATGCTTCTCTAGATTACGGTTGTTTAAAATTACGTGTCTCTTTTAGGTCAAAAGCCATTATCTATAAAGTTTGGAAGTTTCCACTATGGCTGTTTTTTGTTTTAGGTCGTGATTTTCAATGAATTTAATTTACGTAAATAAAGCACCTAATTTATCTAAAATGGATCTAAATTTAGCATAGTAATAATGTCTAAAAGCAATTAATATTTGTTAAATCCACTATCAAATGTACTCTTCCCCTTTGTTGGCCCAAAGCCTACCCATGTTTCAACGCCCACTTTAGCCTTGCCTGCTCTCTGAAATTTCTTCCCTTTTTTGAGCTTTTTCTAACAGCTTGTCCAGAATTTGGAAACTGCTTCCACAGTGTCTCATATATCTATTTCAGTTGCTGCTAACTGGCTTGTTGTGTGTTTCCATATAGAGAATGTACACTCATTATGACATGAAAAATAAAGAAAGAAAGGAAGAAAGAAAAAAGTTCTTTTCTTTCACCATCTCTATCCAACACTAATGGTAACCGAGTCCTGTAAATAAACAGAACATAAATGATTTTTGTTTCTTGTTGTGTCATGTGTCACGTGAACCTCCCATCTTCTCCATTAATCCAAATAATTAGATGATAATTTCCAAGCTAAATACTTTTTTGGTTGTTTCTTTGTCTTTTAGTATATAGCAATCAGAATAAAATTTGTGGAAGAAGGAGAGGGATTGGAATAGAAGGTGAGTCATCCTTTATCCCCAGATGAAAATTCATAAAGACTAAATTTTTTTTTTTTTTAAGACTAAATTTTTTAAAACTACAAAGTTGAAAAGGTCCCAGCCAATTCTCCTGTTACGCAGAAAATGAAACTGCCTAAGAGATAAATAAACCAGGTAAATAAATCAAATTTTCATCTTTTGGGTTGTTTGCACCTTGATGGAATCCCCTTATTAGTAAGGGGAGGATTTACTCCTTTGCTTGAAAAACCAAATGCTATCAGTTTATCTCATTGGTAATCAACTTCAGAAGAACTGGTTCAAGGCTAAACTAACACAGTATGTCATTTGAAAAAATGTACGTTGTGATGTATCTTATCACAAAATAAATAAGACATTTGTTGCTCACAATACTTAGAACTAATTGCCAGGTCTTCCCCAGAGGTCACAAATCAGAATGATGCCTTGACTATTGCCTTAGATGAACCAGCTGGTTGTAAAGGACTTTTTTTCAAGGTACATTAAATGATTATATTTCCTTTTCTACTGTACACATATTTTTTTTTAAACTAATCTACAGTGGTTATTGAAATCAAGGCACCCATTCCCTCAGAAGTTAATAGAGACACACTGACAGAGTCTGTCAAAAGATTAGTGGCCCTATATGTAGATACCATGCAGATATCTGTTCTTCAATTATAACCTTATCTTTGCTATGTTAGAGTTAATTTCATTATAATATAAATTTCCGTTAATTTTATTTTCAATTGTTGATGATATATGGAAAATACTCAATTAGTAATAACTACATTTACAAACTATCCATTGATTTCAATAAATTTTGTCCTGGATGAGGCAGGGATTTGTCTCCGACGAGGTAGACACTTACTCTAGATTTGGATGTGCTTCGCTTTCTCTTATGTTGTTGCTAGCAAGACTATCTGTGGACCTCTTGAATACTTTATACCTCATATCTCACAACATTTTTTTAACCGATCTCAATACATTATAGAGAAAAAGTAAGGCGATGTACAAATGGCAATGAGACTTACTGCAATCTTTTTTTTTTTTAACATCTTTATTGGAGTATAATTGCTTTACAATGGTGTGTTAGTTTCTGCTTTATGACAAAGTAAATCAGTTATACATATACATATGTCCCCATATCTCTTCTCTCTTGCATCTCCCTCCCTCCCACCCTCCCTATCCCACCCCTCTAGGTGGTCACAAAGCACCGAGCTGATCTCCCTGCGCTATGCCACTGCTTCCCACTAGCTATCTATTTTACGTTTGGTAGTGTATATATGTCCATGCCACTCTCTCACTTTGTCCCAGCTTACCCTTCCCCCTCCCTGTATCCTCAAGTCCATTCTCTAGTAGGTCTGCATCTTTATTCCCATCTTGCCCCTAGGTTCTTCATGACCATTTTTTTTTTTTTTTAGATTCCATACATATGTGTTAGCATACGGTATTTGTTTTTCTCTTTCTGACTTACTTCACTCTGTATGACAGTCTCTAGGTCCATCCACCTCACTACAAATAACTCAGTTTCGTTCCTTTTTATGGCTGAGTAATATTCCATTGTATATAGGTGCCACATCTTCTTTATCCATTCATCTGTTGATGAACACTTCAGTTGCTTCCATGTCCTGGCTATTGTAAATAGAGCTGCAATGAACATTGTGGTACATGACTCTTTTTGAATTATGGTTTTCTCAGGGTATATGTCCAGTAGTGGGATTGCTGGGTCATATGGTAGTTCTATTTTTAGTTTTTTAAGGAACGTCCATACTGTTCTCCATAGTGGCTGTATCAATTTACATTCCCACCAACAGTGCAAGAGGGTTCCCTTTTCTCCACACCCTTTCCAGCATTTATTGTTTCTAGATTTTTTGATGATGGCCATTCTGACCGGTGTGAGATGATATCTCATTGTAGTTTTGATTTGCATTTCTCTAATGATTAATGATGTTGAGCATTCTTTCATGTGTTTGTTGGCAATCTGTATATCTTCTTTGGAGAAATGTCTATTTAGGTCTTCTGCCCATTTTTGGATTGAGTTGTTTGTTTTTTTGATATTGAGCTGCATGAGTGGCTTGTATATTTTGGAGATTAATCTTTTGTCAGTTGCTTCATTTGCAAATATTTCTCCCATTCTGAGGGTTGTCCTTTCGTCTTGTTTATGGTTTCCTTTGCTGTGCAAAAGCTTTTAAGTTTCATTAGGTCCCATTTGTTGATTTTTGTTTTTATTTCCATTTCTCTAGGAGGTGGGTCAAAAAGGATCTTGCTGTGATTTATGTCATAGAGTGTTCTGCCTATGTTTTCCTCTAAGAGTTTGATGGTGTCTGGCCTTACATTTAGGCCTTTAATCCATTTTGAGTTTATTTTTGTGTGTGGTGTTAGGGAGTGTTCTAATTTCATTCTTTTACATGTAGCTGTCCAGTTTTCCCAGCACCACTTATTGAAGAGGCTGTCTTTTCTCCACTGTATATTCTTGCCTCCTTTATCAAAGATAAGGTGACCATATGTGCGTGGGTTTATCTCTGGGCTTTCTATCCTGTTCCATTGATCTATATTTCTGTTTCTGTGCCAGTACCATACTGTCTTGATTACTGTACCTTGTAGTATAGTCTGAAGTCAGGGAGCCTGATTCCTCCAGCTCCCGTTTTTCTTTCTCAAGATTGCTTTGGCTATTCGGGGTCTTTTGTGTTTCCATACAAATTGTGAAATTTTTTGTTCTAGTTCTGTGAAAAATGCCAGTGGTAGTTTGATAGGGATTGCATTGAATCTGTAGATTGCTTTGGGTAGTAGAGTCATTTTCACAATGTTGATTCTTCCAATCCAAGAACATGGTATATCTCTCCATCTATTTGTATCATCTTTAATTTCTTTCATCAGTGTCTTATAATTTTCTGCATACAGGTCTTTTGTCTCCTTAGGTAGGTTTATTCCTAGATATTTTATTCTTTTTGTTGCAATGGTAAATGGGAATGTTTTCCTAATTTCACTTTCAGATTTTTCATCATTAGTGTATAGGAATGCAAGAGATTTCTGTGCATTAATTTTGTATCCTGCTACTTTACCAAATTCATTGATTAGCTCTAGTAGTTTTCTGGTAGCATCTTTAGGATTCTCTATGTATAGTATCATGTCATCTGCCAACAGTGACAGCTTTACTTCTTTTCCAGTTTGGATTCCTTTTATTTCTTTTTCTTCTCTGATTGCTGTTGGTAAAACTTCCAAAACTATGTTGAATAATAGTGGTGAGAGTGGGCAACCTTGTCTTGTTCCTGATCTTAGTGGAAATGGTTTCAGTTTTTCACCATTGAGGACGATGTTGGCTGTGGGTTTGTCATATATGGCCTTTATTATGTTGAGGAAAGTTCCCTCTATGCCTACTTTCTGCAGGGCTTTTATCATAAATGGGTGTTGAATTTTGTCGAAAGCTTTCTCTGCATCTATTGAGATGATCATATGGTTTTTTTCCTTCAGTTTGTTAATATGGTGTATCACGTTGATTGATTTGCACATATTGAAGAATCCTTGCATGCCTGGGATAAACCCCACTTGATCATAGTGTATGATCCTTTTAATGTGCTGTTGGATTCTGTTTGCTAGTATTTTGTTGAGGATTTTTGCATCTATTTTCATCAGTGATATTGGCCTGTAGTTTTCTTTCTTTGTGACATCTTTTTCTGGTTTTGGTATCAGAGTGATGGTGGCCTCGTAGAATGAGTTTGGGAGTGTTCCTCCCTCTGCTATATTTTGGAAGAGTTTGAGAAGGATAGGTGTTAGCTCTTCTCTAAATGTTTGATAGAATTCGCCTGTGAAGCCATCTGGTCCTGGGCTTTTGTTTGTTGGAAGATTTTTAATCACAGTTTCAATTTCAGTGCCTGTGATTGGTCTGTTCATATTTTCTATTTCTTCCTGGTTCAGTCTCGGCAGGTTGTGCATTTCTAAGAATTTGTCCATTTCTTCCAGGTTGTCCGTTTTACTGGCATAGAGTTGCTTGTAGTAATCTCTCATGATCCTTTGTATTTCTGCAGTGACAGTTGTTACTTCTCCTTTTTCATTTCTAATTCTATTGATTTGAATCTTCTCCCTTTTTTTCTTGATAAGTCTGGGTAATGGTTTATCAATTTTGTTTATCTTCTCAAAGAACCAGCTTTTAGTTTTATTGATCTTTGCTATCGTTTCCTTCATTTCGTTTTCATTTATTTCTAATCCGATCTTTATGATTTCTTTCCTTCTGCTAACTTTGGGGTTTTTTTGTTCTTCTTTCTCTAATTGCTTCAGGTGTAAGGTTAGGTTGTTTATTTGAGATGTTTCTTGTTTCTTAAGGTAGGATTGTATTGCTATAAACTTCCTTCTTAGTAATGCTTCTGCTGCATCCCATAGGTTTTGGGTCATCGTGTTTTCATTGTCATTTGTTTCTAGGTATTTTTTGATTTCCTCTTTGATTTCTTCAGTGATCTCTTGGTTATTAAGTAATGCGTTGTTTAGCCTCCATGTGTTTGTATTTCTTACAGATTTTTTCCTGTAATTGATATCTAGTCTCATAGCATTGTGGTCGGAAAAGATACTTGATACGATTTCAATTTTCTTAAATTTACCAAGGCTTGATTTGTGACCCAAAGTATGGTCTATCCTGGAGAATGTTCCATGAGCACTTGAGAAGAATGTGTATTGTGTTGTTTTTGGATGGAATGTCCTATAAATATCAATTAAGTCCATCTTGTTTAATGTATCATTTAAAGTTTGTGTTTCCTTATTTATTTTCGTTTTGGATGATCTGTCCACTGGTGAAAGTGGGGTGTTAAAGTCCCCTACTATGATTGTGTTACTGTCAATTTCCCCTTTTATGGCTGTTAGTATTTGCCTTACGTATTGAGGTGCTCCTATGTTGGGTGCATAAATATTTACAATTGTTATATCTTCTTCTTGGATTGATCCCTTGATCATTATGTAGTGTCCTTCTTTGTCTCTTGTAATAGTCTTTGTTTTAAAGTCTATTTTGTCTGATATGAGAATTGCTACTCCAGCTTTCTTTTGATTTCCATTTCCATGGAATATCTTTTTCCATCCCCTTACTTTCCATCTGTATGTGTCCCTAGGTGTGAAGTGGGTCTCTTGTAGACAGCATATATACGGGTCTTGTTTTTGTGTCCATTCAGCCAATCTATGTCTTTTGGTGGGAGCATTTAATCCATTTACATTTAAGGTAATTATTGATATGTATGTTCCTATTTTATTGCAGTCTTAATGTGTACCACATCCTTCGTTGATAAAGAAGCAGCCTTATCAATTATTGGGAGACTCAAAGTGGCACCTAGCAGTTTGGCACATTACTGGAGTCCTGTTCAACTGGATACTGTATGTGTGCTGAATAGTGACAAAGAATTGGCGTAATTTCTCCCCTTGTCAAAACACATTTGTTATAGAACTAAGAGGTAGAAATGGAGTGGTACCACTGCTATTACACTTACTTAATTACCAACTTGAAAAAGTTTCACTTTCCATCCTTGCATCTCTGCTGTGTTTATTTTACTTTATTTTTTTAGAAGTTTTAGTATCCAAAGGAGGACTGACAAAATCAGGTAATTTCAGTCAAAATCCTAGCTTTGGAATTTGGAAGTTAATTCTAACATTTATTTGAGGATCAAAAGGGTAAAAAAAAAATCCAAGAAACTCCTGATGAGGTAGAATATGATTCAGTGTTAAAAAAAGAGTCATATAGCTATAATACTGGGTGGTATTGCACAGAGATGGACACATTTACCAGCTGAATTAGATAGAAAGGCAAAGATCATATCTAATATTTTGTTGAATCTTTAGAAGTGAAAATGGTGAGGTAAGTGAGGAAAAGATAAGCTGTTCAAAAATTTATCAGGACGATTGGTTACCCACAGGGGAAAAAAGACCCTTAAATGTAACAGGAAAATCATTAAGCCTTTTTAGAATGTAAGCTAATAAAATATCTCACAGTACCAAAGGATTTCTTAAACAAGAAACAAAAATACTAACCGTGAAGAGTGTTATGTTACACTTTATTAGAGGAGGCATTTTCTTTTTAAACTATTTTGCAGCGTCAAGACTTCTATGTTCTTTCTTAATTTGGGAAGGACAGAATATTAGTGAATATCAATTTTAAATGAGGAAAGAGTTGAAAAGTCTATTTCTACTAAAATCTGACCTTGACCTCACTCGAGGTCAGATTTTAGTAGGTTCAAACCTTTCTTTTCTTTTTCATTCTAGTTTCTAATTCAGAATAATTAAAGTGTTAAGATGTCTTTTCTTATTTTGTCTATAGAGAAAACAAGTCTTTTTTTATCATATAAGAAACTAAGTTTTTCAGAATAAAAGAATTTCAATTATAACCTTAAAGATGTTAAGTAAAAAAAAAAAAAACAAAATGGTGCTGATGAACCTAGTGGCAGGGCAGGAATAAAGACGTAGACATAGAGAATGGACTTGAGGACACAGTGGGGAGGGGGAAGTTGGGGCGAAGTGAGAGTAGCATTGACATATATACACTAACAAATGTAAAATAGTTGACTAGTGGAAAGTGGCAGCATAGCACAGGGAGATCAGCTCAGTGCTTTGCGAAGACCTAGAGGGGTGGGATAGCGAGGGTGGCAGGGCGGCTCAAGAGGGAGGGGATATGGGGACATGTGTATGCATATGGCTGATTCACTTTGTTGTACAACAGAAACTACCACAGTATTGTGAAGCAATTATACTCCAAGAAAAATCTATTAAAAAATGTTAAGTAAAAAACGCTTTTCACTTAAATTTGAATGGAAAATATCAGTATGATCTTTTTTTTTTTTTCTTTTAAGAAAACCCTTATTTCCCCCATCACTTTTCAGAGAAAAGGTCTGCAAGCAGTGACCACCCATGGACAATGAGAATTCCCATCACCCAGATTATAGTGTCTCAACTCCTTTTCCAAAGAGCAAACTCAGATTTGGTTAAACGTCATGAATTAAAATAGATTTAAGAGACACAGTAACCAAATGCCATTTGTAGATCTAATGGAATACCATTCAGACAAAATCATTGTAAAAAAATATTTGAGGCCATTGAGGATTTTTTTTTTTTAGTACTAGATATTGGATGATGTTACAAATAATTTACAATTTTTCTTAGGTGAGAAAATCTTGTATTTTGTTTAACTCTGTATCCGTTAGGATGTTTGTGAAAATATACATGATTGAAAAAAACATGTTTATGATTTCTTTACACTGCTACCCTCCCCCACAATGTATGCCTGGATAATGAAACAAAGCAGATGTTGGTAATTGTTGAAGCTTGTCTGATGGACACCCGGAGGTACGTTTTCGTGTACTTTTGGGTATACTTCAAGACGTCCATAATCCTTTTCCCGCCTCCCTCCCCCTTACCCCCCTCCCCAAAAAAAGGTTTCAAGAAAGCTGGCGCAATTAACGAACATAATTCTCTTTCAGTCAACAAGGGGTGACAATGAGAGGAATCAAGTGCTGGCAAAGAGAAATTCTGGCGACTGAACTAAGGGAACAAGAAGGCCATTTGCACAAGGGAGGAGCTCATAGCAGCAGCCGACCCCTCCTCCCATCTCACAGGCTCGACAATCAAGAAACGCTATCGCCATCTTGTGGCCCTTTAAGAAAATGTAGCTAATATTGTTTTGTGGTTTCTACTAGGCAGTCCATTGCTAGGGTTTAATAATTGCATATATAAATAATACAATAAACAATCCTATTTCAAACACAGCCCTCATCTGCCCAGTTCCCCCATCAATAACAAAGAACCACATTTATTAGTTTCCTGTGTACCCATCTGGAATTTCTTTATACAAACACAAATATGTAAGGGTGAATTCTATTATGTCCCCATTAACATAAATGGCCAATGGCTATATTCCTTTCACGGTTCTGTGCCTTGCTTTTCTCATTATCTAGCTTGGAACTCTTTCCTATTAGTAAGTAGAGTGGCTGAAACTTCTCAGCAGGTGCACCTGAGCCAGTGATCCTAGGAGGGTAACCTGAGGCCAAACCTTTTCCTACACTGGCTGCATCTTCCCTGAAAATAAGCCTGATGCTTATTTGAGAGGAAGCCTGGGACTCTTCGATGAGCTGCCCAGGGGCTGAACCTGGTCCGGAAAGCTCTGGGGTGGCTGAATTCCTGTTCCCTTCCTGAGATGGGACTTCCATGCTTTGTAATAAGGGGCATTGAGGTCCTAATGCAAGTATTCGTCTTGTCAGTGAGGCCGCCTTTGACTGTCATCTTTAATAATTAAGCCGCCCCATGCAAATTTCCTATTTCTATTACTATATTTTTCTTCATAATGCGTATCAAGATCTGGCATGCTATATACTTATTCTTTTGCTTATAATCTTCACCATACTGCCCTCTTCACCAGAATGTAAGTCCCCTGAGAGATGTATTTTTCTGTTTTGGTCTACTTTGATCACTACTGTATCCCCAAGCTTCTAGAACGGTGCTTGGCACAAAGTATATCTGGATAAAGTAATATTCCTTGGCTCCACTGCTGTTATGGGAGACCCTCAAAGAATTTTCTTGACTTCCTTGGGTGTAAAGGAAGTAAAGAAATCCTTCCTTGGGATTCAGCAGATCAAAGACAAATTGTTTTCACTTCCTGCCATTCTCTGAGTGCTCCTTCTGGTCACTCCCAGTTTTCTCTCCCCTGCAAAAACCTTTGGTTTTGTTAAAACTCAGATTGCTTCTTCTTCCTAAATATTTTTCATTAATGGTTATTGGTACATACATTATTTTATTTTTATATGCCAAATAAGGCAAGTGACACATTGTGTCACATCAAGATAGTCTGCCCTCTCAGAATTTCAAACTTAGCGCCATTCTGTCAGGAAAGACATGCAGCCTGGTTGGTTTCAGGGGTTGCGGCTAACAGGAAATGACAAGTCTCCCTCCCCTCAAAGTACTGTTTTCTGAATTAACATTTCTCCCAGTAGAGAAACACTGGTATCTAAGGACTTCTCCACATGGGCCAAGGCTTCCATTTCACCCCTGCAGTTAGAGGGACCGAGCACTAGAGGACAGTGCTGTCGATGCCATTCGCTGCTCATCCAGTGGTAGGACCCTGTGGACATGTGAGTGGAGACAGTTGTGTTCGCATTTGGCTAGTCTTTTTTCTTCACCTGCTCCGATTTTCTCGAACTCCCTTGCCTTCCGAAATTTCAATCACTCTTTCACTGCCCATAGTCTCCTCTCTGGCCATAGTAGATGGAGTATTCTATCTAGTCCAACCAATGAAGGGACGAATTACTGCCAAACTTGTCTCCAGCCTAAACGCCTGTAAATCTGCACTTCCAACCACGTGGCCTGAGATCCTCTTCAAAATACCATCAAAATGACCTCATAGCAATAATCGCCACTATCTGTCCAGTGCTGTGTACCAGAGAAATATAAAAATCTAATTACATTGCTTTATTTAATCTAATTTTTTCATGAACATATCTCATTATCCCCATTTTAGATGTGAAGCTGAGGCTCAGGGGAAAATAAATTCTTCAAGTCACATGGCTGATAAGTGGCAAAGCCAGTACTGGAAAGCAAATTTTTTTGACTCTAAAATGTGTGTTCTTTCTTCCATCGCAGCCCATGTTCTCTCCATGTACTGTCTCCACGTGTCCTTGCAAGTTCTCTTCACACGTATTTACAGATTTGAGGATTCCTTCACCAGTTAAAGAGATATCCCCACCTCTGAGGGCTTGCCAGATCTTGTAGATTATTCCTGCACATTCTTTTTCTTTTCACTCATTCCTTCAGCCATTCCTGGTACATAGTACTGTAGAGGTAATGCTGTGTCACATATAGGCCACCTCTTACTTCAGAGGCTGATGGAAAGAACAGGGCCCAGCATCTGGGGCCCTTCCGTGTTTGAATAGCTTCTGGTGTCTTCACCTCTAGTCACACCATCTTGTAATCTTTCTGACACAGCTAAAGAAGTGTACTTCAAAACTCAGTTTGAAATGTAACTCCTCTGCTCAAAGTTCTTCAAAAGATCTTCCATCCCCTTAATCTGAATTTCAAACCATTACTCAACATTATGTGCAACTTTCGAGATTACTAAAAATTCATTTCTATCCTGAATGAATGTTTTATACCCAATTAAACAAGTTCTTTCCTCAGAGAGAAGTTCCCATTTCCATGCTTGCGGCCTCTACGCTCTTTTCTTGCTTCAGTTTTATTCTTTAATGCCCATTCTTGATTCCTTTGATCTGATACATTGTTTTTCTCTAAACTCCCCACAGCTTTTTATTTATACTTGTTTTGTGTTTTTACTTTCCCACCATATATTTTTTTGGGGGTGTGTGTGGCTTCTTTTCTGAACATCTCCATCTCCCCAAGAGCAGTAACTATCACACTGTAACCTAGCACATTTTCAACACCTAGCTTGTAAACTTCAGTATTTGTTGATTTGTCCTGGAGAGCGGAAAGACCTGTGTTTGTTTTTTTTTTAGAACAACTTTATATAGCTGTCAAGATAGGAAATGAAAAACAATTTGTATCTTTCCTTTTCCACAATTGACAGCTTCCTTTGTTCAGGCCTGGACAGTGTTTTGTACCAAGGAGCTTTGTCTTGGTATGTTTCCTGCTCCAAACAATATGTGACTTAATGACAAATTCTAAAATTCTACTGGCATGCTCTTAAAAGTTGTCCATATGATGCATATCAAATAAATTAATTTTAATACAATATAGGGGTTGTTGTTTGTTGTGCATTCTACTGGTAAGCAAGAGGAGTTGGATTCAAATCTGTACAGGATTTTGTTTTTGCATTGTCTAGTACTGCCTGATACTCATTTCTTTCCACAAAACTGTTGCCCTGGATTGTCTCATCTGTTTTATTTAGGGGAGAGAGACAGAGAGAGAAAGAGAGGGAGAGAAAGGGAGGAGAAGAGAGAGAGAACAGGAAAGAGAAAGAAAGAGTCATCTAAACTGGAAAGGAAGTCCACCCCTGAAACTTTCCAGTTTTTCCCCATAGAACTCTTTTCCCTCTAACTGGCGACTTGGAGATGGTTTTTGGGAGGCAAGTCTGCCATCTCCCCAGGTTGCCTGCTTCCTAAATAAAGCATCTTTCTTTTTCCATCAACGCTTGTCTCTCGAACATTGACTTTTGAGCAATGAGCAGCCAAATATGAGTTCTGTTCCGGCTCCAGCCAGTAACATTCTGGCTGGTCTAAGAATTAAATGGACATGAGACAGCTTAACAAGAGAAAATCTAACAAAACTTTAATAACATGTATATGTGGGAGAGACCCAGGAAAACTGAGTAACTTGACAAAATGGTCAAAATCCTCATCTTAAATACCATTTTCAGCTAAAGACAAAAGAGGATGTTGGGGTAGTGGTTTGGCACGTCAATGGGGAGGGAGACAATTCACATGGAGGTGGGAAAACATATGCTTGGTAAACAAATGTTCGCTGGGCTAGGCAGAGACAATGGGAAATGGAGTGAGGTCTGATCTCTATGCCCTGCCAAGTTTCCCCTGCCACAACTCGCCCAGATTTTTTGTAGATACCTCTGGTGATAGCTCTAGTCTGGAACAGGCCTTTTATCTAAATTCTTTTAGGCAGTTAAGGAGGAGGTAACAAGGAAAACTCCCCAAGTCTTGTTTCTTAAAAATAATCAGCCTAAATGAATCCTCATGCCAAAGGGATGCACTTGGGTTGGCAAATTTGGCTCCCCTACAACATGTTTACCTTGTATATACATGGGAGATACCCAGGAAAACTGAGTACAACTCCCTGAAATGCCCCGAGCCACTACATTAAGTGTCATCTTCAGCTAAAGACAAAAGAAAGATGGTGGTGATTGGGGACGTCAGTTACAGGAGGTTATCAGGAAAAACACAGTGAGCAAGGGTAATGTTCTTACGCACATTTAAGTCGGGTACTTTCTCCATTGATAAGAGTTTCTCTTCCTGGTAGGGATTCACCCTTACAAGTGGAGACTTCCCTTATAAATGTAAAGTTCCCTTATAAAAGGGTAAAGTCTACTGTTTTTTAGTGCATCTCCTGTGTCTGTTTTCTTCTCAAAAATTATCAGCTCAAAATAATCCTTATGCCAAAGAGGCGTATTTTGGGGTGGCGTATTCTGCTGCCCTTCAATTGGCTAGGGAAGAATCTGCTTCCAAGCCCCCTCAGGTTGTTGGCAGAATTTATTTCCTTGCAGCTTTAGGACTGAAGGCACAGGCTTCTTGCTGGTTGTTAGCTGGAAGTATCTTTCAGTTCTCAGGGGCTACCTGCACTTCCTAGAGGTGCCTGAAGCTCCTTGCCAAGTGGGCTTTCCCTCCTTGACCATTTACATCATGAAGCCAGCAAGGATACTCTCTAGAGTGAATTAGCTAGCAAGAATGAGTCTTATATAGCTCAGTATAATCACAGGAATGATCCAATCATCTTTGCCATATTCTATTAGTTAAAGTAAGTCCCAGGTCCAACTCACACTCAAGGGGAGGACATAGACAAAAGTCCAAACACCTGGATGTGGGGCTCATGGGAGGGGTCTGTCCACCACACACATAAAATGGATAAATCTCAGAATAATTAGGCTGAATGAAAGGAGTCAATCAAAGTAAAGTACATACTGAACTATATTTATACAAAACTTTAGAAAAAGTGAGCTAATCTATAGTGACAAAATGCAGATCAGTTGTCCTGTGGGGATGGGGGACAGAGGGGACAGGAGAAAAGAATTACAAAGGGGGGCAATGAGATTTTAGGGCTGATAGATAAGTTCACTATCTTGATTGGGATCATGGTTTCATGTGTATACATATGTCAAAATTCATTAAAATGTACTCTTTAAATATATGCAGTTCATCATATGCCAATTATACTTTAATAAAGCTGTTTTTTTAAAATAAAAACAAAAATTCAATTCTTTGGTCAACTTAAAATATAATAGGAAAAGGAAAATTTGCAATATACTTTCTTAAAATTAGTTATGAAAAGCCTACAAGTAAGGAACAAGAACTCTAGTTCACAAGTGGAAATTCATTAGAGCCTGCGAAGTGCTTCCAGGAAAATTTGTCTGGTGTCCACTTGGTGGCTTATGAGAGTCCCACCCTATGTATAGTCAAGCATGTCACTTCTTAGCAGGCTAAGAACATTAAATATGTGTACCTCAGGGAAAGAGGACACCCTTTCTTTCAGTTTGGGGTACTTTAGTGGTAATGTGGTAGAGTGAAGAACATGTATGTAGCATCTATTACCAAAAAGAACAAATATTAATCTCAGAATGGGGTAAAATATTGCTTTATTGTTTCCTATTGAGTCAACCTTCAATTCATTTAAAGTTGGGCTCAGATAGGTCCTACAAGTCACTCTTCCCAGACTTTCCGACCATCTCCCCTACCAAATCCTGGGACACTGTGTTCCTCTGAATCTCTCTAAACCATGCTTCTCCTTACCATGTGGCCCTTACATGGGGCATCTTCATTTTAAAGTCCTCAGGGGTACGGTCTGGGAATGTCCAACCCAATCAATCTTCAGCAACAGGTTCTTGGTTCCGTCCTTAAGCCGCATCCTGCCTGTGGCCTCTTGGAAAGAGGTTTGTGTGGTTGTCACTTGAAACCAACTTACCGCTGAATTTCTTAATTTTTAAAAAACTCGTGTACTCATCTCTTCAGTGCTATACATTTCTTCGATTTTGGTCAGTAGATTTGTTCTTGAGAATCTAAGTAATTGAAATTCTACCTTGGTGTGTTTGTCCTGTTGAATATCTTTTTGATGAATTTATTTTACTGCTCATTGGAGTAATGACTTCTAAAATGAGGGACTAGAGAGACCAAACTCCAGTTTCTACCAGCTTCATCTGTCTTTCACTTTCTTCTCCTCCTCCACCTACATGAAGGAACTTTATCAAATGACAGTAGCCAATCAGCTATCAATGGGAACCATCATTGGGAAAATCCACACATATAACAGTTGGGAGTAGGGAAGGGAGGGCAGGTTTCTCCTAGGTGGATTCAAAGTTGAGATCTTGGCAGATAGTCTTCCTTTCTCCTTAACAAAAGGCGAAGCCGACGAAGGTGGGATTCGAACCCACGCGTGCAGAGCACAATGGATTAGCAGTCCATCGCCTTAACCACTCGGCCACCTCGTCCACATGTACTCCCGTCTTGGCGTGCTTTACTTCAGAATTTATACTCGGGAACTCGCTGGAGTTATCCCGGAGGGAAAGACGCTTAGGAGACGGCTTAGACACGTCTGGGAGACGTGGAGGTGGCTAGCTTCTACACGAATGGACAAAGAACTGGGATGGAAAAGCTGCGACGGGGGCAAAAAACGGGCTTAGCTTTCACAAGAGTCATAAAATTGGTGGAGACGTGGTAGAAACACATCTGCCTGGGCTTTCATTCCCCTTTCTCGGGCTGCCTGGTCCCCGGCAGGAGGCGCCTCAGCGTCAATTCCTGGCAGGCGGTGGGCGTGACGCGGCCAACCTGGGCTGATCCAGTTTGCTGTCACCGTCCCTCGTCAGGGGAGCCTGGACCCGCGGGCCGAGAGCGCGGCCGGGTGTCCGCAGGGGCAGAGCTTCCCAGAGCCGGTTCCACTGGAGTCGCTGTCAGGGGAGCTGGCGAATGTGGACTCCTAATTCGTGGTTAATGAGACAGTCTGGAAAATTAGACGACGGATCTGAATAGGGCTCAATTTCTATTCCGTGTTATTGCCGCTTCTACAATACTTTCGGGTGAAATTGCATAGAGAAGAATCTTTAACTTCGTGGGGCTCTCCTCCCGGGTCATCCGCATCTGAGGAACCATGAATTCTGTTTTCCTTCCAAATTCCTGTGTGTTTCTTGAGTGGCTTTCTAGGGGAAATGTTTCCCAACTTTCATTCTATATTCCAAGGGATGCGGTGCTAAAAATGTTGAGACTCACTTCTAGTGAGAAAATGATTCTGGGAAAGGGTGAAAAAAGCTATTTTAGCTGCTTTTTTTTTTTTTTTTTTTTTTTTGGTTTTTGATTGGTTTGTTTCATGGAATGAATAAAATGCACATGAATGAACACGAGTAGGGACTAATTCTGACTAATCATAATGAATCATAAATGTCTGACAAAAGAAGGTAATATCGAAGGTGAGTCTTGAAGAGCAAATTTTCTAGAGGTGCAAAAAATGAGGGTGTCCAGACTGAGGAAAGCACGTGATCAAAGGTGAGTAGTATCTAGAAAACTGTTGGAAATCACTGTAGCTGGAGCGTTGAAGCACGTGAGTGGCTGATCAGGAAGCATCAATAAATCTGAGAATGGAAGGTGGTCATGAAGATTTTTCTTTTGAAGCCCAAGCAAATCAACCACAACAGGATGAACAACAGGAAACATGGGGGAAATCCTGTAGGAACGGATCCCTGCGGCATTTTCACACTCTAAGTGTGGGGACACTACCTTAGGTTGCTCTAACATCTTCTTGAGTGAAGACCACCCTTTGCTTGTTCCAAAAAATTAATCTCTCTTCTTAACCTGGACAAGTCCTTATATTTTAGTGTTTGTTGCATTGTCCTGCCTGGATCTTCAACCTCAATTTAACCCACTTCCCTCCACCTTGTTTTTTTTTTTTTTTTTTAAATAAATTTATTTATTTTTTGCTGTGTTGGGTCTTCGTTTCTGTGCGAGGGCTTTCTCCAGTTGCGGCGAGTGGGGGCCCCTCTTCATCGCGGTGCGCGGGCCTCTCACTCTCGTGGCCTCTCTTGTTGCGGGGCACAGGCTCCAGACGCGCAGGCTCAGTAGTTGTGGCTCACGGGCCTAGTCGCTCCGCGGCATGTGGGATCTTCCCAGACCAGGGCTCGAACTCATGTCCCCTGCATTGGCAGGCAGACTCCCAACCACTGCGCCACCAGGGAAGCCCCCTCCACCTTGTTTTCTATGCTTAGTCCAATTTATGATTTTGTATCAAGAAGAATCTATTTCCCGTCTCTTCCGACAAGTCATTTTCCCTCACCGGGTGCTCTTGACCTTTTTCATTTTAACCTGGATAAATGTTTTTATCCATACCTGGTTCTCAGTTTAAAGCTTATTTTTTTTAATTAAAAATTTAAAACCAAAGTTAACCACACATGTTTAAAAATATCAAGTAATTCAGAAATATGTGTATGTAAAAATGTGTTCCTCCCCCTCTTTGGTAGAGGCAAAGATTTTCAGCCATTTGGCTTTTTGTTTGTGTTGTTGTTTCTGTTTTTACCAACATGTCTCCAAATATCATGCTATGGCAGAGATGGCTAGTTGCCATCAATATTTGTGCTTTCCTTCCAAGAAATGGAAATTTAGTAGAGTTCATAGCCACCCATGAGAAGATTACAATGCACAACTTTCCTTGATGTATGGTCATGTGGCCAATTTCTAAACTAGGGCATTAGAGAGAAAGTGGATGTAAAACTTCCAGGTTATGTCCAGAAGAGGAAAGAAATACCATTCACTTCTCTCTTCTTACTGTATCTGCTTGCTGGAAAAGGCAACATCATAGGAATGAAGGTGTCATGAAATATAAAGAGATTGGACCCAGCAACCCATAGAAAGGAGGGATCCATGAGATAGAAGACTGGAACCAACACCCTGGAGCCAAAGTATCACCCTGCTCTTGATTATAGCTTCAAACTATTACATGAGAAATCAGTAAACTTCTGCTTCCTTCAAGCTACAGTTCATTGGGGTCTTTGTTACAAAGACAAAACTGTATTCTAATTAATACTGATGCTTTTATTTCTACTTTTTGATTTTTTAAGTTTAGTATTTTCTATTGATTACCCCTTATACAAAAAGAAGATTCACTTCTCTTTCCTCACCTTAAACACCACCATATACAGATACTCTTCCTATCAAATTTTCTTCCAAATATAATTATATCATAATGTGTATTGAATTAGTATCACTGTTCATATATTATGATTGGCAAATATCATTCACTGATCTCTCATGATATTTTGTTTCCTGAACATTAGATTTTTTTCTCAAATTACCACAAATAACCATAAATTTTTGCCAAAAGAAATTGGGTGTTTTCTATACTTGCTATACGGTTTTCATCCTGAGGTCTTCCTTCACCATCATCTGCATACTTTCTTCCCCTGGAGACCCCATTTCCCAAGTAAGTAGCTTCCTGAGAAAGAGTTTATTGGAGATAAGACTTTGGAATATTTGGGTATTGGAGAATATCTTTCAAGTTTCTCTAACACTTGATTGAATACTTGGTTGGGTATGGAATGCTAGGCTGGGGAATATTTTCTTTCAGGATTTTGAAAGAGTTCTCCATTTTCTTCTAGCTTCCAGTATTGCTTTTGAGAATTACAAAGTCATTCTAATTACTATGCTTCATTTGTAATTAGTTTTTCTCTCTTTCAGGATGATTTCTTTGTCCTAAATGCTCTGAAATGTCTGAAAGATATGCCTTTGTATGTTTGTATTTTCATTCACTGTTCTGGGACCTCCATTACATCATTAAATTTGGAAAATCATGTATTTCAGTTTGAGAAATTAGCTTGAATTATTTGTTTCTAATTTTCTCACTTATGTGTTCTCTATATTCTCACTTTAACTTTTTTCTGGAATTTCTTATTCTTGGATTTTAAACCTCCAGGATGTCTCCTCTACTTTAAAAAAAAAATTATTATTCTCTCCTAGTTACATTCTGTTTATACTTTTTAAATAGACTCTATTTTTTTAGGTAGTTTTAGGTTTACAGAAAAATTAATTCAAAAGTACAGAGTTCACACATACCTCCTCCCATCCCCCACAGCTTCTCCTATTATTTACATCTTATATTATTTTGGCACATTTGTTACAACTGATGAACCAATATTAATATATTATTATTAACATGATTCATGTTAGAGTTTACTCTTCCCTTTAGACAATCTATGGGTTTTGACAAATGTATAATGACATGTGTCCATCATTACTGCATCATACAGAATAGTTACGCTGCCCTGTGCTCCACGTCTTCATCCCTACAGCCCCCATACCCCTGAGAACTCCTGATATTTTGTTTCTATAGTTCTACTTTTTCCAGAATGTCGTATAGTTGGAATCATACAATATGCAGCCTTTTCAAATTGGCTTCTTTCACTTAGTAATATGCTTTTAAGTTTCCTTCCTTTTGTGGCTTGATAGCTTATTTCTTCTTATTACTGAATAATAGTCCATTGTATGGATGTACCACAGTTTGTTTATCCATTCATTTATTGAAGGACATTTTGGTTGTTTCCAAGTATTGACAATTATGAATAAAGCTGCTATAAACATTCATGTGCAGGTTTTTTTGTGGACATAAGTTTTCAATTCATTTGGGTATATAACCAAGGAGCATGACTGCTGGAATGTGCCTTTATATTTTTACTCCACATTCTGGAGGATGTCTTTTACATTTTATTCCAATTACTCCATTACGTTTTTCGTACCTACTCTCACAATTTCAACTTTAAGAGACATCTGTACTTAAGAGTTACCCAGCATTCTCTTAAAAAAACAAGAATAGATATAATAACTTTCCTGAATGCTTTCTCCTCTCTGCATTATATTTTCCTCTATTTTTTTAGTTCACTTTTATCTCTTTCATATTAGACATTAACTTTAGATGTCTAGTGATCTTTGGTTGCTGATCTATAGATATAATTAGGCCCTACAAATAACTGAAAATGAGATTATGAGGCCAATTTATTGATTGTGGGCTATATGATAAAGTGATCTGCCTGTGCCATTTACTATCAGACAATATATTTAACTCATCCTGCTTGGGATAGTAAAATCCCTTGAAGAAGGATCATTCATTCAATCTGCTTAGATGGCATAAAACTGACTTCTTGAATTCTGAGAAAATTCTTAAAGGACAGGAGTTGGAGGAAATTCTTTTTGAATCTCAAGCTTAATGAATGACACCATCTACTCCAAATTATAGTTAAATTACAAATAAATTATAAATTTATATTCGTATATACAAAGAGACAATATATACACACCACTTCTGAATAAGGACCTGTATCTTCATACTTAATGGGTTCCCAAAGCTGATCAAGGAAAGATTAAACAGAACAAGGAAATGTAAAAGGATCCATACTATTTCAGAACACCAAGATGAGCAGGGCCAGGTCAGCCTCTGTGGTGTCATGAAGCAAGGAAGAAACTGCGGTGGTGTGTGTATATGTGTGTGTCCACTTTCAGTTTTGGCCACATAACCACACGGTTATTCTGAGGAAATAATTTAGCTAGCATGAGTAAAGTAACTGGATTAATACCTTCCTCTCCATCTATTTTTCGTCTTCCAAATTTCCATACTAATCAATTCACCTGAGCGTTTTCAACAATTCCAAAGTGAGAGCTTTTCCTGGGGCCAAGGATAAGGGTACTGGTAAGTTTCCACGTTTGGGGTGGGGAAGACCTTGAACTTCCAGTATTAGCGATTGCTCCTCGTGGTTTTTCTCTCCGGGGGGAAGAACTCTGGCCCGCAATATTCCCCGGAATCTACAGGTAGCCTCTGGTGCTATGTGCTTCTGTGGGAATTCTACACTTCTTCATAGGACGCATGATAATTGTAAACATTTAGTTACTTGTGATATTAAATTCCATTGAAACAAAACCTTCTTTTTTTTTTTTTTTAAATTCCTGGTCCTCCATCGCATTCCTGGCATCCAGTAGAGGCTGACACGTAGTATTCACTGAATATCGATTCGTTGAGTGAATAAGTGAATGAACTTTGACCAGGGAATGCAGGTCCATGGCGCAACGCAGGAAAAGAAAGAGGCAGATTACAGTGGGATTAAATGTAAACGGTTGATTACAGTGGGAGCCGTGGCAGCAGCAGCTGGGGTGACTTTTACTTTAGTCAGTGCGGTAGCAGTAAATGCTGCGAATCCGAAAATGATCACTCAAGTTGGACGTAGCAGTGGAAATGAAAATTCACGTCTCTACGAGAGGAAGGAAGGTACGGGTTGACCATAATTCACGCTTCCCCGCCCTACTCAGTCAAGTACGCACACGCACGTACGTATGCACGTACACACGTACGCGCAGACTAGATGCCCAAGGCCTTCCTTCTTGACTTTTTTGGGAAGGGATCCACAGGAGAACTGGAACTGGGCCGGCGCCAGCAAACTCGCATCAACACTCCTGATACCTCCCAGTCAAGGCGATCTGGAATTAAGCACCCAGCTTCTCCGAAGGCAATCCTGCTGCCAATGTAATGAAAGCCCATCTTTCTGGCAATAATACTAGAGAAAATACTTTTTCTGATTCCTTATTCCAATTGGTCGAAAAGGAGGCGGGCTCGTCCGGGATTTGAACCCGGGACCTCTCGCACCCGAAGCGAGAATCATACCCCTAGACCAACGAGCCACCTCTGAAAATAAAAAAATAAAGCATCCCCATACTTAATATAAAGAGAATTAGAATCATTTCTTTTTCCACACTTGGAGTCAGAAGGATGAGCCCCAATTTTCCTATTTAATCAATATAACTGTATTTAAATTGCAACTAATATACATTTTGGGGCCTTATGATGACCTCTTAGCTTAGGCTCAAGTTACTAAATTTTTCATCCTTCCTCCGGTCAGTTGTGTAATAACCACTCCTAAGTGAATTCCCTCAGTAGACTAATCTGTGATTTAATTGACATGATTACATGATAAAGGTTACATTAGGGCAGTACTCTATTTTTCATCCTTATTTTTTAAATTGAAATATAGTTGAGTACAATATTATGTTAGTTTCTGGTTTGATCCATATTTTTATCTAAAGAGGTACATATTCCAAATTTCATTATGTATTGATACTTCGTGGTGTGACAAATAATTTGAGTGACATTCATGTTAGTTTTCTATACTTTACTTTCATAGTGGAAATTGTCTGACATTTTCTTTGACAAGTCCCCTAAAAACTTGCTTTTTCATAAGTAAGCATTTTTGTCAAGATATTATTTCAATATGTGGTCCCCTAAAACAGGATTGTACCCCAAGTACAGGTCATTATTATTGCATCTGTTTTATGACTTTGAAATCTCTATATTCTGCTAGGACTAAGAACAGAATCCTTCAAAGATTTAACACTTTAGAAAACAGCTTGCAAAGACCTTCTCTTCAGCGCAAGCAGTTGTCTTCAAATTCTTTATAGATTGGCATCCCTGCTTGCTGAGTTTCCCATAAGACTTCTCTGAAAAATGGCAATGCTGGCAGATGAATGCTTAGTTTGGCTCCCTCTTGTATATCTCTTTAGCTTTAGAAGAAGGTTTTGGCTTTTCAGAAAGGATTGAGAGAGAGGAATCTGAAGTGCCAGCTCCTTTGAAAGATGGTTCTTTTTCCCTGTTTATGTCACATCCTTATGACACCTCATAATCATAGCTAAAACCTCATAGCTAACTCCTGTTCGTTCATCATAAACCAGCCATTATGAATGTTTGTTTCCCCCCAGATTCATATGTTGAAATCCTAACCCCTAATGTGATGGTATTAGGAGGTGGGGCCTTTGGGAGGTAATTAGGTTTAAATGAAGTCATGAAGGTGGAGCTTTCATGGTGGGATTAGTGCCCTTATAAGAAGAGACCGTAGCCCCCTCTCTTTCCCACACCCACAAAGAAGAAATCATGTGAGCAACAGCAAGATGATGCCTACAAGCTAGGAAGTGGACTTCACCAAACACTGAATCAACTGGACCTTGATCTTGGACTTCCCAGCCTCCAGAACTGTGGTAAATAAATTTCTATTGTTTAAACCATCCAGTCTCCAGTATTTTGTTATAGCAGCCTGAGCAGACTAAGACACCAGCTTAGACTTCCCTTGCCTAATAAGCCCTCACTAAATTCATTGAACTGTGATGCTGTTGCTTCTCGCTTTTCTTCCTCCACTTCTAAGCTACACAGGTAACTTACTCTCCACCTAGTATCTAAATTACCAGGCTCTGTATCTGCAAAATAATATTAAATAAACAGTTTAAAAATAAACAATCAAAATGAGGCATGGAGTTATGGTTGTAAAAGTACATGTTAATGACAGAGATGAAGTTAGGGGCCAATTAGGAGAGGGATTTGAGGAGATTCTTTTTCTTTATGAATCTATAAAGTCGATGACTTGGAGAACTCAAGTCAATCTATGTTGAGTGGCACATTTATTGGGGACCTCAGTGTCTCCTCAGATAAATAGGTGGGTTTGAACTTCAAGGCTCCCATTAATGTTATTGGCTCCAATAAGACACACGTGCCATCTTTCAAGAGACAGTAAAATCTGACAAATTTACACTTAGCCTTTCACTGCTTCTGATTAAATAGTTGTTACTTGACAGACACACCACTCTAAGACACCCAGAGTAGTTTTTGGATTGAGAATTTTTTTCTTTGCTATTCACAAGAGGATGAAAAATGGACTGGGCAGGTGTTACTTTTATATCTACTCTGGTTGCTGGGAGGGGTGAGAGGTTACATAAATTTCTAAAAAACCTTTGCAAGGCATTTACAGCCAGCATTTAAGGATCAACTAAAGGCAATCTGCAAACACGCTATACTCCTCCTGGAGTTCTTTGGCAGAGCCTTTCTACATGAGGACCAGCATAACCCAGAAGAGATATCTGGCCATGAGGCCTAGTGATGTTTAAATCTCTGCCGATGTAGCTTCACTAGTGAGATTATTTTTCAAGCCTATGATTAAGGAACATGGGTTCAGTAGCAAGAAGGAGAATTTCCAGAAATTTTAAACATTTAATCATGGTACATATAAAGCCCAACTTATCTTCTGATTCTGACCTAAAGTCTTCATTTATCATCATCTATATATCTCTATCTATCTATCTCACTAGTAAGCATTTTTCTGATTTGAGACTTTCAAAATGGGTTAGACTCAGATACTATCCCGAAGTACATAATGGATCAGCTCCCTCATGGACTAAAAAAAACCCAGATGTTTCTGGATGGCAGCTGGGAAATATCAGCTGTTTTTGCCCTGGGTCCTGGCAGCTTCCTCTTCCATAAGTGACAAAAGAGCTCAGAGTCTTCTCTCTTACAGCCTGCCCCTCACCAGCCCTGCCTCCAATGGCCTCTCTTCCAAAGCCAAAGGCTGTCCCAATCCACGGTTGTCAGGTATACTCACCTTGGTGCAGCACTGGGCGGTGTTCTGGCAGAGCAGCACCAGCCAGGCCCTGTTTATAGTTCCCAAAGCCCCAGTACTCATGCCTAACTCTCACTGTTGTCAAGATGTCAACATCATCAGTTTTGCCTTCACAAGGGGTAAAGAGCTTCTTCTGCACAATGTTGATCCCTGGGGCACATCTCTCTCCTCTCCCTAATGCTCCATAATTTGCTGAGCCCAGAAACATTCCAAAGCCAGTTACAGTCAGTGGACAGTAATGAGTAGGAGGCACTGTGAGTGTGAGTAGTTACCACTGCACAGCTCCCTGAGAGATTCAGGTTTCCTAGACTTTATTACAGCCTCTTGCCATGCCCTCCACTCACCACCAAAGCTCAGGAACAATTTGGAAGAAACATCTGAGAATCAGAAGTGGCCATTTAAAAAAAAATGTATAACTATCCTCTTCATTGATAATGAAAAGTCATTCAGTGTTAGAAGAAGGATACTGGATACCCATGATAGGTAGTAACTAGAAGACAGCAAAAGAGGAAACTTCTGGAGTGCTGGTTTCTTGATCTGGGTGCTGGATATATGCATATGAATCAGTTCATACAACCAATTGAGATGTTCACTTATGATTTATGTACTTCCTTGTATGTTTATTTCTATTAAAAATTTACTGCCATTATATAGAAACCCTCTCTGGTCACAATAATGCTCTTTTATCTTAACGATTTTGCCTTGTATTAATATGGGTTCTCCAACATTCTTATTGTTTGGTGTTAGCCAAGGCACCTTGGGCTTCCTTGGTGGCGCAGTGGTCGAGAATCCGTCTACCAATGCAGGGGGCACGGGTTCGAACCCTAGTCTGGGAAAATCCTACAGGCAGCGGAGCGGCTGGGCCCGTGAGCCATAATTACCAAGCCTGCGCGTCTGGAGCCTGTGCTCTGCAACAAGAGCGATAGTAAGAGGCCCGCGCACCGCGATGAAGAGTGGCCCCCGCTTGCCACAACTAGAGAAAGCCCTCGCACAGAAACGAAGACCCAACACAGCCATAAGTAAATAAATGAAAATTAAAAAAATAAAAAAGATATCTTATTCCATAATTTTATTGTCAACCTAATCTCTCGTTATGTGTTGGATAGGTCTCTTGAAAATGGAAAATAGCAGCACTTAATATCTAGTTTTATATAATATAATATAATATGATATGATATAATATAATATTCACAGGCAGAAAAGAATAATGGTTTGATCTATGGCCTCTAGAATTACTTTTCCTGAGTTTGATGCCACTAATTGCTAGCTCTGAGACCTTGGGAAAATTACTTTGTGCTTTCTCACCAGTAAATTGATGATAGTGAAATTAAAATTTTAATATATAGGAAGCATTGTATAAATGTTTAATGTTTGAAAGAGTAAAGCTTGTCTGGATTGAAAGAGTAAAAAATCAGCTCATATTGAAAAAGGAAAAAAAAAACCCAAACACTGCCATTCACCAGGCTGGGAGAACATATACAGATAAAGCAGGCTGCAAAATTAATAGGAAGCATTTTTTCATGTGCCTGTTGGTCATCTGTACGTCTTCTTTGGAGAAATGTCTATTTAGGTCTTCTGCCCATTTTTTGACTGGGTTCTTTGTTTTTTAGATGTTGAGCTGTATGAGCTGTTTGTATATTTCTGGATATTAACCCCTTGTCAGTCACATTGGTTGCAAATATTTTCTCCCCTTCCATAGGTTGTCTTTTCATTTTGTTCACGGTTTCCTTTGCTGTGCAAAACCTTTTAAGTTTGATTAGGTCGCATTTGTTTAGTTTTGCCTTTATTTTATTTTGCCTTTGGAGACTGATTTAAGAAAAGATCGCTATGATTTATGTCCAAGAATAGTTTGCCTATGTTCTCTTCTAGGAGTCTTATGGTGTCATGTCTTATATTTAGGTATTTAAATCATTTTGAGTTTATTTTTGTGTATGGTGTGAGGGAGTGTTCTAATTTCATTGATTTACATGCAGCTCTCCAGCTTTCCTGACACCACTTGTTGAAGAGAATGATTGTATCTTGTTTTAATGAATAAATAAATTGGAAATAGTGGGGGTTTTTTAAGACATCATTTGATAGTTCCCTGGTACTCCCTACAATACAATCAGCCTTTTCATTATCAAAGAGTTACAAAGTAATCCGGCTCTACCTTAATTTAACTGAAGGATTCTTAAATTGGAGCCATTAAATATAGGTATTTGGTACAATGCATAGTTCTGGCAATAAGATATCTGATGAATCCATTTGGAAAAATATCTGATGCTTTTAAATTTGTTACACATATTTATGGTACAAAATCTTAGAATTGATATAAGCAGGCTTTACTCCATTTTTAAGACTCTCTCTACCGTATTCCATTATTGTCCTTGTACGCTAAGGTTTTTTATCCCTGTACTAAACAATGGTAAGTGCCTACTTTTTGGCTTCATTATACCATGTCCACACAGTTTTTGAATAACTCAGCTATATTATTATGTTATAGTAAATTTGTTTAAGAGCTTATTTTCCTCACATTACTGTGGTTTGCTTGAAGGCAAGGACTATGTTATTTACCTTAGTTTCATAGCTTTCCTGTGAAAGTTTCACAACCTTTTCCTAATATCTAGCATGGAGAACAAGAAAAAACACTCTCCAAGTTGGTCATTGGTAATTGTTGGAAAAGCAAGGGATATAAGAGCCTGGAACAAATTAAGAGCATCATTTTAAAATATAATCATGAAGAAAAGATTATTGAGCACTAAGAACAGACAGGAAGTATCTATATAAATAAGGAGATGTTGTGTGATTGCTGGCACAAAATGGTTAATGGTAAATTGAAATCTAAGTTCTCCAAATAAGTGCTATTCTGTGCTTACCTCTTAAAAATTCGAATTGAATTTAGAAATTTAAATTAACTCTAGAATCTTAAAAAGAAAATAATTTGAAATACAAGAACACATGACTAAATTGTTACATATCTAAAGGAGTGTCGGGTAGGAGGCAGAAACTGATAATAATTTTAGAACACACAGATATGGCTGGTGGACATGTCAACTGCCTCTTACCTTTCATGTATTTATAATTTTTGTTACCAGTAGGAAAGAAGTAAGACGATGAACTCTGCATCAATTTTTCCTGTGAAATCGCACATGAAATTAAAGGAAATAATGGCTGAAAAATCTCAAATTTGGTGAAAGACATAAAGCTCCAGATTTTAAAAATCTCAGAGAACTCAAAACTGTTTATACTCAGGCCAATCACAGTCAAGTTTGTAAAAATGAAAACATAGAAAAAACCTTGTAAATGGCCCAAGAGAAGCAGTATTTTTACCTATAAGGGAACAAAAAATTCTCAAATGACAGTGAATTTCTTACAAGAAATGATGGACTTGAGACAAAACTCCATTGATCACCTGATCCTATAAAATCCCTTACTCTAACTGGTGGTCCACAATGACACTATGGATCTTCAGGAATTATTGTCAATTCAGAGCCAGTGTCTATTAATCTCTGAAAATACTGATTACATTTCCTTTCCCATTACATAGTGCTCTAGTAAATGACTGCAGGTCCTTTTGGGGAAGGCTGAGAGGTAGATTAACAGTATACAATTTTGGCAGTGTAGCAGGGATGGGTTCCAGTCTTCTCCTTCATCCCAGGCGTTCCGGATCTGTGAATTGGCTCAAGTCTGGGAATTGATTGATGATCTGTTTTAGTGATTCATGTCAGATTTCTGTTCACCAGATCTGAGGCTTTTCTCCTTGTACAGTTCAAGTAAGACTTCAGTAGACCTCTCATATGCTTCAGCTCTACAGACACCATGATCAACCAGTCATTACCAAAGGTTTCTGTCAGTCAGCCTATTCTGATTAACATCTGTAATCGTACCCACTTTGTCTTTGATGATTAAATGCTATCACTGGCCCCTGTCACCTTGAGTTCCAGTCATCACCATTATGTTTAGGGATTCCAGTACAATAGGGAAGACCCACGATAGAGCTCTTCTTTTATGCTGGGGCTATCCTCATGAATTTACTAGTCACAGCCATGGTGAAAGGCATTCCTCCGGAACCCCTTGGTTTGGATGAACAGAACCAACACAAACACTGTCTCTAGCATCCCTAAGACTTTGGGTATTTCCCTCTACAGTATAGTAAGAAGGTCCTGAGATTTCAACTTCATTTAGTGTAGGCCATATGTGGGTCTATTTTTTAATCAACAAACATAGAAAACTTTTAGAGTCATTCCTAGGCCCTCAAGTTAAAATTTTGAATTCATAATCTCTGCTCAGTAGTCCCATATCAATATATTTTAACTGATCTAACTTTATATTACTTTCAGCTTGATCCTGCACCCTTAAGATCCATTCCCACGCGTATATCTCTAGCTGGAATCACAAGCAATCTGGGAACTGTTTCTGAATTCGTTTCTGCATTGCAGATGGCTTTGCTCTAAAACCTGTTCCAGGATTTTCATGTTTCCAAAGAGCATCCTGAACTGCCATGGTCACGTGGGTCATAATTAGATCACCTATTTCATAAGCCCCCTAATGGAAAACCTACCTCCTTCATGTCTGGACCTGACCAAAACCAAAACATCACACTGAATCCAATCAAGCTTATACATCTAGTTTTGAATTTACAGGAAATATGGGGGATGACAGCATATTTAATGACACCATGGGAATGAATAATATTCAGATGTCAAAAGTTCTGTTGCACAACAGTTCTGGTTTCAGAAAAAAGTAAATGATATGAAATTTAAAAAGAGGAGTGAAAATTTTACAGACACTTGTTAAAGAGACTTAACAGACAATTGAAAAGAACACAGTGTTGGATCTTTCTGGAGTCTTGTTTCAAATAAATCATATGACTACTGCTACTAATAACAACAATATAGTTACAAAGATTACTGAAGGTCTGCTTCGTATTAGGTGTTATTAAAGAATTAGTATAATTGTTGGGTGTGATATTGGCACAGTATCATTTTGTAGTATGTATTAGCAATGTATCCTGAAGTATTTACTATGGAATAAAATAATACCCTGAATTTACTCTAAAATATTCTAGCGTGGTAGGGAAAAAAGAGACAGGATACTTGAAAAGGACTGCCATTATGTTACTGATGGATGCTGAGGGATGGGCCCGTGGTCGTCGTAAGTCATTACCTTCTTCTGTATTTGAGTGTATGTTTCACATTTTTCATATTAAATATAAAGGCTCAAGGGCCACATTCTGGAAGGCTGAAGCTTGAGGGGGCTCTACAGCTCTCCCAAGCCTGCCGGGACCTGGCAGGGGAGCTTGGGTCTGATCTGGTAGGGGAGCAGAGTCTCGTGGAAACTGAGGATCTGGAAGACAGAAGCGACAGGAAGCCACAGAGCCACCGCCTCCACCCTCCGGACACATTGGCCACAATCACATTACAACTACAGTTGTAAATATTATAATATTATAAATATTATTGTAAATTGTAAATAGAGCCTTTGGGATCTGCAGCACTATTTAGCCCGTAAGTAACCAGCAAGATCTTCCGTAGCTGGGACCTGTTTGCTCTCTGCTCCTCTTACAATTCAGGATCTTGAAACTAGCGAAGCAGAGCTTTCCTGCCGCCACCTTCACTTTTCTAAGTGCTGAGCAATGAAGGGTCCCCTTGGCCTTGGCCGAGCCCTCCTTTTTAAAGACTTAAAGCCTCCTTAAGTTCAGATGGGTTTGTATGGTACTGAGACTGAACCCACGTCAGGCAAAGGTTTCCAAGGGAGGGAGTTTGCCTGGAAAGTTCTGGTTGGACGTGGCGTCTAACGCTCTGAAATTAAGGGATACAACTGGTACTTGGGAAGAATAGTTCAAATGGTAGACGCCAGCGGACACGAAACAAGAAGATCAATGCCCATATTCCCCAAAGTTTCTCTTCTTGTGGTAGGTGCGTTGTGGGTTCTTTGTAGAACTGTAGCCATAGCATAAGATGCTCTATCTTGAGCAGCACGAATTTTTTAACTTACGTATGTTTTCCTTTCTTGCTGACCCTGACATGTCTTAGATAATGACTAGTTAACTAGGTGAGAATTAACCTTGCTTGTTTAAGAATTCCAGGGACTGGCCTTAAAGAGGTGGAAGATGGCTGAACTTGGAATAGAAGATTAATTGCACATAAAACCATCAGAGGATGCTGATCAGACCACCCCCCGACCAGTTTCGAGATGATTATCAGAGCTGACTGTGCTCTTCTGCACCTAGTTCCCCCACCTGTGCACCCCTGACACTCCCTTTTAAAACCATTGTCCTCTAACTGGTAACTTGGAGATGGCCTCAGGACATGAGTCCACCATCTCCCCAGGTTGCTGGCCTCCTGAATAAAGCAACTTTTCCTTTTCCACCAACACTTGTCTCTCCAATATTAGCCCTTCTGGCAGTGAGCAGCAGAACCTGAGTTGGACACTGGCCTCCTCCAGTCACAGAACTTAATGTGTAGGCAGTGTAAAAAGCAGGAACCGTGCGGCTTGTAGAGAGGGGAATATTTTATAAGCTTCTGGTTTTTCTCAGATCAATGTAGAACACAGGAAGATGAAGGTTTTAGTCAGTTCTTCAAATTAATGTCTATGAGTCATAAAGGAAGACACTAAGGTAGCAGTGGGTCCATGTTTAGAAAGCCCGTATGTGTTGGACATTTTCCTCTCAGGGTTCAAATGACCTTCAGCAAATCTTACTTCCACCTCTTCCTTCCTTGCTCTCCGTACTTTAAAGAAGCCAACTTGTTCTCTCCTTGGATACTTTCCAATACTACACATCTCTCTGCTCTTCCAATGCCTCTGTAGACCCTCCTAACACTTTTTCTTTCTTTTTTTTTTTCCCTAACACTTCCAATGACTTGTTTTAGGTTTAGATTTAGAGCCCTTGAGATTGATGAGGGCAGGAGCACTTGGTTCATCCCATCATCACCAGGGCCCAATCCTCCACCTTCAAGAAGTAATTATTGAGTGAATGTGAGAATGAGTGAATGAGTTAAAATATATATCATACAGGGTTGGTAAGTAATGTAAAATAAAGTTCTCTTCCAGTTACTCTTTGGGACAAGTATTAAAAATGTTTGTAGAGAGAAATGACAAGGATAAAGAATCATTTGGGGTATGAAGATGAGGGAGGAAAGATAAAAAAAAAAAAAATGAGAAGTTTGGAAAGGTGCATTGCAGTCAGCCAGAAACCACCATCTTTAAGTATAAAAACACACTGCCTTATTGCACTGCTATAAACCACAACCTGGATATGATTTTCACCAAAAATGATACTATACACTGGAGTACTTTTATTTGAAAGAAAAATATTTGCTTCAAATTAGCTTTCCACAGAGCACTTGCTTCTGTGAAGCCAAGTGTTTCATCAAAGAGTCATATATTCAGATTTCCTTTCCCATTAATGCAGTTTCTTTTTCTCTTCTTCATAAATAACCAAAGACTCTAAATAGGTTTGCAAGCAAGCCTAATGAAGTTTGTAGGTGGTAACTGCTCTAGGGGATGTGGAAGAGGGGCTGCCAAGTTTCAGTTTCCTGATGAGAGGTTAATTTCCCAAAGAGAGGCATTGGGAAAAGCAGACCAGGAGGAGACTCATAGGCGAGTCCAGGCAATAGAGGGGTTAACTGAAGCTCTGAGATGAGTTTGCAGATACTTTTTACATTATGTCTAATTTTCAATATGTTTTAAAATTGCCAAAATAAAATATTTTTACTTTTTTTTTTCAAAAAGGAAGAGTTTGGAAAAATATTTTTACTAAATAATCTTTAAGATAATAATTTTAAAAGAGAAGATAATGTAATTGGAAAAACTATGTAAGATAATGTAATTGAAATTTGAGGAGGGAAAAAATCCTCCAGTCATTCTCCTAATTGGATAGACCTCAAACATTTATACATACATAACCTATACTCTATTGTTATGTAAATATAAAATACTAAAATCATTGTGAAACTAGATTGTCCTTTGTACTGAAGAATCTGGCTTACTCAAGTATGAGTGGAGGCATTGGAAAAAGAAACAAAAAATATGGAAACAAAATTGGTCGATTGTTAAAAAGATCCATAGAGTTCAAAGCCCTTAACCAATTAATTCTCCTAGATACGAGTTGCTTGAAAACAAAAGCTCCTTCAAGAAGTCTGTTAAATATCAAGAGAACAATATGTTATGGTAGAGCTGAAGAATAATCTGCAAAACCTGTTCTAAGAAGTCAGCACCTTAAATGCAAGTGCATGCACACTTACAGAGGGGCGGGAAACACGACAGAGATCATAGAAAGTGGAGAGGAGGGCAAACCTCATTAGGCCAAACTCAGAATACTGAACAAATACTTAAAGAGAGCATAACTGGAAATGCTAGGAAACTTTCGAAAACACTCCCACTTCTTCACACCAAAAGCACACGCTCGACGAAGGTGGGATTCGAACCCACGCGTGCAGAGCACAATGGATTAGCAGTCCATCGCCTTAACCACTCGGCCACCTCGTCCACATGTACTCCCGTCTTGGCGTGCTTTACTTCAGAGTTTATACTCGGGAACTCGCTGGAGTTATCCCGGAGGGAAAGACGCTTAGGAGACGGCTTAGACACGTCTGGGAGACGTGGAGGTGGCTAGCTTCCACACGAATGGACAAAGAACTGGGATGGAAAAGCTGCGACGGGGGCAAAAAACGGGCTTAGCTTTCACAGGAGTCATAAAATTGGTGGAGACGTGGTAGAAACACATCTGCCTGGGCTTTCACTCCCCTTTCTCGGGCTGCCTGGTCCCCGGCAGGAGGCGCCTCAGCGTCAAGTCCTGGCAGGCGGTGGGCGTGACGCGGCCAACCTGGGCTGATCCAGTTTGCTGTCACCGTCCCTCGTCAGGGGAGCCTGGACCCGCGGGCCGAGAGCGCGGCCGGGTGTCCGCAGGGGCAGAGCTTCCCAGAGCCGGTTCCACTGGAGTCGCTGTCAGGGGAGCTGGCGAATGTGGACTCCTAATTCGTGGTTAATGAGACAGTCTGGAAAATTAGACGACGGATCTGAATAGGGCTCAATTTCTATTCCGTGTTATTGCCGCTTCTACAATACTTTCGGGTGAAATTGCATAGAGAAGAATCTTTAACTTCGTGGGGCTCTCCTCCCGGGTCATCCGCATCTGAGGAACCACGAATTCTGATTCCTCCACGGCCCCCGCGCCCCCCCAGATACCTGTGTGTTTTCTAGGGAGAGTTTGTCCAACTTTCACTAGGTTTTCCAAGCGTTCTGGTACTGAAAACGTCAAGAAACTCAACACTAGCGAGAAAATAATTCGAAGGAAGAAAGAGGGGAAAAAAGAGTGTTCAGCTCCATCTCGTTGTTTCATAAGAATGAACACAACGGACAGATGAACGAACAAGAATAGGAACTAATTCTGACTAATCAGATTGATCATAAGTGCCCAGGAAAAGAAGGTAACATTGAAGATGAGTCTTGACGAGCAAGTTTTCTAGCGGTGGTGAAGAATGAGGTTGTCCCAGACTGAGGAAAGGACCTGAGCAAAGGCAAGGAGGCGTACAAAGCAATCATATGATTCATCCTGTTGTCAATTCTGATAGCAAAGGGTAAAAGAATTATATTCCTTTCACAAGGAAGGACAGTATAATTAACAGGAAAATTGTCAAAAGTAGGCCTTTCAGGAAGGGGTGGTGAATCATTGGGACAGTAATACACTAACTCTCATGTATTTGAAATTATTAAAGAGGAATTTGAAAATTAAAACACTGAAAACATATACTTAAACAGATTTATTAGATGGCAGATTAGATAGAGCAGAAAGGAGAATTAGGACACTGGAAGTTAGATTTGAGGGAACTATGTAAAATACTATCCACTGATACAGGTAGTTGGAAATTAGGAAAGAGGAATAGGAAAAATGAAGGCTAGGAGAGAAGTTCTACCATATATCTAATCAAAGTCCCAAAAGAAATTATTGAGAGAATAGGAAAGAGTCAAGTATCTCCAAGTACGCATCACATATGCTTCAACAATTATCAACATTTTGCCAAACTGGTTTTCCATATTATTGTAAGGTTAATCTCAGGCATTATATTATTTTGTGTTTCCTTTCATCTGTTCAATAAGAATCTTTAATAGATAAAGAGGGTGTTCATTCGTCTTCAAAATTCTAGAAGTTATCAGTATAATTTGTTGAATAAATAGTTTTCAATCAGCCAATTCTGCCACTATTTTCAGGAACAGCTGTGGAGAGAACAACAGTTTTTGTTTGTTTGTTTATGATGCTATTGTCTATTACCTGTGTTTCCATTTATTTTCTATTGCCATTAAAAGTCTACAAAGTAGGAATGCTTCTAGATTTCACTGTTTAAAATGAGATGATCTATGCGTAAAACAAGAAGCAAAATTATTCTCAGTAGATTTCTACAAAAGTGCAAGGCTTGAGGAACATAAGCTTGCAAGTTCAAGACTACTACCTTCCTAATAATCTGCCCTGCCGCTCTCTTCCACTCCCGCATTTTAAAATCAAGACTAAAGTTGCTCCTCATTGCCTTCATCCATCTCTTCCCTCTTTAGGCATCCAGTCCAACTATTCTCGTGGTGACTTAACTCTCAAATACCTGACTGAGTTATCTCACTCTCTGGCCATGCTCTGTGGATGCCAGAGGTCTCCTGGTTAAGTAATCAGCATGCCAGCTCCAGCCCACTGTCTACCCAGACATCAAGACTGTAAACTGGCACCCTGAGCATACTATAAGCCTGATTAAAACCCTTTAATAACTATCGATGACCTACACCCTGGCGATAGACTTCTGTCCTCTCTCACCAGCCTCCCTTGCACTCTTCCACCCACACTCTGGCTGCATCCCATATTTGGTAGCGATGTACTTGGGGAAAATCAAAATACCTTCTTTGGGGAAAATGTGTGAGAGTAGCTCATATTTTTTCAGAAGTCACATGTGGAAAAGCCTGGAGTGTGAGGCTGTGCTGGAGGTTTGCTCTTCTTTACACCTGCAGAAGTCTCTAAACTTCTCTATTCAGTGATAGCCCGCCTTTTATTACAAAAGAAGAGCGCAGAGCATTTGGAGAGAGCTAAGTGATGGGTCGGTGGTCCTGCTCAGGGCTTCCTCTTCCTCTGCGGAGAGGTCCAGGAAGTTAAAATAGGGCGAAGCTAGAGCTTTCCTAGAGCGACCTTCCAGGTCTAGCTGTTTTTCACTCTCCTTTGCTCGGTGGTCGGGGATTCCTGCCCGAGGCTGCTTATGAGTTGTCTCAACTCCATTCCGTACAGTTTGGCCTTGGTGGACATAAAATTACCAACGGATCCTAGAGGGCCTGAAAGACATATGGATATAGAGATGACATCGATGACGTCAACTCGCAGGCGAGGGGGAATTAGCTCAAATGGGAGAGCACTCGCTTTGCATGCGAGGGGTAGCGGGATCGATACCCGCATTCTCCATCTGCAGTTTTGCGTCAGCGGCTTATGAGGCAGATTCAAAGCCAGGAATAATTGGATGTGTTAAAGGGAGGTAGTTAAAACATTCATGTTTTTTCTATGAGGTTGTTTACCATTCTACAACACCCAAGACAAGGGCACAGTGGTGGGGAACAAATCTAGAGCAAGTGATGACACTTAGGAAAAAAAGAAGGCCGTGGTGCATATATTTATTTTATTCTCTGTAATTATAGAAGTTTTAAGGATTAGAATTGAAACCTAAGTGGAGCCTTGACAGAATCATATAAACTTTAAGATATCTCATTTTCATTATTTTCTGACTATATTATGCTCTGACTACATTTTTCTTTTTTCTCAAAAAAAAAAGCATTTGAAAATATATATTAGTAGAACTACTTTGTTTTCTATGTGCTACGGTCTGAATATTTGTGCCCCCCTAAAATTTATATTTTGAAAACCTAATGGTCAGGGTGATGGTATTAGGAGGTGGGGCCTTTGGGAGATGATTAGCTAATGAGGGCAGAGCCTTCATGAATGGGATTTGTGCCTTCATTTACAAGGCCCCAGAGTATAACTGATTCACTTCACTGTACAGCAGAAACTAACACAACATTGTAAATCAACTACACCCCAATAAAAAAAATTCTTTTAAGGCCCCAGAGAGCTTGCTTGCCCCTTCCACCATGTAGGAAGTCAGCAAAACCAGAAGGCTCTCACCAGACACCTGATCAGCTGGTGTCTTAATCTTGGTCTTTCCAGCCTCCAGCACTATGAGAAATAAATGTTGAGTTTTTTTACAAGCCACGCAGTCTATGTATTTCTGTTATAGCAGCCCAAACCAACTAAGACACCATATTTACTCTTTTCATGTAAGTTTCTAATTTTATAAAGCCCAATTTTATTTTACTAAGTTTACAATGTATGTTTACTGTATGTTTTTATACTATTCTGTAAAAGGAAAGCACAATTTGGTAGGACTTTGTTAAAGTAATTAAACAAGGAGACCATTAGACTGAGGTGGCTCTAAATGCCTTGGTGGATTAGGTAAGCAAACCAAAACTGGAATCTGAGAAAATGAAATTTAAGAACAGCTTATCACAATGAGCCAGCTAGGCTTTCCCACATAAAGCAGTCTTAAGCTATAGCCAATCAAATAATTGCTTTGCTTTGCTTCTGACATATCTACAGAAGTCTTCCCTCTAGCTTCTGCCTGCAGAGCCTCCTAACCACTTTTTGTTTGGCACTCCCTAATTTGAATGGGTGCTTGCTCAAATAAACCCTTGAAATTTTTAATGTACTTCAGTTTATGTTTCAATGGGTGCAATGGTTAAGTTTTTAAATCTAAGGAATTAAAATCATATTAAATAAAACAAAATGTCTAGTATGATACAAAATACTGCATATAGCCTAAATATATACTTTGACAGCTTCCAAGATACTCTGGTGGCTTAGCAGGAGCTATGAAGTGATAAAGTGTCCACTTTATTATCTGGTGCTTTTCTGGATGGGACCTCCCTACCTTTCCCAAAGAGATGACTCTGCGACTGGACAATGTCCTGGTACATGCAGGACATATTTAGGAATCCAGACCTCAAGAGAGAGTTCTCTGGACCCAGCTTTATTCCATGCACCTTCTGTGACTTGTCCTGGGTGGGACATACATGCTTTCAAGTATGGGATAATATTTACAGCTAGGAAAAGTACTCTAAATTACTTAGCTCAATTCACCCTCTTGGGGTGAAGTAAGGAGGCATGTAATAAGATGTATGACCAGGCAGACTCCTTGCATCACTGTGGAGGGGGGAGCATATTTTTAAGTCAAAATCACTACCTACTTCCTATCTACCCCACTCACAACAATATGCTTTTTCCTGTAATGTTGTTCTACAGATTTCTGGTTTCTGGGCCTCATTATCACTCATCCTTTTCCAGGCCCAGACAGTTGGATCATATGAGGATGCCAGGTTTTGTTTCTCAGTTGATAAAAGCTGCATGGCTGTTAGTTCATCAGGGTGAAATTAAATGGGAAAAATACTACAGGTGACTCTCTTTTCAGAAAACAGTATTTTAGTTTCCCCCAAAACCAGAGATTTAATCAAGCAGGAACTCCATGCAAGTTCCCACTTTTGATTCCCTCTAATGGAGTTCAATGCTTATCACCTCTGGGAAATTACTTAGCGATTTCTAAGTACGCACCAGGGGATCCCTGAGGAATGATGGTCATAAGAGCAAAGTGACTATCTTGATGTGAACTTCTATGTTTAACTGATGATTTTAATAATCGGTTAAATTATGCAGTCACACTTCCAAACTCCTACTTCCTCACTGACTTTTCTCTATCAGTAATCCTGTCCTGAATGCTTCCTTAGCCAATTACTCTCATTGCCACACCCTGAGTTATTGTATACAATACTACTAGCAATTGTAATTTTAGTCACACCACCCTCTGTGACCACTATGTCTAGATCCAGCAATTAACTCCACTTAACTTGAACTTAAAGTCAGAAAGAGAAAAACAAATATCGTATAATATTGCTTAAATGTGGAATTTAGAAAAATGGTACAGATTAACTTATTTGCAAAGCAGAAATAGAGACACAGATGTAGAGAACAAAGATATGGATGGATACAAGGGGGAGGGGGTGGGATGAATTGGGAGATTGGGATTGACATATATACACTACTATGTATAAAATAGATAAATAATAACCTACTGTATAGCACAGGGAACTCTATTCAATGCTCTGTGGTGACCTAAATGGGAAGGAAATCTAAAAAAGAGGCGATATATGTATACGTATAGCTGATTCACTTTGCCGTACAGCTGAAAGTAACACAACGTTGTAAAGCAACTATACTCCAATAAAAATTTTTTTTTAATGAAAAAAACAAAAAAAGAGCAAAGTGAGCCGGGGGGTGGGGGGGAGGTCAGGAAATGTTCTTTATTTGAGATCAGCTTGCAAGGCAAGGTGGGGATAAAGAATTAGAGAAACTAACCCACTGCAGCACAAAAGATTCATTCAGTCGGTAATTGCTTGACGCTAATTGGCGCTAAGGGAGCGGTAAGAATAAATGCTATAGGACAAATTCAAACACATCAAAGATGGTGTAGTAGACAGGAAAGCAAAGGGAAAGGGTCTCTTCAAGGGATGCTATCTCCGATTGGAAAATAATGCTCCAGGTGAGGATCGAACTCACAACCTCGGCATCACTCGCACACATACTGCCATATAAGTACCGCGCGCTGTCCGATTGCGCCACTGGAGCTCCTATATTCTCCCTTTCCGGTCACCCATTACATGGCCTACGCAGGAATATTCAGAGTTTTTCTCCGGTAGTAAAGGTCCGAGTACCTCCATCCTTCCCGGAGTCCCGCAACTGCATCTTGCGCACAAAGGCGGACTGTGGTCAGCTGCAGACGCCACCTGGCCACAAATCCTGAAGACGCGGAGGGTGCTCTGCTAGCGGAAACGGGGGCGGATACTTTCAAGACGACCGCGAAAAGTGCAGACACTCGGGAGACTCCGACCTCCTCGAGCATTCGAAGGAGGACTTTCAGTGGGCAGAGTGGGCGGGAGAGACTTCTGCGGCTGCGTGGGTCCCGGAGCCTTTCCATTTGTCTCTCTCCGGGATGCTTCTCCTCGGGGCGTCGGAGGGAGGCTTGCTCTCTGAGCCTGGGAAGGGGGTGAATGTGGGAGGACCACGAAGCCGTTGCAGGCTATCTCAGAGTGTGTGAGCATCCAGAATTCCTGTGGGCTTCCAGAGCACATTTGCTTAGTGCTCTTTAGTTTGGTGGTAATCTTTCACGAGTTAGAAGACAATCTACCCCCAAGGTACACCTCTTATTGAATGTCTTTGACGTTTTTTAAATGTAATATTTGGATAACTTCAGAAAGCAGTATTTGAACCTAAAACGCATTTGTATCATCGGCCTGCTGTGATCCAGTTGAGTTTCAAGTATTCCGAATCCAAGCATATAGTTTCAAATATGCGCAACGATAGCCCATTCAGCCTGTGTGCTGCTAGATTTTAAATTTGGGCAAGAATACAAACTACCTGGTGTATAAATTTTTATACTGTCCTAGGAGATTCTTTAAAACACTTAGTTTCTTTCTAGTCACTTCTTTAAGTTACTTAATTTTCTTAATGAGATAATAGGAATCTCCATGGAGCAATGCTTAGTGTCAAATTTTGGTATGATGTTTAAAAATGGAGCAAAGGATTCAAATTTCCAATAATAATTATGATGATGGCTTGAAGTAGAATTTATACAGGGCTTCTTTTTTTAAAAATACTTTTACATTTATTTTCTCAGTCTAGTTCTATAGCAATCCTACAGGGGTAGTTTTTTTTTTTTTATTGAAATAATACATAAACAATATTCTCTGACCACTTACTGTGTTTAATAAAAGATAAGTGTAAATGAACAAAACAGTCAATCTCTTGTGGAGTTTATATCTGAGAGACCCAGAAAAGTCATAGAATTTTAAAAATGTATCAGTGAGCATAATTGAATATAATAGAGAGCAGGTAGCACTTTCAGTCATGTGAGCAGAGCGTTTACAAAAGAAAAAGAAATTAGCTTCTAGCCTTTTAGGTGACAGAGATGTCAAATTTATATTTCTAAACATATTATTATGGAAATTTTCAAACATAATGAAGTTGGCGTAATTAGATAAAGAACTCCCATGTAATCGATCTTACGATCATTAACATGTTACCAATCTTGTTTCCTCTGTCTTACCAGTACTATTTTTGTGTTGGGGGTAGGCGGTTGGAGGTGGGAGTGAAAGTAAAATCTAGACATATCATTTCACCCTAACTTCTTCAGTTTGTATGCTTAGAGATAAGAACTCTTTTTCTTTTATTTCACTTTCTTTTCTTTATATGAGTGCAATATTTCTATTACATTCAGCAAATTTAGCAGCAATCTCTCACTATGAGAAGTGACTTAGCCAAAAAGTAAGTGACAAAACTAGGATTTGAATCGAGGTTCTCTGTCTCTAGCTTCTCCTACTTGATTCCTTTTCCAAGTCATTTTAAACAAGGAACTGTCATCTTATATTAAGGGAGTGTGTGCCTTCAAGTGAACGTGGAGTAATTAATTAATTCATTTTTTTAATGTGTAGACTGAGAAGTTGTCTATAAGGGAAAGAGTAAGTGACCCACTGTTTACAGTAAACAATTTGCTTGCTAAATATATTTATAGTTTCCCTTTATTCCTTTTTTGACATCAACAGAAATCTATTTGCCTGCATACTTTGTTTTCTGGGGTCAGTTCAAAGCTCAGGAGAAAGTATGGTGCTCTTCTCAATGGGGACCCCACCAACCTTGAGACTTAAAGATATTGTCTTGCAATATCTACTCTTCCTAAGTCTCAGGGCTCGGTTTCCATGTGCACATGATTGTCAAAAGCAGTCTTTACCTTGTTGAGTTACCTCTGGTTTCATAAATAGTCCTTCTCTTCCCAGCCAATAGCGTTATCATGCTATCCTCTTTTAATAGTTTAACTGATTGACACATAAACCTATAGTGCTAAGCTGAAAATGTATTACTATTGCACACTCTAACATCCTAGTTTATCCTAGGAATATGTTGGTATATAGTGCACATACAACAAAAAAAGTCAGTTGAGGGAAACTGACAGATATGCCAACCCTCTGTCCTAAGGATGATCCTTTTGTTCCTGAATTAGTCATCGATTCCACAAATATTTATTTAGCACCTGCCTTGTGCCAGAAGTCATACGTGAATAGAAGAGACAAATAGGATCCCTGCATTCCCAGAGCTTACATTTAAGAAAATTTTAAACAGGGGTTCCTAGCAACCCTCTGCTTTTTTGTCTCACTTCCATTTATTCATTTATTTGCTAATTCCTTCATCAATAAACATGCAGAATGTCCACCATTGCCAAGCAGTGTGTTAGACAAAAGGTTGAGATCAAAAGGCATTACGTGTCTTAATATCATTCTGGTGAAGGAATTGAAGGGTGTAGTATGAACCACTGTACCCTTAACACAAAACGGATTTCCATTTAAATCTTCCCAGTTATTTCCCTGATTATCCCATTTTCTCTCTCAAGTGTCATTTAGTCTTGTACGAGAATACAGTACTCTTGCTTATTCTGTATTAGAAGTTAGAACTAAGGACACAAGCCATAACTTTTGAGGCACACATGTATCAAAGAAAACAAAGGCCTTGCTGGGTGGAGGGGGTTGGAAGATGATATATTTTTTTAAAAACAGGGCCAGCAGGATAGGATCTCACATTTTTGTTGGGATGTAGAGTTCACATACTTATGATGTCACTAAATGTTTCTGCCAATGAGGAGACAGGAAGGCACCACAAGGTTCTACTCTTGAAGAGAAGGCTAGGATGGGCCTCTGTGTTAAAAAGTGCTGTAGAAAACAAAGTATAATCAAAAGATGAAAGCTGACACAGAAATATTAAAAGAAGAAATAAGAGAAAAGGTAAGCTGGGATCATTAACAGTGAGAGAAGATGGGAAGGGGGCTGTGATTTGAGGGGAGTGATGATGGAGGGGAACGTTGAGGCTGCAGAGCATCAGAAAATTGTTACTTCTCTTGACATCACTAGGGAATGTATTTGGTATATGCTATGTTTTTTTTCCATTCTGTTAAAAGATATTCACTGAGATCCTGTTACATGTAAAGCACTACGCTAAATGTGGTGGGAGATTAACAAGTTGGGCTGTTGTTTTCCAGGGACTTCTAGTGTAGGTGGTGAGACAGGATACCCGGACACCCAGGAAAAGCATAGTAACAATACAAGGCTGTGGACGGTTGTGTACAAGTGGTTCAGAGAAGACGTATAGATCAAGGAGAAAGATCTCAGTTCTTGCTGGTGAGGGACACAGGGTCAGTCTGTGACCTGGAGAGGATTTGGTTAGGAGATGAGGAGGGAGAGCTCTGCAAGCTGAGTATGAGAAAAGACAAGGAGGTTGGACTTATATGGGTGTTTAAGAATGGACAGAAATCCCAAAGAAACTGAGGAAATCTAACTCTGTGCCTCCTCCCCACCCACCCCCCACCTTTTTTTTTTTTTTCAGTCAGCACCCTTTTGTGTGAAATGTGGGATAGTTAAACCATATCGCATTCTTATCCTCATCTGTACTTTCACTGGTTCTGCCCTTCTGTGGTGGGCCTTCAGCCTTTCTCCCTGGGTGAGGATAGAAATCCCAAGCAATTCCCAAGTCCTGTTCAGCGCCCTCTTTGCAATATGCAGTGGTGAGATCAAATGTTGGATTCTACCATCAAAATCAAGTAAGTTCTGGCCTTGAAAGGGAGGGCTCTGCTCCAGCCCTGTCCCTTCCCAGAATTTTCAGCCTCCTTTCCTGCCCCAGTACACCTGAAGGAAGCAGTTATATTCCCATCAGTAACATTGGCTCATTTCAGAATGAGCCAGGGGATCAGGCCTCTCTAGGGATACCAGCCCAGCTAGAATCACTATTCTGGATCTTTTTGCACCTTACTTCTCCCTCCATCCCTAAGCTTCCCACCAGTTGTCATTGGTTCCTACCTTAAAGTCTCTGCACCGCTTCTTTAGTATTCTGGGGATTCAGACCCAGAAAAAGGGGGGCCCTAGAGGGAGCTCCTGGCCTTTCTCCCCTCTCCCTACCCAATTCAGACTGCTATATATTTGGTCGAATTTTCATGATCAGCGCCCTCCTTCTCTCCTTCTTCCTGAGCTTTATACTCCTGGCCTTCCCTCGTTCCCTTCCTGATACCCGGAAACAGTATTTTGTCTTCACAATCACCTTCTTCATTGTAGGTAAGGGATGAAAGAAAGAGGATTCCTTCAATCATTCTGGTTCTGGGCTGGGGTGGTTGTCCACTGGGCATAGCCTCTTAAAACTGTTCAGGGACTGTAAAGGAAAAAGGTAATACAATGACAACAAAAGGAAAGAAATAGTGTGTGGGGAGTTAAAAAGGCAACTTAAGGTCTTGGGAATTAACCTGAAGGCCATAGACTAAGCTAACTAGATGGGTTGTTGCCCCACCCCCTTTTTTTCTGAGTAACAGGTCTCTGTGTGTTCCTTGCACTACTGCTGCACTCTCTGCATGTTTTGAAAGTAACTAACTTTTACAAGGACGCGAAAATCGCCTTTCTCTACCCCTCTTTCGTCCTTTCATTCAGCACCACACTGTTTTTCTTATCTGGTGAGTGTTTTGGGGGCTCTGTGAGTTTGGGGGGTAGGTCCTGAATTCAGAACAATTATATTTGTGGGTTTCAAATATTTCCCTTGAGTACTGTTAATTTTTGGACATGGATTTGGTGCAATGATATCTCATTTGCTCATTGCAGCTGCTCCTACTCTACAATGTTAGAATTTTGACTTTATAGAAAACATAGAATCCATTGCCCCTGTACATACTGTAAGAACCATGTCTTGGAGATTGAGAGAGAAAGTGTAAGATAGATTGTAGAAAGGCACAGGGTGAGTGGAGTAAAGAATGGGATTGACAGAGTAATCTGCACTTTAGGTTCCTAGACCATACTCTCATTTGTTAAGCCCATTTAAGAACTGTAAATTTCATAATAAATATCAAGTGTTGTAGTCATTTTCATCTTCAACATCGTCATTCTTTCCTCAGGAGTTCACTACTTGTTCAGCTCCCATCATTGTTGGCTTCAGTGTGTCTTAGTGCAACCAATCCAAGTGAAACCCTTGCAAATATCAGTGGCCAATGGGAACTCAATAACAGTCACAGAAAGGACACCGGGTAGAGATGGCTAGCCTAACCTCGGTGGTGGTGAGAAGGTTAATTTGAGAAGAAAAATCACGTCTAGCTTGTAATTCAAGACTTCACAACTATACACACACTCTTGTTTAATTACTGTGTAAGACTGGAAAACGTTGGCCTGTTACTAATCATTGTTCAGATATGGATTAGGATTCCGGGAACTTAGATTTTCACAAGAGAGAAGACACAGTTGGGGTGTGGGGAGGGTTGAGTGTGTTTGGCCTTGGAGACTTGGAATGGAAAAACTTCTCCTCACCTTGAAAATTCTCTAGGCACCTACCTCCCGACCCTTTCACCGGTATTGGGGGTCTCCTGGCAGTAGTTTTTTTTTAACAGTAGCAAAACTCTTTCTTCACCTATGAAGCCTGAGTTTTGATAAAAATTTTCTGTTCCCTGGGAATTTTATGAGTGGAATCTATTCACTACTGTATTGTTCAGGACTCTTTTTGTTGCAGGTAACAAAACCTTATCCAAAGTACCTCATACAACAATGACAAAAAGTGAATTTATTGGAAAGATGAAGGGGGTAGCTCATAGACCCAAAGAAAGTTCTGGTAGAATCGGGGCTACATGAGAGACTTTGGAGACGAGAATTGGAGTTCATTTCCTTCAGGAAACTATGTTTTTTACTATTCATTAAAGGTTAAAGGAATTTCCTGATCCATAAATGCAAGCACTCGCCTAATAACCCCTTGCTCATCACTTTCAATAAATCACCAAAGCCTGTCTTTTCCACTTCAACCAAACCTTTGTTCCCCTCTCTGAGCCCTCCTCACACCTAGTCATCTGGACCAGGCCTTTGTTATCCCTGCCCAGACTGCGGTCTACCTCTACAAATGCTGCTCAACTCTATCTTCCTGAAACACAGAGCTGAGAAGTTTCTCCTTAAAAACCTATTTTGCCTTCTTCTTGCCTTCAGGATAAATTCCTTATCTTGATAAATAAAGTTATTTATAAATTGGCACCAACCTATCTTTTGAAATGTTTTAACTTTTTTATTGTGCTGCATCTCATGCATGTCATACATGCAAAAAGTATTAAAATGTATATGCACAGTTGGAAGGATAAGAAATGAACCACCATATCTAGAAAAAAATAATATTGCCAGTATATTAGAACCCCCTAGTGTGCCCCATCAAGCTGGCTTTCCAGCCACTTTTCCTATTCCTCCTCTCCATGCCAATTAAAACTGTAGTTCTACCACATGACACTGCTTTCCTCAAATATACCAGGCAACTTTTGTAACTTTTAGTCATACAGGTACTGAAACCTCTGGCCCTTTATTTCTTCCTTCTTCACAAAGTCAAATTTGTTTCTCCTTCAAGATTAAGTTGAAATGCAATGTCATGAAGAGCTTCCCCTGACTTCCCCTCCAGAGCTAATTGCTGTACTTCCATGCTGCTGGCACATTTTCTTCTTTATTTCTGGAGTAGCATTTCTCCTGTTGTATTGTAATTATGAATTTAGATTTGTCTCTCTGACTTGATGTTAGTTTTTTGAGGAATTTGGATTAAACTTTACCTATGAATCCTTAGGTTTTCACATTTTGCTCGGTAAATGAATATTCAATATATGCTTTTTGAGTTATCAAGATTAAGCTTTAGAAGACTGGGAAGCAGTTGGACATTGCTATCAATGACGTCTACTTTTTATTGACAGCCTAAATAGTTGCCAGGACTTTACCTGCTTTGTGTAATTTAATCTCACCACAAACCTGCAAATTAAGTATCATCCCATTTTGCATATAAGGTAGTGGGGTGACTAAAAAGTAAAGTGATTTGTCCAAATTCACATATTCCAGTAAAAGGCAGAGTCTCTCTCTAAGTCTGCTCTTTTTTTTCCATATCAAGTTTCTTCTACGTGAACAGTGATAAGAATAGAGAGTAAACATTAAGACAGAAAACGTTAAACTATGCTTATTCTGGAAATGAACAGATTGTGATGAAGAAACAAATTTAAACTGCCAACTGTTATTTAAAAAGCTGCAAAAATAAGCCTGGGACCAGTGAGTGTTATATACTTTACAGACAAGTTTAGGTAGCATAAACTACTGATCTCCAGAGTTAGGAATTTAAGATTCCTGCCCTGTTCTGGAACTATTTAAGGTTGAGCTTCAGACCTCTACACTATTATACATGTGTTAGCCTCTGACAGTTCAAATTCAGAAACTGTAGTGTCATTTTACTATGCAGTCATGAAGATCGGTGATGTATGGCATTATTAATAGCCAAACTTAACACAATTCTGATTTATAAGTCAATATGTCATCATGTACAATTAATGTACTTGTTCTGAATACAAATACTGAATACAAGCTGTGTATCAAATGCCTTTTATGATGGTTAGATCTCGAAATTTATCTATGTCTAATGTGAATTAATAATGTAAGGAATGGAGCTCTTAAAAATGCTTTTAAAAAGTATTTCATTTTATTCCAAATATGGGGATGGTGTAGGGTATAACAGCTAATACTGCTTGCCTATTCCACCACCAGTCACCAACACCAGCGCCCCCATTCCTCCTTTCCAACAGAAACATGATTTTATTCACATAACCTTCTCTATACTGCCTTGGTTTTCAGGAGGTGGGCCCAATTCTCAGCTCCTGAGGCAGAATTATGATTGATCTAATTAATCACAGTGGTCACATTCTTGGCAGTACTTGGATTAGGTGAGAATATATGATACAAATTTAGCCAATGTGGGGGAAATCCACTGGGAAGCATATCAGAGAAATTGTTCTCAACAAGAGATACAGTAAAGAAGTCTGGTTTCTTTTCTGGACTTTACCTTGATATTGTGAGAGTTTGAGGTACTGCAAGGAAACCAGCTGGAGTATGAGATCCATATATTGAGAACGACAGAACACAAAGATTCAAAAAATCTTGGTCCTGATAACATCATGGAGCCACCGAGTTAACGAGGCACGTAGCCTCTCTACCTTCCAGACTTGTTATGTGCGATAATAAATCCAGTTTGTTTAAGCCAATTGAATGCTGTTGTTTGAATTATTGTAGAGCTATTACCGAAAGTTTCCTTGACTGGGGAGGGATCTTTGGGCTAGATGTCTTATAGTTTTATAAGCATTGTGTTGTAAGTCTTCCTGATGACTGGCATCATGAAAAACTCGAAGCCAACCACTAAGTGGTATTAAATATATCAGTCTGGTGCGCACTTGGTTCACTAAGTTTTTTCTTTTATATCAGCAGACTAGACATTCTCTTCACTTAGAAAGCCTACTTCTCAGCCACTAGCTCCAGCCCAGCCCTACCGTCTGATTGTCGCTGGCTTTAGACTTAATGGACCCATGCCCAGCCTCAGCCCCTGAGCACATAAACAGCCACTGTGAGCCGCAAACCTATATTCGGGAAACTAGAATTCTGCTGCTGTATACGGCACTCCACTGCTCTTCCAATTAAACACCCGGGTTGAGATAGCATGGAATCACAGACTCGTGATGCCTACCTGTACCATAAATTATTTTCCTGTTGCTCACTGGCATTTTTCTCACTCAACCCTTCATTCACGCATGCAGACTTTTAATGTAAGGTTAGTCCTTGTAGATACCGAGCGTGCTGCCCTTAAGGAATATAAAATTGAGTGGGGAGGACCGCTGAGGAAACAGCTGTTCACAACACTGTGATAACTGCCAAAATGAGGGGGGTGTTCTGTAGCCTAGGAGTACAGGAAAGAACACCATCCAAACTGGGGAAGAATTAGTAACTCTATTAGGTTTGCGAGTATTTCCGCTATTCCGTTTGTTTACTCTGGTCCCTGTTTCCTGGTTTCCTTCCTTCATTAGCAAAGCCCTAAAAACTCCATCATTTGCTACTTCCAGGTCCCTCACCACGAGGTCAAGGACCTGAGGCTGGCAGGTTATTGCTATAATGAGGCTTCAAAGTAGACCGCGAATCTTTATATTCCATCATCTGGCAGAGAAGAGGGCAGACAGATCAGAAGAGGGACAGTGCACATCAGCCACATCCAGAAATTCGATGGTATGAAAATGCGAAAACCTCTTAAAGGCTAATTAATAATAGTTTAAAATGTGCTTGCAGTAGCAGGGCCAGTGGCGCAATGGATAACGCGTCTGACTACGGATCAGAAGACTCCAGGTTCGACTCCTGGCTGGCTCGAGGCTATCGTTCTATGTTTTCGGGGAAGCTACATGCTGTGTTATTTACAAACCACTTAAGGCTGTTTTATTATGAGGAGGTCCTTATAAAACCTGTGTTGTTATTCTTGTTCAATCACCACACAACCGAGAAGAATGGAGGGAAGATGGGGCGGGGCGGGGCGGGGCGGGGCGGGGCGGGACTAGAAAACATATACAAAAGAATAGGACAAGAATCTTGCGCAAATCGACTAATAATGTCTTCTGTACCCGGCCGTGTTGCCTGAAAAACTCTCCCTTTTCAGGACACTTGCCTCATGAGAACCCAGTGCTCTCTTGAGAGTTAGTATCAATAGAATCCTCGACGAATCCTGCTAAATTTTCTCCAGTGTTCAGCTGTCCAAGTCCACACCGAAACAAACTACAGCGATGTCATAAACAACAAAGGAGAGAAACGTAACTAGGGAGGGAATCAGCAGTCGGGTGTTAAAGGAACCACGAGTGAGGAGAAGCAGCTCGTAAGCGATGAGACCTTCACACAGTAAACGAGAACGATGTGGATCTTGTGTCTATGAAGTGACTGAGATGGGTTTGGGATCTGCTGGGAAGAGCTAGCAGCAAGTTTACCTGCCCCGCAGGTATCTGCAGAACATCAATCCAACGCCGCGCATCGCGTGCATCAAGCGCAGCCCAAGCTTCACGGCTCAAAGGTGAGGAGTCCCTGCGGTCTCTGCCCTCGAGAAGAGCCTTCTCGTGAAGGTCAAGGATGCACAGCATCCGGGTCCGCTGACAGAAGAAGGGCACGAGTTTTTCCATCCTTGTCTACTGAGACCCACGCTGAAAGAGCGCGGGAGGCGGCTGATGGAATTCGGGCGACGAGCAAAGAAAAGAAAGAAGAGAAAAGAAGGAGAGCAGCTCCTTTCAATCCCTGCTGCGTTGTGGCCTTTTAGGATAATCCAGCTCAAACCTTTTCTTTAAAAGCTTGGAATAGGAGATACATTTCTGGAGTCAAAAGGCAGACGCCACCAATACCACTGCCCAGGTTGCTGAGCCAATGACAACCACTATTAATAGCAATTGTGTGTGTCGTGTAGGAGACAAGTCTTACGAATTTACATTCTCATTCCCTTCCTACTTTCAAACTCATTGGTACTGACAACCCCCCCCCGCCACACACACACACCTTGTAGTTATGCTTCACTCTGTTTCAGGGATTTCTAACAAGGTAATGGCTATTTAGGTTATCCAGATTACTGACAAGGTAATGGCTGTTAACCGCAGGCTGTAACCAACAGAACCATAAGAAAACGAACACCCTAATCAGATCTCTCAAGTGTTTCCCAGAAAAGTGAATAATAAACCACGTTCCGGTATTTTCCCCCCTTCAAATTCATTAGGAAGATTGGAAGACTTTATCATCTCCTTTTTATTATCAGCCTGAAACCTTGGTCACTATGAAACTTTACAGCTGGAATGTTCAGATGTCATCTGCTCAGTGTGATGAGCAGGGGTTAGGGTAAAAGAGCCTAAATGGTGATAAGGTTTCCACATTCCACTTGAATTATAAAATATTTATTCTAAATACACTGTGAAAATTTAAGTGTTTATATGGAAATCCCTAGAGCAAGTATTTGGACACTTTCTGTAAGCAAAGTTTGCTGGTAAATGAATTTAGGCTGGGCTGTAACTAAATTTGCATTTCAGTACCATTCCAACAGGGTACAGAATTGGAGGAGGAGGAAAATAGAAGAATGAAAAGAGAAGAAACAAACAGAAAACAAATTATAAAATGGTAGACCTCTATTCAAAAATAGCAGTAATTACCTTAAAGGTAAATGGTCTAAATACATCAATTAAAAATCACAAATTGTCAGAATGGATTAAATATAAACAGTGACCATAAGAAACTCACTTCAAATGTAATGATAGAGGTAGGTTTAAAATGAGAGAATAGGGAAAGATACAACATGAAATCACTAATCAAAAGAAAGCTTAAGTGAATGTATTGGTATCAGCCAAAGTAGACTTCAAAGCAAAGAAATTTACCAGCAGTAATGAAGAATGTTACACAATTATAAAGAGTCAATTGACCAAGAAGACACAACAATCCTAAAAGTGTAGTCCCTGGCCACAGAGCTTCAAAACCATTCTCTTTCAATAATTAATAGATCTAGTAGACAAAAAAAATCATCGAAGAGATTGAAGAACTGAACAATGCCATCAACCAATGGATCTAATTGATCAAGATCACAATGCAAGTAGAAACAAGGATCAGTGATCGAGAGAGAGACAAGATCATACTAGAATTAAGGAATCAAGAATGGTTAGAGAATAGAAGAATGGTATCATGAAACTCATATTTTAGAAAGAGTTTCTTAGCTGTAAATACCTGGAGATTCAATTGGAGAATTTGGAAGCTGAGCATCCCACATCCACATTTTTTTTTCTGCTATCTCTTGAGGCCAGGGTAGTATGATCCCTTTAGAACCCCAGAAGCTACTGCAGTGTCTGGCAAAGTGCAGCTCCCCAGTGAATTATGTACCAAATGAATGGAAAGGAAGTGCCAGATTCAAAAGAGCTGCACAAGAATAACGTTCAATATTTGGCAAGTCATTGGATATGGGGTTTGAAGGAGGAGAATGAGTCAAAGTTGACTTGGAAGTCTAAGCCCAAAAGGCCAGTACAGAGGAGGTTGGGAATTGGCTAGCTGGTGCGTGGATGAATGGACTACTGTGGAGAAGAACAGACAGTGAGATCATGAGCTGGAGTAGAGAAAGAGCTCATGTTTTGCAATCTAATAATCTAGTTCTCAATTCAGGCTTTGCCATTTAGCAGCTCTAGAACCTTAAGAACATAACTTCTCTGAGCTTCCATTATATCTGGAAAGTGCAAATTATTGAAACCGAGCAGGACCCTGCAGGGCCTACCCGGGGACAGATCCCCCCCCATCCCCCATATCCCCTGCCTGCCTCTTGTTTGTAGAAAAACTTTAGCATCCTAGGCCTTCCCCCAGTTCAAAGAGCAAATTTAATCAGAGAAGTGAGAAAATGAAGACACAAAGGAAAGCAGTCAAACAAGACAAATAATAATATTGATAGTTTAGCCATAAAACAAACTCAAGAGCATTTAGTTCCTCCTTAAGGGCTATGGATAATATTCTGAGCCATATCTTTCAGTTATTTTGAAGGTACTAAAATTCCCACCAGATGGAAAAAGTTGACTGCATGCTGACCAGTAGTGTGTAGATCCCAGACTTGTTGGAGCCAGAAAATTGATAATTGAGTTTCCCGAAATACCACCTTGTTACCTCACCATCAGTTAATCAGGGAATTTCGCATTGGCTGTATACACCTTGTGAATCTCTCCCTCACACTGTGTTTAAAAACCCTTCTCTGAAAGCTTTTGGGGCGTTTGGGTCTTTTGAGCCAGTTCTCCTTGCTTGGCACCCTGCAATAAATGCTGTACTTTCCTTCACCACAACCTGATGTCAGCAGACTGGCTTTGCTGCACTGGGGTCATTGGTCACAAGTTTGGTTTGGTAACATTATGATAAATAGTTTTGTTTCCAAAATTCAATTAGACTACATGAAATAATCTCCATAAATCTCTTAGCGTGATGAATGACACATACAGCTGAAAAAAAAAAAAAAAAAAAAAAGCAGGGAGACTTTTCATTAAGTTCAGTTTAAGTTTTTGTAGGGAAGAATGTCTCCAGTCATGTAGATGCAAGTGGAGATGTAGACTAAGACAGAGAAGTATGGACTGTAGACAAATTTGAGGGCTATTGATTCATTCAGTCAGTGAACTGATGTTAACTGGGCACCTCCTACTTTTCTTTCAACAAAGGAGATCATGAAAGATGTAAGATCCACTGAGATCTCTGAGGGCAGGAAATACGACGTCATTCGAACACAAGACCAGCAAAAGACAGACAAAATGAATTGTCCCTAGTGCCGAGGTCCAGATGGTCCTATCTTAGGGTGAATATCGGAAAGACATGGACTCCACCTTTCATAGGTGTGGAATCTTACCCGTGTAACATTGGTTTAAACGGAGTGATTTTCAAGTAACATTGAGTACATACACTCTTTAAAAGCTGGAAACAGATGTTCTTAGAAAATACTATTTCGTATTTTACTTTCAAAGCGAAAGTCATAGAACATCTGCCCTCTTAGCGCAGTGGGCAGCGCGTCAGTCTCATAATCTGAAGGTCCTGAGTTCGAGCCTCAGAGAAGGCAGGCTGAATTCTTTTCACAGTCAGCCTGGCGAAGCATGTGTCATCTGTGCTTAAAGAAATCAACAGAAAGGAAAATTAGCAAATGCTTCCAGATAAGCATTTGATAAGTGTTTCAATATTCTATATTTGCTCAAGAGGATGAAATCAGCTTTCTGGTTTGTTGCACCTCTCAGTGGTTTCAGTGAAATAGACAAGAAATTTAGATTACACCAGAAAACAAAATCTATACCATATTTTTGGTCTTCCTCTCCACCCGATGGAAGAAGCAGGGGAATTTTCTTTTCTAAATTCGTGCTTTAAATGTCGTCTAACCACAGTTAAGGGATGGGGAAGGGCAAAATCATTTATTCTTTTAATTATGCAACAAATATTTCTTGTTGATGCACTATTCTGGGTGCAGTTAGAAATTTGGAGCTCTTCCACACATCGTGTATTTCTCTATAAAAACAGCTGTGGTTGTTACGAGATTTTGGAAATATGGCATATAGGAGGAGGAAGTGGGGTAGCTTCTGTAGACCTCACATCTGCACCACATTCTAGAAATGGTACTAAAAGTTTATTAATTGTATGCAAGTCATTTGATTTAGCCTTGCAGCTAACCCAAATATCATTATTTCTACTTGAAAGATGAAATTGAATTTCAGAGGAGTTGAATCATTTTTCTCAGATCTAATAGCTCTAAGGAGCAAAACCAGACATGAAAAGTTGTTTTTTTCTGTATGAAAAGATGTGAGCTTCTCTTTTAATTTAAGGTATAGTCTCATAAGCAGTTTTTCTCCATACCACTTCCTTTCTTCCTTCATACATTCATAGAACAAATATTTTTGAATAAGTGGATTCATTTTTCCATTCATCAGACATTAATTCAAAATCACTTCTGTGTCTGCCACCCAGGTTCAAGACTTCTAATTGTCCTTGACTCCTTCTTCTCCCTCAAATCTCTACATCCAGTGTCTTGAGACATCGTCAAATACTGTAGATCTTTCCTGCACAACCTCTCCAGAGTCTTTCTCTTTCTTCTTATTCATCTATGCCTTCATCCATTCTATAATGTTTATGGAGAATGTATTCTGTGCCAGACAGTGTACTGAGCTGGAGATGCAGAAAGACTCATGTTATTTCTAATCTTAGGAGCTAAAAGAATAAACCTCACTCAATCCCTTAATATCTTATAACTTCTTTTTCATTCTCTTCAATTTTGGTTTCCCTATTTCCTACCTATTTGGCATTCAAAATTAAAAACCTTTCATAAAATGTTACCTTGATCATGTAAGCCATCTGCGTGGAATTTTTTCAAGGGTTCTTAAGCCTCCACAATGTTTTCTCCAATGTATCTTCATGTGTCCAGGTTTTTCAATCACTGTTTCCCTCCATGTCTATTTTACACACACGCACACACACTTACACCCCCTCCAACTGAACCGGTATATTTCTGAACACATGATCCCTACCTCCATGCCTGTTCCTTCCATCCTGTGTTCACTCTTCATCTGTACACTTCAATGTCCATATATTTTTCCTTCGCTCTGATATGTGTGGCCTCTAAATTCCTATGGCTCTTGTATGTAACAGTATGTATTTTTGTTCTTGCATATAGTGTAAATATGTAACGTCTCAAGACCCGACTCAGCAAGAATCCAAAAACTATCTCAGAAATAACTTGAAGCGGAGATTTCCGTGGTGTAGTGGTTATCACGCTCGCCTAACACGCGAGAGGTCCTTGGTTCATAAACCAAGCGGAAACAAGTGCTGCCTTTTGCTTTCCACCATCGGGGAAATTCAGCCCACCGCCTCCCCTAAAAGGAACCAGTGATCATCCCACTTATGTTCCTTTGCTGCTTTAGTTTCGTGCTTAAGAAACAGGTAATCAACCTGAGATAGTCCTCCCGCATTAGCCTGGTGTTCTGCGTGAGTCCTCTCAACTGGGACGTGATCTCTTCCGTCCCGGAAAATCTGAAACCTGTACTTTTGCGGCCAGACTTTTCCCAAGGCGACTTTCTCCCTTCCTTACCAGAGGAATAGGTACCAACCGCCCGCTTGCCTCAGAGTATCTTTGAGAGGATGTGCCCTTACTCCAGCGTAATGGCCTTGACTTTTCCTGACCTTCTGGCCGGCCCCAGAAGAAGGAATGACGTGGATGGAGATGGTCCTCTGAAAAATGGGAGGAAAAGCAAAAACCTGGAGGTGGGGAATTAGCTCAAGTGGTAGAGCGCTCGCTTAGCATGTGAGAGGTAGTGGGATCGATGCCCACATTCTCCAGCCTTTTACTGGCTCAACTGAGGAGCTCTTGTTGATAACCGCAAATCTTCCAAACTATAGAAAGAAATGAAAAAGCTATACACTTTGGACCCTTTTCTGGGCAAGGACAAAACGGGGCAACGCTGGCTCTACTGGCCTTTGGTATGTACATGTCTCATTAATGATAAGTCTAATAGATTAAAAAAATCAACAAACACATTGAGAAAATAACACCATGCACCAATGGGTGGAATTGACCTTATAAAGCAAAATCACAATGAGGTTCTACCAAAGATTGTAAGAAAAGCAAGATCATATCAAAACTTAAGAAGTCAAAAATGGTCAGAGTGAAGCAGAGGGACATTATGAAAACAAATATTTTAAAAAGCATTATTTAGTTGCAAATGCCAGGGAGACTGAAAGTAGTGAAACAGGAAGAGGATCATTCCTTGTCCATATTTATCCTTCTAGCTCCAGAGATCTGTGTGGTCAGATTCGTTCTGAATCACCTGAGCCTACTGCCCAGCACAGAGCAGCTCCCCAGTGAATATGTACTAACCGAATGGAAAGGAAGGGATAGATTCAAGAGAGCGTCACAAGAATAATGTTCAGTATTTGGCACGGCAGTGGATGTGGATTTTGAAGGAGGAGAATGAGCCAAAATTGACTTGGAAGTCTAAGCCCAAAAGGCCAGCACAGAGGAGGTTGGGAATTAGATAGAGTGTGGATGAATGAGCTATTGTGGAGAAGAACAGACAGTGAGATCACGAGCTAGAGCAGGAAAAAAGATCAAAATTTGGAATCTAAAAGTCTGTTTCTCAATTCATACTTTGCTGCTTAGCAGCTCTAGGACCTTAGAAACGTTACTTAACTTCTCTGAGACTCCATTATATCTGAAAAATGCAAATCATGATACATACTTTTGTTGCCAAAATTCAATTTGAATATATGAAATCATCTCCATAAATTTCTTAGTATAATTATAAGGCTGAAACAAACGAGGAGGTTTTTTTATTAAGTTCAGTTTGTGTTTTTTGTAAGAATAATGTCTCCAGTCATGTATATCCAAGTGGAGATTTAGAGTGAGACAGAGAAATATGGACTGTAGACAAATGTGAGGAGTATTCATTCACTAAGTTCGTCAGGGAACTAATATTAACTGGGCATTGTTCAAAAGTTTCTTTTGAACATAAGGTACCAAGGAAAGTATAAGAGTGACTGAGATCTCTGAAGGTGGGGAGAGGCAGATCACTGGAACACAAGAGGGAAAAAGAGCAGCAAAAGACCTGTACAATTCTTGGGTACGGCAAGCCAGAGTGTCCAATTGCTGGGCGTATACTGGAAAGGTGTGGACTCCACAGTTCCTGGATGTGGAACACTTCAGGTGCAGCATTGGTTTAAATGGAACGATTTACAAGTAACATTGATTACATTCTTCAAAAGCTGGAAACTGATGGACATACCTGGAAAATAAAATTTCATATTTTATTTTCAAAGCCAAGGGCAATAAACATCTGCCCTCTTAGCGCAGTAGGCAGCGCGTCAGTCTCATAATCTGAAGGTCCTGAGTTCGAGCCTCAGAGAGGGCAGGCATCTTCACCTTTTACCAAGCAACAAATATCTCCTGTTCGTCCCTTCCTCGTGGAGCTACACCCCAGTCGGGAGGAGTGGGAGAAACTGAACAAGAAGCAAGTAAGAAAAAAATGCATCATAAGCACGGGAGGAAATGTGTGCTGGGGTGTAATCATTAGGCAGTACAGCGACTCGGGAGTGTGGAGGTGGCACGTTCAGCTTTTCAGCGGAAGAGTCAGGAAAGATATCGCTTTGAAGATGCCTTTTAGTTTCTCCTTTCACGCTTGCTGAAATCCTTGTGTCCGAAGTTTTTCTAATTCAGCTCAGTTTCAGTCTTCAAGGAATGAATGCTCCGTGTCATTGGTCTTCAGACAAGGAAGGAAAACCTGAAAAAAGCTGTGAGGGAGTGAACATGGTCTGTACTGGACAGTGCTGGCCTTTCCATCTCAACGTTCATGGTTTTTGGCCAGCGGGAGGGTGGACCTCCCACATCTGTTGCCGAACAGAGAGATCCTGGTGAAAACAAGGCCTTTCCACTATTTTGTACTTGAATTTTATGGGGCAGTTGGCCTGAGGAAAGAAGGAAGGCTGTTGAGGGACACCTAGAGAGACAAGGCATACAGCAGAATTTGTCCTTCTGAGGTCTGAGTAGCCTGGGTCTGCGAGAGAATCAGAAAGACCCAGACGGTCAAACAACAAAAACAACAACAACAAGAAAAAAAAGAAAATTGTGAAACCAGGGGAATTCTTAGGAAAACTCATGAAAGAAGAATAAGAGTAGGATCTTTGGGTAGTTCTTCCTTAAGAAGGTTTCTTACCCATCTGTCCCAACCCAATCATCACAGTCCAAATCAACACCTTCAGAAATATCTCCAAAAAAATGAAACAATCAGGTGGTATTTAATTTCCACACAAACAACCCCAGATAGAACTTTTCCTCTTTGCACAGGCAGCTTAAATATGGTTTAAAATGGGGGTGGGGATGATCCCAGGAGGTAATGCAGGAAATACATTAATCAGCATTAGTGATCAGATCCTGATGAGGTCCAAAAACATTGAGAAAAGAGAGCATCATGATTCTGCCATGCTGAGCTGTGAACAGCCCTTGCACTTTGTTTTTCACTGAGAGACTTCCCTTTCCCTCAACTTGAACTTAAGCTTCTTCAGACACAAAGAATCCTTTGGGTGAAGTTCTTTGAGACTCTGTGAATAGGTGGGCCTTCAGCAAACCCAACATTTGCTTAAGTCAGTGGCACACAGTCTTGCAAAAAGATAGAAAATGTCTTACATTTTGACTCTGTTGTGGGTATTTGGTAACCGGGCTCTGTCTGGGCTAGTTTCCCAGTTGCCCACAGAGGGCCTTTCTTCACCTCTCAGCTCCTGACTAATACATCTTCTCATTTTGAATCAGACTTAGTAATAAGGTGCCTACTTCTAGGTACTCAGTCCCTGAATCACATGTCACTTTACTACTGACACCACCCCCCATAGCTAATGCCTCTTACTGTGATTTCAATCTATTACATCAACTTATGCCACCTTCCTCACAAAGTGTCTTACGAAGTGTTTTAGAAAGTGTCTTATGAAGTTTTAGAAAGCGTCTTATGAAGTTTTTCTTTTTAAATTTCTTGTCTCTCCTCTAGAATATAAGGATCTTTAGGCTCAAATCACTGTGTCCTCAGTGCCTAGAGTTAAGGCATAAATATGGCCTCTGTCTTGAAATGGAAGTAATAGGTAAATGGAGTTAATAGGCAGATCAAATACAAGTTAATAATTTAATAAATCATTGTATTAACTTCCAAAATGTTAATCTCTGCATCTTTCAATTCATTTCGTTCTTTCTTTATGACTTATTTGATGTTTTGACTTTTATTGATGAATGGCAGTTTATTTATAATGCATAATTTTAATTTTTCCCAGACAGAATTTTCTACCTTCTAATTAGTGAATAACAAATAAAGGTGTAAGGGACCACAGATGTTTAGGACTCCTGTTATAAAAGTCACAACTGATAACAGTTTGAAGTTGGGTGAAAACTAGAACCGAATTTAAAGCCTATTTCCTTTTGCATGTATTTCCTCCAAACATTTTCTTCTACACAGGTTCTTAATTTCCACTTTCTTTCTCTTTTCAACAGTGAAGCCCAAAAATGTTCCCTCGTCTCTTCTTCTAGGTTTCAGGATGAAGAGAGTTTGAGGATTTGGAGGCTTGTGAGAATTCTTATACAGGTAGACCACAAATCTTTGACATTGCGCAGCTTAGAGGCTGCAGGGAAGAAGAGGAGACGGTAGTCATGTCCGGAATGATGACAATGTAGACAGTGTAGCAGCCTTTTCAGGATAATCAAGTATCTTGAAAACAGTTTATTCTTTGTGGGACCAATGACAAAATGGTGACATATATGATTATAGTTTGTAGGATCCCAACTATTTCTCCGTGATTTTCTTTTAGGGAGTGGGGACTTGGAATACAGGTGAAGAAAGATTAAAAAGGAATGAAATAAATCCTCTTTCAGAACCATGTGCTAGAAATTGTACTAAAATTTTATTAATTTATGCAACTTGTTTGATTTAGCATTGCAGCTAATCCATGCATCTATGCCTTTATCCATTCTATGTTTATGGAGGATGGATTCTGTGCCAGACAGTATACTGAGCTGGAGATGCAGAAAGACTCATGCTACTGCTAACCCCAGGAGCTAAAAGAATAAACCTCAATCCCTTAATAATTTATAACTTCTTTTTCGTTCTCTTCAATTCTGGTTTCCCCCACCTTTCATAAAATGTTACCTTGATTATGTAAGCTTTTTGCCTGGATTTTTTTCAAAGGTTTTTAAGCCTCCACAGTTTTCTCCCTAGTGTATCTTCATGTGTACAGGCTTTTCAATCACTTTCCTTCCATGTCTATTTTACACACATACACACACACACACACACACACACACACTAGCACTCCAATTGAACAGGTATATTTCTGAACACAGGAATTCCTACCTCCATGCCTGTTCCTTCCACCGTGTGCACCCTGTTCCCTCCATCCTCACCCCTAAATGTCCGTATTTTTTCCTTCACTATGATATGCTCTCGCGTCTTATTTCCGATGGCTCTTGTCTGTAACATCTTGTATTTTTTATTGTTCTGTCCTACGGTGTAGATATGTAAAACCTCATCACCTGCCTCAGTAACAACGGAAAAATATCTTAAAATGATATGACACGTGAGTTTCCGTAGTGTAGTGGTCATCACACTCGCCTAACACGCGAGAGGTCCCCGGTTCGAAACCAAGCGGAAACAACTGATGCTTTTTTTGCCTTCCACCATGCGGGGAAAATCAGCCCTCCGCCTCCCCTAAAAGGAACCAGTGGTCATCCCACTCCTGTTGGTTTGTCGTTTTCATTTCGTTTTTAAGAAACAGATAAACATCCTGAGATAGTCCTGTTGCGTTAGCCGGCTGTTCTGGGTGACTCCTCCCAACTGGGACGTTTTCCTTTCTATCTCGGAAAATCTGAAACGTGAACTTTTGGGACGCCAAGCTTTTCCCATGGCTACTCTCCGCCTCCTTTTCCTTAGAAGAAGAGTGGGTACCAACCGTGCTCTTGCCTCAGGGCATCTTTGAGAAGACTTGCCCTTAGTAGAGTCAGGGTTTCAAGTGAATGATGGAGATGGGACTCTGAAACTCGGGTAAAAAAGCAGATGGATGGTGGGGGATTAGCTCAAGTGGTAGAGCGCTCGCTTAGCATGTGAGAGGTAGTGGGATCGATGCCCACATTCTCCAGCTTTTGCTCTCAGTCAAGGAGCTCTGGCTGATAACTGCAAATCTTCCAACCTGTAGAAAAAAATGAGAAAATTAGACACTTTGCACCCAGCTCTGGGCAAGGCCATGACAGAGCAGCGCTGGCTCACTGGCCTTTGGTATGTACCTTTACTATCAGCCTATAATTTGTTCTCTGTTTTTTCAGAATAGCTGGTCATCTCAAGGGATATGCCCAATTCCTCTTTTTATTCCTGTTTCTTCCTGCTACTTAGCCGCAAGGTGGTACAGTCCTGAGAAGCACAGGGCAGAGCGGGGTCAATAAAGCCCCAGCTGTCTTGTCAGGGACTGAAACCGACTGCCCCAAGTAACCAGAAAATATCAGGAAAGACACTGTGGAAAGCAAACACGTGAAGTTACTAGTGAACTTCTGGATGAACCCACGAGCTGTGAATAAGTGGCTCTGATCCTAAACAACCTACCATGGCCTTTGAGAACTGAAGTGATAGCGCACTGCCCAAGTCCACACTGGTCACTGGATTGCACACACTCCAGAGATCTCCAAATAGCATCAGAAAGGCTTTGGAAATGGATTGGACTATGAAACCACAACACACAGAAGGCTGTTCGGTACTTGGAATTTGAACACAAGGCAGTCAGGTGCCTGCCAAAGCAAGATTGGCAATATTCTCCATAAGCTTTGAACAGACATAAAGCCTTATAATGTAATACAAAAATGGCCAGGTTATAATCTAAAATTATTCAGCATATGAAGAACCAAGAAAAATCTTAATTCACTTGAAAAGAGAATCAGCAGATTCCAATACTGAGATGACACAGATGTTGGAATCCTCTGACAAATATTTTCAATGCTCTGAGAATTAGGGGTGAGAACTCTTTGAAATGAATGTAATGTTAGGAAGTCTTAGCAAAAAATGGGAAGATATACATCCAAATTGCAACTTCAGAACTGAAAAATATATTAACCAAAATTATAAAGAACATCTCACTGGATTGTCTCAATAGGAGAAGAAGATGACTGGAAAAAGTCAGTGAATGTGTAGATAGAACAATAGTAACTACTCAATCAAAATGACATAGGGAAAAGTGTATTTTAAAAGATGGACGGAGCCTTACGGACAAATAGGAAAATAGCAAAGTTCTTATATTCACATCATTGGAAACCCAACAGAGGAAGAGAAAGAGGTCCTTGAAAAGGGGGGGGGGGAAACACTGGAAATATTAATGGTTGAAAACTCCCCAAATTTGGCAAAAGATATAAACCAGAATAAAAACATTCAGCAACCCTAAAGCAGCATAAAACCAAATAAATCCACACCCAGACACATGACAATTAAACTGCTGGAAACAAAAGAGGAAAAAAATGCTTGAAAGCACCAGAAGAAAATGAAAGGGAAACTGCAATCTGAATGATTGTGGATTTCTCATCAGAAACCATAAGAACTGTAAAGAAATGACATGACTTTTATTAAATGCTGAAAGAAAAGACCTGTCACTCCAATAGCTACATATAACAAAAATACCCTTCAGACATAAAGGTGAAAGAAACATATTCTCATTTGAGGTAAACTGAGAGAATTCATTGCTAACAGAAGTGCTAGAAAAGAGTAATGTCGTGAGACAAGAAAAAATGATACCAGAAGGAAACAGAATAGCATAAATGAAGGAACAGTTAACCAAAATTTCAGAAACAGAAACCTGTTTGAAATAAAATGATGTTTATTGGGACTGCAGCCCGGGAGACACAGATTTAAGAAGCACATGAGTCGTGTTCCACTGGACTACAAAATGAAGGAAGCTTATTAAAGGGAAAAACTGCAAGGCCACACAGTTAGTTACATAAGTTGTTTGTCCGTAATTATAATTGGAACTGGCAAGAAGCAAGACTGCTTGTTAAGCAAGAATTGGTTAGGGTCTGCAATGGTTACATAGTTACAAGGGGGAACCTTGAGACTATAAGTTTGCAGCTTGTGGAAGTTGCTCCAAATATGGCTGGTGGTGTCCTTGGGTTTGGTACAGTTCAAAGTTCAAATTCTCAGTGATGTAGGGACTGGTCTAAGACCAGATCCTTGGTGGATGTCCACCCTATTTTTATATGCCTGAACTATGATTACTCCATTATGATTTCAGTTTGTCATCAGAACCATAACAAATAAGGAAATAACTGGGTAAATATAATAGACTCTTATGTTACTCTTCAGTTCTTTAAAGTATATTTGATGCTTGAAAGTGAAAATTATTACATTATCTGGTGGAGTTTTCATTGTATCTATATGTATTATATACATAACATAAAGGGGTTACGGTAAAGGGACTGAATGGTGGTGAGGTTTCTATACTCAACTTGAATGGTAATTTATTGATTCTAAGTATACTGTGAAATATTAAGGATGTGTATGGTATCACTAGACCAGCTACTATGTTTAAATAAGTCAAGTGAAGGTAGGAAGGACGAGGAACAAAGAAATATGAAAAATAAAGGGAACTAACCATTAATAAATTATTAAATAGTAAATGCAAACTTATTAGTAATAATATGATGTGAGTTTCTTATAGTCAGCATATTTATTTTTAATATATTCTGACAATCCAGATATATCAATTAAAAATCAGAGTTTGTCAGTGTATTAAAAATAAATATGCTGATTATAAGAAACCCATTTCAAATATAGTTAAATGTGAGATTAAAAGCTATATTCAAGAATAAAGGAGATATAGGAGATTAAAAGAAAAGAATGGGAAAAGAGACCCCACACGAGCATTAATCAAAAAAGATAAAGTGGATATATTAATATAAGACGAAGTGGATTTGAAAGCAAAGAAAATTGCCAGGTATTAATTGGGAAGGTATACAATTATAAGATGTCAGCTCACTAACAAAATAACTATCCTAAATGTGTATGCCTCTGACCACAGAGCTTCAAAACCCATAAACAATAGCTAATGAAACTGAAAAGAAAAATAGAAAAATCCACAATTATCGTTGCAGATGTCAACAATCCTATCTCTTTCACTGATAGACCTAGTAGATAACAAATCAGGGAATAAATACATCAAGGAACTAAACACTATCCACCACTGGATCTAAATCACCTTATTAAGTAAAATTGCAATGTAGGTAGAAGAAGTTGAGAGAAAAGCAAAATCATATCAAAATTAGGAAATCAAAAATGGTCAGTGTGAAGCAGAAAACTGGTATTTTAGAAAGAGTTACTTAGTAACCAATGCCAGGGAGACTGAAAGTGGTGAAACCGGAAGTGGATCATTCTGTGTCCATATTTATCCTCCCTGCTCCTGAGGTATGGGTGGTCAGATTCCTTCTCAGTGGCCTGAGCCTGCTGCAGTGCCTGGCACAGAACAGCTTCCCAACGAATATGCACTGAATGAATGGAAAGGAGATGATGGATTCAAAGAAGCTGCACAAGAATAATGTTCAGTATTTGGCAAGTCATTTGATGTAGGTTTTGAAGGAGGAGAATGAGCCAAAGTTGACTTGGAAGTATAAGCCCAGAAGTCCAGCACAGAGGTTGGGAATTAGACAGTTGATGTGTGGATGAATGGGCTACTTACTGTGGAGACGAACAGACAGAGAGATCATGAGCTGGAGCTGAGAAAGAGCTCACAGTTTGGAATCTAATAATTTTTCTCGATTCATACTTTGCTGTTTAGCAGCTCTGGGACCTTAGAAAAACTACCTAACTTCTCTGAGCCTCCATTTTATCTGGAAAGTGCAAAATATGATACATAGTTTTGTTGCCAAAATTCAACTGGACTACATGAAATAATCTCCATAAATCTCTTGGTATGATTTAGCCCGTAAGGTTGAAAAAACAAGGTGGCTTTTTGTTAAGTTCAGTTTGTGGTTTTTGTAGGGAGAATGTCTCCAGTCATATAGCTACAAATGGAGATGTAGAGTAAGACAGAGAAGTACAGACTGTAGACAAATTTGAGGACTATTGATTCACTCAGTGAAATAATATTAACTGGGCAGCTCCTATGTTTCTTTCAACAAAGGAGATCATGAAGGGTGTAAGATTGACTGAGATCTCTGAGCGCATCACTGGAACACAAGACTAACAAAAGACAGTACATTGTCTCCAGTCAAGCAACCCAGATGATCTTATCTGTAGGTGAATACTGGAAGGGCATAGACTGCATCATTCCTGATCTGGAGCATTGGCTTACTGGAATGATTTTCAAGTACCATTGATTGTATTTATTAAAAGCTAGAAACTGATAAAATGGTGGTTGGAAAGTACTGTCTCCTATTTTATTCTCAAGGTGTAGAGCTCAAAGTATCTGTCCTCTTAGCGCAGCAGGCAGCGCGTCAGTCTCCTAATCTGAAAGTTCCTGAGTTCGAGCCTCAGAGAGGACAGGCAGGTCGTTATCTTTCCACAGTCCTTTGAAAAATGAGCCTGCCTTTGCTTAAAAGGGTCCAAAATCTCTAACAATCACAACTCTGTTTTATAGAGAAATACATGACATATGAGACAGCCCCCCGCAATTCCACCTGGGCACCCCACCCAGCTGGGACCTTTACTCGCTTTCTGGCAATTCAAAAGAGTGAAATGGTTTCAGAGCTAGATCATTCCCATGATGAAATACTATAGATCTCACTTCCCCCCGGCTCCTTAATAGAAACAGTAGTTTTTCATTGTGCTTTTGCTGAAGTCATATTTCTGATGTTCTGCTCTCTCAGGTCCTCTTTGGTGGCAATGAAATAACCTTGTGGCACTGGGTTAGACCCATACAACTGATTAGGGCACATGTCTAGAATGACCCCAGGTCAAAAAGAGGGTTAGAGCATGGGAATTAGGTTGAAAGTTACAAAGCCTTCTTGGCACTGGGAGCTAGTGAGAAAGATATCTATTTTCCCCAGTTTTGCTCCTTCATTCCTTCTCCACAGGCACCTGAATCCTCAGAGCTTCTCTCCTGAACCCAACTCCAGGAAATATTGGATTGCCTTTAAAAATGACAATTTATACATTTATATTTCACACAGAAGACAGCACAGACTCAGTCTTTAGCCAATACTCTTTGTCATTGTACTACAACAAGGAAGGAAAACCTGCTGTGGAGGGAGTGAACATGATCTGTACTGGACTGTGCTGGCCTTTCCATCTCAACATTCATGGTTTTGGGCTAGTGGGAGGGTGGACCTCCCACCCCTGTTTTCCAAACAGAGAGATCCTGGTGAAAAGAAGGCCTTTCCACTATTTGTAATTGACCTTTATGGGGTCTATTGACCTGGGGGAAGAGGGAATGCTGTTGAGGGACACCTAGAGAGACAAGATGTACAACAGAATTTGTGGGTGTGAGGTCTGAGCTTCCTGGGTCTGGGAGGGGATGAAAAAGACCCAGATTGTCAAAAACAAAAAACAAAACAAAAAAGAAAATATGAAATTAGGGGAATTCTTAGAGAAAACTCATAAAGAAGAATAGGAGTAGGATCTTTGGGTAGTTCTTCCTTAAGGAGGTTCCTTACCCACCTATCTCAACCCAAACATAGTAGTACCTGCAATGACAGTTCAAATCAACATCTTCAGAAATATCTCTCAAATTATGAAACAATCAGGTGGTATTTACTTTCCACACATAGAATCCAAAATAGATTTTTCCTCTTTGCACAGGCAGCTGAAATATGATTTAAAATGGGGGTGGGGGGATCCCAGCAGGTAATGCAGGAAATATATTTATCAACATTAGTGATCAGAACCAGATGAGGTCCAAAGACAGGAAGGAAAGATAAAGAGGGTCATGATTCTGCCATGCTGAGCTGTGAACAGCCCTTGCACTTTGCTTTTCACTGAAAGACTTCCCTCACCTTCAACTTGATCTTAAACATCTTCAGGCACAAAGAATCCTATGGATGATGCTCTTGGAGACTCCGTGAATGGGTGCTCCTTCAGCACACCCAATATTTGCTTAGGCCAGAGTCACACAGTCTTCAAATGAGATGGAAAATTTCTCACATTTTGGCTCTGCTGTGGGTATTTGGTAACCGGGCTCTGTCTGGGCTAGTTTCCCAGTTGTCCACAGAGGGCCTTTCTTCACCTCTCAGCTCCTGACTAATACGTCTTCTCATTTTGAATCAGACCTGGTAAGGTGCATACTTCTTGGCATTCAGCCCCTAAATCAAATGTTACTTTGCTACTGAGACCACCCCCCCCCCCATAGCTAATGCCTCTTATCGTGATTTCAGTCTATCACATCAATTTATGTCACCTTCCTCACAAACACTCTCTGTTTCAGAAAGTGTCTTATGAAGTTTTTCTTTTTAAATTTCCTGTCTCTCCTCTAGAATATAAGGATCTTTAGGCTCAAATCACTGTTTTGCCCTCACCGTGTCTGAAGTTAAGGCATAAATACGGCTTCTGTCTTGAAATGAAAGTATTAGGTAAGGCTAAGGAATAGGCAGATCAAATATTGAACAGTTAATAATTTAATAAATGATTTCATTAACTTCCAAAATGTTAATATCTGCATCTGTCGATTTATTTTACTCTTTCTTTATGCCTCATTCGATGTTTTGAATTTTATTGATGAATGACAACTTATTTAGAGTGTATAATTTAAAATTTTCCCAGACAGAATCTTCTACTTTCTAATTAGTGAATAACAAATAAAGATGTAATGGAACACAAATGTTTAGGACTCCCGTTATAAAACAGTCACAACTGATAACAGTTTAAAGTTGGGTGAAAACTAGAACAGAGTTAAAACCCTATTTCCTTTTGCATGTATTTTCTTCTAACCATTTTCTTCTACACAGGTTCTTAATTTCCAGTTTCTCTTCAACAGTGAAGTCCAAAAGTGTTCCCTCTGTCTCTTCTTCTTTTTCCCACAGCCACTCTCTCCTCTCTTCCTTAGCAGAGGAATAGGAACCAATCATGCTCTTGCCTCAGGGCATCTTTGAGTAGATGTGCCCTGAGTCCAGTCCTGGTTTCACAATAAGGACCTTGAAATCTGAAGTTTGGGGCACCCGGAAGAGTGAATAATGAAGTGGAGACATTACTCTAAAACACTTGAGGAAAGGACCTAAAGGTGTAAGTGGGGGATTAGCTCAAGTGGTAGAGTGCTCGCTTAGCATGTGAGAGGTAGTGGGATCGATGCCCACATTCTCCAACTTTTACTCTTTCAACCACGGAGCTCCAGCTGACAACTGCAAATCTTCCAACCTGTAGAAAAAAATGAGAAAATTAGACACTTTGGATCCTTCTCTGGGCAAGGACAAGACAGGACAGGGTTGGCTCTACTGGCCTTTTTTATGTACCTCTACTATCAACCTATAATTTATTTTCTGTTTCTTCAGAATAGCTGGTCATCTCAAGGGATATGCCCAATTCCTCTTTTTATTCCTGTTTCTTCCTGCTACTTGGCAGCAAGGCGGCAGAGTCCTGAGAAGCGCAGGGCAGAGCGGGGTCAATAAAGCCCCAGCTTTCCTGTCGCTGATTGAAACCAGGAACCTCAAGTAACCAGAAAATATCAGGAAAGACACTGTGGAAAGCAAACACATGAAGTTATTAGTGAACTTCTGGATGCACCTGTGAGTTGTGAATAAATGGCTCTGATCCTAAACAACATACCATAGACTTTGAGAACTAGCTAAGCAAGGTTTGGTTGGGGTCTGCAATGGTTACATAGTTACAAGGGGGAACCTTGAGACCAGAAAGTTGCATAAAGTTGGTTATGTTGTTCTCAACAGGGCAAATGGCATCCTTGGGTTTGGCAAAGTTCAAAGAAAATTCAAGTTCTCACTGATGTAAGGAGGTGTCTGAGACCAGATTCTCAATGGCAGACGTCTCCATTTTTATATGCCTGAACTATGATGACTCCATTCTCATCAGAACAATAGCAGAGAAGGAAATATCTGGGTGAATAGGATAGACTATTATGTTTCTCTTGAGTTCTTTGAAGTATGTTTAATGTTTGAAAGTGAAAAGTACAGCATTGTCTCATGGAGTTTTCATTGTATCTACATGTACTATATACATGACATAAAATGATTAAGGTAAAGGGACTAAATGGCAGTGAGTTTTCTAAATTCAACTTGAATAGTAATTTATTGATTCTAAATATACTGTGAAGTATTAAGGATGTATAGAGTAATCACTAGAGCACCTACGGACAATGTTTAAATAAGCTGAAAGAAGGTAGGAGAAGAAACAAAGAACAAAAAATAAGGGAACAAACCATTAATAAACTATTAAATAGTAAATCTATATGCAAATTTATCAATAATAACATTAAATATACATTATCTAGACACATCCATAAAAATCAGAGATTGTCAGAATATACTAAAAATAAATATGCTGACCTTAAGAAACTCTTTTCAAAGGTGTTAATATGCGAGATTAAATGTCATAAACAAGATTAAAGTTACACAGGAGGTTGATAGTAAAGAACGGGAAAAGAGACACCACGCAAGCATTAATCAAAAAGAGCCAAAGTGGATATATTAATATCAGACAAAGTGGATTTCAAATTTCCAGTTATTAAGTGAGAAGTTACATAATGATAAGGTGTCAGCTCACCAACAAAATAAACTATCCTAAGTGTTTATGCCCCTGACCACCAAGCTTCAAAATTCATAAACCAAAGCTGATAAACTTGAAAAGAAAAATAGAGAACTCCACAGTTATCATTGTAGATGTCAACACTTCTCTCTCATTAATGTCAGATCTAGTAGTTAACTAAACAATACCATCCACCAATGGATCTAACTGACCTTATAGAGCAAAATCGCAATGTAGGTAGAAAGAAGGGCCAAAGAGTTGAGAGAAAAGCAAGATCATTTCAAAACTAAGAAATCAAGAATGGTCAGAGTGAAGCCGAGGGACGTTATGAACATAAATATTTTTAAAAGCGTTATCTAGCTGTAAATGCCAGGGAGACTGAAAGTGTGAAACCGGAAGTGGATTGTCCCTTGTCTCTATATATCCTTCTAGCTCCAGATGTCTGGGTGGTCAGATTCCTTCTGAATCACCTGAGCCTACTGCCCTGCACAGAGCAGCTCCCCAGTGAATATGTACTGACTGAATGGAAAGGAAGGGATAGATTCAAGAGAGCTTCACGAAATAATGTTCAGATTTGTTAATAATGTTCAAGGGATGTGGGTTTTGAAGGAAGAGAATGGGCCAAAGTTGACTTGGAAGGCTAAGCCCAAAAGGCCAGCACAGTGGAGGCTGGGAATTAGATAGTTAGGGAATACATGAATGGGCTACTGTGGAGAAGAACAGGCAGAGAGATCATGAGATGGAGCAGAAAAATAAGATCACAATTTGGAATCTAATAATCTGTTTCTCAATTCAGGCTTTACTGCTTAGAAGAAATATTACTTAACTTCTCTGAGCTGCCAACATATCTGGAAAATGCAAATTATGATACATAGTTGTTGTCAAAATTCAACTGGAATACACAAAATAATCTCCATAAATCTCTTAGTCTAATTAATGGCACAAAAGGCTGGAAAAAAAAAAAAAAAACAGGGAGGTTTTTTGTTAAGTTCAGTTTGTAATTTTTATAAAGAGAATGTCTCCAGTTGTATCAATGCAAGCGGAGATGTAGAATGAGACAGAAGTATGAACTGTAGACAAATTTGAGGAGTATTCATTCACTCAGTCAGTGAACTAATATTAACTGGGTACCTCCTAAGTTTCTTTTTAACATAAGGTACCAAGGAAAGTGTTAAGAGGGGTTGGGATCTCTGAGTGAGGGAAGAGGCAGATCTCTGGAACACAAGAGGGGAAAAGAGCAGCAAAAGACAGGTATGATTGTTCCTGGTCTTGCTGTCCAGAGTGTCCAAGACCTCTGGGTCTACGCTGGAAAGGTGCGGACTCCTCCGTTTCAGAATGTAGAATCCATCAGGTGCTTAGGTGCTTATAAGGAATATTTTCAAAGAACATTGATTACATTCTTTAAAAGCTGGAAACTGATAGACATGCCTGGAAAATGTTATTTCATATTTTAAGTAGAATGTGGGAACTTAAGCTTGTGTTCCTTCTTAGCACAGTTGGCAGTGCGTCAGTCTTATAATATGAAGGTCCGGAGTTCGAGCCTCCGAGAGGGCAAAGCAGTTCACCTGTCTTATGTTGCTAAAAAGAAAAGGTATGTAGACTGTACCAAAACAAACAAACAAAAAAACAAAGTAAAATGATCAAATGCTGCCAGCTAAGCTTTGATAAATTATCCAATTTTTGCTCAGGAGGGTGAAACCAGATTTCAGGTTTGTTGCACTTCCCCGTAACTTCTGTAAAATCATTGGTGAAGTAATTTAGATCACACCAGAAAATACAAGCTATATCATATTTTTGTGTTTTCTTCTCCCTCAGATGGAAGAAGCCAGGGAAATTTCTCTTCCAAATTGGTGCTGTGAAGGTCGCCTAACAGCAGTTAAGCAGTGAGGATGTGTAAAATTATTTATTCTTTTAATCATGCAACCAATAATTCTTGTTAGTGGACTCTTCTGGGTGCAGTGATTCAAGAGTGAATAAAACCCCCTAATTCCCTTCCTCATGGAGCTATACCCCTCCATCTTCTGCTTCTTCTAGAGTGGCAGGATCCAAGGAGCTTGAGGATTTGATTAATGAGGTTTGTGAGGGTTCTTACACTAGGTAAACTATAACTCTTTGACATTCTGTGAGCTTGGAAGCTGGAGGGAGAAAGCGGAGACAGTGGTCACATCTGGAATGCTGACAGTGTAGACAGTGTAGTAGCCTTTTCAGGATAATAAAATATCTTGAAACCACTTTATTCTTTGCGGAACCAGTGACAGTATGGTGACATATATGATTATGGGTTGTAGGATTCCAACTTTGCCCAGTTGATTTTCTTTTAAAATGTGAAAGAGAAGTGATGTTCTGTTTTACTTCTTATACACATGTTACCAAAATGATACCCAGAGATGGATTTCTGAAGGTTAGCTTGTCTAGAGCTTGCTTCCTAAAGATCAGACCGTGCTGTTTCTTCCCCTTAAGGGCTCAAGGAAGGGAGGCATCTTCAGGCTGGAGAAAGCACCGCAGTGGTTACGAGGGGATTACCTCTTTCCATCTGCTGCCTCTCTGAGCCTTTGAGAGAAGGATGACCACCACTGGGGACTTGGAATACAGGCTACGAAAGAATGAAAAAAAAATCCTTTTTCAGCACCATATGCTAAAAATTGTACTAAATGTTTATTAATTTTATGGAAGTTGTTTGATTTAGGCTTTGCAGTTCATCCAAATATCATTATTCCCATTTTACAGATAAAATTGAAGCTCAGAGTACTTGAACCATTTTTTTCTCAGTTCGAATGGCTGTATGGAGCAAAACCGGAAGTGGAAAACTGATTTTTTTTTTCCTATATTAAAATGTAGGCTTTTCCTTTAGCCCTGTGCATAGTCTTATCACTTTTTCTCCAGACCAATTCATTCATTAATTCATTATTAAAACAAATACTTATAAATGAGTGGATTTAATCTTCCACGCATCAGATATTAATTCAAAATCACTTGTGTCTACCACCCAGGTTCAAGTATTCTATACATGGCTTTGACACTTTCTTCTCCCTCAAAATCTCTACATCCAGTGTCTTGACACATACTCAAATACTGTAGATCCTTCCTGGATAACCTCTCCAGAATCTTTCTTTTTCCTCTCACGCATCTATGCCTTTATCCATTCTATGTTTATGGAGAATGTATTCTGTACCAGACAGTGTACTGGGCTGGAGATGCAGAAAGACTCATGCTACTGCTAATCTCAGGAGCTAAAAGAATAAACCTCGATTCTTTAATATCTTATAACTTCTTTTTCTCTCTCTCTAATTCTAGTTTCTCTGTTTCCTGCCTATTTGGCATTCAAAATAAAAGCGTTTCATAAAATGTTTTGATTTTAAAGCCATGTGCCTGGATTTTTTTTCAAAGGTTCTTAAGCCTCCACAATTTTCTCCCTAGTGTATCTTCATGTGTCCAGGCTTTTCAATCACTGTTTCCCTCCATGTCTATTTTACACACACACACGCACACACACACTCCACTCCACTCCAACTAAACAGGTAATTGCTGAACACAGGAATTCCTACCTCCATGCCTGTTCCTTCCACCCTGTTCACTCTTCATCTTCACCCCTCAATGTCCCTATTTTATATCTTCTCTCTGATATGATCTCGCTTCCTATTTCCGATGGGTCTTGCTTGTAATAGTTTGTAGTTTGGGGTTATTCTCTCACACGGTGTAGATGTGAAACCTTTCATGACCCGCCTCAGCAAGAATTGAATAAATATGCCGGGAAAGAAACGCAGCATGAGTTTCCGTAGTGTAGTGGTTATCACGCTCGCCTAACACGCGAGAGGTCCTCGGCTCGAAACCGAGCGGAAACAACTGGTGTTTCTTTTGCCTTCCACCATCTGGGAAAAAATCAGTGTACCACCTGCCCTAAAAGGGACAAGTGATCATCCAACTTCTTTTGGTTTGTTGTTTCGGTCTCCTTTTCAAGACACAGATAATCATCCTGAGATAGTCTTGTCGCATTAGCCAACTGTTCTGGGTGACTCCTCCCAAGTGAGACGTGTTCTCTTCTGTCCCAGAAAATCTGAAACGTGAACTTCTGGGGTATCAAACTTTTCCCATGGCTACTTTCTTTTCTTAGCGGAGGAATAGGTACCAACCGCGCTCTTGCTTTGGGGCATCTTTGAGAAGATGTGCCTTTAGTCTAAATTCTGGTTTCGCCTTAATGGCCTTGACATTTCCTGAAGTTTGGGCCTACCAAAAGAGCGAATAATGAAGTACTCTGAAAAACTGAAGGAGGAAGGGGAGTGGGGGAGGGGGAAAAAGAAAAAGAGATTGAACTTGCTGTAGGGGAGTTAGCTCAAGTGGTAGAGCGCTCGCTTAGCATGCGAGAGGTAGTGGGATCGATGCCCACATTCTCCAAATTTTACTCTTTCTACCGAGGAGTGCCAATCTTCCAGCCTGTAGTAAGAAATGAGAAAATTAGACACTTTGGACTCTTCCTTGGGCAAGTTCAAGGCAGGGCAGCGCTGGCTCTACTGGCCTTCGGTATGTACAGATACTTTCAGCCTATAATTTGTTTTGTTTCTTCAGAATAGCTGGTCATCTAAAGGGATATGCCCAATTCGTCCTTTTATTCCTGTTTCTTCCTGCAACTTGGCCACAAGGAGGCACAGTCCTGAGAAGCTCAGGACAGAGCGGGGTTCAATAAAGCCGCAGCTTTCTTATCAGGGACTGAAACCGAGTGTCCCAAGTAACCAGAAGATATCGAGAAAGACACTGTGGAAAGCAAACACGTGAAGTTATTAGTGAATTTCTGGATGAACCCATGATCTACGTATAAGTGACTCAGGTCCTAAACAACATAAACTTTGAGAACTGAAGTGATAGCGCACTGCCCAAGTCCACACTGGTCACTGGATTGCACACACTCCAGAGATCTCCAAATAGCATCAGAAAGGCTTTGGAAATGGATTGGACTATGAAACCACAACACACAGAAGGCTGGTTGGTACTTGGAACTTGAACACAAGGCAGTCAATTGACTGCAAAAACAAAAGTAGTAATATTCTCCATAAAATTTGAACAAGACACAAAGTCTGATGCAAAAATGGCCAGGTTATAATCCAACATTATTCAGCAAATGAAGAACCAAGAAAATTGGTTAACTGACTTGGAAAAGAGAATCAACAGATATCAATACTGAGATGACACAGATGTTGAAATCTTCTAATAAATACTTTGAAGTAGTGATTATTCAGTGCTCTGAGAATTAGGGGTGAGAACTGTTTGAAATGAATTGAATGTTAGAAAGTCTTAGCAAAAAAATGGGACATATAAGTCCAAATTGAAACTTCAGAACTGAAAATGTATTAACCAAAATTATAAACAACAATGCCTCAATGGATTGTCCTAATAGCAGACAATGACTGAGAAAAAGTCAGTGAATGTGAAGATAGACAATAGTAACTATCCAGTCTAAATGACAGAGTGAAAAGTATATTTTAAAGGATGGCTGGTGCTTCAGGGACAAATTGGAAAATAACAAAGATCTTATATTCACATCATTGGAGACACAAAACAAGAGGAGAGAGAGGACCTTGAAAAAAGGGGAAATTTTTTTTGAATTTCCAAATTTGAAAACTTTCCAAATTTGGCAAAAGACCTAAACCAGATTCAAAACGTTCAGTAAACTTGAAGCAGGATATACTCCTATAAATCCACACCCAGACATGTTACTATTAAACTGCTGAAAACCAAAGGAAAAAAATAAAAATTTCTTGAAAGCAACCCGAGGAAAACTAAAGGCAAACTGCGATCTGAATGGTTTTGGAGTTCTCATCAGAAACCACAGAGGCCATAAAGAAATGACATGACTTTCTTAAATGTTGAAAGAATAGACCAGAATGCTGATATAGCAAAAATATCATTCAGACAAAGAGCTGAAAAATACATTTTGATTTGAAGGTAAACTGAGATAATCCATTGCCAGCAGAAGTGCTAGAAAAAAGTAAAGTGTGAGACAAGAAAAATGATACCAGAAGGACACTTGGAACAGCATGATTGAACAATAGCAGAGCTAGGAAAGATCTGGGTAAAAATGACAGACTGTTATTCTCTTGAGTTCTTTAAAGTATGTTTGATGATTGAAAGTGAAAATTACAACACTGTCTCATAGAGTTTCATTATATCTACATGTACTTTATACATAACATAAAGGCCTTATGGCAAAGATACATAATTGTGGTATAGGTTTCTATACTCAACTTGAAAGGTAATTTATTGATTCTAAGTATGCTGTGAGATGTTAAGGATGTATAGGGTAATCACTAGACCACCTACTAACAATGCTTAAATAAGTCAAATGAAGGTAGGAAGGAAGAGGAACAAAGAAATATGAAAAACAAAGGGAACAAACCCTTAATAAATTATTAAATAGTAAATCTGTATTCAAACTTATTAGTAACTATATTACATGAGTTTCTTATAGTCAGTATATTTATTTTTTACTAGTTATCCATTTTATACATATTAGTGTATATATATCAGTCCCAATCTCCCAATTCATCCCACCACCACCCCCAGTATGTTTATTTTTTAATAATTCTGACAATCTAGACACGTCAGACTGTACTAAAAATAAATATGCTGACGGAATTGCTTCTCAGCATTTTCTGCTGTGAAGTTTTTGCATATCTCTGTCTATCTCCAGGAACCTCTAAAACAAAAGAGGAAAAACTATCCAAGTTTTGTGTGTAGCACATGAGAATGGCCTCTTTGTTTCCTTTTATGATTTTGAAGGGTTTCTAAAGTTATTGCTCAGGACCGGCATTACAGTTGAAATACAGAGGCAGGGACGGTAATCATGGGGTCCTAGGCAGATGGGTAAGCATCTCGTTAAGGACAGACTTCCCAACACTCTCTTTCTTCCCCCTCTTCCTGCGTGAATTCATTTTCTATAAATTCCACTGGGCGTCAGAACCTTCCTTTGCCCGACTCTCTGGCTCTTTGTCATCCCCTCCCCGACCGGCATCTACTAGGAGACCTTAGACCCGCAAGTCCCCTCGTAATCTAGCTTCTCTAGGTCCCCGTCATTGGCCATTTAATTAACTTTTCACCAGTAAAATTAACTTATCTCGGCTTCTATAACAAGGGGTTGAGGACCCACCCGACATACAGCACCGCGCATTGCTGTGATGGAAAATGACCAGCCCAGCCTTGCACAGACCTTCTTCCTCTTTGAGCATCTATCTCTGCCTGCTCCGAGATCCCCCATCTCTCTTCCACTGTTTTCCTCCACCGGCTACAAAGTTGGAGTGTCAGTTAAGACATCGCCAGCCCTGTCATGTGTGGAACCATACGAGGAAAAAAATCAGAAAGATTCGATTTATTACACTTCCAATATTTCAATGTCCAATATTTCCCTGTCTTCTACGGGCTCATAAAAAAAATTTTTAAGGCACCCGCCCCCCCCAAAAAAGTCAATGTTTTCTATATCTGTATTGAGCTGTAGTCAACTGGGAAGTTGCTGTTACCGACCAAGAGGGCAAGGAGATGCACAGCCGAAGACCACGGGCGTAGACCCTGCAGGCACCAGCCAGAGAAGTTAGTGAAGTACAACTTCTGCCCTATTGGCTATTTTGAGCACGTGGTTATTTCGGCACTAGAAGTTTTATGCCCCGCGTGCTTTTTCAGGACTAGTCTAGAGTCCCAAGCGTCACCGCCCTCAAGGCAGAGCTTCTCCAGAACCCCTCGGGAAACAGCCGTTGTGCGGAGCGGCGAGCGCGTGTCTACTGGGGACCCTAACGGTTATTGTAGGAAAACTCTGGCTCCGATACCATCTCACTTCTTGATACTTAAGAGCAGAAGAAACTACGTCCCAGAGGTAAATAAGTGCAAAAACAAAGAAAACGAACAAGCCGAAGAAGAGAAAGCATGCCTTCTCTGAGGCTCGAACTCAGGACCTTCAGATTATGAGACTGACGCGCTGCCCACTGCGCTAAGAAGGCGCTCGGACATTTTATTTCGCGAGACTGTAAAGGAATTATCTAATTTCTTTCCCTCGAAACGGACTACTTTCTGGATTTTCAGTTTTCTTGGTCCAGAGTTACTGGCTATCCAAGATATTTCCAAATATCTAGATTCCTTTCTAGCCCCGCGCTCAAAGGAGCTTCATACCTGGAAACTAGTGTATCCACTGAACAATTGTGCCTGACCTCTGGTTGGTGCTGTCCTTATTTTCTAATCATCTGGATTGTCGTTCCCTCAGTTATCATTCGATTTTTTACCATCCATAGTCTCCTCTGTTGGAATAGTAGACTCTCACCAAATAGTAGTTGGATGAATGCATAACTCCCAAACATATCTGCAGTCTACACTTACGTGTCTTCATTTAAATCTACATTTCCACCTATGTTGCCTGAGATATTCCACTCAGTATATCACAAACTGATTTTGTAAGTCTGCATGTTTTCTTCACTTCTATGTACCAAAAATCCTATTAAAGATTCTATTCACTCAATTTCATTTAGTCCAATTTAATTTTTTGCCATAAATCTATACATCATTATCCACATTTTACTGATGAAACTGAGGCTCAGTAGAATCAGATTCACAGCTGCTAAATGGCAAAGCCAGATGCTGAAAGCAGATTTTGCTGATTACAAAAAGTGTGCTTTCTTCACTCTAGACTATGTTCTTTCCACCATTCTTCCCCACATCACCACATTCACTCGTTACACAAATATGTATAGAATTATGAGTTCTTCAGTCCATTCAACAGACATTAATTCACAACCTGCCATGTGCCTGGCACCTGAGTTCAAAGCTTCCAAGACAGCCTTGACCTTTTGTCCCTCAAATCCTGACAAATACCTTAGACTATCAGTGCTCAAAGTGTGGTGTCCAGACCCATGGGGGTTCTTTTTTTTTTTTTTTTTTTTTTTCTCTTGTAACATTCTTTATTTTAAAGTCTATTTTATCTGATATGAGTATAGCTACTCCAGCTTTCTTTTGATTTCCATTTGCATGGAATATCTTTTTCCATCCCCTCACTTTCAGTCTGTATGTGTCCCTAGGTCTAAAGTGGGTCTCTTGTAGACAGCATATATATGGGTCTTGTTTTTGTATCCATTCAGCCAGTCTATGTCTTTTGGTTGGGGCATTTAATCCATTCACGTTTAAGGTAATAATCGATATGTATGTTCCTATGACCATTTTCTTAATTGTTTTGGGTTTGTTTTTGTAGGTCCTTTTCTTCTCTTGTGTTTCCCACTTAGAGAAGTTCCTTTAGCATTTGTTGTAGAGCTGGTTTGGTGGTGCTGAATTCTCTTAGCTTTTGCTTGTCTGTAAAGCTTTTGATTTCTCCATCAAATCTAAATGAGATCCTTGCTGGGTAGAGTAATCTTGGTTGTAGGTTCTTCCCTTTCATCACTTTAAGTATATCATGCCACTCCCTTCTGGCTTGCAGAGTTTCTGCTGAGAAATCAGCTGTTAACCTTATGGGAGTTCCCTTGTATGTTATTTGTCGTTTTTCCCTTACTGCTTTCAATAATTTTTCTTTGTCTTTAATTTTTGCCACTTTGATTACTATGTGTCTCGGCGTGTTTCTCCTTGGGTTTATCCTGTATGGGACTCTCTGCGCTTCCTGGACTTGGGTGGCTATTTCCTTTCCCATGTTAGGGAAGTTTTCGACTATAATCTCTTCAAATATTTTCTCTGGTCCTTTCTCTCTCTCTTCTCCTTCTGGGACCCCTATAATGCGAATGTTGTTGCGTTTAATGTTGTCCCAGAGGTCTCTTAGGCTGTCTTCATTTCTTTTCATTCTTTTTTCTTTAGTCTGTTCCGCGGCAGTGAATTCCATCATTCTGTCTTCCAGGTCACTTATCCGTTCTTCTGCCTCAGTTATTCTGCTATTGATTCCTTCTAGTGTAGTTTTCATTTCAGTTATTGTATTGGTCATCTCTGTTTGTTTGTTCTTTAATTCTTCTAGGTCTTTGTTAATCATTTCTTGCATCTTCTCAATCTTTGCCTCCATTCTTATTCCAAGGTCCTGGATCATCTTCACTATCATTATTCTGAATTCTTTTTCTGGAAGGTTGCCTATCTCCACTTCATTTAGTTGTTTTTCTGGGGTTTTATCTTGTTCCTTCATCTGCGACATAGCCCTCTGCCTTTTCATCTTCTCTATCTTTCTGTAACTGTGGTTTTTGGTCCACAGGCTGCAGGATTATAGTTTTTCTTGCTTCTGTTGTCTGCCCTCTGGTGGTTGAGGCTATCTAAGAGGCTTGATGGGAGGCTCTGGTGGTGGGTAGAGCTGACTGTTCCCCATGGGGGTTCTGAGACACTTTCAGGGTATCTGTGAGGCCAACAATTTTTTCATAATTATCAAGGCTTTATTTGCTATGAAAAAAAAAATCCGACGGTGCAAAAACGGCAGCGCATAAAGCTTCTGGTGCCTGCTATGGATCGAGGCAGTGACATCAAGCTGTGCTAGCCGCCACTGTGTCTATCTGCCACACACTCAGAAAAAAAAAAAACGTATTTTACTTAAGAATATCCTTGATGGAGCAGTAAAAAATATTTACTAACTCTCACCCTTAAGTACATGTCTTTTTAATAATTTGTGTGAATAAATGAGAAGTGCAGAAAAAGCCCTTCAGCTGTGCACCACAGTAGAATGATTATCTCTAAGAAAAGCATTTGGGTGACTTTTGCATTGTGAACTGTTCTAGTTATAGGTTTTGTTTTGTTTTTTTTTCATGAACACCACTTTTATTTGAAAGAAGTAACAGACAAAACTATGACATATTCAGGCATTTTCTCAAGAATAAAAAAATTCAGCCTGTCACTTCAAAGAAAATAACTGACAGAATTTGTTTGCAATGATAAAATATTAGCCTTCAAGTGAAAATTAGCATTTAGGAAACTTCATGAATTTACAGCTTCCCAATATTTAGAGATGTTTCTGATGAGATTGGTGATGGTATCAATGAATGTTCTTTTCTGTTTGTTTGATATTGTATACTGAAACGTTTCAACATTTGGAAGAACTATATATCTCAGTGGACCAATATAACCAAGTTGTTACCAAATCACACATGGGTAAAAGATCCATTCAAAGTTAGCAATAAGGCATCAGATTCTACTTTACAACCAACCATAAAGAAGGTACTGCCTGTCAAGTATTGGTGTAAAATCAAAGAAGGATGTCCACAATTACCTGAAAAGGCTATTAAAATACCCTTTCCTTTTCTAACAGCATATCTGTATGAAGCCAAACTTTCTTCATATGCTTGAAACAAAACATTATATATCAAGATTTTTTTGAATGTGGAAGCAGATATAAAAATCTGTCTTCTATTAAACCAGTCATTAAAGAGAGTTTAAAATTATATAGTTATTTTCCATAAAATTATATTACTTATGATAACATCTAGTAGGTTGATCATGTTATTTTAAAAATCAAATAAACATTTTAAATCTTAACATAATAAGTATTGACAGATAAAATTCACAAAGATCTTTGGGTTTCATTATAAAGTTTTTAAGAGTGTGATGAGTCCTGACACCAGAAAGCTTGAGAAGTACTACACTAGATTATTTTTTACAGAACCTCTCTTGAATCTCCCTCTTCCTTTTCATTCCATCATTCATTCTACTCATAATTATTGAGGACGTGTTCTGTGCCAGGCATGGGGAGTCAGAGGCAATTGGGCAACCCCGACCTCAGGAGCTGACAGGATAAACAAAGGCCCCGTTCCCATACTCTCAAACTTCCTCATTCTCTCAGCTAAAAACAGCCTCTTAAATATATCATTTTGATAATGTAAGCCTTCTGCTCTGTATTAATTTGCTAGAGATGCCATAACAAAATACCACAGACTGGGTGGCTTAAACAACAGAAATTTTTCTCACAGTTCGGGAGGCTACAAGTTCAAAATCAAGGTGTCGGCAGGTCTGGTTTCTTCTCAGGCCCCTTGACTTGCAGATGGCCACCTTCTTGCTGTGTCCTCATATGGTCTTTCCTCTGGGCACATGTCTGGGCACATAGTTTCACTATGATGTAACTGGCTATGGATTTCTTTTTATATTTCCAGCTTTTGATGAATTGGACTTCTTGAATCTTTTCTCTCCTATAAATCCTGAAGTAATAGGTAAAAAATTCTCATGTATTATGTGTTCAGTTTTTCATTGTGGATCTCACACCCAGCCTCCTCTCCTGTAGATAGAAGTTATCACAATTGTCACTGAACATGCCAGTGTTCAGTCAGATGACCATCCCTGATAATCAGCAGAAAAGAACTGATGGAGGCATAGCCAAGAGTTAGAAATGTTTGAATACTAAAGAGCATTAACTTATTGCTTAAAATGAAATCCATATAGAAGAAAGTAACAAAACCTCCCCAGATTATATTACCATCAGAAGCAGCCTCCTCAAATGAATAGCAAATATAAATTCTAGAGCTTTAAATGATAATGCTGGCAAGGGGTGACATCAGCAAGATGGCAAAATAGAAAGCCTTGTTCCCTGACAGAGACACCAACTTAACATCAATATATGGTCCAAAAAGCTTTTATGAGAGCTCCAGAAACCAGTTGAGAAGTTGCAGTACCCCAAGTACTGCAAAGCCAAGAATGGCTACATTGAAATGAATAAATAAAACCATTGCATTCTACCCACTGTAGACTTTCCTCCAAGCTGACAGAGCCCAGCAAGGTCAGGAGAAAATGCCCAACTTATTGTTTCCCTCTTGGGAAGGAAAGGAAAGAATGGAACATATGTCCAACATTTTGGTTTTCGGGGGGGTGCAGGGGAGGCTGCCCAAGGGACTAGTTTCTGTCTCACGTGATTACGAGCACTGACACGGAACCATCATACTTCGGAGGCCTGGGGCCACAGAGAACACCAGAGAGTTTGGCAGCTTGTGGCAGCTCCACAGAACCTGCAGCACCACAGATAAACACCAGAGGGAGCAAGAGACTATGAGCGCCAGAAAAAGAATCTGCTGTGGAATGCCTCTAGTGTATTTTTCAGTTCAGTTATTGTATTCTTCAGCTCTATGACTTCTGTTTGGTACTTTCTTATATTTTCTATGTCTTTGTTGAGGTTTTCATTGCGTTCATCCATTCTTCTCCCAAGCTTGCTGATCATCTTTATGACTATTACTTTAAACTCTTTATCAGGTAAATTACTTATTCCTTTTTACTGGGTCTGCCCCCCGCCCCCAGAGGTTTTATCTTGTTTTCTCCTTTAGAACATATTCCTCTGTTTTCTCATTTTGCTACTCGGTGTTTTTTCTATATATTACATAAAACAGCCCTTTCCTAGTCTTGAAGGAGTGGCCTCACGTGGATGAACCTTATCTTCAACCTTGCCCTAGCTCTTTTTTTCACACATAAAGACATTTATTTCTTGGAATTATTCTTGTGGTTGCGTGGACTGGCAGGTTTGAATTCTGTTGGGTTTACTTTTGCTTTTTTTTTTTTTTTGCTCGTGTTTTAGATGTCATACCTAGACTCATTCTTTGACCTCTTCAGCTGGCTCAGCCCTGGCATTTGGGGTTCCTAGCTGAGCACCAGGCTCCAGGGAGGACTGGTCATACTCCTGGGTGTAGTTCTCTTAGTGAACCTGGTAAAGTGCTCTCTCAAAAGGACAGAAAGTCTCTGCCAGTGAGCTGCATCTGCACAGGTTGTTCAGGGAACCCAATGGACCCAGTTATGCTTCCAAATTTGAGGTAGACTAGGGTCCTACCAGATCTGACATGCTTTATCTATTGTTTCAGTAGATTTGGGGTGGATTCTTGAGAAAGGCAGTCTCGTGTGCACAGTCTTTCAGCCCCTGCTTGGTCAGATAAGAATGGGCCTTGTGCCTGGAACACATCCTTACCAAGAGATAAAGAGCCCACACAGTCTGTGCCAGGCTTATTGCCTTATGTGGGAATCTATTTCCCTGTTTCATAATGTGTACTCCTTTGTTCTGCTTAAGCACATGCATCAGTGACCCTCAGGCATGCTCCCAGCTTCCAGTATTTCAGACCCCACGGGAAAGGGGTTGTGGTCCTCCTACTGTGGCATGAGAGGGGTGTGCATAGCTGCTGTGGGGACCTGCTAGACATGGGGGACGGACACACATATTAAAGCTGACCTTGCTCTGTCTCTTCGCTGTGTAAGTAAAGTGTTGTTCCATCCTGTGCTTGACTGTGTTGTGTTTTCCCTGGTGACTCTGATAGCAAGATGCAGTGAGCAGACTTGTTTGGACTTCTATTTCTGGTGGTTGGCAATAATGATGAACTTTGTTACCCTCCAAGTCGTTAGAGTCCTCCCCTGACATGAGCAATCAGTACAGGAGGAACCTGTGAATATATTACCATGATGGCAAAAAGGACTTTGCGGATGTGATCAAGTTTACAACCTTGAGATGGGGAGATCATCCGGGTGAGCCCAATCTAATCACATGAGTCCTTAAGAGTGGAGAAAGTTTCCTGGCTGTAGTCAGAGAGTTTTGCAATGACAGAAGACTTGGAGAGATGTGACATAAGAGGAAATTGGTCCTTCATTGCAGGCTTTGGAGATGGAAGAAGAAGGCTATGAGCCAAAAGCTGCAGGAAACCTAGAAGCTGGAAAGAGTGAGGAAGCAGATTCTCCAGAAAGGAACGCAGCACTGCAAACACCTTGATTTTAACCCAGTGTGCCCTCAATTAGACTTCTGAACTACAGAACTGTAAGATAAGAAATTTGTATTGTTTAATCCACTAAGTACATGGTAATTTGTTACAGGAGCCTTAAAGAACTGACTCACAGCCCTTTCAGGGAATACAAAGGATTCTACAATCATGTCTCTCTTGAGAACTGCCACTTCTTTCATTCAGAGCAATTTTGGGGCATGATGTCCGTCACATGCATAGCCCCTCGGTTAGTGTCTGATACATATTAGCTGAATGAGTAAATTAAAACTGTTTGCACCAATTGTGTTCAGGCTGTGTACCTAGATCATTGGCTAGGCTGATGTTGAGTTAATACATAATTGTTCTCTAAAAAGAAGAGCCTATGTATTAGCTTACAAAACAATCTGTTGAGCCCTAACTTATTTCTCTACTATGTTTTACCTGATTTTTCTTTTTCTTTTTTCTTCCTTATCCCCCAAATTCCAAAGGTTCTTCTTTATTTGTTTTGAAGGTTTCTGTTGTCTTAAACACATCAGCAAACATCAGTATCAACAACACATCAACAAAAGCACAAAAGTTTTTATTAACCTAAGAATATTGTTCCTCAGCCTGCAGAAGGGGAAGGATTCTTCAGTTATGTTCACATGTTTTGTGAATTAATATTGCAGAATTTCTTTGGAAGAGTTTGAGATGCTCTATAAAAACATTTGGGGCAAGGAAGCAGAGCAGACAGCTCTAAGTTCCTGTCCCTTGACAAAAACATTTAAAAACAAGCAGAAAATGTGAAAGCTAATTTCATGAGAATTCTGGAAGGTAGTCCAAACTTTACAGCAACCAATGAAAGCTGAATCAAGAAAAAGTCAACTAAAATATGGTAGGAATCTTTGTGGCATGTTTACTTGCTCTTGCCCCACTCCCCCTCTGGCTCAGCAGCAGACTTAAAGACAGAAGTGTGTGTTCCCAGTGTGGGAGCCTGCTGCCTGATTCCAAAGAAAGCAGAACAGTCCTTGGTCTCAAATTATCATATAGGTCTGTTCTAACCTGTCTGGGGGCTACCTGGAGGACTGATGCAACGTGCTCATCTCGGTTTGGTTTGGTTTGGTTTGGTTTAACTCAAAACTCATGCCAAAAAAAAAAGTGGCAACCATTTGTTGAAAAAATTTTAAGTTAGGAAAACAACCTGAAGACACTTGAGGCAGAAGATTATACTTGAGATTTATGATAGACCTCCTCAAGTATAGGAGGAGAACTTTTTTTGAAAATTAGGGCAATCAAAGCATCTGTGTATATAGGCTTGAGTCAGTAATACCCACCTAATAAAGACCTAGCCTGCAACAAAGTAACCACTCTCTCTATAGCCGTCCCCGGTTGCAAAGGGTAAGTGATCTTGCTTACCCTTTGCACCAGGGGAAAGCCAAAGATGATGTTCAAAACAGATGTCCCAGACACTGCTAAATGTCAGTGTCTAAGAACAAGATTTGTACTCAGTAAGGGGAGATAGAAGTCTATTTCAGCAAGAGGGGAGCCACGAGGTTGAGGAGGGCCAAGACAGAAACTCAACTTAGTTCCTTGAGTTCTCCTTGGGAGAGAAACAAGTTCTGGCAAGGAAGGAATGGAGCCACTAACAGGATAAAACAAGACACACTCAGAAATTTCCCTCTGCTGTTTCTCCCCTCCAGACTTGAGCTAGCTCCCTCCACTTGAGCTCTTTTAAAAGGAGACTTCAGATATGGCCAAATCCCTGGTGGCTTTTCATCAGATTTCCCAAAGGAAGTTCTGCCCTCTTCACATAATTCACTCCCTCTTTATCTACTGGACCCTGCATACTACCAACTTCATTTTTTGCTTCTTCAAGCTGATTCTCTCCAGATTTCCTTACCTTTGTTACCCTTCTTATTTAGTGACTATCATTGTCTCATTATGCTCTGTAACTGCAAGGGAGTTAATTTTTATTCTGCTGTCCATATGCTTTCCAAAAATATTGGGTTCTATTCCTATGGAAGAAGATGAACATGCATATTATGGGGGGGTTATAGCTACAAGAGTCATGCAGAAAATGAAAAATAGACCACTTGATTTAATCCAGTATTTAACAAAGCAACTTCCCTTCTTCCTTCCCCCCATCCCAGATTCCCATGTAATATCCATATTCAACTTCATCCATAGGATTAGTACTTGCTACTCCATGTGACAGTGTGACTGAGGTCTGGCCAATGAGATGCAGGTGGAATGATTGTGTGGCAGCTTCTTGGAAACTTCCTTTACTAAAAGCTGGTACATGCCCTTTGCCTTTTCTTCTTTGTCTCTTCCTCCATCTTTCTGTCTCAAATGTGAATGTGATGGTTAGAATTCTACCTACCAGATAAAGGCAACATTCCAAGGAATAGGGGACAATGAACTGGAAGAAACCTGGCTCTCTGAAGAGTTGTGGAACAAAGCAATCATAACAGCCATAGACTGCCTATCTCTTTTTGTAAAGTCTCCTCTGATCCCTCCAGACAGAATAACCCACTTCCTTCAACATTCTTATGGTACTTTGTACAGAGCTTTCCTCTAGTTCGTATGCTATTGAATTAAACTTCTCTCATGCACAGGGGTAGCAAAGCAAAATCCATCCTGATTGACTGACAGTGGATATTGTATTGAGAAGGTACCTGAGCTTAAGTTTTTGTAAAGTGGAAAAGAGAATTCACAACTGATTGGTGTTAGTGACATGGATATGGGGGAGGAAACTAGTAATTTACCCCATAGATTTGCCACCTCTGAACTAGGCAAATATCTATTTCATTTTTCAACTATGATTTATTAATGATAGGAACGAATTTTTTTTAATTTTCTATTTCCAGTGCCAACTAGATCACAGGGTAGAATGCAAATTGCATGAGTTTTAAAGATAAAATGAGACACCCAAATTAACTTTCCAACTGTGAGAAGCCACTTTGAGGTACTTGGTCATTCTCCTCTTGCTTGGTTATCCTTCAGTGGGAAAATCTGAGATACCCTGGGAAATCAGGAGCTGAAGAACAGCAATGTTATCCTACTGGAATTGTTGAAACATGAACATGGTGATTTATTTTCTAAAAATATATCACTGATTTTTATCTTTGGATTCAATCAGACCGAAGATTATTTCTTATGAGAAAAATCCTCTGAATCAGGGTTCTGGCAAATGACTAATAGAATAGATGGGAGCCTGATGGATACAGTATCTATGGCTAGTTGGGGTTCCTCCCTCCAAATTCTAAAAGTAAGGGTTTCTGAACAAGACCAAAGCAACACAGATATATTTTCCTGCTCTGATCTCAGATTCCTTCTCCCATTCAAGGCTAGTTCTTCTTCGTACTGCAGACCTCAGCCTCTCCTGTCTCCTAAGTGGCCTCTCTACATCATATACCCCTTTCCTGAATCCTCATCCTTTCTATGAACTTGTTTCCTTTAGCAACATATTAAAATCTCCCCCACCCTGAAGCCCTAGGCCCTGCTCACTGTTTAAGTCCTGTGTTCCATGCTAGAGATGGTCTTTCTTTGTTCTTCTTCATAGCCAAGCTTCTGAAAGAAAAGATGATGCTACCTGCATTCTCTACTTCCCTTTCCACCACATTCCGCAGAAGCTGCCCTTACTAAAGAAAAAAACCTCTTTTTTTTCTGAACTCCGCAGAGCCTCTTTAGAGAGGCAGGATAGGGTAGTGGTAACAAGCACAGACTCAGAAGCCAGACTCCCAGTGTTTAAATCCCCATTCTGCCTCTTATCAACTGCATGATTTTGCCCAGATTACTTATCCTCCTTGTACCTCATCTTCCTCATCTATAATATGGGATTATTGTGAGAATTAAAGCACACAGGGTTGTTGGATGATTAAGTGAGCTAATACTATAAAGTGCCTATAACAGCACTTAGAACATAGTAATTCTCATGTAAACTTTATCCAATGTTCTTTGGTGACATCTCATCTGATCTCTTTGACATTGCTCTCAATAACCTTTTAATTGAACCTCTCCTCCCTTGGTTGCCATGACCCATTTTTTTCATTTTCCTAATTTTCAGGCTACTCTACCTTATTCTTTATCCTTGTCTCCAGGCTTCCTGTTTTGCTTCTCTCTATATGTAAAACTAAAATAAAATCATCCTTCTAAAGATTTTAAGATTGGGGATAATTGAGCTACTCCATGAATGGATTCCCATTTCTTACAAGATAAAGTCCATTAACTGTAATCACATTAAAACATCTCTGACCTATTTCCCATCTTCCATTCCAGTCCCATCTTCAACTCCTTGCTGCCATTCCTTCAAGCCTCACCTCATGCCCCACGTTCTACAGAGTCATTTCTGACCCTTTCTCAAACAAGTGCTCCTTCTCTCTGCTCCCACACTACCTTATGTAACTTCTACCTCTATCACACCACTTGCTCTCTCCATAGTAGGCTGTGAACCGTTAGAGGAATGGGACTGATTCTTTCCTGCCTTTAAATTCCTAATACTCAGCATCGTGTCAGGTGAATTGGAAGTGCTCAATAAACATGTGTTGAGTGAATGAAACAATGAATAAAATGAGCTCTTTGCTTGGGTCAATGTATCTTTAAAGAAAAAGCTGAAGAGTTCAATTCAACAATTATTGAGACCTTCCTATACACAGTGCAGGAATCAGAACTCAGTACTTTTCCACTATACAGTCACCACTATTGATACAGCCCTATAAGTACAATGATGGCAAGCACAGGCTCTGGTATGAATATTCATATTTCAGCTTCACTAGTTACTAAATGTGTGATCTTGGGCAAGGTACTCAATCTCTTCCTGCACCAGTTTTCTCCTAAGATAAAAATAATAATAAACATCTCATAGAATTTTTTTTGAATTTTATTTTATTTATTTTTTTATATATCAGGTTCTTATTAGTTATCCATTTTATACATAGTGTATATATGTCAATCCCAGTCTCCTAATTCATCACTCATAGAATTTTTGTTACAAGTTAAAGGGATAATACGTGTAAAATGATGAGAACAATGTCTGGAACATATCACATACTCTAAAGTTATTAAAAATTATTTCAAATATTAAGAAGGCTCTGGATAGAATATTTGGGACTTATTTGGAAGTTTTGATTAAAAACAAACATGAAACTAAGCTGCAACTACTCTGGGGAAGAATTCCAGAATTAGGAACATGATTAGTTAATCTTGAATAAATGACTGTTATGACCCTGATGATACTCTCACCACTCCCTAAACTGAGTATTTTTCTCCCAATCCAAGTTCTTGGTCTCATTACCCAGTTTTTTGTCCTCTATATTCCTAGTACTAATCCTTCCCCTTTGATGTCTGAGGGATTTTAGGAAACTTTTTTTTCATTGAACAACTGAGCAAGGGGAAATGTAGATATAGGTATATTTACTTCTCTCTGAAGGAAATCTCATTTCTGCTCCAACCCAAACATAGGTGATTACTTAAGTTGATTCCAGCCCATAAACAATCAGGAAGGACTGGGAAACCTACAATCAGAGCAGTCCTATCCTCCTCTGCAGTTTTCTCTACCCACACAAAGCCAACACTATCCCCCCTTTAAAGCATTTCATTCATCTCTCTGGCCACATCTTGGGTGACGGAGCTCTTCCACTGTGTTTTGGGATCCTCCATTTCTTCCAGATCCTTCGGGGTGTTTTCCACTGGGTCGGTGGCATCCATGTCTTCTGAGGCTCCTCCTGCCTCGAGTCCTCTTTTAACAGCCTTCAGGAAAGAGAACATAAGTCGGAAACTGTAATATAAACAGGGTTGCTTCTTCTTAGACAAGGTGGCAGTGGGGTCCTCTCGTCACCCCCAGACGTCCGTAGCATCAGAAAGGATCCCTAAATAAAGTCCTCCACTGCTCCGCCCCGAAACACCAAGGGCCCCGGAGCGCAGGCGCCCCAGGGCCCCGCCCCCTGTCCAGAGGCTCGGCCCCTATTGGCCCAGAGGCCGGGGGTGGAGCACCCTAGTGGCTGAACAGGGGGTGATCATGTGATTCGAGGGGGCGGGGCTGCTCCGGCTGCTTCCCAGCTAGGCTGAAAGGGCTCGGGTAGCCGGCCTTGTCGGCCCTTAAAGCGCCCCCTGGATGGCCTGGCCCCAACTGCCCTCGCCGAGCCACGCAAAGGGGGCTGCTTCTGGCTCTAGTCGGCCTCCCAGGTTGGCTTTCCTTCTTTTCCCGAAGGTGGGCCCTTAGGTTTACCGCCCGGAGCCTGCGGCCGCCGGGAAACCCAAAGCCGAGTGTCCGGAGAGTAACCGGAAGTGCCGTCCCAGGCGGAGAGGCGGCGCCGGCTGCTGCCGTGGTAAGCGCGGCCCGCGGGGCCTGGGAGGGGCATGGACTGCGGGGCCCAGGGATCGGGGGAGGGGTTCTGCGGGACCGGAGACCCCCTCGGCCTCCGCCTGGTAGGAGCAGCCTCTGGTCCTCGCAACAGAGCAGGGTCTGGGACCCCCCCTGACGGCGACTGAAAGGAGGTCAATGAAAAGTTGAAGGAAGAGAAGCTTAGTACTATCGTTCCTGGAGATAATAGTGAACACTGCCAGGCACTTTTCTAAGTGATCTAAGTGTATCTTTCACTTTGGGGGGGAAAATCAAAACAAGGACGTTGAATGTTCTCCACCCACCGCCCACCCCTATCTTTAAGGCAGAGATTGGTCATGTTGCATCGAATCTGTATGCACAAAAATCTGGTTTGTTTAATCATTCCATAACCATTTTTGGAAACAGGCATTATATATAGCTTTGTATCATATGCCCTTATCAACTGCATCTTGAGGTTTATAGTGGTAGAAGAATGGGTCATTGGTCTCAGAAGTTGAGGTAAAAATTGAAACAAGTAGAACAGGACTCAGGGCTTTATTATGAAGTTAAGGTTAGTCATTACCCAGAGGGATTCTCGATGTTTTGTCTAGAGCTGTTGGGAAGGAACTGATGGCTACCAGTGGCAGGTGCTTCTCGCAGGAGAAAACAGAATGTAAGGAAAGGTGGGAAGATGTAAGTTACGGTTGAAAGATACTGACCAGACTGGGGAGTAAATGGAACCAATTTTTTGATGTCCAAGCCTCAGAAAAGTTATAAATTTCACAAAAATTATAAATTTCTACATTATTGATTTTTTTTCCTTTAGGAGAGGGAAGAATTGAGTGTTGTGAATAGTTATGGACTAGAGACCTTTTGGAGCCAAAAGGAAGATAGTCTTGAGTCTTTGTTGTTATGGTAAGTAACATACCAGGCTGTATGTTTCTATATAAACGGTGGATTTTTGAGGGCGGAGGAGAGGGAAACTGGGGGAGACAAGGAGGAATGGGAGAAGATACATGGAAAGAAGATACATGACCCTTTCTTAGCTCCTGAGATAGCAGAGTGCTAAAACCGAGTCCTGTCCTACGAATTTAAGTGTATTTTCTACTCCTTTTCAACAGGTTTATTCACAATAGGCTTTTAGTAATTCCTTTGTGATTGATTTGCAGCCCCCAAAAGGCAGTATGCCCTATGCTTAAGCAGGCCCTGGAGTCAGAAGATGGAGATTTAGATACTGGCTCTGCTACTTACTAGCTGTGAATTCTTACGTAGTTATATAACTGCCCTGAGCATCAGGTTTTCTATCTGTAAGGCGAAAACATTGGTATTCATACCTATTTTACAATCTTGGGAAGATTAAATGAGATAATCCATGTAATCAATGAAAAATAAATGAGGTAATCCCTAGCCTGGGACCTGATACAGTAATCATTATCTAGTTTTTTAGATAACACTTTATCGACTTTATCTGCTTGTCACGTACATCCTTTAACTGTAAGGATAGCCTTGGGCTTTGAAGTTCTGTACTCAACCTGTCTGCCTATTCTGTGCACTCTGATCCTAGCCATGGAAGAGAGAACCAGTCTTTTCCTAGGAAGAGGTAAGAGAAACCTCTTAGCGAAGGGTACCCTGAAGCTAAGACTTGAAGTATATATTTGGGTTTGCCAGATGGACCAGCCAGGGCTACTAGCCTAGCCTGTTATATTGCTACTGAGGCTTAGAGGATGATGATGGCTCTATTTTGGTTCTGATATTCATTCATATTTTTCATTCATTCTACAAATGTATTCTAGACGCTAGGACTATTGCAGTGAACAAAAGACTAAGTCCTAACCCTAATGGAAGTTATATTCTAGTAGGAGAGAGACAAGTTAACAAATATAAGATATATACCACAAAGTTGGATGATGATAGGTGCTATGAAGAGAAATATTGTAAAACAGGCTAAGGGGACGTAGCTATTTTAGATGAAGTAGTCAGGGTGTGCCTCTTTTTGAGGAAATAATTTTCAGTCAGAGACTTGATCAAATAAAGGAGCAAGCTACTTGAGGGGAGAGCATTCTAGGCAGAAGGAGCAAGTGTAAAGATTCTGATGTGTTGTGTGAGGCTGAAGGTAGGGAGAGGTACCACATTATGCAGCGCAGTGAAAACTTTAGGTTTTATTCTTAGAGTGGTAGGAAGCAGTTATAGTATTTTGAACTAGGGAAGTGTCATGGATTACTTTAAATTTTGACAGCCAGACTGTATTTTATTTTCTAGGTGCTGACCTCTAAAAGACTTCCTTATTTTTAATTTTTTCCTTATTTTTAATTTTTTTCCTTGGTGCCCTACAATTGATTGGCTATTTAGGGCAAATATGATACCCTGGGCTGATAAAATTAGGGAATATTGTAATTCATTTACCAGGCTATGACCATGCTCAGAATCGTTTATTTCCACTCTACTCTCCTTTTGACCTTAACAGTAACACACCTTTTAAAAGACAAGACTCCCATACAGCCAGCATCTTAGAGTAGCTATTTGTCTGTATGGATGCATATCTTTACTTAGTTGTGATTCTAAAGTCTTCCTTTTCCTCCTAGCATTCTCCATAAATGTTTTTCTGGTTTTTGCTTAATCTTCATATTAATCATTAACTGATTATTATTTATTATTTAGTTAACTATTTTAAATGGATTTTGAACAAGGCTTTGCATAAGAGACAGGCACAGAGGATGAGCTCAAGAAATGTTAGTGTTTTTGTGACTGTGAAGATGGAATTAAGAAAATAATAGAACCTACCATTTATTGAGCATCTGTTGAGACCCAGGCATTGAGCCACGTCCTTTATTGACAGTGTCTCGGTTCCCATGGCAACTCCTTAAGATATGTAATGGTATCTTAGTTATTTTATCGAAATTGAAGTTTGAAGCTGAAGGAAGTAACTTACCCAAGTTCTCATAGCTACAAAAGAGCACAGTGGGAAGTTGAGCCAAAATCTGATTCCAGAGTTTGAACATTCAGCTTTAACTATCACAATATACTAACTCTCAGCTCCCATGTTCTTTTTTTTTTTTTAATTTATATATATATATATATTTTTTTTTTTAATTTATTTATTTTTGGCTGCATTGGGTCTTCCTTGCTGCACGCTGGCCCTCTCCAGCTGCAGCGAGTGGGGTCTACTCTTCATTGTGGTGCGCAGGCTTCTCACTGCGGTGGCTTCTCCTGTTGCGGAGCACAGGCTCTAGGCGTGCAGGCTTCAGTGGTTGTGGCAGTGGGCTCAGTAGTTGTGGCTTGGGGGCTGTAGAGCACAGGCTCAGTAGTTGTGGCGCACGGGCTTAGCTGCTCCACGGCATGTGGGATCCTCCCGGACCAGGGCTCGAACCCGTGTCCCATGCATTGGCAGGCGGACTCTTAACCACTGCGCCACCAGGGAAGCCCTCAGCTCCCATGTTCTTAAAAAACAAAATAAGATACATTTAAATTTTGAAGTAATTTCAGATTTACAAAAAAGTTATAAAATAATATAAAGAATACCCATACACCCTTCACCCACAGTCCCTAAATGTTTACATTTTACTATGTTTGTTTTATGAGTCTGTCTATACTAATTTCTCTATACATACATGTACCTATATGTACATTTTTTCTGAACCTTTTGAGAGTAAGTTATAGACATAATACCTCATCTCAAACTACGAGAGAATTAGGCCCTAAAGTCCTAAGACATGCTAAGCCCTGAAGTAATAGGTATGCAATGAATTAACTTCTCTCCCATGTGTGTTCAGTGCTACTAGCTACATGCCATCCTTGGGAGAATTGAAAAACTAGTTACTCAAGTCATTTTCTGTAGGGCTTCGTTCTTTGCCAGAACTCTAGTTGAGAAAGCCTGTCCTAAATACTCAATTGTTTATTCCCTGAAGACAAGGCTATTCTCTTATATTATCATTACAGTTATCACAGTCAAAAAATTAACATTCATATAATACTATTATCTGATCGCCAGACATTATTGGGGTTTAGCCAATTGTTCCACTAACGTCCTTTGTAGGAAAAGAAAAATAAGTTTTTTTTGTTGTCCAGGATCCATTCCACCATCACCCATTTCATTTAATTTTCATGTCTTTATTGTGGAACATATCCTCAGACTTTGTCTTTAGACTTCTTTTCTTTTAAGTTTAGGCCATTTATTTGGCAGAATTTTCCTCAGTTTGGGTTTGTCTGATGTTTCCTCATGATTAGATTCAGGTTATACATTTTTGGCAAGATAGCACAGAAGTGATGTTCTGTTCTTCTCTTTGCATCATATTAGGAGGCAACTATATATCTTGTTACTGGTGATGTTAACTCTGATCATTTGGTTAAGGTGGTGTCTTCCAGGTTTCTATACTGTGAAGTTACTTTGTCTTTGTAATTATTAAATATCTAGTGGGGAGATATATTCAGATTGTGTAAATATCATGATTCTCATAAAACTTTCATCCACTATATTTTTGCCTGAAACAGTTGTTACTCTTCATTGGACATGTGATGTCTTTAATTCCATCATTTATTCTACATTTAATTGTTGGCTTTTTTAATATAAGAAAAAACTTTCCCTTCTCGCTCACTATTTATTCACTTTTTTTGGGGGGGGGGATAAATAAAACCAAACGTTTATTTACACCAAAGAATTCCAGCACTGGATCTTTCACATATGAAGGACAAAGTATTATGTATATACAGACAGCAAGGGGTGGCAGGGCTGTAACAAGAGAGTTTAGTTTTCCCACAATTACAGGTCTACCATTTCAGTTTTACTGGAAATAGTGGCTCTGCTCCTACCTCTCAGGTACATTTACAAGACTGACGGGCAGGTCTTCTCAATGGATGGCATCTGAGGGAAGGGGAAGGTAGGAGGAAAAGAAGGTAGAAAGCTTAAAATAAAATGCAGTGGCCACGTCTCTCATTAGCTCTTCAAGAGTTGCTAGCATGAAACCAACATAGACAGTGTTTTTTTCTTTTGTAAAAAGCAGTAATTATACACAGTAACTAACTGAATTCAAAAGGGCCAAGTCAAAGAAAACTGAAAAAGATTTTGCCTTCCCCCTCCTACCAGCTGTAGAGCATGTTGGGAGATGAAAGGGGAGAGGACCAAGGTAAGGATCCTGGGAGGGACGGTATTAAAGTTTTAAACTGAACTGAAACTAAATTATAAGTGAGTTGCATTTAGGTTAGGTCAATAAGACATGATTCATACTGAACAGTCGTTTTCAGGACCTGTCTGCACTTTGGGTAGATTTTCAGCATCTCAGTGTAACTAAGACATATTTCCACTAGATTCACCAGTATAACCCCACTGAAGCACTTTTGGAGTAAAGTGATATAAGTGACTAGCAGTACACTGCTCTTGTAGGTTGGGTCCTTTCTTCCTCCTTCCTTCCCACCTCCCTTCAAGAAGCTACATTTTTGTAATCTCTGGAGGAGAGCATGAAATACAAACCCCTCAAGGTGTGGGATGGTAGGGGAGCAATGGTGGGCATGGGAAGAAATCTCCACCCAAACACAACAGCCAGAATTGAGACTGGTTTATTTTTGTTCTTTAGGGATGAGGAACTGAATTTGGAAGGGGAGAAAAAAAATTTGTCCGTGAAATATTCCACCTGCAGATAATTTTTCAGGGACTCCCCTGAGTTATGAAAAGTTCGAGTTAAAAAAAAAAGAAAGAAAGAAAAAAAAAAGAAAAAAAAGAATATCAGCCTATTATAATTTTTTTTTTAATAACTGAACTACTATAAATCCACAAGCAACGGTTCAGACACGGTGCTTCTGAAGTGTTTCACTCCTCCCCGCCAGGCGCCAGCTGCATCAAGGGAGTGAGTGGACTCCCCAGCCTCTGCTCAGGCATCAGGAGACAGAAGGGGCCGTTACTGCTGAGCGCCAGCGGCAGCTGGAACAGACACCCCGAGGGGGTTGGCAGCAGCAATCACTGGTGTAGCCTGCCCAAGGTCCAAGGGCTGAAGGGGTTGGCACTGAAGAAATCCCTGACATCATATTGGCGCTGCTGACAGGCATACTGCCCCCTGGCATGCTAGATGAGCCCATTCAAGCCTGGTCCTTCACAACAGTGTAGAAATAGGGGTGCTCCATGGCCTCTCTTGCGGTGAGCCATGAGTGGTGGTCATACCGCATCAGCTTGTCCAGGAAATCCAAGGCCTCAGGGCTGACCAGGTGCTGGTTTTCACTGTGGACAAAGCGTTGCCATCGCTTACAGGAATGTCTGCCCAAGATACCGTTAAAACGTGGATCTAATTCAATGTTGTATTTGTCAATATAGTCATGTAAATCTTCTGTCCCCAGAACCTTGGCTGTCCTCACCAACTGATCATAATTGTCATGTCCATGGAAAAATGGCTCCTTTCGGAAGATCACACTTGCCAGCATACAACCCAAGCTCCACATACCCAAACTATAATCATACATCTGATAGTCTGCAAGTAGCTCAGGACTTTTGAAATATCGGGAAGCAACTTGGACGTTATGTTCTTGGCCAGGATGGTAAAACTCAGCCAAAGCCCGGTCTATTAGCCGTAGCTTTCTGTGCTCATGATCAATCATAACATTATAGGGCTTTACATCTCTGTGCATAATCCCCATCCTGTGACAATAATCCAGGGCCTTCAGAATCATACATGTAAAATCGAATATCATAGTCTGTTAACGTCTGGTACAATTGCTTGAAGTCTGTGTTGTTTACGTGTTCAAAAACCAAGGCGGGAGTTCGTGACACAGGGTCTTTTACAATGTCTGCCAGTGTGATGATGTTGGGACCGCCTCGCAAATTCTCCAAAATCTTTATTTCACGCTTGATTTTCTTCTTCTTTACTGGCTTGAGAATTTTAACACAACTTTTTCATTATTTGTGATGTTGATGGCTTCAAATACTTCACTGTATTTACCCGGGCCTAATTTTCTAACCAGCTGGTAGTCATCTTGATTTCCCCATTCCACCACATGTGACTTGTAATCCCAGTACTCTCGGGGTCTGTGCGTATTAACATCTGTGTAAACTCTGGCCCTGCTTGGCATGGGTCCCGACATGTCAGACAGGTTGGCGGACAAAGCTGGACTTGACGTTTGGAGAGATGGCAGTCACTGTGTTGAGAGGCAGCTGGGGGTAAGACCTTGTTTCAGAACTGTTTCCTTCAAACTGTGGTGGAAGCTGCAGTGGCGGCGGCCACTCTCCCCTCTCTTCACACAGACAATATGGCGGCGGCAGACTATTTATTCACTTTTTAAATGAGTATGGATTCATGGATTCTTATTGTGTTACTAATTTATGACTACCATTATTTATTTTGATGTTGTTTGTTCCAGATTTGTATAGTGGCAGCCCCTTCAGCCTGGCTCCTGGGTCCACTTGGCATATTGTCACCACTTTTTGAGCACTTCCTTATTTTCTGACACAACAAGATGTTCCAGGTTCATCTTGTACTTTCTAAACCCTGGAATTAGCCATTTCTCCAGTGAGCCTTGATTCCTTTCAATGGGAAACGGTGTTTAGAAACCACGCTCTAAGTGCTTGGTGTGCTCATTACTACTGGGATTTCATCGTTTCTGTGACCTCTCAGCTAGACATTAGTAGAAAAAAAGTACACACTTTCACATATACACACATTTCTATTTTTTCTGTATATACTTAGAAACCTTGACCTCATACTGATACTTCTAATTCCAGTTAAACACTACAGATGCAGAGTTCATTCTAGCCTTTCCCTTTTCTGTGTTTGTAACCCCCTTCGCTGACAATGAAGCATCTGGGTGCCGTTATATTTATTTATTTGTTCATTCCTAGGCTATACATTAAGTAGTGAACCTTTTCCACTCTAGGGGAAAACTCCTACTAATTAGAGTTCAGTAATTGTTTATAGTCCTTTTTATCTTTAGTTTGAGTTTATATAATCCTAATACTGTATTATAAAATTATTTGAGTTATTTTTCCCCCTCCTGGGTGGTTTTGTTATTAATTTGAAATACAGACTTGTTTGTTTTATTTGTATTCCATTTTAATTTTTTTCTCCCCCAGCTTTTCTATTTATTTATGTATTTGTTGAATATGTGAAATGTAACAGTTTAAAAGGTAAAAATGTGTGTTTTACAAAAATGTATATACTAACAGAAGTATGACTCTCTTTCCATCCACCCTTTGGTACCAGTTTCATTTTCCTGTCCTTTTGATCCCATTTACACCTACCTTGTGATGATAACCAAACTCATTAGTTTCTTCTTTTCTGAGTTTCTTTTTGGCCAAATGAATAGATACATGTGTAGTTTCTCATTTCTACTTCATTCTTACACAAAATGTAGCATACTTTTTTACACCGTTGCTTTCTAAAATTTACGGTTTATCCTAGAAATTGCTCCACATCAATTCATCCTGTTTTACAGCTACAAAGTACCTCATTATATGTGAACATACCTCCTCTGTGCCAGGCACTGTCCCAGGTGCTAGGGAAACAGCAGCAAATGAAATGAACTAAAATCCTTGTCCTTTAGGGGCTTACATTCTATGGAGAAAAATAAAACAGGAAAGGAGAGAAGGAGTGTTGTATGTGTGGGTCAGCTGGGGTGGAGGTGTGTCATAATTTAAAATAGGATGGTCAGTCAGGCCTTACTGAGACTATGACAGTTTACCAAAGATTTGAGTGAGGTGAGAGAGGGAGCCTTGAAGATCTAAAGGAAGAGCACTTTAGCAGGGAGAGACTCCAAGCACAAAGACCTTGAAATGGGAATGGACCTGGCTTGTTTGAACAATAGCAAGGAAGCCAAGGTGACTAGCGTGCAGTACACACGAGAAGAGCAGGGAAGTGTGTCGGAGTGGTAACTAGGAGTCAGATTTCCTAGGGACTGGTAGGTTCTAATAGGAGCAGTTTTGGTGGAGTAGTGAGGGTATTTGATTGGAGTATGTTCCAGAAACCTTGGAAAATAAGAATTAAAGACAATAAACAGGTTGATTTCTTTTGAGGAATTTTGCTGTAAAGAGAAACAGAAGTGAGACAATAGATCGAGCGTGAGGTGGTTGAGAGAAGTTTCTTGTTAGTGCTTTTGTTTTAGGAGAGAGGTAACAGCTAGTTTGCTGATTAGTGTGATCCAATAGGAAAGAACAAATTGATATTGCAGGAGAGAGAGGATAGAATTGCAGGAGTGATGTCTTTGTGGCAAAAAGGGGTGGAATCCAGTACACCAATGGACAGGCTGTCCTTAGATTGAGCAGGGGCAGTTTGTTATCCGTGGTAACAGAAGGAAAGATGGAGAGTGCATGACCACACTTGGAAGAGGTTGGTTGATGTGGTGGGAGCATGTGGAAGTGTTTTTTTTATGTTTTTGGTTTTTGGCTTCCTTAGATTTTCTCAGTAAAATAGGAAGCAAAGTCATCCTATTTTTTTTTTATCAGCAGTAAGTTGGGATTTTTCTTTTTGAGCAAGCTTTGTGCTCATACGACCATATCAAAGCAGAATCTTAGGCCCCTTTATCATAATAATAGTTATTATAATAGCTAACACAGAGTGCTTACCATGAGATAGATCGTGATTAATTTATTATTCACCTCAATGATGTGAGATAATTTCCATCATTAATCCATTTTATAGATGAGGAAACTACATACAGAGTGATTAAGTAACTTACCTGACATCACACAGCTAGGATGATAGTCATAGAAACTTACTTTCTCTCTCTTTGCACTGGGAATTCTAATGATCATTAACCATTTTCTTCCAAACCTCACTATAGAAAGGACTGCACACATACTCATAGCCCCTTTTGGACTGTTTTCTTCATGAGCAGGCGTACTAATTATTAGGCGTCTTGATTATTCAGTTGAACCAAAGGAAGAGGAGGAATCCTGGTTTTGAGATCACCTGAGTTCATTAAAGAAACAATTCTTCCTGGTACTTGCCCTGTATGTGTTGCTGATTGGTTTTATACTAGCAAAGAGGAAAACTAACTGCTTTCAACCCCTGTAAAACCTAGAGCACTTGTGGACTTTGATGCAGAAATTCTGTCTTTTCTGCAGCAATTTTAATTTTGAGCATTTTTTTCTTAGTTAAAGGAATATAAATAATACTTCTTCTTTGTCTCACAGGGTTGGAAATACCAAGTAAAGAATTAGTATATATGATGCTGGAAACTTGCAGAGAGGAGCTGCTCATGACTGAAAGGTCTAAAACAGATGTATCTTTCAAGTTCTCATTGAGAAAATGACTGTGAAGAAAATGATGGGTCAGGAAGACCAGTGGAAAACTCCCTAGGAGAGAGCCATAGAAAATGTACACTTCAGAAGAGAGGTATAATCAGAGAACTCAAAAAAGGAAAATATATCATGTGTGCCCTCAGAAGGGTAAAAAGATTTTTATTCATGTGCATGAGATTGCTCAAATAGATGATCAGATATACCAGTGCCTTGAACGTGAGCAAAACTTCTGTGAAAACTTAGCTCTTATTATGTGTGAGAGAACCCATACTGGGGAGAAACCTTATAGATGTGATATGTGTGAGAAAACCTTCATCCAAAGCTCAGATCTTATTTCACACCAGAGGATCCACAATTATGAGAAACCTTATAAATGTAGCAAATGTGAGAAGAGCTTTTGGCACCACTTAGCCCTTTCAGGACACCAGAGAACACATGCAGGTAAAAAATTCTATACATGTGATATTTGTGGCAAGAATTTTGGTCAGAGCTCTGATCTGCTTGTCCACCAGCGAAGCCATACAGGCGAGAAACCATATCTATGTAGTGAGTGTGACAAATGCTTCAGCCGAAGTACAAACCTCATAAGACACCGAAGAACTCACACAGGTGAGAAACCATTTAAGTGTCTGGAGTGTGAAAAAGCTTTTAGTGGGAAATCAGATCTTATTAGCCACCAGAGAACTCATACTGGTGAAAGGCCCTACAAATGTAATAAGTGTGAGAAAAGTTACCGACACCGTTCAGCCTTCATTGTTCATAAAAGAGTTCATACTGGGGAGAAGCCCTATAAGTGTGGTGCCTGTGAGAAATGCTTTGGCCAGAAATCAGACCTTATTGTACACCAGAGAGTCCACACAGGTGAGAAGCCGTATAAATGCTTAGAATGTATGCGAAGTTTTACTCGGAGCGCCAACCTAATCAGGCACCAGGCAACTCACACTCACACTTTTAAATGCCTGGAATATGAGAAGAGTTTCAGCTGTAGTTCAGACCTTATTGTGCATCAAAGAATTCACATGGAAGAGAAACCACATCAGTGGTCTGCATGTGAGAGTGGCTTCCTCCTGGGCATGGACTTTGTTGCCCAACAGAAAATGAGAACTCAGACAGAGGAGCTGCATTATAAATACGGTGTCTGTGATAAAAGCTTTCACCAGAGCTCAGCCCTTCTTCAACATCAGACAATCCACATCGGTGAAAAACCATATATCTGTGATGTGGGTGAAAAAGGTCTTGAGCTCAGCCCTCCCCATGCATCAGAAGCCTCACAAATGTCTTGACCAGACAAGAAGTTATAATGCCATAAAAAATGTATTTACAATGTAAGAGAACTCCTTAAGATGAAGAACTCTAAGCAAATCTCAGACTTTCCTCAGAGCTCAGATTTCACTGCGGACCAGAGAATCTGCAGTTGTAGGAAGTTGAGAAATGGTTTGCCCAGAGAGCTGTCCTTACAGAACCTTATCAACCACTCCAATGAGAAACCTTACAAATGCTCTGAGTTTGGGAAAACCTTTAGTCCAAGCTTGTATCTGATCACCCACAAGAGGATTCATACAGGTGGGAAACCTTACAAATTTGGTGAATGTGAGAAAGCTTTCTAGCAATGGTCACCTCTTCTCATTCCAAGAGAATTCACATTGGTGGACAGCATTTTTAATACCCTGTGTCAACAGTGCTTCAGAGAGTGTGCACATTTCGTTGGATGTCAGAACACCCCACTGGGGAGAGACCCCCACAAGTGTGAAGAAAGCTTCTAACAGAACTATGACTTTCTTACCAATCAGAGAAGCCATACAGGTGAAAATTTCTATATTTACCTTGAAGGTGGCAGAAGCATTAGGTGGAGAGCCTTCTTGGGTTTGCACCCCCCCAAAAAAAAAAAAAAAACAATCTGAGGAAAGACCTTATGAATTCTCTGAATGAGGAAAGCTTCTGTCAGTGATTGGTTTTTGTGGTATACTGGGGAACTCACATAAGTGAAAAACCCTATAAATAACCTTGAGTCTAAAAAAAGCCTTGCAGGAAATCCCTACCTTATTGTGCCCCAAAGAACCTACTCTGCAGATAATTTTGTTCTAGTAAGAGATCTAACTGTGGACTCTGTACATTTAATAGGTATGAGAAGAACTGTTCTCATAGTTAGTTGACCCATATAGTAGAGATGACTTTTAATGAGTCAATATGTAAACTTTTTTTTAGATACCCAGAAACTTTTTCTGGGAGGAGCTAGGGCAGGTCAGAGTAGGCCTGATGGGAAACTCAGGTAAAGATGCTTTTCTTTTATCTGAACCACTTAATGATTGCTTTACTTACAGTTTTTAAAATTTGGAACTCCAATAAAGAAAAGGACTGTAACCTTGAGATAGATGGTGTGGCATGTGTTACTGTTGGGGGAAAGAAGTACATTTACTTTGCCTCTGTCGATTTTGTAAGTCTTGGCTGGAATGGGGACTAGTGTGTTGATAGCAGCATGGGAACCTTTCGCTGGTTGTGAAAAGAACTAAGCAGCTAGGGAGTAGTTATCGTAGATCAAAACTCTTCCCAAGGCTTCCCCTTTGGAGGGCCAACCTCATAACGAGGTAGAATACTCAGCTTTTTACTTGTGAGTTGAGGCATACCCTCACAAGTTTCCTTTCCCTAAAATCTTTCAAATTATTACTGGTATTTGCAGTTTCAGCTTTAGAGATTCATTTCTTCTCAACTCAGAGATGCACATTCCAGGATAATAGTTATGATTTTTGCTAGTACTTTTGTGACTTCATTTATCATGTTTCTTTCAATGGTAAGATATCCTCATCAGCTCCTTGCAAAATAATTAAGAGAAAGCTGAAAGAAAGGTTTAAGCCTGAGTAGGCTTTAAACTTTACAGAGTAAAACACATAATGATGCATTATTAATGGAGAAGCTAGACTTTGATTTTGAGAATCGTGACTCAAAAGCTGGTGTTTTGTTTTTTTTTTTCCACTCCATTATCCTGCTGTTTATAGCAAATCAAGCCGCATAATGACATGCCTTTCATTTACTTCGGTTCTGCCAAGGAAAGAGAATACTTTTTATTCCCAGGGAAAAGACTGCAATCACCACAATATAAGGTATATATTTCGCTTGTAATGTAGGATTCTAAATGCTAGAAGGGAAAAGTAGTTGGCAGATTCATCAGAGGTTTAAGGATAAGCACTTATCTCCAACTTAACAGAATAATTATGATTACCTTTAATATTCTCCAGAAATACTCTAATTAATCTAGGGATCTGTAAGTGGACACTTCTGAGGTTTTTTTCTTCCCTCAGATTAAAAGACATGTAATATAAATACTTAAAACTTCTACAGTATTTGGGACTGTAGGCTTGGTGAATAAGTATTTTGAGTCCTCTGGTTTATCTTAGCAAATCCTGAACTCCAGAGAGCGTTGGTGTTCGGACTCATGGCGGTGGCCAACTGTTGCACTGCCACCTTGTGTATGGCTCTAAGCTTTGATCCTGATGACTGGTTGATGACCTTGATAATCTTAGGGTCAGAGGATATAGCTCATAGTGATAATAAGGAATCTGATTCTAGGGTGTTTTTTTCTTTCTTCTTTTAGAAAACAGGTCCTAGAAGTTTATTTGATCTGATGTATTTTAGTAATTTTCATAAATAGCTCTTATACCATAAATAGTTGCTCGGTGTGATAAAACACACAAGATGTATTTGTTTCTCTTTGGTGAAAACCATGCCTATCACTAGTATATGTTTGACAATTGTAATTCTTAAAATAGTATTGGGTGTATGGCTTGGTGGTGATGAAAATTAGTCCTTATGGCTACTTGTTAGTCATTAGAGAGAACTTGGAGAAGGGAACAGAGTTTGTATCTTTGGCAGGGCAATGACTTGCCCCTTCTTTCAACTAATCTTCCTGGTAATTGTCTCTAGTCTTTAAGTAAATTAAGAATGGACCATCCCTCAGACGGAGAACTTTGGGGGTATGAAACAGGTCTGAGGGCTTTTAACCATGGGGGGAAAAAGGTGTTGGTATTACTCATATAGAATAACCTGAGGTTGGAAAGGACCACTTGGGAGCCTGTAACCAAAACTAGAAGGTAACTTCTGGGATGGATGGAGGTTCTCTTGAAACAGTGCCAACCTAAATCTACCTCAGGTAAGTAGTCAGAGTGACTTTTTCACGATTTCAGACCAAACGAGACACTTGTATTCAGTCAATGTATTCCTATGCTTTAATGTTTTTGTTTTCCCTTAATTCTTAAATAAAAGCATTGTTCTGAAAACTCCATTTTTGCCTCCACTGTACTAAGAAAAAGCATTTCCCCTACACTTGCGTTAGAATAAAGCAGATGTTCAGGAGTCCTTTCACAGTGTATACATATATCAAACTGTCATAGTGTACACTTTAAATACCTTACAATTTTATTTGTCAGTTATATCTCAGTAAAGCTGGGGGGAAAAAGAATAAAGTGGATATTCATGTGACCCTTTGGCCTGGTGGTGATGATAGCCATTGGACCATCTCTAGAATTCCAAGATTTTTTTTTTTTTTTTTTAAGAATTCCAGGAATTTTTGATGCTAAGGCAAATAATGAATGGAAACCTGGAAGGAGTTATTGTCTTTGCTCTGCTGTAGGCATTGGATCCTTTTGGAGCCTCCCCATTGCATTACATACAGAGCACAGGGAGGAGTAATAGCTTAAACTGACCGTATTTGGGACTAAAATTCAGAAACAACAAAACTTCTGTCTATACCCTCAAAATAAAGGACAATTTTGAATTTTCAATTCCCAGTGGAATTCATGTATGACTCCAGTTCTACCTCTTATCACCTCATCTTATCATGTGTTGGAGTGAGGCAAAGGAGATGGTGTAAAAATGGTGGCACTGATTTACCTCCCATTATGAAGTTTGCCCCAGTTTACATCTGTTTGCTCTGCCACAGAATAGGTCCCAGCATTTTAAGTGGCTCTCATTGTGGGAAAAGAAAAGTTAAGACAATTTGGATGGATGAAAAGGGGAAGGGAAAATGGTACAATTTCAAGTTTTGTTTTTTCTTTTGACATAAAGTGGTGTGGCTAAAACAAGGCCTGTGGCCTTTATGCTTATCCCCCCACTTAAAGTGATGCTACATCCCAACGTTTAGCTGGGCTGTGGCGAGAAATATTTCTGGGAAAAACACTAGTCATAGCCCTTACAAGTAATTAGAAGAGAAATGGTGCCACACTCGGGTAGAAGAAGGGAAAGGTGCCTCCCAGTACACGTGTATGCCCCAAGAGTTTCTTGAAAGAGTTCTTCACATTGCTTCCTGACGGGCTGGGGAGGACTTGTATGTGACTGAAGCTTTGTTGTTTCATGCCCAAAATATTAGCTTGTGTCATTACCCAAGCAGAGATTTGGACTTTAAAGTGAGGGAGGCTGAAGGCAGTTAACCCTTGCAGAGAGAATCCTTTTTCCATCTGGCACAGGACACTTTAAAAATAGGGGTATAGGAATCCAACTCTCAGTAGTAACTGATAACATCAAATAATTGGTAATTAGTGAAGAAAGGAGAAGTCTCTTGGAGTAACTCCTGTTGTTTATCTTTTATACCCACTTTCAAATTCTCTGCAACCCTCTTGTATCCAGGAATCTTGGTCTTAATTGCCTGGCTCAGCAATTTGCATTAATGTATCTGAAAATGAGAAGTCTTTTATATGGAATTCGAAGTGAACATCCTCACTATTGAATCCAGCACCTCGTCTAGATGAGGAGCCTCAGTCTTGCAGATGAAGTTGGAGCTGCTTTGGGAGAAATGAGGGCAATTGGTTCGGGGGCAGTAGGGCCATGATTTACCAACAGGCAGTTTAAAACACATCAGTTGTTTCTGACTGAGCAGGGGACTGATAAGGAGTTGTTTGGAACAGTCACAGTTGTTTGGAACAGGGCTGCAGTGACCTGTCTTCTCTCCTCTGTCAATGTCATAAGCCCACACTCTCAGCCCTCATTCTCCAGCCCTATTCAGCCACCACCACCCCTGCATAGGATCATCTACTCCAACGAGAAAAATCTCTAGTAGAGGCCTCCTGACCACTTCAAAACAAATCTCTTTATCCTGCCTTTCTTCTCCCAAAGGAATAAACGTCCTGACTCCTTTAACATGCCAAGCACATTCTCTTCAACAACCTCTGAAACCTTCCTCATTTATCTCTCTCTAGATTTTTTCATTTATTTCCTTCATTGAGATTTTCCCTCATGTCTTCAAATATGTATAGATGCCGTTTCATTCCCTGTCTTTTTTTTTTTTTTTAAACTTTAGGTTGCCCTTAATAGGCTAGTGTTTCTCTTAATTTTCCCCTTTCCAGAATTCACCAGCTTAAAATCTATACTGCCTCCGTTTCTAAGTGTTCATTTCCTATCATGCTATAATCTGGCTTTACACAGTTTCCTACCTAGCTATTCTCTCAAAGATCATGAGCAACCTTTGAAACAAAGTGGATGATGTGCTCTCCAACACGGCACATCAGTTGCCTGCCTCTTTTTTTGTCCTTAGCAATACAGTATAGTACTGATTCTCACCCTGTCTTTCTGACATTTCTTTCTGTTGACGCCTATGTTGGCTCCTTTTTTCCTAATCTCGTAAAGCATAGGGGCTGATTACCTGCTTTTTCTTAGAAAATGTATTCATCTGTATTGTATGTCTTTTACTCAGATGTAAGTAACCTCCAAATTCTCATTCCCATAAGAGCTAATTTTAGTTTTCCAGCATCCTGAGTCATTTCTCTTAAAGGCTCAAACCATGTAAAATCCAACTCATTTCCATTTCCAACCACTGACCCATGTCCCAATTTTTCCATTAGGATTGATGGCACCACCTTTGCTGAGCCAGGGTATCATCTTTGACTCTTTCTTTTCTCTCCCCTGTCACCAGATCCTGTTATACTTTCTTCATGTCTCTCACCCTTATTCCTTCATTTGCATTCTTATTATAACCACTCTAGTCCGGAAACTTATTAGTTTTGATTTTTACAATAATCTCTCTTATCTCTCCTCTTTCTCTCCATCCTACTCAGTTCAGTAGGTTTACCTGCTTTTTACACTGTCTTATGCAACCTTAAATAGATTACTTTCCATTACTTATAGCATCAACTGTACGTTTTCTAACCTAGCTTTTACGGAGCCTAAAATTTGATCCCTTTTTAGATATATTTTCTGAAATTAATCTAGAGCTGACATTTCACCCTCATCTGTTGTGCGGCAGGAGTGTGGTTTGATGAATCGAGGGCAACTTCAAGCATGAAATACCATTTCCTTTGGTTTGTGAGCCCAAGTTTAAGCTAATTTAGCACCTAGCATTATCCTGATTAGCATTATGGGTCTAAGGTGGGCACATAAACTATGTTGGCCCAATTAGACTAAAGGAAAAATCTTATATAAACTCCTCCCCACTCAGTCCACAGGCATGGTTGATCTGGCTCTGGGGAGTGACAGAAAGCAGAGCTGAGAAAATTGCCAAGAGATGGGTCAAGAACCATGGCTGAAAAAAAGATGAGAAAAAAAGTCCTTTTTGATTACGTCTTATTGAGTTGGGTTTCTATTACTTATAACTGAAAACATTTTCATATATTCCATAAACTCTTACCTAGTTAGGCAGTTTTCCTTGCTATCCACTGAACATACTTGTTTTTTGTTTACTGTGCTTTCTGTACTTGGACTGTGTTTCATATTGCTTTCTAGCTACTCAAATCTAAATATCTGAATATAAATATCTGTACAAAATATGAATTTATATGGAACTCATACATCCTTGGAAGGCTCTCTGGTATCTGTTCTCTGATGACCGGAAGTGACTATGGAAGATATCCATGGATGAAGGACTCTACTGGGCTTGCACAATTTTATGGATTATGCGTCAGATGATACTCAATATCTAAAAGGAAGCTCAGGTCACATGGCCATCCTTTGTATCCCATTGTGCAGCATTAAGTCTCTACAAAGCCCAGTAAAGAGTGAGGAGCTTTTTCTCAGTTATTCTTTTCCTGTGAATTGACAGAGGCTTCATAGAGCATCTCTATTTAACACGGACCCTTGATGCACCATTGGATCTGGTATCATGAAGCCCAGTTACACAGAAACTTGCTCAATACTCTAAATCAGCTACAAAGTAGCTTAATGGATTTGGGGACTGAGATGAAATAAGGTAGGTAGAGTTTTGGTAAGGCTCCATCTATCCCTCATTTGGCACTTATAGGGAGGAGCTCTCCAACTATTCTTACTCATAGTGTTACTGGGGCTTCTGAGTGTTTACTGGACTTCTCCTCCCATGGGTCCTTCTCATGGAAATGATAGGACTCCACATTTCCCGGTGATCAGAAGAACTAACACATATCCCCAAACTGTCCAACTGATGATAAGTATCAGGCATTTGAATCTGAGCTTTTAAAGATTTCTAATTTGGGTCAGGCAGGAAGTTTTAGTGGGAGCCATACAAAGAGAGAACTAAGAATGTAATGACTGTTGAGTGAAGGCCCAGTATTTGAATCACTCCTGTCATAAGGAAAAAGAGGCCAATAGTGACTGGTGATGTCTATTTTAAGACAATGTGTGGCCATTATTGAACATTCGAAATATTCCCCAAAAAGTAATAATTAAAAAAGTGGTACAGAAGGGAATATCCCTCATCAACTCAGCAATCATCTCAGACTCTGAATTAGCAAATAATTCTGCTCTTTTTCTTAACCATAGTAAAGTAAAATATCACTGGCAGCAAGCCTATGCATTATATGAAAGCTGTTTAATGAAGAACAAGCATGTTTGAGGCTTATTAGTAGCTTAATCTGAAAGTGTCAACTGACAAAGAAAATAGGGTGAACGAAAAAAGCTTATTGAACAAGTTTTTCCATGGGATAGAGAACAATGAAATCCAGGGACCAAGATGTCATTGTTAACTTTGGAAGAAGAGAGCCTGCACAATAGAATCAACTGGGAAGATTTTTAACATAGCAATGCCTGGTTTCTTCCGAAGAGATTCTGATTCAATGAGTCCAGAAAGGTCAGGTACTAGAAAACATTTTTGAATCATCTCCTCAAAAGAGTCTAGTAAGTATCTAAGTTTGAGAACCACTCAAAGGCAGGAGAAATTGTGAAGATGTTTAAAGCCAGACATTAGGTGACTATTTCAAGCAGTCTGTATTATTAATGATGAAAGAAACAGATCATTCTCTACTACCTGGTATCAAAAACAAAGCTTATGCTGGAAACAGAAGCAATTACCTTGATGACCTTGGAAAAAATTGAAGATAACTTCACCAGTGGAATTAAAGGCAAGAGACTAAATCCCTATGGACTAAGAAATTTAACTAGGGGAAAAAATCCTAGGAATTTAAGCCTTTTTATTTACTCAGTGCTATTGTTTCTTCTTGGGAAACACCAGAAGGTAAGATTGGAAAAAGAAGTTTAAATTTCAAAATTTCTAGCACCTTCATGGTTTCAATGAGGCAGAAATGGATGACAACCTATACTATTTTAGATACTTCCAAAGCAGTAGATATATTTTCATCTTAACTTGGCCTACCTTAATTCATCTCATATTTAAAAGTTGAGAAATATTAGTCTTGTCTAGGTCTTGGGTTCTTTTTAAAGAATATTATGTGAATATAAGACATTATGATTTGACTGTACTATAATGTACACAACTTTAAAACTCATTCAGAGAATCTCTTCATGGATCTATTTCATTAAATCTACACTTTTTTTCCCCTAAGAAGCACATATTGAACTCTTTGTAAAGCAAAGTTCTATTTGATTAAAATAGTACTTTTTAAAATGACATTATCTTTTAGTGGCCTATACTCTAGTTTAGAGAATAAGTCATTATACAAAATAATAGGATAAAAATAAAGATGGAAGTTAATATATGTTTTATGGATTGAATTGTGTCCCTCAAAATTTATATGTTGAAGTCCCAGTACCTCAGAATGTGACCTTATTTGGAGATTTGGTCCTTACAGAGGTAATCAAGTTAAAATAAGGTCAATAGGGTGAGTGTTAATCCAGATGACTAGTGGCCTTATAAAAAGAGGAAATTTGGAAACAGACACAAAACAGCAAGATTGCCATGCGAAGATGGAGGACACATCAGGGTTATTTTCTACTAGCCAGGGAATGCCAAAGGTTGCCAGCAACCACCAGAAGCTAGGTGAGAGGCATGGAACTGATTCTTCCTTGCAGCACTCAGAAGGAACCAGTCTTGCTGACACCTTGATTTGACACTTCTGGCCTTCAGAACTGTGAGACAGGAAGGTTTGATTGTTTAGTCCTCCTGGTTTTTGGTACCTTGTTATGGCAGTCTAGCAAACTAATACAATATGATTAAATACCAAAAGTATGGTAATGGTAATAAGATGGTTGAAGCTTGTATTTTCTGAGTTCGTATGTTTTGGATTAAGCTTTATGCTGAGTTATCTTTTATTATCTTTGCAACAACACTGAGGGATGATATTGGTCTCACTATAGAATTTTTTTTTAAAGAGGATTCTTGAGAATATCACTGTTGGCAGTAGAGCAATGATTCAATCACAGACCCATCTGATCTCAAAATCCCAGTTCAGCACTCTGGTCCAAGAGCAGTAGAAGAGACCATATGACTGAATTTAGTGAATGGGGAGCATATGATCTATTAAAATGAAATAGAGTTCATGAGGGTGATGTGGTTGTTCTAGAGCTGGAGTGAAGGAACGAACTGAAAATGTTGGGGTGAGTTGGAGAACAAAGCTGCTTCTTCATGAGGGAACTAACCTGAGCCAAGACCTCATATTAGAAAATATTTGGGGATGAAAGAGTAGAATTCTCAGGGTTTGTGTCAAAAAACAATGAGGAGAAACCTCCTGAGATGGTGGGAGTAACCTCTTGTGCAGTATCCTGACCCCCAAAAGAAATAGTTGTCATTCGATTTTCTGACAGTTTGGAGCCTGTGTAGGTCTCTGACAAGGAGAGTGACATAACTCAATGGTACTAAAAACAAAAAGCAATCAGAGACTATTGTATCCACGGGAGGGGAAGTAAAGGATTTACTTTATTGAGAATTTAACAATGTTACTGGGAGAGGCAGAGGAAATTTTCAGAAGTAGCCCTGTGTTTCCAATAGGTACTAGCTTTTCTCTATATGGAATGCCATGAGAGGGTCCTCTTCGAAAGCAGGAAGATGGACTACAGCAGTGGTTCTCAAACAGTAGCCAGCATCCAAATCACCTGGAGGCTTGTTAAAACATATTTCTGATTCAGTAGGGCAGAGGTGGGGCCTGGAAATGTGCATTTCCTGCAAGTTCCCAGGGAATGTTGATGCTACTTTGTTGGGGGATTGCACTGTGAGAATCACGGCACTAAGTGAGTACTTTCCATCTGTCCTGCGGCAGGCTTTTTACTGTGTTCTGCAGGAGGAGGATGTTGCTGTGTTATAACTAAGAGAAAATACAAGTTAGTCCGGCATCCACAGAGGAACTGACCTCTTCATACTTGGTATGCCCTGACCATGTCCAAATTTTTATCTGTCCTCTCCATGTGGTTTCTCCTCAGTTTCTTATTCCTTCCAAGTGTCATTTTTGCTCAAAATTTAAACTAATTCAGTCATCTTCCTCAGCAGAGGTTTTTCTCTGTTTCTCCTCTCTCCAGTTTTCCTTTTACATATATATGTATTTAATTTATATTTGGAAGGTCCTGCTCTTGGAACTAGGAATACAGGTAAACTCAATCTCATTCTGTACTCTAATGAAGTAATTAGGCATAGCCATATAGTGTTTAATGATACATTGTTTGTAATGATCAATGACACGTGGGCCCTTAATTCAGGATTATATAGCAGAAAGCATTTTGCGAGCATTTGGATGGGGATTTTCTTTTGTGCGAAAGAAAGTAAAATACAAAAGATTGAACTAACACGGTTTAAGATTTTAGGTGTATTACTATATAAAACCCTTTGTATTACTATTTGTATAACTAAAGACAGTCTAAGATGTTCTTGAAAATCATTGAACCACAATTTTTTTGACCACTAGTGTTGCTGCAAGATATAGTTTTGCAGGTGTGACAATACAGAGAAGTTTTAATCAGCTGTTACTTTAAGCTCTCTAGCAAATTTTAAAGATTAGTTTTTGATCAGAAATTCTTATCGTTGGAAGGAATGAAGAAACACTACATGTTCCCGTGAATAGTGACACACACACACACACATAAACACAGAGACAAACACAGGTACATTCCCTGTATTAAATAATTCTTGGGAGAGTCTGTTAAACAATGCCTTTGTATGATATTGAAAAGCAATGCCAACTGCCCTTTTGCCTTATTTCAACGTTTCGATACTGTTACTTAACACGTGTCAAGAATAGGAAATATGCCAACTGAGTGAGGTACAATATTCCTATGGAAAATTAAACTCTATTTAGTAAGTTGATTACATCCTTGAACACGCTGAATGTTAGGTTGAAGTTTCTGGAGTTTTTTGAAGTACAGTAATGGCCACTAATATATATGTAAAGGATGAGCTGGAAACTTAAGGATCTTCAGAAGTAAGGGTTAATTAGCTTGTATAGTAACTATCAACATATGAGGATTAGGATTGTGGATTTTGGGTATAAAAACAGATGCACTTGTATGAATGAGAGAGTTAGTTTTAATAACAAATTCGTATGACTGTGTGACTGAGTCTTTGGGAATAAAAAGGAGTGAAGAAACCAAAATTATGGTTTATGATTATTGAGATTTACAGTTAAAGAATTAAGGGACACTATGGTTATAAATATTTTCAGAAGACAGAATAAAGAAATGGCTAAGGACACTGGTAACAAAGTATTTATGTTTCATGGAGGTGAGAACATATATGTGCATATACCTTTGGGTATCTGTACATATATAATAATTATTACAATACAATTTGAAAAGTGCTGTTGTAGAGGTGTGTTTAGAAAGTGTTGGGAGGGTTTCCAACTCAAGAGTGCTGAAGAGTATGTGTAGCAATAAACAAGGACAATGATTTAGGGGGAAGAGAGGATCAGCAAAATAAATATTACAAGGGATACATGGAAGGATCAAAGCACAGGGGTATCTGATGAACAAAACAAACCAGAGATTGATGCAGTCGTGAGTTACACACAAAGGTCCCACGTGAAAAGGCATTAACTGAAGATCTGCTCAAAGAATGCTGTTCCAGTCAGCCCCACCACCATTCTCTCTCCAACCCTCATTCCTCATGCAGAGCAGTTGGCAGCCAAGTGCATACCTGGAAGCAAAACAAATGAAACCGGTACTGCTCTGTAAGACAATAATGACATTGGCTCAGAACATTAAGAGTTCTCCTAGGGTGTTGGCACCCCTACATAAAGTTCTCCTTATTTAGGTATTTGGCCATTTTAAGTGTTAGCTCTCCTCTTACAATGCCCACATCTAATTTTCTCATTTGCAGGCTCCCCTTAAGTAACCAGTGTTCACAATTCAGTTACCCGTTCAGGGTAGAAACCTGTAGTTAATCAGAGAGTAATCCGTGCTCCTACTGTTTGCATTGTTTTAATATCACAAAGTTTCAATTGGCTCAAGTTTTAAATCAATAAACAATCATCATAAGATCTTTCAAAAAGACATTCTAATAAATGTTGTCAATAGGAACAATAGTTAGTGAAGTAACACAGTGAGAGATATAGGTACTCATCTTTCTCTCTAATGAATCCAGTAAAAAGAGAAATAGACTTTTAATAATGTTTTACAAAATTAGAAAGAGAGATAATAGAAGAAACAGATATAAAAAATACCATAATTATCAAAATGTATGATGAAAATGGGAAAGGAGAAGAAAGGCTGTTTAAGAGAATATTTTATTATTGAAATATAGTTGATATACAATATTGTTAGTTTCAGGTGTACTACATAGTGATTTGACATTTGCATACATTATGAAACGATCACCAAGATGTCTAGTAACCATCTGTCCACATACAGAGTTATTACAATATTACTGTCCATATTCCTTATGCTGTATATTGTATCCCCATGGCTTATTTATTTCGTAAATGGAGGTTTTTACCTCTTATTCCCCTTCACCTATTTCACCCAGTCCCCACGTCCTCCCATCTGGCAACCATCCATTTTTTTTCTCTGTATCTGTGAGTTTGTTTTCAATTTGTTTTGTTTTCTAGATTCTATATGTAAGTGAGAGTATGCAATGTTTGTCTTTCACTTTTAATTTCACTTAGCATACTACCCTCAAGATCCATCCATGTTGTTGCAAATGGCAAGGTTTCGGGGTTTTTTTAAGGCTGAGTAACACTCCATTGCATATGTATGCCACATCTTCTTTATCCAGTCATCTATGGATGGACATTTCAGTTGCTTCCATATCTTTGGTATGTAAATAATGCTGCAGTGAACATCTGGGTCATATAACTTTGGGGATTAGATTCAAATCAATAGAATCAAATGCAATAGAATATGACTGATCATATCGCAGTTCTATTTATAATTTGAGGAACTTCCATACTGCTATCTATAGTGCCTGCACCAATTTACAATCCCACCAACAGTGCACGAGAGTTCCCTTTTCTCCACATCCTGGCCAACAACTGTTACTTGTTGTAAAAGACATAAATTTGTGACTTTCGTGTCAAGTCTGACATGAGGAAAAGTGTATTATTATGGCTGTAACCAGCGGGTGAAATAAATTATTAAAAACTGTATACCTGTGGGGAACAAGATATGAGAATTTCCATTTTAATATGCACATTTTATTTTAATTACAACCTTTTTAAAAATTAAAGTTAAAACCAATAATATGGGAGAATAGCAGAAAACTCTAGAGATAGTTGAAATACCCTGATTAATAAAAACCAAGAATTTGAAATTTGTTATCTTCATTGATTGTATTAAGATGAGAACTCCATATTTTTGGTAACACTTGTTTTGTAAACTTGTCTATTTTTCTAATAACTTATTTAGAAAATAATTTTGCATAGATATCTGAAAAGTAAAACTCTTGTTAGTTAATGCTATCATTAGTAAATAGGGATATTGATTATTTGATGTTTACAAAATAATTTTCTGAACATGGTAAAAGTTTTAAGTATTAGCTGAGTGAATACTGATTGAATTAATTTAATCAAGACATTAATTTGTGTATTTTTATTGAAATAATCTGCACAGTTGATTTCATTTGAATTTTATTCAGCATAAAATACTACAGTAAAATTGAAGTGTTATTAGGTTAAAAGTAAATATACCATTACGTTATTATCATGAAGGCTCTGGATCTAAATCCTAGTGTATTCCAGAAAAAGCAAAAGGCTAAATATGGATTTGATCAGTGTTCTTAATTAGTACTAGCGTCTAAGTAGACTAGATCAAAGCGCATTATAGCCCTCATAGTCTCCTCCCACAAACCACACACACAGATGCTAATTTCACCACAAAATTTGGAGGAAGGGCAGTCTAGAGTGGACATGAATCTCCAGAGCAGGGAGGATGAGAGTAGGAGAAAACAGGAAAGATACCGTTTGCAAACGATACCCACAGTGCAATGATGGGTCACTTGCCACAGTCCAACATCAAGGCAGGAGATGCAGACAGTCTCTGGATGATAGAATCGCATAGGCCTCCTACCAATGAAGGGATGAGAGCAAGGACAGGCCAATTCTGGCTGGGCTTGAAACTTCTAAAACACTGAGGGGCCCTCTTTAAGAAAAAAAGAATATACAATGGTGAATAAAAAACTGCTAGGTCCTTCTAATGGACTTAAGCTTCAGTTAAATCCTCCTCTGGGTAGGGAAATCTCAAGAACTGCCCTTTCAGACTGAAACATAAATCATAATTTTGATTTTTTTACTTCCTCATCCACAATTAAATCATCTATTCATGATGTATAAATTACTTGCAGTTATTTACCAATTATTTTGAACTGGAAGTTCATCATTTATGTAATTGTATAAGTAGTAGTCCTGTTTAGTCTCTAAATTTGGTGCACAAATAAGATTACATAAATGCAAAAGTTAATATCTCTTGGAAACAACAGAATATTAGTCGTTATTTTACTTTACTATATAGGCAATGACATTCAAAATGCTCTCATCCTCTGTTACAGAATTCACTACATACTGACATATGATAAATTTATGGATATAATCCTGTCTAATGTTTCTAATGCTTATATGTTTCTTGAGAAGTCAGATGCCCTGTCCAGATGCTGTGGTTTGCATTGATATCTTGTTTAATAATCACAACTTAATTAAAAAGTTATCTCTACTATGTAAAGGAAGTAAAATGAAGCACGTAGAAATAACTTGTCAGAGGACATGCACGTTGGTAGTGGTGGAGCTTGAGTGTGATTAACGCCACCTGACTGCAAAGTCTCTGCTCATCCTTTTCCAGTCCTGACCGTATCATGTATGTTGGTTTACCAGGGTACCACACATAGAGTGGACAGTGAATAAGTAACTGTCCCAGATATTTAACATTTATAACTTCTTGTGGTTCTAGATAAAGAAAATATTCATCATGGAATGGGTGGATCAGACATTTAGCTCTGACTTCACCTTGATGGGAATTTTTAGTCACACGCCACTCATATCTTTCTGTTCTCTCTGGTCCTGGGCCTCTTCACAGTGGCGCTCTTGGCAAACGCTGTCATGGTTCTCCTCATCTACCTGGACACCCGGCTCCACACCCCCATGTACTTCCTCCTCAGCCAGCTCTCCCTCATGGACCTCATGCTCATCTGCACCACTGTACCCAAGATGGCCTGCACCTACCTCTCTGGCAGGAAGTCCATTTCTGTAGCAGGATGTGAAGCCCAGGTATTCTTCTATGTGTCCCTATTTGGCGCTGAGGGCTTCTTGTTTGCTCTCATGGCCTATGACCACTATGTTGCCATCTGCTACCCTCTTCAGTACCCTAATCTCGTGAAGTGGAAAGTCTGTGGACTCATGGCTGCCTCCTCATGGATCCTTGGTGTCTCTGATGGGATTGTTGATGTAGCTGCTACTTTGTCCTTTTTGTATTGTTCCCAAGAAATATCCCAGTTCTTCTGTGAAGTCCCAGCACCCTACGTCTCTCATACACAGATGCTTCCACATTTGAAACACATTTAGCTGTTGTGCACTAATGCTCGTCTTCCCTTTGGCACGCATCATCATCTCCTACACACAGGTAATTATAACTGTTGTTTGCATGAGTTCTGGGGAGGGTCGGCACAAGGCTTTCACCACCTGTGCTTCACACCTTATTGTTGTAGTGATGTATTATGGAGCAGCTACGTTCATGTATATGTGGCCCACTTCTAATCTTTCCCCAACCCAGGACAAGATGGTGTCAGCCTTTTACACCATTCTCACTGCCATGCTGAATCCCCTTATATACAGCCTCCAGAACAAAGACTAGGGAGGTACTAGGGAAGGGGAAATCTAGAGAATAAATTGAATAGTGGTTTACAGGGATTATTTTTCTCTCATAACTACTCTCTCTTGCACATTTATTTATGAAAAAAAGGCCCCGTATAATTTAACAACAAATACACAAACATATATATTTTATATATACATATTAGTATGTGTGTGTGTGTGTGTGTGTGTGTGTATACAAAACAAACAAACAAGCCACCCTCCCATATATTCCTTACTGAAATGTTCTCAGGTGTTCCCTGGGGTACATTCTCACTTGCCTCAGAAAGCTGAGTAAATCTAACTTTTTTTTTTTTTAATAAATTTATTCATTTATTTATTTATTTTGGCTGTGTTGGGTCTTCATTTCTGTGCGAGGGCTTTCTCTAGTTGCGGCGAGCGGGGGCCACTCTTCATCGCGGTGCGCGGGCCTCTCACTATCGCGGCCTCTCTTGTTGCGGAGCACAGGCCCCAGACGTGCAGGCTCAGTAGTTGCGGCTCACGGACCCAGTTGCTCCGCGGCATGTGGGATCTTCCCAGACCAGGGCTCGAACCCGTGTCCCTTGTATTGGCAGGCGGATTCTCAACCACTGCACCACCAGGGAAGCCCTAAATCTAACTTTCTTTAACTATAGGTGTGTTCCTGCTGGCCTTTGCTGGTGGGTTTTTGTATTGGGTGTTATCCAATAAGAAGAACTATGAAATGACTGACAAAAAATAGAACATATTTGGGACCTAGGTCTAGGCTAAGAGTTCTTCAACTTGACAACAAAAGCACGATTCATAAAAGTAAAAAAAAAGAAAATGATAAATTTATGCCCCCTCCTGGCAACCACTCATCTTTTTACTGTCTCCATAGTTTTGCCTTTTCCCAAATGTCATACAGTTTGAATCATAGAGAAGCCTTTTCCGATTGGCTTATTTCACTTAGTAGTGTGCATTTAAGATTCCTCCATGTCTTTTCAGGACTTGATAGCTTATTTCCTTTTAGTGCTGAATAATATTCTATTGTCTGGACACACCACAGTTTGTCATTCCTTTCACCTAATGAAGGACATTTTTGTTGCTCCCAGGTTGTGGCAATTATGAATAAAGCTGCTACAAACATTCATGTGCAGGTTTTTGTGTGAACACAAGTTTTTAAGTCATGGCTGCATCATATATTAACACTATTTTAGCTTTGTAAGAAACTGTCAAATTGTCTTCCAAAGTGGTTGCACCATTTTGCATTCCCATCAACAAAGAATGAGAGTTCTTACTGCTCCGCATTCTTGCCAGCATTTGGTGTTGTCAGTGTTTTGAATTTTAGCCATTCTGATAAGTATGAAGTGGTATCTCATTTTTGTTTTAATTTTCAATTCCCTAATGACATATAAGGTGGAGTGTCTTTTCATAAGCTAATTTTCCATCTACAGATCCTTTTTTGGTGAGGTGTTTATTTAGATCTTTGGCCCTTTTTAAAACTGGGCTGTTAGGATTTCCCTTTGGTGACATCATCAGCTTCACAACGACATAGAACATCTCTCCTTTCTGTCCTTTTTTTTTCAAACTACTAATGCATTGTAATATTTCAATTAAAAAAAAATTTTTTTTTTTGGCCATGCTGCACGGTCTATGGGATCTTAGTTCTCCGACCAGGGATCGAACCCAGGATCTTGGCAGTGAAAGCACCGGGTCCTAATCACTGGACTGCCAGGGACTTCCTGATTTTTTTAATTAATGTTTTTATTTTTCACAGATTGTAGATTCATAGACAATTATAAGAAATAATACAGAGACATCCCAGTTTCTCACAGTGGTAAGTTACATCTTGTAAAACTAGAGTACAGTAATACAACCAGAATGTTGACATTGATACAGTCAAGAAACAGAACATCTTTGAAACCACCAAGATCCCTCATGTGGCCTTAAATCACACCCACCTCCCTACCTCATCCTTACCCATCGAAAACACTAAGCTGTTCTCTTATTTGTATAATTTTGTAATTTTAAGAATGCCATTTATGTGGAATTATACAGTTGTTTGTAACCTTTGGGATTGGCTTTTTTCACCTAGAGAGGTTCTTTCAATATTTTTTATTATTAAGTAGATTATTTTTCTACTTGTGCTCTTAAAATTTATTTTTCTAAAGGCAAGACAATGTGGAAGCACTATCAACTTTCATTGTTTATTAACTGGATAATTATAATTTGTTTTTGAATAAATTGACAGTATCTCCTCATTGCATGGCATTTATTCCTATGTAGTATCATTATGACTACTGAACTTCACTTTTTTAGTCATCAATTTCTACTTTTCTTAAAAACAGATGACCAAAATCTGTGGAGTTGGTTGTCATTGCTGAGAAGTATCACAGGGCTTAATAAGGTAAAACTCACCCCGATGAACTTCTTAGCATTCAAAGACACAGGTTAAGTTTTTGAAAAATAACCTAGACTGAAGGAAAAAATTATATCAAGCTTATAGACAGAGATGAAACACAGAGTCAAATTGATTATCTTTTTAGTTGCTCTCATCTCAGGGCTCATTTTGAAATGAGTGCTTGACCTGTGAAGGTGCTGTATTTGCTTACGATGTCTGTAGAGGCGAAGCATCATATATCCACTAGTCCAGCACATAGAACCCAGGAAGGAGGCATCTCGAAGGACCATGAATGTGAGAAAGAATCACCTAGTTAGGTCATCCATTTCCAAAATGAAGCAAGATTTGACAATGACTCTGGATAGAGACCCATTCCTTAAGACTGTAACTGAGATTATTAAGTTAGAAGATATGAGTAGATTAAGCATCCAGATGAACAAAAAGGAGTAAAAGATGTACAATGGGTTTCTGGCTTTAAATGCTGCCCAGTAAGACCTACCAGGACCCATGGTGATAGCTTGAAGAATACTTAAAAGACTTGTCAAACAGATGGAAAGGCCATGTGACACTCTGTGTAGGTAAGTATTTGTCTTACATATAATATTATCCATGAGAGTTCTGAAGCCCAAAGCTGCTCCTGCCTCAGGGATACCTGAGTATCCCTGAGTATATTACAAACTAGTAACATATGAACCAAGGATAAGTGGGTTATTGTGAGGCATATGGTCCTCTGTTTGATACTCAACAGTGAAAATATGAGCACAGCACACAAAGAGAATGGCATTCCCAAAGACACCAAGTCCAGTTTGAAAGAGAAAAGCAATTCCCAGGGTGCCATCCATTGAAATCATTCTGACATTTCATGGACTGCAGAATTTTCAGGATGAACTTCTGTAACCTGTTTTTTAAAATTCCTCATTTTAGTAATTATTACCTGTGACCTCAAGAGACATTAAACTGGTGGAGAGTAAAAGGAGATGGAAGTATACAAAGAAGTACCGTGTGGGCATTAGAAGAAAAATAGTAAGTATGGGAAAAAGAGAAAGAGATACAAACTATGTGTATAAGAAGAAAGTGAAAAGGAAAGCATCCACAGAAGAAAGAGGGAAAGGGTGAGGAGGGAAAGTGGGGAGCTCAGGAGAAACAGTAAAAGGAAAATGACAAAAAGGAAAGTTGTGGAGGGGAGGTTACCGTTGAAAAACATATCAATAAGGGAAATTAAAACCCATCAAAATATAGTGGGAAAGGAAGAAAGGAAAGAAAAAGTGCGAGCACTGGAGACGGGGGTGAGAGAACCAGCCACTTGGCATGCTCTTCCTTTCTCCTGCAATCATGACCCTCAGGGATTTTCTGCTCCTTCTTCTGCCACCAGGTTACTGGTAAAAGCACAGTGATTTATTTAGGAGGATAAATAAAGTGCTGTTTTGTGAGCAGTAAATTTAAGGCAGTGCACTTACAGTTTTCGGGCTCTGCGTTTGAAGCAACAAATTTCCCACATCTGAACATCTTCTTACTGAATGAACTGGTATGCAGAAAGCTTGAAAATTTAAATGTGTGTGGATCTATTACTTTAGATTGAGAAAGAAACACACACACACACACACACACACACACACACACAGTCTCACATTCTGATAATGCATATGCTGTCTATACATATGCTCATTACCATTTCTGTAAGTGCTTTGCCCCTTATCAAAGCAAATATGAATTTAAAATTATTCCACCTCTAGCCTGCAATGCAATGAAAATGCTCTGCATGCGTACTTCCTGTGCGTGCATGTGTGGGTATGGTTGTATGAGGAATGGGGGTGTAGATGGTCACGCGTTTCTTTAAAGAGCAGTAACAAATCAATTATTGAGCCCTCACAGGGGTGATAACGCATATCTTCATGCATTGTTACTCTGATTCTTCTTTTAATACCATCTTCTCTGTCCTTTACTCCCTGTCCTGTACTAATGTGATAATTTCAAAGTACAACTCCTGGGCATATTTCAGATACTTCAATCAGCTCTCTCTGGATACCACATTATTTAAGAGACAAAATATGCAGAGATATGCTGCCAGGATTACACAATTTATTTCCATGGAAAGCTGTATTTTCATTTCTTGGAACTAGTGTTGAGGATTTACTTTGGTTAGAATCATCACTTACATTTTGTTGTGGACCTATATTGTGACACTCTTGGAATGAAGAGTATTGCTAAGTATTGCTCAGTCCCAGTAAAGAATACTGGTTAATCTCTAAGAGGATGGATTAGAAGTGTGTGTGTGTCTGTGTGGGGTTTTTTTTGTTTTTTGTTTGTTTTGGCTGCATTAGGCCTTCATTGCTGCATGCAGGCTTTCTCTAGTTGCGGCGAGCCGGGGCTACTCTACTGCGGTGCGTGAGCTTCTCACAGCGATAGCTTCTCTTGTTGTGGCGCCCGGGCTCTAGGCTCACGGGCTTCAGTAGCTGTGGCACACAGGCTCAGTAGTTGTGGCTCGAGGGCTCTAGCGCACAGGCTCTTTAGTTGTGGTGCACAGGCTTATTTGCTCCACGTCATGTGGAATCTTCCCAGACCAGGGCTCGAATCCATGTCCCTGCATTGGCAGGAGGATTCTTAACCACTGCGCCACCAGGGAAGTCCTGTCTATGTGTTTTAAAAACATACTTTTTTAAGAGTTTGAAAATATATTTAGGTATTTATATAAATTTAGAATAAATATGTAAATTGTTCTCAAGTTGTTTTAAATCAGCAAAATTCTTTATCAAGAATGACAAGAAGAAAATTCACTAAAATGTTATTAATGGGTGATCATATTCTTTGTTCAAGTATGAGTGCTTTTTTTTTCTATTCATTCATTCATTCATTCACTTCGCATTTGACAAATTTAAGAACAAGCATTGGTTTTTCCATTGAGAAATAAGTAAAACTGAAATTTAAAAAATAAATGTAAAAGATAGTTTAAAAAGGGAAATTGGTAGTAGCCTGCTAGGAAATTACAAGTGTGATTTTGAGGATATTTAAAAATTTTGAGCCATTTTTTCAAATATAAACCTCACATTTTCCCACTCACTAGGGAGGTAGCCTCCCACTTAATCTTTTAAGATCTTCCAAAGAGTAATATGTGTTTACTGTCCAATTCTTGATCCACTTTGTATGATACTGATATATCAAGTAAAAAAAGAAGATAAGAAAAGACTTATATGGGGCTTCCCTGGTGGCGCAGTGGTTGAGAATCTGCCTGCTAATGCAGGGGACACGGGTTCGAGCCCTGGTCTGGGAAGATCCCACATGCCACGGAGCAGCTGGGCCCGTGAGCCACAACTACTGAGCCTGCGCGTCTGGAGTCTGTGCCCCGCGACGGGAGGGGCCGCGATAGTGAAAGGCCCGCGCACCGCGATGAAGAGCGGTCCCTGCACCGCGATGAAGAGTGGCCCCCACTTGCCTCAACTAGAGAAAGCCCTCGCATGAACCGAAGACCCAACACAGCCAAAAATAAAATAAAATAAATAAATAAAGTAGCTATAAAAAAAAAAAAAAAAAAAGAAAAGACTTATATGTTTAAGACAAACAGGAAAAAAATCCCACTGAAGTCATCAGAACTGTAATGAGACTATAGGAAAATTGAATAATAAATATTCAATAATAAACAACACTATGAGGTGAGTATAATGATTATTTAAATGTTATAGAAGAAGAAACTGAGATACAGTGAGGTTAATATATTGCCTAAATTCATAAAACTAGTAGATGACAGAATCAGGATGTAAACCCTGGCAGTCTGTCTGCAGATACATGCTGTTAATACCTACTCATACATGTGATCTTACATATTTAAAGACTCATTTCCAGCAGATCCTAACAGAGTAAGGCATTATTGGACAGCACTAAAATAGTACCAAATGGAATAAAAAACTTTTTTTTTTTAATTTTTATTTATTTATTTATTTTTAATTTATGGCTATGTTGGGTCTTCGTTTCTGTGCGAGGGCTTTCACTAGTTGTGGCCACTCTTCATCGCTGTGCGCGGGCCTCTCACTATCGCGGCCTCTCTTGTTGCGGAGCACAGGCTCCAGACACGCAGGCTCAGTAATTGTGGCTCACGGGCCCAGCCGCTCCGCGGAATGTGGGATCCTCCCAGACCAGGGCTCGAACCCGTGTTCCCTGCATTAGCAGGCAGATTCTCAACCACTGCGCCACCAGGGAAGCCCAAAAAGAAAACTTTTGCAGTCGCACTCAAGGAAACTTAGTCTCCTTTTCAGCCATCAAGTTTATATTACATGAGGATTATATTCAAGTTTTCATTCTCACTCGAGCTCTGATACTTCCTGACTTACTTGCCTCCAATGCTCAAATAACACTTTCTATTCTTGACCCACCATTATTACTGCTTTAATTAATTTTTATTTTTGGCCTCTTTTTTTTTCAAATCCTAAATTTTCATTTTACTCACCCAAGAGAGTGAAGGCTCCCATTTGCTGTGAATCTTGGCTCTGGTTTAGTTTGTATTTGTCATATAAGGTACAATTATACCTTTTGAACTCGCTGAGTACATGTGTTTGCTGCAACCTCCTCACGCAACTGTCATGACCTCAACTGTGAGATTCAGAGGTAAGATTTCTCTGGAGAGGCTCCCATCCATGGAAAATAAGAATTATAATTGTACTAGCTAACATACACTTAACAACAGTGATTAGGATGCTGTCAAAAGACAAGGAATTGCAGCCAATGTAGCTGCCTTGTTGGTTAGACTTGAGTGAAATTTTTCTTGTTTTTAATTTGGGTGCTTGTCAAAAATTTCATGAATGCACAATATGTTTTATGATGCAAAAGTTACATGTAGATTATTGTTACATGGTCAAGGTTGTAGAAGTGAGAAACATTGTCTCTATTTGGGAAATCTCTGGTTAAAATTAAAAGAGAAGTTAAATGGTCCACATGTTTTCCAGGTTTCCAAGGTAGGTGAAACCCCGGTTTCTATTTCTATCAGTTCATAGTTTCTGAGTTAAAAAATGGTTTACATGAATGCAACCTCTATATAAGATTTTAGAAATTGGATTTCTCCCCAAAACTAAATATATGCTGTAAAGAAAAAAATTAGAAAAGCAAGGACCATATAGACCATATAGAGCCCCTTAATTCTTCAGAATAGTGTCACAGTGTCAATGACATAGGAATACAATAGGTTATTTAGCTGTTATCATCTGATTAGAGTACGTTGATTCAAGAGTTTTGTTGTACATTTTTTAGGAATCAGACTTACTATGAAATGTTATGAATATATCTTTAAATTGTTATGCTAGTGATTTTATTCAAAAGAATCCTAAACTTTGTTGGATCATAAAAGTTTTTTATTGTTAAATACTATCTAATAGTACTCCAATAGTATTGACTCAATTTACACAATCTTACCAATAGGTTAAAATGTCCATCCCTCCACTGCCTCTCTATAACAACAGTGAATATAAACAGTCACTTTTTACATTTTTGTCAAGTTGGTGATCAACTAGTTATTTTAAATTATACTTCATAAATCAGAAGGGAGAGAAGCCCATATTTTTATATGTTTACATGAAATTTGTTGTCCTAAAAAATTGGGAGATTGCTTCTTCATAAGTGCCGCATAGTTTCTTTGGGGATGTTTTTTATTGATTGAAGGACCTCTTGTCAGATTATTAATATTTCACTTTTGTTATATATTTGCAGATATTTCCTCTAATTAATTATTTGTCCTGCCTCCTCTTTTATGGATCCTTTGACTCTATAGAAATTCTAAACTGTCACGTAGTCAAGTCAGACAATTTATAATGGCTTCTGGGTTTGGGAAAGTCCTTAGATTAATTTACCCGAGAACAAGTTTATAATATTCTTAATATATTTCTCTATTAGTATCTTAAAGTTATATTATATTTAAGCCATGACTTACTTTGAGATATAGTGTAGGATGTAATATATGGATCTAACTTTGTTTTCTTCCAAAAGACAGTAATTTGCCTCAAAACCACTAATCCAAAATTTCTCTCTATCTTCTTTTTTTTAAAAAAATTGAAATATATGTGACAAAAGCATAGAACACTTCGTGGCTTGCATGTCATCCTCGCTAAGGGGTATGTAATCTTCTCTGTATCCTTCTAATTTAAGTGTATGTGCTTCCCAAGCAAGCACCAAGATTTCTCCAAACCTATGCCATATTTTATGTTAAACACCGTTTGTTTATATTTTTTCTGAATTGTGACCTCTATTCTATTAACCTATCATAATTATGTTTTTCATCAAAGCTATACTTGAACATATTCAAAAATACAAATAGTTCCAAACGCTTTGTTCCATTCAGTCTTTCAACATAGTATCACGTCAGCTGTAAGAATTTTTGTAGGTGCTTTTTATCCAGTTGAGGAAGTTCACAGCTATTTCTAGTTTGCTGAGAATTTTGTTTGTTTGTTTGTTTTTGATCATGAATGAGTGTTGAATTTTGTCAAATGTTTTTTTTCTACATCAATTGATATAATCATGTGATTTTTCTTTAGCCAGTTGTGATATAACTGACTACTTCTTGATTATTGAAACTGTCCGTAAATTTCTGAAAAAAATTCCACCTGACAGTGGTATATAATTCTCTTAATTTATCTGGGGTTTGATTTGCTAACAAATTGTTGAGGATGTTTGAATGTTTGTTCGTGTGGGTGTGAATTTTCTTTTTTTACTGTGTTTGTGTACTCTTGGGAATAGGGTAATATTAACCTCCTAAAATGGGTTAGAAAGTGATCTCTCCTTTTTTATTTTCTTGAAGACTTTGTGTAAAATAGGTGCTATTCTCATTTAAAGTTAGGAGTAATTAATAATTGTGGTAAAATTGAACAATATGCAAAGTTTTACAAAAGCTCAAAATTTAATCAAAGAGAAGCAATAAGGCAAACCTAGCTAAATATATTCCTTAATGATGTCAACTTTGTATTATTTGAATTACAACTTGAGGACTTTCATGAAAAATGAGCATTTTTTTATTGGAACAAAATACATACATAATAGAACAAAGCACAATACCCAATATCTTCTTTAATACTAAGAATTATGGTCTCCTCTTACTGTGGAATGCTTGAATGTAGAATTACCATTCCTTAACCTTGAAAGTGTTAAATATGTTTTTGTTGACAAAACAAATAAGTAAATGATAGAGAAATAGAACATGCCAGGAGGGCTGTCAGTATCTAATCAATCAATTGTCAGTTTTTGTTACAAGAGGAGCGAAGTCAGTTGGGATGGACTATATTTTGATGGAGGAAGTCGGGGTACAAATATTGATCCCAAATCAGAGGAAGGCAAAAATGTAAATGTCTTGAAAGAAAGTCATGGAAAAACTAACAGATAAATGTATTACTTTACAATTGTTCCAGAGGCAAATAATTAATAGAATACAGATACCATTATCTTACACATGCACTTAAGGTCAAAGTTCCTTCCTGACTCTTTCGGGCCTTGATTGTTTTCAGCTTGAAATAATGTGCATAGTCTAAAATAATCAAGATATCAAAGTTGGACAAATATATCATAGAAACAAAAGTATAGAACTTTATATTATATATAATTTTAAAAATCCTAAATAAATTAACTAGCAAATTCACTGTAGTAATATCCACATATTTCCAATGTCATAATTGAATGGGTTTATCTCATAAAGAGGAGAATACCAATAAATACATTAGCCTGTATTATCAAATTCAATGGAAAAAAACACAATCATCACAATACTTGCAAAAAAAAGTTCAACTAAATTTAACACTCTATAATGATAGAAACCTTTAGCAATCCAATAAAAAAAATACCTCTTAATCTTATGAGGGGCATCCAGGAAGATCTTACTTAAAACCTCAAAATTAATTGTGAAACATTTTAAATATTCTAATTAAAATCAGGAATAAGCAAAGACACTCACTATTACCACTACTATTCATACATTGTCCTAGAAATCCTGGTGATTCAAAGAGATAAAAAATTAAAATTAAAAATTAAAATAATTTAAAAGAATGACATAAAATTGACATCATTTGCAGGTTGTATGATTTCAAGATTAAAAATCTCCAGAAAGTCAGTTTTGTTGTTGGATTTGAGCATAATACTGTACATGAAAGTAAATAGCATTCTGATACACCATATAAAGATGCCACACATATAAAAGACAGTGCGCTGAAATAGATACACAAGTGGGTAATGAACTTATAAAAGATGTTCAACCTCACTACTAAGACAACAGTCAGTTATATAGAGCTGTGGCGAAAAGGAAATCCTATACACTGTTAGTGGGAATGTAAATTGGTGCAGCCAATTACAATGCAGTATGGCGGTTCCTCAAAAACCTAAAAATAGAACTACCACATGAAAAGAGCTCTCACCAGACACCAAATCTGCCCATGCCTTGACCTTTGACTTTCCAGCCTCCAGAACTGTGAGAAATAAACTTCTGCTGCTATAAAAAAAAAAAAAAAAAAAAAAAAGAACTACCACATGATCCAGAAATTCCACTTCTGGATATATATCTGAAGAAAATGAAAACACTAATTCGAAAAGGTATATGCACCCCAATGTTCACAGCAACATTATTCACAATAGCTAAGATATGGAAGCAACCTAAGTGTCCATCAACAGACAAATGAATAAAGAAAATGTGGTATATATATATATATATATATATATATATATATGTATGTATGTATATATATTTATATATATATACACACACACACACACATATACACACACACACAATGGAATACTAGTCAGCCATAAAAAAGAATGAAATTTTGCCATTTCCAACAACATGGAGGGACCTGAAGGATATTACGCTTAGTGAAATAAGTTAGAGAGAAAGACAAACACTATATGCAATCAGTTATATGTGGAATCTAAAAAATTAAACAAACTAGTGAATATAACAAAAAAGAAACAGACTCACAGATATAGAGAACAAACTGGTAGTGCTTACCAGTGGGGAGGGGCAAGATAAGGGTAGGGGCTTAACAGTACAAACTACTATGTATAAAATAAATAAGCCAGAAGGATATATTGTACAGCACAGGGAATATAGCCAATATTTTATAATAACTATAAGTGGAATATAATATACAAAGATTTTGAATCACTTTCACTATATTGTACAAATGAAACTAATATAATATTGCAAATTGTTATACCTCAATAAAAACTAAATAGAATATAGGATAATGCTACTGTAGTAACTGCCAAAACTCTGGAATATAAGTGGTTCCACCATAACATAATCTTCAATTACAGAAATGCTCAGTGCATCAGGGAAGTCAAAAACTAAGCAAGAGAGCGAGAGAGAGAGGGAATAAAGAAAAAAATTTTTTTTCCTCTGCCAAAATAAGTAACATTCATTATAGGACAAGCTTTTTGGTAAATAAAAAATATCCATGACTTACTTGCTGGTTAGACTATTTATTTAAAATGAACTAATAACAAAATGAATTAGACAAGTGTGGTATTTAACTTATTACATAAGTCATAATATAAGCACTTCAACAAGACACTGGGTTTTAAAAATAAGGAAAAGCATATAATGCAGTTTATTTACTATTTAGTTCAATAAACAGAAGTATATCTGTTTATTAACATAATTTTTCAGTTTTCAAGAACTTTAATTGATTTATGCTTAAAACCAAGATGAATATACAGTGAATGCAAAATATACCAATTAACTGAATGTGTACCCAGAGTCCATCAACTCTGATGGCTGTAAATAACTTAGGAAAATGGTCTGTATATTTGTTGCTAAATCATGTGTTTGTTTTTCATAAATGAATGTGCAAGAGAGAGAGTAGTTATGAGAGAAAAGAAGTCCTTGTAAACCATTATTCAAGTTATTCTCTAGATTTCCCCTTCCTTAGTACCTTTGGCCACATCTTTGTTCCAGAGGCTATATATAAGGGGATTCAGCATGGGAGTGAGAATGGTGTAGAAGGTTGACACCATCCTGTCCTGGGTTGGGGAATGCTTAGAAGTGGGCCACATATACATGAACGTAGCTGCTCCATAATACATCACTACAACAATAAGGTGTGAAGCACAGGTGGTGAAAGCCTTGTGCCGACCCTCCCCAGAACTCATGCAAACAACAGTTATAATTACCTGTGTGTAGGAGATGATGATGCGTGCCAAAGGGAAGACGAGCATTAGTGCACAACAGCTAAAAATAGGTGTTTCAAATGTGGAAGTATCTGTGCATGAGAGACGTAGGAGTGCCGGGATATCACAGAAGAACAGGGATATTTCTCGGGAGCTGCAACTGGAGAAGGACAAAGTAGCAACTACATCAACAATCCCATCAGAGACACCAAGGATCCATGAGGAGGCAGCCATGAGTCCACAGACTTTCCACTTCACGAGATTAGGGTACTGAAGAGGGTAGCAGGTGGCAACATAGTGGTCATAGGCCATGAGAGCAAACAAGAAGCCCTCAGCGCCAAATAGGGACACATAGAAGAATACCTGGGCTTCACATCCTGCTACAGAAATGGACTTCCTGCCAGAGAGGTAGGTGCAGGCCATCTTAGGTACAGTGGTGCAGATGAGCATGAGGTCCATGAGGGAGAGCTGGCTGAGGAGGAAGTACATGGGGGTGTGGAGCCGGGTGTCCAGGTAGATGAGGAGAACCATGACAGCGTTTGCCAAGAGCGCCACTGTGAAGAGGCCCAGGACCAGAGAGAACAGAAAGATATGAGTGGCATGTGACTAAAAATTCCCATCAAGGTGAAGTCAGAAGTAAATGTCTGATTCACCCATTCCATGATGAATATTTTCTTTATCTAGAACCACAAGAAGTTATAAATGTTAAATATCTGGGACAGTTACTTATTCACTGTCCACTCTATGTGTGGTACCCTGGTAAACCAACATACATGATACAGTCAGGACTGGAAAAGGATGAGCAGAGACTTTGCAGTCAGGTGGTGTTAATCACACTCAAGCTCCACCACTACCAACGTGCATGTCCTCTGACAAGTTATTTCTACGTGCTTCATTTTATTTCCTTTACATAGTAGAAATAACTTTTTAATTAAGTTGTGATTATTAAACAAGATATCAGTGCAAGCCACAGCATCTGGACAGGGCATCTGACTTCTCAAGAAACATATAAGCTATTATTAGACAGGATTATATCCATAAATTTATCATATGTCAGTATGTAGTGAATTCTGTAACAGAGGATTAGAACATTTTGAATGTCATTGCCTACATAGTAAAGTAAAATAACAAATAATCTGCTATTTCCAAGAAATACTGACATATACATTTACATATTTGCACACCCAACTTAGAGATCAAACGGGACTACTAGTTATAAAAGTATATTAATGATGAACTTCCAGTGCGGAATAATTGGTGAATGATTGCAAGCAATTTATACATCATGACTAGATTTAATTATAGATGAGGAAGTAGAAAACCAAAATTATCATTTATGTTTCAGTAGGAGAAAGGCACTATCTGGGGATTTCTTTTCATATTCACCAAAATGAAGAAACTTTAAGAAGGTATAGGAAAGTACCCAAATTCCATACCCTGTGGTTCTGCTGAATTCCCTAAATCAGCATCTAATATGGGAAAAATAAATAAATGTCTTGGTATATCTCTATCAGTGTAGGAGTGAGCTAAGACCAGCTTGTTGTGGTTAGGGAAAATATGGAATTATGCTGCAAAAGATTAGACTAAAAGAAACTGAAGAGAGACAGCTTTTATGTTGTTGAAACATCAAGGAAGAGGAACCCAGCCAACCTCATGACATGATTTATTTTGTCATTAAAGGAAAGGTGTTCTCTCATGCTACCTACCACTGCCTCAACCTAACTGTGCTTAAAGATTGGACAGGTTTCATGCCTTTACTCCAGAATGCTGTTAAAGCCAGCTTTCACTGGCCCTGGTCTAAATGTCTCTGGCTTCTACAGTATGGCCCCATTCCAAGAAATTTTTCAGGCAAAGAGTTAGCACATTTTAAAATTTCCTTATTCTCAAATCTCTTTATGTTTTGTCATCCTTACCCAGAGGAGAAATGATTTAATTGAAGCTTAAATCCATTACAAGAACCTAACAGTTCTGTATTCATCATTTTATATTCTTTTTTTTCTTAAGGAGGGCCGTCAAAGTTGTATAAGTTTTTACTTACGATAGTATTAGCTGACAAGAATTTTACTTCTCACATATTTATACAAAATTATTTTTCTAAATAAATGGTTAGAGAAATAGGGAAGTTTACATAGGAAGAGTGTTGCCAAAAATATAAAGACTTCTTAATCAGTGAGAATACAAATTTCAAATTCTTGGTTTTCATTAATCAGGTTATTTCAATTATCTGTAGTATTTTCTACTATTCTCCCATATTATCTGTCTTAACTTTAATGTTAAAATGTTTGTAATTAAGATAAAATACCCATGTAAATGTGAAATCCTCAGTCATATCTTGTTCCCTAGAGGCAGTTTTTTTTTTTAATTTATTATTTCACTCACTGGTTACAGTCATAATAATATGCTTTTTCCTCTATTTTATAATTCACCATACCTGACATGAAAGTTAAGAATTTATGTATTTTACAACAAATAACAAGTGTTGGTGAAGATGTAGGGGAAATGGAACTCAAGTGCAGGTGGAATGGTACATTGGTACAGCCACTATGAAAAGCGGCGTGGAGGTTCATCAAAAAATTAAAAGCAGCACTGCCATATGAGCCAGCAATTTCACTTCTGGATGTTTACCCAAAGAAAACAAAAACACTGATTCAAAAAGGTATATGCATCCCAACATTCATTGCAGCATTATTTGCAATATCAAAGATGGAAGCAACTGAAACGTCTACCAATAGATAAATGGATAAAGATGTGGTATATATACACAATGGAATATTACTCAGCCATTTAAAAAAATGAAATCTTGCCATTTGCCATCTATTCCTTTACTATTAGGAACGTAGTTAATAATAATTTATTAACTTTATATGGGGACAGACAGTTACAAGACTTACCATGGTGATCATTTCATACTGTATGCAAATGTCAAATCACTATGGAGTCAACCTGAAACTAACATAATATTGTACCTCAACTATATTTCAATAATTTAAAAAAAGAATTTGTCTTTCAACATCCTTTCATCTCTTTTGACATTTTCTTCATACAGTTTGATAATTATAGTATTTTTCATATCTGTTTCTTCTATTATCTCTCTTTCTACATTTGTAAAACATTATTAAAACTCTATTTCTATTTTTATTGGATTCATAAGAAATGTGAATACCTAATATCTCTGACTGTGTTACTTCACCATCCCTTCCATAACCAGTATTGTCCCTGTTGACAACATTTACTAGAATATCTTTTCGGGAGATTGTATTATGATTGTCTATCAATTTAAATATTGTTTAACTCCAATGCAACTTTTATAATTTTAGACCATAATTATAATTTTAGGAGCACAAATTCCTCTGCTTTTGTAAAGACAGGACTGATTTTTTACAGACCCGATATTTTACCTTGGAGGGGTAGCTGAATTGTGAAAGCTGGTTACTTAAGTGGAGCCTGAAAATGAGAAAATTAGATGTGAGCATTGTAAGTGGAGTTAACCCTTAAGATGGGACTTGCTGAATACCTAAATGAGGAGAGCTTTATGTAGGGGTGCCAACCCCTATGAGAACTCTTAATGTCCCGAGTCAATTTGATTGTTGTCCTACAGGGCAGTACCGGTTTCATTTGTTTTGCTTCCAGGTATGCACTTGGCTGCCAACTGCTCTGCATGAGGAGCGAGGGTGGGAGAGAATGGTGGTGGGGCTGACTGGAACAGCATTCTTTGAGCAGATCTTCAGTTAATGTCTTTTCACGTGGGACCTTTGTGTTTAACTCACGACTGCATCAATCTCTGGTTTGTTTTGTTCATCAAATAGCCATGTGTTTTGATCCTTCCATCTATCCCTTGTAATATTTAGTTTGCTGATCATCTCTTCATAATCATTGTCCTTGTTTACTGCTACATATACTCCTCAGTACTATTGAGCTGGAAACCCTCCCACTACTTTCTAAACACACCTCTAAAGAGCACCTATCAAATTGTATTGTTATAATTATTGTATATGTACAGGTACCCAAAGGTATATGCACGTATATGTTCTCACTTCCATGAGACATCAATACATTGTTGCCAGTGTCCTTACCCATTTCTATATTCTGTCTTCTCCAAATATTTATAACCATAGTCTTCCTTAATTCTTCAACTGTATATCTCAGTATTCATAAATCGCAACTTTGAATTCTTCACTCCTTTTCTTATTTCCAATGACTCAGTCACACAGTCATACAAATTTGTTATTAAAACTCTCTCATTCATACAAATGCATCTGTTCTTATATTCATAATCCACAACCCTAATCCTTATATGTTGATAGTTACTATACAAGCTAATTAACCTTTATTTCTGAAGACCCTTAAGTTTCCAGCTCATCCTGCACATATATATTTGTGGCCATTAGAAACTTCAGCTTAACATTCAGAGTGTTCAAGGATGTACTCGATTTACTAAATAAAGTTTAATTTTCCATAGGAAACTTGTATCTCACTCAAACTAACTGTTTTTGATATATGTTAAGTTACAATATTGACAACATTGAAATAAGGCAAAAAGGCAGTTGGCATCTCTTTTCAATATCATACAAGGGCATTGTTTAACAGACTCTCCCAAGGGTGATTTAATTTGGGGAATGTACCTGTGTTTGTGTATGTGCTTGTGTGTGTGTCACTATCCCTGGGAATACCTAGTATTTACAATGATAAGAATTTCTAATCAGAAACTGATCTTTTAAATTTGCTAGAAGGTTTAAAGAAATAATTGATTTTAAAAATCTCAGTATTGTCACACCTGCAAAGCTATATCATGCATAATATTAGTGGCCAAAAAATTGTGATTTAGTAATTTTCAAAAATACCTTTGACTGTCTTTAGTTATACAAATAGTAATACAAAGGACTTTACAGAGTAATACACCCAAAATCTTAAAGTGTGCTAGTTCAATCTTTGGTGAAGTAGTTTGCTTTTTTCTCACAAAAGAAAATCCATATCCAAGTGCTCACAAAATGCTTCATGCTATACAATCTTAAATTAAGGGCTCTAGTGCCACTGGTCATTACAAACACAGCATCATAAAACACTATATGGCTATACCTAATTTATTCTTTTGAATACAGAATGAAATTGAGCTTACATTTATTCCTACTTACTAAATGAGGATTGTTCATATACATATATATATGTAAAAGGAAACCTGGAGAAAAGAGGAAAAGAAGAAAACCTGTGTTGAGGAAGATGACTGAATTCGTATAAATTTTGAGGAAAAATGTACTCTTGAGAGGAATAAGAAATAGAGAAGAGACCATATAGAGAGGACAGATAAAAATTTGAACACGGTCAGGGCATATCACGCCTGAAGAGGTCAATTTATCTGTGGATGCCAGAGTCCCTCCTAACTTGCATTTTCCCTTATAAGCCAGCAAAACCATCCTCCTGCAGAACACAGTAAAAGCCTGCAGGAAGTCAGTTGAATTTTCATATCACACAAGCATGACCTAAGATGGTCATCTAGTGCGGTGGTTCTCACAGTGTGATTCCCCCAAACAAGCAGCATCAACATCACCTGGGAGCTTGTGGGAAATGCACATTCCCAGGCACCACCCCAGACCTACTGAATCAGAAATATGTTTTAACAAGCCTCCAGTGATTTGGATGCTGGCTACTGTTTGAGAACCACTGCTGTAGTCCATCTTCCTGCCTTCGAAGAGGACTCTCTCATGGTATTCCATATAGAGAAAAGCTAGTACCTATTGGAAACACGGGCTACTTCTGAAAATTTCCTCTGCCTCTCCCAGTAACATTGTTAAATTTCCAATAAAGTAAATCCTTTACTTCCCATCCCGCGGATACAATAGTCTCAATTCAATTCAATATTCTCAAATATTCAATTTTTTTTTTTTTTAGTACCATTGAGTTATGTTACTTTCCTCCTCAAAAGCCTCCCCAGTTCCAAACTGTCAGAGAAGCAAATGGCAACTATTTCTTGGGGGGGTTCAGGATATTGCACAAGAGGTTACTTCCACCATCTCATGAAGTTTCTCCTCATTTTTTTCCAACACAAACCCTACTTTTCATCCCAAACACTCCACCACATTTTCTGACGTAAGGTCTTGGCTCAGATTACTTCCCTCATGAAGAATAAGTTTTGTTCTCCAAGCCACCCTAACATTTTCAGTTCATGACTTCATTCCAGCTCTAGAACAACTTCATTATCCCATGAACTGTACTTCATTTTAATAGATACTATGCTCCCCACTCACTAAATTCAGTCATGTGGCCTCTTCGACTGCTCTTTACCAAAATTGTTGCAGAGTGCTGCACAGGGACATCAGTTTTGAGATCAGACGTATCTGGGTTTGAGTCACTGCTCTACTGCCAACAGTGATACTATCAGGCTTCCTCTATTTTTTTTTTTAAGTTCTATAACGAGACTAATATCTATCTCTCAGGATTGTTGCAAAGATTACAAAAGATAACTTTTATAAATTACACAGCATAAAGCTTAATCCAAAATATGAACTCAGAAAAGATAAGCTTCAACAATCTTAATCATTATTATTATCATCACACTTTTGGTATTTAATCATATTGTATTAGTTTGTTAGACTGCCATAACAAGGTACTAAAAATCAGGTAGACTAAACAATAGGAACTTATTGTCTCACAATTCTGGAGGCTAGAAGTGTCAGCAAGATTGGTTCCTTCTGAGGGCTACAAGGAAGAATCAGTTCCATGCCTCTCACCTAACTTCTAGTGGTTGCTGGCAATCTCTGATATTCCCTGGCTTGTGGAAACATAACCTTGATCTCTTCCTTCATCTTCACATAGCATTCTTGCCGTGTTCATGTCTGTCTCCAAATTTCCTCTTTTTATAAGTACACCAGTCATTTGGATTAATGCCAGCCCTAGTGATCTCTTTTTAATTTTATTACCTTTGTAAAGACTGTATCTCTGAAGAAGGTCACATTCTGAGGTACTGGGGTTTAGGACTTCAACATATACATTTTAAGGAAACACAGTTCAATCCATAACACATACATTGATTTGCATCTTTACTTTCACCTATTATTTTATGTAATGACTTATTCTCTAAACTAGAGTATAGGCCACTAAAAAGTAAAGTAATGGCTTACCTTTTTAAGATACTATCTTAATCAAACAGAACTGTGCTTTACACACATTTGGACATGTGCTTCTTAGGGGAAAACAAACTGTCTTGAGCTTATAAATGAGATCCATGAAGAAATTCTCTGAATGAATTTAAGGTAGTGTACATTGTATTGATGGAATAACCAAATCATAATAATGTCTTACATTCACATAGTATCCTTTTAAAAACTCCAAGATCTAGTCAACACTAATATTACTCAAGTTTTAAATATGGGATGAATTAATGTATCTCAAATTAAGAAGAAAATATATTTATTGCTAAAATAGTATAGGTTTTCATCCATTTCTGCCTCATTGAAACCAGGAAGGTGCTAGAAATTTTGTAATTTAAACTTCATTTTCCAATCTTACCTTGTGGTGTTTCCCAAGAAGATACAATAGCACTGACCGAGTAAATAAAAGGGCCCAAGTTCTTAGCGCCTTTTTTTTCCTTGTTAAATTTCTTAGTCCACAGGGATTTAGTCCTTTGCCTTTAATTACAGTAGTGAAATTATCTTCCAATTTTTTCCTAGGTCACCAAGCTAATTGTTCCTGTTTCCAGTATAAGCTTTATTTTTTATACCAGGTAGTAAAGAATGATCTGTTTCTTTCATCATTAATAATATAGACTGCTTGAAATATTCACCTAATGTCTGGCTTTTAAAATCTTAACAATTTATCACACCTCTATCCCAATGGTTCTCAAACGTAAACACTTATTAGAATCTTTTGAGGAGATTCAAAAATATTTTCTAGGACCAGACCCTTCTGAGTCCAATTGAAACAGCATCTCTTGGGAAGAGGCCAGGCATTGCTAATTTCAAAATCTTCCCAGTTGATTCTATTGTGCAGGCTCTATTCTTTCCAAAGTTAACAATGCCATCTTGGTCCTTGGAGTCTACTGTTCTCTATTTCATGGCAAAGCTTTTTCAATAAGCTTTTTTAGTCCTTCATATTTTCTTTGTCAGTTGACACTTTTAGATTGAGCTACTAATAAGCCAAAAACATGCTTGTTCTTCATTAAATAACTTCCATACAATGGATAGTTTGCTACCAGAGACATTTTACTTTACTATGGCTGAGAAAAGGAGCAGAATTATATGCTAATTCATCAGTATAGAGCCTGAGATGATTACTGAGTTGATGAGGGATTTTCCTTTTTGTACCACTTTATTATTATTATTATTTTGGAGGAATATTTCAATGTACAATAATGGTCATACATTGTCTTAAAATAGATGCCACTACTCACTATTGGTCTCTTTTTTCTTATGACGCTAGCGATTCAAATATTGGGGCTTCACTCAACAGTCTTTACATTCTTAGTTCTCTCTCTGCATGGCTCCCCCTAAAACTTCCTGCCCAATCCAATTAATATTGTTTAAATGGCCATACTACCCAAGGTGATCTACATTATGCAATCCCTATCAAAATCTCAATGACATTTTCCACAGAAAGAGGACAAACAAGCCTAAAATTTGTTTGGAATCACAAAAAACCATGAATGGCCAAAGCAATTCTTGAGAAAGAAAACAAAGCTAGAGGCATCACACTTCCTGATTTCAACTATATTACAAAGCTATAGTAATCAAAACAGTATGACACTGGCATAAAAACAGACACACAAATCAATGGAACAGAACAGACAGCCCAGAAATAAACCCATGCCTATACGGTCAATTAATTTATGACAAAGGAGCCAAGAATACACAGTAGAGATAGGATGGTCTCTTCAATAAATGTTTTGGGAAAATTTGACAGTCACATGCAAAGAATGAAACTGGACCCCTATCTTATACCATACACAAAAATCAACTCAAAATGGATTAGGGACTAAAATGTAAAACCAGAAACCATAAATCTCCTAGTAGAAAACATTGGAGGTAAGCTCCTTGACATTGGTCTTAGCAATGATTTTTTGGATTTGACACCAAAATAAAGGCAACAAAGGCAAAGATAAACAATTGAGACTACATCAAACTAAGAAGCTTCTGTAGAGCTAAGGAAACCATCAAGAAAATGAAAAGGCAACCTACCAAATGGGAGAAAATATTTGCAAATCATATTCTAATAGGGGTTAATATCTAAAATATATAAAGAACTCATATAACTCAATAGAAAAAAAACAATCTGATTATAAAATGGGTACAGGACCTGAATAGATGTTTTTCCAAAGAAGACGTACAACATGGAGTATGTTCATCTCCATGTTAAGCAATGAATTCTTTCTAGATCAAATATTCTCTGGAATTGCATTTCATTTTCTTGAATGCCACTAACTTTCTCCTGAAGACTTTGAAACTCACTTTCAAATGGAGCATTCTGTCTGCATAGGTTCTTCCCAAGCTTGTATATATATAGTACGACCTGAAAGTGCTTCTTTTGTATTCTTTTTCAGCCAATTTAGTACATTTGATTTCTTTCTCCTTTAAGAGTTTTTCAAGAAGTATTTGATTTAGAAGCATAAACAAGTTTCTTCAATGATTCTTTTAAAGCAACACAGAAGAATATCTATTTTCTGACTTAATTTTTGTTTTATTCTTTATTTTTCTGACAATTCCATCAATTTACAACATCCATGTTATCTTCTCCAAGTACAGCAGCCAGATCTGTCAACTTTAAGTTACTCTTGAGAGAACTGATCTGACATTCCTTATCAGTAAGACTTTATACGTATTACAGGGTTTCAAACATTTTGTTTTTCCTTCTGTTCTTCTGCTTCTTATGAAAGCAGATTGAGATTTTTCTGAAAGTGGGTCTTTCTATCCAAACCAGTGTTTTTTTAAACTATCAGAAGGTGTTCTTCCTATTTCTGATATATGTTGAAGGCTTCAGCCGCTTGGTATTGAAAGTTGTCAATTCATCTTCTAGTTCTCTGTCCTTGTGAAAGTTGACATCAAATCACCTTGTTTGGGATATTGAGATTTCTCATCTTCCATTTTTTAAATTTCAGTTTTGGTAAAGAGCTGAATATGTTCAATTTTTCCTTAATTGGTCCCAGATTTAGTGATCATGAAAGCTTGTTCTCAAGGCTTCCTCCCTTAAAAATGACTCTACACCTTCATACTCCCTTCTAATAAGACTAAATCCTTAAGATTTTTACAATTTTTGGTCATCTAAAGCAGAAAATATTACAGAAAGCTGATTTTTCAAACTTACCTAAATAGACTTTTAACTGTTTTTAAAAATTACAGCTACACAAACCACCAATTCCCACTGACCCCACATCCTTAAGTAATGCTGTCACAGCCTCCCACGGCTTCTTCAGAACTTGATCAAAGTAAAGCTGCTCACCAATCCACAGGCTCTCCATGTTTACCACAGCACTACTGGGCAACAGCAGACCGCACGACACAAAGGTGAGCATTGTCTTTGGGATCAGAGCAGTGCTGGCAACCAGAACAGACCACCTGTGAGGCCAACGGAGGGGGCTTAACATGTTTAGTAAAGTAACACTTGTCAATCTCTTTCTGTAGGTGTCACACACAGTTATCATTGCTCCATTGTCAGCACATGGCACACACTTCAAACTATTTTCTTGCAGAATCAGTGAATAGGGTGCCCTGGTTAACCAAATATTCTGGTCAGTGGTGTTTTTGCTTGCCCAGCATTTGTCCTTTAGAGAAATAATGCATTCTCCACTAGATGTGATTCTGATTGTTTTTAAATGGTAGAACATGAGTACCCTAACCACAACTGTCAGTTTGTAACACAATATAGATGAAGCAGATTGCTCTTTACAGGACCTGAGTGGAAATGACACAGAGAAGGACGCACACTAGTAGCCAAGGGGAGGCCATTGGGGCTGGAAGGTGCGAAAGGGGGATCCTGCTATTAATCAAGCATTAAACAGGTTGCTAGGACCATATTGCTGCAGGGGGTTTGTAATCAGGGGATGGAACCTATTCCTAGGGCAGTGTTTTAAGGAGGGAGGCTCTGCTTCTCTCAGTTTCAAATTAAATTGTATCTGTCTTCATTGACCCCAGGCTTTTTTTTTTTTTTTTTTTTTGCCTCTGGGTTTCTGCTCCTATATCTCTGAATCTCTGTCTCTCCACATCTCTGAAGGTCTCTCAATATCTCTCCATGACTCTCTTTCGCCTGTCTCTCTGCCTCCCTCTCTCTCCTTGTCTGTCATTTGTACTATGTCCTTCTGTCTCTCTCCATCTCTAGACCACCTCACTGAGGTCCCCATAAATCCTACACCTGTCTCTGTATAAGGAGCAGAGGGATATGAAAATATTTGTGTCTCCAAATTGGTTCCTCATGCACCCACAGATGCCCTTAAATTGGTGACTTCCTGAGACCTCCCTCCCAGTTTTTACTTTTAAGATCTTAATTACTGATTTCTGCAGACAACTCTACCCTGACTGTAAAGACTCCTGTTCTCTGACCGCAAAGAGCTCCCAATTATTAAACCCTACAAAACTTCAGTCATTGACCGCAAAGCCAATCCCTGAATTCTGCGGATCATTCTCCCCAACTCTACCCCTCAGTTATCACACAAGCCTGTGTGATATTCGATGAACCTATCCCAAAGACAACTCGAGGAAACATGTTCGTTAGATTTTCATTTACAGTAATTTGTGAAAATTATCAGAATCTGATATTGTCAGACACAAATTTGAAAGTAAAACGCACGCAGAAAGCTCTTAAGGAAGCTCTCTATAGCCAAGAAACCGTCCCTGGGTGGGCTTGAACCACCAACCTTTCGGTTAACAGCCGAACGCGCTAACCAATTGCGCCACAGGGACAGCGATGCTAGCATGCGTTTTCTCCAACAATATTATTTTATTGTTTTCAGTCTAAATTGTATGACATATTTTAGAAATGCACCCTTTGCTGAGTACATATATTGGAAAAATGTTCTTTCACTTCTTGATTTTCACTGTTCTTATGTTAATGGTGTGTTTTAAAAACAGAAGTTATAATAATATAGATATTATTCTTAGAGAGGAAAATCAGAGTATTGACTGGGTGGGAGCAGGACGCGGGACTGTTGTTTACCCGAATAAGTGTGAGCATAGTCTAAGGAAAGGCACGCGGACAGAATTTACTCTCAGTTCAATGAGAGAGTTTTCGCTAATAATTCACCTGATGGAGAAGCCCCTGGAAGGATTCCGTATACATGAAGATACATTAAATGGGAAAGACACCAGTAAGAGCAAAGAAGAGGTGGAAATCATTTAGGGGAAAATCTGTTGCAAGGTTTCCAACAGAAAGTTGGAAAAGGAGTTGAGAGGAAGCAAATGACCATCACGAAAGCCAAGCCAAGCAAGTTGTTCCTTGTAAAGGACTCGGGCGAGGGCTTGTTTTCTTTCTATTTTGTATTCCTTTAGGTGAATAAAGTTCTATCTTTGGGCACTTTCACGTTTAATTAAGTGAAAACCATAGCTCTGGACTCCGTTGTCGTTTTCTTTATTCCACGGTAACTAGTGCTTCATTTTAAAGTTCTTCCCAGAATGTTCAAATGGTGCCATAGTAAAGTGTACCCAGAAGTGCAAGACATTTTTCATTAGGTTATTTTCTCTTTATATAAAAAACTATACCATAAATGTCGTGTTCTATTGATTTCCAAGAAAAAGCCCATTTCTTCTGAAGAATTAGTATTTAATTTCTATCTTATCCTAATATCTTTATTTTCCTTGCCCTTTTGCATATAACAAAATGCATTTCTGTTTCTATATGATTATCATACAATTTTTTGCCTCCCCTTCATTTTTTATTTACTGGCTCTATCAGAAAGCAATACTTCTTGAACTATGTTACCCTTCATATTTACTTCATGTACATGTTTACCCTTCATGTACCCTTAGTTCATAAGTGAACTAATACTTACTGCTCAATTAATGTATTTGGACTCTGAACAACCTCTTTCTAAATAGGTTTGGATCCCCCTTACCCCTGCTCCCATGTATTTTTAAAGGTTTGTAGCTGACTTCTCAACAGCAACTGTGGAAGTATATTTACAATTTGCTAAAGTAGTTACCAACCAACATCAGAATGTCTGCTTCAGTTTCCTGTGACTGCTGTAACCAATTACCACAAACTTGGTAGCTTAAAACAACACATTTATTCTCTTAGAGTTCCAGAGGTCAAACGTTTCACTGGGCCAAAATCAAGATGTTCGCAGGGCCACTCTCCTTCCAGAGGCTTTAAACGAGAATCCCTTTCCTTGCCTTTTCCAGTTTCTAGAGCTCATTCCTATGTTCTTTGGCTCAGAGGCCATTCCTCCATCTTAAACTGAAGTAACATCTTCTGTCTCTGACTCTGTTTTCCTCTCCTTCCATTATTATATGGACTTCTCTTCTGTGTCAAATCTCTGCTGCCTCCTTCTTATAAAAACACTTGTAATTAAATTTAGGCCCCATCCAGATAATCCAGGATGATCTTCCTATCTCAATATCCTTAACTCATCACATACAGTAGCCCATCGGCGGAGGAGAGTGGGCAGGAACAGACGCGAGTGCAGGTTATTCTCAGGCCCACCTTAGGACCAGTCCTGGGGCATGGCAGCCGCGTCCTTGTGCTGGAAGCGGCCACCCATTGAAGGCCCTCTAAACTGGTTAGAAGACGTGCTTCTCAAATACATTTTCCTGTCCCTCCCTCTCCTTTTGTCCTTTCCCTGTGGTTTTCACGCTAACCCCAGCCCGCCTTCCCTGACCCTGCTGTGAAGGCTTTGGGACACAACTGTTTGGTGTTCCTGCCTGCATCAGGCTCCTTTGTAAGTTCTTCTGCATTCTCCTGAGTGTCTTCACGCCTGAGAGGGGAGGCTGAGGACAGGGAAAACCGAAAAACTACATTGCTGTTCACGGAAGCTTAGTTCAAGTCTCAGGGGTATTCAGGATTTTGATATATATTTTTTTAAATTAGAGCCCAGAAAAGCACACAATTTAACCCATTTCTTTCCATTTCATTCTTCTGGCTGAGTTATTAGTCAGCATCTCAGATAATTTTGTGTGGCCATTGAGAGTGATGGATGCATTTACCAAAAAGGAGATTACCGCTTTTGCTGGGAATTGCAACTCCCTCTTAAAGGTTGGGAAATCAAATACAGATCTTCCTCTACTGAGGATGGGGTTACACTGGATAAACCCATCGAAGTTGAAAATATCTGTAATTCAAAAATGCATTTAATACACCTAACCTACTGAACAGCATAGCTTAGTCTAGCCTACCCTAAATGTGCTCAGAACACTTCCATTAGCCTACTGTTGGGCAAAATCATCTAACACAAAGCCTATTTCATAACGGTGTTGAATATGTCATGTAATTTATTGAATACTATACTGAAAGAGAAAAACAGAATGGTTTATCCTTATGATCGGCTTCCCAGCACCGGGAGAGAGTATCACACCACTTATCACTAGCCATGGAAAAGATCAAAATTCAAAATTGGAAGTACAGTTTCTACTGAATGTGTACAGCCTTCACACTACCCTAAAGTTGAAAAATTATACATTTAACCATTGTAAGTCAGGGACCACAAACAATCTGCTAAAACATTAACTCTCCTGTGGGAACAGGGCACATCCCTGAGGCTTACACAAAGGGTTTTTCCCTTCAACTCTACTGTAATAACAGCAAGACAACTTGCAGAGATATGAGGAACCTTGGAAAAGTAAACTGAGGAAGAGTGCTCTAATTGTGACTTTTGGACATTTTCAGGAATAATTTCACATGCCTAGACACACCCTATTAAAAGCCCTCTTACTCTCTTAAGGCAGATCCCTTCCTTCATTTTACTAATTTACTCTTTGTGGCAAATGCAGAGTCCCAGCTTCTTGGATGGTGTGGAACTAAGCTGATTTAGAGTATTCATTGCAACAATAGGTTCATAACTTAATCTAATCGTATAGGGGATGATTGAGAGTTAAATCACCCAGTTTGCAGCACTTGGTATTACATAAATCCATTCATATTTGCTGTAACTCTTCCCTCTATAAGTTTATGTCACATGAGATTCATGCAAAAAGCATTTACCATATACACACTGGGAAAGCAACTGGGGAAGATGTTGGTCATGAAAAATATTAAGTGGCAAATTACGTCACTTCTGAGGCTAGTTTTAACGATGGAAATGTGGGGATAATATGATTTTGTATGGTTGTGCATTAAATATTAATTCACATAAAAGGCTAAGTGCTGTTCAAATGGGAACAAAATTCTAAGTGTAAAAGGTATTTTCCTGCTTTCAAAGGGCTTAGAATTGAGGAAATCAAGATTATAGCTCCTGGAAAACTGATTACCTTCCACCTAGTCTTATTGTCATTCCTCACTCCAACCATGACTTACCCAGCTTTTCTGGCTGCAGGTGTGAGCTCTTTGTGCAGAACTGTTTAAACTTGAGCCTGAAATGCTGACCTTGAATATATTGGTATCTAAGGCCAACCTGGGAACACAGTTTCATTCATTCAAGAAATTAAGCCCTAATGTGTTTTACTTTCTAAGCTGTTAGAACTTAAGAATTTTCTTCTTCTTGGTATTCACTTTATCTAGCAAAGGTGACAATGGGCACTCAGAACTTTGAATAAATGAATATGACAGCTTGTCAAATTCTGAAACTCAATCTTCCTGGTTCGCTTGGAAGACATCATGACCTTAGGAATCCACATAGAACAAACTCACAAGAAATGAACACAAACAAGAATACCAAGTTCCTAAGATGAGGGTATAACATTACACAGATGTGTTTGTGTGCTGGGTGTGAGGAGTATGGCTTGTGAGAAATGTTACACCAAGCAGACCATAATTTTTTATTGTTTGGTCATTTTTATTCTCCCAAATATACTGCACCTCTCAAACTGAGATCTTAACATGGCTAAGTTATTTTAGAGCCAAAGTGGATGAATCCACTTCATCCAAAGAACACATGGATAATTATACTGATGACAGTGAAGGGAAAAACAAAAAAACAAACACAGCCCAAGCAAAACTCAAATTATTTATTATTATCACTCTAACACCTCCTGTAAGTTTAAAAGCCTGGTACTGACCAAAGTTTTAATCTATTATGAGGCTGTGTGTAGATTTTTCTCAGTTTATTGTAACACCTCAGTTTTCAGTTCCCCTTAGTGGCTTACACGGATTCTTTGTCACCTCCAGAGCTGCTTTGCACGTTGCTTATGAACTTTCTCATCTAAGCGTAGACAACATGTATAAGTGCACCAGAGGGACATCATGTGTACACCTCCTAGGCTTTGCCTAACTTTACAATGGTTTGAACCCAACACTCCATCCGTGGAGCTTTGTTTGCAGTTATAGGAATACACTAGGCTCTTTCAGACTTCTGTTCACTTTTCAGGAATGATCTGAAAAACTTGGTGAAAACTGACCCATGTCAGAAGCCTCGGATCAGAAATCAGCTCCACATTGAGAGCATTGCTTCCCTTCCCAGATAGAGTCACCCATGCCTTCCCATGGCCCCACTCTACCCCTTATACACATCTATGATGATGCCTGTAGTACTTCTGTGCATTTATTTCTTAAACATTTATCTTTTTTTAAGTGGTCTGTAACAGCGGTCCCCAACCTTTTTGGCACCAGGGACCGGTTCCGTGAAAGAATTTTTCTACGGACAGGGGCGGGGTGGGGTGCGGGAATGGTTCAGGCGGCAATGCGAGTGATGGGGAGCGGCAGATGAAGCTTCGCTCGCTTGCCCACCGCTCACCTTCTGCTGTGCTGCCAATACCAGTCCGAGGCGCAAGGGCTGGGGACCCCTGGTCTATAAGACTTACAGCAAGGGCCATGTGAACCACTGTCACTCTATGTCCTCATACAGCGACTTAGTAAATGCTGAATTAGATAACTATTAATAACATGGCCTAAGAAATTGATTAGATACATAGAAAAGGGTGCAGATTGAATTCGGGGGGCGTGGGGGGGGGGTCTGAGATCAGGAGATGGAGTGAAGGTGAGTGAATGGGACACAGACAGAAGTTGGAACTTATCCAATGACCATCCCCACCCCCCATAAACTACAAAGGCATATAAAAAATATACATATTTTTTCTTTTCTATAAATACATTTGGAAGGTGGCTCCCAAGCCACTCTAACCCATTAACCCCTGTCCCTATTAATCTTTTCTAAACAAAAAGGATGTTGCTGATGCCCAGTAATGTGGTGGGTAAACAGCTGTCTGGACTAGCCATTATCAGTCTCGTTCAAAGTAAAGGCTCTTCCTGGGGCCAGAAAGCAGGATTTTTAGAGGGCCCCAGTGGGCAGGAGGCAGGTAGCCAAGAATCAAACAAGGCAGAACAGATATGTGCAGTAGTCATAATCATGCTAGTAAGAACTAAGTGCCTCAACGAGGCATGTATAGGAATTGGAGGGGGAAGGAGAGGCCTTCAAAACTTTTATGTCTGAGCACTCACCAGAGACTCCTGGTTCGAGAAACACAACAAAATGTCTGCCTGGGTATTCATTATCAGGTAGATAGGACGCTGGGCTGGGCTAGGAGGTGGAAGGGGCCTCCCTGCCCCTCAAGAGTTCTTGACTAGTGAGGAGTCCTCCATGCTCTCTGAGGGGGTAGGGGATCCAAAGATCTTGGCCAGAAGCCCTCTGTTGGAGCGGGCCTGGTCCTGAGCGTTAGCCAGGCGAGCCCGTTCACGTCCTCCTGGCCGAGCTGCCTTCCGGGCCCTCAGCTCCTGCTCAGTAGGACGCTGGGCAAAGGCCCAGGAGCCGTTCGGGCGGGTAGAGTCCCCATCAGCGGCAAGGAAACGCTGTCCGCGCTCCACGCTTCGAAGATAGAAGTCAGTCTCACGCTTGGCCTGGGCAACCTCAGCCCTCAGGCGCTGCCTGCGTACCTGGCGCTCAAAAGCAAGATGCTCGCTGAGGTGGGACCAGGTAAAACGGTGCAGGTACTGCGGAAGGGAAAACAAGAAAAGATCTGAGTAGGGCAGATCTGGGATGGAGAGGAGATGGGAGGGGCGGGGCCAACAAGAGGTGAAGGGGTGCGCCGGCTGGGGCTGGGAAGATGGAAGGCTGAGCGGTGCGGCAGACAAGCCGATCCCCTCACCCTGAGGTTCCACAGGTCATAACGGAAGGGGCTGCGCCTGCGGGAGCCCATGGGCGTGTTGTGAAGACTGGCCGCCACACGCTTGGCTACTCGCTTGTCCCGGAACTCCACCCAGCCCTCGGTGTAGTCCTTGCTGTACTTGGACCGCTTTTTTCCTCCCGCAGCGGGGGCTGCCGCTGCCTTCTTCTTGCGTCTCACGAACCCGTCTGCGAAGCAAAGACAGAGCAGTGGTCAAGGAGGCCAATACAGCACCCACTCAACTGCACCTCCCATTCGCCGAATTCTCCAAACCTTCCCTCAGGCCAGAGTCCCACCTCAAGGTCTTTGCCCGGAAGCGGATAACTGCGAAGTCCACCCTTTTCCCCTTGTCTAACTCAATCCTTTTCTCAAATGTTAACTCCTTTATCAGGTCTGCCCTAAACGCTCTCTTTAAAACCCGCACAGGCCCCCAACCCCAATTCCAATTAGTGTCTGTATGCGAGCTGGGGGCGGCCGATCATAAACCTTCTCTTGACCTGGGCCGCGATGACAAAGAGATACGTTCAGTTTTGTGGAAAAACCACTGACATTTTAATTCAGGCTGTACCCATTTAACAAACTGGTAAATTCGGCTCAGGAAAGAAGGGTGGGCGGAGCCGAAATTAAAATCCAAAAATTAGCTATCGGAGAACTAAGGCTCAGCGAGGTATACTGCGCTATCCACATCCCATCGCCGCCTCCTAAGAGACATGCGCGCTACCGATTTACCAAAGAAGCCGGACGCCGGTCCCCGGCTCCGTCAGCGCCTCGGACCAGGGCAGCTGAGGCAACAGAACACGCATTGAGTGCTCACTGCCAGCGAGCATCACCCTCCTACCCTCACCGCCAAGGCCTGAGCACTTACCTTCCGGCTGGAAAAAAACGCGCCCGACCTCGCCGTAGGCGCTGAGAAGGTTCCGTACGTGCAAAGGCCTAAAGCGGGGCGGTATGTGGCCCAGGTACACAATCCCTGGCACTACCCGTTTCTTGCTGCCGCCAGCCGCCTCTTCGGATTCCTCCTGTTCCTCCCCTGCCTCTGATTTCTGGTCACTCCCTTCCAGAGGTTCCAGCTCAGCGGCTCCCTTCTCGGATTCCTCTGCCTCCATGCTTGCGGGTAGGTAAAGCAGGGCAGCCGTAAAACGCCGCGCCTCTGACGCGCACCGTGTGCGACGGCCTGTGTCGAGGGGGCGGGGTCGGTCCGGGTGACGACAAAGGAAAGGACAAGATTGGGCGGTGCCCGAGAGTCTAGGCCTAGAGGAGAGGGCGGAAGTGGGCCCCGGGTCTGCCGGGAGATTCAAAGCGTGAGAGAACTTGAGCTGAAGAGGCAGAACCGGAGAGGTAGAGCCCCAAGTAGAACTTACCCTATAGCACTCCTCGGTGAGATGCAAAAGGACGGGATGAGGCAGGCTCTTCCGGAAATTTTGTAGAACTGTTTTGGGAGTGAGGGGAGGTTTCTTTGTGTTCTAGCGGTCAAAATAGCATTTTACCCAAGGGACTCGGGTGAGACTCAGGTTGGGGGATGACTCAACTTTTAATGGTTACTTAAATTTCAATTTTTTAATTAATTAAGTTTGAAGTTTTAATTATTTTTCAAAATTTAACTTAGAGATTTGAATATTTTAAATTTAAGTTTTGAAAATGTAATTTAACTTTGCAAATATAAGTTTTGGAAATTTAGTTGAGATTTAATTTTTGAAAATTTCATCTGTGACCTTTTCATTTAGTTAAAAAAAATTTAGTTTAAGATATTAATTTAAAATTTGATTTTGTGAATAAAATGTCTAAAAAATTTTAATGTTTGACAATTATTTCTTTCAGAAACTTATTTGGCACCTGTTTTACATTTGTGTTGATGCATGATTCGTATTTATACTTACGTTACGAATACCTATTGTCAAATGTGTACATGGCCCTGATTTAGGCGACTGCCTGTACCGCGAGCTTTATTCTCTCCAGGACTTGTTTTCAGTGTTGGGGTCCAGGGTAGGCCACCCAAAAATATGCCTCAGTGGCGTACTCATTATTTTGAATTAAAGGTACCGAAGAAATGGTCACCACAAGAGGACACTCTGACTCACCTTCTGTCTCGCTGAAGCAACCTTTGTTGACAGGCTCCTGGGCGTACCTGAGGATCGCTTGTTTGTTTATACACTCATTCCTACAAGAGCTGAGCACAAATCACTGTTCAGTTTTTCTATCATGTTCAGGCCTGCAGTGTCAGTGACAACCTTTCAAAAAGGGGAGTCCTTCGAGCCGGATTCGAACCAGCGACCTAAGGATGACCGCTGATCAAACATCTACAGTCCTCCGCTCTACCAACTGAGCTATCGAAGGGTCCTTAAAGGGAGGGTCTTAGAATACTTTAAATAATCTTTACCTCAATCCTGTAGTTTTATTTTGACTATAAGTTTATTTCAAAACTAGAAGCAGACATGAAGGGTGCTAGAAATATTCTAAAACTGATATGGGTAGTGATTATAGGAGTATATTAAAAAATTAATGCCCTTGAACACTAAAGAGTTGTGCTTTAATTCATTATCCTGCTCCCTTGGGTACAATACAGATAGGACCATCACCCTTGACACTCCTGCTGTCTCATCAGCTTAGCGCCTTCTCTCTCAATCAGAAGTGAGGCATAAATGAAAGGGTTTTCCTAAATGGGTTGAAGAGGGAGCTATTATCTTGAAGCGGAGTTACTATCCAGTTTATTCTTTTGGACCGGAAAGAGTTCATTCGCTTTATGTGTATGTTTGATTTGTTTCGGTCTACAATTTTCAAAATTCTTGTCCTTCGAGCCGGATTCGAACCAGCGACCTAAGGATATCCAACATGTTGTACCTACAGTCCTCCGCTCTACCAACTGAGCTATCGAAGGGCCACTTATAATCATTATTTTAGAGTCCCTCTCCTAATGTCTATCCAGATGGTTTCCGCTTTGATAATATTCATATTCACTTTTGAAAGTATAATCAAATTTAAGCAGTCTTTTAAGACACTGAATGGGTTCTATGTCATGATCTGGGTAGTTGGTTTCCTGGGTTTAATAAACATGTAAAATCCATTGAGTTGTACATTTAAGACGTTAGGATATTGTTCTATGTATATCTCAAAACAAAAACCCTACGGGTATCCCATGTCCTCCTCCCTAAGTATTATATACCTAGGGTGAATTCCCTGGATTACGCCCGATTTCCTGCTGTCCCCTCTAATTACTTTCTCCTTTTTCTCTCAGAAGTGTCTAGGTTGGCTCGATAAATGATATAATTACGTAAACACAGACATCTGGGTTGCAGAGGATCCCAAAGTTGTGAACAGAGCAATATCCAGTGCATTTTGGTATCATTGTGATTCTTCTTTCTGAAAATCTCATGGGAAATTGTGTGTATTCATAGCTCTAATGATGAAATATGTGGAGTGTGTGTGTGTGTGTGTGAATTTTCTTACTTGGATAAATAATTTGGGTGGTTCATATATTGCATAATTATTGTGGAGCAATTAAGGTGAAACAAAAAACCCTAAAAAATTTAAATGCAAATATATTCTTTTTTCAAAGAAAATCATCAAACATCGAGGTTCAACAGAGATTGCCTTACACTTGTGCCTAAAGCAGAAATAGACACAAATGGAGAATACACTAAATTATCTGGAGAGAAAAGGCTTTCTTTGGAAATATGCTTAAGGAAAAGATTAAGTGTATTTCTCTATAAAATATCTGTGCTTATTTCTACAAATTTATACAAGACTGTTATTTCTACAAAATGATATTATTTTAAAAATTCCACATTTTTTTTTTTCAAATGGCAATCGCCAATGCATTCTATTAGGGGTACTGAGAGGACGTAGTCGATACTGAACTCAGTAATTAAATCCCTTTCCATGACAAACTAAGAAAATATCATCTAGCAACTTTCAGTGTTCCTGACCTAATAGAGAAGTAGCGGCGGGAGAAGAGAGATTGTAGGACGTGGAGTTTCTCTTTTATTGTCAAGTGTCCTCCTATCTGTGCCTTGAATACAAGGTGGAAAATAGCGGAGATGCCAACAAGTGTAAAATTTCAGCATGGTGCTGGATTCAATTGCTGCTACAGAATTGTCGTCTCTTGGGATGCAGAAGTCTTCCTGGGATGATACTTAGAGGAACAGGAAGCTCTCTGAAAGGAAACAGAAAAGACAAGTCCACCTTTCCTCTTCCTCCTCCAGCCTTGCATTCTCCCTCTAGCTTCCTTTTTGGCAAAGCCTAATATGGAGCCAAGTAGTAAATCAGCAGTGTGGTTTACAGAGTCCTACCTCCTTTATCACAAGGCAGATTAAAGAAGGATGAGTGTCTTAGTCTGCTCTGGCTGCTATGACAAAATACCACAGACTGGGTGGCTTAAATAACAGAAATTTATTTTCTCACAGTTCTGGAGACTGGGATGACCAAGATCAAGATGACAGCCATTTAATTCCCAGTGAGAGCTCTCTTCCTGACTTGAGAGAACTCTCTGGTGTTTCCCATTATGAGAATAGTAATATTATGGGATCAGGACCCCACCCTAAGGACTGCATTAACCTTAATTACTTTCCAGTTTTGAATACAGTCACATTTGGATTTTGGAAGAACACAGTTCAGTCCAGAACAGTGAGCCTAAAGTTGAGTCAGTAGTTTAACAACTGGGAAAACTTCCATGTGAATTTTAAGATATTATTTTTGATCTTCATTTTACCTCTGTGCAAGCTAAGCTGTTGAAATTTTAATACCTAATCCAATGTTATTGGAAACAAGAACTCCCAGCTCATGGCTGAAAGCCCCCAGTTGCTCCCAGTTCACAGTCAGTCATCCCAAAGTTTTATCCATGGATCTGAGCTATGGAATTAGTCCACTTTCTTTCACTCCAGTTCCACACTTGCACCCCTAATAGAATCATGGAAAATAAATGGAGAAAAAAAAAATGAGTGGAGGCCAAATTGACTTCTGTAGCTGGGTAAATTCTGTCCAAGGAGAAGGAGAGAACACCCAGATGGTGGAGAGAATCAAGGCAAGGCTGACCTTGAGCCAAGTTTTGAGATGAATGGTGGGTTTCTACACACCCACTTAGAACAGCTGAGTTTTGAACTCTTTTGTCTCAAATGGAGGGGGTGCAGGAAGGTGGAGGATTTCTTCCCACAGAAGGTTATTCACTTTTTTGTCAGCCCTGACTGCAATGAAAAAGAAAAGAGAAGAGCAAGCATTAAGGGCATTAAAAGGGTCCTGGAGAGGCCTGCGCAGCGTGCCTGCACAGCATAGGGACATAGAGTCACTTTCTTAAGTAAAATGTTTTATCTTCTCCATTTCATCACCTTGTCCCAATTTCATTGAGACTAGAAAATAACATTAAACCAAAAAAAAAAAAAAAGTTTCTAATGATGGAATTTCAGACAAAGAAGCAGTTGACGGGAAGGGTCTTCACATGGCTTTCTTGCAAGTGATGGGTCTCTGGCAATGCTCAAGAGTTCTCTTCAGAACTAGCTCTGTGAAGTACCAGCACCTAGCACAGTACCTGGTACCTAGTACTCCACAGGCCCAGAAGAAAAAGAGGCAACTACTACTTTCGGTTTTTTGCAAGGAATCCAGATCTAAGCCTGCAGCCATGATTATATTCACTTCTCCTATTAGTGCTTACCTTAGAAAAATAACTTGTACACCTTTGATCGAAATTGGGACTACGAAGCCAGAATGAAGGGAGAAATTAACTGGGACGCACACCCCCTCGTGACCTTGTGTCCACCGACGGTGGTTTTTATCGATAAAAAAAGCCAGACAGAAAGCAGATCTTAGGGGACATTCGTAGGAACTCTGGAGCATCTGTTTCTGGTGCTAGCAGAATCAATTGGTGGAAAATTTAGGAGTGCGGGGATTGGCAGGAACTATTGGGATGGCCAAAAGCCGAGTCTCATTGCCTGAGAAACTTGATTTGCCCTCCTGGATGTACCTACAATTTCCTTCCGGTCCCCGGTGTCCGTAGATATGATTCCAGTGTTAAACTCTTGCCCAATTTCGAAGACAGGTGTTTCTATGGATTCCACGCCCTGGTCCACCTGCACTCTGCAGTCTTCTCTCAACAGGATCCAGCACCGTAGAACAGATTATAGGTGGCGCCCCAGGGGCTGTTTGATAACCCGTACTTTGTCCTATTGTCTAACGACTAGAAACCAAGGTGGCCACGAGTTCTGAATTACATTCGGATATTGAAGTATGGGAGGCAGAAGTGCCCAGCAGGCAGGGGAATTAGCTCAAGTGGTAGAGCGCTCGCTTAGCATGCGAGAGGTAGCGGGATCGATGCCCGCATTCTCCAGCTTTATGTTCCGCCTACCCTTCGGCCTTTATTTCCCTACTTCTGTAAATAAACACCTTGCTACAACGTTACTACGTAAGAGCCCAATTCCTAATTGATGGCCTCTCCCTTGTCTCCAGTGACAGGATAGGGAAGGTTGGATTCTTTAAGATTTCTCTCGCCTTTGGAAGATTTGAATATTGGTCTCTGCCAGGTGGATTTACAAATCTACACTTAAATAATACATTTTTATTCTCAGAATCTATTTCCCACATGTATGACCTATTGAGGGCCACCTCAAGTTCTTACAACTGGAACAAATAATTTCCACTTCTTAATGAAATTTTGAAGAGCCAAAAATATGTAGGTATGTTTGAGGTTTGTTTTTTTTTACATTCACTCGTCCTCTTCTGGAGTCATCTGGCTGTTTCTACGGGGGTCGTGGGGCCGCTACTGCCAATTGATACTGGAATATTGCAGAATGTGGCCCAATTATGGGAGGGAAATTGCAGTGGAGAACTTGTTTGGGTTGGAATCTATGGTGCGTTGGTGAGAAGCTCAGTCCAGGACTATCTAATAAAATTTGCAACCAAGGCCCATGTTATCTTTGAAAATTGGACAATTTTTCTTGTTTACTCTTTTGCCCTCGAGTCGCTTTCAAAGAGCAAGGGAGCTACCAGTTTAGACCAAAGTGGGTAGAAAATTCTATCAATTTTCCCCTTGTCTATTATTTTTAATTCTAAAATTTTTCGCTTCTGCAGTGGTTCTCAAACCTTGCAACACATTAAAATCACCTGGGAGCTTTTAAAACTACCAATGCCTGGGTCCCACCTTCAAAGTGGCGCAACTATAGGCGCTTTGTAAAATAGTCCCAGGTGCTTCTGACATCCACCCACTTTTCTGCGCCAGGGTTGAGAATCACCTTTACATAATTAAACGGAGAAGGGGGAGTAGTGCCCCAGGGTCTGTGGGCGACTGCCAGTAGTTGAGCATCCACCTGGGAAAAAAACAAATAAAACCTTCGGAGAGACTCAGGACTCTAATACCACGAGGGGGCGCCCGTGCCCAACCAGTTACTAACCTTTGGTCAGCTACGTTCCTAGCAGGCCGCCCCTCCCCTAGTCTTGGGATGCCGGGTAGGGTGGCGGAGACTTGTCACAGGATCCCTTGCTTAGTGGGCCCACCTCTGATCCGCCTGGTCGGGGCTCGGGACTTCTTTGCGGCACGGGCCCTTTATGAACTATAGACCTGAAGTTTGATCGCGTATTAGTAATTATTACGGAGAATAATAATTTAAAAAATTAGATTCGTTGCACATTGAGATTAGTCTTAAATAGATGCTAAAGAGATGAACAGCAAGGATATATATAGCTGAGTTACACCTTTTTAAGGGTGAGGGTGAAAAAACCACACACAAAACGTGAACTCCTTCGAGCCGGATTCGAACCAGCGACCTAAGGATGCCTGGTTGTAGATCCACTCACTACAGTCCTCCGCTCTACCAACTGAGCTATCGAAGGAATCACGACGATGTTTTCCCCCGCAGAGCATGCCATCTCTGCACGAGGTTGGAGAGCCGTTGGCGCTTATTCTTTTATTCACCAGTGCTGTTGGTTAGGTTTGCCCTAGTGGCCTCCACATTTTTTTTGTAACCCAGCACTCCTTCACAGGACCACTGCCCTGGACCAAGGAGAAAACGGTAGCACCCACTGGTTTGCAAAAAGAAAATAAAATAATGATGTATGAGGAACTGACAAAAATTTAGCAATGAGTGTCTTTTACTGTGATGAATGAATTTAAATAACCAATCTTAGATAGAATTTGAAGTACTTTAATCTGCAATTTTAACAGATAATTAACAGAAGGAGGAGGAGGAAGAAAACAAGCACAGGGTTAAACTCTTCAAAACCATACTAAGACGTTCTTAATTGACATTTAGTCCCTGTAGATAAACCAGACGAACACACTAATTCTAAACTCAGAAAAAACCTGTCGATGGGAAGCTAAAATATTTTTTAAATTATCTTAACAAGGTAGAAAGTAATGTCATTCAAACACTAATTTTACAAAGTGTGAGTCTAGTCTAATTTTCTGTGACAGTCTGAAGCTCAGAATGGCTATTACGCTCATGTAAGTGAAATCCACTTGAGGTGGCAACCGACATCAGGAATCTTTGTTCTTCACGTTCCACCAAAAATCATTACATTGTCATACAGTGGAGCCATACACATAGGACAAACGATCCCCCTTGTGCAAGTAGAACATTGAGACCAGTGTTCACTCCTCTACGGCACAAGATTTTTTTTTTTTCTGAATTGAAATTAAAAGCAAGTTGCTAATCACTTAATTTAGCCATTTAGCTCCTCAAGTCTTCATGAAACATCTGTTTTGAGGGGGCTAGTCTGAATAAATTAAATATAAAATTTTATCTCCTCCCCAACCCCAATTGACTGAATAAGTTGTCCTATTTTATAAATGTATTTAGTACTATCCATTTTGTAAAACTACGCTTTTACAAAAAGGATCCATTCCTTCCTTCCTTATCTCCCACTCCACATTATAGAAGATTCAGACAGAGAGAAAGCTAGACAGGCCTTAAGGAGCCTTGAGAAAAGAACAAGCAGCAGATTTGAGGGATTCTGAGGTGTGTGTGTGTGAATAACTTGAATTCTCGTAGGTCAAGAATCACGTCTGGTTCTTCCATATATATCTAGCCTTCTTTTCCATATATTTACACAATAAAATATAACAGTGTGAAAATATAAGAAGCAGGAAAGTTTTGGTGTTCATTTCTTTTTCCCCTTCCTCAGTACTCTTAGATGCAGGTGGGAGATGAATTTCGAATCCTACCACAATAGGGAAGAACAAATATGACTCCATACTGGATATGTTTCTTTTTCTTTAACTTTTGCATTCTATTAGTTTTGCTATAAATTAATCACTAGAGGGACGTTGCCTAAGGCTTAAAGTATACATAATGGCCCGTCTCCTGGAACCCTGCCTCCCATGCCTGAGGGGTTAAGCTAAAACTACCTTTGCTTAGCTCCCAGGGAAACATCCTGACCCAGCCTCCCTGTGAATGGCTGCAGGAAAGAAGAAATTAACATATCCCCTCCTGAGTCTGGCCAGAATCAGGAAATATTTGCAACAACTTATCGCCTTTTTTACTTTATCTCCTCACCTCCCCCTCTTTTTTCCATAAAAGAAACTAGCATCCAAACCCCGGCAAGATGGTTCTTGAGGACTTTTGTCTTCCATCTTCTCGGTCCGCCGGCCTTGCCCCAATACTGTAACAGGGAAGAGCAAAATCTGACTGCAATGTTGGATCTGTTTCTTTTACTTTGACCTTTGCTTTCCATTGCTTTTATTCGGTCTATAGCTATAGGCATACATAATGGCCCGCCTCGGGGAACCCTGCCCCTCTGCCTGAATGTTAAATTAAAGTGCCTTTGTTCACCCCACAGGGAAACACCCTGACCCTGCCCACCTGTGAATGGCTGCAGAAAAGCAGAAATTAACGCATCCCCTCCCCGAGGATGGCCAAAACCGGGAGATATTTTGCAAGACTTAAGGCCTTTTTACTTTACTTCCTCATCCCCTCCCCCTCTCTGTTCTATAAAAGAAACCAGCGTCCAGCCCCTGATAAGATGGTACTCCGGGACGGTAGATCATCATCTTATCTGACGCCTGGCTTTCCGAATAAAGTCACTATTCCGAGCCCCCAAAACTTGTCTCTCAATTTATTGACCTGTCATGCGGCAAGCAGTGGGAACTTGAACTCGGTAACATATACACAACAGTGACCTTTAATATTCACAGACATGCATTGAGCACTGACTATTCCAGGCACCATGCTAAGTGCTGGGAACACACAGAGGCAAATAAGATAAACTCTGTCCCCAAAAGGTGTCAAATTGAAAAGCTCAAAGAGTAAGTTTGAGTCATGGAGGTAAAGATTTTCAGCTTTGAAGGCTCTGACTCAAAACGCTTGGTATTTAAGTTAATGGGACCTCTCTTGTTGGTAGTTTAGACCATACTATATATTAAAAGTGTATTCTGCTAATGTAAACATTTATCTTTTAGAAAAAGTCCTAGTACTCTGAACTCTGGAATCCAGCTGAATATGAAAATATGTTCTGGCATACATATATTTTCCTCTTTATTCCATGTTCAAAAAATAATACTGGCTTGTTTCTGGAATGCCTGAGCTATTGTCACCTTGGGCTGCTGGTGCAGATAATACTCTTGAGTAGAATACTTCCTTTTTCCTTTACCTATGACCCCAGCTTTCCAAGTCTGCTCTGGAACAGGGTTAAACCCCTGACTTCTGTGTCTTGTTTACTCTTCTCAACTACCAAGACTTCCTGAAGCACACCTGACTATACAATTTGCTGTTGGTAACCTTCTCTGAACAGACCTGTGTATTCACAAAATTGTGGTTGTGTCTGTCTTTGCTTTTCTTCCAGAGACTGTCCTCCCAAGTTCAGACCTAACTGTAGGCTAACATGTTCTTGTAGGCAGCCTCCAAATTACTGACCTCTGGCTTTTCTTTCATATCTGGCTCAGTCCAGTATCAGTCAAGCTCTAGTTATGAATAGAGAGTCTGTGGACTCCGCTTTCAGATTATCTGTCCCAAGGGAAAGCCACTAAGTTTTTTTTTTTTTTAGTTAATTTGATAAGATTTATTAAACAATGTTATCTATATAAAAGATTGTTAAGTATCCTAAAGGCAATGCAACTAAGTTATTCTTTCAACAAATATGTGAGAGCTTACTGTGTGTCAAATTCCTGAATTCCGAAATGTCGTAGTGTGTTTTGCTTTTTTTGTCCCCCCTACTGTAGACTGAATATTGTCCCCCCCAAACTTATATGTTGAAACCTTAACACCCACCCGACAGTGTGGCAGTATTTGGAGTAAGGAAGTAATTAAGGTTGGATTGGTGTTCTTTAAAGAAGAGACATCTGGAAGCTCACTCCCTCTTTCTTCCACTGAGGACATGGCAAGAAGGCAGCCCTCTACAAGCCAAGAAGAGAGCTCTCACCAGAAATGGAATCAGCTAGTGCCTTAATCATGGATTCTTCAGCCTCTAGAACTGCAAGAAAATAAAATTTTTCAGTTAAGCCACCCAGTCTCTGGTATTTTGTTCTGGTAGCCCAAGCAGACTAAGACACCAGCCCCCAACCTGTGCCCTTTTAAACCACCTTTAATCAAGGACTCCTTTGCAGTTGCAATGTTATGTCTAAGGAGTTAGGTTAGCTTGTGCTCAGGACCAAGCTCAGGATGGCCTTGGCCTTGGAGATGTTGGCACAGGTCTTGAGTTCAGAAATGCAATCTTTAAGTATGTCAACTCAATTTTAACAATATAGCCAAAGGGCCATACGAATGGGAAAAAGCAGTCTGTTCCAAGCAACTCAAAAAATGTTTATAAACCAGAAATCCATTAAGTTAATTGACAACAGGACATGTGGCTTATTAACACCAGCAATACTTGTTCCTCTATCTAGGACATCCCTTTATAGTTTTCATCATACCAGGAAACCAAAACATTAAGCTGAGGCTGCTGGGTGATCAAGAGTTCAGGCTTTACAGTAAGACTTAGGGCTTAATACCCACAACATGTAGTCTGTATATCTTCAATGATTGTTCTCTCTAGTAAGTAGAATATTCATATGAGTCAGATACAGGGTCTCTGTTCCCTTGATTTTACTGGATAAACACTGGTAATTTCTTAACTCCGTTTCTGTCACCATCACCTATTTTTTAAAACAGTCACTCCAAGCAGCTTCATTTCCTAATGCCAGACAGTTAAAATACCACTGAGAATTTAATTTTCACTTGAGTCAGTTACATTCACCCAGTAAGTAAATGACAGCCTTCTTGAAGGCACGGCCCATGTTATATGGATGTTTTCATTTTAAGTATCCAACAGGGAAAAGGCGCTTAATAAAAATATGTTCATCAATTAATTTGAAAGATGTCTTGAGACCTGGAAAACAGTTAAGGCTCAGTGTACTCTTCTAGGAAAGTTGTTTCTTGTCCATCCATTTTAAGTTGACCCATGATTCTCGGTTTCATCGTGTATATACTGACAATACTCCCAAATTGTAGGGAGTCTACCTAGTTTAAAACATGTGATTCCATGTGCCCAACCATAGGTGCTATTGATCTAAATAGGTAAAATACGGAACAGTTTTAAAACTGAATATAACATCACATGGAGCAAGGGATATATTAACAATATTCAGGTTCCTGAGTAAAGAATAAAGGAAAGTTTAGATGGGGGAGGATGGAGAGTGGTAAATTGTCCTGTCTCCAGCATGCTCAGAAGTGGGCATTCTTTCAATACAATATTGATAGTTCTGGGGCTCTTGGTCTCAATGGGTGCAGACAGCATTATCAGATTTTCAAAGCGACATAAATATTGTTAACATCTAACTCGTTTTGCTCTGATTATACACTAGGCAACCTTTCATATGAATTTTGCCTTCCCAAATTTGAGGGCAAATAAAAACACACTGCGCCACTTAGTTTTTTTTCTTAGTATAAACTTATAAAGCTGGTATTCTGACTTTAAAGTTATTCTTGACTATCCTTCACACTCCCATTCAAGAGAGAATGGCAGAAATGCAATTTGGACTATAAAAACCAGGCTTAAGTCTTTAGATATTATTTTGTAGGCAGTTGCAACCTGTTGTGGGTTGGTTGGTTCTTTTACTTGCCGAAGGAAGGGAAGAAAGGTTGGAAACAGCATTATCTATAAGGAGGTCCATTGTGTTGTTTAGGTGTGGTTGATCAGGAGCTGAAAGGCTGTATGAGGTAGTGGTAATAGAAAATCTGTCTCCCGTTATTACATAATGACACTTGCTTGGGCCAGAAAGTAGTCACCATTCTCAAAACTCTCCATGGACATTGCTGCTTCTGAGCCTCTGCCCATCAAACTGTTTCCTTTGTTTGGATCGTCTCCACCTTCACACTACCTTTTCCAACATCCCTGCATCCTAAACCTTTTTCGGTGGGGATAGTGCTTCAGAATCACCCCCGGAGCCTAAATGCCCTACCAGAGACCATGTATCTCTAGTTATCCAAACAAAAGCTCTAAGCCAGAGAAGTGCGTTGCCGCCAGGGGGCGATGAGGCTTAACGCTGCAGGAGTCATAGAGCTGGCCGGAATAATTCAACAGAGCCAGTAAACCACAGCTGGTCACAGGGATTCCACAATTCAATACTTTCTAAAATTTCTCGTTTGACAACGGTGAGGCACTTTGTTTTGGAGATTAGAGGAAGGTGCCGAAATGTAGCTGACAGCAAAAGGTTTAGAGAGTACTCGCACAACGTGGGGCTCGAACCCACGACCCTGAGATTAAGAGTCTCATGCTCTACCGACTGAGCTAGCCGGGCACCCCAGAAACAGTCTTCCCTCAGCGAATTAAGAGACCATAAAATTCTTCCTGGACCGACAGGGATGAATAGGACTCTAGATTTTTTGACTGTTTCTGTTATATAAGATGACATGAAACGCAAAGAATGTAAGCATTATCTGAAATTATTGGCATGCATTCCATTCGCTTTCACTACATCTTCCCTCTTACCCTCATTCTCACCAACATGTCTTGATAGACCACAAAATGCTTCCGGAATCCAAGAGTCGGAATCTCTGAACGCGCTGAGGGTGAGCCCAACTCTGGCACTCCCAGAGCTCCAGGCCTGGTTGCCAATGTGGCTCCAAGCTCAGTCCCAAAGGTACCAGGTTCTCGAACCAAAACACTGCCCTGGGCCGTCTCCGTAACCCACTGAGACATTCCTCTCCTGTTTCTATCACCTGTCAACTCTGGCCCCTCTTACCACGCTGTGTAAATGTGGTCCTAAAGGAATTCCCTGCGGTTTTCTCCCTCCTTTTCAGGCCGCTTGTTCTTGTTCATTTGTTGTCCTTCTCCACAATCAAGGCTTGCACACACAAAAAAGGGAGGCGGGAAGGGGTGTTGCAACTGCATTATAATATAAAATACTTGACAACCACTGGAATATAGGATCCAGTGATTTTTGTGTATTTTGTTTACCACAGACTGCAAGAGCTCACTTATTATAGTAGATGCTAAACAAATATCTGTTTAAAGAGTGTACCAACAGTACGCTCCGGGAAGAGAGAAAAAGTGCCCCTTCTCAATAATGAAGCAGAGCCCCTATTCCTGAATGATGGAGGAATACGCAACGAGGAAAGCCGAAATAACTTGTATAAAGGTTTCCAGCACCCCAACTCTATAGGTCAATATTTGATTTTTCCATTTGAACCCATTTCTTTGATGTGATGAATGAATGATGGATGACATTGAATTGAGATATGACCATCGTCTTCCTATACTTTCTTTTAATTTTAAAAATATAATGTTTATTACCTGGATTTTTAAAAATTAACTTTTATTGGAGTATAGTTGCTTTACAATGTTGTTTCCTATACATTTCATATGACCACAACCGTGGAGTCGAACTTCTAGAATAACCAGAAACCTTTGCTTTTGCAAGAGTCAATTTAGAGCTGATGGAAAACTGAGTAAGAGCCAAAACTGAAAAGTACTTGTCTCTCTTAATTAGAAGAGTTATCTAGTCACTTATTGGAATCAAGTGCATATACAGCCTACATATTTCTACATGAAAATATAGCAGTTTAATTTAACAGCAGATGTACCAATTTCTTTTGAGTGAGTTTAATAAAAATTCAATAGCGGGGGTAGGCCGCAAAACCTGGGCTCGTCCGGGATTTGAACCCGGGACCTCTCGCACCCTAAGCGAGAATCATACCCCTAGACCAACGAGCCATCTGTTGGAAAAAAAAAAAGTTCTTCGAAACAGATTAAATATTTACTTCTCCGTTTTTCTTTCGTACTTGAACATGTAACATTTTTTTCCGCCTCTGTTTCTCTCTATTTCTGTCTCCCCGCTACCCTCCCTTCCTAGTTTTAAAACCAGATCGACTTGGCTCAGAAGTTCCCTGGATCTCCCCGCAACCGAATCCTTCGAAGACTGGTCTGTATAAAGCCTTATTTCTCAGAGATCGCTGATCCACCCTTTGTAAGAAACAACTGTGGCGTTTATTTAAAATGCAGAGACCTGTAGTCTTCCTCAAATCTACTGAGTCAAAGTCCCTGGGGGTGAGGCCCAATAAGCTGCATTTTTGACAAGCTCCCTAACTCCTCTTGGCTTGATCTCAGTATTTTCCACGGAAAATAGTGAAAATTCACTCAATGGGATATAAAGTTCTGAGGTCGTGAATGAATAAAGAAAATTCGTTGTACAAGGAACAAGGGGATACATAATTAGTGTTCAGAAAGTCGGTTTTGGTGGAAAATGAGACTGATTCAAGAGGCATAACATCGAGAAGTGGACGAAACAGAGGGTCTGCTGGTGTCGGTCAACGTGGACCAACTGGTTGGTGACAGACGGCAAAGTAGATTCTGGAAAAGGGCTTAGTCCTTTCTTACCTAAAAAAATCAAAGTAACAAGAAAACACTTTTCCCAATAAGGGAGTTCTCCCTTCATGTGAGGGATGATCTAACCGAATAGAAATCCTCAATTGAGCAATCGGAGATCATGAACACTGCCTTTTCACTCTTGCCCCGCATCTCAGTATGTTTTCAGACTATTTCGAGGGCAGTATTTGGCCACTAAACAAACTGGTGACAGTGTTTCCTTCTAATGAACTTAATAACTCCTAAGGTGTCTTGCTGCTTTTCTGCTTCTCTTGGACAAAATTTTGAGCAATCTGTCTTGCTCAAAGACGTGAGCTCTGGACTCCCTAGGATGGTTTGGACTTGTGGCAAAATGTCTTTTGTGTAGATACCGCGGGTTGTCTCGTAGGACAGTCCTTGGACAGTTTGGTCTTCTGGCTGGAAAGTAATCAAAACTATTTCTGAGTTATGCTTAAAAAGCGACAACTGGCCCGTACGGGGATCGAACCCGCGACCTTGGCGTTATTAGCACCACGCTCTAACCAACTGAGCTAACCGGCCACCTGCTTAGGGTTTTCTTTGGAAGCTTTTACAAGGAACTTTTCTCGTTTTGATGTTTTGATAATAGGAACACTATGGTGCATCTGAGCTGCTGGATTCGCCTACACCAAACAAGGCTTCGTCCTTTTTCCAACATTTGTCCTACTTTTCAGTGCCATGACTCAGCAACAACACCCCCTCCTCCCCTTTGAGTGTTTTCAGACCAGTTACCTCAGCTAGCCGTTCATTAATGGATCCTGGACAAGTTTCCAGGTTGCTCCTCTTCGGCCATCTGTCCACTGGGTGTGTTTTTCTCTGTTTTCGATTTCATTCATTACAGATATCCTAAAAAACCTCAAAGGTATCCTGCTTCTCTCTCTACGTATACAGTTCTATACGCCGTGGCTAAAAGAGTACCGAGAAAATTAGAGGAGTATACAAAGTAGGCATTAATGTTTTTAAAGTGCGATTTCTGGTTATGTAGGTAAAAGGACCTGGAGATGCCGGGGATCGAACCCGGGGCCTCATACATGCGAAGCATGCGCTCTACCACTGAGCTACATCCCCGTCCTGCGTAAGCGGTGTTTGTAGCCTTTCCCAATTCTTTGAGTCTGAATTTCTTTTTCTCCCTTCTGCAACTCTTAAGATTTTCTGAATGCTTAAATTAAATTCTCCTTTGCTTATTCAGCAAAATCTTGAAATGGTTAATGGGGCAACGTTCATGGGCATTCCGAGTGGAGAAAGCCTTCCAGTCATTGGACCCTTGTCAAGCACTTAACTTAGAGACGGAACGAAATCTGACGAGAAAAAAGAGAGTGGGACTCTCCTTTAAAAGCTTCTTTCCTTTTTTCTTTTTCCTTTTTTTCCCCTCTCCAAAGACAGCTGAGACCCAGCACGAAATCGAATCGCTCCCTCAGTCCCTAGACCCATATTTAGGTATCCAAAGCGCGGCCGAAAGGTGATTTAATTATCCCTTAAAAGCATCAGCATTGGATTGGCTTCCTTTTGAAAGTGTTTGGGCCCAAATGTAGAATATTTGACTTGTTTCTCTGGGAAGCCTAGGAACTAAAGGCCAACCTTCTGCAGTTTTTGACTGCACTGAATTCTATATGGTACTATAGAATATATCTCTATATGCTACATAGAGATATAGTGTTTATACATATAGCATATATCTAAACTAGAGAGAGAAAGAAAGATACAATTTGGGGAGACATTATAATTAATGTAATATGGTTTTATCGTGGCCTTAAAGGCCTTCACTGTGGCTGAGTTTCTATGCCAAGCATTTTCTGAATAACCAGCTCTGAACCGGCATCACAGGCGAAATGCCCAAAATCGTTCTTCTGAATGTATGCATAAATTGACTATAGTTGATGTGGAACGCTTTTCCTCCTGTGAGCCCGGATAGCTCAGTCGGCAGAGCATCAGACTTTTAATCTGAGGGTCCAGGGTTCAAGTCCCTGTTCGGGCGTTGTCTTTTTCGTTTTCTTTTTCTATTCCTATATATTCATCACAAAAAAATAGTGACAGAAAGGAAGATAAACTCAAATCACAAGCTGATTTACCTAAAAAAAAAAAAAAAAGAGGGGACCCTGAGCATGGCATAGTTATCACAACCTAGGACCTGTTCAGAAAATAGAAGGGCCTTTTAGCCAGAAGCCACAGCACAAAACATTTCATCTAGAGCACGAGTAAAAGTTTCATTAACAATGGTCACAAATTAGCAAAGGCCAAACTCTTTCTTGAAAAGCAACCAATGTGCAGAACTGCTCGCTCTTCTCTACATTGGTGTGCTCCTCTCGGAGCTCAGCTCTGGGGATGCCCAGGTAAACTGTATAGAGGAGGTGGTGCCATACTCAGAATTCATGGCCTAGGGGCAGTGCTTTCCAAACATTTTTGGCCATGACCAGTTTGTAGTTTAGTTTACATCTGGACCCATACACACACGTGTAACAGGAACAAAGGTTGCCTGAATTACCACTTACCACATGCATTGCATTCTATTTCAGATTCCATGTTATTCTCAAAAATGCTGGGTGATACCCATGCTTAAATTCATTTTATATCTCCCTCATTGAGAAACACTGGGCTGTAGGGTGATCATAAAGATGAAACGTAACATATAGTACAAAACAATGGGTACTGTGCTTGTTGCCGAGTCCAAGCTCAGACCGCTAGCAGAATCACAGGCCAATAAATTGAGAAACGAGTTGTTGGGGCAAGGAATAGCGACATTATTCAGAAAGCCAGCAGACGGAGAAGATGGTGGACTAGTGGCCCAAAGAACCATCTTCCCTGAGTTAGAATTCAGGCTTCTTTTACACTAAAAGGGGAGGGGACAAAGTCCTGGTTCTAGGATGTGTTAATTTCTTCCTTCCTGCTGCCATTCACAGGTGGGCCTGGTCAGGAGGTTTCCTGTGAGCTCAACAAAGGTATTTTAGCTTAACGCTCATCACATGGGAGGAAGGGTTCCCAGAGATGAGCCATAATGTATAAGCTAAGCTTATAGGCAACATCCCTTTAGTGACTAACTTGTAGCAAAAGCAATAGAATACAAAGGTTAAAGTAAATTATTCTTCCCCATTACATGCTGAGTAACCTGCCTATACTGCCTTTTCCTCTAAATCCAAGTTCACTCTTCTAGAGGACCCAAAGCCTCAAGTCACCTGAGCACAGGGGCACCAACACCATCTCTGCCCTGCTAGGAACTACTAAAGCAGCATAACTTGGCAGCCCTTGATTGAGACCTCGTTTGGTAACTCCCCAAAGCAGAAATTTCATCCTAATGGATCCAGCAGATAACAGACAAATAAGATTTTACTTTGCTATTAAAAATTATCAAACAAGTTATAAAACCTCTAGAAAAGAATAACAGAACACTCCTGTCATTTGCCTTGTTGGCATGGTAGGCAGCATATGAGCCTCATAATGTGAGAGCCTCGAGGCCAATCCTCAGAGAGCGTAGCATTTTGCAGCAAGAAAATACTGCAGAAGAAGTAACCCAATGTGATCATCATTATTATTGCTGTTAGAGTCACACAAGAAATCTTTTCTTTAAGCGCTTGTCACCTTGTAACTTTGATAAGGCCACACACCTGTAGACGAAAGCTTTTTCTGTCTGTAAGGAAGCCCATTTGGGCTGTGACCCCACAAGTTTTTTTTTCGTTTTGTTTTTTACAATGCTCCGAGCTTTTTGAAAAGAAAAGAAACTTCCTCTAACTTTAATTAAACATTCCTCTTTCTCACAACATTTTAAAAATGTTTCTCACAACATTTTTAAAATAAGCGGTGAGGGGGGGTGATCACAAAATGGAATATTTCCAGATGATTCCCACCTGGTCTCAGAGAGTGTCCCAAGCAGTAAAATCATGAATGTTGAGCTGCTACACTTCTTGAGAAGATGAAGGACTTACCGATATGTCAGTATGTATGGTTAGCTGAGAGTCAAAAGATTCTATTCGCAGCCTTTGGGGGAAGTTTGAGATAGAAAGGGAAGACAATCACTTGAGCTTTTACATTTTGCAGCTTGGATCTTAGTGGGCTGAAACACCAGCCTTCCTGAGCTGATTGTTATCTGTGTGCAACCTGGATGCGATTGGTTGACTGACAGACTTGCCAAGAATGTTACTCCAATTCCAGAAGTCAAGCAGCTTATATAATAGGTAGTTACAAAATGGCACTGGATTAAATTAACAGATAAATTATATCTCCATCCTACACTATTCTCTCAATCTCTTAAACCTGTCCCCATTAGCCTGGATATCTTCAAACACTTAAAATCAATGAGTTCTGGGTAGGGGATTAAGAGGTGCAAACTACTACGTATAAAATAAATAAGCTACAAGGATATATTGTACAGCACAGGGAATATAACCAATGTTTTATAATAACTATAAATGGAGTATCATCTTTAAAAATTATGAATCACTATGTTGTACACCTGAAACTTAAATACTATTGTAAATCAACTATACCTCAATTTTAAAACAAATTAAAAAAAAAACTCAACTAATTCTAATAATTTGCTTTACCAGTCAAAACCTGCATCCTCCATTCAAGAAGCCTAGGTACCTTGAGGTAGTGCCTAGAGGGAAAAGCTACTAGAAGATTCCATGGGTCATTTACCCTTTTATTAGGCAGGTGACTTTAGATAAACCTTCAGATTCCCAAGCTACACTGTCAACCACACTTCTTTTCTACTGTTTATTAAAATATATATATATTAAAAAAAACCAGAAAAAGCATACAAATAACTAATGTAGATGTCAACAGTTCTGTGGAGGTTCTTTGGAGCTTCTGGCCTGTTAAGGTAAACTGGCCTCACTCTATTTCACTTTTGAAATCTCAGGTACCCTCCACCCAACTCATCTAGTCTTGGAAGACTTTGTTTAAAAAACAAAACTCAGCTAGTGAAAACAACTCATTGTTACGAGATAATTCGTCATGGATCTCTCACATTTCTGCATGTATTGCTAGTGAGGCACTGACTGTCCTTTGTTCTGGATTATCTTTTCAAGGATGCTTATATAGCAAACACCGTTGGAAGACAGAGATAATGTTTCTCTCCAGAGCAACAGGCAGGCATGCTTACTGCTCATTATTAAAGAATTGGGATCCCCGGGTTCAGGGTTTCTGTCCTGTAACACAATCCACTGAATGTACAGATGTCATGTGTTGCCCTCTGGAAACTGGAGGCGGGGAATCAGAGAAAGTATGCTGATAATCTGGTTATTGCTATTCCTGGAATAATAAACTGTGCATTGTCTCTGACCCAGGAGTCTCGTGAGTTGAACCAGCATCCATGAAACTGTGTGTGGCAGGCTAACTTAACAAGCTGAGCTCGCAAGTTGGGTAAATTTCAGAACTTTCACATTTCTTTACACTCATCAGTCTCTCCCCTCTCCTCTTCTCTCTCGTATATTCCTTCTCTCAGTTAGTTTTACAACTGTCTACATAAGTGCCAAAGCTAGGAATTAGGGTCCCTTCTCAGACTCCTTTCCCTCCCTTACCCCACTCTTTCATATCCAATCCCTAACTAAGTCTACCTTTTAAATACTTAAGAGGGAGGATGCAGGGAATTTTGTGAAACATTTTCCATTTCTGCTCCCAACCTACCACCCAAATTCAAGTTCTTGCCATCTCGTGTGAGGAGCATTGCAATTGTCTTATAACTATCTTTTTTAGCAAGGGAGGCATGTGTTCTGCCTCATCCTCCTGAAAGTCCTTTTCTTAGGCCTGGATAAAGCAGTATACTTTACAGGCGGGAAACCTCCACTTCCAATATCCTCCTTCTAATTCAACCATACAAAGGCCAACGACACAGAGGTTTTTGTAAAATGCAAATCTGATCTGGCTTTTCCCCAGGGCTAAAACTTTCAAGATCAGCAGGATAAAACTGAAATCCTTTGCAAGAGAAAGACCTTTCTGAACTGCTTTGCCTCTGATGTATTTCTCCCCACAACCTACTTCTTTGCTCTTATGCTTCATCTTACCTCAACTTAACCTGTGGCTGCAGGGTTGTGGAAGGATATGGGCACTTACTAGGTCTTCTCATCAAAGGTCATGCCTAGAGCTAAATCCTTTGGGCAAAGCAGCCTTTGAGTCTTTCCTTGCAAGGATGGATGGTCTAGAAACGATGGAGTCAAACTTTGGAGCTTTTCACTTTTGCTTTTTTCTACTCTTCCTTCAGATGGGAGAGCCTTTTCTCTGTCTCTGGGAGCTGAGTACCATTGCTCTCTGGTGAAGACAAGGCCCTTGGGCCTGCCTTGTAGTCTTGGCATATAATCGAATCTCTAAAAATATTTGCTGGATAAATCAAGGAATTAATCCTTAAAAACATGTCGTCCTCTCTTTCTCTTCGAGTTGCCAACCCCCCACTCCCTACAACCACCAAATTCACATTTTTCTTTCCTTTATACCTCAGCTGGAGTGTGCAGACAGCACTCTTTTAGAACTCACATCTAAATGACTGAATTTATATATATATGTATATATATATATATATATATATAAAATAAAATATGTTATATATATGTAACCCATATATAACATATATTTAGTTTTATATGTTATATGTTATTAACTAAAATTAATATAGTTAATAATGCTGCATTACATCTTTGAAAGTTGCTAATAAAGTAAATCTTAAAAGTTGTCATAAGAAAAAAATTTTTTGTAACTATGTAAGGTGATGGATGTTAACTAGATTTATTGTAGTGATCATTTCACAATGTATACAAACATCGTATCATTATGTTGTACATCTGAAACTAATACAATATTATATGTCAGTTATACCTCAATAAAAAATAATTTAAAAAAAAATGACTGAATTAATGGGTTGAACTCTTGATTTATCTTCGTGCTCCTTCAAGAGTTCATTTGATTAACTTCATCATGGTCACCTAAAAGAAATTTGAACAGATGCGAGAAAAGTACTAATAAAATTACTAATATCTACATGTCAAGAGGGGACTTTGTGCCAGGCACTGTGTTAAGCACTTTTGCAGGTTTTCTTAACTTGGGGACTGGTGAACTTGGATAGGAAAAAGAAATTACATTTTTAATATCTCTAACCTCTAACTGAAATTTAGCATGTCCTCCACGGATGAATGTTGGCAACAAATTACAGTCAGAAGATAAGTACCTGCGGCTTTGTCACTAAGAAAAGTTACATTTTCATACCCCATATTTGAGATATGAAGTATGTTACAAATATCTCATCCTTAACTGTTTCGAAGTTACAGTAGTTATAAGACGGGTCTTGATGTTTAGTATTTAATATATTAATGAAGAAGCACACGTGTTACTATACCGCAAATTATTTTAATTGTTTGATAACTGTTTCTGTAGTACAACTCGTTTCCTTTATCCTATTTTAATGCTTTTTAAAATATACTTTGAGAAGGGCTCCATTGGCTTCGTCACGAAGCCAGAGGGCTCCCAGGCACCTAAAAGGTTAAGAAGCCCCGCGCCCGCAGCGACCTCCGGGTGCTGGCAACGCCCTTGGCCCAGACTTCACTGAAGCGGACTCGGGGTTGGAGACCGGGACCGGAAGCCCGAGCAAGGTCTGCGAAGGGTCTGAGGAGCAACCCAGGGAAAGAACTTCATGGTCCCAGCTTTCAGCCGGGCCGGCGCGGGGCGACTCCGAGCAGCGCGGACCTCGGGGCGGCCTAGAAGGGCTCGGAAGTGTGTCCCGGCGCCGTGCGGCCGCAGGGGCGGGGCGTCGGGGTGCGCGTCTGGCCGCGTCTGCGGACAGTTCAAGTACGGCGTTTGTAGGTCATTTGCATGACCCCGGGTGGAAGCCATTGCAGGGGCTGCACGGGAATGACGTACGTTTCCCAAGGAGCACAGTGACCACTGTTGAGACTAGAACGAGGAGGGGACAGGGCAGATACGAAAAATGTTTCCCTCCCTCTTCTTTCCAACTCTTCCGGGACCAATGCCTCAATTCTGATGGTCAGAAATTTGATTACTGAAAACTCTGGATCACTCAGGCTGTTTCATGTCAGACACCCAAATTCTCAGAGTATTAATAAACCAGGAATGTTAATTTATGAATTTACAGATAGGAATGTAAATGCCAAACGGATCAGAAGAGTGGGCAAGACAGATTTAAAGGCTAATTTATAATTTCCTAATTTGTTCTTCTCCACTTCATAAGTATTTGTCTAAAAAATTATCATCCTTGTACAGAAATAATATCCCTTCTAGCTTTATGTTGCTAGAGATACAGTAAAATTCTAAATTCCATATGACCACTTTTCCCCTGGAATTTATTGTCCTTGCATTACTAATCTTCTTCGTTGGAAATTACAACTGTTTAGCTTGTAGAATATTATTACTTACATTTGACTGTTTTCTAGTGGTATCTTGGGAAATTCCTTAATTTACTCAGAAACACCGAATATATTTTTGGATGGATTACCTTTGAGGTTATACCAATGATCTTTTTAACAATGAGGAGCCTTCTAGGCCTTGGAGTTCTAGACATGGGTCTTAATCTGGATTTTACTCTCACTGTATGATCTCAGGGCAAATTATTTAATCTCTGTCTCAGTTTCACTAAATATAAAAATGGGAATAGTAATATGATTCAGTTCATAGGGTCATGGAAATAAAATTATGCATGTATTATAAATCACTGAGCAGAACAGTGTTTGGCAAACAAATTAGCACTTAATGAGAAATACCTTATTATTGTAAAAAGCCCAATATAACTTATTTGGTTACACATTTAAACTTTTTTTGATTCAAGAATACTTTATGGAACACCTACTATGCACAATATTCTCTTAACATCTTTGCAAATGTTACTACTCTTACTAGAAGCCTTTTACCCACTCCTTGCTTGGCCAACTTCTCTTTTCATTTTGCTGCTTAGGTGTCAATTATGCCTCAGAAAGTGCTTCCTAATACCCTTTCATGCTCTGGCATCAGAGTCAGGGCCTCCTGCAGTATTATCCCAACACCAAGCACACAGTGGTGACTTTCCTGAATTTGACTTTGGGTTCTTGACAACAGGGAATGTTTATCTTTGATCCTGTTCTATTGTTTGGCAAAGAGAAAGCACAGATAATATTTGTAATTTACCAGTTAAAATGGGATGGGAATAGTTGAGCAGAGGAAGGATGGTAATATTGCAGGACAAAGTAGAATTTCCAGTAATTCAGTTGTGACAGCCATCTAACTGGTCTTTCTCTTTCAACTCTTTCCCCCCTTACACCCTATTGCCCATGCATCAGCCATACATACACACACACACACACACTGATAACTTATATTGTGTGGTTTCTCTATTCAAAACTCTAATGGCATCCCATCATTTTCAGAGAAAAGTGACAATGTGGAGAATCTTCCATTTTCTGGCCCCTGGCTATCTCTGCAATCATATCAACTTTCACTCTTACCCTCTCTCACGCCAATTCAGCCACTTCTGCCTCCTTGTTCTTCCTCAGTATGCCAAACACATTTTCACCTCATCTCTGCATTTGCTTTTCCCTCTGCTGGAATGTTTTCCCCTCAGAGTCACCTCTCTTATTCCTTTACTTCATTAAAAGCTTATTCTTTTACTTCATTAAGAGCTCTGCTCAAATGTCATCTCATCAGAGAGGACTTCTCTAACCACCCTATCTAAATAGCACCCACTTACACTTGTTTATGTAAAGCACCCTGTCACATAAATTTGTGCATCTTCTACACCCTCCCCCACTAGAGTATAAGCTTGGTGAAAGCAGAGACTTTGTTTTGTTCACTGTTGTACCTCCAGCACTTAGACAATGCCTAGAACTAGAAAAAAGAAAAGAAGGTATAATGACTGTGAAGAAACAAAACAAAACAAAAAGAATATACGGTTATCTATGTAGAAAGCCCCAAAGAATATACAGACATTAAGAATTAATGAGTTTAGCAAGGTTGTTGAATATAAAAATCAACTTTAGCTGAAAACAGAAAATGTAGCAACTAAAAACATACCATATAAAGTAACATCCAAAAGTGTACAGTCCCTAAGAAATATTAACAAAAGAAAACGTTTATGGAGAATTATAAAACTTTATTGAAAGACATTTAGAAAGCCTAAATAAATGGAGAATTACACCATGTTCACGGATCGGAAGACTCAATATTATAATTAATCTATAAATTCAATACAAATCCAATAAAAATTCCACCTTTTGTTAGTTTGATTTGGAACTTGTCAATCTAATTCTAGAAGTTGTATGGAAAAGCAGTTGGCTAAGAATATAGCCAAGATACTCCAACGAAGAAAAGTTTGGTGGTGATGTTAAAGGTGGAGGTGGTATTTGTCCTGAGATATCAAGACCTTTTTCTAAAGTTGTAGTACTCAGGATTGTATAGTATTGCCACAAGGTTAGACAAATTGACCAGTGAGTCAGAATCGAAACCATCAACAGACCCCCCCGCAGAAGAAACTTGATTTATGAAAAGAGCCAGTATTACAGATCAGTGGGGAAAGGAAGAACTTTTCAGAAAAGTTGGGACAACCAAGTGGTTGAGACAACCACTTACCATATGGAAAAATATTATTTTGAATTACTATCTCATATTTTTGCAAAAATCAGTTCAGGGAAGACTAAAGACAAATGTGAAAAGCAAAACTATAAAACTTTTACAAGGCAGTAAAGGATATCTTTATGACTTGGAGTAGGAAATGATCCCTCCCCTCCCATGAAGCCAACTTGTATCCAGCTTTATAAGATACTTTTCAAAAATAGTTACTTCCAGCAGGACATGGGTGACAATCCATAACATCTTACAACTTTCAAACTCCCATCTCCAAAAAGTCAACAAAGTCTGTTGCTGCAATGAACAGGAAAAGTTTTCAGAAAGGGTGAATATTTCACATGAGGCATATAAGAGCTTTTCACAGGTCACCTCTGACATGGAGGAAAGGAACTAAAAACTCCAGGGTTATTAATGAGATGATCCACAAACTACAAACAGGAATCCTGGCTCTTTTGAGCAACACCATCTTGATGTCATCACCAGAAATCCTGAGTATTGTTACCTGACGCAGCTGATTCTAGGGGTGCCAAGGCCGCATCATGACTCTTGGTTTCAGAAAGTCAAGGATGTGTTGATGGCATCAGGAAAGGAGAAGACATGAAGTTTTGCTTCCCCACACGGTAAGGCTTCTGAGCCATAGTGGCTGTCATGTGTGAATGTCAGAGAATCTCTCCTGGGAACCAAGAATAATCTTCAAATATGAGGATAGAAAATTCTGTTTTCCCCCATTTCAATCCAGCTTCTGAAACATTCTACTAGTGGTTATTTTGCCCTTTCCACAAAAGATAACAACAAAGCGTCTTGTGTGCTAACAACATAACTTAAAAAAAAAAAATCTACGTTTTTACAAAATTTGATTTAAAAAAAATAGTATTTCAAACAGTAGAGTCACTAGAAGTACAGAGCTATCAAAAAAGTACACTTCACTTGGCATCCCCAGTGCCTTCTGCTTTCTGTGACTGGACTGTGGAGGCATCTCGGTTTTTTGCAGGGTTGTTCCCATCTTTGTTGCCTTCTGCTTTCCCCTTTCTCCCTTTGGCCAGCTTCTCTCCCTTCTTTGCAGGGGCCTTTTTTGCCCTGGGCTCTGGTTTTGGAGGGGCAGGTTTAGCAGACAACCGTGCCGATCTCCTCTGTGGCTCTTCCTTCACCTTTGCTTTGTCACCTTTAGCATCTCCTTTTGCCTTTCTCTTGGGCATGGTGGCAGTAGTGCCTGGCAGATGGCTTTACCAGCCCAAGCGGTTCTTCTGTCTTCCTCACTGCTCCTAGAAAGATTTCTTTAACAAGACACAAAAAGTGTAAACCGTAAAGGAAAAGACTGACAAATTTAACTACATTAAAATTCAAATTTGACTATATTAAAATTAGTAATTTTTATATAGCAAAAAGATGCATAAAAAGTAAGAAGATAAGTTACAAGCTGGGGAAAAGATATTCATAATACATATAACTGACAAAAGATGAGAGTCCAGGATATGTAAAGAATTCCTGCAGATCTATGAGAAAAGGACAAAATGAAAATTTAAAAACAATGGGCAAAAGTGTTAATACGTACTTCTTAGAAAAAGCATGAATGGTGAATAAGCAAAAAAAAAAAAAAAAAAGTCAACTTCATTAGTAATATGGGAATGAATACAAAAATCACAGGACATAACATTTCACATCCATCAAATTGGTGAAAACTATATTGTCTGACAATATTAAGGGCTCAGCAGATGTGGAACAATTAAAACACATACACTGCTAGGGTGTGTGTTTATATGTGTGTAAATTAGTGTGTGGCATTATTTAAAGCAATTTCACTTCTAGGTGTTTACCTGGAGAAATTCTTGGGGCTGTGCACAGGAGACCCCTACAAGAATGTTTCTAGCAACCCTGTAATTTCAAAAACCTGGAAACCATTCAGGGTCCTTCAGTAGAATAGATAAATACATTTTGGTAATACCTATGCAAGGGAATACTATTCAGCAGCAGAAATGAATAGATTACAGCTCTATGCAAAACCATGGACGAATCTCAAGAACATAATGTTGAGCAAAAAAAAGCGAGTTACAAAATGGATCTACAGTATGGATCCATTTATAAGTGTAAAACTAAATGACTTGTTTAGGCTACAAGTATGTAGTCAAAAAAGCAAGAGATAAATATAAAAATCAGGACAGTAGTCACCTCAGGGAATTAAGAAAAGGATGGTGGTTGGAGAGGGAATGGGAGTTCTCTTCCTTAAACTGGAGGCGGGTGGGGAACAACACAGGGGTAATACACCATTATTCTCTGTATTTTACAGAGAGTAATTTTATGTGTCTGCTCAAGAATAAAAACCACTTTAAGAAGGTGCGTAGCCCCGAGCACAGATTCAAGGGCACACAAATAGATGTGATTTATTTTGATTTGGGGCAATTAGGACCCGGGTCCATGGCTGGCATTCAAACACTGTGGGACATTTTTAAAGCTCTGGGACAAAACTAGCCACTCACACCTTCTGCCCCACCCCTGAAGATGTTTCCTGGGGAAGTCTGTAACCCTATGCCCTGACCTACTCCACAATGTTTTATTTCAAGAAAAAAAAAAAATTATCTTTTCTCTAAATTGCTCCAGAGTTTTGTTTTGTGTTTTTGCTGGACCTCACCATCTAGATAGAATGGGCAAACATGGTCCTTGAGCAAACTTAGATTTTTTTTTTTTTTGAGCAACCTTAGATTTGATTTTTATGTTCTTCGGCTAACAAAGGCAACCACCTGTAAATGGTGCTAAAACATCAAATTATCACTTGATAATTTGATTATATGATAATTTCATTATCTATTATCTATTTTTCTATCTACTTTCATTATCTATTCTTCCCCCATTTTTCCACTATGACTAGAATTTCTGGAAATTTTGCAGTTTTCCTTCTTTCTCATGGAACAGAGGGAGAAATGAGAGTTAGTATAAAGAAGAGGGAAGGAACCAAAGTGGGAGTGCGCCTTGAATCAGTCATTATTTCCCTTGATACCTTGTAAGGAACTTTGGGAACAGAGATTAAAAATTGAGAGGAGAAACAGTTCTAATCTCATGTTGAACAGTAGTTCACTGAAAAGCTAATAAGAAATTAGCTGGGCCCTTCTCTTCCCCTGCTGTGCTCTTGCCTTGCCTCTAAATATTCTAAATTACTGGTGGGTCCAAAAGTCCCGGTTGCCACAGAGACACCCTGCAATTCTGCTGACCCAGCCAGACCCAACCTGCTCGCTCCCGAGGACATCTTTCCCTAGATGTTACATGAATTTATGCCTAGTTTACTCCTCTCCCAAATGCACCACTAAAGAAATGTTTGGACAATTCTTAAAGAACAAAAGTGTTTTTTTTTTTGTTGTTGTTATTGCTGTTTTATCCGAAATCGAACACAATGAAGAAAAAAAAATGTGTAAGGAAAATAATTGAGAAGGATGCCAGAGATCACAAAGGTCAACTCTGGGTATGGTAATGGTGTGTCCAGAAAGGAACAGGGAGGAAAAGACAGCTGTTCTTACCATGAAGAAAGCCATATTGAGAGATTTTTTACGGCATGAAAATCATTTGGTCTAATATTTGGGTGACTTGTTTTGCGCCTGTTGCCCTAGTATATTATTAATAATGCTCCCTTTTACTCTCAAAAGTGTGCCAACTTGGACAATAAATAAGGTCACCCTAAATAATCTGCATATATTCTTAGAGGCCTTTTTGTTACCAGAGAATGAGAGAGGAAACCAAAGGGTGAGCTTCTGTTCTACGACACACCTCCCTAAACAATGGACACTCCATACCATTCTTCTTCCATCTCACTCCAAAATTGTGTTTCTTAGCCCATGTCCTGCCCTGGGAATGCTCACAGTCTGTTTCCTAGGCTCGGTCTTCATGTTAGATCCCTTGCAGTCCATCCCAAGCAGGGGAACCACGATCGGCACGTGTCAAAGGCCCAAACACAGCAGGTGACAATAAAGATAAATTCAAGGAAAAGAGGCCACTAGCTGGATTCTGGATCTGAGTATGTGAATATGGATTAGTTCCTTGAAACTCACATTTAGGAAGCTTATCAGGAGAACAGGTGGCTGACCTTACAAATACAGGAGAGACAGATGCACAAATAATGAAAAAGGGCTGGTGGGATAAAAGGTTATTTCATTTTCATGAAGGCCAAGGAGGTTGGGGAGGGAGAGGCTCTCACCACACAGTGGTGTTAATTTAAAAGAAATTATTTGAGATGGAGTACAGGGAAGTTTCTTAGGGCAATGAAATTATTCTGTATGCTACTGACTGTAATGGTGGATACATGACATTATGCACTGGACAAAACCCATAGAACTGTATACAAAGCATGGAACCCTAATGTAAATAATAATAATAATTAGTTAACAATAATAATTAGTTAATAATAATGTATAAATATTGGCTCATCCATTATAACAAAAGTACCACACCAATGCAAGTAGTTAATAATGGAGAAACTGAGGTAGAGGGAGAAGAAATATATGAGAACTCTGTACTTTCTGCTCAATTTTTCTGTAAACCTGAAACTGTTCTAAACAAATAAAGTCTACTAACTAAAAACAAACAAATACATTTTAAGAATTAAAAAAATAATAATAATTTGTTAGGTAATGAAATATATAAGTCATAGGATTACAAATATTCTATCATGCATGTGAATGAAAAGAAAAATTATTAACTGGCAGATAAATCTTTTTTTTAAAGACTTTTTTTTTACTTTAAAAATTTTATAGTTTTTTAAATTGAAATATAGTTGATGTGCAATATTATTTTAGTTTCAGGAGTGGCAGATAAATCTTTTAAGTATATAACTTTTGGGAACACAGAGGTTTATCAATGAGGCAAGAAATTATCAAGACAGATACTGAGGTTATTTTCCCAAGACATGGCAACAATTTTAAAAGTTTTAGGAATCTAACGATTCCCTTTTGTTAAAATAACACTTTCCAGGGCAAAATTATATTAACAGACAACAGATCAAGTTAGTGAAATTTTTGAACAACATGTCTTCATATTGTAAAGAACTGGACTGAAATTCTTGTGAAAGTCTCAGTTTAACTCTTCATTTAATGAACTTGCTGGTTTTAGGATGTGGAAAGGTATCCCTCTTAACAGCCTCAAGGGGGGAGGGAACATCCATTTCTTAAAGTCCTTTTCTTACCTATGAAGACTTGAATTTTTTTAATTTTAGAAAAAGACCTATGAAATTTAAATGTACTAACAGAAATAGCCTAAAAAAAAGACTAATAGAGAAATAAAAAGCAAATGATGTATTTCTTCTACAATAAAAATATGCAAATGATTAGTAAGATGAGGAGATGCAGGTATGCTAAAATCTTCTGCGAAGTTAACTTCTGGGAATTCCCCAAACTGTTTCAATAATATACAAAACACATCAATCTCTGTCCCCAGAAACGGGATGAATTTCTGTGTCCCACCCCCCGCAAATTCATAAGTTGAAGTCCTAACCCTCAGTACCTCAGACTGTGACTGTACTGGGAGATGGGGCCTTTAAAGAGGTGATTAAGGTAAAATGAAGTCTTATGGGTAGGTCTTAATCCAATATGACTAATGTCATACTGGCGATTAGGACACAGACAACACAAACAGAGAGAGGACCAGGTAAGGATACAGCAAGAAAACCAAACCTGCCACCACCTTGATCTTGGACTTCCAGCCTCCAGGACTGTGAGAAAATAAATTTCTGTTATTTAAGATATTCAGTCTGTGACGTTTTGTTATGGCAGTCCTAGAAAACTAATACAGAAGGAAAGAGTATAAAGATCTCAATGACCTATGACGCATCTCAGATTAGATTAATTTTGATGTTTTGCCCAGCTCTCAGAATTTTTTTTCCATGTTTTTTTTTCTCTTTCACCATGAGTCTGTCTCAAGTATCCAAGGACCAAATCCCACCTCATCCAATACACACTCCCACGCCATCCCCAGCAGAGGCACATTTTAGCAACGTCCTTTCTCTCCCTTGACTGTTACTGAACTGGGTTCCAAGGAGTTTGTTCTAACTTGGGTTTTAGTCTCAATTTAGCCACCCCAAAGCCAGAAGGCCACCCTCTTCTCTCTGCCTCTTATTTATGGCAAGATAGTGCCTTGGGGTTGGAGAGAAGACTTGGAAGAAGATTACAACACCAAGCTTAGGAAGGAGAGAATAGAGGATATATAGTAAAAAAACAAACAAATAAAAGACTCTATTCAAGGTGCAATGCTATACAGGAGCAAGAGGTCACACAGTGTCAGTCACTCCCCAGGGCCTATTTGTTCTCCACCTTTCAAAGAAAATATCAGACAAGGTGACCAGCTTCCATTTGAGGTTAAATGAGGGAGACTGGGGGAGGGAGGGAGGGATAGTGGGAGAAGGTGAGAAAGGGCAGAGTGTCTAAAATGGTAGGGCTGCTGCTTCATCTTGCCAGAATACACCTGGTTTAAAGAGAAGGAGAGAGCCACAAGCTTCAAACAAACTGTCACCCATCTGCAACAGGTTGGCGTGGGGCACACTCAGCTTCCCAGCTAAAGTATTCCTGCCCCTTGGCATCAGAGAAAGATGGAGAGGACAAATCCCCATCACCTCCTGGGCCCCTGAGACCCTTGCTCCTCGCAGGGCACCACATTAACTCACTGTATTTCTGAGTGGTATAGAGGGAATTTTTTTATTAAAAAAATTTTTTTTAACATCTTTATTGGAGTATAATTGCTTTACAATGGTGAGTTAGTTTCTGCTGTATAACAAAGTGAATCAGCTATACATATACATATATCTCCATATCTCCTCCCTCTTGCGTCTCCCTATAGAGGGAATTTTAAATGAAAATGTCTTAGACAAATTTGCATTGAGCACCGGCCAAACTTATTGTCTTGCTAACAAGGGAAACTACAAGATGATAAAAGCATGGGTCTTTCAGAGAAGGTATGAAAATGGAGGAATAATAGGGCTGGGGAAGGGATGCCTATACAAGTTGCCTGTAAAAAAAAAAAAAAAAGGAAGAAAGGAAGGGAGGGAGGGAGGGAGGAAGGGAGGAAAACAGTTTATTAGGTAAGGATTGCCCTTTCTTGTCTCATGGCCATAAAAAATCACATTCCTGTCAGTCATTTGAGGGAATCTGGAGCAATGCGATCTCAGAGACTAGGCTTGGCTAACTCTTAGAAATAGGAATAATAATAATAATAATAATAATACATCTAAGAAGATCCTGAGAATATACCTGAGGCTGTTTGGTGTTGTATCAAGAGTTCTTTCCCAGAAAAGCGTTTGATAGATCCAGTTAACATGGAACCAGGCCATGTCAGAAACAGACGTAAGAGGCCAGACACCAGGGCACAAGTCCTGATTTTAAACAAGTGCTGTCAGTGACCTTTCTCAAGCTTCAAGGCAGTACGCAAAATCCACAGTTGCCCCATTTCTTAACTTTGGGATCCTTTTTTTTCTTTTTGACAGGAAGAGCAGAAGGCCAAAGCGGAGGAAGACTCAGCCCTTCGGTGTCCCCTCAGGAGGGGGGCACCTCGTAAGCTGGGGAGGGGAGGCGAGAAAGAGCCCAGGCCAGGGCAGCCCAGCACCCCCGCCACGACCTCTTCCAGGCCACGGCCCTGCTGGCCCAAAGCTTTCAAATCCCCTCCTCGCCTCCCGTTTTTCTGCCCTAGAGTCTCTGTGGGGACTTATGCCAGAAGGGCCTGCGATCTTCACCTCCCGGCTTCCGCTTTTCCCAGAGATTCACACTCGAAGCCCGGGAGAGCCACTGCAGCTGTTCTGGAGAGTGGAAAGCAAGGTGGAAATGTCGGGAGCCCGAGGTCACCTAATCACGACGAGGGCCAGATCGCAGGAGGGTCCCAAATCTATGGAGGGCGGCGGGACTACCCCCATTCTCCGGAGACGCACGCTAAGGCCCCCAAGGTACTCACCCGAGTCTCGCGGCCGTGTGAGGGGCGCGAGGCTGCCAGCTGCGGGCCTGCCGCGCAGGTGCTCTCGGCTGGGGCAGGGCCGGCGCGGACAGTGGGCCAGCGAAGAGACGCCCGGAGCTGGGCGCTGCCGGGAACAGGAAGGCAAGGCGAGGATGCGCTTCCGGGGCTGCGGGCGTCGGGCCGCCTTGCAGAGCCGGGGACAGCCCGGTTCTCCCCCTCGCGATGCGTGTGTCCGCCTCCGGGGCCGCGGGCTCCGGACCCACCTGGGGCAGCGTCGCTTCACAGCCTGGGGCAAGAGAGACAAGAAAAGGAGGCGTGCAGAGTTTTTTTAAATAAATGGACTTTTAAAGAAAAGCCACATAGTTAGGGAAAAAAGAAACAAACCTTGTTTCCGCCCGGTTTCGAACCGGGGACCTTTCGCGTGTGAGGCGAACGTGATAACCACTACACTACGGAAACTTGATAGAAACCTTCTTCCTCTGCCGACAGTTCTCCCTACAGAACACGCCCCTCCCTCCCACTTCCTCACTTCCTCCCACCCGCCCCGCCCCGCCCCGCCCCGCCCCGCCGCTTCGTCCCAGCAAATGTGCGTCATTAATATGCGCGTGCGCCTTGTACCACTCTTCCAAACCAGAGAGGCCAATTAGATGCGCGAACCAAGGCCATGCAGCGTACAGACCTGAAGCGAAATTCTTAATAATTTATTCTGGAAATGACCGGATGGGGGAGAACAAAAGAGACTTCAATCCCTTCGCTATTACTTCCCATTCTGAACTTTTGGATCTTAATTTCTTCCTCATTGCTTACCAGGTTACCTCAAACCCATCCTTCAGCAGGGATGGTTTGGTGGGGCTGGGCGTGACAGGGGGCCCACGCACATTTCTCAGTCTGGCTTTGGCTAGCGCCACCGCATGGCCGGACGCGGAATTTCCTCTGCAAAGGAATGATGACCCTGGCTGTGGTCAAAAGCGGGGCCTTCTCGCTCGTGAGACTTCCAGGCAAACTTCACCTTGTAATGGATTTTCTAACTCCATTGGGTTCCTCAGTGGACGGCAGAGGAAAGAAGTAAAACAGTGATGTGTCCTCCGAGCCAGCCAGGAGTCGAACCTGGAATCTTCTGATCCGTAGTCAGACGCGTTATCCATTGCGCCACTGGCCCCGCACATGAATAGCTCGTAGGCGGACATGCCTTCATCAGAAACCAGGCGGCGGCAACCGGTCCACCTTGTGGGGTCTGCGCCTGGCCCTGAAAGCCCCGTCCTCCTGGCTAGCTCAGACTGCAGCGCGTGGACTCCCCAGGCAGCCAGTTCGCCTGCACGCGCCCTAGCGTCTGTGCTGCTTTCTCAGTCTGTCTGTACAGACCCCGGCATTCTCTGCCCCAGTATCATCTCTTCGTTCATGCATTCATTCATTCAACCAATATGGCACCGGAAATACAACTGTGAAGAAAACAGAGGTGATCCTTGCTCTCAAGAAGATTGCATGGACGTAGTGAAGACGATAATAAAGCACTAAATAAATAAAATAATGGTGATAAGCACTTAGAGGGAAAAAGACAAACGGGAAAGAGAATAGAAAAGCCCAGCAGGAAAGGTGATGAACAATAAATACGGGTATCAGGGAAAAGAGCGACCTGGAACTGGGGAAATCTCCAGGGCAAAGGCATGGAGGTGGGAGCGTGCATGGGATGTTCCAGCAATGTCGAAGAGGCCAGTGCTGAGCGGAAAGGGCTAGGAGACCTCTGGGAGATGACCTCTGGCCTTGTACACCCTTGTATGGGCTTTGGCTGTTACTGTGTAGGAAATTGGAAGCCGTTGTAGGGTGACAATATATTTGACATTCTTTCTTGTCTCTCCTTGGGTCGTTGAAAACATTTTATTTCCAATATTTACTTAAGCAAGACTCTATGCTAAGCACCCTCACCGCATGCTGCTCCTACCTCAGGACATACATTTCAGAATTTGACACCTTTAAAAGGAGCATTTGTTTGCTTTCTCAGGAAGCGGCTCTTATGTGTGCCTTTCAGCCTGTCTATATTTCTGAGAAGGCATCATTATCTCCATGCCTGGTGAGCATCGTAAATAAGTTGAGGGCTGGGGACACACAGTTTTGAGAGCATTAGCCCTCTGTGGCCCCCTTTGCCTGGCAAAGCAATAAAGCTATTCATTTCTACTTCACCCCCCCCTAAAAAAAAAAATTAGTTGAGGGCTACTAAACAGAGTAAAACTGCCTGACATTGAGAATGTACACATTGTGTTTAGAAAATCTTTGTTTACAGTTCATAAGGTTGCAACAGCCCTTAAGAAAAATGTACATGTTCCTGTTTCTGCATAAACATTAAGGTAGATCTAGTTAGGGATTTCTCCCTAGATAGTAAATAGGGGTCTTCTGACCAGATTTGGTATTATGTACTCCTAGGAACTTTGGTGGTTATGGACTCCATCACAGAATAATACTTTTAAATATAAATTAAAAAGATAAATACATAAGATTTCAAGGGGAAAACAATTATATTGAAATATGTTATCAAACTATTAAAAATTTATATTATAATATTTATGCTCCTTTATTAATGCACCAAATGATAATATCCAGCAGGAGTTCTAATAAATACTATAATTCAAAGCAGTAATGAGCATAAATGATATTTTAAGAAATTTGCAACAACTGTAATTTTCTGTGAAAATATTTGTGATTGCCAATAGTGAAAAAGTGAAAAGGACTGAAATACACTGTGCTTTGTTGCCTACATTCATAATGGAAGAAAATACAAAATTGCAGTAAAAAGTTAGTCAAAATAAAAATTTATTTTTCCATCCAAGCTTACAGACTATCCCCTCCCCATCAGAAGAAAAAGAGATTTCTGTTCTAAAGAGGAGTTTGGAAACATGAACAATTGCGCCTGAATTTTCAGAAATGAAGCTGTATGATTAGGCCACCCAGGATGGCTGTTCTCTGCTCTCTGTACATCCCCTGCTCTACCAGTGCCTGCTTCACCTACACGCTACTTACGTGACTGACCTTCCCTCCTAATTGTAGAGCCAAATCAGTAAATGCCTACATACTCACCCGGGGACCCAGCTACTAATTGTTCTAATCTTTAGATCAGAACATCTCCACCAAGATAGCTTATCAAAAGGGTGGTGAGGGGTATGCTCCTCAGCTGGTTTCCCTGGTAACCGATGAGCCAACCTGATGCCAATTCCCTGTGTAACTGGTAACCTCCCTCTTCCCCTGGGAGCGAAGGCTACTGCCAAGTACCGAACACGGTGGGGTGTCACTCCAGGACCTGGCTTCAGATGTGTAAGATCCCCCATCCATTAAACCACTGATGTCTCTGTAGCTGACTCTGAGCTCTTTCTTCCATCTTGAGGTGGGGCAAGTACAGGGCTTGCAGGCTTGTGGGGTGCAGCCCAACAGAAGCAAACTGAGGTACCTCTTGACTCTATTTTATCCTCATCACATACCCAGGATGGGAAAGCCAGATTCCAGGGCATCCCTGGAAGTCACAGGTCCCATCTTGCTCCTCTAAAATGGGTTTAAACCCAGCTAGCTGGAGGCCATGTTCACATCTGCTCTCCTCATGTCTGCAAAGACCTCCCTTTGTTTTAGAGGGTTTTTTTGTTTTTGTTTTTGTTTTGCTTTGAAGGTTTTGAAAGCTTATTTTGGCTGCCTCAGATTTCTCTGCTCATGCTCTGACATGAGCTGAGGCATGCTTTCATTTTGTTTTTAGATATCTTTCTACTGGGTCTTCTTTCTGAGAGTTCCAGTTTCCAGCTTCCAGTCTTTTCTTCAGTAGTTGTTCCAGTCAGAGAAAGAGAAACAGAGAGTCCAGAAAAAACAGAACCAGTAGGAAAATATACATGTATTTCTAGGAGTTGACTTACGTGATTGTGGGGACTGGGAAGCCTGAAATCTGTAGTGTAGGCTAGCAGTCTAGAAAATCTCAGGCAGGAGCTGATGCTACAGTCTTGAGACAGAATTTCTTCTTCCTTAGGAAAACCTCCATTTTGCTCTTAAAGTCTTTAACTTGTTGGATAAGGCCCACCCACATTACTGAGGATAATCTCTTTTACTTTTCATCAACTAATTGTAGAAGTTAACCACATGTACAAAAATACCTTTACAGCAACATCTAGATTAATGTTTAATTGAATAACTGGGCTCTATAGACTAAGTTGACATGTAAAACCAGCCATCACTGCGGTGGACTCTCCTCCTCCTCTGGGTCACAGTGCACTATTCTTCCAGTTTCTCTCCCAAGCATTTGGAAAATAGTAGCACTGCCAGCCATTTCCACTGTCAGCAGTCTGTGACACCACGATCTGCACCTTCTCCAATTTCAGTTGTATGGAACAGAGCCATTGTGAGGGGCCTTTCCATGGTCTTTGCAGGTCACACCCAGATTTCTGGAAGTGATTGCTCTGAGTCTTAATTTTTCTCCCAAGACTTGTCTCTGGCTTGTTAAAAAACTCCTTTGACTTCCCAGAATTACTGTGCAAATTTTGACAGCTGCCAGTCAAAGGAAAAACACAGACCAAATATTGTTGGCTCTGTTGTCTTTATGAATGTCTACCACAGTTTGGTCAAAGCCATGTTAGGTGTGACTCTGCTGTTTATGATTATCTTGGCTCCAAGCACATTAATAATACAATGGTTAATCTTATACTGTGAAAGAAATCGGTGCTTACTTCATGGAGTGACTCAGACTGTGTGTTCAGTTCATAGACTTTCAATCGTTTTATGAAAAAGAAATCTAGCAGAGTCATGGGCTTTTTAACCTCTCCCCCAAATCATGTTTGCAGGCAGAGATTAGTGCCAATGGCTGGTTTAGAGTGAGACAGAGAAATCCTTCAATATTGATACAGTTCAGAAATACTGAAATGTTAATTTCAACATTTTCAGAACGGCAACAGATTTCAAGCAAGCAGCCAATCATAATTACAGGTTTCATTTGGGAAGTTACTTTCACAGCTATGGCAACAACTTGTAAACTCTTCCGAATTCCACTAAAGCCCTTTGCCTAAGGACGGTTCTATTTCACAGAGAATAGAATGAATTTGGAACAGTTACAAATACACAAGCCCCCATGAAAATATAGAAATTTTTGTGAATGCTTTCAATTTGACAGCTTGTCAAGCAGATCCTTTGGACAAGTTTTCGGACAAGAAAGCGTCTCTCTTCCTCTAGCTGCAGAGGAGAGGAGACTGCTCCTTTATCTCTTTCCAAACTAGGTTTTGATGATGAAGTCTTGAATTTTTTAAAGATGCAACTTAGTTAAGCAAGAAGCAGGCAGGTGGAACCCAATTTTACGGAAAGAAATGGGGTAAGGAAGAGCTGGAATTTTAATTAAAATCCGTGAACTAAAGAACACATAGCTTGCTTCCTGCAGGAACCAGTTCTTGGTGTTGGAAGTGTTCTGGTGTAAATGTGGCCGATTTCCTCTCCTCCAGGGGCCCCAGGTCATAATTCACCCAAGGAAGCTGCAGCTGCTGAACTCTTGCCCTTCCTGGCAGTTCCTGGAAGACTCCTCTGGCGCCGCCTGAGGGTTCAGGCTCGCGCCAGAGCTTCCCTCACCCCACCCCCGCGCGGAGGGTCTCAGTTTTCCTATGGCTGCGCGGTCTCTTAGGTCTTTGGGGGCGAAGCAGAGGTTCATCTTTAGGGTCTGAGAGACCATCTGGGAGGGCTCGTGAACCTCAATAACGAGGAAACAGATGCACAGAACAAAAGCTAAGATCATTCCTTTTCTATGTCGATTTGGAAGCGGGCGGACGGATTGGCTCCGTGGCTTAGCTGGTTAAAGCGCCTGTCTAGTAAACAGGAGATCCTGGGTTCGAATCCCAGCGGGGCCTTTTGTGGTTTTCCTGCCTTCGAAAAGGGTATGGGGGATTAAAATGTAATCAATCTTGAAGGTAAATTTTCCCTACGGAGTTTCACGGGACTGTATTATATGAGTCTGAGAGTGGGGACAGTTTTATCGTTTACAAAAAAGAAAAAGAAGAGACAAAGATGAATTTGTTTTTCTTTCAGAAGAATATCTAGCTTTCTTGACGTTCTTACATTTTTATGTAATGTTTTTTCAGCAAACAAAAGAGGAACCAGGGAAAGCAGAAGGCAAAGTCGCCAGATTTAAACTATAAGCAACATCATAATCTCTGGTCATTCTATTATTTTTCCTGGGGAAATCCCAAATGGATGCACTTTCATAATCTACAGGCAATATTTTTTTAGCAAGATCAACCTCTGGAATGACTGATAAATGTGTTGTTGAGAAGTTTGCAGCATCTCAATTCATAGCAGCCACTAAAATCCAACTATACAATGCAAGTTGTAAATAACTATTTTAAAAGGTGGTCTTGTGCTCAGAGTTTTTTGGAAAGGAAAATCAAAGAGAAAAATATTTGTCCCCGTGATTTCAGAAAAGAAGCTGTGAGGGAGAAACATCCTTTTGATTGCATATCCACGGAGTGGATAGCCCACTAGAACAGACAGACCTGAAGCTGTTAGCATGCAGGCTGACTTGAAGAAGCAGTCCAGGAAGGGCTGAGGTGCCTTCTTCCAAACTCTCTAAGAGAGAGGAAGGAAACATGAGAGGTGGAAAAGAAGTTTGGAGTTTTAATCATTACTGGGCCCCTTTACATAGAAACTCAAGACCAGGGAAATGAAGTTCACTGTAACTGTTACCCTGTTACTCATCTCCCAAGACCAAGCCCCCCTCCACCTGGCCCAGAAAGTCCCTACCAACCTGGCTTTTACCTTCAGACCACATTATTTTATGTGGATGGTCAAGGGTTGAAATATGATCTCCTGTTCTATCTGCAGAAACAAAATGTCCCAACACTTTGAAGAATAGTTCAGGAAACAATTCTACTTTTATGGAGACTTTCTCCACTCACTCTGAAGCTTGATTCCCCACTTTTCTTTATAGGCATCACACAGCAATGGAGACTATCAATGAAAATTCAATTAATAATCAAGTTGAGAAAAAAAAGGGGATTTTATTTGAGCTAAACTGAGGATTATAACCAGGAGACAGATTCTCAGAAAACTCTGAGAAATGTTCCACCTGTTCGAAGTCGAATGCACAGTCATATACATTTTTGAGACAAAGGATAGTACATCAGAATGTACAGATATGTATGCTGATATTTTACATAAAATTCACCAAGCCTATACATAGTCCATATAAGCACATACAAAGTGAGCAGCAAGTCACCATGACCCCCTACAAATTTGGTAAAGAACGCTATTCTTTTAAGAAGTTACAGCGCTAGCATCAGCAGAAAGAGGGAAAATACGATCTTTATGGTGGAGTAGTCACTCCCATCTTTGAGGTGCTCTGGTTAATGTGTAATGCAAATGCACACTGCACATGAGGGAGGAGCTCCAAACAAACACAGAGAGAGAATATTATGTTTAATTTTTCTTGCCCTGCCTTAAAATATAAATTTTATTTCGTCAAAAGACAGACCCTCTTTTTCACATTCTCCTTTCTTCTGCTCAAAAAAGCCTTTTTCCCAGGCCCGGATTACACACCTCCCTCAAATGGTGAGGCCGGCTGTGTCCCAGTGTAGATGTCAACACTAGACCACTCCTTCATCCTGTTACCAAACCTGCCTTAACCTTCACCTTTCTGCTCCATCAGGCTCTAGGAATACCTTTACAAGGATGCTTCCAGCCAAGTGGCCCTCAATAGATTGCCTGATCTGTACGAGTGAGGTAGTGTTGCTGGCTACTGAAGTTATAGAATATTCCAGGTGAGGAATCTAACCATCTCTCCCAAAAGCCTAAAAATCTTCCTAACTAACTCTCCATGTATCAATCATGAAAATGATTTACGTGTACAAGTGGAAATGGTTTACAATCAAATGCTTGTTTATCCACCTCGTGCCTATCATGTGGCAGGCACCATGCTAATCTCACATGGGTCATGAGTTCCGTCCTAAAGAGGCTGGTGGGAGGATGCGTCAAATAGTTCAATAGCAATTACAGTAGAGTGGGATATAACACCATTGGGAGTGGAGGGTACTGTAGGCCACGCTTTGATACTTAACTCAGACTGGGTGGAGATAGAAGGAGGTGGGGAAGACGTCATGGAAGAAGTGACACCCAAACTGAGCATGGAGGAGATGTAGGCAAGATCGAGGCAAGAGAGTGGGCTGGAGAGAGAAGAGGAAGAGGTGCTCCCGGCAAAGGGAACAGTGTGTGCCTAGAGGTGAGAAAGAGGACGCTCAGTTCAGGTAAGCGGAAGCAACTAGAGAATGGGGTGTGCAGATCTTGAAATTCTTCTTTGTCTGGCGATGACCATAGACCCATAGGCATCCTCATAATTTGTGGCAGGGGTCCCCAACCCCCGGGCCACGGACCAGTACCGGTCGTGGCCTGTTAGGAACTGGGCCGCACAGCAAGAGGTGAGTGGCGGGCGAGCAAGCAAAGTTTCATCTGTATTTACAGCTGCTCCCCATCACTCGCATTACCGCCTGAGCTCCGCCTCCTGTCAGATCAGCAGCGGCATTAGATTCTCATAGGAGCTTGAACCCTACTGTGAACTGCCCATGTGAGGGGTCCAGGTTGCGCGCTCCTTATGAGAATCTAACGCCTGTTGGTCTTAGGTGGAGCTGAGGCGGTGATGCTAGCGCTGGGGAACGGCTGCAAATACAGATTGTCATTAGCAGAGAGGTCTGACTGCACAGAGACCGTAATAAATCAATTGCTTGCAGACTCATATCAAAACCCTATCAGTGAGTGGCAAGTGAAAACAAGCTCAGGGCTCCCACTGATTCTGCATTATGGTGAGTTGTATAATTATTTCATTATATATTACAATGTAATAATAATAGAAATAAAGTGCACAATAAAGGTAATGCACTCGAATCATCCCGAAAACATCCCGCAACCCCCTCCTTGGAAAAACTGTCTTCCACGAAACCAGTCCCTGGTGCCAAAAAGGTTGGGAACTGCTGATTTATGGCATCAAGAAGACCACAGCTGGACTTGGTTTGACAGTTGCTAAGTCTCAAGTGTTTCATGTTTTCTTTTGAAAAGACCATACATTACCAAAGCAGTATGGATGGAACTTGAATTTACAAGTTGTGGATTAAGTGGGACCTCTAGCTGGGCTGCTGAGGTTCTCCTATGGAGATGTAAAGCTAAAAGGGTCTTTATTTCCCATTTCTTCCTGGGTAGCAACACTCATCTACTTGCTCCATACCTGCTTTTGCTGCCAACATGTCTATTCCTCGGGGTAGGAGCTGCAGCTGTCCTGTTCAGAGGCCTTGGCAAACAGCGGGTGCTCAATTACAACAACAACAAAAAGATTTATTAGGCATTTATGCCAGGGATTTATCAGGCCTTTATTATTTGCCAAGCACTTTGTATATACCAAATCATGCAATCTCACAGCATACATATGGGGTAAGTTTCAATTATTTCCTCCATTTTAAAGAGGAAGTCACCAAGGCAAGGGATACAAAGTCATTTGACTGGAAGGTCATACAGCTCATAAGTGGCAGAGCCCAGGTAGCCTGAATAGCGTTGGACCCACCTAGTGACCCTCCAGGCACTTCTGAATGCTTCTCCTATTACCCTAGGAGTTGTGCCTATTTGCCATTTCCTCCTTTCTCATATGTTTCCAGGGCCCACGTGGGGACCCTAAATGGGCAGAAATGGACAATATACGGTCACCTAGGCAATAAAGGGAAACTTCATTTGTTTGTTCTTTTCTAGCCTTGCTAATGACCATCTTTCTAAGACATACCAATTCACTTTTCTTTCAGTGTATGTATGAACCTTTCTGTGAGTTCTGAGGAATTTAAAGGAGAGAGCCGGCAGAACAATTCTAAATATTAATGATCATAAGAGATTCACCCTATTTTCTGCCTTTGTAAACTGTTATTAGATTTCTTTTTTAAAAAAGGAATGGAGAGGAGAAAATTCCAGTCACCTGAGGTTTTTGATTTTGGGGGGCTTTGCAATAAATTATGTAAAAATAATATTCGCTATCCAAGTTTTGAGTTCAGAATAGAAACACTGTAGGTTAATATTTGTAACTGTAGTATTAATGCTCAAAATAAGCGTGCTGGACGTCAGGAAAATTGAATTTGAGGGATGTTTCTGGAGATGTCACTAAACATGAATTTGTGTGTGTCTAAATCTCCCTTCCTGGGTCCTGGGTCCTGGGTCCTGGGTCCTGGGTGCTGTTCTGAACTGCAAAATTTGTAAACTGTCAGACCCTCATGACCTGCAAGTCAATCCTGCGGAAAATCTTACACAGCTTCATAATGGAATACATAGGAAGATGTTCATTGATGGCACCCTTACTTGTGGTGGGAGGGCGTTGGACCTAATCTGGGAGTCATCCCTGGGTGAGGACACACATTGCAGATCTCTGTACAGTAATTAAAAATAATAGTTCTAGATGGGGTCTAGAGGTACGCACAGCAACACAGATTAAAAAACTGTGGCACGAAAGGGACAAAGTAAAAATAGAATGAGATATATGACACAGCGTCACTTATGTAAATTAAAAACGCATGTACCGAAACCAAAAATACATGTTCTACAAAAACATATAGCAAGAAAGAAAAGGATGATCTTTCCAGTGATTTCTTATGGGGGTGGGAGACGAAAAATGAAATTGAAAGGCAATTAAAAAGGAATCCATAAATAAATAAAACAAAAGAAGGGCCCTGTGGACATCAGTGATAATTGAGGAGTAACATTCATTCGACTCCTTGAATGTGAAGGAGAGAGAGAGGGACAGACAACTAGAGACAGTGAAAGGAGATGAGATTAAAATGACTAGATCTTAAATTGTGTTCTGGGTACAGAGTGCTTTCATTCTAGAGCTCGGATCGTTTCTTTTTTTAAAATATTTTAATTTTTTTATTTCGGATAATTTATTTAAAAAAAAAAAAAGGGTGAATCCACGAGCTGAACATGGAAGAATGTAAGTAAGTAATACACATACAATCGTTAACAATTTAAAAAAAGGTAGCTGTCAGGAGTGGGATTCGAACCCACGCCTCCAGGGGAGACTGCGACCTGAACGCAGCGCCTTAGACCGCTCGGCCATCCTGACTAGCTGCCGACAAGTTGCGCTCGAATTTCATTTCCGTGTTTACCTGAACGCTAGTCAACTTTTTTTTTTTTTTTTCCTGAGGATTTGGAAATTCTTCGGTTAAAAAGCGAAACCACAAGTTTGCGAACTGCCCTGGACGCCGACCCTGGATGGAAGTGCGGAATAAGTGCCAGGTTGCCGGGGCCCCCGGGGGGCTTCTTCTGCATGAAAGCGGATTCGATTCCTGGCTGCCGCGGGCGTGGCGGCGCAGGCCCGGGTACCCAAGAGTAAGGGAACTTTTTCTCCATTCTCGACAGAATTCTTGTTCAAATAATGGCACCCACGTTGCTGAAGTTGCCTTAAATTGACACCTGCTCCGGGAGGTTTTAGGCTATTTATTCAGTTTGGTGCTCGCCGAGGCCCAGCCCTCTCGGGTGCTAGCTCACTCCTCCCTCCTGTCCTTTCTGTTGTAAATCTCCCCGCTGGGGTTACGGCTGGGGACCGGTGTAAGGGTGTCCGGGTGTCTTGCTTCTTGTTCCGAATTATCTAGCTGTACACTGAGGATTTGTGGACTTTTCTGTATGGATGTTATACTGTTCTCAGAAGGAGGCATCAAACTGAGACCAGTTCTGCCTTTCACTTTCTACAAGTGTATCGCTTTATCTTCCATTAATTCTTATGGCTTTCCTAAATCTCTGTTTATGTCCAGCAAAGCTACCAGATCTGTACCACAAAGAGTTTCTAATTGGTATGGAACACTCCTCAAAGAGAATTTAGTTTAGGTCCTTAGAACTAAACCATGGAGATATAGTTTTGTTTTGTTTTTTTAAGGAGAGGATAAACCCAAATTTTGACATCGGTTATATTTGAGTGATGAGATTTTGATCATTTTTATTTTTTAAAATGAACTTCCATATGTATTCAAGGAAAAAGGCTAATTCCATTTTAAATTTTAAAATGAGAGTAAATGTGCGTGTAGTTGGGAGTGGACTCAGGTTTTGAGAAGTTTTGAGGAGACCTGAGTGGGTCTGGAGGCAGAAGGGACAGATGAATTGGGATATGCAGAGAGATGGCGCGGAAGAGCTGTTGTTGATAAGGGATGATAGAAGTTGTACAGTTATTTTTCTCTTAATTTGAATGTCTGAGCTCAACTATCTCACAGAATCTCTGTTAAAGAGAGGCAGGCCCTTTCAAACATGTGATGACCAGAGTTGGCATTTGGTGTGTGAAATGAAGTCTATTACTATCATTACAGTAGCATTTGCGTTTTGGGGCTGATCTTTAGCTGTGGGGTGAGAGGTTTTTGTTTCTGATTAAAAAAGAAAATCAGGCCTTGGAAATACTACAATTAATTATTTGCAGTGGTGGAAGAGAGGCCTTTTTGGTGCTTCTAAAATCACAGTATCACCGATTCTGCTTCAGGTGATTAAGATGGGCTTTGGCAAAGCACCAGCAAGGCCACCTTTCTTCTCTTTTGGAAGATATGAAAATAAAGCCAGAACGACCAAGACTGTTAATTTCTTCCAGGCACTGGTAGCTGGTGCCAGCTGGAAAGAAAGCCTCAAGGCTCATCAGATAAGTTCTCCCTCAGGGTGCCTCATGTAAAGAGGCTAAAAACCTGGGAGGGGGGGTGAACACAGATGTTTCCTAAGAATCTACTACCAGCTCAGTACTGTGTTTGGTAACCATTTTCCTTGAAGATCATGAGGAAATAGGAAGGGGAGGGAAGTCGCAGAACTAATTAAAACCTATGACGATTTCTCTTTCTACTCTCAGAGAAGGGTTCCTGTGGCAGTCCCATCTATTCGGAGTGAGATTTTACATATACATTTCAGGATACACATTGTACATTAAACTAGCAAAACAACTGCTTGAGGTTCTCAAGTATTTTTAAAGAAGTTTGGACTTTGTTTTTTGAACTTTTTTACTTTCTAAAAGTACAATTTGAACACAAATGAATACTTTTAAAGCAGGGGTAAAAGATGTTCTTCTCCCAGGAGTACAGTGTAGAGTGGGGTGAGTAGGGTTTGAAGAAGGGTCAAGGAGAGGAGGACCTTGGGTGCTGGGGGGTCCATGAAATAATGGAGGGAGGAGCCCTTTTTATCTGGTTCTCCAGGTACCGGCCCTCAGTTCCACCTTGGTAATTCCTCTAAACAATTTTCTGAAGCTCCAGTCCCCAGATGAACTTAATCTATCCTCCTATTCAACTGTGGTTTGCTCAGTGGAAGATAGCAAGGACCCCTGCTTTCAGGTCCTGGCATGGGCACATACTATGTGCCTTTAATCAAATCATCTCATTCCTCTTACCTTCAATTTCCTCATCTGTGAAAGGAGGCAGTTGGAGTTAATGTTGACAGTCGCTTCTCATCTATTACATTATCTTCTTGACCCCTTCCCAAAGTAAGACCTCTGTGGTCTCCTGATTCATAAGCCTGGATGTGGATTCACTTAAAAATAATCTAGCAATACATCCATGAACATATGATTATCTAGATATTGTTATGTAGGTCCCAAGTCAGTAGGGGGACACCAAAATCATAACCAAAACCTAAGTGGAGCCGACAATCATGAAAAGTGAGTGGTGGAATATTGTTGTCCTTGTCATATTTCACTTAAAATATCCTGAATGTGATGATAATAGACCTGTCTGGTGTTCAGAATTTCCACCTAAGAGAGAATGCTTGGTTTTAATTTGTCATAGTCCTCTATGAGGGTAGCAGGTAGACTGAAAACTTATAAAAGTTGGTTTTTAGCTTAATCATGAGAAATATAATGTGGTGCAATAATGGAAATAATATGTTAGTAAGAACATAATTTGGAGTTCTCGTCTGATGAGTAGAGGTCTGATTTTAATAATTTCTCAGCAAGAGGCATACATAGGAGGTGATCTCCCACCACTCGGTGAACCTTTGGAGACTCACAGTCTGTCCCTTTGGGCAACAGAGCTGCTTGATTTGCATTAAGGTCAGACCCTCTGTGAGGGGGACTATTCCTGATCCTTGCTTGGGGCAACATAGGGAAAAGTGGGCATCTCACTGAACTATCAGGGCCTTCAAAGTAGGAATCCAAAGGGCCTTTCCTCTGGAACAGCGGTTTAAAGATCACCCAAGTTTGTTTGTTTTTCCAATTATGAGGCATCACCACTAAAATTTCCCCAACATTTCCTCCAGAGGCTAAGGGTAGGTAGCCATTGGCACTGTGGCCTTATTGTAAGTAGCTGGACCATCCTGGGACAATAGCCCCTTCCCTGGTGAGCCCACTGCCATCAGGTCTGGGGATGGGTCTTGGATAAACAGAACCACACTGCTTTGGCTCACTGCATACCCACGCAGGTTTCTTTCCTCTGTTTTTGTTTCAGTTCCACTTGTTGGGATAAAGAAAGGAAGGTGCAGATGCTGTTTTCAGCAATCAGACAGACTTATTTATTAGGTTAAGACCATGGGCGACATCTATCCTGGAAACTGGAAAACCCAGTGGAAATGAAAGCTGGGAGCCTAGATAAATTTGCAGTCTATTGGCAAGACAAGACACACGTATACAGGAAAATGCAAATACAGGCAACTGCGATCAATCCACCTGTGCTGAGCACAATGATGCAGCCTTCAGGGACCCTGAGGAGAAGCAGCGTGTAGGAAAGCTGGGTGGGGAGAGTGCGATTGGTGGTGCGGTGTGGAAGTGGGTGGTGGTCGAAGCTAATTAAAGGTATGGTGGAGGCTTTAAACCAAATGTTGGGTTGAGGCTGAGACAATGGCTGATAAAGTGGTGACATTACTGAACGATGATGCCTGGAAAAGCCTCTGAAATGGAGAGATTCTAGATCAAGAAGAAGAAGAGAACGTGAGACTTGTGGAGTCAACAAAGTGAGGTTGAGATGAGCCCCAGGCAAGGGAGAAACGCGGGTGCAGAGAGGGGAACAGGGCCGAGGCATGGCTGTGAACACAACCTTTGAATTTTATCTAAAATTCTCTCCTCTATCAAACGTTCTGTCTGATCCCTTAGCCCTGCTCATTTCATCTCTTCTTTACTCTCCTCGCCAATTGCTCAGATCCACCCCAGAGGACATGACTTAAAAAATTTGACATATAGGCCCTAAAACTCTAGGGGCAGGCCAGATGTCCATCACTGGCCTGGGTTCACCTCACTTTCTTCTATCATGACTTCCCCTCCAAGTTCCTTTATGGGATTTCAGCCTCAGATCTTCCCTTCCCAGGATCCTTCGGGTTTTCTGCTTGCCTAAAACCTGTTCCTCTACATATTCCTATTCTGGACACCAAGATGTTTCTGTCACAACCCTAGGCCAGCCTAAGCCCATCTCGATCCCTGAGCTTCAAGTGCCTTCCTATAGGCTTTGGCCTCAAGGGCCAGGAGAACGCGAGAAGTAGTTTGAGTCACCTCTCCGCCCCCTGAATATTGAAACAGAAACGGAAACAGATTAGGAAGGTCCTGCACCCCACACTCTATCAGCAGCAACACAACCTTCTCAAGAGTAATTAATCCCTACCCAACAGAAGAAACAGGGGCCGGGTACAGCTGGCAGATGAAGCCCCAGGGGATGATAGAGAAGGGGGTAAGAGCGAAGGGAAACGGTTGAGCTGGGGTATTCCTTAAGGTACCCGTTGGCTGGGCTGGGGAGGGATCAGTTTAGAATGGAGGGTGTCTGTATCCCCAGAGGCAGAGTCCTGCCCCATGGGCGAGAGTGGGATGTCCTTAGAAAGGTCCTTGGGATCAGCAACTACTGTGACTCCCTCAAGCCCATCAGTGATTGGGCAGATGGTCAGGGGCTTTTTACCACAGGACCACAGGCAGAAGAAGGGCCGGAGGGGGCCTGAGAAAGAGGCATTAGAGAAAGTATAGATATGGGATCCATCAGTCATGTTGTAGAAGCAGATGTCTCCTGATTCACAGTCCAGGAAGATCCCAACTCGGCGGGGGGGTCCCGCCAATGGGAGAGGGGTCCGCAGGGGGGTGAGCGCCCAGTACCCATTTCCATACAACTCCACAGCCCAGAACCCATTCTCGGGAGTCATGGGGTCAAATCCTTTCTTCATCACGTTCTCCCTACACACCCCGATTGCCCAGTCAGTCCTGTCTCCCACCTCCACCTCCCAGTAATGTCTCCCCGAGGTGAAGGCCTCACGACCCAACACACAAGGCCAGGAGTCAAATCTCTCTGGTTTCTCAGGCAGTTTCTGACGTGAATCTTCCAATCGGACAGATTTTGAATTCTCATACAGAAAGAGGTGGGGGTGGGCGGTATCTGGATCCAGAGTCACATCAACTAGAGACAGAGAGAAAGTGAGTCTGAACATCAGTGAATGGTAAAGGTTGAAAGAACTATCCTTTCTTCTCCAAAGAAGTGGGACACTGCTCTAGCAGTTGACAGGTCCCCTCAGGAAGAGAGCTACCTGGCCTGCTCAGCTGCCTCTAGTCCCCTCTTCCATCCACAACCACAGGGTGATGTATGAACTGACTGTCCCCAGTGCCCCATGGGACCCTGTCAGAGGGGACTGGTCTTCTAGCCATCTTCCAAGGGCCCTCTGTGTGCCTCAAGGAAAATGTTGAGGCCATTTGCCATCGTCTATCCCCTCTATATCCTCATCACTAAAATATGTTAGTGGTTTTTATTTCCAAGTACTGTAGGACTTTGAATTCCTGCAAGGTAGATCCTCGGAGCCCTTGAGATATTTAGAGTCACTGACCTGCATGCAATGTGGCCTTTTTCCATTCTGCAAGGGGGGAGGGGGGAAACAGTGTTATTGACATGTTTTATAATAAGAGAGAGAAAACCTTGTGGATGAAATAATTAGAAGAAGATAGAACTTACTGAGCTCTTCCAGGAGTTTCTCTGGAAAACAAACAGAAGTACCTTAGTGACCTTCTAGAGTGGGCATGAGGGAGGGGACAAAACAGGTGTAAGAAACACACAAAGGAGTAACTGTTTACTTCATGACTACCTGATTGTTGAAGCATTATCAATAAATGAAGAACAAGGATTATGTTTTGTTTTCTAAGAAATATGCAGGAAGTTCCTACTGGCTTGGGATCAGATCTTTAGTCGTTACTGGGAAACCAAGTTAAAAGTAAGGATAGAGTCTGAAGGTGAGTAGTGAATAAACATCAGGTCTATTCTCTCATTTAGAATTGGTTTTGACTCGTCTTGTACCCCAAACCTCTGTTATTCTTCATATTGGGTGCCACTGACTTCAGGAGCCTTATAATCCCCTCTGACTTTCAGAATTCTAGAATCAATTATCTTCCCATTGGCAGTCATCCTAAAGGACTTGGATCCAATCCCACTTGGAAGCACTCCCAAAAAGAAGACTGGGATTCTATGACTTACCTTTAGAGCTGAATTCATGCCTCTTCTGTCTGGATCTTTCCTTGTATAGTCTCCAAGTGAAAAATATGGACCCAATTGTGAGAAGTCCTAGGACCATCAAGACCACAGCCACAGCCACCATCCAGGGAGTCAGCCTTGGGAAGAAGGGAGCTAAAACAAAATCCCCAAGAAGGACATTTGTTGAGAAACTCAGAGCAAGTCCAGCTCCTCTCCTGATTCCAAAAGGGGGTGGAAGAGAGGATGACCTGGGCCTCTCACATTCCTCCCATGGCAAAAGAGTCCCTCCAATGCCACTCTGAGCTTTTCAGATAAATTTAGTCTTAAGTAACAGAGAGCAGAGAAAGAGAGGAATGAAGATGAACAAGAGTCATTTGGGGACAGGACTTGTGAGATAAAGAATATAATGGACCAATTCCTGTTTTCATGGAAATTTCTCCTTAGCTATCAATGCAGGATGGGAGCCAAGGGGTTGAGGGAAGTAAATAAGGAAGGGTAAATGTCACATCTGAGTGCAACAGAATGGGACTCAATGACCAAAGAATAAGGAAAATTTCCTGCCTGAACCAGAGATAGTGTGTAGGGAATAATGAGAAGATTTGCTTCCCTGAGGACCCTGGAAACTTAGACAGAGCTCTAGCATGGAATGGGGAGTAAGGGGAGGCAAGGGTGGAAACAGGAGAACTAATTTAGTTAGAGCCATAAGACCCCCCCAGAGACAAAGCTTCTCTACCAAGATATATCTCCCAAGATAGAAAGTCTGGAATTTGTATGAGATCTAGGTAAAATTTATACCTTCAGAATCTCTACTCTTCTAGTGAGGCTGGTGGGGCTCAGTGGGCAAGAGTTTAGGTGGGGGAAAGCTTAAGGTGAGGAAAATAGACAAGTCTGCCATGAGGTTACAGCCGGGCAGGGGTCCCATGTGATGTGCCCCTGAAGCTGTGTCAAAAAGGTACCTAGCACTGATTTCATTGACCTGGTATAGAAATCTCTACTTCTTTCTCTTGGCCGAGAAGGAGATTCCGGATACAGCAGGATACATTCTTCATGGAGGTGTCCCTGATGATCACTGAAGCTGCCACGGTGAACAGACCTTCTTCATCAGGGTTCCTGGACTCTGACACGGATGGAAACTCCTCTCCCTTGGGAGTTCGCCACTGTACCTGGGGCTCTGGGTACCATCCTACTGAGGTACACTCCAGCCAGATGTCTCCACTCTCTTGAACTTCCATGTGGATGTGAGGATCAGAGCCCAGAGCTATGGAGAAAGGAGGCAACTTACTCTTTTAGCGGACATCCTCTGGGAGCCTTATAACCACAGGGCTACATAGTTTGAGAAAGAGAAACCCCAGGGAACTGGGGATGAGAGGGACTCATCTCCATATTTTATTACACAAGGAAACAGAGGTATCAATAAAAGAATACATCTTATCAGAAAGGGGTGCTGTGTTGGGATTTAGTGTTGGAATTGTGGGCAGGAGTTTGATGGACAGACATGGGGTGCTTGTCCAGTCAGCGGGAACAGCAAGTCCAATGGCTTAGGGGTGGGTTAGTGAGTCTAGGCTGGGAGCTCCAGAGATGGGAGAGAGCTCTGTGGTTGGAAGTATCATGAGAAGGCTTTGGGTAGGAAAAGGGCTAGGATTGAGAATGTAAGGATGAACAGAGAAGGAGTATCCTTGAGGAGAAGGGGGATTGGAGGTTCTTTGCACTGAGATTGTAGTTGACAATTTAAGTTTCACTTACCTGTGATACTGATTCAGGAATTTTCTTAAATGATTTCAACCTCATCTACCCCCACCCCCCCAATTAAATTCTGACATAAATCAACATGAAGCTGTTTTTCCTTTCTGTTCAACCTAATTATTTTCTTACAATTCCACAAAGTACAGAAAAACAGCAAGCTTCAGAGAAGAGTTCTTAAACACATATCCACAACTATTGGTTTAAATCCATATCCCAAGTTGTGCATGTACATGAAAATGTGTATTCTTTTCATGAAAAGGGCCACCACCCTCAGCAGATTCTCAAAGGTGTCTATCACTCAGAAAAGGTAACAATGACAGCTTTATGCTACCAAATCTCTAGGGCTGTATAACCAACCTTTAAGATACTTCCCTAAAAAGGAAATATGAGTTATATATGATGCTGCCACGTGGGGCACTCTATTATGAGGCAGGGACCCAGATTTCACCCAGGTATTTTTCAAACTTTATCTTTATTTGACTACATACATGAAAAACAATATACTTGTATATTATACATTGTAGGGCAGTCCGAGGCACACTAATAATATCTTACAAGTACATAATGCTTTTAGAATTGACAAAGCAGTTTCTCATATATTGTCTCATTTTATTTCATTTCTGCGAAACCTTGTTTGAGAGGTGGTGCTTCCCCAGTTTTACAGTAGGGAATATAGCTCAGAAAGAGATTTGTTTGATGCCAAGTGGGAAAGTCAGACCTCAATGCATACTTTCCTCCTGAGTGTATACCATTTTCCTTGTTGTTTTACTCTGAAATTTGGCTTGAAAGGAAGAAGGAAACAAAAACAAAAACTTTTGTAGGTAGATCAAGACCCTTAACAAGCAGCCATGCTCCATGATTTTAGGAAATTGGTCTTTGGGTACTAATCCATAAAGCAGCGTCAAAGTATGCATTGGGGTTGCTCACCACAGCCTTAATGTAATGGTGAAAAATAGACACAACTGAAATGCTTAATTCTGGGCTTTGATCAAGCAAATTATGGTCTATTAATAGAAGAGAATGTTATACAGTCATCACATCTTACACTTATTTAATTAATAACATGGGGAAATGCTTATGCTATAATTGAGAGAGAAAGGCAGGACATCATTGAAATAAAGCTCCGCCCAGAAAGATAATTCCACTGCTCCCTCTCCACGCTCAACTCAAACCCCCTTCCTACCCATCTCCTACTCTAGGCCTGCCAACCTCTTCCAACCTAAAAGGGATTTGGGGAATGAATCCGATGGCTTCCAAAGTAACAGATCCATAGGAAAATATATCCCTCATGGAGCCACCGGAGAAAGTCAAAACGGGTCTACTCACCCGCCACCTTCAGATGCACGGTGGCCTCTTCGTAGTTTTCGTCCTGCCTGAAAAAGCATCGGTACTCCCCATCATCAGAGGCCTTGACGTCCTGTATCCTCACAGAGACGCTCCCCTCCGCGATGCGGTCCTCCACCAGCGTCACTCTCCCCCGGTACTCGGCCATCTGCTCTCCGGGCTGCTCTCGCCCTTCCCGGCGCACGAACACCGCGGGAGAGACCTTCTCTCGGAACCACCGCAACTCCATGCGCTCGGCGCTCACGTTGGGGGAGAGGTGACAGGGCAGCTCGGCATCTTCACCCACCACCGCCAGGATGGGCTCCGGGGGTCCAATCACGTCAAAGGGAGCTGCCAAAAAACCAGGAAGGTCAGACAGAATATGGAGGTGGGAGTTGAGGACTGATACAGACCAGGATCCTGCCGAATGGATTGTTTACAATTACTGAGAAATTTCAACCTTGTAGGCCAGAGAGACAGACAGAGAGAGAGACAGAAAGAGAGAGAGAGAGAGAGAGAGAGAGGGAGAGAGAGAGAGAGACAGGGGAGACCTACCAGAATCCAGCTCGGGCACCTGGAGGAGAATGAAGACGAGCAGACACCCGGGGAGACAGGAGTTTGGAAAGACTGCCATCTCCAACCTTTGTGGGCAGCAAGATGCTGGCGGACTCGAGTTTGTCAGGAGCTTCAGCCTAGGAGAGAGATGAACGGATAGGAGATAGCTATGGGTTGTTGAGACACTGTTCTCCCGCGTCCTCCCAGCACTTCTTTCCAACTTGAAAAGAGTCATTTGCACCTGAAGCTTCCTCCTCACCTCCCCCCACAGGGCAGACTTTCAGTCCAGGCGGCCCTCAGCACGCTCTCACCGACCACCCTAAGTCTGGTCAATCTTGTCTGTATAAAACAACAAAATGGGCCCTAAACCCCCAAGAGAGACTTAGGAGAAGGGAATTGTGAGGCATAGTACCCATTAATGGGTTTCATATAAATAGACAAACCTTGGAACCACTGCCCTAAAAAACCTCTTCTTTCAAATACAATAATTTGGCATTTGCTTTTAGCAATGATAGTAAAGATACTGTGATGGAGGTAGAGATGGAGACCAGGGGAATAAGTTGGAGGAGAAAGGAAGAAAGATTGGGAGCAGATGGAACGAGAAAGGGGAGCTGAAGAGAGCTAAAGGGCTTGAAGAGTAAGTAGAGCGCCTAGGACTAGGGAGGAAGGAGCCAGGGGGAGAGAAAATGCCTCCTGGCTGCTGGCTCTCTCAGGGGGTGAGAGTAATCCCAGATACTGACCTCTGATGTTGGAGGAAAAGGCACCAACAAGCTTCTGCTACCAAATGAGAAAGCTGGTTGTGGCCCCAGGGGCAAAAGTTAAAGGAGAAGGAAGGGGGAAGTGCTCTCAGGAAAGCCTGCTCCCAGGTCCCTGATGTATTTACTTTGGGGAAAAAATAAAGTTTTCCAGAGAGGAGAAGGGTCTTTGGATTTGTGGTCTTCAGCTGAGAAATCAGGATATGCATTGATGACCTGGGCTAAACAGAAGGGGACAGGGCAAAAAAGAAAAAGGATTCAAGAAAACACTAAAAGAAAATGTAAGGCCTTGGGCTGTTAATTCACCTCTGGAAGCCTCAGTTCTTTTATCTCTAAAATGGGAGTATTGTTAATAATACCTTCTTTGGAGTGGTGTTGCAAGGATTAAATGAGATTAAGCATGTTAAGTGCTTAGCATATAATAGGGACTTAGAAGAGAGAAAGTTGTTATTCTATTATTATTTATGTGAGTTGAAAATTAAAGATAGGCTAGGAATACATTTGTGTGATTCAGTTTTCAGGGCCCCAAAGCTGTCTCTCTGCCAAAGCTGCTTCCCTAAAAGCAATTCATGAGGCCTGCAATTTCTTGTTTTGGGTTAAACCCCTTATCATTATGGAAAATTAAAAAATATGTATATTTTTGAAAGTAGAAATCACTCATAATGTCAGCAAATAATGACAGCCTCTGGCAGAATTGTGGATACTTTTGTAAATATAATTTGAAACATTGTTAATAGCTACACGATATCATATTGAAGGTTCCTATAATTCCCAAGATTGTGGGACATCTTGAGTTTTTTGCCTATTATAAATAGTGTGCTTTATACACAAGTCTTTGTCCACATCTTTGATAGTTTCCTGATAAACTTTCTGATGAATTCCCAGAAATATTGTCATCAGGTCAAATGGTATGAACATATTGTCAAAGTTTCTTCCTGAAATGTCAAGCCTATCACACCATCAACTGAAATGTCCTTCTCACCTAATTCCTGCCAGCATTGAGGGCTATTATTCCTCATCGTCACTAATGGAATGGATGACGTTGACCAAGTTATTACTTCACAATGCATTTATATAATGAGACTGGTCATTTTTCATGTTTATATATTTTAATATATTCCAGAAGTGAATTTTTCAAGCTAATTGCCTTTTTTTTTCTAGATAGATTCTGGAGCTCTTTTTTTTTTTTTTTTTTAATCAAAACGTATGAACTTTTTAGAAATTAAAGACATCAACCCTGTATTATATGTGTGGCAAAAACCCTTCACCACCCGTTTGTTCTTTGCCTTTTAATTGGGACGATGATCAAGACCAACAAAAAACAGTTCCTCCAGTGGACCCACCTGAGTGCTAGGAGAATGAATTTTCTCAAATACAAATCTGATCTTGTCACTTTTTGCTTAAAAATCCCTACATGTCTACTTAGTGGACCCCAACTCCCAGTTCTGGCACCTTAATCTGGTCAAGAAAATGCTGTAAGATCTAGTGGCCTCCCTCTTTCCTTCCTCTCAGCCTCTTCTCCCCAGAGCCTCTGAGTACTGTCCAACTCACATGAGAAACACTTTTGAAGTCTTTGGTCTTATGTATAATGTTTAAAGTAAATTAAACAATTTGCTGCATTACACATGAAATTTAAAAAAAATATGACTCTGGCTAGACATTGCCCCCTCCAAGTGAAATCAACTCTCCAGGAAGATGGGCCAGGTTTATCCTGTGACATGGACAACTTCCTGGTCCCTCTTTGCTGGCACAAATCTGACCTGAATCCTACTGTGTGATGCAGATGTGTTTATTTTTGTCTTTTGTTTCCAGGTCTTTCTTCCCCTCCTAAACTGAGCTCTTTGAGGTCTCTGACCTCTTATCAGCATATAGACCCGAAGTAGAATTTGCAGCTTAAATCACACCCACCAGTCCTTGGCTTTCCTAGTTTGAAACGTGCCTGCCTCATTCTCAGCTCCCATTTGTGCTTAACTTTCAAAAATATCACCAATAATGTGTTTCCTCTCCTCAACCCATTCTGATTAGACTTCTATCCCTTGCTCTACATTGTCAAAATATCTTATAGGAAAATTTGGGGCAGGGGGAAGAGCTTTTACTTGCACGCAAGAGAGCTAGACTGAAAGAAAGGGGTTGGGGAAATAGAGAGCAAATGGTATTCAAGGTATTATGTGGCAGCCAAGGTTCTGACTGGATAATATCTGAGTCATTTCGACAGAAACTAGCAGTTTTGGACAATCAGTGGCAGGATCTCTGAATTGTCCAGGCTCAATCAGGGAACAGAGATTCTAGATGCCCCCAGTTTTCATGGCTCCCATTGTTTTTTAGGTGCCTTTGTGATGTGGGGCTGCTATGAGCAAGTTCCTGTTATTCTGGGGCCCTAGAAACATAAACTGTTTCCTCTTAGACATGAAACTATTTGGGCTGAGGAGTGTGATGTGCTCCGGATAAGAGCAAATGCAATGACAAGACATCAGGGCTTCTCCCCCTACACTCCCCTTTTCACCACACAGGATTCAAATTTCCTAATATTATAAATTGTCAAATCCAATGATTATTCTCTTCCTCGTCTTACTTGACATCCAACAGCATTTGACTGAGGCAACCACTTACTCCTTTTTTTTAAGAAGTAGTTTTTATTCTGTCAAAGTAATTCATACAAAGCATTAAAAAAAAAAAAAGTATAAAGAGCTTTTAAGAAAAGCACTAGTCCCACTTCCACCCTATCCTTCCTCATTCCCTAGAAATAGCCTCTTCAAATGCTTTGCAGTTTTGTCTGGTATTTATCTAGATATGTCTCAGGAGTAACATTTATGTTGCTATTTCTTGATGAATCCATTTTTAGATATTACTTTTTGATGCTCTATTATGATCAGTGATGATTTCGTTCTTGTGATGGTTGAGTTTATGTGTCAACTTGACTGGGCTAAGGACTACCCAGGTAACTGGTAAAAGGTCATTTCTGGTTGTGTTTGTGAGGCTGTTTCCAGAAGGGAGAAGCATTTGAATCAGTAAGTGAAGAGATTGTCCTCACCAACGCAGGTGGGAATCATCCAATCCTTTGAGGGCCTGAATAGAATAAAAAGATGCAGGAAGGGCGAATTTGCTCTGTGCTTGAGCTGGGACTTCCAGCTCCTTCCCTCAGACATTAACACTTCTTGTTCTCTGGCATTTGGACTCTGACCTGAACTTACATCATTGGCTCCCCTGGTTCACAGTTCTTCGAGTTTGGACTGGAACTACACCACCAGTTTTCCTGGGCCTCCAGGTTCCAGAGGGCAGATTGTGGGATTTCTTTGCCTCTATAATCACGTGAGCCTAGCCCTCATAATAAATCTCCTTCTACATATCTGTATACTGTATATCCTATTGGTCCTGTCTCTCTGGAGAACTCTGACTAATACCATTCTTTTATATCACCAATAGAAATATATCATTTTTGTTCAGCGTTTCCAATACCATGGTTTTGTGGCTATATTTTTATGGAGCTGAGGATCACATATGATTACATTTATTTTCCTGTACAATTTTTTGTGTTTGAGGGGGATGGGGGAGGGACGGAGTTAAATGATTCACCTTATTTCCTTTGTTTAGTTTTCTGTGTTCCCATCACAGATTTTTCCCAGCCCTTAACAGTCTCTAAGTACAGTTTCCATAGTCAGACGTCTCAGGTAATTTATTAGCGCTATTACAATCCCTCCCTAGCCCCATCCCCATCCCTCCCAGGGATTTAGGTCTGGACTGCTACCAGGATTCTCCCTGCTGGCTGCTGCCGGTCCACAGGAGCTTTTTCCTCTTCTTATTCAGAAGCCGCAGCTGAAGAGGCAGCTGCTGGCTCTACATGAATTGCGGAGATGACCCTGGGGGATGGCTCTGGTCAGAGTCTTGGGCTTATTTCTTTTGCACGTGGCTAAACCGAGCTAAGACAAAGGGCTGGGTGTGAATGGGCACATCATGCACAGCACCGTATTCTGTGGCTTGTAGTGACCTTTGAGGTCAGTTGCTCTTTCTCAGGGCACACACTACTGGCATACTGGTAATAACTAGATGTGACCTCATGATATGTTGACATTATAATACTGACATAATCCCCCTATTTACCAAGCCTGTATTAAATTTATGTGCATCTTGTAGTGATCGCTTTGTAATGTATAGAGATATTGAATCACTGTGTTGTGCAGCATGGACTAACATAGTGCTGTAGGTCAATTATACTTCAAAACAAACAAACAAACAAACTCATAGAAAAAGAGATCAGATGTGTGGTTATCAGAAGTGGAGGGTGGGGAGAGGGGGAATTGGATGAAGGTGGTCAAAATGTACAAACTTCCAGTTATAAGCTAAATAAGTACTAGGGATGTAATGTACAATATGATAAATATAATTAACACTGTTGTATAATATATATGAAAGTTGTTAAGAGAATAAATCCTGAGTTCTCAACACAAGGAAAAAATTTTTTCTTTTTCTTTGATTTTGTATCTATATATGATGGTGGGTATTCACTAAACTTATCGTGGTAATCATTTTATGATATACATAAGTGAAATCATTGTGCTGTACACCTTAAACATATACAGTGCTGTACATGAATTATGTCTCAATAAAACTGGAAGAAAATAAATTATGTGCATTGTAGCCCAACAGAGTTTGCATATGTGAATGGGGGTTAGAAAGAAATTGAAGAGGTCTGAAGAAGATGCGATGGATTTCTGTGTAGAAGTGGGGTTCGTGGGGATGGAGTGAGGTTAAATGTGTTCCCAGGGAGCAAGAGGCTGAGGTCTGGTTGAGTGGTGACATCTCTGAGTCACATCCCGGGAAATGCTTTTGAAATGGAGAGTTCCTAGAACAAAGAAGAGGGTTAGGAAAGGAACGTATGGGAGTCAATAAAGTGAGGTTGGATTGTGCAAGGGAAAAATTAGAAGATTTAGGGAAGGGGAACAGTTGTATGGACCACTCTGAGTTCTTCCCAGAATCCACCCCATTGCACCCTCTCTTCCTGTTACCTGGTGGGGCAAATTCCTCCAAAGCAGGGCTCTATTCACCCTCTGGAGGACAGGCTATAGAAAACATGAAAACACAGAGTTTATAGTGTTTTAGAAGCAGGCCATGAATTCATTATTGGTCTGACTTCACCTTGTTTTCCTCTTATCACAGATGTCACTCCATGTTCCCTGATCAGACCTTGTCTTAGTTTGAGTTCTCCCCAAAACAGACCCCCAGACACAGATATGGATGCAAGTAATTTACTTGGGAGGTGATCCTAGAAAACATGGTGGGGAAGGGAAGAAATGAGACAGGGGAGAGCCAATAAAGAGTGTGATAACACCCGGATTACTGTTATGGGTCCCTGGGACTCAGTCTTGCTAGGGACTCTCTGAGAGATTGTGTGGAACTGGAAACTACCCAATTCAGAGTTGTCAACGAGGGAGGAGAAAGCAGAAGGATTTATCCATAATCCAGCCCCTCATTGGCTGAGGATTTTCTAGGTGAACACCAATAGGAAGGGTATGCAGGTGACCACCAAGGAGAGAGAGAGAGAGAGAGAGACAGAGAGAGGGGAGACTGAGAATCAGTGAATGTGAGAGATTCAGAGGGCATCTTTTTTCTCCAAAGAAATGAGACACCGTGGTAGGAATTGTCAGGTATCCCCAGGAGACATTTTTCCGTCTGCCCTTTGGTCTCCACTCCCAACCTTCCCCGCTCCAGCCCCACACCAACTTCTTTCCTGATTATCAACTACCGATTAGTGTGCCTGAACTTCAAGTTTCTTGGGTTAGCTAATCTTATGGTCATATTCCAAGGGACCTGTATGTCTCCTAAGGAGAATGTTGAGGCAATTTACCACCATCTCTGTTCTCTCCACCCTCATCAGTGAAATGCTGTCAGTATTTTTCATTTTGTGTGCCCTGAGGCTTTGAATCCCTGAGAGATATGAGCTCTGAGTCCCAGAGAAATGAAGAGCCATTGACCTGCACACAATTGTACTTTTTTCTATTCTGTAGTAACAGAGAGGTTTTATAAGAGATACAAAGCCTCATTTATGGAACAATGGAGGGAACACCAGAATTCTCTAAGCTCTTTTATAAGTTTCTTTGGAAAATAAACAGAACAAAACCAGTTAAGATTTGAGTTAAAGATGGGGGAAGGAGGATGGAATGTGAGCATGAAACACACAATGGAGTGACTGTTCCCTTCTGTGAATACTTGATTATTGAAAAATTATCAATAAGTCCTGAACAAAGAATGCTTTTTGTTTCAATTTTTGTTCTGAGAAATCTGCAGGAAGTTCCTCTTGGCTTTAGATAATGAGAGATTTTGTTGTATCTGGAGAACTGAAAGTCTGGGGCCAAATTTGGGGTGGATGGGAGTGAGCACGGGAGGCTGATAGTGGGGTTCTGCTTGCCTGTGACCATGTTGAAGGCCACCAGCCAAAGCCCAACTGCAGTTGAATGAAATTGGATTTGTTGCTTCTTGTTACAGCAGCGTGGATTCAACACACCATGGGGGGTTGGGGGTGTATGTCTCAGTAAGAGGGTGTGGGAGAACTTGTTACAGGATTTAGGTTTGTGTTGGGTGATTTGGGGGAGGTTCAAAGAATGAAGGGTTTGCTCTTGATGACTGCTGTAAGAAAGCAGCGGACTGATGTATGATTGAATACTCCAATTTTTATTAGGAAGTGGAGGAACAGAGTGGGATGGAATTTCCTGGTGGTCCAATGGTTAGGACTCCATGCTTCCACTGCAGGGGGCCGGGTTCAATCCCTGGTCGGGGAAATAAGATCCCACAAGCCGCAGGGCACCGTCAAAAAAAAAAAAAGATTTAAGTGGTAAAGAAGCAGCAATTACTGCAGTCAGCCGAGAGAGGGAGGTGTATGGTCATTTTTGTAGCTTGCACGGTGTTCTTGTTTTTTGGTCTGTGCTCTGACCTGACTGCAGAGTGGATTTGTTTTTGTCTCACTCCATCACAATCACAGAATGGTCTTGCCTGATGTTGGTGTCTGTGAAATGTTTAAGTGGAGAACGCTGGAGCCACTGCCAGGCTTGTTTCTTTCTTCCTCAGTCAGAGGCTGCCTTTTCCTTCAGATCTAAAGGTATTTGGGGCTTTATAACCTTTAGAGTCCCTTCCAACTTTGAAAAATCTAGAATCATATTTCTAAATTTCTAAACTAGGATGACTTTTGAGTGGAAGTCATCTCAGAGGGTATGGCATCCCAGCACATGTCTACAGATGGGAGGAGTCCTGTGGATGGAAATACTAAGAGAAGGCTTTGAGGAGGACATAGAAATAGAAATTTGGTTGCATCTTGAACAATGGTGTGAAAGATTGAATGACTGACCTCAATCCTTCACTCCTCCCTGAATCCTCATCTTTGGTATGGCCTCATCCTGGGCAAGTCACCCCTTGACTTTGCCTTTGCCTTTGCCCACATGATTTGCTTTGGCCAATGGCATGTGGGTGAAAGTGACAATGTGTCTGTTCCAAGACCTCTTAAGAGGACTTGCATGTTTCTACTCACTCGTGAACACCATAAAGAACTGTTTGTCATAAGAAGAAACTGCTCTGATCAGCCCTCTAGTCTTAGGAGGATAGGAGACAAGTGGAATTGTAGCCCCAGCCAACTCATAGAGCTGTTTAGCCACTGCAGCTTGAAGCAGAAAAGCCCAGCTGAGCTGAGGAGTAGATTAGCCACACTCATATGACACCCAGACATAGGAACAATAACAAATGAGTGTTATTTTAAGCCAGTAAGTTGTGAGGTGATTTTTTGCTCAGTAATAAGTACCCAATGTAGAAACTGGTTCCTAGAAGTGGAGTGCTATCATGTTAAAAAACAACCTTCTAGGGGGGAGGAGCAATGTAGAGGTTGGGGTATGCTATTAGGTATAAAATGAACTACAAGGATATATTGTACAACATGGGGGATATAGCCAATATTTTATAATAACTATAAATGGAGTATAACCTTTAAAAATTGCGAATCACTATATTGTACACCTATAACTTATATAATATTGTACAGCAACTATACTTCAACAAAAATTTTTTTTAATAAAAGTAAAAAACAACCCTCTGAGGGTCTGGCTGGGTGTGAAAATTAAACTGATAAAGACAGATTAACAGGAGAAAAGCATCCACATTTTATTGAATTTTTACATGTACATGAGAACCCTCACAAGAGGATGAAGACCTGAAGAAATGACCAGAGCAGGAAGCTTTAATACATTTTAGGCAAAGAAACAGTAAATGTGTGAAAAATTGACATGGCGAAGGGGCTTGGGCTAGGGGTAGTAAATGGTGAAGAAGTAGCAAGGTTTGTTTATATAGCCTTCTCTCTGGTGATAAGGATATCTCCCTTCCTCCTGGTACAGGGAGGGTACCTTTCATATGCGAGATTTATTTCCTGCTTTCAGGGAAAAAAGGCGAGAGTGGGAAGCCTTCCTCCTGCAGTTTTCTCAGACTTTTTGGAGTAGTGTGCCCAATACCAGCTTCTAGAGGCTACCCGTTTCTCCAACTTCAAGTCTAGTAGCATAGCATCTTCAAATCTTTCTATCTCTATCCTCTGCTTCTGTTGTTCTGTCTCCTCTGACTCTCTTTTAGAAGGAAATCATTAGGTGTTTCTTTTTTTTGGTTTTGTTTTCTTGTTTTTGGCTGCGGCGCGACCAGGAATTGAACCCGCTCCCTCGGCAGTGAAAGCGGGGAGTTCTAACCACGGGACCGCCAGGGAATTACCGGAAATCATTATGTTTCTTCCTTGTTTAAACTCATACAGTGGCTTCCCATTGTATTTAGAAGAAAACACAAACTTCTTTCGCTGCCCCAAGAGTCTACACTGATCTGGCTCTCCCTGTTTCTCTGGTCTACCCACTCTTTTTCCTACCATCCTTTGACTGCTCTCACCTTTTTGTTCAGGTAGTACCCCAAATCCAATTGCACCCTACTCCTTTGCCCTTGATGTTCTTTCTCAAACTGTGTAGTAAGAGGTCTGGCCTTTGTTCAGGCTCCTGGGAAATAACCTAAACCCTTGGAATTTCCCGAGTGTTAAGAGTGTTGTGTTATTCCTGGTGAGCTCTCTGGATTGTACCTGATAGTTTACTCTAATGAGATGACTCATGGGGAATCACCAAGCCAGAAAGTCCAATCATGTGATTAGGGGGTTGGGGCTTTGGGCTATGTGCTGTCAGCTCGACTCAGGAAGAGAGAGGGGCTGGAGATGGAGTTCAATCACTATGTGGTCAATGATTCAATCAATCAAGCCTACATAATGAAGCCTCAATAGAAAGTATGGCCATCGAAGCTTGGGTGTACTTCCTGGGTTGGCAATACCCCATGCATGTCACCTGCCCTAGTCACTATTATTTTCCTCAGCGCCTAGACAGTGCTTGCTTGGCTCATGGCCAACAGCCAGCGATTGTTGGATGGATGTAAGAATAAGCTGCAGGTGTGTTGATTCATACTCACCAGCAACTGCTTGGATATAAATGTTAGCTTATTTACTGATCATTGTACATGTACCTTATCTGTGTCAGATTACTTCTGTCTCTGATACCAAAGTCCTCTAAGTTTGATCAGTAACTGTAATTGAAAGGTCTGGGATAATTATACATGTGCCTTGTGCTTTGTGGTACAAAAGGGTTGGTTTGGGGTCAAGCATGGGAGAGGCTGGGGAGAAAATGAAATGATCCTGTGAACCAGCCTGGCAGCAACGTGCCTGGCTGCTTCCTGTCAGACCTGGGTAAATGGTTATATGATTAACCAAAGCTCTTCATGAGTCCAGGGATATGTAAGTTTCACTTTCCCAGAAGTTGGGAAAACTTCTAATTATGGTAGGATATGCCAAGAAGGCCTAACTTCCAATTTCCCCACCCCATCTCCCTCCTTGGCCCAGCCTACTCTCTCCCACACGGGGATCAAAGGGTAACAAGATTAACCATTGCCCAGCAATAACCACTGACGATAACTCTCAGCCCATCCGAGGTAAAAGATTAAAGTCTCTCTTTAATCCAACATGCCAAAACCTGAAAAACTTCCACTGGAAGGTCTTGATTCAGAATTCTTTTTTTCCCCCCTCCTCTTGGGGTTGATCTAAGTTACAGAGCCAAGAGGGCTGGTGGGATCACAGATACCGTGGATCTCAGCCACTGAGGACGCTGGGATCACTACGCCAGGCCTGAGCCGTGACACCCAAAGAAGGGGAAGAGTCCCTGGGGGGCGTTCCCCTTTTCTCCATACTCTACTCCACCTCGCTCCCAGCCCCCAAACCCAGGAAAAAGGAAATTTTGGAAAATTAAATTACTCATGCTGCTAAGAATGAGTAACCCAGGAATTGCCTGGCGGTCGGGCGGTTAGGCCTCCGTGCTTTCACTGCAAGGGCGGAGCCTGGGTTCAGTCCCTGGTCGGGGATCCAGCAAGATGCGCAGAGCAGCCAAAAAAAAAAAAAAGGTAATCCTTCTGGGAAAAGAAAATAAAAATAACTCTCGGATGACTCCAGACATCTTCTGTTCATTTGAGCTTTGGTTTTCAGTAAGACTCTGTTTGATCCTCAGCACTTTGCTACAAGGCCCCAGATAGTCTGCTTTCTACTTGTTTCCTGCCTGTCCCATTCTCAATCTTTGCTCTGACTGTAGGGGTTTATGTTCCTTTAACTAGTTAGTTTATTTCTGCTTTGGGGCTCGTAATGCACAAGATTCCTGATGCTCGGGAATCTTTCTTAGTCCTCAAGTCTCAGAAAAACCATCACTTCTTCCAGGAAGCCCTCCTTAACTTTGCCATCTAAAGTGGTCCCCCTCAGCCCCCACCCATCCCTCTCCGTAATATCACCCTGTTTATTTCCTTCGTGGCACAACAGACTGTACATGGTCGACACATTAAAGGTGATAAATTTGCTGAGAGTGAATGAATAAGTAAAGATATGAAAGAAGACAGTAAAGGATAGGAGCCGAGTTTTATACTATTTACATATTTTATACAGTGACTAGCAGAGCATTGGGTTCATGCTTAGTTTCAATAAATACTTAAAACATTTGAAATTTATGTTTATAAGGCACCTGAAAGATGAGGCATGATTTATCAAAAAAAAAAAAAGTATGAATGAAAACTGTATTTTCCTTGAACAAAAAAAAAAAATCGCTTTAACTTACTAGACCTCACTATTTCACTGTGAAATGGGGATCAATATATTTGCTATGAGAAAGCAAGGATACTGCATAAGTGAAAGTGTTTTGTAACCTATAATAAAAGATAAGCAAACCCACTCAAAGCCTTCCTTATTTTACAGAATATCAAAACACCGAAAAGCTGCAACTTGCCTAAGATTAATATAGGCAGTTATTAGTAGTACTTGTTTCCTGACTCGCAGTCTGGTGCTTTTAGTTAAAACTGTTCAAATATTATTATAGCAACAATACCAAAAATAAAAACAACACACACACATACACATTAATAAGCCAGTCTTCCATCTCAACAAATCACCTATTTCAATGTTCCTGATTTTTTCCAGAATGTCTCCATTTGAAACTGCAGTAAAACAATTTTGAACTTTTGAAATACCTTTTAAAGTTTTCAGCCAAGTTTTACAATTGGATGGCTGAATTATGTAAAGTCCAAAATACTGCCATTTATGTCATCATTTTAGATGACTGACTCAATTCCAGGATCCTCTATCCTGGTTCTCAAAAGATGTTTTGCAGATTTCTGGGTGGTCCCTGTAATACTTGCAAGGAGTCTACAAGATTAATATTATTCCATAATAATGATACTAAGATATTATTTTTCATTTTTGCTCTCACTCTCTCACTAGTGTACAGTTACATTCTTTAGAGCCTACATGACCTGTGATATCCCAGTACTGAATACAGAGGCAGATGGGAGGATCTAGCCACCTTCAAGAAGCCAGACGTTAGATTTGCAAAAACGTTAAAGAATACCACACTTCTCAATAAACTTTATTTTGCATTGGGAACAGACAGTTATTTTTCATGAAATGTTTTTTTATATTAACCTATAATTGGCTTGTTGCTATTTTTAATATAAATTAATAAATAAATACATTTTAAACATTTCTCAGTTCCAATCTCTAATGCCACAAATATTGATAGATATATAACCCAAATGAGCAAAAGCTCTCTAGGGTCCTCAGTAATTTTTAAGTGTCTAAAGGCATCCTGAGGCCAAAAAGCTGGAAAGCACTGCTCTCCCCACTGAACCTGAACCTAGAGATCCACTTGGTCCGATGCTTACCTGCTCAGCTGGGACCTTAAACCTTAGGCCACTCTCAATAACTAAGTACTGACACCTTGTTTATTGTAGGGACACCTGAGCCAGGCCACGTCCAGAAGTATCCTCGTCCTTCATCCTTCCTCATCCGGATCTAGGCCTGGGGAGCTTTACTGTATGCCCTGGAAATCTTGGGGGTGGGTTGGAAATGGCCCATCAGCTCCTGGGACCCCTTAGCTGTAATGGTGGGGCTTAACCACATCCATAGCCTCGGCCCACCTCTCAGGTCTCACTTCCTCTCTCTGACTTCCATCTGTGGCTCCTGCTTCCCTCTTACATCCTAGTGCGTCCTCACCCCAAATCCACAGTATCTGGTGTCAACTCCAGTCTCAGGCTGAATGTGTCACTCTGATGTTAAAGCAACCAGTTTTCTGCCTGTCACTTTCTCACACTTCTTGGTTGGGAGCCATGTGGCAGCACTCGTGTTCCTGAGACTGGCCCCTGCCCCATCGTTACGTGCAAATGAGTTACTAAAGCAACAGCCTAATGAGGGAGAGATGGGGCTGGGGCTTGAGGAGGTGTCCAGGGGACCTCTGGAGGAGATTCTCTTCTGTGACCAGAAGGAAGGAGGGTGGTTTTCCTCCAGGGGATGCTGTGCTGTGGCAGTAGAGGTGGCTTGGGTTCTCTACTTGGCTCTGAGACCGGGGAATTGGTCCTGGAGGCTGTGGTGGGTCTCTGCCCTGTGAAGGACCAGGCCGCCCTCAGGCACCGTGACCCCCTGGGCCCCTGTAAACGCTGGACAGATAAAGAGGGGGCTGTCATCAGACCCCAGCCTGAAGAAGGGCCTCAGGGGCCCAGAGAAGGGTGAACGGGGACACGTGTAGATGTGTGACCTGTCCCTCATGTTATAGAAGGACACATCTCCAGCTTCGTAGTCCAGGAAGATGCCCACCCGGCGAAGGCGCTCTTTCAGGGGGAGAATCTTCTCCGGGGAGGACAGGGCGCGGTACTGGTTCTCAAACATCTCCAGGGTCCAGAAGCCATTCTGAGGAACCAGTAGGGCCTCCCCTTTCCTCTCAACACTGTCTCTACAAACACCCACAGCCCAAACCATCACGTTTTCGACCTCCACCTCCCAGTAATGTCTCCCTGAGGAGTAGTTCTCTAGGCCCAGGACACAAGGCTGACAGTCAAATCTCTCCGGGTTGTCAGGCATGCTCTGCGTGGAGGGACCCCGTCTCACACCTCTCCGGTCCTCTGACAGGAAGAGCTCGGGATGAGCGGTGTCCGGGTCCAGGACCACATCAGCTGCAGAGGAAGTCTCAGGTTTAGGCCTGGGATCTCAGGAGATTGTGAGATTCCTGGTCCCCAGAGAGATCCCAGAAAGCTGGTGGGAGATTCCCCCATGTAACCGCCTTTTCCGTGAAGGCCCCTCGATCCCAGATCCCAGGCAGCTCACAGAGAAAATTCCTGAGGCTGCACTTCTGTCTCTTAAGTGGCAGGAGCGCTGCCTCAGGTCGAGGAGAACTGGGGCTCTAAGAAATATAGAAAGTTCAGCAAATGAGCTGAAATTAATGGCTCCTGCTTTCTCTCAGTGTTCTCAGATCTGCCCTCTTTTCTATTCAAAATATATGGTCTCTGGGACTCTCTTTAGTTAAAAAGTTTCCCACATGGCTTAAACCAGCAAAGAGGACCTATCCCCTCCCCCTCCCCCAATTAAGCCATTAAGGCCAATTTTTCCCTACACAGATAAGGGCGATAAAGTGTCCCTACACTGGTCCTCTGTGTTCTACCAGTTTAACCAGGTGACAACTGATTTACATGACTAATAAGCGCACCCTTCAAAGGGTAAAAAAGAAGGATAATGTCCCCCAAAGTCTACCTGCCATACTTGCCTGAGAGGTGAGTATGGCAAAAGGTAGTTTTGCTTTAATAACGTTGGTGTGACATCTACAGCTATGACCTCTCTGGATATAAGAAATGCCTCAGACCCCCGACGTTCTGCAGCCCTCTCCCATCTGCAGTTACTATTACTTAGTCAGTCTACATCTAACACAAAATCATTGTGTTAAAATGATTTTCTTCTTTCTCCAAGTTGCTATGTCTGATGGTGATAATTTTGAAATTCGAAAGAGGAAAGGTCCAAGTGCCATGGGATCTAGTAAAGCCTGCATTCTTTGATGCTTGTGAGCAGAAAGTGACAAATCATAAAACTCAAAGTGCTCACTAGGACCAGGCAATTGGACCCTGTGTTCTCCCACCTGCCCAGGTCCTCTGCGCTGGCAGGCTATACACAGAGTTATCAGCATTCTCTTGGAGCAGGAAGGCATTTCTGGTCCCTATTTGTACACTCCTCAGCCAGGCCTGGGAAGCTTATTGCTTTTCCCACACGTGGCTCTTCCACTGCGCAGTCTATACCATCTCCCAGGTTATAAATAGCTAAGCCAGTATTGTCTTCTTTCAAATTAATCCAGGATCCAAAGAGCAACAGCTACTAAAAGGTAACCTTTCGGGACGTCTATTATGTATGGTAGACCTTTGGTAATCATGGATGAAATTATTCTAAAAAAGAAAGGATGGTGGGAAGTAAGCTATAGAGTTGGTTAAGAGCTGCGGGGCTTCCCTGACAGCAGAGGTAGGCTCCAGCATTGGGTGGGATACTGCTAGTGAACCGACCCCAGGCTCCTGCTCCCCCTAGCCAGCCTTGGGTCTCCTTGTTCATCTCCTCTAATGTGTCCTGTTGGCTGCCTGGCGGGGAGAAAGCTCGGGATCTGAGGGAATGTCAGAGGCGCTCACCCGCATGTAAGAGGCTTCTTCTCCATCCTGCAATGGGACAGGCAGAGAGGTGAGCTTCAGGAGATAATGCAGGGCAGAATGCAAATCATGCAGGGAGTAGTTCAGGAAATGCTCAACTTACGCAGTTCTTCATGAAGTTGCTCTGAAAAAGAAACAGAAACAAATGAATGTCCTCAAGAGAAGAACTAAGAGAATTTGAGTTTGTCTTAAATGATGATGGCTGGTCTTCTATTTGAATACCACTGTCCCCCTCCCCCGCTGCCTTGGGAATTGTCAAGATACCAGAAATAATATATGATCAGGTGGCTGGGTATTATCAGTACTTATTTGGGTTTGCTCTTGTCCAACAATATAGGGCTGTACGTAGCCAAGTGAATGGATGCAACATTTGCAGAATGGAAGAAAGCGAGGTCTGAGGGATTCATTACTAGGACATGAGGAGTTCTAAGCCCTTGCCACTGCCTTTATTCATGTCCTCTCTCTCTTTCCCAGGCTCTTAGCTGCCCGAGCTGTGTCCTTTTGTATGACAGTGAACTGTCTTCCTACTCTTTTACCTTTTATTTGACGTTCTTTCTCTTTTTCCACACGTTCTTTCCCCAGTTCCTTACGTGCAATTTCTTTCTCTTCATTTTCAACCTCTATTTGCATGGACAGAATCTTTTTTTCCATTTGGAGTTTCTTGATGAGACAGATGCCCCCAGCGATGAGGAGGAGCAGAGAAGGCAGGATGACAGTCAGGGCCACCATCCAGGGAGATGTGCTGGGAATAAAGGATTCTGAAAAGGGAGCCCAAAAGTCCCATTTAGTGAGAAAAAGGAGCCCTGGGATTAGAGCCCTTCTGGATGCAGATCTGAAGAGCGCCTCTCCTGCACCCCCTGGCCCCCACCAGCTCCCTGCTCTGTCAGCTTCTGTCTCAGGAACCCCAGCTAGGGAAGGAGACTTTGGCTCTGCACTGGCTCGCCCCACAGTGATTGCCAGGGTTGGGGCCCCAGCAGACAAAAAAGCAGTAACATCTGGAGTCACCATGGGTAAGACCAGGGTGACTAAAAGCTAACCAGCCATACGGCCACCACATGGTATAAGCCACCATCCCTTCTTGCCTAGAATATTGCAATGCCTTCTCCCTGCTTCTGTCCATATCCTCTGCGGTCTGTCCTCAGCACAGTGGCCTAAGTGAGATCATGTTATTTCTCTGCTCAAAACCCTGCAATGTTTCCTATCTCACTCAGACTAACAGCCAAAGTCCATTTGTGGCCTACACTGCCTCATATGATCCGGATCCATTGTCTCTCTGAATTCATCTCCTCCAACTCTCCCTGCCCTCAATCCATTCCAGTCACACCTGTGTCTTGGGGGGGGGGGGGGTCTTTGAAACTGCCAGATATGCTCCTGCCTCAGCCCTTTGCATATGCTGTCCCTGCTACCTGGCTTGCTCAGTCCTCAAACATCTGCATGGCTCACTCCTCACTTCCTCAACTGCCATCTTTTCCGTGAAGCTTTCCCCGATCGCCCTATTTACAATTATAACTGCCTTATGCCCCTGATACTCCCTATCCCCCACTCACTAATTTTTTTCTAGGGTACTTATCACCAACTGATATAATCCACAGTTTAATTAATTATTTCACTCCTTGTTTTAATTCATGATTTCATTTATTGCCTTCTGCTGTTCTAGAATGTGAGCCCCATGAGGGCAGGTATCTTCATGTATTTTGTTCACTGATTTACCTTCGGTTTCTAGAACAGTGTCTTGAACATATGAGATGCTTGTTCAGTATTTAATGAATTTATGAATGTCTACAGACAGAGAATTTCTCCAGCTCTGTCCCTTGGGAAATCTCTTGGGCAGGAAGGGAGGGCTTCAGCAGATACTACCTGCCCATACCACTGTCCATTGATTTACAATTGTTCTAAATGTTTGAAAATTGCTGCAGGATAAGGACCATAACAGAGGAAAACAAAACAAAACAAAACCAGCAGATTTACCCTCAGAGAAGAGGCTTCCTACTCCTGTGTTTTGAGACGATTTGATTTTCCTCTTGTGACAAGGGGAGAGGCCTCAGCTCAGCTGTAGCCTCTAGCTCTTCAGGGCCCAGGACCCTTCCACTCCACGCCCCTACTCCCCATCCCCATGCTGGGCTCCAGTCTGTCTGCTGAGGATCCCGCCTCCATGAGATGAGCCTCCAGAGAGCAGGGAACTAACCTGGAATGAAAATCACAGTTTGCTTCTCCTGGTTGAGCAGGGTGTTGTTGACAGAGCAGGACACGTTCCTCACAGACTGGTCCCTGATGATCACAGCCATGGTGACCATGAAGAGGCCATCTGTGTTCGTAGTGTAAGCCTCCTCCAGGGGGGGCATGATCTCACCATAAGGGTCCCTCCACATGGCACGGGGCTCTGGATACCACCCTATAGATGTGCATTCCAGCCGGATGCCTCCATCCTCGTGGCCCTTCATTTCAATAACGGGCTTAGAACCCAGGCCTGGGGAGAGAGACCAGCTAAAGAGGTAATGGTGTCTTAGCCGAAGTGTCTTAGCAGATCAGCTCTTAGTGATGAGAGCCAAGGGATGTGGGGAGAGAGCAAGAGGCTGGTGTCCGGAGAAACTGATTACGCACATTCCATGCACTCCCTTCTGTGAAGGGAGAAAGGAAGGAAGGAAAGGAGGGAGGGATGGAGGAAGGAAGGAAGGAGACAGTAAGGAGGAAAGGAAGGAAGAAAACCTTGATGTTGGAGAACACCAGGAGACCAAGATGTCAAAAAAATTGTGCTATCTCTAAGTGGGGAAAGGATTACATTGTACTTTTCTTTGTGCTCCACCTACGGACCCCATCACAGGAGCAAGCATTTATCTGCCTCCTAATAAATGTTGGTTGATTGATTCATTCAGCTAGAGATTTTAATTTTCTCACTTCCGGGTGGGTGTGTCCACTCTGACCAGAAAGAAGCAGGCTTTCACTTTCTGCCCTGAGAGGACTTCTCAGTAGCTCTGGCTTCCTGAAGTTCTAGGTCAATACAATAAGGACAGAAACCTGCCAGGCTGGCAGAATCTTAAGAAACTTTTTGACTTCAAGGCACTGACCCTCTTCTCCTGGTTTAGGACTTCACATCGCCACAGCTATCTGATAATCATAAGCAGCTGTTGGTTTTTAGGAAAATTGACAGAACCAGTGTGCAAAGTCAACCCTTACCCCAATTCAGAGATGTTTACCTTCCAGTCAATTGGGCTCAGTCAATTAGGTAATTTTCTTACAGTCCCTTGACAACATTCTCCTATTAGATCTGGATGCTCCTGGGATCCTTAAGATAAAAACATCACCTCCTTAATGTCAGCAGATCATCGTCAAAAGTCCTAAGAATCCAGACTCTTCCTAACTTATTCTATCTTTCAGAGAATCCTCAATAAAAGAGAATACTGGGTATGAGAGAGCTGCAAATGCATGGTCCTGGGAGACTTCTGCCCCTTTAGCCAGGTATCCAGCAATCATCCAAACTTCTTTTAAGGAGTTCCTTTGTTAAGCCTATCCAACAAATTATACCAAAGACAAAATTAAAGCAGTCACTTAAGTCTTACTGCTTCTTGCTCAATTTGATCTTTTCAAGATGGAAAATAAAAAACAACTAGTTGCATATTGAAAGGCTCACACAGAAACTTTGAAGTGGGATAAGATTCAAAAGAACTTGGTAAGATGGAAAGAAATCCTACAAAATGTTCCAGGGGGGGTTCGATAAGGGCAAGCAGGAGACAACAGACTTAAGGACAAAACCAGCCAGCCAATTAACCAAACCGGAAAACAGTAAACAAACAAACAAGCAAACAATTGTACACCAACTCACTTCAGAGTGGGGCAGGTCAGGGTCATGTTTACAGGGGAAGAATGGAAAATTCCTGCCACATACAAACACATGGTGGTCAGCTCTGTAGTGCTGCTGTGAACAGAGTCAGGACACAAGGGTGGAGAAACCCTTCTTCCATGATATTCTATATTAATCAGATACAAAAATGCCCTTCTGAGTAACGAAGATGGGATCTCCTGCCAGTTATGTTGGAGGCCCACTGGGAAGGTCGCACTGTCCACAAACCTCCATTGGTCTGGTGGACTGAAATGCCATTGATTTATGTGTGTCTTAAAGGCATTTCCATTCTTCAAACATTTCTTTTAAAGTATAATACTCTGACACCGGAAGTGAGGTCATACCTTAAAGTCAATAAACTTGTAGAAATCCCAGTTTAAATGCCATTTCTGTCTTGAAGCCTGGCCAAATTCTCACTCACTTTCTCTGTGGGACCAGTAGGCTTAGTATATAATTTACATGTCAGTCACTCTCACGACAACTAGTATTTGAGGAAAGAGAAAGAAGGCAAACTTAATATTTATCAAGAAATGAGATGTCTATATGCTGTAGTTTCCTGGGCAGTCCTTGTTGATTCCACTTGTCCCTGTGCAATTATTGACAGTGCCTCCTCTCACTCTCAAAAGTGTACAGTTTGAGTGATAAACTATACGGTCCCCTATCAGGAGCCCACATGCCCTGTGTTGTGCTAGATGGGATTTCACACTGGATGCTCTCAGCAGCCCTAGACGTGCATGGCTCACTTCCTCACTTCATTCTGGTTTTGTTCAATTGCCATCTTTTCCGTGAAGCTTTTCCTGACCATTCTATTTCTAATTACCTTACCTCCATGCCTCCTAGAACTTTCCATCTCTTCCCTGCTTTATTTTTTTCTATAGTACTCGTTGCCATCTGATATAAAATCCAGTTTGATTATTTCATGTATTGCTCTGTGCACCCTCCAGAATGTCAGTTCCACGAGGGTAGGGATCTTCATGTATTTTGTTCACTGATTTATCCTCAGTTTCTAAAACAGTGACTTGAACGTAAGAGACGCTTGTTAAGTATTTGTGGAATGAATTTATGAATGTCTGCAATGAGGGGTGCCCAAGGGTAAATTTTTCCACTCTGATTTTGATATCAGCAATTCATCTTTTTCAGTCCTTCATTTTACAACTACTTATTAAGTACCTGCTAGGTGCCAAGCAATTTGCTAGATGCTGGAGACATAGCTGTGAATAATTTCTGGTCCTGATTGGTTTTGACTGTGATGTGGACTATAACGCTTTAAAAGAATGTCTAGTAACAAAAACCTGAAAGAGTACTTTTTAGTGCTGTTAATCCAGGATCCAAAGAGCAACAGCTACTAAAAGGTAACGTTTTAGTTAAAAATATTTAGAAAAAAAAATTAGAAAAAAAAATTATAGAAAAAAAAATTTTAGAAAAAAAAATTAGAAAAAAAAATTTTAGAAAAAAAAAATTTTCAGTCCACCTGGGCCCATGGTTAGGCTTGTACTTCCCTCTCCTGTATAGTTAGGCATAACCACGTAACTTGCTTTGGTCAATGAAATGTGAGTATAAATAACATGTAGCACCTCCCAGGCAGAAGCTTTACAAACCAATGAGTAATTTGCTGGGCTCTCTTTCCCTCTGCTCAGGTGAACCACAAAGCTCCAGGCAGATCTGTGTGAAGTAGGGCCCCACCAGACTCATGAAGGATATATTTCATGTGTTAGAAATAGACCTTTGTTGATTTAACGTATTGAGATTTGAGGGCTGCTTGTGACCAGAGCATAACCTTGACAATCTTGACTAATGCATACTTCAAAGATGATTAAAAGCATGGACTGGTAAGAGGCTCAGGGAGAAAGGTTAAAAAAAAGCAGATCTCAGGCTTAGAATAGAGATAGCTCAGGCACGACGTGATGACCACTTACAGCATTATGGAGCAGATTCATTTAATCCTTCAATAATATTTGTTGAGCACCTGTTATGCTCCAGGTTCTGTTCTAAAGATGTGGATACAGCAGGAGTAAAACAGAAAACAATCCCTTATGAAATCTACATTCTAGTGGAAGAGCCATAATAATCTGGATAAATAAGTAAAATGCATATACGTAAGAAGGTGATAGGTGCTAAGGAAAAAAGTAGGGAAGGAGGGTAAAAAGGGTCAAGGATGGTGTTTGATCCTCACAGTCATGGAAAATAACTTATGAAAAAGAAAAAAATAGATTGAAATCACATGTGAAAAACTTCTCTTTGGACTTAATGAAAAAGGTATGGAGCATCATATATGATTGGCGAGTGTATATTGGTACAAACACTTTGGAGAACAAATGTGTAGTACCTATTAAGGATGTATATTTCTCATTATACAGCATGTCTCTTCCTAGGAACCTGTCTAAGCTGGGGATTTTGAGAAGCGGCATGTTGTGGACTGAACTGTGTCCCCGCAAAACTCATATGTTGAAGCCCTAACCTCCAGTCCCTTAGAATGTGCATGTATTTGGAGAGAGGGCCTTTAAAGAGGTAATTAAGTTAAAATGAGGCTCTTAGGGTGGGCCCTAATCCAATCTGACTGGTGTCCTTATAAGAAGAGGAGATTAGGACACACAGAGAAAGACACCAGGAACATGGACCCACAGAGGAAAGGCCACATGAAGACACAGAGAGAAGACCACGTGAGGACCCAGTGAGAAGGTGGCCGTCTGCAGGCCAAGGAGAGAGGCCTCAGAAGAAACCAAACCTGCTGACAGCTTGATCTTGGACTTCCAGACTCCAGAACTGTGAGAAAATACACTTCTGTTGTTTAAGCCACCCAGTCTGTGGTTCTTTTGTTATGGCAGCCCTAGCAAACTAACACGGTCAGTAGAAGGCAGTGTTCTAGTTCTTGACATGAGTAGTGGTTACATGGGTTATAGCTCATAATAATTCAGTAATCTGTACATTAATGTTTTATGAGTTTTTCTCTATGAGTATAATACTTCACAATAAAGATGTCTAATTCTAAAACATGTTACTGAGGAAGATGCTTAGAGATCTCTCACAAGTAGGCATAAGAATAATTTGTAGGGATTAAGCATTCGCCCCTACTCAAGGTGACAGCTGAGTTCCGTGTGTACGTCTCAAGAGTCGATGCCCACTGTTTAGCAGAGCAAACCCACTCACTGGGTCCTCGAGCAGGGGAAAGCCACCCTCCCTGTTTAAAGGGGATTCTAGGCAAAAAACTGCTGGTCTGCAGGGGGCCTGAGGTGAGGAGAAAAACTTTCCCTAAGAGTCAGTCTGTGAAAAAGCAACGGAACAAAACGAAAGGACGTACCTGCCACCATCAGGTGCATGATGGCCTCGTCGTAGGATCTGCCTTCTTGGAAATAACAGCGGTAGATGCCGTTTTCGCGGGCTGTGACGTTGTGTATGATCAGCCCCACGCTCCCTTTGCTGATAGCTTCGCTCACAAAGGTTGTTCTTCCCCGGTACTCCTCCATCTGCTCCTCCGTTCTCTCTCGCTGGCCCTTGTACACGAACACTGCAGGGGAGAACTGCGTCCGGAACCACCGCACCTCCATGCCCTCAGCGTTTTTCTCAGGTGACAGGTGGCAGTGTAACTTGGTGTCTTCTCCCACCATGGCCAGGATTGGATCAGCTGGTCCCAGGACAGTAAATTGGACTGTTCAACAAAGCGGTAGAGTCAGACAAGGGCACCAGCCATCAACTCTCTAAGGTGGGAAAAGAAGTGGATATGCCAGGGCACAGACATGTTCTTTCTAAGGGGCTTCCTGGGCTCCGGATTCTGGGGGCCAAGAGATGTGGCTGGTCGATAGTAACAGACACCTAGCAGGGGTAGGAGGGGTGTCTATTGAGGATGCTAATGCTTCTTGAACAACACATTGAGAAGCATACCCTGATACCCCCCCATGGACCCTGAGCTTACAGAGATCTTTTTCTATTTCCCAAACCAGCACAGTGCCTGGAGTATACTATAAACTTGAGCTGTCCAATATGATAGCCACTAGCTAGTCCCAATTGGAGTGTGCTGTAAATGTACAATACACACAATTTTGAAAATTTAGAAAAAAAAATGTTAAATATCTCACTGTTAATATTTTACATTAATTAAAAGTTTAAATAATAATATTTTGGTTATGTGGAGTTAAAATAGATTATGAAAAGTTGTTTTATCTGTTTCTTTTTACTTTTTTAAACGTAGCTACTAAGAATTTTAAGTTATATACGCAGCTCGCCTTTGTGGCTCTCACTGGATTGCTAATGGAGGGCGCTGGGATCCGTTCGAAGACCGTGTGCAGAACGAAAAGGTGAGCGAACACAACTGCAGCCCTTCTTTACCCTTCCTCTTTGCAGACTGAAGTGCCGATTTTCCTTTCTGAGAAGTTGATAGGAGTTAGTGGCATGCACCCCTACCTGAGACCGCTGCAAACAAGCTGAGGAGGTGGAAGAAGAGAAGGGAGCCTGGCAGGGAGAAATGCGGAGAAGCAACTGGCTCCATAAGCACCCACGAGAGGCAGGGACGGGAAGCCTAGAGAGACGTGCAGAATCAGCCAGGGAGACTCGGCGCTACAGTTCTGATCTAGGTCAAACTTTCCTGTAACCCGTGTTGGTTATCATCAGCGCCCCAACTGCTGTCTTGGGCAGCCCCCTTCCTTTCCCGGTTCAGGTATTTCCCGATAGATGGCTTCATTAAACATCCCATGGAATAAGCCAACAATGCAACGATCGGGAAAACAGTTTTCCGCCCTCCTCGGCTCACTTCTCCGGCCAGAGTTGAGTTTCTTCAGACGTCACTTGATATTCTTCTAAACCCATCTTCCCTCCCTTCCCTTCCTCCTCGCCGCGAATCTGGCTCGGCACCAAGTCAAGCCAGGGGTGGAGAGCCTCCCTCCACTCACCCCCGCCCCCGGAAGCATCCCCTACCCGGGACCCCGCCTTTCCCCTTATCCGGTTCTGTTCCTCCCGCCTACTGCCCCCCACTCCCCGCCCCACCCCGAGCGGTAGCGCGTCCCCTCCGTTTCTTACCTTCTAGAATTAACTTCCGCGTTTTCTTTTCTCCTCTGACGCTCAAATGATGATTTTCCGGTTGTCCGTCTTCCCCCTAAACCCGCCCATGGGCACAGGCACAACCAGACCAAACCTTCCCGAAAGCGGAGAAGGAACTTTTCTTCGCCTCCTGTTAGTCACGGCCTGGGGGCTGCGGTCCCTGGGACCCGGTCCACTCGGGGACCACAAAGTCCCAAGATCTCCAATGAATGATTTAGAGCAGGCCGTGGGTCAGCCAGCCAATGGCATCCCTGAACCTGCTTTCTCACCAGTTACTGGGTAGAATACACAGAAACAGCTTAGGACTTAAAAACGCACAGCTGCACGGAGCCTTTAAAAAACTTTCCGTTTTCTTTCTTCAGAAGCGAGATACTTTTCATTTTTTTATTGAAAAGCCTTGAGATTCCCCGAGGATTTTGGCGTTGCTGCTAATCACCAGGAGAGGCCTGCCGTGTGTAGAAGTGTGTGTGTGTGTGTGTGTGTGTGTGTGTGTGTGTGTGTAGTGTTTGGGGTTGGGGGTGTGATGACGTAAGCATAAGCATATCTCACAGTTTCACATGTTTCTTAGTCTTGGGTGGGATGGAGCCCAGTTGCCCACATGATAACCAACTGATTAATGTACGCTTTATGTAATTTTTCTCTCAGTTAGCTTTTCTCTTTTTATTTATTTTCGAACTTGAGTTTCCTGGGATCAGTTCTCAAGTAGACAACGTGACTCCGAGTACTTGACTCAGAGTCAGCTTTTGGGGAACCCAAAGTAAGAGATGGATTTGGTAGAAAGTTCACCAGACATCATCAACAGTGAGAATTATCTTTTCTGCAAAAGGACACTCTGACATGTATACCTGGGTTTAGTAAGTGAACGAAGGGCTACAGATAAAATTTCCAAAACGAGTCACTCATTGAGATTCACGGGAATCTCCAATCATGGAGGCCCTTAGTGTATACAGGACGGAGGCCTCCTCCAGAGTGAGTGAGGCTGTGACTACGTGTGCTAGCCTGAAGAGTTCACACCAGAATCTTTACAACCTGTGGCTATGACACATTACATGGCAAAAGAGACCTTAAGGTTATGGATCTTAACGTAGAGAGATTATCCTGGATTCATAGGAAGATTATCCTGGATTATCTGGTTGGACATATCTAATTACATAAATTCTTAAAAGTGGAAAAAGGCAGGAGAGTCAAAGAGATTCAGTGGAAGAAGAACCAGGGTGGATTCAAAGACTGAGAGGGATTCAATCTGCCATTACTGCTTTGAAGCTGGAGGAAGAGGACCACGAGCTGAGGAACGTGGCAGCCTCCAGAAACTGGCAGTAGCCCTCAGCCGACAGCCAGCAGGAAATGACAGACTCAGGCCTACAACTGCAAGAAACTAAATTCTGCCAACAATCCGAATGAGCAAGGAAACAGATTCTTCCCGAGAGCCTCCAGAAAGGAATGCAGCCTGCAGACATCTTGATTTTAGCCCACTGAGACCCATGTTGGGCTTCTGACCTACAAAACTGTGAGATAACAAATTTATTTTGTTTTAGGTCACAAAATTTATGGTAATTTATTATGGCAGCAATAGAAAACTAATACAATAAGGACTTTGTGAAAATGTTGCCGTGAGGTAAATTGTGAAACTGTGGTGAGTAAACTGTAGGGGCTTAAAATCTAGAAAATGCTCAGTTGAAGAGTGAAGATTATTAACACATTTATTTAACAAATGTAACTTGACAACCACACGCCCGGTAGAGGGGATACACTGGTGAACAAAATAGTGATGATAATGAAGAGTAACTTCTGCCCGATACCCATAGCTGCAAGGAACATCCATTAACATCAGTAACTGATCAGGCGTGGAAATATCCCTTTCCTGGAGATGGACTCTACAGCGCGATCAAAATACTGCTAAAGTTCATCTAGCTTCATTCCTCCCAAATTCTTGTTCCACAGGCAGTCTTTAGGTATTAAGTTAGGCTTTCTAGAGACGTGAAACGTAGGAGGACTGGTTCTGGCTCCACGATTACCTATCACATTGGCTAGGGGGTGGAGGGGGGTGGGGCGGTGGTGGTACTCATGCCCTTTAGTAGTTAAGATTTTGGCCTTTAGTCCCTTTGCAGTCCTGTGTGATGTAGTCACTGTGAATTCATTCTCTGGACCAACTCACCCAGCAGAGCCAATCCAGCGAAGCGCTGGACCTGTGGCTCTGACTGTTGACCTTGAAGGAACCCAGTGGGGTGTGGCCTCCATAGACACCTACAGTGATCCTTACCCTGGGGTGCCCTGGGAAGGGACACTCAGGGCTGCACATGGTCCCTTCCCCACAGGGGCAATCGGGCTGGAAAACAGGCTAGGGGGTAGAGGGTGGGTGGAGGTTGGGGACAGGGGCCAAACATCCCCCATCAGCACAAACTGATGAATTATATAAGTCGCTTAACTCGGCCCTACCTCAGTTTCCACACTCGTGCAACGAGGCTATATCACAGGGTTGCTGTAAGGATTAAAGGAGTACATTTATTTAAAGCTTTGACACAACCCCCAGTACACTTACATCATCCGTAAACGTTTTATATTCAAATCCCAGCTGTCATTTACTAGCTTAGTGACCTTTGGGAAGTGAATTCACTTTTCTGCACCCTGGTTTCTTTCTCCATATAAAGAAGACAATAAAGCGGTGTCAAACTCAACTGTCCATATGGAATAAATAATTGTATTAATATTAGTGAAGTGCTTCACACAGTGTGTGTCTTCAGTATTTTATGGTTGTGATTTGTTGCTGTTAGGGAAGAGGCCCTCAGCTTCAGGCCGGGCAGGGAGAAGCAAGGACTTTACTTCAGCCTGAGGCTCCCCATTCTCGTCAGCTGAGCCCAGGGCCACTGGGGTCTCCAGAGAAAGGTCAGGCTCTAGGTCAGGAACACCGGAACTCCCCACTCCTGTCAATGCTGGGCAAATGGTCAAGGCAGTGGGCTCCAAGGTCAAAATCCTGAAAACAGGCCACAGAGGCCCAGAGAAGGAGGTGTGCGGGAAGGTGTAGACATGAGATCCATCCGCGGCGTTGTAGAAGGAGACCTCACCAGTCTCGTAGTCCAGGAAAATCCCCACTTTTTGAGGAGGGTTGGCAATTGTCAGTTTGGTCCGGGGGTCAGTGAGAGCCCGATAGTCATTCCCATCAGACAGCCCCATAGTCCAGAATCCATTCTCAGGTGTCATTTTAATCCAACATTTTCTCTCCACGTTCTCCCTGCACACCCCGACGTGCCACTCTTTCCTGTCCCCAACCTCTACCTCCCAGTAATGTCTCCCTGACGTGAAGCTCTTGCAGCCAAGCACACAGTAATGCCAATCAAATCTCTCGGGGTTGTCTGGCAGATTCTGTCGTTCGCCTGCTCGCTGCAAGCTCCTCTGGTCCTCAGAAACAAGCAGGATGGGGTTTGCTGTGTTCGGATCCAATATCACATCCGCTGCAGAAAGTTTGGGGATGGGGTCATGGGTCAGCCATCGTTCCTAGATCTCAGAGTCTCAGCCCTCAAGGCCTGGGTCTGGTTGAGGAAGCCCAAGTCCAGAGCTGGGTGTCCCCAGCCTGCCCTGAATGTGACCCCCTTAGCAATACCAAAAGAAAGCCCCCAGGGGTCTTAAGTTCAGTGGGAAAGAGGAGGGTGATGAGGGTCAGGGTCTTCTTAACTGACACCTGGAGCTGGCTCTTTCCTTCTACCTTTTTCCTGTTTCCCTCCCCGAAATGACTCTGCCCACCTGTGCTTCACAGGCACATAGGTTTAAATTTCAATCCTTGCGCTACCACTCATGAACTGAATGTCTTTTCCTTTTCTCTTTTCCCATAGACCCAAGCTATATAATATCTTTAAGCCTCAACTTTCTTAACTGAAAAATGGAGATAAAAATACTAATCTCTAGGGTAGGAAGACAACACATGTTGTGTATTTGGCTCAGGGTTGGGCATGGAGGAAGTGGCCTGATGTTATAAAAGCTGCCAGGCCTTTTCTGTGCTAAGGGCCATGTTGGGGGCTTTATGTGCTCCCAGGCCCACTCTCCATCTTTCTCCACCCTCTTCTGGGCCCTGGCAATCTGTCCTCTATGGACAGTGTCACTGGGTTCTCTTGCCTCTGGTCACCTGCTGGATTTGGCCAATGGGAGGTACTAGCTGAAGCCTGGAAGGAGAAAGAAGAGAGGCACAGCATTTATTTTTCCCCCTTTCTTCCCTGCCAGCTTCAGATGGTGATGCTCTAACAAAAGGATGACTTTTCTCAGGCAGCCCTCTCCTTGAGCTATAGCTTCCTCTGGGCCGCACCCTCTCCCTATGTCTTCAGGCCCAGGGGTGGTGACAGCTCCCCACTGTTGTGAGTCCTGGGGGACAGAATGTTCCTTTGTCGGCTTCCCTTTACTCTCTTTTTTGCCTCTGTAAATAGTTCCTTCTTTAAACTCTCTTCAGCCACCCATTTTGAATATACCATCTCTTTCTTGCTGTTTTTTTGACCAAATACACATTCATTAGCTCATTTAGTCTTTACCTCAACTCTCACATAAATAGGAATTACAATCATCATCTACAATTGAGGAGACTGAAGCTCAAAACATCAAGTAACTTGAGGACACACAGCGACAGGAGGTGGCATACGGAGCTTGGGAAAGGACAAGATCTTTGAGCGTTGCTTTCTCTCCTTGGTCACGTTGCATCCTCGCTCTCCCTGTAGTATTAGTTCACTCTGCCTGTCCTTCCCCTCAGCTCCACCTTTGAGGCCTCTTCCTTCCCATAAAGGTCTATGGAAGCCCAGGAGAGCAATTCTCCCTGGTTCTCTGGGCTCTCAGTGGGAGGGCATGGGATATGGCACAACCTTGAGATCGAGACCTCAAGTCATCCGCCCGGAACTCTCCCAGTCATGGGGACTGACTTGTCCCAGAATCTCAAGACTTGGAGAAGAAAAAGGGAATATGGTCCCTCGGGTTGTTGTCCTAGGGGACATAGTGATTCACTCACCAGCTTGGAAGAGGGCCTTCTTCCACTCTGAAAGAAAGGAGACACAATAAGGAAAGGTCATTAATTCTGATCTTTCCCTTATCCATTCTCCTCAATAAGCCTTTTCTGTGTCCCTTCAGTCTCTTCCAGTATCCGGCTTCCTTCATCTACAGCTCTGACAGATTAGGCATAAGAGGTCTCAAAAATGGTGGACTTCCTCATCATGCTGGGGCTGCAGGTGACATGGCCAGGCTATAGTAGGCTGTGTGCTTGTGTGCCAGCAGGGTGGGGAGTGGCTGAAAGTGCCCAGATGCTGTATCTGAAGGGCCTCTCTGAGGCTGCGGAAAAGCAGGGGTGGTATTCCCCACAGAAAATGAGCTTCTTGGCTAGATCTGAGTATTCCTACTGGGAACGCCAATGGGTCACACAGCAGGGAAAAAGTTTGAATGCTTATATACACGTGCCAGGAAACTCAGAGGACATGCAGGTCACTCACCAGGATAGGCCTGAGACTTCTCCCCACCTACAAGGGAAGAAAGGCAGAGACATCAACTGAACTCTGTCATTTCGGAGTCATTTCCTTTCTCCTCCTTTTGCACCCATCTCTCCTTCTTTTTGACCGCCTACCCTTCTTACTTCCTCCCTCTGCCTGTTCAGCTGTCTCCTCCCCTCTCTTCCTTACGGGGGCGGCGGGCGGGAATGAAGGCCCCTTTCTCCATTAAAAAACAAAACAAAACACTCATGAGTCTCTCCTCCTTTCTCCCCAACAACCACTTCCCCCCAGTCGGCCTCCCATATTTCTTTTCTTGGGAAAAAGGATCCAGAACATTCCTTCAGCCCAGGGCAGAGTTAGGGGCTGAGGAAACCGGCTGGAAAATACTCAGGCAGAGACAGTCTTAGATGAGAATTCGGAGAAAATGTCAGAGCCACTCACGAGCCATGTACTGAATCTTTCTCCACTCTGCAATGGAAGAAAGGTGATGAGTCATTAAGAGGCCCAGCGGGGGATAGGAAGATGAGCTTGGGTCCCCGGGGGCATCAGAACTTACTGAGTTCATACTCGAGTGTCTCTGGAAAAGAAGCAGAAAAGAAAAAAAGTACTGTTATGGGGATGGAGGGAGGAGGACCTCTAGAAAATAAACCTTAAAAATGACCTAGTGGGCTTCCCTGGTGGCGCAGTGGTTGAGAGTCTGCCTGCCAATGCAGGGGACACGGGTTCGAGCCCTGGTCTGGGAAGATCTCACATGCCGCGGAGCAACTAGGCCTGTGAGCCACAATTACTGAGCCTGCGCTCCGCAACAAGAGAGGCCGCGATAATGAGAGGCCCGTGCACCGCGATGAAGAGTGGCCCCCGATTGCAACAACTAGAGAAAGTCCTCGCACAGAAACGAGGACCCAACACAGCCATAAATGGATAAATAAATAAATAAACGCAAAAGTAAAAAAAAAAAAAAAAGACCTAGTGCCGGGTTGGGTGCGCAGGATGGGGATGGGGTGAGGTAGTCCGGCTCCCTCCTGTAGGCACAGGCCTTAGATTCCCTCTCGGTGTCAGATACCTTTTATTCTTTGTTCCTGCTCTTTTTCTGCCCGTGCCGTTTCTTTTTCCTCTTCTGCTCTCTCTTTCTGCATGAATAGAGCCTCCTTTTCTTTCCTCTGTAGCCACAGGAAGTAACCAGCCCCTGCGAGAAGCAGCAGACAGACAGGCAGCGTCCCCGCGAAGGCAGCGATCCAGCGCTGGGCCCTCCTGAAGAAGGGATCTGCAATGGGATCCAGTCTTAGCCTCTCACCCTCAGGACAGGGATCATGGAGTTTATCTCCTGCCGTCAAATGATCTTTCTCTTCCTAAGGTCTCAGAGAACTTTAGGGAAGACTGCAGTAAACCCTAGTAAGGGTTTATAATTATAGCAATAACAAGTACCATTATTTGTCTTGAAATGTCTGCCTCTCACAAGTAAATGATACTTGACCATCAAGTTTTTTCTAATTAAAATTTACAATAGGTTATATTCACTTGACTCAAATATCAAATAAAAAAACATAAAACATCACCCAAGTCTCCTATTCACTTTCTCTGCCCGCCTCCTTTAATTAGACTCATTTAATCAGCCTAGTATGGTGACTAAGAATGTGCACTTGGGAGCTGGGGGGACTGGGTTCAAATTCTGATTCCTCCACCTGACTAGCAGTGTGACCTTGGACTAATTACTTAACCATTCTATTCCAGGTGTCCTAATCTGTAAAACGGGGGCGATAAAAAAATTAATAATAATAATAATAGAATAATAAAACCTAACTCATAAGGTTAAAGCATTAAGTTAATGTTTATAAAGCATTATAAACACATAGTGAGTGCTATGCAAGCGTATATTAAATTTAAAAATATAAATGTATTCTTATTTTTTCTTGTTTACTCCAAAGATAGCATTCTGTATAAACTGCTCTGTATCTTGCTTGTTCTGTTTACGTTGTATCTTGCAAATCTTTCCACATTAGTACAGACAGAATGGCTGCGTTTCCTTTCAGAGCTGGGCAATATTCCATTGCATAAAAATTCCCCATTGGGCTTCCCTGGTGGTGCAGTGGTTGAGAATCTGCCTGCCAATGCAGGAGACACGGGTTCGAGCCCTGGTCTGGGAGGATCCCACATGCCGCGGAGCAACTGGGCCCGTGAGCCACAATTACTGAGCCTGCGCGTCTGGAGCCTGTGCTCCGCAATAACGGAGGCCGCGATAGTGAGAGGCCCGCGCACTGCGATGAAGAGTGGCCCCCGCTTGCCACAACTAGAGAAAGCCCTCGCACAGAAACGAAGACCCAACACAGCCATAAAAAAAAAAAAAAAAATTCCCCATTAGTGGATATTTGCATAGTCGCTAACTTCTTGCTCTTATAATTAATGCTATAAGAAATAACTTTTTACATGGGTAGTTTTCTACACATGCAAGCATATCTGTCAGATAAATTCCTAGAAGTGGGATTTTGGATCAATAAGTAGGTAGTTTGGATATATATTGCTATATTGCCCCCAATAGCAATTGTGCCAATTCATACCAAAAATATATCAAATTATATATACCAAAAAATGTCTAAGAGTGACTGTCTCACCACAATCCTACCATCAGAATGTTTTATCAAACAGCACTGTTTTGTTTTGTTTTATCTTGTTGCCAGTCTCCCAAGTGAAAAATGTTTTAATACACATTTCTCTGTTGAGTGAGGCTGGACACTCTTTCATATGTCATTCCTCTTCTGTGACCGAATAATTCATATCCTTGCTTTTCCTCTACTGGTTTGTTTTATATTTTAAGGACACTAGTGCTTTCTCTAAATTATGAGTTGTACATATTCCCCCCGCCCCCACTTTGTCATTTGTCTTTGCTTAAGGATTTGATCTTTACCATTTCTCCCCCAATTCCCATTGCCTGTCACAGTTTCTGGCACATAGGAAATGCTCAGTAAATACTTGTGACATAAACAGGGAAAAAGAAACATCCCTGGAGCAAGAAGACGACTCCGGAACCCTGCTCAGTGCCTCGTTTTCACTGCAAAGTCAGCACAGAGAATCACACGTCCTCCTTCTTTCTTTTCTTTTTTCCTTTTTTAAAATTCATTTTTATTTCATTTTATTTATTTTTATACTTTTCTCTTTTTAATATGGCTATGCTAGATTTCAATTGGTTAATGTTTAAATTGTCATTTTTTCTAATTTTCTACAGATTAAATTTTACATATGCCTCTTTTAAGGTGCATTTAATGGAATTTTAAAAATTGAAGTATAATTGACTTATAATATTATATTAGTTCCAGGTGTTCACATCTTTCTTCTTCCAATAGCCACAGCTCAATATACCTGAGGCTAAGCAGGGTACTGACCTGCAATGGAAATCTGGGCTGTCTTTTCCTGGTTGAGGAGGGGATTTCTGATGATACAGGACACCCCTTCTCCAGAGCTGCTTTTCACCATTAGAGATGATGTGACTGCATACAGGCCTGCTCCATCTGTAGCTGGAGGTGCTGCCACAGCTGGCATGTTCTGGCCCTTGGCATCTCTCCACTGTATTTGGGGCTGGGGATACCAGCCGGTGGATGTGCACCCCAGGTGGATCCCTCCATCCTCATGGCCCTTCATTTCAATGTGAAGATCCGAACCCAGCGCTGTGGAAGGGACAAGTGAGCCTCAGTTCTTGGGAGCCTCCAGTATCAGTGAGGGTCTCAGCAAGAATTGGATGGCACACCCACGTTAGATAATTAAAGTAGGGTTTCATTAAGAAGCTGTTTACAAAAGGGTGGTCATTAGTGAGGAGAAAACTATATGGGGTAGAGCAATACTCCAGTGCCAGGAACAATAGAACTGTTACCACCCACCCCTAAACCCAAAGGGAGGTAGAGAGGAAGCTGTTTTGAAGACCTAAAAGGAGAGAGTCAGGTAGAGGGGACTTTCATAAGAGGAGCTGTGATCTTTGGGAAGAGCACGCAGCCAGCTAGAGGTGGCCCTGCAGGGAGAAATCCAGGGGCATAAGTACCCGGACTTCTCTCCTCCTTCCCTCCTCTATCTTCAGCTATGGCTCCCCATTGACCAAACTCAGCCAGAAGCCACAGTGCAAGAGAATGCTCTGAGAAAGAGAAATGCAACCTTTGACATTGGACATGGGCCTGGTCTTGGTGTTCTCCTGGGGAACACAAGCCATTTCATGGAACGTCAGTATCAAAGGGCCCTTTGTCACTATGACGGGTCAAGACAAAAACAAGACCGACAACAATCATGTTTGAACAGAGAGAAAAACACGAACAGTGTCCAAAACACAACGAAGAGCAAACATCCTCCTGTCCTGGCTGTGAGTGACGATGCTCCTTTACCAGTCCCAGCTTTAGCTTCACTCTAGTCTTCTTCCTGGGTAAGATTTATGAAGATACCCACCCACAGAATTACACCCCCCTCCTCCCTGACAGCATCCAATCCAGAGCAAAGCCTACTTCCATAAACGCTGCCCCAAATCCCCTAACAGAAGCCCAAAGTCTGTACCAAGTCTCCTCTAACAGCCTCTTCCTGAGACCCCCAGTTCCCACATGGCATGGACTCCCCCTCCTGCAACAAGGATTAAAGTCAACTGGTGCAACTGCAGGGGTGTTCCTGGGAACTCGGGTTGGGGAACAGTGGCTGCACAGGCGCTGTCCCTACAGGTCAGCCTCCCAGGGCTCACAGCAGCGTGTACCTGGAGGGGCGCCAGAAGCCACAGGGAATGCAACTGAACCCACACCACTGTGCACCATCTCTGAGGAGATGTTTTCTTATCCTTCTCATCCCCGACCTTCCACTTCCCAGCTTAGACCCTGGCGACCAGCAGGAGGGAGTTCTCTACTTGATACGATAGGGTACAGGAGGGAGTCTTCCCGGAGGAAGACCTGCATCTTTCCCGAGGGCCTCAGAGAAACAAAGTTGGAAGGCAGCGGAGGCAGTTCCTGCTGATCAACCAGGAGCTCTGCGAGGTGGATTTGGAGCACGAGCTATGCCAGGGCCCACAGAGGAATGAGCTCAGAACAAAACCCGGAGGCTCACCTGCAACTTTCAGCTCCACCAAGGCTTTTTCGTAGAAGTTGCCATCCTGGAAGTAACACAGGTAGTTTCCACTGTCAGAGGCTCTGACGCTGTGAATTCGGAGAGCAGCCTTCCCTGCAGTGATGCCATCTCTTAAAAACTCAGTTCTCCCTCGATACTCTGCTGTCTGTCTGTCTTCTACTTCCTTGCCATGTGCATACATGAAAACTACTTGCCTGAAGCTGGATCTCACCCACTTCAGTTCCATGTTCTCTGCGCTCATCTTCGGGGACAGGTGACAGGGCAGCTCAGCGTCTTCACCCACCATGGCCAGGATGGGCCCGGGGGGTCCAATCACAGCAAACTGAGCTGGTCAGCAAAAGGGGGAAACTCCATGAGAGGGAGTTGGGGCCATGATGGTAAGGGGGTGTCTCAGGCAGAAAAACCTAGAGAGGAACAGGATCCTGACAGAAGGACATTTGTCTTAATGGCATGTGTACTTTCAATTTGTGACGGGACTTCCAGGAATGAACAGTCAAATGTTCTGACTGGGCGCTAACAGGTAATTGTCTGCTTCCGATACATAAAAGCAGCATCGTTCCCTACCTGAGCAAGAGGTGAGCAGCTGGACCAAGATGATGCAGACAAGGAGGTGGAGCAGAGGGGAGTCTAGGGACCGTGCCATTTTCATCTGTGCTGCAAATAGAGAGATGCCAGAAGGAGTCAGGCAGAAATACGGCCTGGAAGAAGATAGATAATTCTGCGTGGAATTCTGAGGTTTCCACGCAGAATTCTTCACCTCAACAGGGCCAACTCAGGGCGAAACACAGGATCACTAGTGTGATGACCCAAGATCTTCCTCTGCCAAAATGTCTGCTTGGGAGTCTCTTCACCTTTGAGGTCCAATATGGAAAATCTCCCATAAAAGTATGTATGTTAAGTGTACAGACAGTAACCCTAACCCATCAGGAAATCCTTGGCGCTACTGTCTGAACATGTTCAGAATCTTTACCCTTGCCCACACTTCCCCAGCTACGCCAGGTCCAAGCCTCCACCATCACACTCTGATTAATACGGGACCCTCCTCTCTGGGTCCCCTGATTCTGCTTGTATCCCCTATGGTCTCAGCACAACATCCAGAACATTCCTTGAGTCACATCCTGTCACTCCTCTGCTCAGCACTTTCCAGTGGCTCCCATTTCACTCAGAGTAGATGCTGAAGTCCTTCCAGTGGCCGGCATGGTCCTCCAGGACCTGCACTCCTCACTTCATCTCCCCTGCTCTCCCTGTCTCTGCTCCAGCCACACTGCCCTTCCTGCTGCTCCTTGAAGAGGACATGACAGAGGACCTCGACCTCAACTCTTCCCTCTACCTGGAACTCTCTTCCCTGCATATTCACAAGCTCACCCTCTTGCCTCCTTCAAGTCTTTCCTTTAAAGTCAGTTCCTCTATGGGACCTTCTCTGACCACAGAAATATGGCAAACTGCTCCCATCCCCCTGAACCCGCTCTCTTTTTCCCATTGAATTTTCACCAGTGAACATATCATACATTTATCGTCTGTCTCCACCTGCTAGAATGTAAGCTCCACAAAGCAATGATATTGGTCTGTTTTGTTTCCTGATGTGTAAGAAGCCTGTAGCATGGTGGTGGTTCACATGGAAACCTCAGTAAATATTTGCTGAATGAGTGAATGGATGAGGGGTTACATATTAAACCATCAATACTCACTAGCATTTTAGTTCACTTTAGATGATCAGATTAGTTGGTGGTCATCCAACTAATGGATGGAGAGGAGGGGAGGTGGAGAATTTATGAGGATAAGTGTTTTTCTCCATAATGACAGTGCTCTTTTGGTCTGGCTTAGAGAGCAGAGCCTGGCCTCCTGTGGTCCCACTGGGCCTTGCCTATATTAATGTGTTTGTTCTTATTTTTCAGTAAAGTGGTTTCAAGGAGCAAGCCTGTCCTGGACATGCAAGTGTTGCAACTTGATGTGCCTTAGTGCACTCTTTTCACAATTGTTCTGGGAATTCCCTGGCGGTCCAGTGGTTAGTACTCTGCTCTTTCACTGCTGGGTTCGATCCCTGGTTGGGGAGCTAATCCCATGCGTGGCCCCCAAAAATTGTTCTTTGGGGGAGAAACATCTGTTCTTTGGGGGAGAAACATTTCTGGAAAGGAAATAATTCCTTTCCTTTCTTCCCTTTCCTCATGTGTTCACCAACGCTCCTTGGCAGATGGCCTGCCTCTGGGCTCACCAGCAATGGATAATTTTCCTATCTTGGTCTTTGCACTGCTAGAGAAGTGCCTTTTAGGGGCAGAGATGTATGTGCTAGCACTTGCACAGAAGGGGCAAATATGTCAACCGAGAAGCACACAGCAGCCCAACACAGCTCACGCCTCTATGCAGTGCTGGCGTTCTTCCAGCTCAGAGGCAGGGCCCCTGCAACTCCCCAGTCCCAGACCAGTGTTTCCAAATGTGTCTTGGCTCAGAAAAGCACCTTTACCTCCTTTTAGGCATGGTCTGTGGCATCACTGTGAACTTTAGTGATAAGGGAAGTGTGTGGCCCTTGCCGACTAGCCAGGCTTGATTCTAGTTGGAGTTCTAACTCGGCTTCCATCCCAGCCACCCCAGAGTTGGCTGCGTCCCTAAATAGTAGAGACCCTGAGAGTCGGCCTAGGTGGATTACTCCAAGACAGGACTGAGGACTCCAGAAGTAGCCCCCTCCATTCTCCCATCACGTATTCTTTCCTTCCCTGAAAATGTCAGATGGAATGGTGTGCCGACAAATGACTCAGGGTGTGCCCGTCTGCGGAGCAATACTGCCGTCTCCTCTAGGCCCCAGCCCATGGCCACCACCAAGTTCAAATCACTCTTCCATCAGACTCTGGTCAAGATCCTGGCAGATTCCCTGGGTCACCCAGAGGCTGAACCTACCACTTCTTCTTTTTTTTTTTTTTTTTTTAATTTTGGCCAAGCTGCACAGCTTACAGGATCTCAGTTTCCCGACCAGGGACTGAATCCGGGCCACTGCAGTGAAAGTGTCAAAACCTAACCACTGGACCGCCAGGGAACTCCTATGAACCTACCACTTCTTAATCCCAAGGCAAGTGAATGGGAGAGTTAGGAATAAGACCAGGTCTCACCCGTGTGTTTTCATTCATTCAACAAATGTTTACTGAGCACTCACTGTGTGCCAGGCCCACTACAGGTTAGATGCTGGAAATAAAAAGGGTGTGGGAAGTAAGTAATGGCACTATGATTCACAAGCTTTGTGATCTCAGTCATGTGACAAAACCTATTTGAACTTCAGTTACTCATGAAACATTGTGAAATAGGAACTTTAGAATGTACGTAATTGGCTCAGCAATTTCACTTCCAGATATCTGGTCCAGCAAAGCACTTGCATGGGTGCAGAGAGAATTATGTGTAAGGATGACACTGAAGCGTTATTTTTAAAAGTAAAAAAAAAAAAAAAGATAAACAACCTAACCAGCCACTGTAACCACTAACAGGAGACTGGTTAGTTAAATAAAGGATCATCTGTGTGAGGGAATTCAATGTGGCAGTTAAGAGTGATTTACAGTCACTAACCCAGATAATCAAGATATATTAAACAAAAAGCACACTGCAGAAAAATACGAATGACTCTATTAAAAAACAAAAACAAAGCTATAAATTTGTATATACATTTTTATGGGATCGCCTTAAAAGAGTTCTGAAGGGCTACATGCTAAAATGAAAATCAGAGATTGAGTGAGAGACACTTGTCCTTTGCCCCCTATACTTTGAAAAGTGTTTGGATGTTTTCAATTTTAAAAGTTTTCACGTTTTACTTAACAATTAAAAATTGTTACAAATAATTATTGTGACTGCAACATATTCGTTGTTCAGAAAATACCGACTCCTGTAAATCGACTATATGTCAATAAATAAATAAATAAAAATAAAATACCAACTCTTCACACCAATTCCCCCAAAACAAACCAGCATGAGGCCCGCAGTCATAGTACCTGCTGCCATGATAACCTGCGCCGGGAACAAGGCCCGCAGAGGCGGTGGGTTGAAGAGGAGCTGCGAGCAGAAATCTGTGCTGCCGGGAACTCTCTGAAGCCTGCCTGAAACCGGGACAACCCTCAGACAAAAGATTGCCTTTCACCATATCCTCTGCTCTTCAAAACTACTCTCTAAGCTGCTAGAGAGAGGACAGTATTATTATTATTATTATTATTATTATATAGGTAACAATTTCAGTGCTGTCCTCAGAGTGAGGAATATATTTTCACTAAATTTTCTAGGATATTTATTGGTTTTTGTTCCTGACTATAGACAACTTCAAAATGGAGAAAAATATGAAGGAATAAAATTTAAATAATCTGTGATGGTAATCATATACTTTGCTTCATGGGAATATAAGTATTTCTGGAAGTATTTTGGCCATAGATATATACTAAATGCCTGAAAATTGTCAAAATTATCATTTGACCCAGAAATTCCACTTGTAGAAATTACTCCTAAAGAAAAAAAAAATCAGGTATTAACACAAACATTCATGTTTAAAGCTGTTCATCATAAGTAAGATCTACAATAGCAAAATGTAGAGACAATTTAAATCTCCAAATTCGATCCAGTTTTGTTACAATTAGAAATAAAAACTCTTTATTAAAAATATGATTCCTAATGACTATATGAAAATCCCTTTTGTGACTGGACAGTGTGTTTGTATCCATTCTCCAACTCTTGTATATGTAGTCTGGCTCAGATTTTTGTAATTACAAATAATTCTGTAATGCACAGCTTTACATATAAATCTTTAAGGCACATCTCTTTTTAAAATCTCTTAGAACAGATTCCCAGAGACGACTAAGAGAGATGAGAGTCCTTTGCTCCTTTCTGACCACAGTAAGCTCCTAAGAACATGCAGTTGGCAAGTTATTTCACTCACGTTGTCTCCTTCCCACAAATTTTCCAATTCAGGTCTTTAGCCTTTGCATTGTCCTGCTGCCTCCACCCCCTCAATCTGACTGGGGCACACACAAGCACCAATCCCTTTGCCTGGATGAGGGTCTCCCTGGAGGCCCACTGTCAGCTCTTCAGCCTCTCTCCATCTAGCGCTCGTGGCCCTGGCTTTTACCCATTTTCCCACACTTACCTCTTGGCTATTCCATCTGAAAATCACAGCCCTCAGAATAAAGGTAATCAAAAGAGGCTCTGTTACCTGGAAGAAAGGAAAAAGAAATATGCCTGCTCACTATGAGAAGCAGTAACAGGGTCATTCTGTGGAAGAATTAGTTTTTGGATTGGCTCAGAGGGGTGTTTCTCATCAGTTGCTGGGCAGAAACCAGTGAGGAAGTTTAAAATGAAAACTGAAACTGTATTGGATTGTACGCGGTGAAGAAAAATTCCAGCCTAATTCTCACACTGTGTCACTCTGTGTTTTCCTAATTGAACCACTTATGTATATGTATGTGTATAATTAGTATCTCATTATATATACCTGTTTTACATCTTCTATATGATAATAGATTTATTTTATATCATAAAAGATTTACTGAGTAGAGAAATAAAAGATTTTAACATGTGAAGAGAGGAAGATGTGCATTAATTAAAATGTTTCTGTGGCTATTTGTTAACATCTGTTTGCATGTACACAGGCACATGGAGGAGGATTTATCTTTTACAACAAGCCAAATGAGAGTATGAACAGAAAACCAGACCCACTCCACCTTTTTTAGCACCTCTGAAATTCAGGTCTTGGATCCATTACCAAATAACATAATTTTCAGATTTCCCAAAGCAGTGTTGCCGGTGACCGATTGGCATGTTTTACATTTTTCAGAAAAAATTCTTATTTGGGGTGTTGCTCAGAAGCCTCATTCACCCTCTGAGCCTTATTTGTGCTACATTTGTATTTTCATGTGTATTTCTTTCTACTCTGCCAGCAGGATTCTGTATTTTCCGAGGTTAGATTCTGGATAGTCTGTGGATACTGTTTCTATCAAGGGTCTTTGGGACAAAGTGGTCCTACCTGTGGCCTAGCGCCTCCCAAGACAATTTATTTGCCTCTTGAGACAATGATTAAAGCTCAAAGGACTTTGATATGACTTGACTGATGGAATTTATTTATATATGGGTTGGCCAAAAAGTTTGTTCGGGTTTTTCTGTAAGATATTATGGAAAAAGCTGAACGAACTTTTTGGCCAACTCTCTCTCTCTCTCTCACTCTCTCTCTGTGTGTGTATATATATATATATATATATATATATATATTTATTTTTTTATTTTTCCCCCTACCAGGGATTGAACCCGGGCCCACAGCAGTGAAAGCATGGAGTCCCAACCACTGGACCGCCAGGGAATTCCCAGAATTTAATTATATTACAACAGTTTGAATTTAGGCTCCGTGGTAGAGATGGCTGGTTGCTTGTGCAAGTTCTATTTTCTGCTTTTTTTTTTTTTTTTGATGTACAAAGAGCTAGCATTCTTTCTGTGGTAAGGTAGATGTCTTGGATGGCCCATTCAGGGAAGTTCACGGAGTCCAGCTTAATGAAGCCTACGTACCTCGCATCCTGATGGAACACTGGCAGCCCATATTGAGGCAGTATTTCTGGATCAGACTGTGAGGGTTTGAGCAGAAACGGCAAGACAACCCTGGCCAAATTTTCTCAGATGGCTCCAGTAGAGCTGGTGGTGACCCATCTTGCTTTCTCATTTCCAATGAGGCAAAAGGTCCCTGCTTCTTAGTACTCAAACCCAATTTTGGGGAGTAGTGCAACGTGCCCATCCTTATAGATAAGAGAGGCCAAGGGACTAAGTTTGAGCCAATGATTTGCAGGCGGAAGTTGTTGGGTTATGTTTCTCAAGACAGGCCCACGATCTTCTACCTCTTTCTTCCTCTTGCCTAGAACATGGTCTTTGGAGCTGGAGTGCAGTGACCAACTTGTGACCATGAGGCAACCTTGAGAATGGAAACTACATGCTGAGAGGGCAGAGAATAAAGACAGAAGGAGGCTGGGGCATGGATGCATCTCTGAGCTGCTGGACCAGCTCTGGACAGCTGCCCTCTGAATTCACCTTACGTGAAAGGAAAAGAAATCTTGTTTTATTTGAGCCAGAAGTACTTCTGGTCTCTATCATCAGCAGCAAAATACGATTCATCCCTTCCCAGTCCCCACTTATCAACACTTTATCTTGAAACTTTTCAAACGGATAGCAAAGTTGAAAGAATTTTTCAGTGAACGTCTAATATACCTATGGTCTAGATCCTACAGTGAACATTTTACTATACTTGCTTTATTATAATCTATCCTTCTGTTCACACCCCTATCCATCCTTATTTATTATTTATTCCAATATTTATTGATTTATTTGGTACCTTCTAAAGTAAGTTGCAAACATCAGTGCACTTTCCCTTGGAGACTTCAGCAGACCTATCAGGTAGAACATAGTTCTGAAATGCTTGAGGCACCAATGCTATGTCTGAAATATAAATGTAGGAGTATCTTTCAGTTATATGTTCTAAAATGATCAGGGGGTTATTTTTATCTGGCTATCCCTAGCTCCTAAATGCCCAGCCATCCCCAAAGATATTGATGGTCTGGCCCCAGGTACCTGGCCACTCTTACTAAGAGTCAGGGCTACCTCCAACAGGCTATGTGTAAGCAGGAGGGTTCCAGGACTGCCTGTCAGGAACAACCTGAGGCAGGGACAAGCACTGCCTCAGGTCCCTTTTGTCCCTTCCCTGGCACCTACTCAGAGAAATGCTCCTTTCTCTGCTGATACCACAAGAAGGGACTTGAGGTTCTTGAGGACCTGTAGGATTTAGGCCCCCAAATCACATGAAGAATGGCAGGCATAAAACCACTTATAAAGGAAACTGAGGAAAGGCATGGGATTGAGTTCAGAAATAAAATAAAAGAAATAAAATAAAATAGAAGAGTGGGCATGATATCACAGAGGGGTGAGAAGGTAAAACTTAGCTCAGAAAGTAAAACTCTGCCCTCCCAGTCATCAGGCTGGGATAACAGACATGCCTGATAAAGCCAACTCCATACTTAACAGGAAATAGTATTTCTCTCGAGGTCATGTTGCAGCTGCAAAGGGGCAAAACAGCCCCCTTCTCTGAGTGCTTCCTGCTTTCTGACTCACTGGGAAATTTCGTTTTTAAAATTCACAGTCTATCAAAAAGCTTTGCTGCTGGAAATCATATCAATGAGAATGAAATACTCCCCTCTTGTCTGGAGGATCCAAGCTACTTTGACACAGAGAAGCAGCCTTGATTTCCAGCCTAGACGCTAAACTTCAGAGAAGGTGTTTCTAAGCACAACATTTTGTACCTCTTAACTTTATGGTTTCCAAAGAAACCAAACACCTGAAACTAACACAATATTGTAAATAAACTATACTTCAATTAATACAATTTTTTAATCTAAAAAAAGGCATTTTAAGTTATGCAAGGTCACCAAGAAAAGAAGAAGATAGAGGAGCAGAAAGAATAAGTTATATTTCTAGCCCTGACCTCCTGTATGGACTGCGCACTTGGTTATCCAGCTGCCTACTCTGCATCTCCATTGGATCACTGATACCCTCTTCCACCTTTCTATTCCGTGCTACCTACTCCCCTTGCCCCCGCTACCTGTTTCTCTATCGGTTTCCTATCGCAGAAAATGGCAATTCCATCTTTACAGTTTCTTAGGCCTTGGACCTTGGCGTCATCCTTGATCCACTCCTTTACTTGCACGCCACATTGAAGTCTATCAGCAAGGCCTTTTTACTCTATTTTTAAAATAATTCCAGCACTGACCCCTTCTCACCACTTCCAGCACTCCCCCTTGGTATAAGCCATCCTCACTTCTCCCCTTGATCTCTGCAGCAGCTTCCAGCTGGTCTTCAGGCTTCTATCCTGCCCCTTCTAGCCTCCCCCTTTCCCCCCCCATCCCAGTCTCAGTTTAGCATCTAAAGTAATTTCTCAAAACGTTAAGTCAAGCTCAGTTCCTCCTCTGCTCAAAACTCACTGGTGTATATTCTTTGCCTCTGAGTCCTTGTGGGATTTTTTTTTTTAATTCAGACAGAAAGTCACAAAAATTATACTCATCCTCATCAGTTCACTCAGTCCCATGTAATTAATTTTTTTTTCATCTTGATCTTTTGTTAGCACTTTTATACAAATCAATTTTCACTGCAAAGTAAAGGAGCTGTTACAGTGGAGGATTACTGGACTGAATGTCAATATTATGACATAGTATGAGTGTGTTTCATGTTTGGTAATTGCAATCATTGTTGCTTTTGTTGTGGTCATCCATGTACAATGCTTGGTGTCAGTCTACTCATCTCTTGTAAAAATAAAATACAGTGTGTGTGTGTGAAAAAAAAAAAAAGGAAACAAAAAAAAGAAGTAAAATAATTCCTTGAAATGGCAAAAAAAAAAAAAAAAAAAAAACCTCACTGGTGGCTCCTTTCTCAGAGGCAAAGCCAAGGCCAGCATGATGACTTTCAAGGCCGTATGCGATCTGGCCCTCCAGGCCCCTCTGATCCTACCCCTTCTGATTCTCCTGGTCGCTCCCTGTCCTCTGGCTACACTGGCTCCTTTGCTACTCTTCAGACAAACCAGTGTGCTTCTGCCTCTGGGCTTTGGCACTGCGGTTCTCCCTTCTTGGAATGCTTTTCCCCCAGCTATTCCTGTGGCTTGCTCCCCTACTTCATCATCACCCTATTTTATTTTAATTTTTTAAATTGAAGTATAGTTGATGTACAATATTTTATAAGTTCCAGGTGTACAATTCATCACCCTATTTTAAACGACACCTTCCAATGCAATATTCTGTTATCTCCTGAGTACATATTAACGTGTGCCAAACTGTATATTTTACTATTTCTTTTTTTTTTTTTTTTTCTGTCTTCTTCCACTGGAAGGTAGGTTCTTTGTGAATGGGAAAGTTCTGTGGTGTTCATTTCTGTGCCCTGGGCACTTAGAAGAGTAACTGGCACATAGTTAATAGTCGTGGATCTTTGCTGAGTTGATGAATGAATGAATGAAATGAATAGGGAATCCCTGAGGGAAGCTGGAGAGTGAGGGGTCTAGGACGAGAGTGGGGAAATAGCCTCAGAAAGGAAAAAAGACATCTGCTCTGTTGCAAACAGAGCAAACAGATTAGAAAGGGCAGGTGCAGGTCGTGGGGCAGGAAGTTTGGCAACTCCCACTTCTCTTTTCTCTCTGAGGTTGCATTACCTTCAGAGATGTGGGAAAAGGATGTGGTGATGAAGGATCACAGCTGATGTTCACTGAACTTAGCTACATGCTACGTCTGTACTGGGTGTCCTCCACACCTTTATCTCATTTCCTAACATCTGCTCAAAGTAGTAGTTGTAATTAAATCAATTTCTAGGTGGGAAAAATAGAACTTCAGAGAGGTTAAGAAGCCTGTCCCAGTTTGTCTGTATGAGTAGAATAAACAAGGTCAACCAGGTGTGGTGAACAGGCAGAGGAAATCGGCACAGAAGTAGGAAACGGAATGATGGGTTTGGGGCACTGCAAGTGGTGTGGTCAGGCCAGTGTAGGGCGGTGCGTGTCAGGGAGTGTCCAGGGATGGAGCTGAAATAGGATTGGACCACCGAGTGACTGCATTGCGGGGCTAAAAAGTGCACGGATTGCACTTTACCTTTTCACCTAGTGTTTCTTCAACTGACTTATGTAAGCAACTTGGTTGGGCAAAAATTAATTTCCAAATACATCTGAAAATATACCTTCAAAGTCTTGAGGGAGCCAATTAAAAAATGTAGCATTAAAAGTTAAAATCTGTCATTAGGGAGTTCCTTTGTCACTAATGCAATTACGAACATAGCAGTTAGCTTGGAAACTGGAACCACTCAGCAATAATTGATTACAAGGATGTTAAGCAGGTGATATAGGATCTGCTTAGGTTGTGTTTGTTTTGATTAAAATTAAGACAATTTTTCAAAAAAAAAAATTGAAAAATCCTTTTAGAATTTACAAATGTCCATAGCATCCCCCCTCCCAATAAGACTGCAGAAGGCAATGGGAAGCCACAGAAGGTTTGGGACTTGAGAAGAATGTAATCGGGTTTCTATTTTAGCAAGTCTGCTTTGAAACTCTAGACAATGGTAAACTTTTCAGAAGCAATGTCTTGTTTATGCTGGTTGTTTTTCAGATTTCTTGTCTGTTTCCTAATATTTATTTAAACTAAAAGTCTTAAAAGGAAAAGGGCAGCAGCAGCTCTTGGGGGAGTGGAAGCAGCTTGCTGTTAAGAGAAGGGTCTTGGTAACCTAATCCCAGGGATCTGTGATAAAAGAAGAAAGAAAAATTGGGGGAGGTATTCTATGCCTCAGAAGGGGTCCTGGGCTAAGCAGTAACAGGACTTGCCCTGAGGGGAGGAGAGGAGGTTCCTTGGGTGGGTGCTGGCAGCATTGTGCAGCAGGGGGTCGAGGAGGAAGGGCAGGTTGACAGCAAAGGAGATGGAGTTCAGTTTTGGCCACAGGTTTGAATACCTTTGGGGGACTTCCCCGGTGGCGCAGTGGTTAAGAATCCGCCTGCCTACAGGGTTCGAGCCCTGGTCTGGGAAGATCCCTACTTGCCGCGGAGCAACTAATGAGCAACTAAGCCCGCGTGCGGCAACCTCAGAAGCCCGAGCGCTGCAACATGAGAAGCCGGTGCGTTGCAACAAGAGAAGCCGGTGCAATAAGAACCCCGCGCTCCGCAATGAAGACCCAATGCAGCGGAAAAAAAAAAAAAGAGAAGAAAAACCTTTGGGGCATCCATGAGGTATGAACAGAACTATTGGGATTCTATGGCGTAACTCCAGATAGTGTAAGAGTAAGCAAGGCCTCAGGGGAAAGAATCAGGAGAAAGGCACCTATTAAATGAAGCGCATAAAGTCTTAGATGAAAAAGAAAAATTCCAATTTACTCACCATCCACTTTCTGGGCTTTTCTCCAGCCTGAAGTAGAACAAAGAAACCTCATGAGATAAATGGCACATGAGAGGGCCTCAAATCGTATACACGGGGGAGGGAAGCACAGAACTTACGGAGCTCTCTTTGGAGTTTCTCTGAGAAAGGACAAGAAATGAATCAGTACCGTCCACAGGAGATGAGCCAGGTTTACGTGGAAAGGGCCTCAGGGAGACCCATTCCTGCATCATGTGTGCAGTGAGTCCTGTGAGCTGTCCTAGAACTAGGAAAGCTAGGGCACGGTCAGCGTCACAGGGTGGGGGAACTAACGAGGTAGGGTTGCTGGTTTTGAGGGAGGAAGGACTGAATTAAAAACCTCACCTTCAAATCCCCTAATCCTCTTCATCCTTGTCCTCTCCCTTCCCCTCTGTCCAATCCCTTTTCCACAGTCTTCTTTGGACCTCACTGCCTCCGTCTTCTGATTGCTTTACCTTTGGTCCAGCATTCTTGCTCTTTCTCCCGGCGAAGCTTCCAGCTGAAACCAAGAGCAGCCAGCAGGAGCAGTCCCAGAAGAAGCAAGAGTGAAGTCTGAGCTGCTGCCCAAGGAAAGTCCTTCGGCAAGAGAGTGCCTGAGCCGGAAGTGCTGGGCGTTATTCCTGCAGAGAAAAGCAGGAAACGGCCAAGGACTGTGGGTGCTGGAGCGCACAGAGGATGTCTCCGGACTCTCCGAGATTCCTGGGCCAGCCCAGTGGCAGAGGGGCCTGGCTGGGAGAGTGACTCCAGCTTTGCCCCATTCTCTCCCACAGGATGGCTGGGAAACCAAGATACCTTGAGAGTCATCATGGAAAACAACAACAACAAATAAACATAAAGGCTCTGGGACCCAGTGTTAAATCAAGGAGGCGCAAATCGCTCCTGAAATATGGAACTGAAACTGGGATCCGGAGGAAGGGATGGAAATTGTTCCCTTTTTCTCAGATCATGAGAAGAGGAGCCTTCCACTGAGAATCACCCCGAATGTGGGAGCCCCTCAAGTTACTTGCAGTCGTTGAGAGAAGTATATTTTTGGTAGGGAACTGGATGCTGCTGGGAATCAGAAGCCCTGGGTACTAGTCCCACCCCCACTGCTGTTTCCACCTGTGGTTTCAGCCAAGCCATTCCAGTGTCCCTCTGTCTACTTTCCTATAAAGTAGAGAGTTCAATAATATTACCTGTGCTATCAACACCACCAGCTCAATAAGAAATTGTGAGAAGAGAACTTGGCTATCTATATGAACTTTTATGCATGTGTTTCTTTTCAATCTCCCTTAGCACCCAGCCCATGCGATTCACTGAGTTAGCATCCAAGAAACACCACTGAGTTGAAAAAGAAAAGTGAGAGTGTAAACCCTTTATTTCTCTATCAGAAAAAGGATTCCATGTGCATAGAGAGCCTTTCCAAAGAGGTTTTACAAATTCAGTGACACATTATATGTGTAGAAAAAGTTAAATTAACAAAATAAAAACTACCTGTACAGCCAGAACAGAGTCATAACTGGACATAAACGTAACAGCCTAAGGTCAATGCATGGAGCATAAGCAAATTTCCTCCCAATATCTGACAAATGTCATTGTCGTGAGGATTAAAGGAACAGTGAAAAGTCAGTTGTTGTTACCTTCCTAATACAGTAGAATTTTTATTGACAGAGTAGGTTCTGGCAATTTTTCCTGAAACTAAAGCGTCATGTTTTTTTGTTTGACTAGTCATTATTTCCCACAGCAACCTACAGAGGACTTCCCCATTTCTGTACTTTTGTTCTTCCTCCATAAAATTTAACCCTAGATTGTGTACTGTTTTGTACCATTTCCTAGCTATTTTGTACTGGCAATGGTTTTACAGTGAAAACCCTGTATGTCTTAATAAAGGATAATTTTTTTAAAAGGTAAATATATAAAAAGAACGTGTCAATGATTCATTTAACTTATTAATTAATAAGAAAACCAGTAAAAATGTTAAAAGTGGTTCAAATGAGGATTTGATTTATAAAATCTTATATTCTCTATCAGAGAGAAGTCATCTGCATCACCAAACACAGGAACCATTTGTATTACTCTCACTGTTCTATAAGTTAACATCTGTCTCTACAAAGTTGTAAATGGTCTAGAAAAAGAGACAAGGGCTCAGTCCTACAGAATCAGAGATCTCCAGTGTGAGGTCTGCTAGACAATGTCAGTATTCCATTGAAGAGATACCCAGTAATCTTTTTTGACCATTAAAAGTCTTTCACAAATTTTCCTGGCAGTTCTTTCTTTCCCCTACAGTGTTGAATACAAACAGACAGTGGAGGTTTACACAAAGGCAGCGAATATTTGATAAACAGGCCATTTCCCAAGAAATACTGCCTAAGTAGTGCTTTTAAAAGAGCCCAAAAGGAATTTCCAGAAATGATTCAGACCATTTGCAAAGAGGCTAAAATGAAGAGAGAGAACTACACATGTGCACAGCTCTCTGTCCCTTTAAAGAGCAAACTCACCTGCTTCCTTCTGCCCAGCAGTGGCTTCAGTGAAGTCCCATTGCTGGGAAAATGCTGAGTGTTCAGGGACTCCGACTTGGCATCTCCCGGTGGAAGAGCTGCAGGCCTGCCCTGTGTGGTGCTGATGGGTCCCATCCTTGTCCAAGCTCATGACCTAAGAAGACTGCTCCTGCTGGACGTCCGTGGGCCCCAGTCTCACCTCGGGGGAGAGGGGACAGGGGAGCTCGCTGTCCTCTACACCTTGGCTGGAAAGTCAGTCACCTCGGGGGTTACTTCCTGCCAAATGAGCTGCTTCCCAACCAGTAAGAGGGAGAAGAGGTGGAGGCAGGTGTGAATAAAGGAAGGACACTGGACTAACCTAAAGATGGGTCACACCTCTCCCTCAGGAGTCTGGGAGAACAGACGCATCTGAGACACTGCTTTATTTTTGTCCGTAACACTTACCATGTTATCATCAACATATATGTATAGTTGATTATCTAGCTCCCTGCTCTAGAATATAATCTCCACAGAGACAGAAGTTTTGGGCTGTTTTGGCTTCTGCTGGATTCCCATCACCTAAAACAGAAGGTTGGTAGGGTCGCCAGGTAAAATACATTGTATTTCAATTTGCTAAATCGGGGTACCTTAAACACAGGAGACTCTCAGTAAATATTTTTACTGGAGTGAATGAATACTGTTTTCTGCCTGGAGCTTTAATGGGGAAACAGAGAACCCAAGCAAGGCAGCAGGCAGAGGGGAGCTGGTCTGGGAGACAAAGGAAGCTGGGTTGAGTTTATAAGCAGAGCGCCCTGTCTGTTTGATGTGAGCCAGACCCTGTGCTGAGCACGGAGGTAGAAGCAGTGGAGTGAGGAGAGGATTCAGAGAGTCCGGGCCTCCCAGGAGCCCGCAGACCTCACGCCCACACCCGCCGTCCCTTGCCCACAACGGCTGGCTGCCTCCGCACCATGAATCCTCATGCACTCACATTTCTCTGCTCCTCTGATTGACTCTGTCTTTGGATCCCTTGGTGATTCAGACACTAGGCTGCACCAGGGCTCTAGTCAGGACTCTCCACTGCCTGGGGTCTCAGGGTGGAGCACAGACAGAGGGCAGGGGGTGCTCACAGGCTGGGCATGGCCATCGGCAGGGCTTGCCTGAGGACCCCGGGCAGGTGTGTGTGTGGTCAGGGTGCCACAGCTCCACGCCTGCCCCCTAGTGCTCACACCAACTATGACAGCGATGAACCCTGGACTGTGAACCCCTTTACCCTGCATTTATGATGTAAGATATTGATGTTTTCAGGGAAAGAAGCCCAGTCTAGAGATCGGCCTACACACACCTGGGTTGGTCACTTTCGCCACAGCACTGCCTACTTGGAGCTCACAACACCTGGCACAAGGCCTTTGAGCTCAGCCGGCCTATTGGCAATACCTCATGTGTCACCAGAGAGAGCCGTTGACGTGGCCGGGGGACCTGGGAATGAAGAACAAGCTGTAGAAAAACAATTTTATATTAAAACAAAATAAAAAAATAAAGTGCAATGCAGGATGCATCTGAGAAACACTTTTCACATGTTTAGTCCTACAGGGATTTGCAGGAAGGTTGGGGGGACAATGGGGACAAGGAGCTGGTGCTAGGAAGCAAGGTCGGGTAGGGTCAGAATCAGAGATGGTGTGCTTTTCTTATTAGGAGGGAACTGTCACAGCCGGCAGGTAAAATGGCTAAAGCTGCTAAAATGATGCTCCACAGGAGTTAGAATCTAGGAAAGACACAGATCAGGGGAATCATCAACTATTAATACCCTCAGTAAACTTCAGTGGGATAAATGCTTTGCAAGCTTCCCTTCCAAATCTGAACCTCTCTCTGTTTGTGGCAGCATTTAAGGCCAACAGACCCAGATGCAGGGAGTAAACGTGTTCTTGACCAAGAGGCATAGCATTTTGGCTAAAAGGGTGAGCATTTCTAGGGTTACACCATCTGGATTCATGTTTGGCTCCCCCTCGCTTTGCTGGCTGTGTGACCGTGGGCATGTTATTTACTTCTCTAAGCCTCCTCTACAAAACGTGCTGAATTGTAGTGATGGCTTCACGGGAAGGCTGTGAAGATGGAACCCGGGTGCGCGTGTGAAGCCTCTGGTGCGGTGCCTGGTACAGACGCTCAGTAAGTATTAGTTACGGCTCTGTTAAATCTTAACTCCAATTGACCCAACACTGTGGTTGTTGATTAACATCTAGCTATCCCTCTAGATGGCAAATCCTTGAAGAGAGATGTCTGGGCTGGTTAATTTTATTTGCACTTCTCTCCCCCTCCCCCTCCCCCAATCCACTCCCTACTTTTTTTTCCAGTGGCTGACCCCTGAGGGCTGATTCAGCAGTCTTTGCAATCTGGCTTCTGGGGGGGACCTGCCAAGAGGAGACAACACCAAAAGATCCAAAGGGCATAACAGAGACTCCAGGGTCTCTATTCCCCTAGCTCAGTCCCTACTGGGCAGCAGGTGACAGTGGCTGCCTGCCTGCTCTAGAGCCACAGCTCTTTTGGGACACTTCCATGGCTACAACTCTCCCCTGCTTTGAAAATACTCTCCCTTTGCCCCTTCAGACCCACTGGGGATGCTCCTGCTGTAGCCCCAGAGTATGTCACAGTTGCTTGCTGGTATCTCTTCCCTGACCTTTGCAAATGGTCCCTCCATTAAACTCTGTTCAATTGCCTTTCTGGACTGTGGCCTATTTTCTGCCAGGGCTGTGACTGGTTTGGTGCTTTATCTCACTCATGTGTTCATGTCTTCAAATGTCACCCCATACGTGAAAGTCTTCCTTGATCCTTGCAGCCAGAAAAAAAAATCTCTTTCCTATGCACCTTCAAAATAATTTATGAGGCAGGAGAGGGGACCTGGAACTCCACTACCCCTATCAGCTCAACCATTTTAGAGCTCAGGCTTTCTCAGAATTCACAATATCACTGATCTCATCTAGTTCCCCTCCCTTTCACCTTATCTTTTTTTTTTTAAATAAATTTATTTATTTACTTTTGGCTGCGTTGAGTCTTCGTTGCTACGCGCAGGCTTTCTCTAGTTGCGGTGAGCGGCTACTCTTCGTTGCGGTGCGCGGGCTTCTCATCTCGCTGGCTTCTTTTGTTGTGGAGCAGGGGCTCTAGGCTCTAGGCACACGGGCTTCAGTAGTTGTGGCTCACAGGCTTAGGTGCTCCGCGGCACGTGGGATCTTCCTGGAGCAGGGATCGAACCCACGTGCCCTGCATTGGGAAGCAGATTCTTAACCACTGCACCACCAGGGAAGTCCTTTTATCCTTTTGCAGAAGACAATCTGAGGCTAAGATGCTTTAATGGATGTATCCAAGGTCATAGCTAATTGGTTTTCAGATTTTTAGCCCACAAGCTGCTCCTGTTTGAATCTGAGAGCCTGATCTGGAGGCTTCCTAGGGGGAAAGAGTCCCTGGTCCCTGGTATTTGGAGACAGGATTTGCCAGTTTTGCCTTTGCATCAGGCACAGAGATCTCCCACAGAAGGGATCATTCCATGAATAGGAAATGAAAGCAGCCCCTGATGGTGCAAAGGCAGGGGCCTAGATAGAACAGGTGACCCGTGGGCACAGGAAAGGAATGCACTGAAATGGACCGGAGAGGCGGGGCCTGCAGAGGAGCAGAGGCGGTGGAGAAGGTGGAGGGCAGGGTTGTCAGCTCACTTCCATTGTGACGTCTTGCTGTGGGCAGCACCCATTACACCCCACCATTGGTCTCCTTCCAAAATGCTTCCCTCTCAAGTCTTTCTCTTCTCCATTCCCTCCTCCCATCTCTGCTTATGGCTCACGTTTTCATGTGAGACCCATCATTCCCCCAAATTTCTTTTACAGCTTGAAAAGCTGCCGCCCCAACAATGGGATTAACATCCCCACAGCTGGCTGCAGACGGTTCTTCCCAGAAGAGCATGTGTCTTCAGGATATTCTCATTCAACCTTGCTGCTACTATGGGTCTGGGGATGCTGAGACTCTAGGATCCTTATATGTTTTCAGTCCAATCCCTGCGCCTCAACTTATACAAACAAAGCAAACACCAAGATCCAGGGAGGCTGAAGGTCTTTTCCTTAACATCCCTTAATGTGATGACAGCTCTTAATCTCTCTAAAGTGAGTTACTTTTATTGCAATTCACTGCCAGTGTTCTTTATACTCAGCCTGGCCTTCCTAATCATTTTTAATGTGAAAACGTATTTAACAAATTTGGGGACTATTAGGGACTAACATATTTGGGACTGTGCCTCCCAAACCTTCAACATCTTTCACATTCTTGACATTTTTTTTTCAATAGTATGAGAAGGTCTGTGCAGATGCAGCTTCAGGCCCCTCAGGACATATACACACATCTGCCCTCTATATAGAATTCTGAAGCCTCCCCTCGCTTTCTCACAAGGAAACTACAGAGTTCTCTGAAGTGAATCAGATCACAGAAAAGGAGGGAAGAATCTCATTCATTCCAACTTTGCTCCTTTTTAGGAGCAGATCACATTTCAGAATCCTACTGTACCCTCTTTCTAAGATACCAATCATAAAAGCCGATAGTTATCCAGTGCTCTCCCTGCTCTAGGAGCTGTGTGCATTCCCAGGACTCAAGTAAGCCCCAGGGGTGCGAGTTTTTGTTTATTCTCCTCTCTGCACAAAACCTGCCAGGGAGGTATTATGGTCCCAATTTTTGCATAAAATTGAGGCTGAGAGAAGTTGAATAATGGAGCAGTCACTCAGCCAGCAAGTAGCAATGCCAGAGTGAACCTGGCTCAGTCTGGCACAAAGTCTGACCTCTAAACCCATTCAGCTGTGCAGCAGGCCTGCCCTGTTGCTGTGGTCGCCTGTGCTGACCCCGAGGAACAGGACCTCAGCTCAGACCAGCCAGTTAGGGGGCAAATCTGCTTCTGTGCAGGCCCATGAGCCAGCCAGTGAGGGCAGGAGAGGAAGCTCTGGCCAGCTGAGAAGTGTCACACAACAGTGCAAAGTTCCTTGGCTCAAGTCCAGTGGGTCTTTTTCCTGCCCGAACAGAGTTTATTTGGCCAGAGAATAACATGAAAGGGATAATATGGTTTTCTTGTTCCTTCTCTCAGACTTTTATCTACATTTACCTCCCACACATGTTCCCGCCCCTCTCCCCTTTCTCCTCTGCTCCCCGTTTCTAGCACCTTGGCTTCAGTGATAGGAAACGTTTCTTCTCCGGAGTTTGTCAGAATTGGGTCACAGGAGCAGAAGAGTCTGGCCCAGATGCTGGACCAGGAGAGGCCAGGCTGGGGTGTGCACAATATCGCCCCCCACCCCCCGGCGCCTGCAGAGCGGGGCTCAGCTCCACATCCAGCAACACGGCTGCTGAGACAGGAGAAGGGAAGAGCCAGGGCGGTGACGAGGCCTAGAAACAGGGAGTGTGTGGAAGTAACAGAAGCCAGGGTGGAGAGCTGCCCCAGGAGGACCCCCAGGGGCCTGGGGAGGAAACAGCCCTGTCAACAGGAGCCTTCCTGGTCCCTGGATAAAGCCTTAGGGCGGGAAAGGTTTTTATAATCTTCCTTCTCAAAGTTCAGGTTGGCATTTAAAGCAGGTACGTTCATTCAACAAGCACTCCTCATTTGTGTGCCAGGTATTGTATTAGGAGCCAAGGGTGCAATAAATAGAACACAGGTTCTGCTGGCCAGGAATCCACAGCAAAGAATTACCATTTATTGCGTGCCAGCCGTCATTCTGAGTGGTTTACACATGTACGAACTTGCGAGTCCTTACAAGAACCCTGGGAAGCAGGCACTGTTACCCTCATCGCCACCATCCTCACCATGCTCACTTTATCGATGCAGGAAGTGAGGCAGAAAGAGATTCAGTGACTCGTCCCAATTAGAGGAGAGTGACTCCAGACTTTGAAATCAGGCTGCTTGGCCCCAGATCTGCTGGGGGCCAAACATCATGGACCAAAGAGAGCAATGTGTTGGTGTTGTGATGAGGGAAGTGACAGGAAACCCAGGGAGACTTCCAGGAGGGGGCAGCCTCTGAGGTGTAACTTAGAGAAAAAGAGAGATCCAGTGGCTAATACAGTTAACATCCAGTTCAAATTTGAATGTCAGATAAATAACAAATAATATTTTTGGTTAATATGTCCCAAATATGCATGAGACAAATTTAAATGGGCATCCTGGATTTTTATTTGCGAAATCTGGCAACGGTACTCATCAGTCAAATGTTTGCTTGGATAAAGACTACTTTGTCAGGGGTTGAGTGTTGGAGGAGGTGAAACTGTAGGGCTGATGGGGACAGGTCACCGAGGGCCTTGGATGCCATGCTTAGTGTTTTATACTTTATTGTCATAAAAGGACGTAAAAGGAGAGGGGTTAGAAGGACCAGATTCAATGTGTGCTTTATGAAGGTCTCTCTCAGGACAACATGGAGGAAGGACAGGGAAGGCAACAGGAAGTAGGGAAACTATTGTAACAGCTGCGAGAGAGGTTCCAGTGACTTGGATGGAGACCAAGGGGCTGAAAAGGAGAGGGCAGGTCCAGGAGAGTGTAAGGTGACTAGGCTGGCTTCAGAGGCGCGTCACGTATGCAGGGTCATGGGATCCACACTCAGTAGGGTGCCACTCTTGGGTTAATACTCTGCTGTTGCCATCTTGAAATTCTTAATAATTTTATCTTTGAACCTGTGTATTTTAAGTGAAGTCCAGTGGGGCACCAGAGCATGCTCATGAGGGAAGGATGTACGCAGAATATGTGTGTCCACCATTTCGGCAGCTCCATTCCAGTTACTGTCTTTGCGATGCTCCATGAGCACAGAATTCCAGGGGGCCCACAGAGCATGCGAATTCAGTGAGACTCAGGGTGAGTACAAGGTAAGCAAGTTACACATACAACTGAGTAAACGGGGTGCTGACAGCCCCTAGGGGCCATGCTTCCCTTTTGAACCAAACTTTGTTTCAGATGCAAAAAAAGCCAATGAAGTCCTAAGAAACACAATCCTATCATACCCTTTTGTGTGTTACTTCCTTGTATTTGCCAACCACTTATGCTTAAAATGATGACAGAGAAGGTCAGGAAAAGATAGGGCAACACATCGTTCCTTTTCCCTCAGTCCTTCCTCATTTATCGATAAGTCAAAGAGTGTGTTGGTAGGATGTGCATATATGAAGAAGAGAAATAAAAACAGTGGAGTTAGTTTTGTTCATGGTTTCCATTGTTCTGGTAAGAGTGGAATACGTGTACACTCTATGAGATACAAATGGTGTAATTTTAGTGATTCTATTCCGGAGGTAAATGCTCTGATATTTGCCTTTACAACTGACATTGCACATTATAAAGATGGACAGTGAAATTCATGTTAAGAATTAAAAATCTAATCTTTCTTTACTCAGAACAGTATTAACTAACAAATAAAAGCCACTATGATGAGTTGAGGGAAAGACAGACTGTAGAGGGAAGAGAAAAGCTTTCTATTTTGTATTTTTAAAGGCTCTTTCCCTGAGTTTTGAACAAGGGGCTCCACATTTTCGTTGTGTCCTGCAAAATCCATTGCCTCAGCTCTGGGTAGAAATGGCACCTGCTGGAGGAGGGGGTAGAGAGAATGACTTTGCTGGCTTATTCCAAGGTCATGGTTTGGTGACTGAGGAAGGCAGTAGTACTTCTACTACTGTTAGGGACAGGGCAGCCAGGAGGAAGAGCAGGTCAGGTGGTGATGGCATCTCAGTATCTCTTGCATTGGAGGTGCCTGGGGGACGTTTAGACAGAACAATCCTCAGCTGGAGAGGCAGGCCTGGTGCTTAAGAGAGATATGGGTTATTCATGGGAGGCGGGCCTCCAGTAAATGGTCAAGGCCTTTCAGGGAGCAGTCAGAGAGAGGGAGGGAGAAGAGCTGTCCACATTTGCAGAGCACTTGCTAAGGCCTGTAACTCATTTGTTCCTCACCGGAACCTTAGGAGGTGAGGACTACTGTCCACATTTTACAGGTGAGGAGGTAGCTCAAAACCTTCCCTGACCACTCCCTCCTCCTCTGCCTCTCTTTATCTCTCTTCTGTGCTTAATTTTTCTCCATAACATTTAGGTCACCATCTGACATATTGTGTATGTTACTTATTTATTTTCTCTCTCCCTCTCACTAGCATGCCACTCCCTGAGGGCAGACTTTTGTTACATTTTGAGTACTGCTTTATCTTTTTGTCTCAACTGAGCTCGGACATCAGGACCCGTGCGTGACGGGTTTTTCAGAATTACCACAGAAATGGATTTAATAAAACTGTAAGATAGAGTAAAGGTCCATTACTCTTGATACCCCTCTCGCATGTGTCTCTTCATTTTGTCATGTATAAAGCATACTTGTTTTTTTTTTTGGTCCTCAACATTTCAGGTTGAGATAAAATAAAATGTATCAATATTAACATATACACACTACTATATATAAAATAGATAAACAACAAGGACCTATTGTATAGCACAGGGAACTATACCCAATATCTTGTAATAACATATAATGGAAAAGAATCTGAAAAAGAATATATATATACATATATATGTATATAACCAGATCACTTTGCTGTAAACTTGAAACTAACACAACATTGTAAATTAACTATACTTCACAAAAAAAAAAATCTCAGAAAAAAAGGTGGGTAGGAATCATTATCCAGCTGGGTTGTTTTTGTGAGGCAAAAATGAAACAGTATGTATTACATGTTGTAATATGTAAGGTCCCTATGAATGTCACTAACCGCTGTCCAGAAAATTATTTTTTCCCTTCAATAACTTGCTTGTCCCTCTCCCCTGCTCTACGTCTCATTCCTCCTTCCAGCCCTCCTACGCCACCTCTTCCTCCTTCCTCCCCTTCCTTCCCATTCTCCACGCCCCCCACCCCCGCCGCGCTTTCCTCCTCCCTCTGTTTCCTCACTCCGCCTCCCTCTTCCTCTCCTGGGCTCTAGTCCCTTCCCCCACGTCTCCTTCCGCCCCCTCCGCCGCCTCTGACTTCTGATGATAATCTTTAGGCTTTTCCGCCTCCTGGTGGCCAATATGCATCAGTGCATGTGCTACGTGCCTGGGAAACAGTCTCCGTCTCTCTACCAGTATGTAAGGAGTGGGTAATAAACAGGCAAGCCAAGGGCTGTGCTGTGCAGAATCCCAAAAGCCGAAAGACGTGGTGTTTTCCCGCAAGAACATTATAAAAGATTTAGAAGGTCTCATGAATAGATTAGGATTCTGTAGGCCACAAATTCAGGAGTTAATTCTGTATGTTTATTTAATATACAATATAAACTGAGGTATATCTCAGTCCCCAGCCCTTTTCTGCTTAGTGGCAGGACCTTAGCCAAATCGGGCTACATCTAAGTCAGTGGGCTTTGTCTTAGTCAATTCAGGACTTTATCAACTAATTTGGGGACTCCACGTTTTTTCGGAATTTTATGTCAGTTTGCGCATGAAGAGAAGAGCTCTTTGTCCAGGTACCCGGAAGAGTTGCCGGCTCTCAACTGATATCTGCCCACTAGGAGATCTGCCTCTACATCCCTGCGCCTCGGTTTCTCAGCGTGGAACCCCGCAAATCCCCGCGTCTTTCCTCTGCATCCTGGCGAGGTGTCCTGGGGACTGTGCGCCTCTCAGCCACATGCACCCCGAGCGGGACCCGGAAACCTGCTTCCGTGGAGCTTCCGTTCCACTCTGTGGTTCTGCCTCAGCTCCTCCGGAAGCCGGGTCCGCTGGGTTCCTACATCTTTTTCTCTAAAGTAATCTTGATTTTTTTTTTTTTTTTTACTGTGATCCACAGTAAGAAATACATTTTATATTGTAACTCAAGACAGCATCCATATTTATATACATACCATTTGCTCTTATACCTTTTTGTTCTATTTGATATTTTTAAAATGTTGGTCGCTACTCAATGTATTGATTTTACAATCCAGTAATGAACCAGGACCTGCAGGTTGAAAAGCGGGTGAAAAACACTGTCCTATGATTATTGTCTGTGGCATAAACGTTATGCCTCAAGTCCTGCAGGGCTCTGCTTTGTTACCCAAAAGACAAGATTTTGAGGCTCGAAAGTTTACTTTCAAATTATAGTTTTTGACATGGATATTTAAAAATGATTTTGAAAGTAAAAATGCACTTAATGTCATCATATTAATGCTGTAAGAACACTTTTATTCTGGCATGAGGACGAACAGAGAGTTTTCTGATGCAAAAGGATAAATACATGAGTTAATATTTCTTAATATTTTCTTGCCTACACCTTCTCCCAAATATGCCAACGTGGCATATTGATTATTTTGCATTAAAGTTACTTGAGAAACGTTCAGTACAAGAAGAAAACTCTGACCCTCCTTTTCTTCACTGAGAAACAAAGTTTCTATGGAAAGGTATCCTCCCTATGCAGAGAGGCTGGAGGGCATCCTTATCTGGGGAGACAAGGAATTGGAGGCTGAGAAAGCTGTATACACAAACTTTGTTACTTCTTCATTAATTTGCTACCCCAAGCAAAAAACCCTTTGTTTTGTCAAATCTTCACAAATAATTGATTATTTGTCTAAAAAGGAACATAAAGAGCCTGCTTTGGTCACTTCCTAGGTCCTATGCCTAAGGGGCTTCCATATATACCAAATTAAATTTCTTTTTCTCCTTTTAATCTGTCTTATATCAATTTGATTGTTAGACCAGCCAAAAGAACCTAGAAGGGTAAAGGAAAATTGTTCCTCGCCTACACGAGGGATCTGGAATTTTTTCTGTAAAAGGCTGAATATTATATATTTTTGGCTTTTCAGGCCATGTGGTCTCTGTCATAACTACACTTGTGTCGCAGCCATAGATGAATGGACATGGCCTTGTCCCAATGAAACCTTATTTATTTATGGGTGCTGAAATTTGAATATTATATAATTTCGATGTGTCACAGAATATTATTCTTCTTTCCATTTATATTCAACCATCTAAAAATGTAAAAACAGCTGTGAGTGATACAAAAACAGGTGATGGGCTAGATTTGGCCCAAGGACTATGCTTGCCGATGCTTGCTTTAATCTAACGACTTGACAGTTGAGAACTTTCCCAAGGCCTGGTTTTAAAATTCTACAAAAAAATTGGGAAGTGATTTACTCAAATGAAGGAAATCTGGTGAAGGAACTGACCTTAAATCATAGCTTGACTCTTTGTTAAAGTGCTTTATATTTAATACAAATCAAAATGCATAAGTGAATTATTAGCATTTCTATGCCTGGGATCTAGTGTGTGTTTTATATACTGGATGCTTATATCTTAAAAAGGAAAACTTTCTGCTTAGTGGAATATTTGTAATTTGTTGTTCTCTATGATGTTTATGCCATAAAACTTAGGCACTTCTATAAATACATATAAAATGTAAATGTGTGCAATACTAGAATTCTTATAAGTGTTACTGCATACTAAAAGGAATTGGTCCAAAGGGCAAACTCTAATGAGAAGATTCATTTATAGATTTATTAAAAAAAATTTTTTTTTGTAGATTTCATACTTTGATCATAGCTGGGGCGGGGGCGGGGGGTGTGGATACTGTGTCAGTCAAGTTGCCTGTTGTCAGGTTCATCCCCTACCCTTCTCTTGCTCTGCTCTGTACCACAAGGAACTACATTTCCCAGGCTTCCTTCCCCTCTGGCTTCTGGGTAGGTGTAGCCAATGGGAGGACTGACAAAAGATTGGAATGCGGGAGGAAGGCAGAAGCCAGGGCATTTCTCCATCTCTCTGCTTTCTATAGCATTTTCTGCTGCAGCTGCATCTGTTCTCAGACTAGAGCTCCTCCCTCTGGCATCCTAGCTCCTGCTGCTCGTCCCTGGGTCATCCTCTGTTCTAGCCCCCGCTCTGGGCTCTAACGCCACCTCTTCCCGTTGTCCCTCCATCTTTAGGAGCATAACAGCTTCTTCTTGCTGTTGGTAATCTCTGCATTACCCTCCTGTGAGTCCCTATACTGACAGCCAGTTCATTTTGCGCTCTCTTACAATGTCTTTTAAATACGGCCCAGACCATCTGCTCCTTGAAGGTCGGGAAGGCAATCTCTGATATGAAATCATAACTCAAAAGACAGACTCCTAAGGACTCTTAAGTGTAAACTTTAATTTTCTCTCCTGAAAAGTCAGGTTACTGACACTGGTAAAGTCCGCTGACCAAAGACCTCCAGGAATACGCTTGTAGTCAAAGTTAGGTTTGGGGAGAGAACACACTGGAGGAATCTTGGGGCATCTAACTAAGAGGGAGTTGGGAGAAGCTTATTATTCTGAGGAGGGTGTGAGGAAATCAGACATAAGTTATGGATTGGGTGTTGTCAGGAAGCAGGGCAATTCAGTGAGTAGGTATTTCAGTAATCTTTATGTAGGAGGAAGGAGGACTAAAGTGAGGCTGGAGCTGTTACTGGTCAGAAAGCACAGTCACTTAAGCTGGAAAGGGGTTTACTTATCTCTGTGATTGCAGAGTATCCTTATCTCTTTCCTGTTTCAGACATAGTTATGGAGGGACCTTGTCTCCACCCTGTTCTATCACAGGTAACAGAGTGGCCTTGTCTGATTATTGTTGATACTGTAAAACATTGTGTTCAAGTGTCCTAGCGTTTAGCTTCCAGCTCCTGGAAGTTTTCTTTTTTTTAATAGTTTTAACACCAACCTCACAGACGTATTGATAAGATTGAAAATAATTATATAACACCATATGAAAATTCAGAGAAATGTTTTCGGGCACATAGTAAGTGCTTAAAATAAATATTAGCTTCTTTTTATTGTCGTTATTGCTAAGCAATGATAGACTAGACCTTGGAGCCAGCTTGTACTGGTTTGCAGGAGCCAACTGTACACATCTCTACCTAGCTCAACATTCAATGATTTCAGTGACTTCACAGCTGTAGCTTGAGTCAGCTATGGTAGGAGAATCTATACCAGAATAGTGTTTTTCCCTGGAGAGCTGGTTATTAAACATATCAACATACCACTGCCTGGGATGACCAGGAGCCTCAATAGCCCAGTGAGAAATGAATGTGGAAATGGAAGGGCACTTAAGAAAAGTATTTGTTTTGATTGGAGTCAGAAGAAATTGGAAAGTCAGTCTAAAGTAAAGTCATACCTAATATGAAGTCCACATTATTATGAGACTTTTAGGGTAGTGTAACATTTGCAGAGCACCACTATCCATTTCTATATTTCTTTTTTTTTAATGTGTACAAAGCTTTATTTTTTCTTGATCAATATTTTTTTATTGAAGTATAGTTGATTTACAATGTTGTGTTAATTTCTGCTGTATAGCAAAGTGATTCAGTTTTATATATATATATATATATATATATATATATATATATATATATATACATTCTTTTTTAAAATATTCTTTCCCATTATGGTTTATCATAGGCTATGGAATATAGTTCTCTGTGCTATACAGTAGGACCTTGTTGTTTATCCATTCTATATATAAAAGCTTACATCTGCTGACCTCAACCTCCAACTCCATCCCTCTCCCAACCTCCTCTCCCTTGGCAACCACCAGTCTGTTCTCTATGTCTGTGATTCTGTTTTTGTTTCATAGTTAGGTTCATTTGTGTCATATTTTAGATTCCACATATAAGTGATGCCATACGGTATTTGTCTTTCTCTTTCTGACTTACTTCACTTAGTATGATAATCTCTAGTTGCACGTTTCTATATTTCTGCCCAGCTTGGATTTATAAGGTGAGGAAGTGAAGTGCAGGAAGAATCCTAAATTAGTTTACAAAATAATTATACATTATTAACGAGGTAATAATTTTTAGAATTTTGGAGAAATTTGTGTATTTTCTGCCATATTTGTAGCATGTGTGTGCTAATGACTCCCATTACTTTATCACTTGCTGTATTATGAGAAAGATGTAATTATGATATTTAGAGTTAAGCACTAAAATGTGGGACATTAATAAGCAAGCGATAATAAAACACTACTGTATTAGTGATGTGTTAGTGATACCAGTTGCTTTATAGCACCCGTAAAAAACCCATAAATAAAAAAAAAAACCCATAAATCTCAGTTTTTCACCTCAATAAATGTTTTTCTCTCAGGCAACATCTAGTGCAGATTTTCTGGTTGGTCTTCACATGGTCGCTAAGAGACTATCGTGTGACTTTGGAGTCTAGGACCATGGAGTCCTCTGTGTTTGACAGATAGAAAGGCAAAGGGACATAGAGAGGAACCTCCCAAACCAGGAGAGGTTTTCCTGGGTCAAGGCTCAAAGTTTCAAACTGGCTGGGTACAATTCTTTCCACATTCCATTGTCCAGATCTCAGCCACATGGCCGAAACTAATTGCAAGGGAGGCTAGGAAATGTAGTTGAGAGTGAATGTTTGTGTCCCCCCCCCCCCAAGATTCATATGTTGAAACCTAATGCCCAGTGTGATGGTATTTGGAGGTGGGGCCTTCGGGAGGTGAGTCGGTGGAGCCCTCATGAACGGGATTAGTGTCCTTATAAAAGAGACTCCAGAGGACTCCCTGGCCCCTTCCACCATATGCGGACACAGCCATACTGAACTGCTGATGCCTTGATCTTGGACTTCCCAGCCTCCAGAACTGTGAGAAATAAATGTTTTTTTTTTTTTTGTTTAAGCCACCTAGTCTATGATATTTTGTGATAGCACCCCAAACAGACCAAGACAATTGTTTTTCCAAGAAGAAAAGGAAAGAGACTTTGATAACTACTCTAGCAGCCTCTGCTGCAATAATTTACCACGTGTTCTGTGTCACAGGGGATCCACAACCAAAATGAGGGACATATATCAAGTCTGAGAGTCTGATTTCTTAGAGAGGCCACCATCCCTCCGGGTCAACTTCCTGGTGTTTGTTCTTAGCAGGGAGTGATAGCCATGCTATGGTGAGGTGGGTGTGGTAGCCAAAGGGGATATGTTACGTGGAGGGCAAGCTGACCTCTCAGACGGGCCCCTAAAGAAGCTGTGCCTTAGCTTTTAGTTTAGTTATTTTCAATAGGTAATCAATAAATATATAAGTAAAATATATGGTATTCTAGATGCTGATTTATAGTATGCAGCATCTAGCCTAGGAAAAGCAAGGAAAAGAGATAAGGAGAATCAGAGGTACACAATTTTGAGACTACTGGACAGGATATTCTGAAAAATGATCCACTACTGTAAAACAGACGCACCTCTCTCTGAAAATTAAAGTTTCCAGTTCTTAATCTTGAAAAATGGGTCCAGAGCTCAGGATTCATTTTTCAGAATATCTTTTTCTAGGCGTTCAAAGCGACCTCTCCCTTATTTACATCTCTGGAAAAAATCTCATTGAGATTCGAAACCCGCCTGCAGTTTCCCAGACAGGCGCTTTAACCAGTCAAACCATGGTGCCGGGATCACTTGCTTCCTCCGGCAAAAAAGATTTCCTGCTCTTCTTAGGGGCAGTTTCAGATCCAGTGATCAGATTCGAAAGAACTCTCGCAGTATGAAATCGATCATTTCAACTAAGGACAAAAGCGGGTGTAAGGAGACGCCGTTGTCTCGCAGATGGGAGGCGGCACAATTAAACCGGCCGACCCTGGGTGAGTTCATTTCACGGAAACACTAGTATGTGGTTAGAATCTACCATCAACTTTGGAAACAAATTCAAAACTCTGGTCAGCGTCCCTGATTAGGGAGAGGGGTAAGAGTAACACTCGTTGTTACTCTTACTCCAATCCCAAAAGCCCGACTTTACAACCGAATGTCTATTATTTCTAAAAAGACAAAAACGAAAAAACTTCCCCAAACGTCTATTTTTGACGTATACGGAGAAAACTAGGAAAGAAAAGGAATGAAATAGAACAGGAAGCAATGAAAATATCAATAGAAGTAATTCGGAGGCAGAGAGAATCAGGAAGTGGGCGGATGGACCGCGTTTTGACCCAGGAGGCCACTAGGCATCATTTTGTATCCAGCTGCGTGGTCTTCACTTAGTACAGATAATTAATTTCATAGATCGTGTTGACAGGTAAAGGAGCAAGGGGGCTCTCGCAGGACCTCGTGGCGCAACGGTAGCGCGTCTGACTCCAGATCAGAAGGTTGCGTGTTCAAATCACGTCAGGGTCAACTCTTTTAGTGTCTGTGGGGTGTACTGGTCTATGAAGTGAAACGTAGAGAAAGACAAAAATGCCTTCTCTGCTTTCTCCAAAGTTGGATACCCTCAAAACACCTTTAGAAAGTAAATAAATAGGTAGGTGTACACTACTATTACGTGCTTTGGGGGTTTATCTCTGGGCCCATAAAGACATTTTTATTCTTTTATTGCAAAAGACATTTTTCTTTCATTGCAAACGTTCTGAATTTCACTCTTCGCTAACTCCCAGCCTTCTCTCCACGCTCACTTCTGTGCTCCCTGACCCATCTCCTCATCCACATCTCTCTCCAACCGCCAGCAGCTTAGCAGATCTTCTGAGACAACTAGTCAGGTTCGATGGGGTGACCTCAGCTCACCTGCTTCACACCTGGGTCAGCTTTTCCTTGCTAGAGAGCTTACATAGCAAGCAGATTCTTGGCTCTCTGCGATTCCCCTACTCCTGCAAACCACGGAGTCAGTTCATTTCCGGATGCAGAAAACCTGAACGTAGTTTTTTGTTTGTTTGTTTTGTTTTGCCAAATTGAGACGAGAGGAAATGAACCATTACATCAGAGAAAGTTAATCCTCTGGGCTAGAAGTTCCGTGAACCCCCTAAAACTCTATGTTAAAAAAAAAAAAATGTACAGGAATGTGCATTTTTTCTTACCTGGAACTCGAGAATCCTCCAACAGATTATGAACCATCACATGACAGCATGGAAGAAAGGGAAAGCACAATTATTTCAACAGAGCCTATTATTTTGTATAACTTAGAATGACTTTAAAACATGACATATGGAATATCAGCAGATATTTTGTTATAGATGTAATGTACACATTCACATAGTACCCAGTAACAGACATTACATCTAAGCATGCTTTTGTGCACGGGGAAGAGTATCCAAAGCAATATTTATCCATTTCTTATTAACCCTATTCTTAGTAGTTAGTTCAGGCCCTTGGCCATCGCATTACAAATGACAGATTCCTGGTATGGGGGAAGAGAAAGAGACAGAAACAGAGAGAGAGACAGAGCGAGAACACATTTAATTCTGCAGGTTGGGGAAAAAAAAAAGGACAAGTCTGAAAAAAGCTGAATACTAACTATGTGACGGTGTGTGTGTGAGTGGGCGTGGGGATGTGCGTGTTCACAGCAGAGTGGCGCAGCGGGAGCGTGCTGGGCCCATAACCCAGAGGTCGATGGATCGAAACCATCCTCTGCTAGAGGCGGTTACTTTTCCTCCTGAAGAGACCCTTGGGAGAAGAGAGTTTATTAAGAAAATTTGCCTTGTGTACATCCTCTTTGGTGAGGTGTCTGTTGAGATCTTTGGCCCATTTTTTTAAGCATATGAAAAGCATATATCTTGAGAAGAATGCAAATTAAAACAACAATGAGATACCACTACACATCTATTAGAATAGCCAAAATCCAGGACACTGAACATCAAATGCTGGTGAGGAGGAGGAGCAACAGGAACTCTCATTCATTCCTAGTGCGAATGCAAAATGTTAGAGCCACTGTGGAAGATGGTTTGGCAGTTCATACCATCCAGCAATTGCCCTCCTTGTTAAATTGCCCAAAGGAGTTGAAACTTACGTCCACACAAAAACCTGCGCACAGATGTTTATAACAGCTTTATTCATAATTGCAAAAACTTGGAAGCAACCAAGATGCCCTTCAGTAGGTGAATGGATAGATAAACTGTGGTACGTGCAGACAATGGAATATTATTCAGCATTAAAAAGAAATGAGCTACCAAGCCATGAGAAACATGGAGGAAACTTAAATGCACATTACTAAGTGAAACAAGCCTATCTGAAAGGCTACATACTGGTCAGCTCTACCCACCACCAGAGCCTCCCATCAAGGCTCTTAGATAGCCTCAACCACCAGAGAGCAGACAGCAGAAGCAAGAAAAACTACAATCCTGCAGCCTGTGGAACAAAAACACATTCACAGAAAGATAGACAAGATGAAAAGGCAGAGGGCTATATACTAGATGAAGGAACAAGATAAAACCCCAGAAAAACAACTAAATGAAGTGGAGATAGGCAACCTTCCAGAAAAAGAATTCAGAATAATGATAGTGAAGATGATCCAGGACCTCAGAATAAGAATGGAGGCAAAGATCGAGAAGATGCAAGAAATGTTTAACAAAGACCTAGAAGAATTAAAGAACAAACAAACAGAGATGAGCAATACAATAACTGAAATGAAAACTACACTAGAAGGAATCAATAGCAGAATAACTGAGGCAGAAGAAAGGGTAAGTGACCTGGAAGACAGAATGGTGGAATCCACTGCTGTGGAACAGACTAAAGAAAAAAGAATGAAAAGAAATGAAGACAGCCTAAGAGACCTCTGGGACAACATTAAACGCAACAGCATTCGCATTATAGGGGTCCCAGAAGGAGAAGAGAGAGAGAGAGGACCAGAGAAAATATTTGAAGAGATTATAGTCAAAAACTTCCCTAACATGGGAAAGGAAATAGCCACCCAAGTCCAGGAAGCGCAGAGAGTCCCATACAGGATAAACCCAAGGAGAAACATGCCGAGACACATATTAATCAAATTGGCAAAAATTAAAGACAATGAAAGGCTACATACTGTATCATTCCAATATATGACATTCTGGAAAAGGCAAAACTACAGAAACAGTAAAATGATCATTGGTTGCTAGGGGTTGGTGAGGGGAAGAAGGATGAATAGGCAAAGCACAGAGGATTTTTCAGGCAGTGAAAATCCTCTGCGTGATACTGTAACGCTGGGTACATGTCATTCTACATTTGTTCAGACCGATAGAATGTACAACATCAAGGGCGAACTATAATGAAAACTGTGGACTTTGGTACATAGTAGATTCATCGATTGTAGCAAATGTACCTGCTCTGTTGATAATGGGGGAGGCTATGCATGTGTGAAGGTGTGTGTGCTTTCCTCTCAATTTTGCTGTGAACCAGTAACTTCTCTAAAAAACTAAATCTTAAAAAAAGAGAGAAGAAAAATTGCTATCTAGAAGTCTTCTCTTTCTGAGACTTCCAATCTTAACTCTCAAAGAATGATGCATTTGAAAGGTCCCCTCTTTTAATTTCCCTCACACATCTAATGAAAGGATTCGTTAGTTTCAAAAACAATCAATTTAGGGATGTGATTTAAAGAAAATGTGTGTATGTAAAAGAAGAGTAGCGAACTATAGCTGAAGTCTGTTTATTAACATTTTTGTCATTTTGTATTAAGTGATATTATAAAATAAATACATTTTTAAATTAAAAAAAATTAACGCAGAGTCCTGGGAAAGATGGGAATTTGTGGAACTTCAAAGAGCTACAAAAGTAGCGAGCCAGCCAGGAGTCGAACCTGGAGTCTTCTGATCCGTAGTCAGACGCGTTATCCATTGCGCCACTGGCCCACCCACAGTAAGTGGCACCTTACAGTTTTAGAAAAAGGAAGTAGCGGCATTACTGTTGCTCCAAATATGAATGTGTGAAATCTTTCCTTTCAGCTTGCGAACCTCAAAACCTCAGAACTGAACTAAAAGAAACTCTTACTGGTTCTTCTTTCTCACTCATGCAGTAGGATTCCTTCGTGGTCTATGAGAACTCTGTTTTGATGTAGCTTGTAAAAGGTCTGAGAGAATGTTTAATATTTTAAAAAGTATCTGGAGATTTCTGAAGGTCAATCCTACCTCGCAGAAAGGCACGCAATTTTGTATGTTGTAGAGGGAAAGCGTAGTCGGCAGGATTCGAACCTGCGCGGGGAAACCCCAATGGATTTCTAGTCCATCGCCTTAACCACTCGGCCACGACTACACACACAAACTTACTTCCTCAATCTTCTTCATGTTACTATATATCATTTATTCTAAGCTACTTCAGTATTTAGTAATTAAAAAGGGCAAAACAAAGGAGGCTAAGTTCCATTAATAGTTGATGAAACCGAAGAGGATTCAACCAACTTCAATTCCAGCATGTGGTAAACTGAGAATGCTCTTTGGTCTTTTCTAGAAAGCAAATCACCATATATTGCAATACTTTAAAAAATCCCTATTTTTGCTGGAGTAGGAGATTTATCCTCAATAAATAATCTGACAAAGCTGTTCCTTACAGGTACCCTATGTCTTCAGACATTTAGTCTAGTGCCTGGAATATAGTAAGGGCTCAACAAATGTCAGCAGCTATTGTAACCCTCATTTTAAAATTCAAGAATGAGGATCTATCAAAATGTTCCACAGGGAACCCTATCTTCTGTCTCTCTGCAAAGCTAAAAATATTTTAAAGCAGTAGACAGAATATTTTTGAATAAAATAGGAAAGTAGAAAATATTTCTGAGAAACAGATCCACTTCATTGCATGGGGCCTTTTCTCACAAGAGGAAAAACAACTTTATCTGATACTCTATGGATAATGTTTAAAAATATTTGCAAAGACCACCTCCAAAGCAAGAACAGAACCTCAGGATCTCCACTTTTCTGAAACTATACAACCATTATCACAATCTTATCTGTATGTGTATGCATGTGGGTGTATTAATGTGTAAGTAGAAGGTTCTGTTTTTCATCAACAGCTTCATTCCATGAACAGAAGAAGGACAGGGCATGATTGATAAACCACAGCTTATGTGCTGATGGATTGAAAATTATCTCCAGCCCAGATCTCTCTTCTGGGCTCCAGAATATACACTTGTCCTAGTTATTTCTTTTTGCATGTCCATGGGTGTCTCAAAAGCAATACATCCCCAAACGAACGCTCTATCCTTTCCCCCAAAACTTGAAACTCGTCCAACAACCCAAATTTTTGACAGGAGCACTCAGGTACCAAACCCAAAGACTCAGAAGTTCCCTTATCCCTCCTCTCTCTGACTTTCTCTCCACAGCCCACAGGTTACCAGGTCTTTGGTTCAACCTCCTAATTTTTTCTCAGATCTGGCTCTTCCTCCCAAACGTCAGACCCATTTTCTTAGATCGGGTTCTAACAGTTTCTCATAGGAGTTACTGCAACGACTTCTTGGAAGTCTTTTGGCCTCCGGTCCCTTGTCCCTGAACAGATTCATTCTTCATTCATTTCTTCATTGTTTCAGAATTTTTATTTTGGGCACAATCGCATGCCAGACACTTGGCTAGGTGCTGCTCATTTAGTGGAGAGCAAGAAAAGTGTGGCCACTCTTTCTGAGGGATTTCTAGAATAAACGATTACAGAAGTAAACATTTACCATTGAGTATAAGTGAGAGGTCCACTGTGCTGTAGTAGCCCACAGGAAGAGTGTAGATCCCAGTCATGAAGGTCTTAGGTGGCTGCTTGGAGAGAGTCACTCATTAGACTCCAAGTTTCACGAAGAAATATTCCAGTTATACATTTATTACTTCTGAATGGGCAAATGGACACAGTAAATATATGTGGAATGAATCATATTTAAACTCAGATCTGAAGGATGTGTGGGAGTGAGCCAAATTGGAGAGGGGAGTGGTGGTCTAGACTTAAACCTCATAGAATAGGGGAGAAATGGAAGAAAGTGCTGTCTGGCTGGAACGTTGCTTTTTGGAGGCGTACAGAGAGGGGCAGCAACGAGAGATAACACCAGAGACGTAGTTTAGGGCAGATTACGTAGGTAGGGCTATGTCAACACTAACTGCTGTGTTCATCTGAGAACGCAAATCAGATTGGGTCCCTTCCCTCCTTTAAAGTCTTTAAAATTACTCTGTAGCCGGCGGGGAAGATCACAGATGGCATAGGAGGCCCTCATCACGGGCATCTCTCTAACTTTCTCAGATCTCTTTCTGGCCACTCTGTCAAGGGAGCCTGGACTCCTGAGGCATAAAGGATCTGCCCTTCCTCACAGGGTGCTGGTTTCTTGATGCTGACCCTCTGTTTTGTCTCCTAGGAGCCCTGTGCTCTTCCATCAGAGCTTTTCTTTAAACAGGACAGCTTCTGTCAAGCTTTTTTTTTTAAAAATTAAACTTTTATTATAAAAATTTTCAAACATTTAAAAAAGTTGAAAGAATAGGGAATTATCTGTATAGCCACCACCCAGAGTCAATAATTGTTAACAATTTGCCCTCTTAGTCTTATCTGCCTTTTTCTGTTGAATCCTACGAAATTCATTTGCAGACATCATACCCTATATACATAAACATGTAACGTCTAAACATGTCTCATATAACCACAATACCATTATCATAACTAAAAATATCTAGCAATTCTTTATAAAAACATCTAATATCCCGTCCTTATTTAAATTTCTTTAATATGTCTTTTGGAGCCAGTTTCTCTTACCTGGATCCCACCAAAGTTCATTCACTGTTTTGGGTTGTAATGTTTCCTTCGTTCCCTTTAGCTTAGAACAGGCTCCCAGCTTTCTGTTGATGTTGTTATTGTTTTGACATTGACTTTTTAAGAAGTCCAAGCCTCTTCTAGAATGTCCCACATTCTGAATTTTTCTCACTGATTCCTCATGGCAACTTTTAGTTTATTCCTCTACTCTAAACTAGAAGTTAAGTCTAAATGATTGGTTAGAACCCTTTGATGGCTTACATTAGATTCAGGTTAAAAATTGTGGGCTTGACACTGTGCACTTTATACAGTACTTCACAACAGGAGGCACTTGTCAGGATACCCCACTGATGGTGAAGATAAAGTAGTGCCCCCAGGGCTCTTTCTTTTTCTCTTTGCAACTAGCAAATAATCTTGGGGTGATACTTGACCACACACATATTGTTTTCCAATAACCTTTTCCTAAGGGTTTTAAGATCATTAATGCTCTTTGCCTGGGTCTATTATTTCTCTAAGGATTACAGATGGTGAGTCTTCAACTATTTTCCTGCATTTGTTAGAAGGCAGTTTGGCAAATTTGTTGACCTTTTTCTTGCCTTTCCCTGCAGCCCGGACTTCCCTCGGTGTTCTATGGCAGCTTCACATTTCCCCTATTGTAACAGTCTTAGAATGCAGGTAGGTACAAACTACTATGTATAAAACAAATAAGCTACAAAGATACGTTGTACAGCACAGGTAATATAGCCAATATTTTATAACTTTAAATGGAGTATAACCTATAAAAAATTTTAATCACTATGTTGTACACCTGAAACTAATATAATATTGTAAATCAACTATACCTCAACAACAAAAAATATGTACATTCAAAAAATAAAGTAAGCTGATGGACTAAGTGTCCAATGGAGAAATCTCATCGTAAAGATAACTAAATCAACCCCATCTCCCAGGAAGCAAACTGCACCTGCAAAAAAAAAAAAAAGAAAAAGAAAAAAAAGAACGCAGGTAGTTGGCGTGAAATCATGAAAGGCTGTGTCTGAGGTATTTGCACCACTGTCGAGTGGGCTGGAGGAACCTGAGAGACGTTATGCAGCCTCTAAGGTCCAGAATGGTTCTCACACTCGAGTGTGTATAGGACTCAGTTTTGGGTAGTTGGTTAAAACCCAGATTCCTGAGCCCCACTCCCCAAATTCTAATTTTGTAGTTCAAGTGTAGTGCTGAGACGGACCTGGGACTGGCTGGGAAACCTTGCATTTCTAAGAAGCTCCCGGATGTTGCCACTGGTCCGCAGACCAAATTTTGCGGAGAGCAGACCGGGAGAACCGAGAACCGACTGTTTGGTGGATACTGTGGAGACAGAGATAAGCAGACACTGGGTGGGTAAAAAGAAACAAAAACAAAGGAAAGGGTGTGGAGCGGAAGTACATGGAGTATAAAACTATCAAGATGAAAAGGAGATTTCTGATTACCGACTTTAACTAAGAAATTTTAAGAACGATCACCATGCATGTCCTCAGGTAATTTGTAAAGTAGCAATAGGTTGACCCTTAGCAACCACGAAGGGATTCGAACCCTCAATCTTCTGATCCGAAGTCAGACGCCTTATCCATTAGGCCACGTGGTCTTGCTGTGGTAACAGGGATCTGTCTGGATAATTTGTTCAAAGAAAATAATCTCAATTATAATTGTAACACTGAAATTACTATTGCAAACGAAAGCATTTCCAACGCCTCAAAAATCTTACAGTCTAGCTGGGGGAACAAACTGAACCCAACGGTCAAAAGTACTGCAAAGTTACAACCGACATAACTACCAAGGAGTTATAACTAATAATAACAAAAAATAGAGTGCTTTACCTTTTGATGGAAATCAGGGAGAAAGGCCACAGCAGGGAAGGAACGCTTGAGCTGAGAGCTGAAGGAGAGGAAAAGATAGAGCCGGATTGCTTTATATACTCAGGGAACCACCGCTGCCTTGCGGTGCTTTCAGGTAAAGATTGTGGATGAAAGACAAGAATTCACTTTTGTGCACTCCAGAAATCCCACTCAAAACAACTCTAAAGCATAAATTCAAATTGGACCAAAAGTTCGGGAGAGGAGATAATAGCAACAAAATTATGTAATCTGGAAAGCCGATTGAAGTGTGATTGTCGACTTGTCAGACCCGAGAAAGCTGAATCCTAAAGAGGTCGTGTAGGAAAAGCGAAGAGGCTATGAGATTTACACCACAGAACCTCCATCCTCACGCTCCATGCCAGGCTCAGGAATTGTCAGCAGTAGCTTCACCTGGGAATTGCCTGTTAGGAGCTGAATTGTGTCCTCGTGTCACCCCCCTACCCCAAATACGTCGAAGTTCTAACTCCCAGTACCTCAGAGTGTGACTTTGTTTGGAGATAGGGTTTTTTAAAAGGTAATTAAAGTAAAATGAGGTCATATGGGTGGACCCTGATACAGTGACTGGTGTCCTTATCAAACAAAGAACAGGACACAGATACACAGAGGAAAGACCATGTGAAGACGCAGGGAGAAGCCCGCCATCTACAAACCTGTTGACAGGTTTGTTCTCGGACTTCTAGCCTCCAGAACTGTGAGAAAATAAACTTGTTGCTTAAGCCACTCAATCTGTGGTCCTTTGCTATGGCAGCAAACTAATACCACATTGCCCCTCCACCGTCCTGGAAGAAGACTGAAAGTTAATCTTTTTGTTTTTTTTTTTGAGTGAGCAAAGTTTCGGGTGGCTAGGCTGGGGCAGTGATTCTCAAACTTTTCCCTGCATCACAATCAGGGAGGACTTGTTAAAACACAGACTGCTGGGGTCTGCCTCCAGAGTTTCTGATTCTGTAGGCCTGGGGTGTGGCCGAGGACTTGTATTGCTAACAAGTTCCCAGCTGATGCACGTGCTCCTGATCCCGAGCACTTTTTAAGAATCACTGGCTGGAGGAAGATCTACCAGCACAGGGCTGGTAGAAAATGACAAGAACTCAGTAAATATTAGCGATTTGCTTCGAGTTGTTGTGAACTGAATGGCACGTGTACACTGTAGAGAACCGAAGGCCCACGGAATCCCACTGAGAAGTGAGGGTTTCGGGAAGACATGCCATCTACACTAGGCTTTTGAGGATAAAGCAGTTTTTCACCAGGTTGAGAATGAGGTCAGGCGAGCGCTAAGAAAAGAGGGGAGGGGGAGTGGGAGGCGAGGCCTGACACCGCAGGGCAGTGCAAGGCTGGTAGTTTTTTCAGAAGAGGAGAAGTCTAGTGAATTTATAGGAAAAGTGGTAGTTCGAACATCGTGGCAATTCTTATTCCTGTTTCATTGCGTATCTAAACTCAGTACGTACACAGTTTTTTCTCAAACCAGGAAAATTCCGACAAGTGGAAAGATCGAACGCGAGAAACCACTGAGTTTCCCGTACATGGAGCATCTAGGCTCTTTGGATTAATATTTAATCTGGTTAATCCCTTATTTTTTTCCACCAAGCATTAGCGAAGCTATGAATAGTGGCGAGAAAAATGATCAAATCTACCAATAAAAAGGAATAAATCTTTAGAAACTGAGGGCGAGGAGAAAGCATTATTTAAATTCTAATTTAGAAGAAAAGCTACCTTTTCGTGTGACCTCGTGGCGCAACGGTAGCGCATCTGACTCCAGATCAGAAGGTTGCGTGTTCAAATCACGTCGGGGTCAGAATCTTGGGTTGCCTTTTGAGTAGGGGGAGAAATAAAGAGCAAGGCTTCTTTCCTCTTCGGGATGTGTAGTCGGTCTTGAGACCAGTTAAGGCTTCCAAACCCAAGATGAGGTAAAGAAAACAGATTATCTGCTCTGACAGAGTTTCAGTGGCATACGTCTGCCCTTAACTTGCCATTGGAATTCTAGAACGAGGACGAATTCCCCTAATGGGCAACTTTCTTTAACCGAGAGATTTAATTTAAACACTCTCCCTTTTGGCACCAGAGAATGCATAGTCTTCTGGTTTCCCTTTCTTCTATGATCGTTTCTTTCCGCGTCTTTAACTGCTGAGGACCCCTAAGGCCCTAAAATGTTGGCGTTTTCCCAGGGTCACCCTCGGCACTCTTTTGCCTCCTGACTGTTCCTTTGCCTATCTGCCTACGACAAGTCGTGCGTTTTTCTCAGATTCATTGCCCGCCACTACCCCGCTGAGCCTGGAACCTGGAACCATCCTGGACACTTCTTCTTCTTCTCCTCCTCCCTCCCCCTCCCCCCACCCCGTCCATCCTTTTCCCAATCCGAGCAGGGAATTCGGGAGTTTTACCTCCTAAAGTGTTATATCCCATGCATCCTCTTCTCTCCGTTACCACAATGGCCTCCTTCCTTCCATCATATGTCTTGTCCGGGTGTTGACATGAACCTCTTAAGTCCTCGTCGCAGACCTCCTCTTTCTCAGTTAGATCAGTGTCCTTATTATGCTTTTTTTTAAAAAATGCAAATCTTATCCTGACATTCCCAGCTTAAAACAAAATAATAAGCAACCATTCTGATTAACCCTGTCCCACAGGTCTTCTTTCAGTTCCCCAAATAGTGTTGCTCTGTCCCAGGGCAGGATCTTACTTTCTTTTCCTCTGATAGTGTTAAAGAGAAATTGCACTGGACACTTGTTAAAAAGGATCTGACAGATTTTTATTCAAGCTAGGATAGTAAGAGACTCCAGTACACAACTGAACTCAACTCTGAATAATAGCAAGGACAGCTGGGGATTTATAGCAAGTGGGCAGGGTGAGGGGGGGGTCAGAGGATGGAAAATTACAAACAGGAGCTTGATTAGTTATCAGGGGTAGAGGGATTCTCAATAAACTGGCTTAGCAGGATTCTTGCTAAAATTGGACTCAGTAGACCAAGGTTAAGGCCTAGCAGAGAGGAGGGCTCAGAGGAGCCTGAGTAAAGTTTGGTCAAAGAGGGAGTCCTTGTCAATGGTATGTCATAAGGCCTCCTTCTTATTACTAAGTTGGCCTCTAGAGAGCCTCAGGACCAGGATCAAGGCAATCTGAATTGTGGCTATGAGTATTACAGTCTTGAAAAGTTATAAACTCCCTTCTATATTAATAAATTGTATTCTGATTTGTAACATCAGGATCCTGTGAGTCCTACTAGTGAGAATCAGTTTCTAGGGCCTAATTCCCTTCAGGTGATAATTTCACTGAGTTTGCTCTACCAGTAAATCTGAGGTCTAAACCTTATAACAGGTGGTCATGACAAGGCAGTAATCAGGTCTGGATGACTGATTTTCATAAATGACATTTTTACCCTATCTCACACATGGATTTCCCAATTTTAGATTTTCTATATGCTCTTCTCTTTTCACTAGATTTATCTTGAGCCAAGCATTTGGGTCTCATTCTCCACCTCCATCCCCAGCATATCATCTAGTTAGAGTATCTGACATAATTATATATTATAACCATATTTACTGACTCCAATATTTATTTGATAAGGGCATGTTATATTCTCATCTGTTTCGGTATAGAAGCCAATGTATCATTTCCATAAAATGTCAAACCAAACCTTCATTAAAAAATTCAGAATACTAGGAAGTAGGTTTTAACACCCAGTAGAAGGGGACTCTTGCTCAGAAAGATAAAAATTGCACGTAACTTTGTTTATTCCAAGAACTTTATTGTTTATTCCAGGAATCTCTTGAAAGATCCATCAACTTCTTAATAGAAGGCAACAAATGACAGTTTACCAGACTACATGCAGTACTCTTTCAGCCCTTGCTTTTGTTTCAAAACATGTTCACTCCTTCAAGACATGGAGATTAATTTTCCTCCCTTGTGTGTGGACTGGACTTGGTGACTTGCTTTGAGTGAATAGAATAATGTGGAAGTTGGCATTGTCATACTAAGTACTAAGAGGCTGCAGCTTCTTCAAGTTTCTGTCTTGGACCACTTGATCTGATGGAAGCCAGCTGCCTTGTCAGGAGGATACCCCCATGGAGAGACCCATGTGGTGAAAAACTGAAGTTTCAATTCAATAGCCAAGTGATTGAGTTTAGAAGAGAATTCTCCAGAATGGTTGGCAGCGGCAGGAAGCACAGGCAGGTTGGGGAGGGGCAACAGTGTGAAAAAGCAGTTGGTGTGAAGATGAGTAAATGAAGCTGATATCTCTGGTGATCTTTAAAAAGAACTAGAAAAGCATTATAATCTTTGTCTGCTTCACGATTTCTATCACTTCTGGAAGTTCTATGAAGAACTTGATCGTGAAAAACCAGCTGATTCACTGTTCGCAAGCCTTGTATTCAATTACTGGGTCCTTATGATGTCCTTGCTAAAAAATGTAAAATGAAGAAAAAATCAGCAAGGCTGAATTTTAACCTTAAGTGGAAATAGTACTATGATACTCCTGAGTACCACACCATTTATTGGAGATAATAAAACTCAGTTCCACATGAGGTAATTCAAGAATTCTCCTGATGAACCTCCTGTATATGTGAGCACAAATGAAGCAAAGAAAAATTATATAATTGTTCAAAATGAAGATAAAGTGTTTGTTGTAGTCAATTATTTTTGATGAAAAGGCTTAAAGAAGTAACAGATAAAAAGAAAAGTGTCTTGAAAAACACAGATGAAAAGCTCACAGAAACAGCCAGAGAGACAAGAAACCAGGGACATAAGAAAGTTGTGACAAAGACCATTCCTGGTGCTGGCTTGATTGACCCAGTAAATAAAAATGATGTTGGGTACAGAGAGCTCCCTGAAACAGATGCCAACCTCAAGAGAATTTGCAAGACAACTGTTGAGGCAACAAGTGATGAAGAGAGACTAAAAGTTTTTGCCCCCATTCAGGAAATGAAGACTTCTGTGCATTTTGCTAATGATGAAGGTGATTATGGCATGGGGCTTGAGTTGGGAATGGACCTCTTTTGCTAGAGTTCACACTATTTTCATAAAGTTGCTGGCCAGCTTTTACCTCCTGTATGCAATCTGTTGAAGAGGAATCTCTTCCCAGAAATCATTGAAGATCATCTGGCAAATAGAAGTAAAGAAAATATAGACCAACTTAAAGCATTGGTATTAAACTTGTGATTTTAATTTTGTTTTTAAGGAATACAGAGGAGTAAATTGATGGACACATTGAAGAAGAGGAAGAGGAAGAAGAAGAGGAAGAGGAAGAAGGAGAAGGAGGAGGAGGAGGAGGAGGAGGAGGGGGAGAGGGAGAGGGAGAGGGAGAGGGAGAGGGAGAGGGAGAAGGAGAAGGAGAAGGAGAAGGAGAAGAAGAAGAAGAAGAAGAAGAAGAAGAAGAAGAAGAAGAAGAAGAAGAAGAAGAAGAAGAAGGGGAGGGGGAGGGGGAGGAGATGGAGAAAATTCTCTAGCCCCAAGTAAGCAGATGTCTGCAACTTCTGTCAACATCTTGTTTGCAACCTCGTAAGAGACACCCTACCTGGGTAAGCCACTCCTGAATTTAAGACCCACAGAAAATATGAGATAGTAAATTTTTGTTGTTTTAAGCCACTAAGTTTTAGGGCAATGTGTTATACAGCAATAAATAATAAATACAACATTCTACCTCAAAATCATCTCCTAACTGTGTCTACCAATCCTAAAATATATCATGATCCTTATCCTGTCCTTACTACTTTGACTCACCAAAAAATCCAGATTTTGAAAATCTCACTAAATAGCTAAACTTTTTCCTCTCCCCTCTGAGACACTATTAAGACTCCTGAGATAGTGTTCTCTCTTGTCCAATAAACTTAGCTTTGTTCTTTCGGTGAGGTTTTTGGTGACATTTTGAAGCGGTAGCATTTGAGAAATGGTAAATAAAATCTGAGGAAATAGAGTGAATATTGTAAAGATTATTTTTATATCACACACAAAGAACATACTTTAGATATTTGTTTTAGAAGAGCCTACACTATGCAACCAATTCAATACAACTAACATGAGCATCATCTATGATCATTATACTGAAGATTTCTGTTTATAACAGAAGATAAAACTTCTGACTTTCAGTGGTTCATTAAAAAGTTCCATGGAATAAAAAATCAGTAGCTAATATTTATCTGGTGGTTTTATACTATTTTTCAAGGCTTTAATAGGCATCATTTTAATTTACAATACCTTTACAGTCTTTAGAGGAATGTAAGTCAACTACTGCTAGGCTCCATTTACGTATGAATAAACAAACAAATTAGGTAACTTGACCAAGTTTATTTATATCTCTCATACTGTTCAGTTATGTATTATTCTGTTGCTAGGATTTGGTGAAACCTAATTTATGGCCCAAATTCTTCCTTTAAGAGCAACATTAATAACCTCCTAATTTGCTAAAAGTCTTTCTGCAATTCTTTCCCTTCAAAGCATCCTAATCACAGCTGCCAAATAAATACTACCACTTTTCTATTCTGAAGAAGAAGTGAAGAGATAGAAACTAGAGTGAAAAACCTCCTGGCTTTCACATGCTTTATAACCCAGGCTATCAGAGTCCATTACTTTCCTAAAGCCCAAACTCAAGACTCATTTCAGTAGATTATTTTCATTGATCGTCAGTGGTTTTCTCATGTTGGTTTTTTCTCCAAACGAACTGGAAAGTCCTGAAAAACAGAGATGATAACTCTTATTTATTTCCAGGCCCCTTTTGGCTTTTTGTTCCAAAGGGCCACAGCGACCTCGGCAACTGGTGGTCATCCTCTCCAGGGACAAGTAAGGAGAAGGAATTGGGAGAATTCTTTTTTTCCTTTTTTATTTTCTTTGTTATCCTGCTTCCGTTGACAATACCCTCCGTGCCAAACTTGGGTCTCCATAAACAGAAGGACAATAGAAGGTCTTTTTTCCAAAATGAAGTAACTTGGTGTTTCAAACTTGAACTGAGCACTTTGGCCTAGTAATTAACCGAACTTGCTTGCATCCTAAATGAGAGATTTTCAGAAAGTGTTTTCATTAAAGATATAAATTGAGGGAGGGATGGAGAAAGATATTTTTATATGTCGGGTATTTATAGGTGTTTTTCATTTTCAAAAGCCTCCAAGAGTCACATATCAGCAGTTTCAGCTTCCTTCTAGTTCACAGGTTTTCCTAGAAAATTTAGATATAGTCTTTTATTTAATTGGATTTAAGAAAATCCTAGGGAAAAGAACATACATCTTCAGTATTTTACTAACAATTTAGGGACAATATAAATGTAACTATATGAAGACAAGGAAAAAAGCGGGTAAACGAACAGAGCATTGGTGGTTCAGTGGTAGAATTCTCGCCTGCCACGCGGGAGGCCCGGGTTCGATTCCCGGCCAATGCATCTCTCCTTTTTCCCCCGGCTGCGGAGTAAAATATTTTCCCTGAAATACAACAAACAAAAAATGTTTAAAGATAATTACGCTTTTGGTATCCGGGTGTGGCTGAGAGAAGCCAAAGTTAATCCTCCTTTTACAATTTCACCTTTATAAATTGTACCCATTGACGTGCATTTGGTTTTCCAATAACCTGGTAAGTGATCTTGTCCGAGCTCAAGGAAACTCCGACCTCAACTGATAGAAGTCTTTCGAAGGTGAATTCTAAGTCGGTAGTATTTGGAGGTGGAGTGTAGCCACGTGTGGACATAAATATAGTATTCCTACTCTTACAGCCGTAGAAAGATATTCACAATCTCTTAGAGCCAAGAAAGTGCCAAAATTTATCCCCTTGAAATACGAATTGAAAAGGCTGAAGTTACGTGTCAGCAGAGTGGCGCAGCGGAAGCGTGCTGGGCCCATAACCCAGAGGTCGATGGATCGAAACCATCCTCTGCTAGCAGCGGCGTTTTTCGTGAAACTTGATTTTAGAAAGAAAGAAAAAAAAGAAATAAAGGATTTGAATAAAGATTACAAGAGACTATCAGATCGAGCTTGTGGAACAGTTCGGGTTGTGTAAGAATCCCCAAAGTGGTTTGTTAAAAATACGTATTTCCCGTTTTTAACAGAGGTAAATCTTATTCATTATGTCTGGTAACTTGATCTCTCAGATTTGGAGATCACTACACCTCTTAGGGATTGGAATGTGACCTTGGTAAGGTCTTTGGTATCTTGTCAGACAAGTGTTACAATTTGTAATTACGTCTGTAACCAACATCTCAATCTGCAAATTGCTGAGCTTTTTACCATGATGACAGGCATTCCAGAACTGTTGTCGAAATTAAAGGACGTTTGTAAGAGGAAAGATATTATTCCTCATGGGAATATATCTAGACAATTTAGTCAGTTGTGTAGTCGTGGCCGAGTGGTTAAGGCGATGGACTTGAAATCCATTGGGGTCTCCCCGCGCAGGTTCGAATCCTGCCGGCTACGGAGCTTCGTTTTCCCTCCAGGTAAAAATACCTGCTGTACCAGCTGTAGAAACGGTAAAACAACACGGAATATACTGTTTTACTGATTATTATTATCTTTCTCCATAAAATTGGAAGCAGGTAGTTCTAGTCCTTTAGTATAACTGTATGTAGAGAAAATGTTTGAAAATTACTTTAGTAAACGCTAGGGATTTCTGAGACCATCATAAATATGCTGAAAAAATGCTCAGGCTTTAATTCATTTTGAATTGCTATCTCCCTATCCGAAATTCAGCTCAGGTCTGACTTCCGAACCTCGACTGCCTCTATTTTTTCGATGTTCTTCCAAGAATTTGGGTATATCCAGTGCATCACTCTTCCACTCTTAAGTATTTTGATGTTTGGGAATCAGTATCTCAAACAGAAACTTCCAATATTTCCTCCTTCTGGAGCCCTCTTATCATTCCACTTCGGAGGCCAGATTGTAGGGAGGAAGTACCAGTTAAAGAATTTTCAAAACTGTTTTCTGATTTTGGCTTAATTTTATTACAAAACATCAACAACCACAAAACTGTTTTGTTCGCTAAAACTCTAATACATACACAAACAGTATATGCAACATAAATAAGAGTAAATATAACAAAAATTCATCTTGTATTAAACTTGCAATCGATCCACTAGGAAATGCGGATAAGCAAAAAGAAGGATGTAAAAATACTCAAAAAGGAAAAAGTTTTTTCTTATTCCCGAAATTACCAGTAATTTCCTATCTTATCTTGAACTTTTTTTTTTTCTTCTTGCGTTTTTCGATATTCACACATGTCCTAAGGGATTTTTAAGTGTTGACACAATATGTAGACAAACGTTCATGGCCCAGGTTAGAAATTCAGTAAAGGCACAGTTTTGATTTTGCAAGGAACGCCGGTACTCAAACCCTCCGGGGGCCCTGAGAAAAAAATTCCAAGCAAAGTGAGCTCTGCTAGGCTTTTCGCATTGCGGAGCACTGAAGGTGAGGCCTTCGCTCATCTAAGACAAATCTTTCCAATGAAGCGCATGCGACGCACAGCAGACACATTCCTAAAAGCGTGGGGCGAGTTTACGGCAGAGGCCCTATGGTGTAATGGTTAGCACTCTGGACTTTGAATCCAGCGATCCGAGTTCAAATCTCGGTGGGACCTGTTTGTCTTTTAGTGTCTTCCCTCCTCGTCTCTTAAATCATCGTGGTACCTCGAGGAGGCTAGAGACACCTAAGCACTTGCGCAAGGTACCCCATCCCTGTCAGCAAGGAGACGCTGTCCTGCAGAACAGCCTTCCTTACCCTTTCCTCTGGGATTCCACATCTGTCCTCTCTTGCTCCTCCTCCTTCTCTAGGCCACAGAATCTCCTCCGATCCTCGTAATTTAGATTACCCCCTGCGTGACTATTCACGTTTTCCACCCCTGACCTCAGTCCAGGGTTCAAGTTCCATCAGTTTCTAACACGAACTGGGTCTTGAGAAGTTCGTAGTGCCTGTGAACCCTGGTCGTCGCGTTTCACTTGGAGCTTCTGCTGATTGGCATACAGCAGATTCTCTATGAATATTTTTTAAATGAAAACGATAGTCCATAAAACCCTGAATAGAATGACAGACTCTTCAATGAATATTCATAAATTTTTCAGCAAGAGGTGGCCCCATGGTGTAATGGTTAGCACTCTGGACTTTGAATCCAGCGATCCGAGTTCAAATCTCGGTGGGACCTACTGAAGTTTTGGTGGCCAGCCTATTTCCTCCGTGTTTCCCTCAAATCGATAATGTACACTGGTTTCTGGGCATAACCTTCCCACTCAGGTTTCCTTCTCCCGAGGAGCATCCTTACTTACTCTCTTCTCGGACTCCTGCGAAGTACACTCTTCGGGCCCCTTGGAACACCATTCACTCTCTAGACAACTACTCTTGCCTGGGTTCCCGAAGACAGTCAGATCCTAAGTAATTTGCATGCTCAGGGTCTTAACACTTCATGTCTCAGAGGCCCCTCTCGCAAATCTTTTCTTCTCTGAAGCCTCCTCAAAACGTATCAGCCTAATGTAAGAATATATATCTATATAAATTATATATATAATTTATATATAATATGTATGCTATATACAATAATATATAACATATATAATATATGTTATACATATATAATATATATAATTAATATGTAATATATATAATTTATATATAATATGTATGTTATATATAATATATATAACATATATAATATGTATGTTATATATAACAATATATATAATTTATATATAATATATATAATTTACATGTAATATATATAATTTATATATATATATATTTTATATGTATATAAAAATTGCAGTAGCAAGTAGAAAGTTCCTCATGTAAGGACCCCACGGTTAGCACTCTGGACTCTGAATCCAGCAATTTGAGTCCAAATCTCTTTGGGACCTCAGTAACATCTTAGCAATTTTCCCCCTATGGTTCTCCTAAACCGTTAGCCAGATGTACATATCTGGCTGTAGGTGCTGCTAGTTACTTCCAAGTCAACAACCAAAGCAACATAGAGCCACTGGCCAAGAGAAGATTGTCTCTGATTACCTTCCTCCAGAATTCTAGCCCTACTTCCCCTTACACCTGATGGCCCTTGCCTTTTGCCCAGAGTTCCTCAGATTCTGCTAAATTAGAATCCTGGTTCCAATGATTAGGTGTTCATGTTTTACAGCCCCTCTAACTCAGGTCCTTCCTTTCCTGGAGCTTACTTTAAGTGCTCCATCGGCTTCCAGACACTAACACTGTCCTGAGAAAGTTCCTACTACACAGCAGTACCCTTGTTGAGTACATCTTAGAGCTGTACCCATGAGAGGCTCTGTTCAAACTCCACAAGTTTATGTGTTGCCTACTTTATTTTGAAGATAAACTGACCTGTTAGGAGTACACATCGATCTTTCGGTAGAGACCTAACTTCAAGGGCCTCATGATGTAATGGTTAGCGCCTGGACTTCAAATCTCAGTGGACTTGTCTCAGTTTTGGTGACCTTGCCCTCACATTTTCCCTAACCAGGAGTACACTCTGATGTATAGACACTCTCTTAGACTTGCATTTCTTCTCTCCCATCAACGTCCAACTCCTTGCTCTTTCCTCTGGCTACTGAAAATTTCCCTCTCCCCATCACCCTCACCTCCCCCCTAAAATCTCTCCTCTTGATGTTTTTTGCTTTGCCTGGTGCCGGCCTAAAGTCAATCAGATCCCTATAAGTCAATTACGTGTTTGGGTGATTAGGAGTTCATATGTCACAGGCCCCACCTGTGACTTTTTTCTCCTCTGGAACTCAGGCAAATGCTCTGTAGGCTGCAGAACTCTGAACACAGACCTGAAAATATCCAAACCATAGAGTGAGACCCTAGTTATTGTAGTCACCTGAGAGCCTCCACTGTCTCCTTAGAGGAGGCTCTCTCTTAACATTCCTTAGATTGAATCTATGCTGAAACATTTCAAAGATCAACAGACCAGATGCATTAGTATACAAGTCTTAACCTTGAAGGTTTGTTATACCAAGGTCCCATGGTGTGATGGCTAACCCTCTTGTCTCTGAATACAGCAGTCCCAGCTGTCAGTGCGACTCTAAATTCTTTCTGTTGACTTTCTCCACAGTTTAAACATATATCCTTCAGTGCTCTGTGACAGCAAAACAAGAGCACCCATGAATGCCTCTGGTTTCTAAAAATTGTTCCAGAAAAAGCCCTGCAAGCTTCCTTCCACCTATTAAGCCCCAGTCATGTCAGTGCCTTAGAACCTCTGTCTTAGCTTCCTATTGCTGCTGTAGCAAATCACCACAAATTTAGTGACTTAAAACAACACAAATTTACTCTCTTACAGTTCTGGAGTTCAAAAGATTACAATCAAGTTGTCAGCATGGCTGTGTTCCCTCTGGAGACTTCAGGGAAGAACGTTTCCTCGCTTTTTTTCACCTAGTGGCCCCTTCCTTGTATCGCCTCTTGCTTCTGCAGTCACGTTTCCTACTAATGAATCTGATCCTCCTTTAGGTTCACTTAGATAATCCAGGATAATCTTCCATCTAGAAATCCTCAATTTAATTATATCTGCAAAATCACTTTTACCATGTAAGGCAACATATTTTTAGATTCCACATATAAGTGACATCATATAGTATTTGTCTTTCTCTGTATGACTTACCTCTTTTAGCATAATGCCCTCAAGGTCCATGTTGTTGTGAATGGCAGGGTTTCCTTCTTTCTCATGGCTGAATAATATTCCTTTGTATATATATACAACCACATTTTCTTTATCTATTCATCCGTTGACAGACACAATTTCTTTCCATATCTTGGCTATTGTGAAAAATGCTGCAATAAACATGGGAGTGCAGATATCATTTTAGTATCTTGTTTTCATTTCTTTTGGATAAATACCTAGAACTGGGATTGCTGGATCATACAGTAGATCTATTTTTAATTTTTTGAGGATCCTTCATGCTATTTTCCTCAGTGGCTGGACCTCAGCCCCTTCTTTATTTTTTCTTCCTTTATCAAAGCAAGAGGGCCATTTATAGGGAGAAAAGACATTATCTTCATTAATAATAATATAAAAAAGCAAAATAATAATATAATTTGGCAAATAGAACGCTGCTGAGTAAAGAAATATAATTTTAATCAAAACCTCCTACGCAAATGACGAGGTGGCCGAGTGGTTAAGGCGATGGACTGCTAATCCATTGTGCTCTGCACGCGTGGGTTCGAATCCCATCCTCGTCGTTCAATTTCCCCGCTGTCCTATGGGAGTGTGGTTTTAGTACCTTGTAAACAAGGTATTTCGCCAGCACTTGTCGGTAGGTGCTGGGTTAGAGACAAACTAACGTAACAAATAACTTTCACTCTCAATAACGTTACTTTTTAGCCCCTTTTATACAGAGATTAGGATTTGAGTCACGTCACGTGGATGAGAGAGTTAAGAAACTGCTGCCTCCGCTCAGACACAGGTGTGCTCACGTATTCTCCAGCTTCACCGTTGTCAAAAACTGATGTCTGGCCCTCTGACTTCCGTTATGCTTGTTGACCCCCTCCCCAACCAGCCCATCTTCCTGCCTGCGTTCCTAACACTGGTAGCAAATTACAAGCAACTAGGGAGTTTTCTCAAGATGTCCACCTTTCCTCCACCCCTCGGCGCAGTTGAATCAGTATCTCCGAGGGTGACGTCCAGGCGTGGCTGCAGGGGCCACAGGTGATTCTGATGGGTTTCTTGAGCTGAGAACCACTGGCCATTCGCCTCTCTTCACTCCCTGCTCCCACCCGCTCCCCAGCTTTGATTCCCTGTCTCGGCAGTTTTTGTTGATTTTTTTTTTTTTTGCCTCTTAAATTCTAGACACGTTTCCAGGTGCAAGGCGCTCCCTCTTTACACCTTATCACTCCCTATCCTCCCAAACTTCATCAAACTCTAGTTTTATCTGACCACTGGTCCCTGTCTTCAGGAGCAGAAGCTGTTTACATGCTCTGCTTTTGCTCAAGTAGTTCCTTCTGCCTGGAGAGTCTCTGCCCCGTTGCTGCAAAATCCTCTTGCAAGACCCACATCAAATGCACCTTTTCCGTGAATCCTCAGATGAAAGCATCACTCTCCTCTTTGTATTTTACATGAATGAATTTAATCAAAGATCTTTTCCAGGTGTTCCAGCCTCTATTAGTTTCTTCCTTCTTTGATCATCTTCTGACACTTATATCTTAATTTTAGCACATAATACCATAAAATCTCACCAGTTCCCTCTTTTCACCTTATAGTAAACTATATAGCAAAGGGCTGAGTGCACGGTGTAGAATAACAAAATTTGAAGGGACCGTAAAGATGATCTCTCTGAAAATTCCCATTCCCCCTCATCACCTGTCTCTATTTTACAGCTGAGAAAACTGAGGTAGAGACCAAATTAATTGTTTAAAAAAAAATCATATAACCAACATTTCCTTACTAAGGTTCATGGGAACCAAGTTCTTTAAGATCAAGTGGTTAAGGTGATAAGATCTTTCTAACATGTTCAAATCCAGTGACTGGGATTGTGACTTTTCATACCTGGAAAATCCTTCTGAAGTACACTTGTCATAGATCAGCAGAGCTCCAAAGGCTTCTGAGGACTGAGACCTATGAAGCACAAATTTTGAAGTAAAATCTGTTTTTGAATTTTACCTAACAATATATGGCTTATGTAGTACCTGTGATTCAAAGATAGTTCACAAATTTTAACCCATTTTATCTTGAAAATAAAAACTCAGGAAATGCTGATCCAGATTGGAGGCCAAAGTGGGGTCTTGAGGAATTGGGTGATATGCTTTTTATATTTTTGAATTTTCTCCAAAAAAGAATCAGGGATATTGGATGCCTGAGCAGTCTTATCCCTCTTGTCCCTTCAACCCCATGTTACCTTGTTTGAGAATAAGGTTGTAGGGGTACCACCCTTTTATATCCTTGTCTCTCCAGCTTTGCACACTGTAAACATTCAACAGATATTTATAAAATAAACACAGGCATATTGTATATGTGTGTATGTGTATGTGTGTGTGCGCATGATGGTGACATGGTAGGGATTGAAACTTTGTCCAGGCAGAATATACCTTAGGGTATTTGTCACTCCTTTTAATACACATTAAAGGATAATTTTAAATGTGCTAATCTCTTGTATTGTTTCCAAAATAGGGAGGTAGATCTGGAGCAATTTTGCCTCTGCCCCTCACCTCTTTTAAACCCAAAGGGTATGTTTTTTCCTTAACTACCAAAGAGAGAAGGAAAGAGGGATACATTAAGTAGAAAAGAGTTAAGCCTCCGTGTGACTTGAACCAGCGTTTGAATCTGAAAACACCGTATGTTTCACCAGGAAGTCATCAATTGGAAATGAGATTTTCTTCATCCTAAATTATTAATCAATTCAGTTATTTAAGCACGGAAAAATGTTTTTGTATATTTTGCCCAGCTATGTTCTCTGCCTTCCTGTTTGTATACACACTCTGCAAACAGTCCGGCTCTTTCAATGACCCTAGTATTCTGTTCTGTAATTTAGGTTTGAATATAAGCTGTTCTCATCCTTTTGACGGCAGCAAAACCAAAGGAAAACAAGAAAGTTAAGATGGAAAAGATAGGGGAAGAGTGGAAACCAGTGACAGATTCCAGCTGCCGGAACTCAGACTAGAAGAGAACTGTGAAGAGGTTGTGGCCTTGGGCGAAGCCACAGGGAAGGAGAAGCAGCAGGTTTCCCCCCCACCCCCCCTGCTACCCACTGGGGGCTCAGTTCGAGAGAGCTCCGTTTACCGATCGGAATTCCCTTTTCAAGGACAAGCCGAGCCTGTGAAAATGAAACTCAGGAGCTCAAATCCAAATTTGGGGAGAGCTGGAGAGCCCCAAATTATTGGAAGGCCTTATTTCGGTTTTGACTTCCAGCCACTCTCTACATTGGTTCTCTCAAGGCTTTTGAGAATAACCTCTTTAAAATAGGGTAGGAAGAAAGGGTTCGAAAAACACATTATTTCCTACCGCCTAACCATGAGATGTGGCTATCGATTACTAGAAGAGGGCATAAAAGCTGACACTAACCACGAAGGGATTCGAACCCTCAATCTTCTGATCCGAAGTCAGACGCCTTATCCGTTAGGCCACGTGGTCCCCAAATCTATTGTCTTGCTGCAACACTTAGGAAGTAAGTTTTCTGCCCCGTTCTGAGTCGTGAAAGTTAGGTAATGACAAAAAGACAATGGCCCCCACGCCGCCAGCGCTCTCTGTCATTGGAAAAATAGAAACTCGAGATTACGGGGGTTATCTCGGGCCAAGGAGTAGGGCCTTGTGAAGGGTAAGAACAATTATTTCGGTCTTGGGTACTCCATGGAGGGAAAAGTCATTGACTGGACGACTCCCGAGCAGAAAAACTGGAGTTTATGGCACCCAAAGGATGCCAAAATACTGCATATTGCCTGCATCGAGGGATATTTTAAAATAAGAGAACTCAGAGTTTCTCCCCTATTAATATTCAGTCACGCTCACAATTTTCAAACTTTAGGTACTTGGGATGTCTGCCTGGACAGTTGTCAGTAAGAAGGCAGTCTTACTACATAAGGCAGCATCTACACGATTGTCTTTCTTGTCACCCGGCATGGATATCTGCAGGCCCCCAGGCATAACAATTTCCCCTTTCCCATGGTTTTCTGGTATTTTCCCTGATTGTCATAATGTGATCAAAGCACTTTTCACAGTATATTTCTATCTGTTTGAAAAGAGAATGCTTGTTTGGGGGGGGGGGGTTTCTCAGGGTTTAGGGGAGTCCAGTGCCATTACTATTATTTGAGGCTTCCATATATTAAGAAATAAGCACTACGGTAGAATTACAAAAATTTTGACTGTGACAATTTTTACATTTAATAGATGAATCAACACAAAAACGTGTTACAATAAAATCATTCTATGGTCAAAATATTTATAGAATTTATAATGTTTTGTAGAGGGCTTGGCCCAATGATGTGATTATAAAGTTAGATTTTGGACGGCTTCTTTTAAGCTTGTCAGTGAATCTCTGTGACCTCATGCACCTCGTTTGAAGATAATGATGTCAACATTATTAGTCTACACATTAGGCATTTCCTTAATTTTCTTAAATTCTAGACCCTGGGAGCATTGGCCTTCCTGGCTTATTTGTGGTAGGTCTTGGCTTTTCTTGACTAGTAAATTAGCAGCTTTCTGGAGTACAGAAACGGGCCCTTTCACACAGTCTTTCTTCCCTGTCCACGGAATAACATGTAGCAAATAGTAGGAGCTCAATAAAAATGTGCTGAATTTCTCATATACATACGTTTTTGAATTTTGAGATTATCTTTAAGGTGGAGATTATTTAACAAGATCCTTCTCTCCTGAAAATATTTGAACATGGACTTGTTTTCTCTCTTTCTCTCTTCCTAGAAGCAGGAAGATGGTGGCTAAACCATCATGGGTAGTGTTGGTGGAAGTGGTAAGAAGTGGTTGAATTCTGGATATGTTTTGAAGGATTTGCTGATTGGATTGAGGGTGTGAGAGAAATAGGGAAGTCATACATAGCTCCACGATATTTTGCTTTAACAACAGTTTCCATTTACTGAGATGCGGACCACCACAGGAGGAGAGGAAGGAGCATTTTGGGGCTGGTGTGTGTGGGGTTAGGATAAGTTCTGTTTGGACATGTTAAGTTTGACTTGTGCACTTAACATCCAAGTTTGGAGTGGTCAAATTAGGATTTTATATGTATACATACATAACATTGTGAATATACATATTGAAATGGATATATATATATATATATATATATATATATATATATATATATATATCTCCAGTCTGTTGAAGACTCCATCTTTGAGAAGATTATCGGCAAGGAAATCCAGTCAAAATAATTTTTGACCATGCCTGGTGTGTTGCTTTCCATGACTTTTCCCCTCAAGCAAGAAAGAGCATCTGTGCCATCCCTGAAGATGGAGGACAAGAAAGCCTTCTCTAGTATTTCCTTGTGTATATCTTTTTCTTTTGTGTCTGCACTTTTTCCTTTGCTGTAATAAATCTTAACCTTGGGTAAATGTTGATCCATGTGACTCCTTCCAGCGAATCACCAACTACTAGGTGGTCATAGGGCTACCGGGAAACAACCATCCTTTTCCCTTGTTTCCACTGCACTTAACGTACAATCTTTTTAAAGAAATATCTGTACTATACATACTTGCACTATACATACGTATTTACTTGTTTAAAAGCATGTCTACACTGTAGGCTACTTAATGCCTTTTCTTAGCACCTAGCACAGTATCTAACACATAAATATATGAATAGGAATCCTTTCTGAGAGAGAGAAAACTATAAAACAGTCCACACATATATTTAAAAAATGAGGATAGCACATTCACAGAAAGATAGACAAGATGAAAAGGCAGAGGGCTACATACCAGATGAAGGAACAAGATAAAACCCCAGAAAAACAACTAAATGAAGTGGGGATAGGCAACCTTCCAGAAAAAGAATTCAGAATAACGATAGTGAAGATGATCCAGGACCTCGGAATAAGAATGGAGGCAAAAATCGAGAAGATGCAAGAAATGTTTAACAAAGACCTAGAAGAATTAAAGAACAAACAAACAGAGATGAACAGTACAATAACTAAAATGAAAACTACACTAGAAGGAATCAATAGCAGAATAACTGAGGCAGAAGAACGGATAAGTGACCTGGAAGACAGAATGGTGGAATTCACTGCTGCGGAAGAGACTAAAGAAAAAAGAATGAAAAGAAATGAAGACAGCTTAAAGAGACCTCTGGGACAACATTAAACGCAACAACATTCGCATTATAGGGGTCCCAGAAGGAGAAGAGAGAGAGAAAGGACCAGAGAAAATATTTGAAGAGATTATAGTCAAAAACTTCCCTAACATGGGAAAGGAAATAGCCACCCAAGTCCAGAAAGTGCAGTGAGTCCCATACAGGATAAACCCAAGGAGAAACACGCCGAGACACATAGTAATCAAATTGGCAAAAATTAAAGACAAAGAAAAATTATTGAAAGCAGCAAGGGAAAAACGACAAATAACACACAAGGGAACTCCCATAAGGTTAACAGATGATTTCTCAGCAGAAACTCCACAAGCCAGAAGGGAGTGGCATGATATACTTAAAGTGATGAAAGGGAAGAACCTACAACCAAGATTACTCTATCCGGCAAGGATTTCATTCAGATTTGATGGAGAAATCAAAAGCTTTACAGACAAGCAAAAGCTAAGAGAATTCAGCGCCACCAAACCAGCTCTACAACAAATGCTAAAGGAACTTCTCTAAGTGGGAAACACAAGAGAAGAAAAGGACCTACAAAAACAAACCCAAAACAATTAAGAAAATGGTCATAGGAACATACATATAGATAATTACCTTAAACGTGAATGGATTAAATGCTCCAACCAAAAGACACAGGCTTGCTGAATGGATACAAAGACAAGACCCATATATATGCTGTCTACAAGAGACCCACTTCAGACCTAGGGACACATACAGACTGAAAGTGAGGGGATGGAAAAAGATATTCCATGCAAATGGAAATCAAAAGAAAGCTGGAGTAGCTATACTCATATCAGATAAAATAGACTTTAAAATAAAGAATGTTACAAGAGACAAGGAAGGACACTACATAATGATCAAGGGATCAATCCAAGAAGAAGGTATAACAATTATAAATATATATGCACCCAACATAGGAGCACCTCAATACATAAGGCAACTGCTAACAGCTATAAAAGAGGAAATCGACAGTAACACAATAATAGTGGGGGACTTTAACACCTCACTTACACCAATGGACAGATCATCCAAAATGAAAATAAATAAGAAAACAGAAGCTTTAAATGACACAATAGACCAGATAGATTTAATTGATATTTATAGGACATTCCATCCAAAAACAGCAGATTACGTAACTTTCTTCACAAGTGCGCATGGAACATTCTCCAGGATAGATCACATCTTGGGTCACAAATCAAGCCTCAGTAAATTTAAGAAAATTGAAATCATATCAAGCATCTTTTCTGACCACAACGCTATGAGATTAGAAATCAATTACAGGGTAACAAACGTAAAAAACACAAACACATGGAGGCTAAACAATACGTTACTAAATAACCAAGAGATCACTGAAGAAATCAAGGAGGAAATCAAAAAATACCTAGAGAAAAATGACAATGAACACACAATGATCCGAAGCCTATGGGATGCAGCAAAAGCAGTTCTAAGAGGGAAGTTTATAGCTATACAGGCCTACCTAAAGAAACAAGAAAAATCTCAAGTAAACAATCTAACCTTACACCTAAAGGAACTAGAGAAAGAAGAACAAACAAAACCCAAAGTTAGCAGAAGGAAAGAAATCATAAAGATCAGAGCGGAAATAAATGAAATAGAAACAAAGAAAACAACAGCAAAGATCAATAAAACTAAAAGCTGGTTCTTTGAGAAGATAAACAAAATTGATAAGCCATTAGCCAGACTCATCAAGAAAAAGAGGGAAAGGACTCAAATCAATAAAATTAGAATTGAAAAAGAAGTTACAACAGACACCGCAGAAATACAAAACATCCTAAGAGACTACTACAAGCAACTCTATGCCAATAAAATAGACAACCTGGAAGAAATGGACAAATTCTTAGAAAGGTATAACCTTCCAAGACTGAACCAGGAAGAAACAAAATATGAACAGACCAAACACAAGTAATGAAATTGACACTGTGATTAAAAATCTTCCAACAAACAAAAGTCCAGGACCAGATGGCTTCACAGGTGAATTCTATCAAACATTTAGAGAAGAGCTAACACCCATCCTTCTCAAGCGCTTCCAAAAAATTGCAGAGGAAGGAACACTCCCAAACTCATTCTATGAGGCCACCATCACCCTGATACCAAAACCAGAGAAAGATACTACAAAAAAAGAAAATTAGAGACCAATATCACTGATGAATATAGATGCAAAAATCCTCAACAAAATACTGGCAAACAGAATCCAACAACACATTAAAAGGATCATACACCAAGGTCAAGTGGGATTTATCCCAGGGATGCAAGGATTCTTCAATATACGCAAATCAATCAATGTGATACACCATATTAACAAATTGAAGAATAAAAACCATATGATCATCTCAATAGATGCAGAAAAAGCTTTTGACAAAATTCAACACCCATTTATGATAAAAACTCTCCAGAAAGTGGGCATAGAGGGAACTTTCCTCAACATAATAAAGGCCATATACGACAAACCCACAGCAAACATCATTCTCAATGGTGAAAAACTGGAAGCATTTCCTCTAAGATCAGGAACGAGACAAGGATGTCCACTCTCACCACTATTATTCAACATAGTTTTGGAAGTCCTAGCCACGGCAATCAGAGAGGAAAAAGAAATAAAAGGAATACAAATTGGAAAAGAAGAAGTAAAACTGTCACTGTTTGCAGATGACATGATACTATACATAGAGAATCCTAAAAATGCCACCAGAAAACTAATAGAGCTAATCAATGAATTTGGTAAAGTTGCAGGATACAAAATTAATGCACAGAAATCTCTTGCATTCCTATACACTAATGATGAAAAATCTGAAAGAGAAATTATGGAAACACTCCCATTTACCACTGCAACAAAAAGAATAAAATATCTAGGAATAAACCTACCTAGGGAGACAAAAGACCTGTATGCAGAAAACTATAAGAAACTGATGAAAGAAATTAAAGATGATACCAACAGGTGGAGAGATATACCATGTTCTTGGATTGGAAGAATCAATATTGTGAAAATGACTATACTACCCAAAGCAATCTACAGATTCAATGCAATCCCTATCAAATTACCAATGGCATTTTTTACGGAACTAGAACAAGTCATCTTAAAATTTGTATGGAGACAAAAAAGACCACAAATAGCCAAAGCAGTCTTGAGGGAAAAAAACGGAGCTGGAGGAATCAGACTCTCAGACTATACTACAAAGCTACAGTAATCAAGACAATACGGTACTGGCACAAAAACAGAAACATAGATCAGTGGAACAGGATAGAAAGCCCAGAGATAAACCCACGCACCTATGGTCAACTAATCTATGACAAAGGAGGCAAAGATATACAATGGAGAAAAGACAGTCTCTTCAATAAGTGGTGCTGGGAAAACTAGACAGCTACATGTAAAAGAATGAAATTAGAACACTCCCTAACACCATACACAAAAATAAACTCAAAATGGATTCGAGACCTAAATGTAAGACCGGACACTATAAAACTCTTAGTGGAAAACATAGGAAGAACACTCTTTGACATCAATCACAGCAAGATCTTTTTTGATCCACCTCCTAGAGTAATGGAAATAAAAACAAAAATAAACAAATGGGACCTAATGAAACTTCAAAGCTTTTGCACAGCAAAGGAAACCATAAACAAGACGAAAAGACAACCCTCAGAATGGGAGAAAATATTTGCAAATGAATCAACGGACAAAGGATTAATCTCCAAAATATATAAACAGCTCATTCAGCTCAATATTAAAGAAACAAACACCCCAATCCAAAAATGGGCAGAAGGTCTAAATAGACATTTCTCCAAAGAAGACATACAGATGGCCAAGAAGCACATGAAAAAATGCTCAACATCACTAATTATTAGAGCAATGCAAATCAAAACTACAATGAGGTATCACCTCACACCAGTTAGAATGGGCATCATCAGAAAATCTACAAACCAATGCTGGAGAGGGTGTGGAGAAAAGGGAACCCTCTTGCACTGTTGGTGGGAATGTAAATTGATACAGCCACTATGGAGAACAGTATGGAGGTTCCTTAAGAAACTAAAAATAGATTTACCATATGATCCAGCAATCCCACTACTGGGCGTATACCCAGAGAAAACCATAATTCAAAAAGACACATGCACCCCAATGTTCATTGCAGCACTATTTACAATAGCCAGGTCATGGAAGCAACCTAAATGCCCATCAACAGACGAACGGATAAAGAAGATGTGGTACATATATACAATGGAATGTTACTCAGCCATAAAAAGGAACAAAATTGGGTCATTTGCTGAGACGTGGATAGATCTAGAGACTGTCATACAGAGTGAAGTAAGTCAGAAAGAGAAAAACAAATATCGTATATTAATGCATGTATGTGGAACCTAGAAAAATGGTACAGATGAGCCAGTTTGCAGGGCAGAAGTTGAGACACAGATGTAGAGAACAGACATATGGACACCAAGTGGGGAAAACTGCGGTGGGGTGGGGATGGTGGTGTGCTGAATTGGGCGATTGGGATTGACATGTATACACTGATGTGTATAAAATTGATGACTAACAAGAACCTGCAGTATAAAAACAAACAAACAAAACAACTAATAGTAAACTTTCATTGGGTTATTTGTATGGAAATATGTTAATATAAATGTTTGAGACATTACATGAAATTTCTAAAAATCTTATATGTTCTGGTATAATGTTATAAGTCATAATTCTAGTTACTACTTTAAAATGTATATCTCAGAAATAAAAAAAAAAAGATTAACTATGAGTTGAACCTGGATGATGCATACAGAAGAGTTCATTATACTGCTATTTTTGTTTATATTTTATTGTTTTTATTGTTTTCTATAATAAAATGTTTTTAAAAATTAAAAAAAAAAATGAGCATAGAGAATAGTTCTGTTAGAGATTGTAAAGCAAGGTAGAGCGTAGAGACACATTTACCAGTAGCCGCCGAAGTGGTTTTCTCAGGTCAAAGTACAATCATGGCCACCCAAACTCTGCACTCTGTCCCAAACTGCTACTTATTTACTCCAAAGATTAAAACTCTAGTAATTGCAAAGAATCTGCGCCGGGATGGCCCAGGAGATTTCTAGTCTATCACCTTAACCACATGGCCACAATTACCTAAAAGTAGTGCTTTCCGAATTATGTTATAGAAGGAAATGTAATTCAAGATCTTGGCTTCCACCCCTGCCCTCAGTTTAATTCAGCATTTTCGCAGCTTCATAGGGCAACGAGAACTGTCGTGATAAAATAGCACGGTTACTTTGGCAACCAGAAGAAATCACGTAAACGGTTTCACGTTTATTTTCAGGGAGTCATTTTAGCTCCAGAAGTTAAAAAAAAAAAAAAAAAAAAAAAGGTTGGGGCGCCATTTTATTTTCTTCCCTTACTGTGAAACAAGGTTACACAATTTTAACTACAGAAGGAAAAATAGCAGAGGATGGTTTCGATCCATCGACCTCTGGGTTATGGGCCCAGCACGCTTCCGCTGCGCCACTCTGCTCCCTCCTGACAACCTTCATCCTAATAACACACTTAACTCTATTCAGAGGCGACTTAGCCTCTAAATTTAGAAGACTGTAAGAAGGCGCCTATTTATTTCAATTCCTTGGCTACAAGTTGGCCAAGTCTCTGGAATAATGTCGCTACCAGAATCAGAGGAAACGACGAGGAGTAGAAAAGTAAACATTAACAGAGTTAAGTTACTGGGCGCAGAGGTGAGGGGTGGTTAGATAATTAAGTGAGAATTACAGGTTTTAATAAACAGGGAAGGAAACGAAAACAAGAGGAAAAGGAACACGGGCGTCCGCGCGGCGGGCGAGAATTCTACCACAGAATCACTAACCAACCATGTATTCGCCTTTGGGAAGAAAATCCTTTTGGTCAGATTTCCCTTGGCTTCGTGATGGAGAGGGTGAAGTCCTGCAGTTTTAAAAGTCCTCCGGAGCGGGGGTTTCGGTTTGAAGGGATTTTGTTGTAGGGAGGAGTAATGCTGGAAGCACCGTAAACTTGGGGGCAAAGCGGGGCTCCGCATTCCAGCGAAGGTTGCAGCAGTTCCGGTCGTGTGGGCCAAGGCTCCTGAGCAACCGTTCCAAAGCATCCCAAGCAGCAAAAGATAATTAGTAAAAAAAAATGTTAACTTTTTTAGTCTGACGCAGCTGTTAAATAGGTCCGAAAAGTCCCACTTAGGAACGGAGAACCTGCTGGAGACTCCGTGAAGGGCACACTCGGTGAACGGGGACTAAGTCATCATGACGTCATCGAGAACTGAGCCGCGAGGAGAGGGTCCGGAGGGCTAAATGAAAGTGCCGGCGAGCGCGCTTTCAGTCTTCAATTCGGTCCGAAACCCGCTCATATAAGGGAATTGCCTCGGGGTTTCTGTCGCTGTTTTGAAAGTTGTCAGAGCAGTGTTATCATGTCTGGACGAGGCAAAGGTGGTAAGGGACTGGGGAAGGGGGGCGCTAAGCGCCATCGTAAGGTTTTGCGTGACAATATCCAGGGTATCACCAAGCCCGCCATCCGGCGTCTGGCCCGGCGTGGTGGGGTCAAGCGCATATCTGGTCTGATTTATGAAGAGACCCGCGGGGTACTGAAGGTGTTTTTGGAGAACGTGATCCGGGACGCGGTCACTTACACGGAGCACGCCAAGCGGAAGACCGTCACCGCCATGGACGTAGTGTACGCTCTCAAACGCCAGGGACGCACCCTCTACGGCTTCGGCGGTTAGGTCGCTCGTTTTCAGCGATTTAACATCTTTTACCACCAAAGGCCCTTTTCAGGGCCGCCCAAATGTTTCGGTGAAAGAGTTAGCACTTTTTGCTGGTTTCCCTTGGTTTTTATAAGGTGTACTTCATTTACTTTCAATTAGTCAAAAGTTATTTTTCGTGCTTTCTAATTTCTAGTTCACATTTTAGGAGGGCGGAAGTTGGCTGATCTGTGTATGTTTCTGCTTTGTGGAAGTGGTTTCGGGTATAAGTTTGGGCATTTTAAACGTTTCGTGGGGCAGTGAAGAAACTCGCAGAGCACTGTCTTCCCTAGGAAGATTCCATTTCAGTTCTGGTGTATTTCAAGTTTGAAATCGTGTACGCATAGTGCTTGAATACTGGAGAGAAGTCGGCTTACACTGCCCGCAATGTAGTGATGCGAGGCTCCCTTCCCCCGCCTGTGGTCCGTGCTCAAAATGGCGCCGAGGACGAGGAACAAAGAAAGCCTGCGCCCGTGTTGGAAAGCGGGGCCCGGAACAAAGGCGAATTTACGAGTGGGGGGGGGTCGTCCCCTGCGCGGGGGCGCGCTCCTGAGCTCTGCTGGAGTGTGGCCCTGCTGCTAGGCTCTGCAGACTTAAAACCCTTGTACCAGTGCTTTGGGGGTAAAATTAAAATGCACAGGCGGGGAAAGCTAGCACGTGTTGCTAGGCATAGAGAACACTATATTCTGACTTCGTATTAAGAAGATTTTAAAAAGCCGATAGGAAGTATGTTACTTAATGAACAACATAAATGTCACCTAAGCTTGACAATTAAGTAGACATGATTTTAAAAAAATACTACACAGGCATCAGTATATTTTACCTCAAATTAAGTACGCACTATTTTTTTATATTTTAAAAAAGCTCCCATATAATCACTGCCAAACTAAACCCAGATTCCCTAATATCTAATACTGGGTTCACAGTAACAAATCCCAGTTATGCCCCAAAATGTCTTAGATATCTGGTTTGCTTAGGAGGATCCAATCACGCCTTTTCAGTCTCAGGTTTCTCTCTCTTTTTTTTTTTTTTGTCTCAGGTCTTTTAATCTACAAGTTTTCTCCTCTCCTCCTTGATCTCGTTTAGTTTTTTGATATTGATTTGCTGTAGACCTGGCCTATAGGATGTCTTGGTTTGGCTTGTTTCCTGCTGGGGTTATTTTCCTTGACTTCTGTACCCTGAATGCCCTACAAGTGATTTTCCCTAGACTTGACTGAAATCACGTTAATTTTCTTGTCAAGGAACAGTTACAGATGATTGTATGTAAATACTATTGTACATCAGAGGCACTTGATGTCGGGGTTATCCAGATTCAATATGATAGATCAATTACTGGTTTACGGTGATTAGTTTCTTTGTAAAAGCAGGTTTTTCCTCCTTGTGGCCTGCAAGTAATTTGTAGGGTGATACTTTGCGAGCCAGAAATCAATGGAGTCATTTGTAATCTCATCTGTTTTAAAGATACGGGCTCTGGTGCTTAAATATGAAAAGGATCAAATGTTATTTGAGCTAAGGCACTGGTTTGAGGAAACAAATTCATATGGTGATAATTTAATAAACAAACAAAATTGAGCACATGGCATATACCAGGCACTGTCTGATGCTATGGAATCATAGCAGTGAACAACTGTGAACAAAACAATATATTTATATTCATGGAGCTTATATTTTGTTGGAGGGGGCACAAACAAAACACGTAAAACAGTATGTAAGATGGTGCTATGAGGACCACTGAAGCTCGGAAAGGCATTAAAGTATGGAGGAAGGAGGTGACATTTTAAATGATATGGTCATAGAAGGCTTTACTCATAAGTGATGCTTGAGGGCAAAAAAGATTGAGAAAGTGAAGTTCCAAATGGAAGGAAGATCAAGAAGGAAAGCCTGGATGTAGAAAGGAAGTATTGTGGTTGGGCGGAGGGAGGTGAGTAGTTCTTATATGGTCTTCTTTATAACCCAACACATCTGACTATTAAAAGAGGTACCTCTAATCCTAGTGAGGCATGAGAAGGCCCTTGGAAAGTAAGGCACATGTTGCTTGAATTGGCCATCAAAGGCAGGGAAGACTTACAGTCACAGGCACTAGGTTGTCCTCAGAACAGTTCAGGGGAAAGAACTGGTTTCAAAGAGGGGCTTGGACTGTTAGAAGTGGTTTGGATTGTTCACACTGCCAGACAAGGAATCCTAATTGGTGTTAAATGCTAGTAGGCTTTCCGGCCTACTGCCTTGTTTATGGCTTCAAGATTCTGAGACTCCAAATTGGACAGGACTAAGAGCAGCTTCCCAGCACTTCAACCAGATGCTTTAGCCAACAGCTAATATTTTAGAAGATCTTCTCTGTGCAGTCACCACCCTGAGTACTTTACTTGTGCTCTTTTACTGATCACCCCAGCAATGCCACACAGTAGTTGCTAATTATTATTCCCAGTTTAGAAGGAAATGCTCACAGAGGGTTTAAGTAAGATGCCCAGATTTAGCATTCAAAGAGGCAGTCAGGACTGTATCTTATGCTGGGGGATTTCCCCTTAAACCATGCTTATCCATTTCTCAAATATACTTATGTATTTGTTTTCAAGAATACATTATTTTAAAATGTATTTAAAATTAACTTCGGAAAGCAATAAATGAATGCCTTAATTATATGTGGAGTTTAGGGAATTTTCTTCACGAGCACCATTCAAAATATCGTAACTTATTTAATGTTCACAAAAATCACTGTGTAGATGTAGGGAAGAAATTTTTTTTCCTTCTTCCCTTCTAGATTCTTTGGCTGGCCTAATAATTTATAGAAGACAGATTGATAGGAGAAAAACAAAAGGTAACAACGTGTATCTCCTGTATACATTGGAGAGCCCCAGTAAAACAGAAAATCTACAAAATGGCTGCGGCCACCACCTTAAATACCATCTTCAGCTAAAAACTAAAAACGATGGGGATGGGTAGTCAGGTTCTGGGAAGCAACCAGGAAAAGCACAGGAAACACGGGTAACGTTGTTATGCAGATTTAAGTTGTGGGCTTTTCCATAGATAACAGATTCGGCCATCCTCCTCTTCCTGGTACAGTAAGAGACACCCATACAAAAGGAATATTTCTCTTATAAATGTAAACGTCTCTTACGAGAGTAATTTTCCGAAGCTTTCAGAGCTTTTTCTCTTTCCTTGATGGTCATACATAAATATAATTTTGAAGTCTTGAGTTACAGACCCTTAAGAGACAATGTGGGTGGCTCTTAAAAGAGCCTTGAGTTATTAAAGAGGAAGCGAGCTTATTTGGAGCTGGTGTACTTGGTAACAGCCTTGGTGCCCTCGGACACGGCATGCTTGGCCAACTCTCCGGGCAACAACAGGCGCACGGCCGTCTGGATCTCCCTGGACGTGATAGTCGAGCGTTTGTTGTAATGCGCCAAACGCGACGCCTCGCCCGCGATGCGCTCGAAGATGTCGTTGACAAATGAATTCATGATACCCATGGCCTTGGAAGAAATACCAGTATCCGGGTGAACCTGCTTCAACACCTTATACACATACACGGAATAGCTCTCCTTGCGACTGCGCTTGCGCTTCTTGCCATCTTTCTTCTGAGCCTTGGCCACCGCCTTTTTGGAGCCCTTCTTAGGAACAGAAGCGGACTTAGCTGGCTCAGGCATCGCAAAACCAAAACCCCACCACGTAACGAACGAGAAACAAATACGCCCACCAGCAACCGGCCTCAGTATTTGTTTGGTCTGTATGCAAATTAGAGATGGCAGAATTACGATTTGTGATTGGTCTTTTCAGCATCCTAATCTCTGATAGGCTCTTTATTACAAAGTCTCATTGGCTTTTCCCTTAGCTCAACCTTACATAATTTGACCTTTCAATTACAAACTTTCTATGTAAATTAGTAACGTTGTTGTTTTAGAACTGGCTTTTGATTGGCTAAGGTTTGTGTTCGGCCAATCGCACAGGCTGTTTTACCAAACCGCCGCAGAGTATAATAGTTTAGTTTCAGGTGTTCTGAGGGTCATTTTTTTTGGTTTTTGTTCTGTTCTTAGTGTTTCGTCATGTCTGGTCGGGGGAAACAGAGTGGTAAGGTACGTGCCAAGGCCAAGACTCGCTCCTCGCGGGCCGGGTTGCAGTTCCCCGTGGGCCGTGTGCACCGCCTGCTCCGCAAGGGCAACTACGCCGAGCGGGTCGGGGCCGGCGCTCCGGTGTACCTGGCAGCGGTGCTGGAGTACCTGACGGCCGAGATCCTGGAGTTGGCGGGTAACGCGGCCCGCGACAACAAGAAGACGCGCATCATCCCGCGTCACCTGCAATTGGCTATCCGCAACGACGAGGAGCTCAACAAGCTGCTGGGTAAAGTCACTATTGCTCAGGGCGGCGTTCTGCCGAACATCCAGGCGGTGCTGCTGCCCAAGAAGACCGAGAGCCACCACAAGGCCAAGGGCAAGTGAACGTATCCCAATATCAGTGCGTGTCTATAACTTTTTACCCAAAGGCTCTTTTCAGAGCCGTCCACATTTTCACACTTAAAAAAGCTTGTAACTAAACTTGGGCTGGGTCTATAAAACTTGCGCGGTTAAAGCCACTGGATAATCGCCACAGATTATTATCGCAAATTAATCTTTGCTATCTAAAGGAACTGCTTGAAATGTGATTCAGGGAAGCAGGACTTCTACAAAAAAATGGTTAGTACCGTAAGCAAGGGCTTTTAGTAGCGATGAAAAAGCAAGTTTTGGTAACGTTTTTAAAACCTGGGGTAGTTTGGTTATTTAGCGAGAAGGGAAACATTCTATCTTGCGGAAAAGGCGGCTGGGGGGTGGTAACTTAGAATGTCACTAAGACGTTTGAAACAGCCAACGAAAGAACGGCTGGCAAATCAGATCAGCGCGGGCTTTTCAAGTTCTGAACTTGTTGCCGAAACTCGGCCTCTGTTCACCCGTGCCGAATAGTAAGCGGCGACATAGTTTTGGGTGAAGTAGAAAAGAGTAGCTTTTATTGCTTTGCCAGGCAAAGGAGACCGCGGCAGGCTAGTGCTCTCAAGACTGTGCCCTCCCTTGAGAGAATAGGAAGGAATCTTATACAGTCTAAGAGTGGAAAATAGGGCCGCAGATAAGAATGCAATTTTGCGTTTTTACTTCAGGAAAATTTCAAAATCATCAAAGATGGCGTCCGGCGGTCCTGGGACTGGCTCTGGTGGTGCTTGAGGTTATCGCACCGTGATCTTTCTGGAATGAAAAATGTTCACTGAGGAAGGGAGTGTTTTCTCGGAGAAGTAAACACCAGGTGCATAGTACAATTCTAACTAGAAAATAATCATTTTCAAAGTGAAGTTAAGTAAAAAAGAAATCTCTGAGAGACTGGCTGACTGGGCTAAAAGAATAGAGTTCAACATGATGGAGGCTATCTTAACTAATTTCTGCTGGAACAAACTGAAGCAAAATCCCATTTGGCCACCATAGGAAAGTCAAACATTTGTTGCGCACTGTTTGCCGGTCGTCCCCGGCCCGTCGCTTTCCCCGTGGTTTCCCAGTGGAGATAGAGAGTGGCAGCCCAGGGGAATCTAAGTTCAGTTCAGAAAAAGTAACCACGGAGAAAAAAGAATATAGGTAAATCTGTTCTTAAAGCGTAGTCCTCGGATTCTAGGCCCCATTACATAGATTTGAATCAGAATTGGCATTTCCACGATCCCCAAGTGGTTCCTTATTTATAATTTGAGATGCGCTGAACTAGAACATTAGAAAATTAGTTCGTTTGGGTCGCAGACTATAACAAAAAGAGGGATTGAAATGTGGAGTATTTCATCCAATCAGAGTCTCTAGTACTTCACCAATCACTGCGTTGACTCTTCAGCCAGTGGTTTTGTTTCGCGGGGCTTTTGAAATAGCGCAAGGCCAATCGGAACGTTTCTGAGGATATATAAAGGGGACCTCTTCCTACTTATTTGCCGACTTTGTTTCTTTTCTTTTGTTTTCTTACGATGGCTCGAACTAAACAAACTGCGCGTAAGTCCACCGGCGGTAAGGCGCCGCGCAAGCAGCTGGCCACCAAGGCGGCCCGGAAGAGCGCGCCGGCCACGGGCGGCGTGAAGAAGCCGCACCGCTACCGGCCCGGCACGGTGGCCCTGCGCGAGATCCGCCGCTACCAGAAGTCCACGGAGCTGCTGATCCGCAAGCTGCCGTTCCAGCGGCTGGTGCGCGAGATCGCGCAGGACTTCAAGACCGACCTGCGCTTCCAGAGCTCGGCCGTGATGGCGCTGCAGGAGGCGTGCGAGGCCTACCTGGTGGGGCTCTTCGAGGACACCAACCTGTGTGCCATCCACGCCAAGCGCGTCACCATCATGCCCAAGGATATCCAGCTTGCCCGTCGCATCCGCGGGGAGAGGGCGTAAAGCTTCCCCAGCTGTCTCAATCCAACTAAAAAGGCTCTTCTAAGAGCCACCCACATTTTCTTTAAAATAGCTGTCATTTAGTCTGTTCTGTTTCAGTGAGTTTTGGTTTGGGATGTTAAGGTGGAGATTTCCTTATGAGTTACTGGGTAAACTTGTTTTTTGGGAGTGTCGTGTAACTTTACAACTGTCTATACTATTTCAGTTAATTAAATTCTGGCAGCTTTGTATACCTTCAATTGGTAGGTTATGTGCAAAAGTTGCTCAAAAGTAGGAACTTAACTGTCTCGTGGGAAATGTAATATAAGCACATGCAAGTGGACTGGGGGATTGGTAGGTTTGGCAATAGAATAAACCGTGTTTTAGGTAGTTTGGAAGGAGCAGTAATCGTTGTGATGTGAAGGTTGGGTTATTTGAGTACGTGGATTATGTATGGAAGGTGAGCTGCTTTACCCACAAAAGGTTGAATTTGGGTGAAGGTGGGTGTGGATTTGCTGTTTACCCCTTCTAAAGCTTTGCTCTCACATGTTTGGGCATTGACAATTGAGAAGCTAGAGCGTTTGTCATTGCTTTCTAATTTCTCTGAGACCTCAATTTGTTCAGTTCCAATCTCTGCCAAGTTAAAAGTGAAACAGTTTTGGCTTTCCCGCGAAATGTTTGACCTTTTACACAGAGAACAGTGAGGGCGTTGTTTTGCTGATAGTTGACTTCTATAAAAAAAATTAGACCTCTCAGTCAGGATTTCTAATAAACTTATTGGTAGCAGAACCCAAGACAGAGAACCCTGCTGGCTTCTACAGTTTCACTACTCAAAGTGTGGTCTACCACCAGCAGCATGTACATCACTTGGGAATTTGCTAGAAACGTAGATTTTCAGACCCAACCCAGGTCTACTGAGTCAGAATCTACGTTGTACCCAGTTCACCCCAAGTGATTCTTATGAACGCTAGATTAAGAAGTCTATTTTTTAAAATGGTGTTTTTGGTCTCATCAAGAAAAGCAACCTGTCTGTGAACTCTTACCAGGAGTAAGCATTTGCAAACTACACTTATTTATGTAATAGAATGAAATTTCTGTCAAGCAGTTGCACATAACAAGGTGCCTCTAGAGTTTGATTTCATTGTGGATCAGTGGTCTCAGTGGTGACTGCACATTACAGTCAACTGGAGTTTTTATTAAAATATTTTTGCTTGGGGTCCAATCAGTATGACTATAATTGTATGAGGTGGGCCCAGGCAACAGTAATTATTAAAACTCAGGTGCTTCCAATAGGTAGCTAGGGCCGGGACTAAATATTGCATAAATTCCAATCTTGTGGTTAGCTCCTGTTGGACTCCAGGCTTAGCAAGGAGTTACCTAACTGAATCAGGCTTTCCTTGTAGTTCCAAAGGAGGACTTTCTGGCTTGCTTGATGACAGTTTATCTCACTGCAATGAATCAAATAGTATTTGGCTTTTATAGCAATTTCTGAGGACAGGGGTAATGTGAGTCTATATTGAGAAATGTAGCTGCTTTCAGTGGTTGACATTACTAGGTTTTCAGGGATGCTACTCGGAGGAACATCCTGGAGAGTGGATACCTCTCTGTCTTCACATTGGGCTTTCCTGTACAGATTAGCACAAGGTCCTGTTTGGTCTTTCAGGTGGCCTTTCTCCATAGCCTTTTTTTTTAAAAAAAATTATTTAGGAATTTATCTCCCCACCCCCACCCCCCACCCTGGATATTGTTTCATTTTTTAAAACTTAAAAAAAATTTTTTTATTATGCAACATTTGAGAATATATGGAAGTAGAAATAATAGTTTAACAGACCCTAGGTACTCCTCACCCAGCCTCAACATCAACATTGGCCAAATTTATCTATACCTCTTCTACCTTGATTATTGCCTTGATTATTGTTAAGCAAATCATATCATTTCCTCTCTCAACATTTTAATATACATCTATTTTAAAACCTAATTGTGATGCCATGATTACTCCCCCAACAAACAGCATTTAACATTGATGACTTTTTAAATTTATTTATTCCACATACATTTGTTGAGTTTACAATGTGCCAGATGCTGTTCTGTGCACTGGGAATATACTTGGAGAACAAAACAGACAAGATTCTTTGCTCTCATGGAATTTACATTTGACCCTGGGATAGACAATAAATCAGATAAATAAGTATCATATGTAATATGTAAGATGGCGAGAAGAACAATAAAGCAAGAATAAGGATTGTCATGGGGAGTTGAAATTTAGATAAGGTGACCAATGAAGACGGCAGTAAGGAGGTAGTTATTTCAGCAAAGAGTTGTGAGGAAGAAGTTGTGGAAAGAGAGAACACGAGTCTTCCCTGATGAGTGCCGCAGTGGTTAAGAATCCACCTGCCAAGGCAAGGAACGCGGGTTCGAGCCCTGGTCTGGGAAAATCCCACATGCCGCGGAGCAACTAAACCCATGCGCCACTACTACTGAGCCTGCGCTCTTGAGCCCGCGTGCTGCAACTTACTGAGCCCGCGTGCCGCAACTACTGAAGCCCGCACGCCTAGAGCCCGTGCTCCGCAACAAGAGAAGCCACTGCAATGAGAAGCCCACGCACCGCAACGAAGAGGAGCCCCCGCTCGCCGCAACTAGAGAAAGCCCGCATGCAGCAACAAAGACCCAACGCAGCCAAAAATCAATCAATAAATAAATTCTAAAAAAAAAAAAAGAGAGAGAGAGAAGGAGGAATGTTGAGGTGCCGGGGTGGCTATGTGGAGTGGAGTGGGCTGGGCGCTGTAGGAGGAAATAATGGCAGAGAAATGAAAGGAAGCCAGATCATGCAAGGGCTTGTAAGTCACGGTAAGGAATTAGGCTTTTCCTCTGAGTGAGATGGAAGGTCTTGAGAGGAGTTGCGCATAGGAGTTTTGTGTCCCTCTCTCTCATTTAATCAGGTTCTGCTTTATTTTCAGGTGGTCTCAGTTGTGCTCCAGCACAAAAATCAAGGCCTATTTTTCTTTATTTTGTGCTATTCAAACCTTGAAAATAGAAGCTGACCTGGAGGATTTATAGTTAGGGAGAAAAGAGAAAATCATTTATAAAATATAAACATTTGGGGTTAAAGGTGACTCATAGCATAGTACTTCAATTTACTAGTTTTATGGCCACAGGCAAATTGTTTACCCTCAGGTAACAAACGATTTATTTGAATTGAAAATCAAATGTCTTCAGGAACCAGGCAAGGGGTTTTTGTATCAGGAACAGTGGTGAGCTATCCAGCTTTATATCACTGGGTCAGTCACTAGTGACCTTCTGGCTGAATGCAAGCCCCCTGAGTTGCAAGGTCCATGTAGCACTCTTGGTCTTTATTATGTCATTTACCAAGTAGAGATGTTAACAATACCGGCCTTGGGAACTGTCCAGGTGGTAAGAGATTCATGATTTTATCAATTCAAAGTCTGTAATTTAGTGCCTATATGGATTATTTCATTTAATCCTCACAATAACTCTGTGGGTTGGGGGGCCGTTATCAGCTCAAACATGATGATGAAGAAATGGAAGCATAGTGAAGGGAACTACCTCTCACAGGGGTTCATTTGGATAAAACTGTCATGGACTTTATCTCCAGCACTAGAGAATGGATGGACATTTTGTGTTATGTGCATATGTACATTTTACTTCATCCATCCATCCATTCATCAAAAACTTTTTGAGTGCTTATTATGTGCTCAACAATGTTCTAGGCGCTGGAAAGAGCAATGCATAACATGGCAAAGATCCTACTGTGCAGAGCTCACCAACGATTCTTGTGGGAGACAGAAAATAAACAGTCTTTTGGTAGGTAAAGAGGATTAAGAAAACACAAAGAAAACAGACCAAGGGGATTAAGGACTGCCACAGAGTGGGAGATGGGTGGTGGATAGTTGTCATTTTAAATAAGATGGGTGGGGAAAGCTTCACAACTGAGATGAGACATGAAAGCCAGTGTCATGAAGCTTGGAAAGGAGAGGGGTCTTCATACATCTGTAAGAAGATCATTCCACAGAGAAGAAACCGTGATTGCGAAGGTCCTATGTTGGGACCATCACTTGGAATGATGGTCGCAGGTCTGATAACCAACTAGATAGAACCAGGTTCCTCTTCTGTTTTCTCAAGCTGGAGTTTCAAGTCTCAAGCTCAGCAGTGATTTTACACATTTTTTTTTTTCCCCCAAAAGTATTGTTCTAGTTTCCTGAGCACACCCAATTCAGATGGTAAACTGAGGCCGGGGCAGGAAGAGATGAGTACTAATCCCAGGGAGGACTGCCAGCCTGATTCAAGGATACCAGTGATTAAGGAAAGACTATTAATTATTTGATAATTTATTTAAAATAAAAAGTAAGATATTTTGAGGTTCCAAATAATCACCATCATCATTTTACTTTTCAGAAAAAAGAGAATCCAAATGTAATATTTCTAAAAAGGCCTTATACACTGTAACAAGTAAATTTTCTGAGATTACATTGGCTAATTATGGATAAGTCCCCAAATATAAATAAAACTGCTCATCTGTTGGCTCATGGCTAATAGAACTCTATATTAAAACCTTCAAAATGGTGATGATTTGATGGCCAAACCCATGATTTTAAAAATAAAACAAAATTAAATTTATTTATTTATGATAAAGGTGTTACATGTTCTCAACTGCAGATCTTGAGCTATAGCTGTGTCTTGGCACAGAACTAAGAGATCACATCTCTTCTGAACCCTTCCTATTGGGAGAGACTGCAGTCCAAATGCAGGGATTTTCATTATGGTGTGTAAACTATTAATTACTTTCATTTTTAATAAGTAGTGTTCAAGGAAAGAATGGAAAACTGGTGTCCTTCAGGTTTTGCCAGATAACTATGAAACTGTCGGGAAGGAAGAAAATGTCCTCTATCCTTTGCCAACTAAAGAATGTAGCTAGCCATCTGGTTCTACAAGGTTTGAGATCCAGCAACAAGTAACAGAACTTCCTTTTAGAAAATAGAGATTGGGACCCTTCCTTGGTGGAGGGTATATTAAGATAAACCCCCAAACCTTGTGGACGAAGAATGTCACCTGCCATATCAGTAACCTAAGGATGTGGTGGCCATCAAGCCATCAGCCCCTGCAACCGCCCCAACTGTGCACCCTGAGGGGCTTCAGGATGGAGAAAAACAGGATACTGGCCCTAGATAGTTAAGCTACATATATATCAAAGGAATGATTTCAGTGAGCCCAGACTCTTGCATCTTCCCAGATATAGAGAAGGGCTAAATTCATTAACTTGAGATGGCTGTTTTCTTTAACAGTAATCTTTTGACATTCCAACTACCTGTTTTTTGTGTGTTTTTTGTTTGTTTGTTTGTTTCGTTTTTGTTTTTTTTCAAAAACTCCTATATATCCTGGCTACTCCTTTACCTCTTCAGGACCAGTCCCTCAGAGCTATCTGAGAGGCTGTCTCCTGGGCTTAAGTCCTCCATATACTTGCTGAATATAACATAATTCTCAACTTTTATGTTATTATTATTATTTTTTCAATTGACAACCTTACAGCTTATTGCAAGTTTATTCTCTGTTTTTATGAAGTTCAGAAAGGGTGTTCTAGATCAGCAGGTAGCTCTTTCTTCCAAGCAGTGGTTCTGGAGCCCAGGTGTCTCAATCATCCTAAACACACTGCTTTCACATGTTAAAAAATAAAATTCAATGGAGTAAATTTTAAAGATCTTATTGGCTTTATTCAGTGATTCATGAATCAGGCAGCATCCAGTCTAGCAGATAGAAGAGAGCTGTGAGGAGCTGTACAAAATAAAAGATTTTTCTAGGCAGAAGGGAGCAGGAACAGGGAAGTTACACTAGGAAAAAAAGTGGGTAGCTTATTGCAAGGTTGCTTTCCTTTAGGGTTTGGCAGGGGTCTGGCCGGCTGATTACCTAACTGGTGCTGATCAGGCAATTCCTGATTGACTAGTTTAAGATTTCATTTCTGGGGAAGCCAAAACTGTAATTAAGTCTTGGTGTGATGACATAACTCTATTTTGGGCCTGTTTTGTTTCTAAAACACTTTTGTCTTGGGAGGGGAAAGAGCTTGGAAAGTCTTCGTGGGAGGTTATTATGCCCCAGACCTGAAAATGTCAAACTACTTTTATTTACATTCCATTGTTAGGAACTCAGCTATGTGGCCTAAGAAGGCCACACCCAACTACAAGGGAAGCTGGGAAACAAGGTCTCTGAGGGCTCAGGAAGAAGAGGTTAACAGCCAGTGTGCCTCTATCTCTTAAGGTTTATAGAGTTTATCAGTGCAGAACTGGGGCCCTGAAGTTAGTATCATGTATCTGTCACCTCAGATATCCACACTTGCCCTAATTCTCTTTACAGAAAACCTGTGTATCTTCTAAAATCACTATGCACAAGTCCTCTGTTCTTTCCTGATAGTGGTAGACAGAGCATTGAAACAACAGAGTTCTGGGGTAGTCCCAACACTAAATATGCTTGAGCAAGTCACCTATAAGAGTTACTGTATTATCTCTACAGATGGGGAAGCATGCTGAATGATTCTGCATAATGCCCAAGGTCACCTGGCTAGTAAATGGTGACAACAAATTTCAGCCCAGGTAGTGAGCCTCAAAGCCCTTCAATTTTAAGCATATTTCATTACTGTTCTATATTTGTATACATTATTATTTGCTCTATAGAACAATGTTATATGTCCTAGGTAACAGGGACCATATCTTATTAAGAATGACAACTAGAATGACATGTGAGAAATTACCTTAATGCAGTGGTAGCCTCCAAATACACTACCAGGCAGGCCATTTCCAAGGTCATAGAACATAAAGTCTCATAGACTGATTTAAGTTCCCTGATTAATTTTATTGAATCAATTTTAAATATATAGCAAGAAACAAGGGAAAAGATACTGGACAAATGAACACATTTCAGATAGGTTGCAAAAGATCAGTTGAATCCTTGGTTTCACTTTTCATGTGAAACCTCCCCTTCCTCCTCTTCTCCCCCTTCTCCTCCCCCTCCCTCTCTCCTATCTCTCTCTGACCCTCCCCTCTCCGTCTCTCTCCTCTCACTCCCTGCCTTCCTTTGAATTTCTTCTCTGCTGAGAACTAGGTTGGACTTTGAGCAAAGGGATCCAGCAGATGGAAGTGATTTGGAGCCAACACATGCTTGCTCTGTTGGAGAGATGCAGGGCTGAGTATACAGCCTCCCATCTAGGGAGGTCACCAGTGACATACCAAGCAAACATGTCTTTTATGTGCATGTTGTCTGTAGAGGGCAAATGGTACCAAAATGGGAGTCACCAATGGGTGGTCAGTTTAAGAACTCATAAATATTGGGTACTTCATAAATACTTAGTGTCTTACAAATACTTGGCACTTCTTGGTTCTTTCATCACTTTCTATCTCCATGTAGCACACACAAGCTCTACTTTCTCTATGTCTAACATCTCACGAGGTACTAACTTAATGATTTACAGTAAATACAGCTTCTGAATTTTGTATCTCATAAATGCCTTGCTTACCTATCCAACATTTCTTATATGTTTCCTACTTATGAATTACCTACTTAATATTTATGAATTTCATCCATCCAGTTTGTTCTTGGTAGGCTCTCCATAGTAGAATTCAATAGAATATATTTGAGAATATTCTCAAATAATAGAGCGAACATACCTTATACATAGAAAGGGATGAGTTCCCTAAGTAGAGTGGAGCGCCCATTCCAGGCCTGAGCCACATATAGAGAAAAAGACTTTAATTTTGCTTAACCACTGACTATTTTAGGCTGTCTGTCACTTCTAGGGGTATCTAATACTAAGTCATACAGGTACACATTAAAAAAAGAAAAAATCTTATTAAGGAGAATCTTTAAGAGGAATAATGGACAAGATTTGTTAGTATAGTATTCCTTTCTACATTTCAGTAAGATCCTACATTTCAGTAAGTCACAGCACTAGGACCAATACAAAATTCTTGTGGACCAATGATAAAACATGGTCACCTGAAAATGTAAATATATAACATCTGTTGTTAACCATAGTCCTTAAATACAAACTTGAACTCTGCACATTTTTGTGATTCCTTTCTCTCCTTTACTGTCTCCTCTTTCCTTGCCATCTCTTTTACTCCACCTCCTTTCCAGAATTGCCTCCAGGGAAATTAAAACTTTAAGGTTAAGTCAGTTCAGCTTTTGGCAATGCTAAAGTGACGTTTAGACTGATGCTTCCCTTCTGTTCGTTTGGGTACCGTCTAAATATTCATTTTAGACTATGAGCCCTGTGAGGAGAGAGATTGTTTCTATCCTGCTCATTGCTCTGTCCCTAGTACCTGTCACTTTTTGAAACTTAATAGGCTCTCAATTAATGATTGAATAAAATCAGGGGGCTTCCCTGGTGGCGCAGTGGTTGAGAATCTGCCTGCCAATGCAGGGGACACGGGTTCGAGCCCTGGTCCGGGAAGATCCCACATGCCGTGGAGCAACTAGGCCCGTGAGCCACAACTACTGAGCCTGCGCGTCTGGAGCCTGTGCTCCGCAACAAGAGAGGCCGCGATAGTGAGAGGCCCGCGCACCGCCATGAAGAGTGGCCCCCACTTGCCACAACTAGAGAAAGCCCTCGCACAGAAACGAAGACCCAACACAGCCATAAATAAATAAATTAATTAATTAAAAAAAACCCAACAAACTGGTGAATTAAAAAAAAAATAAAAATAAAAAAATAAAATAAATCAGAGTCCTAGTTTTTCAACTCAAGAGTTCATTTAGAGAAGAATCTTGGGCACACTCAGATCTATGATCTCACAATACTCTGCAACTCCCCCCCACCCTCCCCAATCCAGTAGAGAAATGGCCACGAGTGGACTTATCAAAAGTGAGAACAGCAAGAACTCTGATCGACATTGCAGGTAGCCTGTCGTGTATGATCCTTAGTCTCAGGGTATTTTGAAAATCTGTAGCTGCAATTATATTGTTGCTAATTACCATCAGCCTTAAGGAAAGACTGACTAACCGACTCACTGGGCTGCCAGCCAAGGACTCTACCCAAAAATAAAGAGGTTTTATTTTCAGGCTACTTGAGGTTTATTACCCCTTCCTTTTCTCTATTACGTGAGTAACTAAAGATTTCACAATTATTTGATGGTCCGACTAGTAAAATTTTTAATAGTAAAACTGACTTCTCAGTTCTTAATATAAAACTGTTTCTCTGCTCTGCGCTTGCTAAAACTATTTCTGCTCAGTAAAAATAGCCTTATTTCTTTAGAAATCATAATGGTAAAAATGTTTATTAGTCAATTTTCAAATCTGGCCTTCTCTCTAGAAACGAATACTACGCAGCATTAGAGCCCCTTTTGAAAACGTGAGTGGCTCTGAAAAGAGCCTTTGGGTTTAACAGCACCTGGAAACATTTACTTGGAGCTGGTGTATTTGGTGACAGCCTTGGTACCCTCGGACACAGCGTGCTTGGCCAGCTCCCCGGGCAACAGAAGGCGTACGGCCGTCTGGATCTCCCTGGAGGTGATGGTCGAGCGTTTGTTGTAATGCGCCAAGCGCGACGCCTCGCCCGCGATACGCTCAAAGATGTCATTGACGAACGAGTTCATGATGCCCATGGCCTTGGACGAGATGCCAGTGTCCGGGTGCACCTGTTTCAGCACCTTGTACACGTACACAGAGTAGCTTTCCTTGCGGCTGCGCTTGCGCTTCTTACCATCTTTCTTCTGCGCCTTGGTCACCGCTTTCTTAGAACCCTTCTTGGAAGCAGGAGCAGATTTAGCCAGCTCAGGCATAGTGTAAAGTTACCAAACAGACAAAAACTGACAACACCTGTTACAATGTTGGCCTAGTTTTGTAGGGCTTCTATGCAAATAGGTGCTTAATCTATCTCAATTCCTGATTGGGTCAAATCAGCCAGTAGAAATCTTTTATGCAAATAAGGTGATTTCAAATCTGCTTTTTGATTGGTTGTTTAACTGGAACTAACACTAGATATCCCCACCCCCACCATCAGAAAAAATAACTTTCGTTTTCAAAATAGTGCAAAAAATTAATGTCTTGTCCGGAAGTATCTACTTGTGAGCCTTGTTTCTCTCTAGATCCGGACCTAAAGAGACAAACGCCCGATACAAATTTATGACTAGTTTTCTGCCAAAATTCAGTTACCGGTTTAGTGATTCTAGAAAACAGAACATAGAAATTAGCTAAATATATAAATATTTTCAAAATTATGCCATTGGCATTCCCAATTCGGCTTGATCAAAGTCGTCAACACTTAAGCTTTACCAAGAATTAAGGATCGTCACATTTCAACGGCGGTAGTATTTTCATGTTTCCTAGGAACAGTGTCTGGAAGTGATGCCAGCGTTTGTTGGAGGGCTGGGAATTATGTAATATGGTGCTTGCATTGCTAAAATAAAACGTTATTCAAAATCAGAACCTTTGATAAGTGACGAAACTGAACTCGATCAATTACAATCAAAACCGGAGTTTTTGAAAGGGCTCAGAACTCTGGAACGTTCATTTTCGTCTCTTCCCAAACTTAATTCCGAACAAGGGGATTAAAACAAAACCAATTAAGGTATATATAAAACATGTAACATACAGGGTGAATAAATGGCGGAGGACTTTAAGCGAGAAAATATAGAGCATACTGCAACAGATCTCGATTTTCTAAAGTGAGACCTGGTATCCAATCACAAGGCTTATCCAGTTACTTAATTCATGGCGCGGAATTTGAAGATTCGGACCAATCAGGAGGACTTCGCCTTTATAAATAAGAGCAAGAACAGTACGGCTTGTAGTTGTAGCAGTGTTTGCAATCCCTCATTATGGCTCGTACTAAGCAGACCGCTCGCAAGTCCACCGGCGGCAAGGCCCCGCGCAAGCAGCTGGCCACCAAGGCGGCCCGCAAGAGCGCGCCGGCCACGGGCGGCGTGAAGAAGCCGCACCGCTACCGGCCCGGCACGGTGGCCCTGCGCGAGATCCGCCGCTACCAGAAGTCCACGGAGCTGCTGATCCGCAAGCTGCCGTTCCAGCGGCTGGTGCGCGAGATCGCGCAGGATTTCAAGACCGACCTGCGCTTCCAGAGCTCGGCCGTGATGGCGCTGCAGGAGGCGTGCGAGGCCTACCTGGTGGGGCTCTTCGAGGACACCAACCTGTGTGCCATCCACGCCAAGCGCGTCACCATCATGCCCAAGGACATCCAGCTTGCTCGCCGCATCCGCGGGGAGAGGGCGTAAATTGGCTTTCTTAATCGAGTGATAACTAAAACCCAAAGGCTCTTTTCAGAGCCAATCACTTGCTCTATAAAAGGTGCGGTAGTACTTGGTCATTAAGAGCACAAATTTCGCGCAGTCCCGAGAGACCTTTGCGGAGAGAGTCTCGGAATTAAGCTCTTTAAAAAGCCTATGGTGTTTTATTTTTTGGGGGCGGGGGGTTTGTGTTGGGTCTTCAGTGCCGCATGTGGGCTTTCTCTAGTTGCGGCGAGCGGGAGCTACTCTTCGTTGTGGTGCGCGGGCTTCTCATTGCAGTGGCTTCTCTTGCAGAGCACGGGCTCTAGACCTTAAGTAGTTGCAGCACGTGGACTCAGTAGTTGCAGTGCGTGGGCTCAGCAGTTCTGGCACACAGGCTTAGATGCTCCGTGGCATGTGGGATCTTCCTGGACCAGGGCTCAAGCCCGTGTCCCCTGTATTGGCAGGCGGTCTTAACCACTGCACCACCAGGGAAGTCCTAAAAAGCCTGTTATTTTTAAGTTTCAGTGTAGGAACTGCCTCCACGGCTTTACTTGCACACCTCCGTTTGTCTTATTTTGTGTAGGTTTGGTACATTTAGGCGTGGCTAAACGCTTGGTCTACACCAGGGTGCCCTTGCTCACCAGAATTGTGAGGCCCAGCTCGCTAGCAACCACCAGGACCCTGTTGAGAATGGTCACGGATATACCACGACCACCCCTAAAACGGAGCCAAGGCTTAGGTTATTAGCTTTATCACCAAAGGGAAGACCTTGACAGCTCCTGAGAACTTGGTGGCGGTCTTTACCCACCAGGTCTTCTCTACAAAGGGCCAAAGCAACCAACAGGGGCAGCTGGGTGGGTCTCTGAGTAGGAAAAAATTGAATGAACTCGAATGCAGGAATCATGAGCCTTTCAGCAGACGCCATTAAAGGAGTCTTTTTCTGTTTTCCTAAATTCCCTATCTTAATCTTTAAATCAAATCTTATGAAAGTACCTCATATTTGTCAGTAAAACATGAAAATCAGCTGTAAGCTTGAGAGTTCTCTATTGCAGAAAATATTGTCTTCGCTTTCTTCTACAAAACAGCAGTGTTATACTATTCTGTATTGAAACGATATTCCCTTCTTGTGGAAGTAACAAATTCTTCACTATTTCTAAACTGGTAGCTGAAGGGAAAAAAGTAAGGAATTTTGTTCTGAAACTATACAGTCTGTTATTTGGAAATGTAGAAAGGTTGTTACTAATTGGGTTACTGTAGACCGTCTGGAAGGATTTTATGTCTATTCAAACACTTCAGCAAATTTCAGGTTCAAGATGGGTGAGGTATCCTTAACTACAAAATTGAGAGCCTTCTATTAATTTATTGTTTTTTAATGGGCTGTTTCCCCTTGAGGATCACTAAGGAAAAAGGTCAGGTGGTAAATTTAACAGAAACAAAGCTGTAAATAAATACACAGGCCAAGTTAGCCATTGTAAGTCCTAGAGGTTTTATAAAAGAAATCTTTGTTCTTGGAAGTCTGTCAGGCATTGAGACTCGGGTGCTGAGAACTGGGGAGCCTCCACCCATATAAAGAAAAAAGTTTAACTAATCATAATTTCAATAATGGAGTGTTAGATATTTGTAACGCTACATAAAGTCATTCCATATTAGAACGTACTTTCCCATATCCTGTACTTTCTTTGAGATTCTAGCACAGTAAGTTTTTTTTTTTTTTTTTTTTTTAGCACAGTAAGTTTTTTAATGTCTGTTTCTGTCTCACCAGATGGTGGATGTCGAGATATGAGGACCAAGGGGGCACAGAAAACACCTAGTTGTATTATTAAATCCATCAGAACATCTAGAACAGTCCTTTGACTAAAACAAACCCTCAGGAAATTATTTAGTCAAATTGGAATTTAAAATAAAAATTATTGAACAAACAGGAATTACCATTCAGTTTATTCCTGATTACAGAAGTAAAAGATTGATAGAGTTCATGTAACTTTAATACTATATAGTTTTACCACGTAGAAATAATCAACATTAATTGAGTGGTTGCATTACTGAGTTGGCCAGACGTCATGTATTAGTCTATGAAGTCTCCAAAATATAAGGTAAATTCAATAGTTCTCTACTAATATACATAATTTTTATTCTATTAGTTCTTTACAGATGAGGAAACTGAAACTAAGTTTTAGTTAAAAAGGATAGAGCTAAAACTTTTCCCCTTTGGCATTGCTATAATAAACAATAGCATCAGTATGATCCTCAACAGTTACCCCTGAGGCTTTACTCCTTGGAAGAGCTGTCATAGGAAGACTGATATGTTTATCTTAATATTTTCATAATACGTTAAAGGAAATGGGTGGATTTTGAAAATGTACAGGATCATATAAAACTGTGTTCTATTATACTACAATTATTACAGCCAATGGCACAGAAATATAATTGATGAACAGCAATAAAAATATAACATTAACTTGGACAATTTTTAGCCTTTCTGTCCATCATCCAAACAATGATCTTGATTGTTAAGACACATACACGCACACACACTTTTTTTTTTAATCTTAAAGGCATACATTGAAATGGTAGTGTTTAACATGAGATTTTTTTAATGAATTTTGATTTTCTTGGGGAAATATCACAAATCTAAATCATGTCACATTTTATTTGTACCTGTTGGAAAATTAAGTTGTATAACCATTTCAGGCTTGCCTGGTTGCCTATAAGTACATGTAATTTAAAAACAAACAAGTATATAATCTCTGAATGACCAGTAGCTTTATTTTATGGAATTGATAGCTAAAAATCAAGATAATTCAGAAATGCCATTTTATTCTTTTGCCACATCCTGCCTACCCCATATGTACACAGGTAAATATTGATATTTTACATCTGAAGACTTTTATACTGCAAAGGTGTTTTTTTTTTTTTTTTTTCAGTAGCCCCAACACCTTGGATGGCATACCTCAGAAAGTAAGGGAGCTAGTGCCTAAGTCAAGCCATGAGGAGGGTCATAGAAGGGGCAGAGATTTATTACACTTAGCTTTCCACAGAAAAACAGAAAATCACTGAATCTGATTATTATGGGGATAATTCCACCCATTTGACAGGATTTTAAAGCTCAGTCAATTAAAACACACCTAGAGTAGTGGGAAAACAAGATAAAGAAGACTAATGCCCTAGGGTTTAGTTTAATGACAGAAAAGAATAGATGCATTATAAATTTTCCATTGATAATAATGGTACCCAATTATTGTCATCAAAGCACATTATCAGAGAAACTAGATTTTTCTAATTAGGGGAATTTATTCATGGAGTTGGAACTTGAGATGAAATTGGAAAGATTCTCCCAGGTAGAAGGAGAGAAGGAATTGCAGATGAGTAAAGTTGTTCAAAAAACAAAAAATAAACAACAACAAAAAGGAATAGAAAGGTAAATTTGAGTTATTAGTGCTGGTTAGTGTGAGCAGAAAGTATCATTATGAAAAAAGGCTATAAAGTTCTCACTTGAACCTAAGGCAAGAGTGACAATTTTTATAAGACAGAATGACCAGAATTTAGGAATTAGGGGCTGGAGAAACTGGTTAGGAAGAACCAGTTAGGAAGAAACTGGTTAGGATACTGGTTAAGAAACATGGAATCATCCAGGTATGAGAGGATAAGGAGAGAATGTGAGAGGGGAGAAACTGTCAGTTACTGAAACTTATTTAAACATCTACCTGATTTAGTGACTGAGTGACATGAGTAATCAAGGCCTCCACACAGTGACATGAGTTCCATCTGCCTCCTCCAGTTACAAGGAGTCAGGCAATTACTAAGTAGAAGGGAGAAAGTAGTGACTTCAGCCTGGCCCCCAAAATTACTTTTGGCTTAGACCTATGCCATATGCATAAGTACCCTCCTGCAGCTAAGAAAATATGAACATGCCTTCACACCTTCCATGCTAAGACGTCCTTTTGTCTTTCTTTCTTTCTTTTTTTTTTTTTTTGGTATATTTTGGAGACAACTACTCACACAGGCTCCTGCTTGATATTTGCCGTCTTTAAGTGTAGATCTATTGAGTTTTTCTAAACCTGGGGTTTTGCCACTGTGATTGACAGACCACCTTTGTTCAGCAAAAGAACATCAGAAATCCAAGGATGAGTGTTTCAGGAGACCCTCCTAGGGATGTGGTTTACTGATGAAATACAGGGACTAGGAATAAGCTTCCTGATCCCTCATCATCCTGCTGCAGAATATCAAGACCATCCCAAGATGTTCATTTTAACCTGCTTTAACTGCAACAAAAATTTTGGGAGATGGAGTAAGAGTTAAACAAGTTCTGATTTCCTTGTAAATTAGAAACTGTCCCAAGGAAAGGAATATGAATATTAACTTACATAAACCAGTGTAAAACTAGAAGAGCATTGATTGAATCGTGTTTAATCCCTTCTGGTGCATTCCAAAGGGATTGTGAATTGGGTAGCTCACAAAGGGCCTAAAATAGAAATACATGAATGTTATGTTTTTCTGGATGAGCCTAAAAAGGAAATAGAGAACTCTACTCCTTTTCCAGTTGACATAATAGATGAGGAGCAGTGCTCAGAAAATGACACTAGGAATAAAGAAACTCGTGTTTGAGACCCAGGTCCATCATTTATTGACAAGGTGATTCTGGCCATTTCATCTTTCTAAGCCACAGTTTTCTTAACTTTAAAACAAGTAGCTTAGGGAATTCCCTGGCAGTCCAGTGGTTAGGACTTTCACTGCCATGGACTGGGTTCAATCCCTGGTTGGGGAACTAAGATCCCGCAAGCCACGCAGTGCAGTCTAATAATAATCAAGCAGCTTAGCTATACCTACTGCAAATGCTTTATAGTGAGGCAGGCATAGAAGTGGTTTGTAAAATGTAACGAACTACAGAGATACTATATAGTAACCACTCTTGTTGAATGTCACATTCCTACATAATACTTATTTCTCATCACTCATAATCAAAAGCCAAACTCTCTCATTCTGGGTATTAAAGACCTCACAGGTCTCTTCCCTCTTATCTTTCCCCCTTGATGCAATCTCTTATTTTCAAAAAGATTCTTCTGAGTAACCATTTCACATCTTCCCATTTATCCAAATCACCTTCTCAACCAAACCAGTCTTCTAAGAGGAGGGTTTTTTGGCCCTTTCTAGAAAGAAGAAAGTATGGAATACAGTTGTGATGGGGAAAAGATGAACTCCTGCTTAGAAAAGCTAGAAAGGTAATCACAGGCTACCTCCTTTTTTTTTTTTTTAAAGAAAGTTTAAATAGTAAAATTTAATAAACTATTAACCAGTAAGTTGTGTGTGTGTGTGTATGTGTAGCTGGGGGCGGGGGGCGGGGGCCGCTGGATATGTTGTAAACAAAGAAATAAGACGAAGTCTTTCAACCATGAGGTATTTGCCACTGAAGATCTGCTCAGGGACTCATGACTTGTTTTGTATAGTGGACTCTATGGATAGTCTGGAGAAACCTATAAACAAATATCTTCTCAATACAATGTTTTAAAATACTTAAAGCATACAGGATAAGAAAATTAGCCACATTAAAATACAGCTGTCAAAATGTATTTCTTTTACGTAAAATGTGTTTCATTAGTCACATCAAATAACAAGGAGCAACAGGTGGAATAACAAATGTCAGTTTCAAGGAACAGGTAAATTTTATTACAAGATATCTGCAATATCTTCAAAGTGATCCAAAAACATCTGTGATGGCCACTGTTGAAAAAGTCAGAGGCACTGCATAATCCATTGTGATTAGCTGCCTACAGATATACTTGAAGGAAATGCTTAGCTGCATTTAGAATTTGGTAAAATAAAGATGTAATTTTTCCCCATCCATGTTTACAACCCCCTAATGGTCTGCAGAACTCATATTTTGGTCAAGATTTGCCAGTAAAATCGAGTGGCCTTCCCCAGAAATTAAAATAACAACAACAACAAAAACAGGGATGAAGGGGAAATGATGTAATATCAGGTCAACCCATCTTCCTAGAGCCATTTATTTTGCCCTGGTTACTCCAGCTCCAGGAGCTCTCTAAGCAATCTCGTTGCCTTTATCAACGGTTTTTATTTGTTTCTGCCTCCCTGTTTATCACCAAAAGATATTAGACCACCTACCCAGCTCCCTGGGTCTTGTCAACATCTGAGGCGGAAAAAATCTGGCAAAGAAAAGGGTAAATTATAAACCGCCAGGGGTAGCTTACTTTTTTACTATCCCTTGGTGTCAGGGTGGTAGCAACATTATGCAGATTTAGGCAGAATAACAATAGCATGAATACTCCCCCCAAATAGGACTACATTCATCAAGCGGAATAATCCAAGCTTTTCAACTGCTTCAAAGTATGTATCAATACAAGTCAATATCTCAATCTCTAATTGGTGCAGTATTTTCTCCTGGAGCCCATGCAAGTAACTCCAGAACTGCGTTCTGATTGGCTAACTCTCTGAGTAGCCTCTACAAACCAATGGGAATGGAAATTTTAGAAACATCTAGAGACTACAATAACCTCTTCCTCAAGCTGCAGTATTTCTTTCCTAACATGTCTGGACGAGAAAAACAGGGCGGCAAAGCGCGAGCAAAGGCCAAGACTCGCTCCTCGCGGGGCGGGCTCCAGTTCCCCGTGGGCCGAGTCCACGGCCTGCTTCGCAAGGGTAACTATGCCGAGTGGGTCGGGGCCGGCGCGCCGGTGTACCTGGCGGCGGTGCTGGAGTACCTGACGGCCGAGATCCTGGAGCTGGCGGGCAACGCGGCCCGCGCATCATCCCGCGTCACCGGCAGCTGGCCATCCGCAACGACGAGGAGTTTAACAAGCTGCTGGGCAAAGTCACCATCTTTCAGAGCGGCGTCCTGCTGCCTAAGAAGACCGAGAGCCACCACAGGGCCAAGGGCAAGTGAATCTGCCGCAAAGGCTCTTTTGAGAGCCACTAAACTCTCCTTAGAGGACTGTGATCACAACATTCGGATAGTTCTGAACGTGGCGGTGCGCGCGCACCCTGACGCACAGCCAATCACATTAGGGCGGCAAGTTTAAAAAAATAAGCTGCTTAAGTTTAAAAAAGAATTACCTTATTACAAGGCTTGTTGTATTACCTACGGAGACACATATCCGGTTAAGCTCTTTACCTGAAATTAGTGGGTGGCTCTGAAAAGAGCCGTTGAGATTTTCGAAGTAGGACGTCCCGCTACCGATTTACTTCTTCTTGGAGACCGCCTTCTTGGCCTTTGTAGCCTTAGGCTTGGCAGCTTTAGGCTTGGCTGCCTTGGGCTTGGGGGCTTTGGCCTTGGCCGGACTCTTAGCCGCCTTCTTCGGCTTGGCTGCCTTCCCCTTTTTCGGGCTCTTAGCCACTTTCTTGGCCCCAGCAGCCACCCCTGGTTTCTTGGCTTTCTTGGGGGTCTTCTTAGCGGCTTTCTTGGGGGTGGCCGCGCCCGTGGCCTTCTTGGGCTTCTTAGCTGCCCCAGCAACCTTCTTGGACTTGGCCGCACCCGCCTTCTTAGCCTTGGGCTTGGTTTCCCCGGTGGCCGCCTTTTTGTTGAGCCTGAAGGAACCTGAGGCGCCAGTGCCCTTGGTCTGCACCAGGGTGCCCTTGCTCACCAAGTTCTTGAGACCCAACTTGATACGGCTGTTGTTCTTCTCCACGTCATAACCAGCGACCGCCAGCGCTTTCTTCAGCGCGGCCAAGGACACGCCGCTGCGCTCTTTGGAGGCGGCGACAGCCTTGGTGATGAGCTCGGACACCGGGGGCCCGGACGCCTTGCGTTTTCCAGCAGCTGCGCCCGTTTTCTTCGTCTTCTTCTTAACAGGTGTTTTCTCTGTAGGTGCGGGAAGAGTAGGAGCAACTGGAGCAGTCTCCGACATTTTTCTGTTTAGCCAGGAAAGACAAAAAGTAACCTTAAACTGTCAGAACGGCGTGTCCTGGGCGCCGCCGGCTGGGGGTTTATATAGAGAGTCGCTGCGTGATGATTGGTTGCCTGTTCGGTGCGCCGCGCTGCTACGAAGGGCTCCTCGGCTCTGCCGAATGGCTGTGTTTTTTGCCCCTTAAAAAAGAAGAAAAATATAAGAAGTCTGGGCACGAAATAATTAGGGATTTGGGGAAAACTGATCTGAGACTCTTCAGGCTTCATTCCTGCCTTATTTGCTATACCTAGTTTCAAAGCCGGCCCCCTGAACCTTTCCTGATTCCCCCAACTCTCTTGGAAACTTCGGTCAAATTGAGACAACTTTCAGATTTTCCTTAAAATTACTAGTTCTCTCTGCTTCCTTTGCAAATCTTTCTTCCAGGGCATTGTCATACACACTGTTTTCTTTTCAACCTTATATAAATAACCTCATTTTTACTCAAATATACAAGGAAAATCGGTTTTTTCGCGGGAGCAATAGCACAGTTCTCCTGCAACTTGTTTGCTCTAAGCACTGGGAATTGGCACTGGGGTAGAAAATTCTACGTACAAGATGAATAACTATTTTATAAAAGATAGATTTTAAAAAAAAGTATTTGAGTGACCAGTGTGTAAACTGGGTTTGCTCCCAGTGTTTCGGTGATTTAAACATTTTTGGAAGGATGGGGTGTGAGGCTGCTCCATTTATTTTCTAGATAAACAGCTCCAAATAGAGTCACCAACCTTCTCTAAAAATTAGTATAATAGATTTTTCTGACCTAGAATGGGCATTAGAGATCAATCACACCATCTATAAAGAAGAAAAGTGAATCATGAAGCAATAGATTGGCAGTTCTACATCATTTTACCAGCTCTGAGCTCAAGAACTCTGTAAGATCACGGGGGTTAAAATTGTAAATTGCCTAATGATATTCCATCCATAAGATTTTTTTCCTCCAATATTTAGCACAGAATTATGTACATATTTCCTATATTTCAAAATGATACTTAAAATACAAATTTAACTTTTTTCAACATTGCAAATAGGGACACAGAGGACTAGAAAGTAAAAAAAAATTCTCATTAAACTCACTTTCTGAATCTTCATAAGTTTCCTTGGGATTTTTACTAACAAAATATGAACCAGGCTATCATGACCTAAATTAATTGGCTGAATGTGTCCACTAAGGAGTTGAATAAACATTTCATAGCAAACATGACTGATTTACTACTCCATCTCTTTGTAACACAGAGAGCTAATGGAATTCGATAAATATTGGATAATTAAGCACAAAATTAATATCCACCAAATAATCAGATACTGAAATTAAGCCTCATGCTTGTCAAAATAAATAAACAAGAAAAGTATTTTGGTGTTGTGTTTTTTTTAATAAATACCCCTACTTCCAAAAATCTGTTTATTCTACATTCAATAGTGACCTGAGAATTTTCTCATATAACTCCAAGACAGGATAATCAACTTAAAAGATGTCATCTCTCTGCACTGAACTAATTCCATAAAAATGACTTGGCTTGTTTTTAAATAGTCATTATTGGCTGGCACTGTCTGAAACTAAGTCTCTGGGACTTGAGACCATGTTATATACCAATTACAAATACGGTGTATAAAGAGGGAAGCTTATAGGATTGGATCTAGAACATTCCAATTTTCCCAGGGAAGGCATTTTACATCTGTCTGGAGGATGGGGCTACTTGTCATCCTCAATATCATCACTGTCAATAGCAATAGTAACAAACATATACACCCTTTTCCTTTTCAGCCCAGAGCCTAATACTATCTAGACCTAAAGATAAAATTAAAATTCAGATTTTTAAACCCTTACCATTTTGGTGATCATTGTAGTCATGATATCAGTTGTTGAATACTTGTTGGAATTGTTCCCTAAGTTGTATGTACTCAATTTAAGATAGGTGAAAAGTTCTTCCTACAGCAGATGCCACCATTTCTTTCTTGTGCAACTGTTACTGGTTCCCATGGCTATTTAGGTTCCAAATAAGTGAGAAGACATTGGGGCTCAGGGTCATTTGCTTAATTGTTTATAGGTAATCTCTGCCCTTCCTGGAGGGCAATAACTGAGGCTTGATTTCACCTGAAAAGTTCTTCCTTAGCTGTGTATAGGAGGATGGAGCTGTGCTGTGTGTAGGTACTGTTATCTCTTGAGATCCAGGTATTACGCTCTCTCTAACTGTAGCATGGACAAGGTTCTTGAAAGCTGGATCACCCTATGGGACTATAAAGCTGAAAAGTTTCACCTATTACTTGGTAGCCCACAAAAAAGTTGTCTGTATTACTTCTGAATCCTAAATCTGTATATATTCTAAAACCATGGATTTTTTGCTAGACTAAGACTTGAACTATTTTTACTTTATAGATGTAAAAAATAAATAAGAAAAACTAAAGTTAAACAAGTGATGGATGTCTCACGACTTCATGTTCTCTCAATTTTGGTGTCAAATCCCCACTCACCATAGTAAATGACTGTGAAAGAGATAGGTAGGGCTCACCAGGGCAATCCACAGGGGCTGTACTTAAGTGTTCCAAAATTCAGTAAATTTCAAACATTTAAGGAGAAGAGTGACTATGTTGACTAAATATCAAAAAGGCCAAATTAAAAATAAGGGCTAGAGAGCAAATAGAGCATTGTGTTACAATGTAATGTGTTCAGAAGGGTAATGAGAAATCACATCTATTTTAATTTCCTATCAGATGGTCTCACCTGAGGACACTCTACCACTTGAAACTCCCCTTCAAGCACAACTATATATCAATATTATTCATTTTATTTCCTAAAAAGGACACTACTACTCTCAAACTTCCACTTTCCTTTTTACATGTCCCTCTGTGTATCTGTAATATCTGGTACACACAGAAGATGACTAATTTCTATTATACCTCAAAAATACTCCAATCCTCATTTCCTGCAGCAAGCCTCATTCTCAGATACCTACCACACTCTCTTTCCCAGTCTGGACTAGAAGTTCTCCAGAAGAAGTTCTCTATCACAATACAGCCCAATGCAACCTATTGCAATGATGGAAATGTTCCGTATCTGCACTGTAGAACAGAAAACAACTATACTTGCCTGTGATTATTGAGCAGTTACCTAAAGGTAGTTAGAGTGACCGAAAAAATTAATTTTAAATTTTATTTAATTTTAATTAACTTAAATTTAAATGAGCATATGTGGCTAGTGGCTAATATAATATAGCAAAGCACAACTCTAAAACAATTCTTCTCAAACTTGAATGAGCAAACTACTCACTTGAGGATCTTAAAAATGTCCTATCAATTCAGTAGATTTGGGGTTGGTCCTGAAATTCTGTATGTCTAACAAGCTCCCAGGTGATGCTGATGTTGCTGGGATACGGCTGCTCCACCCATCACTACCAGGATGAATCTAGGAGGATGCTGGGTTGATTATATGGCCTCTCACCCCGAGTTTACTTTTCTCTTCCTTCTGCTAGAGTGTGAGTTCTTTAAAAGAATGTGTGATTGTCTTTGTAAACCTGGTATTTGTACACCATTCTTGGCGTATAGTAGACCCTAAATTATTGAATGAATGCATGCAATGAATCAATGATTTTTGTTTAGTGCCTTTCTCAAAAAGGAGAGCAGGGGAGATCATAATGTCTAAATCCACAGGTAACTGCACCTGAAATGAATCTCAAAAAGTCTGTGACTCAAGGAAGTTAATAATCCTCTGACCGCCTATATGGTAAGCACCAGCAGAGAAGGCTTTTTTTTTTTTTTAAATCACCTCTGTAGTTACATAGAAGGCACTCAATGTGAATCTGTGGACTGTGAGTAATGTTGGCATTTGTCTATTAAACATATCAATACTTATTTGTGTGTAGAACTTCAGTTCCCCTTTTTACTTGGACAGTATTTCACTCTAGTTATTTTTTAAAAATTCTGTTAATTTGCAAACTTATTCATCGTGATGTATCTTCAATGCTTTAATGACATAGCTTGGTGGTAGGTGGCAAGGACATAAGACCACAGAATCAGAAGGCCTCAGTTCTAACCCCAACAATACCACTTATTAGAACAGGATTAGGTCTTCAATCCTGGGATTCTTCATCCTCACAATGTAAATAGTGCTTTATAAATTGGGGAGAAAAGAGCGGAAATTCATTTAACGTTGGCTCCCCTTCCTGGACCTCCCTCTTTATCAGGAATGCTGAAAAACGATGGTTATGTAAACGCTTTGCCAAACGGAAACGTTCAGGATAAGCCAAACTTAGTATTACTAGAGTTTTTAAGAATACTTACTTTTTTAAAAGTATCTTCATGTTTTCAAATTAATTTTATTCTGCTTTCTCTCCCTTTTGTAGACAAATGTGGCGGTACTGCCTCTTTTTGGTAAATAACAAAAGTGGTGAGGAGACTTGTACAATATTAATTGAGAAAACCCACAGGCACACGACTAGAGTCCACAAAACCAGCGACTCTGGACCCCAACCAGGAAACAGGAAACAGATACTGAGTCGCATTTCCCCGCCCCCTTCCCTGCTAGGCAATAGCAGACGGCCAGTGAGGAGGGGAAGAGGCGGGGGCAGAGGTCTCGTTCCCGCCCCCGCCGTTTCAGTTTCCTAATAGGTCCGTAAAACTGATATATAAGAGGCTGCAGGCCACTGTCAGGCGCTGTAAGAGTTTAGTAGTCGTTGCTAGGGATGTCTGGCCGAGGCAAGGGTGGGAAGGGTCTGGGGAAGGGGGGTGCCAAGCGTCATCGTAAAGTTCTCCGTGATAACATCCAGGGCATCACCAAGCCTGCTATCCGCCGCCTGGCCCGGCGTGGTGGAGTGAAGCGTATTTCTGGTCTCATCTACGAGGAGACCCGCGGGGTGCTGAAGGTGTTCTTGGAGAATGTCATTCGCGACGCTGTCACCTACACCGAGCACGCCAAGCGCAAGACTGTCACCGCTATGGACGTGGTTTACGCGCTCAAACGCCAGGGACGCACTCTGTATGGTTTCGGCGGCTAAGTTTCTACGCGGTCTTCGGCTGTAAAGCTTTTGTTTACTCACAAAAGGCCCTTCTCAGGGCCACCCACTTGGTCATATGAAGGGCTGTTATCTAACACAAAGGAAAATCAAAGGTAATATTTGATGCTTTATATTAATACTGGGTGCCGATTTTAATTAAGGCAGTCACTCTTTCTTTGTAGGCCCCGGCTGTCGCGTTTTTTTGGTCTTTTCCGAGTTAGACATCATCTCAAGATGGCGGCTCTCAGACATGCCAAAAACAAAATCTCGTGCAGTAGAACTGCTGGAGTTTTTACTCAGATTCAACAGAAGTGAATTGCATTTGACGTGGCATCAGTTTTCTAATTTCAGCATGTTTGAGTTTGTTTTACTCCGAAAACATTAAAATTAACTTGTCCAGAGTGTCCCAATGACCCAGCATCTACTGTCCTGAAGAGGGCACCTGGGGCCTTTAAGCAGCCTTCTTCCTACAGAAAACGTTGCAGATAGCTCTGGATAGATAGAGCCATAGTTAGTGAACTCAAATCGGGTGGAAGAGACATTATAAAGTTTTGTCTTATCTAGTGTACTCCTGAGTACGCGTTGGAACTCTAACATGACTAAGAGATCAGCAATCTTAATGCTTTGTTTACAAAATGTTGATAATGCGACAAATTCTTTCATATGGCCATCCCACCTCTGACTGCATTCTTACCTCTCCATTTTCCCACCAGGCGGAAGAGATGCTCTTCAGGCCTTCTCATGCTCACCCTGCCACCTGTGTTCTAAATCTTTCACTCCCAGAAGCTTTGTGTTTGTGTCAGTGAAAACATACCCAGAGACAGTTTCATTCTGTCCCTGTTATCTTAAGATAGTTATTAATGGAGCCAACTTCCACTATCAATAACTTATTTGCACAATAAATTAGTTGGTCATCCTGATCTAATCATAGTGATATCCCAGCTTAAAATTTTATTCCTGTTTCTACTGGCTCCTTCCCATCCACATATAAATATGTTTCAGTGTCTCTCAATTTAATCCATACCTCTACCAATTACTAGATCCTTCCCATTTATCAAATCTCCAAGCCTTGGGTAATCTGGAGTCACTATCCTCATGTCTTTTCATGATTATATGACTTCTTCACAAATCACTCACTAAATATATCCTTGGCATAGTTACCAGTGACCTTCGAATGGCCAAAACCACGCACATCTGACGCTATTTATTACTCCTGCCTTCACAATCTTCTCACAGTGTTTTGTGGTACCTTTCTTCCTAACCCGGATCCTATTGTTCTCCATGATCCTTCTCAGTTTGCTTCTTTGGGTCCTATTCCTCTGTTCTGTGGTTCCACTCAATTAACAAACTCTTGTTCTCCATTATCAGTTCATAGATCCTCCTTGAGCCGTCTCTTCCAGAGTGTGCCATAAATGGTGAGACATCTTTGCACCCCAAAAATTGAATATCAGCTGAAATGGAGCAGAATATGCCACCCCAAAATATGCCACTTTGGCATAAGGATTTTTTTGAGCTAAGGCGCTTGAAAACCAGCTAATGCAAGAATGGGGCTCTGATCTCCCCTTTTCTTCTCGAAAGCAGATAATTATCCCATGTGAAAGGTGCCATCCCTATACCAGGAGGAAATGAACATTCTTATCACCAGAAATGGGGAGTCCCGGATGAGAGAATCTATACAAACAGACCTTGTTAAAATAATCCTTATCTTCTTTTAGTCTCCCCATATATTTTAGTTGCTATTTCACAATTACTACTCTTTGTTCAACCTAGTATATAAGCACTTAGGCTTAACTGCTTTTTGGGTCTTCATTTTCCTGTGAAGACTCCCATGTACATGTAAAAAGATTAAATAAAATGTGTGTGCTTTTCTCATGTTAATCTGTTTTATGTCAACTTAATTCTCAGGCCCAGCTAGAGACCCTAAAAGGGTAGGGGAAAGTTTTGTTTCTCCTATATAGCTTTCTAATCCCTATAGTGGCCTGACAGGTCTCTCTACCTGCATTATTCCCAATCTACAATTACTCTCTCCCACTGCAGAAATCTGAGTGAGTTGCAAATTTCATCATGCCATGTAGGAAAAAAGAGAGAGAGAGAGAGAAAGAGAGATTCTGAGGCTGGACAGCCTAACATTTATTCCAGGCCTGATAGTGCCACCAAGAGGGGCAGACAGCTATTGAGGATCTCCCTGGAATAAAATGCTGCACTGGCACCCTCTCTCTCTCCCCCACCCCTTCTCCTCCTCCTCCTCCCCCTCCCTCTCCACCTCGCTGCCTTCTCCTTCTTTCTTCTTCTCCTTCTCCTTCTCCTTCTCCTTCTCCTTCTCCTTCTTCTTCTTCTTCTTCTTCTTCTTCTTCTTCTCCTTCTTCTTCACTTTGTGTCAGAGTTTGTGAAGAGTCTGGGATCTTACCCTAGTTACAAGATAATAAGATAACCTGTAAGTCTTTCATGGCTGCTGGCAGTAGACACAACACTCCTAGGTCAGAGACAAGAGGCTTTATTACAGCACAGCACAGCAAGCAGCAATTTTGCATTGGATCCCCTTGTCCACCAAGTCCCACAGGGGCGACCTGGAGGAGCCCAGGCGGATACTGCACACACAGTGGGTTTGCATCACAGCCACGGTACAGCTTGGGGGATTGAACTGAGTGTACTAAGCAAATTTGCTCTTTGTCTGGGGACAGCCGCTACCCCATTCTTTAAGGTTCCTCAACCCTGATAAATGGCATTCTTGGCACACCCAGTAAGAACCCTCAGGGCCCGTGGCAGATTGCCTCTGCCAACGCTGGGTTTGAAGGCTACACAATAAGGGTGTAATTGTGTTTTGCCCCAAATTAGTGTATCCTCCTTGAATTTTCAGTCTATGCATTGAAATATGAGTGACACCAGGAAAGAAGAAAGCTTAGCCCTAACTTCCAGTAATTTATAGCTTGGTTGAACCAGAAGGTTAAACAAAAACAATTAGAAAAAATAAAGATAGACTATATTCAAGTAGGAACACTGATGGTCAGAAATTTCATTGTTAGAGCCCTTTGCAGGCAAGGGAACGATGAGGATATGAGGAAGAAGGTCATATTGTAACCGAAAGTGGGGTCTGGCTGCTTGCTGCTCAGAAGCCAATAAAGAGGCAAGGTTGGTAGAAAGGAAAGTTTGCTTTATTTTGGATGCCAGCAACTGGGGCGGGGGGAGGGGGAGGGTGAACGCCTGTCCAAAGGCTGACTCCCCCCCACTGACAATCAGTGGGCAAGAGCTTTTCCAGGCTGAGGGAGGGCGCTACATGCAGAAACAGTACAGTCAGCTCTCACAGGCATCTTGAAATTGGTCATGTGGTGGTCTGACCAGCATCATCTTGATTATTAAGTACAGTTAGTCTTTACTTCCAGGGTCGGTTTGTTCCCATTTCTTTGAGGCCATTTCTCGGATTTGTGGCAGCTTATGTCATGCCTACAGTCTGGTCATCATGTAGTTAACTTCTTCCACCTGGCGGGGGTTTCAGTACCTACAAGACAGCTTACAGGACGTGGCTCAGAATATTATCTACAGCCCTTGAGGAGGAACTAAAGGTCCTTGACTATGCTTAAGGACTAAACTATTATTATTTGGTCTTCTTTGACAGTTTTCCTTTGTTTCTGTATTTTCTCACTTCTCTGATTAAACGTATTCTTTGGCTAAAGTCTTTCCACAGACAAAAGTCAGGCTGAGGACCTGGGGGGGAGGGGGGTGGGCAAGAACCATAGGGTCCTGCCCCGTTTCAACATGACAGCCGGGCCCAGAAGGAGTAGCAGGTATTTGGCTGAGGAAAGAGCAGGGAAGAGTGAGGGGAGAGGAGGCAGGTGTAAGGGGGGTTCACTATGTTACTGAAGAGTGCTCAGTTCTGCGAAGGACTGAGTATACATTAAGTTACGTCTAAGTATACGTTAGACTCAGAGACTAAACGTGTGCTGAACACAGAGAGGATGGGATTGAAGGACCAAGTAGGCACCACACATTCATGAGGCACATAAAATTCTCAGTATCTGTGAGGCATCTCATACTTTATATCTTAAGTCAGCCACCCACTTGACCTCTGTCCATAGGATGCAGACAAAACCCATTGGTGAGTGACAACTATAGACCAAGCAAATATACCCCTGGATGTTTAATAGAGCAACTGTGTGTGATTGGCCCAGCTACCTTCCACCTGCTCAGTCCCCTTGTTCAACTTAACTCTGGTCCTCAGAAGCCCATCATCAGGAAGGAAGGCTGATGTGGCAGAGAGCAAAGATTATATGAACATTGTGTAAATAACAGGATTCATCTAGTGAGGACCTTCCACTTGCTTGTCTTATCCTAAGTATGCTGTGCTGTCCATCTATTTCCCTATGCTTTTTCCAACATGGTTTAAATTGATTAAAATTTCTAAGAATTTTAATTTGGTCTGTGAGCCTTTCTGCTCTGTGACCTCTGGGAAAGTTGCCTGGTAGTGTGCTTGGAGGTGAAGGGTGGCAGAATATGTCACCCTAAAATATGCCACTTTGGTTTGCGTTATTTTGAGCTAAAGGCACTTGAAAAACAGCAGGTGCAAAAGAGCACTCTGACCTATTTTCCGTCTAAAAACAGGAAATCAAACTCCCATATGGAAGATTCCCTCCCTGTACCAGGAAGAAAATAGCATTCTTATCACCAGATAGGAAGCTTAAAGCAGAAAGAACTCTGCATTGTTAAACTAGCCCTTATCTTCCTAGTTCCTTTTCTACCATTAACTATCCTAGCCCAAGCTCCTTTGTCTTGTCACATTTTCATAGTTTAGTTTAATTTAGTATATATATATAAGCCATGTAAGAGCTGTACTCTAGTGTCTGTGGAGACACCCCAAATATTTCTACTCAAAGAACTCATGACCCTTTACTTACCAGCTGCGTGTCCACATTTAGCCACTAGCCACCTGTTGGTCCTCAGAGTTAATCTATACAACAGCAACAGCGATAGTAACACCTCCAGCATTGTGAAAACACCTTAGGGACTGAAGACCCAACTATGGCTAAGCAACGTTTTTGTGCTTCATTTCTCCCATCTGTACCGAACTACCCTACATGCTACCAAATGGTAAGTGTAAGCTCTTTCATAGAAAGAGTAGGTGGCCCTGAAAAGGGCCTTTTAACTTTGCTACAGAAAAGAAAAACCTTACAAAGCTCAATCTTAGCCGCCGAAGCCATAGAGAGTGCGTCCCTGGCGCTTGAGCGCGTAGACCACGTCCATGGCAGTGACAGTCTTGCGCTTGGCGTGCTCGGTGTAGGTGACGGCGTCCCGGATCACGTTCTCCAGGAACACCTTCAGCACCCCACGGGTCTCCTCATAGATGAGACCGGAAATGCGCTTCACCCCGCCACGCCGGGCCAGGCGGCGGATGGCAGGTTTGGTGATGCCCTGGATGTTATCACGCAGAACCTTGCGGTGACGCTTGGCTCCTCCTTTCCCCAGGCCTTTCCCGCCCTTGCCGCGTCCAGACATGCTAGAGAAAAACTAAACACAGCAGCTGAGTGAGTCTAACGCTAACAACCTGCAGCCCATTATGTAGCGATTGTGCGGACCTTTGTGAAAACTGAAAGACCAGAAAGGCGGGAAACCGTACTGAGTCCCCGCCCCTTGCTTCTAAGACCTGAAGTGAACAGGCGCTAGGGCGTTTTACTGGTATTCAGAAAATAAGAATCTTTAAACAGAAGCATCAAACGTATACACAAAGGGAATTGCCTCGTTTAAGTATGTTTGTATGTGTTTAAAGATTTATCCATTCCATATATTCTTGGATCTTTGCCACTGGCCTTTAAGCCCAAATTCCCAAAACAAATTTATAAATATATTGACAAGCAACCACGCCAGGCTTTGGGCTTGGAATCCATGAGCAAGCTGTTCTCAAACTGTATTATCGGGCATGTTTATTAATCTATCTGAGACTCAGTGGCCTTATCCATAAAATAGGATCAATACTATGGATAATGGAGTTATTGTAAACAAAATAGCATCTAGTTCGTGAACAATAAATTTCTATCGCCCTGGACTTTGTTCTTAAAAACAAAGTATTTATAATACCGACAGGCCTAAGACACATGGAAAGATTTCAGAACATTTCTAATATAACACCAGTTTGTACAGTGTGCTTTCACTTATACAGAGTAAGCATATAAATTTGAACAGTGAAGGATTGCAGAGGAAAAGAATGTAAATTGTCAGGGGCTAATAATACCCTATTCTTATATAGAGGACAGAGGGTGGAGGGGTGATTGTCCTTTCCTGTGGTTGGTGCATGGAACTCATGCAAAGCTATCATAAATGCCAATGTTAGGCAAAGAGATTTTATGCAAGTGCCAGAAGTAAAAATGTAATCTTTCCTAGATTTTTATATTATTTAAAAAAAATTGTCGAGCACATGGGAGCACTATGATTTAAATGATGTCCTTGGAATAAATAGAATGTTCAAAATAAGAGATTATTTTTACTTCACACTATGATATACCAAGCACACTGTCCTAAGATCTGAGCAGTAGCTCAACCAAATTACCCCATCAGTAAATTTGAGATTACAAATATCAAATTTCAAAACTCAATTTACTTTTGAGGTAGTGGCAGCAATAGCTAAAAAATCACACACCAACATAAACGAACCAAACTTCTGTTCAATGGACATCACTAGAACAATTCATCACTAGAACAGCCAGAAGAAAGGAAAACACTGCTATTTATGCAAAAACAAAACAAAACACACCAAAAAAAGAACATTAATTTGTTAAACAAGCCTTGGAATCCAAAGCAATACACAGTAGCAACTGCTAAAGAAAGATCACAGCTCTTTTTACATTGTTATTTTGAAATAACTAAATTCACAAAAAGTTGCTCCAATAGTACCTAGAGTTCCTCGAACCTAGTTTCCCCTAATGGTGAAATCTTATTATATTATAATATCAAAGGCAGGTAATTGACATTGGCAAAGTACTTTTAACTAGCCTACAGGCCTTATTCAGCTCTCACCAGTGTTTCCATGCACCCATTTGTGTGTGTGTGTGTGTGTGTGTGTGTGTGTGTGTGTGTGCAGCCCTGTGCAATTTTATGTGTCACTACCATCTCAACGCTGACACAAAACTGTTCCATGATCACCAACGAACTCTTTAATGTAACACTTTTATATTCACATCCACCCACTTCTCCCCTGTCCTGGGGCAATCACTAATCTGTTATCCACCTCTAGAATTACCATTTTGAGAATGTTATATACATGGAATAATACAAAATGTAACATTTTGAGACTGGCTTTTTTCACTAAGCATTACCCATCTAGGTAGTTGCACGTATCAATAGCCTCCCTTTTTATTGCTGAGTAGGATTGCATTGCATGGGGTATGAGAATTTACTTAACCATTCACCAGTTGAAAGATATTAAGTTGTTTCTAATTTATAAATAAAGCTGTTATGGACTTTCATGCACAGAATTTTTGTTGTTTCTCCCCAGCTCCTCCGCCCTCCCAATTTTGGTTTGCTTTTTGTATTTCCTGCATTCCACCTGAAAATTACATTTTTTAAAATGGCAGAAGTGCTGCGATGATGACTGGGAGCCTAAAAAGCCTTTCAATAGTCACATAGAAATCACATTGCATTGCCATTATCACTTGCAGCTTTGCTTCAAGGTTCAAAAACATTGCACTGAGCTATTCCCACTGTTTCTGAAGTGTGACTTCTGGTTTCTGTAGCTGAGGATTTGCTCCAGTAACAGTCTGCAACGTTTGTTAAATAAACTGTTGGTGTCCAGTTTCTTTGGTTCCTGCCATGGGACGTGTGTTCTCACTTTTCTGCAGAGGTATTCACTTAGCTCCTGAAGAGCTTCCAGTGTTGCCTAATCCCCCCAGACCTGGAGTAAACCCAGGAATAAGGCTGGGCGTTCCCATTGCCAACGTCTGTAAAACCTGACTGAATCTACAAACCTGGCATTGCTCTAGGGTTTGTCCTAGGATTCTGCATTTGTTAGAAGAAAGTTGGGAGCTGTTGTCTCATTGGCTCTTTGAGGATGAATAATAGGTGATTATGGCAAAGCCTAAGTTCTGCCTTAGTGACTATATCATGTTTCTCATGCAGGGTGCAGACACATTCTGCACAATCTGAATTTTCAGTTATATGCTGCAACAACCTATACATTCCTGGTGTGCTGAACATACTTATTAGTTCAGGCCCCAGATTTGGTGCACTAGTGCTATGCCCAACTGTATCACTGACACCACTGCTGCCCACTCTGCTGGTGGTGCTGCTGGAAGTTGAACTCTGGAAATCCCATGGAACCCATTTTTGGGGTACCAGGTCTCTATTTTCAGTACAGAAAGTATGACGACCTTTACCAGAGGATGTATTGCTCAGTACAGAAGCAAATAAGTTAACACCAAACTGCTCTCCAGTAGTACTCAGCCTGGGTCCTTGAATATGTTCATGTTCATGTGCACACACGTGTATGTGTGTGCATGTCACATAAAGCATCCCTAGGATGCTTTCCAGGTTGCTCAAGGACCCACCCTTTTTCTCATACCTGACGTCATCCCTGGACTTCTTGTATCAGGGAGAGGGAAATTTGAATTATTTTGCCTGATCTAATAATTAAATTGACATAGATTAACGGGGGAAAAAAACAATTTGTATGCACAGAGGTCATTCAGAAATGAGACCACCGAAGTAACCAAAGCAGGCTATATATATATTTACATTATATATATATGCCATATATATATATAAATATACATACATACATATATATATATATATACACACACACATATATATGGCTTGTACTTGGGGTAGCAGACAAATGAAGTTTGCTTATACAGCTTTCTTAGCATTAATTCCCAAATTCTATTAAGGATACTTTCTATTCTCATACTGGTATAAGGATATCTTCACATGGGAGGTTTATTTCTCTTTTAGGGGTTAAGAGGATAAGAATATTTATATATCACCTATTTTCCCCTGGCTGTTTCTCAAATAATTTTAAGGATTGCAGAGGAAAAGTAGTTTCAGGGGTCAATGTCCTGTTCTTATATGAAAGACAGAGTGTGCAGAGGTGACTGTCCTTTCCTGGGGTTGGTACATAGAATACTTGGGGGAGAAGGGAGTTCTGCCCTCCTCCAGCCTTGTCTTGGTGGGGGTCGCGGGGATTTTCTGTTCCCTTGCGATACAGTTCCTCAAAGTGAAATTATAGATGGCTCTGAAAAGAGCCTTTGGGTTTTAAGTTGGCACTTGTCGGCAATAATAATTTATGCCCTCTCCCCGCGGATGCGGCGGGCGAGCTGGATGTCCTTGGGCATGATGGTGACGCGCTTGGCGTGGATGGCACACAGGTTGGTGTCCTCGAAGAGCCCCACCAGGTAGGCCTCGCACGCCTCCTGCAGCGCCATCACGGCCGAGCTCTGGAAGCGCAGGTCGGTCTTGAAGTCCTGCGCGATCTCGCGCACCAGCCGCTGGAACGGCAGCTTGCGGATCAGCAGCTCCGTGGACTTCTGGTAGCGGCGGATCTCGCGCAGGGCCACCGTGCCGGGCCGGTAGCGGTGCGGCTTCTTCACGCCGCCCGTGGCCGGCGCGCTCTTCCGGGCCGCCTTGGTGGCCAGCTGCTTGCGCGGCGCTTTGCCGCCAGTCGACTTACGAGCGGTTTGCTTTGTACGCGCCATTACTTATCTGCAAAATAAAGGGACTAAAATGGAAGGTTTGCTTCTATATTTATACAGGAACAGAATCACTCTGATTGGATTGTGGGCAATTCCTGTTAGTCATCCGCTGCTAAATTCCGGAAGTGCTCCGATCGATTTAGGATTGGTTTATCCATTCGGTGCAAGTTTGGGATTGGTGAATTTCAATTAGCAGACATCTTCCCAGCCCCTTAAAAAAAAAAAAAAAAAAAATTTTTTTCCGAGCTGTTTTATCGATAATACCCACACACTCAAGTATTGTCCAAAAACACATTACTCATTTAATATTCTTCAACTTTTCTCCTGTTTGGATATACAAAATAGAATGTGTTCGGAAAAGTTCTTTAGACTTTAGACACCCGCCATTTTCTGCAGTTAACCCGTTTTCATCGGATCTTAGTCTCAGGCCTTCCCTCTATTTAAAAATCCATCGTCTAAGCATCTCATGAATCCTGTTCCACATTGACCGTAAACATCTAGTTCACTGTAACATGGTCTTCTAGGAAATACTGTTAAGATGTAAGGAATTTTGTATTATTCAGGGGACACGCAGCAAAATCCCAATATCCTGGAATCCCTGGATCTTTAGTGTCGTGTTTGACTCAAAACTGGTTATTTGGCTCTGTTGTTTGGTTTTGATGCATTTAAGATGTCAGCCTGGGTCTAATGGTGAGAGCCGTCATGAAAAGCTTTGCAATGTGGAACACTTAAAAAGATGGCGGCGATCGAGTCTTTCTTGATAACACTGCAATGGGCCGGCATCTCGGGACTCTTTCCGAGAGTCCCAAGGTGTCCCGGACAAACCCGACAGAGCTGCGGTCAGAACTGGACTGGGCTAGATAACAGGATTATTCTTACCTGGTTTCCGTATCCAAACGCGAAGACTTTCACTTAATTACAAAAAAAAAAATTGATTTTTTTGTGTGTGAATGAATTTATAGTCTCATAACAGTGTTGTAAATCAACCAATAGGAATATACAAAAGGATTCAATCTTGATCCAATAAAAAAGGGAGTTTTTGAATCCTAGTTTACATACTAGTAACCTATTGGTCAGCTTTTGTCCAATCAAAGTTTAGCTTTGTGAGTGTTCGTTTGTATATCCTTGATGTAAATACTCGCGATGTCCATTTTGTTTTCGTTCTTTTAATCCAGCAATTTTGCTCACTTTGTTTACCATACCAGAGCCGGCTAAGTCTGTCCCAACGCAAAAAAGGGCTCCAAAAAGGCAGTGACTCAGGTTTAGGAAAAAAGTGGTAGGAAACGCAAGTGCGGCCATAAGGAGGGCTATTCTATCTTTATCTATGTCTGTAAAGTGAAGTAGGTCCATTCGGACCCCGGCATCTCGTCCAAGGCCATGGGCATCATGAACTCGTTCATCAATAACATCTTTGCATCGCGGGCGAGGCGTTGCTCCTGGCGCATTGAAACAAGCACTTGACCATCACATTCAGGGAGGTTCAGAAGGCCGTGGGCCTGCTGTTCCCCGGGGAGCTGGCCAAGCACGCCGTGTCCGAGGGCACCAAGGCTGTCACCAAGTACACCAGCTCCAAGTAAATTTTTCTATGCCTTTAGCACTTCACAATGTTTCTTTTTAAAGCCACTCATTTTTGCATATTGAGAGCTATAATATCAAGATTTGTCAGTATTTTAAAAACATGTTTTTTTTCTTTTTTTTTTTTTACAGTCATTCTTTAAAGTGCAGGAAACAGTATTGCAGTATGAGAGGTTTATTTGAATTTTTGTTCTTCAGTGCAGCAAAGAATTTGAAATATGTGTTGTAGGAACCAGTAGGAAGTGCTAGTATTCTGGGTTTTGTGTTTTTATTTCTTAAAATCTTTAAATTGTTCTTGTAGCTAGTCATTGCTTAGATTGAAAATTTTATAGTGAGTAGCTGTGGACTTAAAGTTGTGTAATGCTGGTACTTGTATTTGGGTTCCTTGTTTTAAATATAATGCCCATGTTACAACAAAATAATTTTATGTGCTTCACAAATATTAACTCATGAGAAGGTGTTCATACTTTACAAAGGCTCGGAATCTCAGTTATACAGTATATACTGGACTAGGCCTGGGGTATTTACTGGAACCTCAGAGTTTAATCTCAACTACAAGTATACTCTTTCAAAGGTGAATTTTCAAATTTGTATTAAAAAGAAAATATTTTCACTTTATTTGGTCTTGAGGCTATTATTGATATAATCAACCCTACATGGTGCTGAAGCGGGGTCTGAAATACTCAATTTGACTCATTTTTCTTTTATATTTCATTTTTGTATTCCTTGCCTTCAGTCAGTGTTAGGTTCAGTATTCATTTACACAGGAGGAAAAAAAAAAGAAGAAACAAAAAACAGGAGTAAGAAAAGATGTACAAGTGCAGGGAGAACAGGATATATGGAATGAAATGTACAGTTTTCCCGAGTTAATATTTTGATAGTTTCTGTATTGCTGAAAGCAAAATGACTTCGATAAATTGCTTTTAGTGCTTCTCACAGCTTATAGACTTGCTATTTGGGCGGCCAGCAAGACACTACCAATGTATGTGCCAGGTCAGTATTGGGTGTGTGAGTAGAGGTTCACATAGTTGTGAAACAATGTTGTTCACATTAAAGTTTTTTGTTTTTTTTTTAATGTAGGTTTTCCGTTAGATAAAGTTTGCAGTTTCAGTTCATCATATCTGTCATTTTCGATGACATGGATTGATGAAGATGCCAAATGTGTTGGCTGTCTTTATTGCTGCATAACAGATTGCCTTGAAATTTCTAGCTTCAGACAACACACATGTATTATCTCACAGATTCTGTGGGTCTGGGCAGGGTTTAGCTGGGTCCTCTGTGAGGATGCTATTGAGGTGTTATGCAGGACTGAGGTCTCTTGGATGTTTGGGGAAATATCCGCTTCCAAACTCATTTACTGGTTGGTTCTTTGTAGTTTTAAGACGGAGGGTCTTATTTTCTTGTTGGCTGTTGGCTTGAAGGCCCTTATGGGCTGTTAGTTGAAGGCCTCCCTCAGTTCCTAAATAGCCCTGTGAGTTTCTTGTCATTTGGGCCTGACAACAGGGTTAATTGATTCATCAAAACCAGCATGCAAGAGTCAAGGATGTTACAATCCTAGATAACATAGTCATATACACAAATTTTTTTACATCCTGTCACCTATGGTCACCTGGTTTGATGGTTAAAAGCAAGTCACAGGTCACATCCACACTCAAGGGACTTGATCACACAAGGGTGAACCTCAAGAGGGGAAATCCTGGGGGCCACTTTAAGAGACCATCACAGGACCCAGCAGGACCAAAAGACAGTTAACTAACAATTGCTCCTTCTTTCCCAACCCCCTCCCCACACCCCTGCCGCCACAGTACTGGGATTGGTTCAAATGGCCTGCAGGCAGGAAACCTATGTAAGGAAAAGGCACCTAATACCTTGAACTCCTTTTAAACAGGCCTCTTCCAGTGACTTTCTTTTGAAGCCAAGACACAGAAGAATTTGTTCATTTATTAATTTGGGGACTTCTTTCCCCTTTTCCTTTGCAAATACTGACAACATGAGAAAACCTTTGGTGTGGCGGCGTCCCAGCACAGGGCTAGATGCCCATGTAGCTCGGTTTCGGACATTATAGTTGAGAAAAGAAACCGGAGGATTCTTGAGATGAATTAAAGTTGTTGCTTTATTACAGACTACCAGGGAATAGATTTGAAAAGGCAGGAGACAAATCCCAAATTCTTTGTAGATTAAAAAACATCTGGTAATCAGTTTATATAATCCAAATATAAATGCTTTTAAGGGAGAGAAGAAACGGCCCATGTGCCACCTGGGCCTCCTCATGGGTGCCTTCACTCTCTAGTCTTAGCTTCTTTCATTATACCTCTTCCCTTGAGTTGCCCTACTAGGGGCTGAATAAAATTTACCAGTTTTGAGTGAGATTTGAGCAGGCCAATAAGGCATTACCTATATTTGTCCCCCAACACTATTCATAGCTTATTGTCAAACAGTAATTCCGTATTTCGAAAAACCTAATAAATTAGTAAAATCTTAAAGTTCACTGGTTAATTTTGCAAGACCGAGAATTCCTAAGAATCAGAAATGCTATTCAAACAATGTGCGACGCTTAAGGGTTCTACACTGGAAAAGCCATCGTGTGGCATTAGAACTGCAACACGGTGTAAACGTTTGATGCACTCAAACCTAAGCAAACATGAGCTGCATTAAAGCAACTGCACCCAAAAATCTAACAAACTTCAGAACTCAAGTTCCTGACCAAAAAAACTGAAAACACCAATTCAGTGCAACAAACTCTTTCAAACGAGTAGTTAGGTAGCCCTGAAAAGGGCCTTGGGCATCGTTACAGAAAATTTGTTTGTGGGTGCCGACTTAACCGCCAAATCCGTAAAGGGTGCGTCCCTGGCGCTTGAGCGCGTAGACCACATCCATGGCCGTGACAGTCTTGCGCTTGGCGTGCTCGGTATAGGTGACCGCGTCCCGAATTACGTTCTCCAGAAACACTTTCAAAACCCCGCGGGTCTCTTCATAAATAAGACCTGAGATACGCTTTACTCCACCGCGACGAGCCAGGCGACGGATTGCAGGTTTTGTGATCCCTTGAATGTTATCCCGCAGGACTTTGCGGTGGCGCTTGGCGCCCCCTTTACCCAAGCCTTTCCCGCCTTTGCCACGTCCAGACATTACTGCCACTAGATCAGATACTGTACTCACAAATGTGGAGAGCAAACCGAAATTCGCATTTAAAACCCGGCAGCGGACCTTTTTGAAAACTGCAAATGAGGGTGGGTAGGGGGAGGGGCTAGTTCGTAACCTAATTTATCCCCACCCACCATGCCCGAGCGTCAGTGGGGCGGAGCCGAAAAGAGAAGATTGCTTTGTCTGCTCATTCTCTGAATTCAGTTTAACACCTCCTGTTTAAGGGCGTTTAAAAAAGTTCTCTTGTTTATCAAGGGAATGAAATAATTGTACCTATTAAGCCAGCATCTGTTTTTCAAGTTTGGATATTTAGGCTAAGTCATTAACCGAAATTGTACATTGCCTCTCATTTTAAACGCATATTTGAAATGCAAACGAGTCCCTGCCTTCTCCCTTCCCAGAGAAGCATTTTTGTATACTTTAAATGAACGTGAAATAGTTATGGTGGTAAACTTGTCTTAGGGAGCGAGGAAATTTCTGAAATCCATTGGGCAACAAGGCTTTCCCGCTGGCGTGTTTGTTTTTGGGAGGTATGACTCCATTGCTTGCGCCCTCAGTACTTGCTAGCTTTCACCTTCTGACGTCCAGGACCTGTTTTGTGACAGGTGTTTTCTTATTTTTTTTGTTTATTTTCTTCACTTGTAGAATGGAAATGTTAACCCCGACATCACAAAGGTGTTCTGAAAATCAAAAGGTGAATTTTTGGTCAAATGCTCAACACAGTCATTGAGGACTACTGTAATTACCTGTGGAAATTCCATTTTCATGCTCCACAGATTGACTTTCTCCCCAATATTCTTAAATCTCTCAATCTAGTATTTTGCCATCTGGGCCTATGTTCAGTTGCTTTCATAATGTCCATATCTTTTTGTGTGCAAACTTTTTATTTAAGAAGTCAGTGCTAAACTTACATGATTACATTTAAATTTATATAACTCCCCCAATTTAACCCGCAGTCTCCATTGCCATCTCCATGCTCCAAACACAATTCCCCCTAGGACTGTATTGTCTGATAAAGTAGTCAGGAATAACTTTTGAGCATTTGGAATGGGATTGATGTTGCTGAGGAGCTGAATTTTTAATTTTACTTAATTTTAATTAATTTAAATTTAAAGGCTGATACTCCATTTCAGTTATTGGAAATTTTTAGGTGTGTTTGAACAACCTGGGCATGTGAACTTAATTTTAAACAATAAAGTGTATGTAATTTAAATACAAATCATTTCCAGTAAAAAATTAGTGTCAGATTGACTAAAATATGAACCCAATTCGGTAGATTTAGATTGAAAAAAAGAATGTAAGATATTGCATTAATAATATCTCTATATTTATTACATGTTGAAATGAACATATCTTGGATGTTTTGGGTTAAATGCAATATATTATTTAAAATATTGCATCTCTTTGCTTTTTAAAATGTGGCTACTGAAAATTTTTTCATTAAATGTTTGCCTTGCATTGTTTTCTTTGGTCAGTGGTGCTCTAGAATTTTTCCTTTCCCCTCTCTGTTTCTTGCTCTGTATCCAACCTTGCTATCATGGGCTTTGGAACACAGTGGACATTCAATGTATTTCTAAGAAACCCAATTACAGATACTCATCTCAACTAGAATGAAACATTGCAAAAATAAATTAAAAAATAAAATCACATTAGAGAACTAAGGCAGGCTTGTGGAATAAACCGTTACTTATCAAGGCAAGAAAAGATGAATACTAGAAAAATTGTTGACCTTAGAATTCTTCAAGGGCAGAATATCAGGAAATGGAGAGTACCTGAAAATTTATGCTTATTTTTTTTTTTTCCAAAAATTGTATTTCTTGAGAGGGAACATTCAGAACTGATTATGAAAGCAATGAGTGTTCTTTGATTGATAGATTGTGCACTCAGTGGTTTTATAAAAAAAAGAAGAAAAGAAATCATTTAGTAGAAGTACGAAAGCATTTCCTTAAATGAAGGAAGGCCAGAAAACAATTTACTATTTCTGGAAAGTAGGTAAAGACCAAGAGAGAATGAGGTTAAAAAATCAGGTAAATTACTTTGGAGTCTAGAAAGAATAAAAAGTTAAAGTGTCCATTATTTGATTCATGAGTAAAATAAGAATGTCAAGGAGTTATACCACGTTGTGTCATAGAAATTATCTTGAAAGTTTATATATATATTTATATACATATATGTGTGTATGTGTATATATATATATATATATATATTTTTTTTTTTTTTTTGGTAAAGATTCACTGTGTTGATCTTGGGTGGCCTCAGCCTGCAGGCTTTCAGTTCCCGGGCTAGAGACTGAAGTCAGGCCACGGTAGTGTGAGTGCTGAATCCCAGCCACCAGACCACCAGGGACAGTGGCCAGTGACAAGGCCCCTGGCCCCCTGGCTTTGCAGAAATGAATTCCCACAAAGAGACGGGAAGTACTGAAACAACTAAAGTGTTTATGAGGAGGAAAAAGAGTACTCGTGAATAGTGTGGACTTAAAAAATATTCACCGCCTAAAAATTGAGAGTTATGTTTTATTCGGCGGAGATTTTTTTTTTTTAATTAATTAATTAATTTTTGGCTGTGTTGGGTCTTCGTTTCTGTGCGAGGGCTTTCTCTAGTTGCGGCAAGCGGGGGCCACTCTTCATAGCGGTGCGCAGGCCTTTCACTATCGTGGTCTCTCTTGTTGCGGAGCACAGGCTCCAGACGCGCAGGCTCAGTAGTTGTGGCTCACGGGCCTAGTTGCTCCACGGCATGTGGGATCTTCCCAGACCAGGGCTCGAACACGTGTCCCCTGCATTGGCAGGCAGATTCTCAACCACTGAGCACCAGGGAAGCCTCTCGGCGGAGATTTTTAGGACTTAAAAGCCTGGGAGGCAGCATCTCAAGTAACCCTGAGAGAACCGCTCCTAGGAGGCTAGGGGAGAGCCAGGTTTTATAGACATTTTGCAACAAAGGGCAGGTAGTCAGGAACATCAAAAGATTATTGTTAATTAAAGGAAACTAGATATCTCAAGTTAAGGAATTTAGCTCTTTTCTATGTATGGGAAGATGCAAGAGTCTGGGCTTACCGAACTCATTCCTTTGATACGCACCTCAGCTGTCTGGGGCCAGTATCCTGTATTTTCACATCCTGAGTTTCCTCAGGGCTCACTGTATGGAGTGGCTGCAGTCTAATGGCTGCTAGATGGCGGGTATTCTTTCCTTCCTAAGTTCCCTCAGGGCTCACCAGCTCACATTGGAGGGCTGCAAGCGCTGCTGACTGTGACATCCTTTGTTTACTGATATGGCAGGAAATATTCCATTTCTCAATAGGTACACATGGGTGAACTTAGAGAGAATGTTGAGTGCTCGCAGTAGTTTAAATCACTTATACGGGGCATCTCTTCCAGGTTTCTTTTGGCCAATCATCTTGCTTTTCTCGGTTCTGAGTCGTATTTGGATTATCTCAGGGTCCTGCCATGTGTGCTCCTGCATCTCTTAGCCAAGATGGATTCTAGCAAAGAGGCCTATGGGTAGGTTGACATCACTTACTATGGGATGGTGCCCCCTCCTTATTTGACCTCCAAGGAGTGTTTCTGCGCATGTGTAGTCTGGAGGGTTTCCTTGACCTCAGGAATGAGGTATATGTGGTCTCTTTATCTTTTATCTGGGCAGGACTCAGCCCCTCTCTGCTCCAGCTATTATCTTGGTCTTGGAGTATCTGTCCACAGGCGACAAGCTCCAGCTGCTCAGCCTGGGGCTCATCTGTCTCCTGCCTCAGTGTGAGAAAAATTGTCTGAGACTTGGAAGTAAGGAAAAAAGGAGGGCCCATGATGTCCAATATACAAGGTTATAGGCCACACAAGGATTCTATAAAAATGTACTTAGATCATCTATTTACTATTGACTGTAGGTACCAAAATTAGTGAAGTTACTTAACTGGCAGAGCTTTGTTTGGCAGAGAGGCAAATAATTTCTGTCCAGTGGAAGATTTATGACCTATTGGATAATAAAATAATTTTATTTTAAACTAATTTAACAATCCTGTTCTAACATATCTTTGTTACATTTTCTGTAAATACCCTAATTTATTAAATGTTCTTTGAACCTACCATGGCATTTTACCTGTTGGTTCATTTATTGAAAAGTGAAGCTCTTTGACACATGCTCATTTTTATTTGCTGAATCCTGATTTTGCCTTTTTGAAAAAAAATGCAAGTGAGATATCATGTGATTGTGACTTGACTGGAAATAAAGGGGGATTTAGGAGAGGTGCTGGTTCTTTTCACCTTTTTCTTTAGGCCCGGGAAATTGAACACTTGTCACTCAACGTCATGGCAAATCATCATTGGTAAGCAGCATACAGGAAGGTGGAAATTGCAGACAGGAAAGCATACTCTTTATCAGGCATGGGCTCACTGAGGATAAAGGAAAGGTTCTGGTCACTGCAGAACAGCTCTGAAATCTGTTAAGATATATATAAATATCAAATTAAGGTAAAGGAACCGACTGAATTTCGTTTTGTTGTCATATGAGAACATAGTCTAAAAAGCCTGCCCAAGTGTTTTTTAGTTATTCTACGGGAAAGAGTTTCTGTTTAACTATTTATTAGGGTCTATATCTGAAGTGTCTATGAATTTAGATGCTAATTTATAGGATATTGAAAATTTCAATGATTTTTGTCCATTAGAGATGACTATTATCTCTTTCCAGTAGAAAAGATAACGTAAAGGTAATAATATAATTGTACCATAGCACAATAAACCTTTTCCATCTAAATTTGCTCGTTTGATTTTAATTCAATCTTCTTTCCTTTTCCCAGGTGGAGGGCGGGTGGTGGTGGTGGTGGTCACGAATTTTCCCGCTGTATATCTTGGTTCTCAGCTGGGGCCCCTGCAACAAAACACAGATTAGCAAAGGAAAAATAAACAGGTTTGTTAACATGTATATTTCATACATACAGTAGCAGAGACCCAGGAGAAAGTAATCCAAAGAGGTGGCTTATAACTCCAGTTTACATAGCATCTTCAACAAAGACTAGATTTGTAGAGAAATGACAGGACAAAGAAAAGCACTTTTAGGCTTCTAAGGGCAACAAACTGTGAGAAGGTAAATATATGGGAGGAAACGAACAGCGAGGTTTGTTAGATTCCTCTGGAGCCTCTCTGGTCTAAACAGCCTGTGCAGTCTCCATTACAGAATTTATATCCTGCTATAAGGCAGAAAGAAAGAGTAGAGAGAGGTTTTTCTTCGGATTATTGCTTATTAACTGCCTAGGGAGGTAAAATAAGGGAAAGCATTACAACAGTTCTATCGACAAAGTAAGTGGCTCTAAAAAGAGCCTTTTTCAGTTCAGAGTAAGCAATAGCCTTGGGTTACGCCCTCTCCCCGCGGATGCGGCGCGCAAGCTGGATGTCCTTGGGCATGATGGTGACGCGCTTGGCGTGGATGGCACACAGGTTGGTGTCCTCGAAGAGCCCCACCAGGTAGGCCTCGCACGCCTCCTGCAGCGCCATCACGGCCGAGCTCTGGAAGCGCAGGTCGGTCTTGAAGTCCTGCGCGATCTCGCGCACCAGCCGCTGGAACGGCAGCTTGCGGATCAGCAGCTCCGTGGACTTCTGGTAGCGGCGGATCTCGCGCAGGGCCACCGTGCCGGGCCGGTAGCGGTGCGGCTTCTTCACGCCGCCCGTGGCCGGCGCGCTCTTGCGGGCCGCCTTGGTGGCCAGCTGCTTGCGCGGCGCCTTACCGCCGGTGGACTTGCGAGCGGTCTGCTTAGTACGAGCCATGAGGATAACAGAAAAGAGAACTGGCTTGAGAGTAGTATGGTGCTGGTGCCGGTTCTGACCTTATTTATAGGTGCAGATCAGTCTGATTCCTAGTTCCCGCGCTGTGATCCAATTGGTTGTCACATTGCCTTCAGGAGAAATATGGTTGGATTCCATTAAAGATTAAATGAGCTATCGAAATTTTATTTCAAGTTTACAGTCCACTTTGAATTGAGTTCATAACGGTAAGGTTTCCTTTAGTATAGATTTTAGTGTACTTCATTCATTGCATTTTTCTGAAAAAAACAACAAATGGACTGAACAATTCTAATGATGGCGTCATTCGCAGAATTTAAAAAGCCCGCCCAGACATGTCATTGGTCAGCTATTCCTCCTTTGTTCTCCCATTTATTTTATTCATATATTACTTTTGGACACCAAGTTCGTTTGATTATACATGTATATGTAATAATGTATATACCTCGTGCACATACAAAACCACCACTCAACATGAGGCATTATGGTCTGTCTTGTCATTTACATACATATACGTTATCCATAGCCTACAAACCCTAATTTATGTCCTGACACAGAATTCCCTTAACAGGGATTCTTTACGTGAGTTTACAAACGTATTGCATCTTTTCAGCTAAAGGGATGGCAGAAAGCTAGTTTCATAAATTTTTCTAAGAATTTATGGTGCATAAAATGTGACCAACGGCTAACAATTTAACCCCTTTGTGGCAAAGATGGGAGCGGTTTCCCAGTTTTAAATGCAAAACTTTTAACAGGCTAGTATAAACAAAACTTAAGCGTAACGACACATTAAGACTTGAACACGTCTCCTACACTTACGAAGTATTTCAGCGCTTTCCGGGAAAAAGTGGGTGGCTCTGAAAAGAGCCTTTGATTTTCAGAACGGAGACTGAAGAACTGCTAAACGTTTCACTTGCCCTTGGCCTTGTGGTGGCTCTCGGTCTTCTTAGGCAACAGCACAGCCTGGATGTTGGGCAGGACGCCACCCTGAGCGATGGTCACCCGACCTAAGAGCTTGTTGAGCTCCTCGTCGTTGCGGATGGCCAGCTGCAGGTGGCGAGGGATGATACGCGTCTTCTTGTTGTCGCGGGCCGCGTTGCCCGCCAGCTCCAGGATCTCAGCCGTCAGATACTCCAGCACCGCCGCCAAGTACACAGGGGCCCCGGCACCTACCCGCTCGGAGTAGTTGCCCTTGCGGAGCAGGCGGTGCACTCGGCCTACGGGAAATTGGAGCCCAGCTCGCGAGGAGCGGGTCTTAGCCTTGGCGCGAGCTTTGCCTCCTTGCTTCCCGCGCCCAGACATACTGAGGACTAACAAGGGAAAAACAGCCACAAGAAAAGCGAAAAAGCAATGTTCTGTAAGGAGCAACAAGATGACAGTTATAGAGCTGGGTGGAATTGTCAAATACGAGGTAGGATTGGTTAAAATCGTCTTTTTACTAGACAACCAATAAGAAAGGAGATGTGATGCAAGTAAATTTACATAATCTCGTCACTAATGCATTATCAAATCAGTTCTGGATATTCTTGAATACCTTATTTGCATAGGTCGCCTATAAAAGACGAGATTCTAGACGTAAGCAGGCATATCAAAGTTATACTTTACTGTGCGTTTTGAATTCGGCAAGTATGCCTGAACCGGCGAAGTCCGCTCTTGCCCCGAAGAAGGGCTCCAAGAAGGCGGTGACCAAAGCCCAGAAGAAAGATGGCAAGAAGCGCAAGCGCAGCCGCAAGGAGAGCTATTCTGTATACGTGTACAAGGTGCTGAAGCAGGTCCATCCGGACACCGGCATTTCATCGAAGGCCATGGGTATCATGAATTCGTTTGTCAACGATATCTTTGAGCGCATTGCTGGCGAGGCGTCGCGCCTGGCTCATTATAACAAGCGTTCGACCATCACGTCCAGGGAGATCCAGACGGCTGTGCGCCTGTTGCTGCCTGGGGAGCTGGCCAAGCATGCCGTGTCTGAGGGCACCAAGGCTGTGACCAAGTACACCAGCTCTAAGTAAATGTTTATAGGTGCTGTTAAAACAAAGGCTCTTTTCAGAGCCACTTACATTTTCATCGGAGGAGTTGTGATGCTCTCTTGTTGCCCGTTTTGGGGATGTTATCTAAACACAGTTAGATACCAGAGTTGGCTGAGCTGTTTCTTTAAATAAGTCTGTATAGAGAAGCCCTTGTGCTTATTAAAACAGGCTCTTCCTGTTTCACCTCTTTCCCAAACCTTCCTATATTCTATACTAAAAAAAACCAGAGTTTCTGTCCACCACACCTTATTTTCAATTAGGAAAGCAAGGGAGGCTGGCTGGGTGGGATTAGGAAAGGGAACTCTTCCTATCCTAGCCATGGTTTGGCACTCTGGTACCAGGAGTTGGTTTCAGTTCCCAGATTACTCCGGCCCTTTCCCCAGAATGGATTCTACACTCCCAGAATCATGCCCCACCCCACAGAATTCACAGCCTTACCTCCGCCTGGCCTCCCCTCCAAACTTCGACATTCTAGTACCTCTGCCTTCTCCTGTGTGCCCGGACCCCTATATGTGGTCCAGTTTCAGTTGTTTCTGAAACACTTCAGCTCGGATTTTGCTCATTCTTCCAAAACCTGTTTAACTTTTATTAAATTATCTTTGTAAAAATAACCTAATGAAGACAAGCTTTTTGATATAGTATTATAATCAGAAGTAATAATACTATAATGAATGAACAAAGTGCTGCTCCATGAAATTAGACTTTCTGCTGTTAAAATCAGACACCCTAGACACACTAGCTAAAAAGGAAACGTAGGGTACTTCCCTGGTGGCGCAGTGGTTAAGAATCCGCCTCCCAATGCAGGAGACACGGGTTCGAGCCCCCGTCCTGGAAGATCCTACATGGAGCAACCAAGCCCGTGCGCCACAACTACTGAGCCTGAGCCTGAACTCTAGAGCCCGTGAGCCACAACTACCGAAACCTGCGTGCTCTGCAACAAGAGAGGCCACCGCAATGAGAAGCCCGCGCACCGCAACAAAGCGTAGCCCCCGCAACGAAGGCCACCCGCAAGAGGCCACCGCAACTAGAGAAAGCCCGCGCGCAGCCCGTGGCAACGAAGACCCAACGTAGCCAGAAGTAAATAAAAATCTTAAAAAAAGGAAATGTAAATTGCCGCTGTTAAAATTAAAGCAATGTCAAAATTATGTGAGCCTGCAATTTTAGGAAGAATTTACTTGTATCTATAGTCATTTTTATATTTACACTTTTAAATTTAAACGTATGTAGTTATAATCTTAAAGATCATTGAATACATTAATCAATAATTCTTAAACGTGAGTGCCTTGATTTTCAATTGGTGGTCTGACAAATTATCACAAATACAGTGGCTTACAACAATACATTTATAATTTTATGGTTCTTTAGATCAATATTCTGAAATGAATTTCATTGAGCTAAAATGGTGTCAGAGGGCTTGGGCCTCTAACAGTGAAAATCTGTTTCCTGTCTTTTCCAGCTCCTGGAGGGTTTTCCTTGTTCCTTGGCTCACAGCCCTTTGCTAGATTTGAAAGCCAGCAGTATCTGGCCAAATTCTCACACTGCCATCTCTCTGGTTCTGTACTATGATTCCCTCTTCCATTGTTAAGGGCCCTTATAATTATATTGGGTTCACTTGGATTCTCTAGGATAATCCTATTTATTTATTTGGCCATGCCGCGCAGCATGCGGGATCTTAATTCCCCGAACAGGGATTGAACCCATGTCCCCTGCAGTGGAAGCGCGGAGCCCTAACCGCTGGACCTCCAGGGAATTCCCTAGGATAATCCTATTTAAAGTCAGGTGATTAGCAACCTTAGTGCCATCTGCCACCTTAATTCCCATTTGTTATGTATCCTAACATATTCACAGACTCCAGAGATTAAAAGGTAGACATAAGTGGGGAGGCATCATTCTGCCTAGCACAGTAAGTGACAGTATTTTTAGAATTTGACAGAATGCTATATACTTGCTGTTCTGGTGGGAGGACAAACATATGGACACACTACTGTATGTAATTTCTTGGATTTCATATACTCCCCTAAAGCTCATATAGACCTGGTGTAGATGTTTACCTCTGGGACTACAGAAAGCAAAAGTTGACTATTTACAATAACATAAACTCTCATATACAGCCATCTGGTATTTTTAGTTTTCATTCTTTTACATTTTTTTATTTTTGCTTTTGTTCTTTATATGTATTGTTTGAATGTTTATGTATTTTTTTGTGTATGTTGTGTGTGTATATTTATGTGTTGTGTTGGGAGACGGAAGCCTGGTAGTCATTAATTACACAAGATTATAGACTATTAGTACTTTTTCCTACCAGGGTTGAAATCCTAAAAATATGTTGTAAATACATTCTTAGCATTTGTTCCATATGGGATGCCGTTTATGGCAGTTTATAAACTTAAGCAGGTTTGTAATTATGAGAAAAGTGTCAATTTTCATGACCCTTATATATGTATACATAGGACAGGAGAGTGGTGGTGGTATGAATTATTTTCATTTAAAAAGTTTTTTTTTTTTTTTTTTTCTGACTAGGACAAAATAATCATAACATCCACCCTGAGAGAAAATAACATAATTTAAGGGAGAGGAGGCACCAAAATATTTTAAGGGTATTTCTTTCCTGAACTGCCAGTGTCATCAGCCCCAACATGGTGGTTCAGCAATGGTCTAACTTTTCATTAGCCAAACCTTGGAAAAATTCTCCTTACAATTAAATGGCCCTATCCTGGAACCGGTGATACTCACTTTTCAATTTCTATGCACATTAACTGTGCTGCTCCCATTAATACTTAGAAAAGTTACATTGTTTTAAATAAATCGAATCCATGTACATATTCTTCTTACTACCACACAGCACTAACAAGGCATTGCCAAGGATTTAAGAGGATTTCTTAAATCCTCTTCACTTTTCATGGAGTCAGTTCGTAGGGCACACTACATCACAGCAGTTCAAATGATACTTACATGTCCACACTTGGCTAGCCTTGTAGCCAAACTTGAGCTGTGAAAGCAAGAGAAGGCTATGCTACCATTTACCTAGAATGTAAATACATGTTTTGTTTCCAAACCAAAATGCTGTGTACTTCAAGTGTTAGCACCATACAGCAACAAGTTCGTTTCAATATATTAAAATTGAGTATTATGGTAGTTATATTAGAGACGAATCATTACAGCTCTTTTGCTGAAAAAGTGGGTGGCTCTTAAAAGAGCCTTTGAGACTAACCACGAAAAGCACTTTCTTGCTGAGGTCACTTGGAGCTGGTGTACTTGGTGACAGCCTTGGTGCCCTCGGACACGGCGTGCTTGGCCAGCTCGCCGGGTAGCAGCAGGCGCACGGCCGTCTGGATCTCCCTCGACGTGATGGTCGAGCGCTTGTTATAATGAGCCAGGCGCGACGCCTCGCCAGCAATGCGCTCAAAGATATCGTTGACAAACGAATTCATGATACCCATGGCCTTCGATGAAATGCCGGTGTCCGGATGGACCTGCTTCAGCACCTTGTACACGTATACAGAATAGCTCTCCTTGCGGCTGCGCTTGCGCTTCTTGCCATCTTTCTTCTGGGCTTTGGTCACCGCCTTCTTGGAGCCCTTCTTCGGGGCGGGAACGGACTTCGCCGGCTCAGGCATGACGAACACCGTGCCAAGTTAAAAGAAAAAGTAAGTCATGAAAACATCACTCAGCATATTTGTAGAGCTACTATGCAAATATGGTATTTAAAACTTTACACTTTGATTGGATAAATTTTCCACGTTGTTCGGTGGTATGCAAATTATGTGACAGCAGTTCTCCTTTTTAATTGGTTGCAAGCTTTTAGACGCTTCTAACCAATCAAACAGTGTAATTTACAATTCGGCTTCGAAGTATAATTGCTTCTCATTTGTTAAGAGAATTTGTACTTTCGTTTTGCTTCTTCTTTGCTAAGCACGTTGATTAGATTGATCAGATGTCGGGACGCGGAAAACAAGGTGGTAAGGCTCGTGCCAAGGCTAAGACCCGTTCTTCTCGTGCTGGGCTTCAATTCCCCGTGGGCCGAGTGCACCGCCTGCTGCGAAAGGGCAACTACGCAGAGCGGGTCGGGGCCGGCGCGCCCGTGTACCTGGCGGCGGTGCTGGAGTACCTGACGGCCGAGATCCTGGAGCTGGCGGGCAACGCGGCCCGCGACAACAAGAAGACGCGCATCATTCCGCGTCACCTGCAGCTGGCCATCCGCAACGACGAGGAGCTCAACAAGCTGCTGGGCAAAGTCACTATCGCTCAGGGCGGCGTCCTGCCCAACATTCAGGCCGTGCTGCTGCCTAAGAAGACAGAGAGCCACCACAAGGCCAAGGGCAAGTAAACTGCAGTATTCAAATTCTTGATCTTTGAGGAATCAGTCTAAACCAAAGGCTCTTTTCAGAGCCACTGACGTGTTCGTTAAAAGGGCTTATATTTTTCTTATTTAAGCAGGTTGTTGAAAATGATTTTCAACACATTTTGTCAACTTAGAAGATGTATTTACACTCTTAGGAAATGCAAACTAATCATACAGTTTAAAATAATCAAAAAAGTACTCTTTAGCTAAGTAAAAATGATATAGACTTTGTGTCACAAGTAATTAAGTCGATCAATGCAGCAAGCCCTCAGTTGTTAACCCTCAGGAAAAGATAATGGTAGCATAATACTTGGTAAATTTTGAAAGTTTAGGTGCAAATCTAGTTAGTGATCTACAAGATCATTTAAACCACTCCTTTAGTACTATCTCATGTTGAAAAGAATTGTTTTGCATCCTAATGGGACAAGTTGATCTGTAATTCATACTTATGTTTTTAATAGCCAATCTCAACTCTACTGAGCTGGGCCCTAATCAATTGTAAATAGGAATACAATACTGCATAGCCTGGAGCTAGAATTTGTTTAGGCAGAGCTTAACAAAGGTTTCAGCATGACTTTAAGGGACGTACAGTAACACTTGTGTACCATTTACAAGTTTGAGTTTTTCTTAACACCATTTTACACGAAGGTCAGTTGAAATTGTGAAACGTAGTGGGGTGCTTTTATGTGAGAATGTTATAGTGAAAAGTAAACATTTGTTAATATAGTTATAATAGCAAACATGAAATTAATTCAGAGTTAATGGTTTTAGTGCATTCCGAAAAATCTCGAAGAATTGAGGCCTGCCCAGGTCCCAACCTGTCTGTGGTTTGGGGTTGCTATCTACCTCATAAAGCAGAGGGTTTGTCTTCTGGGAAGACAAAATCGTCCTCTCCTCTGATAAAACCTCTCACACAGTTGGCTTTGGCATCTTCCATGAAGAGGACTTCAGAGATTGAGGACTCATGCGGCTAGGCTTTCATTTGAGGTAGAGAGAGAAGACCGTGGTTATAACCAGACTGTCCAGAGTTGGGTGTAGTTACCTCCAGAACTTTTCACTGTTAACCCAGCCTGGGATTCATGGTAGTCATACAAGTAGATTCCTTAATAGTAAATAATAATATTAATAGTTTCCAAAAAGTTTTATTTCTTTCTCCTTTCCTCTCCCCCTCTCTCTCTTTTTTAATATGGCCCTAAAGAACCCTCAGACATATGATCAGATCACAAGCTATATAGGTGTAAATTCTTTAGTCTTTGTAAAATCTGAAACTTACATATATCTTTAAAACACAATGCATCTTAATAGTAGGGATTCCTTTCTCCTCCTGTGGCCACAGCTCTTACCCCAAGCCAGAAAACTGACACTGGAGCATGATAGCTTGGAATGCAGTGCAAGGGCTCATCATAAGACTTACAGGCAAGCCACGTTAAGTCGTATGGGGAAGGTAGAGGAGGGTGTATTCAGGGGGCCTGGATTGGGGATAACAATAAGTGTTCAGGATTCTTTCCGAGTTCTGCTTTCATATGATCTCTGGACCCCTAAACTGATGGTTCTCAATTCTATCAGATCCAACACTCTTTTTCTATAACAAATACTGTAACTACCCCCTTTACTATCCTGAAATGAAATTCATAGATAATATAATCTACCAAAACACGACTTAGCTGTAATATAAAAGGGGAAATAAAAGGAAAGTATTTTGTTATTTAAAAAAATCTCTTTAAGAGTTTAAAAAGAGAAATCAAGAAATTGACGTAAAATTAGCCTTACTACATTTGAATGAGGGTATAAAAATCTCTTGGCGCCAATCACATCCAACACACGCCTTTTCAAAAAGTTGATCAAAAGAAAGCCAGTTTCATGTACCAAAGTTTAAAAAATTTATTCTGCAAACAAGATTAAGCATTGTAATAATTTGTGTTAAGTTCTGCGGAGAAAAGCCAAAGAACATTGTAAAGAAACTGCATAAGGAAGATAGAGGCGAGAAAGGGTTGAAAACAGCCATTCAAAGGGAGGCTGATGTCGGAGAGTGAACCTCACTACCAATACCTTCACTGCAAGCCGTAAGGAACAAATGCCTTGTCCAATCAGAAAGGAACTCTCTTTATATATACCGGTGCGGGGTGGGGGGGGCGGGGGGCAGGTTTATCATTTTTCCACCAGCTAGCTGCTTTCGGGAAATCTGTCACAGCTCGTACTAAGCAGACCGCTCGCAAGTCCACCGGCGGCAAGGCCCCGCGCAAGCAGCTGGCCACCAAGGCGGCCCGGAAGAGCGCGCCGGCCACGGGCGGCGTGAAGAAGCCGCACCGCTACCGGCCCGGCACGGTGGCCCTGCGCGAGATCCGCCGCTACCAGAAGTCCACGGAGCTGCTGATCCGCAAGCTGCCGTTCCAGCGGCTGGTGCGCGAGATCGCGCAGGATTTCAAGACCGACCTGCGCTTCCAGAGCTCGGCCGTGATGGCGCTGCAGGAGGCGTGCGAGGCCTACCTGGTGGGGCTCTTCGAGGACACCAACCTGTGTGCCATCCACGCCAAGCGCGTCACCATCATGCCCAAGGACATCCAGCTCGCCCGCCGCATCCGCGGGGAGAGGGCGTAGATTTGTGTCTCCCGATTAAGTGCCAACCTCTGAAAAACCCAAAGGCTCTTTTCAGAGCCAACCACCTTTTCTGTGAAAGATTCCTGTGAACTGGGACCTCCATTCCGAGCGAAGAAATAAAACCTCTCCTCCCAACCTCCGCCTCCGGCAAAAATGGTGTTACAAGTTCTTTAAGATTAATTGGGTGGCTCTGAAAAGAGCCTTTAAGGTACTCAAGTCTTTTTTTTCTCTTACTTCTTTTTGGGGGCCGCCTTCTTTGGCTTGACCGCTTTAAGCTTGGCTACCTTGTGCTTATGAATTCTGGCCTTGGCTGGACTCTTGGCCATCTTCGGTTTGGCTGTCTTCACCTTTTTCGGGCTCTTGACCACTTTCTTGGCCCCGGTACCTGCTAATGGTTTTTTTGCCTTTGGGGTCTTCTTGGCGGTTTTTTTCGGACTGGCAACGCCTGTGGCCTTCCTGGGCTTCTTTGCCCCAGTAGCCTTCTTGGGGTTGGTCGCGCTCGCTTTCTTGGCTTTGGGCTTCGCTTCCTCGGTGGCCGACTTCTTGTTGAGCTTGAAAGAGCCAGAGGCGCCGGTGCCCTTGGTCTGCACCAGGGTGCCCTTACTCACCAGGCTCTTGAGACCTAGCTTGATCCGACTGTTGTTCTTCTCCACGTCGTAGCCGCCAGCTGCCAGCACCTTCTTGAGCGCAGCCAGGGACATGCCGCTGCGCTCCTTGGAAGCGGAGACAGCCTTGGTGATGAGCTCGGATACCGGGGGCCCGGACGCCTTGCGCTTCACGGCACCAGCAGACTTGCGAGCCTTCTTCTTCACAGGCGTCTTCTCCGCAGAAGTAACAGGAGGCGCAGCAGGTACGGTTTCAGACATGGCTGTTGATGTGGATGCCTAACAGTAAGAAATTAAAGGCTCAGAGTTGAGTACCCAGACCGGGAATGTGTGTGTTATATATACACACAGCGCCACTGCGCGCTGATTGGTTCCCAGCTGGCTTCCAGCTTGACAGCAACCTAGTCTCAGCTCTGTCTCGGAGTTGTGTTTGTTACAATTCAGGAAAGCAAAAAATTAAAGATCTCCTGTGGAGGAACCACACCAATTATATTGTACAATGAACCGGGACAGCTCAAGCTTTGAGACCTTTATAGTTTCTTCTTCCAGTTTTTATCACTTTGGTCTCAGCCTTTTTCAAAATCCCCCGACACTCCTACAGATTCACAGGTCAGAGAGACAACTTTTTGAGTTTCGTTTAAAATATAAATTCTTCTCTTTGTGTCTTCAATAGCTTGCTCTCAAGTGACATTCTATACATTCTTGGCTTTTCATACTTTCAACAACTGCTTGATTCTCATTGACATTTACCTGGAAAATTTGTTTCATATGAGGAGAAATAACACAGGCTCTTTCAGGATTTCTCTACAAGAACTGTAGTAAAGGCTGCTTGGAATAACAGCAATATCTGATAAGAAAAGTCATTATTTAGTTTGGAAAAGTTTTATCATAGCTTTTTTGTGACTACATAGAGGGTTAGTTAATTTGGGGGCTTTAAGCATTCAAAATTTATGTAGGAAAATAGCAAAAGCAATAATCAATGATCCTCTTGACCTGGTAGTTGGGCTTGTGTTGCACAAGCTGATGGCAGAGGAGGTCCAGGTACAGGCATAAAATAGAGTTGGACTGCTTTATGGGGTTTTAAAGATTCATTTATTTACATTGACTTTATTAGGAAGGATCAGTTATTAAAATGTTCACAAGCTCTTGGGTTCAGGGTTCTGTCATGCTTCTGGAAGATAAACTTTGGCGAAGTATCCAAGTAAAAGAATTAAGGAATATACACACGCACAATACTCTCACACATACTTATATAGAATTCCCTTAAAAAAGGGAAATTGAAAAGCATTTATATTCATTACTACATTTCTTATTTAAGCAAGGATACAGGTTTATAGGAAACACATTATAGGTTATGCATTATGTTCAGTAGGAAATAGATTGATGGTAGAAAGTGCTTTGATTTTCTTCTTCAGGCCTCAAACTGTTCGTCTTTAACATATTATGTTTATTTTGAAGCAGCCATGGATTTCTTTGTATTTCTGGTAAACCTTACGAGCCCCTTCCCAGAATAATGCTTTTCAGTGCTTAAGATAATATACATAGGATTACAAAGGAAAACAGTTGTATTAAAATACCATTATCAAATTTATCAAAAATTCAAACTGGTGAAACGTTAACATGTGCTTCTTTATTAACACATTAAATAACAAGATTACCCATATGACCAAGAATTACCACAGTTTAGAAGGTGTAATACTTTAAACAACATTAGAGATTGAGATATTGACAGCTGCAACTGCAACATGGTATGAATATAGCACAGGTCCTGCCACTCACACTGTTTGTTGCCTGCATTCACAAGTGGAGGAAATGCTAAGGTTCACTTGGAGTATAAAGTAAAGATAAAGATGGAGTTTTTGTTCAATACAAGTTTCCAGATGCTCTGAATCTATCTATATAGCCGAGGTTAAGAACGCCATTCTGGAATTTGTTTCTGTGCAGTGTAAACTCATGGAACTGTTTTGATGAACTTGGGCCTCTTCACAGACCATGGAGAAAAAGCCAAAGCTATCCAAGTCAGCTGGAACTCAAGGGAATTAACCATAAATTAAATCTTTACGTATTTATTATTTTGAGGAGTTCTCAAAAAGAAGGTTTTAGTAAATTAGATAATCACTTAGACTTTCACTTTAGAGGAGTGAATCTTGAGTGGAGGAGTTAAGAGCAGACATGATACTATAATGTGTCATAATAAATAATGCTGAGTGATTACTTATTTACAGATATTATTTTAAGAAATCTGGATTATCTCTTTTGAATTCAAGTGCTCTATAATTTACACTTTCTTATACATTTATCGATAAAAGGAAAAAACTGAGTATAAGCTGCCCAAGGTCACAAGCTAGTATGTAGAGAAGGCTGTCTCCAGAGCTTGACTGGACACTGTAATGCCACCTGGTTGCAGAAATAGAATGCGGTGACAGATACAATGCCAGATACAAACTGTCCACAATTAAATATATAATCAAACCATAAATCTTAGACTTACAGCAGAACAAGGTTTTTATCACTTTGGGATATACATATTTATAAATCTCCAATGTAGCGCTCAGTGATTTTTAACCTGACTTGACCTCTTAAACGCGTAACCTTCTTATATTCTTAGTTCCCTCTGTGGGGTCATCCAGCCTGCATACCAAAGAGCTCTGTTTAGTTAACCAAACATAAATGGACAAAACTAATGGAAGCTTAAACAATAAAGATATGATTTATTTAAAACCGTATTTAAAGCATTTTATAAGGGACAATAGCGTGTACTAACTGATTATTTCATATTTTGGAAAGTCTGAAGAACAAGTATCAGGCTTCTTTGTGGAAAGTGTATGATCTGTTGCCCAACTTAACGGCTGCCCGCATTGTACGGATGCACAAACACACGTATCCATATACAGGAGCATTTATTAAATCCCATCTCCAGGATCCACTGTCGCTTCAGGCGCCTCTCATAGCTGCCACAGCTCTGAGCAAGGGACAAATAAGCGAAGGGTGGGAACTGAATGTGGTTACCGCCCCTGCTCTTGCAGTTTTCAAACAGGTCCGTCACATTACTATATAATTTGTAAGTGGCGCTGTGGAAATCACTTCGCTGCGGGTGTGATAGCTGTGTTTTTGCGATGTCTGGGCGTGGTAAAGGTGGAAAGGGGCTGGGGAAGGGTGGTGCCAAGCGCCACCGCAAAGTTTTGCGAGATAACATTCAGGGCATCACTAAGCCGGCCATCCGTCGCTTAGCCCGACGTGGTGGCGTCAAGCGTATCTCTGGTCTTATCTACGAGGAGACCCGCGGGGTGTTGAAAGTGTTTCTGGAGAACGTGATCCGGGACGCTGTTACCTACACCGAGCACGCCAAGCGCAAGACTGTCACCGCCATGGACGTGGTCTACGCGCTCAAGCGGCAGGGCCGCACTCTTTACGGCTTTGGTGGCTGAACTCCAGTCGGCCATCTCCGTGAGCCTACTAAAACCAAAGGCCCTTTTCAGGGCCACCTATTCTTTCACTCAAAAAGAGTTTTGCGCTTTCTGTCCTAATTTTTTGTTAAGATGTTTGGGTCAGTACTGTTTACAATATGTAAATTTAAATTGATTTTATCTGATTCGTTTTTGGTATGTTTCAGATTAGTCGCAGGTCTGTAAAGCTGGTCCATAACCTCAGGTCGAATTGCATATTCAATGTATTTAGTGTGCTTATAGCTAGAAGACCAACAGGACAGTAAACTGCAGGTGACATTTTGTGCAACTGTCAGTGAAAAAAGGTGGAGAACATCACAGAAGAAGTAAGAAGTAAACCCTGATGCTAGGAAAATGGAAAATGGAACGTAGACACTTCTGTGGGCTGAAGACATTAAAACAGTCTTGCCTTCTTGGACATCACATGATAAATGGGGGAGAAAGGGGGATGATCAATCAACATAAAATATGTCGAAGGCAGTCAAGTTCTACCAGAGAAACAATAAGAGTACTTGGAAATTAACATTGTGAATCAACTATACTTAAGTAAAATAAGAGTACTTGGGGTTCTCTCTTGTTTAAAAGTGGAATGGAGACAGGACAACTTGTCTCTGCTTCTCTGAGCTGTCTTCCCATGTCCAAAGCTACTGGTTTCTCAATCCAAGAGAAGCTTTTATGAAGGTTGATATAAATGCTTGATATAAATATACAGGTTTATGTTTACCAACTTGTTATTATGTTGACTCTTTATCTTGAATATCCTTAGACTTGATTACAAGCAGATTTACCTTAAATTATAGATGAGAGTTGCATAACACGTATCCTGACAAAATGCTGGACTGGGCCTTTCAAATTCAGGTCTTCCTGAGTCAAATCCCACCTTGTTCTCTACACATCAGGAAATGAGGCAAAATAAGCAGTTCTCAAGTGGGTTACCCATTTCTTTTTCTTACCTACTGTAAACTTTCTACAGTCTCTCAGGATTGTCAGCATGCCACTGTATTCTTTGGTTTCCTCAGAATGGGCTTTATTCTGTGAAAAAATCTTGGGTTATTGTGATACAACTGGTATTTTTTTCCAATGAAAGTGGTTCACTGTATTATAATAACGTATAGCTGGACAGGAGTCTCCCTAGTGTGAGATAACATTCCTGGCTTGTCTGGGAGCAGAGGGGAGTAGGTGACTAAGTGCTCTTTTTGGAGTGTAAGTAGAAGACACTCCCAGGCTTTAAAACCTTTCCTCTTCCTGCCGGCTATGAAGGTGCTGATCTTGTTTGACCCAGCAGAGACCATCAGGCTCTAGGGGTGGCAGAACCATGACTTGTAAGGAACAAGAGTTCCTGATTGATCAGGAGGGGCAGAGCTGCCCCACAGAACTGGACTAATCATAGTGTATCTGTTCCATGAACAAGACTGTTTTTAAGCTAACTTATTTTTGAGTCTCTGTTACAGCAACGTAACTTTATCATACCAAATACTGTTTTCTCAACTTATTTACCAGTATGACTGTCCTTCCATTGGCCAGAAAGCTCTTTTAAGGAAAGCTAATGCCAAGTGAGCCTCTCTCCTTGACATCTCTTCCACTGTGTTCCATGCTAGACAGAACACAGAATAGGGGCTCATTACATGTTAGAGACGGGTGGGTGGGCTATCCGTATGTCTTAAGCAGTTGTAATCTGGATATTTCAGAGTACTGTTTCCCCGAGGAGAGTAGTTCTTAACAACATGGGGATCAGAAGCTCCTTTGAGAAAGTGGTAAAAAGTTCACATTTTGGACATAGATATTTCATGGGGCTCATACAAGGAATTCCCAGGGCTCCATGGATTCCTGTCAACAGCTTGGAGTCTAGGATTTTAGAGTCTGAGGTGTAAAGATCCAAAATTTAAGGCTAGAGAGGAAAGGACAGACAAAATGCATAAAGAACACATTGAACAAGAGTAAATTTGTCACCATTTATTCACCATGTGCAATAGACCTATATATTCTCAAGAAGTTAGGTCAGGTCTTAACACTTCATAACTCAGAATGCAAGATAGCCCATTTGGAAAAATTTTGATTCTCAGAGGCCTGAAGGCCCAAAATGACTGTATCTCATGAGATTTAAAAGTAAATAAAAACAGTGGGGTGTTTATTTTTTAGCCTGATTAAGGAGGAAGTCCATGAATTTCTTCTTAAGGCCCTTTGAACTTGTCTTCCATTGCTAGTCTTGGTAAATATATTCAACAGGGTCTATGTCATTGAATAAATCATTTATTAAGTTTACAAGAAACATTCCCAATACCCCTTTTCAGAGATAAAAAGGAGCTGGAAAGCTTGTACAGAGGGATGCTTATTCTTTGTCTCTGTGTCTTAACCAACCGCTCTATGCCCGTTTCCTCATAAATGGAGATAACAGTAGTTCCTATCTTATATGTTTGGGGGTGAATAACATTAAATATTTGTTAAGCATTTTGGCCAGTGCATGGCACATGGTAAATGCTCCATGTTTGGGCTATTATAATTGCTATTATTAGCATTCTTATTTCTCATGACATTTCTCAGAGGCCCAGAGGAAAAAAAAGTGGCATTTGAACCACGAAGACACACACTTGAAGTCTTGAGTTACCATTTTCTATCTTTGTGGTCTGTGGTAAATTCCTAACCACTGTTCCCTTATCTGTAATGTAGGCAAAAATTCATATTTTCGTGAGGACTGAGTGAAAACATAGGATTATGTGTTTATGCATATGTTTGACAAGTATAGTTTACATATATTCTTAAGAAGTTGCAAGTGCATAAATGGAAGTTCTTTTGGTTGTAAAAATAAAAAAAAAAATTCCAGATTATTTAAACAAAAAAAATTCTCTCGAAAGTTAAGTTTGCTGACCACACTTAAGCAATTACTGAACACTTTGTCCTGTCTTTTTCTTCAGTTCCTTTTCCTAATTTCTACGAAAACAAATCTGATTGATCCAGCTGAGCAGATGCCTGCATCGATCGAATATGATGGCCCAAGACAGAGGGTAAAAACATAATGGCCACACATGGCGCTCAGCCCTGAGTGGAGCTGTTCCTAGGAAAGAAGTAATAATTGAGTCCTGAAGTTGTCCCAGATGATGTCTGGGCCGTCCTTCAGTACCCATAACCCGAGTTCCCAGGGATCTCTATTAACTATATCCAAAGCTCCTGTTTGTTCTTAGCCTTCTAGACATCACACCAACTTGGTCATGTCCTCCTTGGTGAAATACATTATTTTCTTGACTTTTGTGACTCTGCTCTCCTGATTTTCTCCCAAACTCACTTGTCACTCTTTAGAATCTTTTGCTGTCTCTTTTTCTCTAAAGTTTGGAATGCCTCCAGGATAAACTCACTTCTTTATTCTTCCTCCATGGGTAATCTCCAACTCATGCCATGCTGACATTAAAATATCTATTTCCAAAATTTTCAAAAATTTCTATGTCCAGTCCCCATTTGCCTTTGAATTCCAGACTCGCATATACAACTACTCACTTGACATCTACAATGGAGTGCTAAGGGGATTTAAAAATTGTCATGTTCCAGTCTCAGAAAACTCATTCTCTCCTAGAATTCTTGATTACCCAAGACCTTCATTAGCACTGCAGGGCAGTAGATAAGCACAGAACCTCTGGAGCCACACTACCTTGGGTCTAACACCAGCCGCACACTTTGCTCAATTAAAAGGAGAGAAAAGTTGCATCTAGATAATGTGGATGTTGAGCAGATGAAGTGAGTTAACGTTTCTAAAGAGCTTGGCATAGTTTCCTAAACATATAAAGGGCTCAACAAATGTTAGCTACTTGATTCTTCACCCATAAAACCTAACTCTTCAATAAATCCTTTTGACTTTCTCCTTCTAAATCTAATTCTAATAATTTCACCAGAATTATTGCAATAAGCTTTCAATTTTATTCCCTGCTTCTTTCTACTTTTGATCCCATAAAATTCATTCTCCCCATAGTGGCTAGAGTTATTAAACATTCTAAGAGTTTCCCATGACACCATAAGAATCTGGTGCTTTCTTTTGGCCTATAAGGTCCAACATGTTCAGGTACCTGTTTAATCCCCAGCCTCATTTTTTACCCCTTTACCTTACTAATCTCCTAGCATACAGACCTTATATTCCTTGAGCACAAACTCCTCCCTGCCTTGGCCTGGAACTTTTATTCCCCGGGTTGTGGGTTCCCTTATCTAAAGCATGACGTAGTTACTATCACAGCACCTGGTCTTATTTCAAATAATTTCACAGGCCTCAGAACTTCTCTCTATTTGAAATATCTTGCTGAGTTATCAATGTGTTGATTATCTCTCTCCTCCCACTTGGATATCAGCCCCAGAAGATCAGCCTGTCTGTCTCAGCGCTGTAAATAAGGCCTCTCACAGAGAAAATACAATCATTATTTGACAAAATACTGAATGGAATCGCTTCTCTACTGCCATTATAGACACCTTCCTAACACTGGAGCCAATTATGTCAGTCCCTGCTCCGAAGCTTTCTGTAACTTTTTGTCGTCTGCAAAATAAATCTAAACTTCATTGTTTGACATCCACACCCTTTACCTTCTTCTATCATAAACTTATCTTTGCCACCAGGAAGCTCATGTGGGCAGGGGCTTTGGTAGCTTGTTCTTCACCATATATTAGATGTTCTCAAAGCCTCCTACCAAATAAGCAGCACTGTATCTGCTGGGCACTTTTTAGTAAGCCGAGTTCTCAGATCTCCCCCAGAGCTAATGAAACAGAAACTGTGGGAATGGGACCAGCAATCTGTCCTTTAACAAGCCCTCTGGGTGATTCTGATGCACACTCAAGTGCTTTATGTCCTCAGTACATAATTTAGTGCTTGGCACTTGAATATGAATGAACTTGGTGGATGCTCCTTCTGTCTGCCTAGAAGGCCCTTACATCAGGCAGTGCAAGTGCCTTGCCAAAAGTCATTTGCCCTCTTCCTTTCTAATATAGCCTCAATTTTGTTAAGGTCTCCCTTTCCTCCCTGCCTTGTGCTCCAGGGAAGGCAGAGTCCCTCTCTTAGCCTCAGGAATGGGGTTCTGATTCAACCACATCAATCCTAAGGGTCCCATGTCCCCTTAGTAATGATTAATTTGGGGGGCTGGGTATACATCCAGTTGTTTGTGACTGTGAGAGCCTTTAACAATGGAGGCCAGCTTCCCCAAGGATATAATAATGATTAAGCTGAAATTGAAGTTGTTGATCAATAAACTGTGTGTGTGCTGGGGATGGATGTGGAATCAGGGGCATTTCAGACAGAGAAAAATGGCAAAGGCCTGGAAAAAAACCAAACCAAAAAACAATGAAGAAACACAAAACAAAAGGGAGAAAAAGAATCCTCTGAGGTTGGGTTGGAGAGTTAGGTGAGGGCCAGACTTTTCAGGGCTTGGGGCCATAGCACAGATTTTTGATTTTTGTGAGGTGGGTGATCATCCAAAGGCTGTGAGCAGGTAAAAAACAAAAAGCCCCCACAGTGACTCTGGAATGGAAACTAAATACCCTATGAACAGAGGAGTTTTAGTATGACCTCAGACTAAAATCAAGGTGATCAGAAACAGTCGAAATGCAATTGTAATTCAGTAACCTGAAAATAAAGACTTGTTTGTATCTTCGTGCTTATTTTATTATCTACCTTTTTGAGACAATAAAATGGAGACCAGATAGACTGGCCCTGGAGGCTGGCTAGGAGTTTTTCTCAAGGAGAGTGATAGCAATTCTTGGGTGGATTTGGCATTTCCATTTACGGGTGAAGTGCCCTCAACTGAACCTTTTTCACCTGACTTCCTGAAGGACACCTCTACCTTGCAGTTTCCGGAGAAATGAGGGAAGAGCCCTGCTCTTTATTTCCCAGGGTTTAATCTCCTGGGCACTATGCGATCACAAACCGTAGGCTTTCAAACCTCAGTGTTCAGCTCACATTAAAAAGCATCTCTACTTCCACAGTTCTTCCTCTCTGCGTTCTGAGCCGACCCTGGGTCCCTCTCTTCTTCCTTGCCAGGATCCCTCCACAGTTTCTGAACTGAGCAGAGGGAGGAGATCTGGAGGCAGGATAGGGCGATGGGCTCAGAAGGGAGCTCACCGGGGACAGAAAAGGACAGATTGGAGGCGGCAGAGCCAATCTTTATACTATGTGGCTACTCTAGTGAGAAGACAGGTGGCCGAATACAGAATTCTGTGAATTTTGCAGGTCTAGTTTGTAAAACGAGTCAGGAGAGTGGGGAGAAGATTGCATTCTTCAAACAAAAATCTAATGACCAGGAGAGAGATAAAACAAAATAAAAAGTTAGTAACTATTTCCCCCTTACTGGAGAGCTGCAGCCACCCAACATAATATGCTTGTAAATAATCTTAGATAAAATGTTCAGCCAGGACTTGAAAGCCCTAGGCAAAGGGCTGGGGGTGAGGGAGTGTGAGGAAAAAGAATTAGATCCACACAAATGAACCTAGGCGGAAGACCCGCAAAGTTATACTAAGAAAGTGCTGGTTTTAGACAGTGGGATTTTCAAACATAACTGTGGTCTCTTGGACGTTACAGCCTGACGCTTTACATAAAACCAAGACCAGAGCTTCACAAAGCGCCGATTCCAGCCCAGAGAGCACCCTGTACAAAGTTTATAAAGGTGACCAAGAGCTCCAAGGATTGGGGTTAGCACTAAGTGGTTTCAGTGCACGTTCGCTTTGGCAGTTGGGAAGCAACCCTCGTACGCGGAACAGTTGTCAGTAACAATATACAGTAGTTTTGCCACCCGAGGATCGCTAACTTTTTAAGTACTTTGCTAAGCGTTACCCTTGACGCTAATTTAAAGCCCAGAGTTCACAAAACCGCACAAGCTAGTGCTCAGCTCTGATTGTGAAAACGTGAAATGGCTCTGAAAAGTGGCTATAAACATTTACTTGGAGCTGGTGTACTTGGTGACAACCTTGGTGCCGCGGGACACAGCGTGCTTGGCCAGCTCCCCGGGCAGCAGCCGGCGTACGGCCGTCTGGATTTCTCTGGAAGTGTGATGGTCGAGCGCTTGTTGTAACGCGCCAGGCGCGACGCTTCTCCCGCTCCCGCGATGCGCTCCAAGATGTCATTGACAAACGAGTTCATGATGCCCATGGCCTTGCACCAGATGCCGGGTTCCGGGTGGCCCTGATTCAGCACCTTGTACACGTACATGGAGTAGCTCTCCTTACGGCTACACTTGCGCTTCTTCCCATCTCTTTCCTGGGCCTTGGTCACCGCCTTCTTGCAGTCCTTCTTCGGGACCAGAGACTTCACTAGTTCAGGCATCGTACCGTCGATGATGTCTTCTGAAAGACAAGAAAACTGTGTCCGCGCCACCGGATCCTGCTTATTTGTAGGCAACGTTATGCAAATAAAGACTTAGTTATGCAATTGCTGATTCGTTCGTCTTGAGGTCTGCATGCAAATAAATCATTCCAGATATACTGTCTCACTGGTCATATCCTGAGACAGTTTGCCAGCAATCAGGCCACCTTCTTTAATCTAGTTAACCTATTTTATAATGAGTTCTGATTCGTTTATAACAATTCAGATTAGTCTGTTAATTTTAAAAACTGGAAGTCACTCTCTCCAGTGATTTGAAATACCAAGGAGGCAAAGCTCGTGGCACGGTTAGTCTCCGATTTGCAAGGCCCGTTTACAGCTCCTGGAAAAGCTGTATCTTTACATTTGAATCCAGTGAGAGGGAAAGGAAGAACTGAGAAAAAATAGGCGATTATCCAGACAATTCCGAGTACAGTGTTTGCCACTGTACAGAAAATGCAGAAATACAGCGTAAAAACAAAGAGCAGGGAAATAAAATTACATCACTTGAAGGGAGATAAGAAAGAAAAGAATTTCGTAGCCTATATGGCTATAAACCTTCGAACTGGAAAGGAGCAAATCACATCCAGTTTAGCCACAAAGGAGGGTCAGAAATAGTTCTTCAGTCTAACTAGTGAAATGATAAAACAAACAAAAAACCCAAAAACTTACTAAAAATTAAGAACCCGGTGTTTAACACATTTATTTTAAATTTATTATTATTATTACCATCATCATCATCATCTTCATCTGAAACCGGCTTCTTAGTTAGTTCTTTCAGTACCCTCTTTCCTTTCTGCAGAGAGGTGTCCTCCCTGAATTTGACTTTTTTTCCTAACATTCCTCAGGCTCCCCAACCTTCCGCTCCCCCCCCCCCCGCCCCCACCGTGTTTCAGTGAAAGCTTCCTGAAATTAGTAACCTAGGTTCATAGCGCCTCCTAGTGACTTGTGAAGGCAAACATAAACACCTTCAAGAAGGAAGCATCGTGAACCCAAGTTCTCTAGATATACTGTACACAGATTGATTGTGATTTATTTATTCAGTAATTATTTAGCATCTATTACGTGCCAGGCATTCTACCAGGAACTTGGAATGTCCAAATATAAGCTTATAATAAATGTTATCAAATCGAAGAGGAAAACAGACACTATGGAGGGTCAGGCATCCAAACAAACAAGAGCTTTAGATTCCCTCTCTTTCCCTCGGGCAGTGAATTTCAGATATTGAAATTATCAGAGACCATAAAATAACTGTTTACTGGAAGTTTGAAGAAATAAAAATGTAATAATACAATCAAGGAACAAGGGACAATCAAAACCAGGCTAAATTTAAAAAAATAATAAAATAGAACTAAAAATAAAAAAGAGCTATATTCCATAATGATAAAATAAAAATCCACTGATAAGATGTAACATTCAGGACCTTATATGCACCTGACCACACAACCACTAACTATATAAGCAACAACTGGCAGAATTAGCAAGAGAACTTCAAGTTTACAGCTGTAGGGCAAGCTTTCATATACTACTCTTATAAATTCACGTAACAAGCAGAGGAAAACATGTATGGTTATAGAAGATTTGGACAACACAATGAACAAACTTGATCTATCTGTGATTGCTGCACTTAACACAAAGAGAATGTCCAATTTTTAAAAGCATGCATTTAATAATTTCAAAAATTCAACACCGAGTTTAGAAAAAGTCACAATGGATACAAAAAAACCAGTTTCATATATACGGCACTCTTTTATCAGCTAATTAAAGAGCAATAGAAAATATTTTTTTTTAAGATAGTAAAAATAAAACAATCTTCCCATATGCTTGGAAACTAAAAGTGCACTTCTAAATACCATGGATTAGAATATCGTAAGGGAAATTATGTAATATTATGAGATAAATATGAATGAGAATAATACATATAAAATTTGTTGAATGTATCTGAAGCTGTACTAAAAGGGAAATATATAATATTATATGCATATATTAAGGAACAAGAAACACTAAAGATATGCAAACTAGGTGTTCAACAAAAAAAGCTAAAAAAAGAACAGGAAAATAAATCATATAAAGTAGAAAGAATCAGCCTTAGAATTCTTAGAATGTGTTGTATTGTTGTGAATGATGTTCTATTTCAATTCCAGATAGGTCATTGCTAATATAAGAAAGGTCATGAATTTTTATGTGGTGCACATATTTACCAACCCTCTTGAGCTCTTATTAGAGCTCATTGTTTATAGAGTCTCATGGATTTTCACATTGACATATTATTTTAAATATGTCAACCCTGACCTGAAATTTAAAAAAATAATAATTAAAGAAAAAAATGGAGATAATCCATAAACCACAAGCTTGTTCTTTGAAAAACCTTATAACAATAGACAAACATCTAGAAAAACTAATGAGGAAAAAAAAAAGAGAGTGTGTGTGTGTGTGTGTGTGTGTGTGTGTGTGAATAAATCATAGGAATAGAAAAGGGAAAGTAGCTACCAAAAAAGAGATATAAAGAACCACAAGAATGCTATGAATAACTTTTACAAAAAATTAAACTTAACAGAAAAGGATAATTTTCAAGAAAAAAATTAAGTAATGGGTTGAATAAACAAGTTATGATTATGGAACTATGACAGGCAGTTAAAAAAAAAAAAAAGCTCTCCTGTACTCTTCAATCTAAATGATACCAAGCACAACTGGGTTTTACAGGTATTAGTGAAATTTAAGTAATTGATAAGCCCTATTTTACAGAAGCTATTTCAATAGAAAAATAGCTCTCCTTTTTTTTCTTTTGAAATTGTGTACACTTACCTAAACTGGACAGGAACAACACAGAACGAAAACAAAGGGAGAAAGAGAGAAATGAGAGAAAATTATAGTCTCATTTTACTCATGAAATTCATTTTTTTAAAGAAAAAGCTCTAGTTGAAATGCAAGCAAATGGAAACCAAGAGACCACATTATTTACAAAAAAAAAATAGTATATCATATAGGGTTTACTCCAAGAATGGAGGAAAAGTTTAACATCAAATCTGCCAGTGTAAGAAATTAATAGAGAAAAACTGTTATCATTTGCATAGATACTGGGAAAATATTTGTTAGAATATGACACTCCATCTTTATAAACATTTTTAACAAACTAGAAGGATAAGGAGTAGCTACTTACTTCATAAGGAGTAGCTACAGTGAGCACAACATTTAATAGTGTAATTTTAGAATGATTCCCAAAGAGTCAAAAGAAAGACAAAATTTGGTGGTACTACTCCTATTCAACATGGCACCAAGGGTCTGGCCAATACCATGAGACAAGTACAAGTAAGAAGGGTAAGGATGCAATAAGAAAAGATGTTATCTTTATTGTCTGAAAATAATATGTCATTGTAAAAATTCATGAAAATCTATAAACAAATAATTAGACCTTACAGAGCTTAAAAGCACTGGTTGCTACATGAGCATCACATAAAAATTCATGGCCTTTCTGGAATCGAAACAGAAAAACCAGAAATCATTTACAACAGAACAACACTTTCTAAGGATTCTAAGTCCAGGAAAAAATATTCCAGATCTGTATGAATAAAACTATGAAATGCGATTGGAGGATACAAAACAAGATTCACTCAAATTAAGAGATAGATATACACTATACTATGTTTTGTGATGACTCAATATGCTAAAATGTTCATAAACTCCAAAATAACCTAAAAATTCAATGTTATGCCACAAAACAGCACTGTATTTTTGGTAAAGCACTGTAAAATTCATGTTAATGAGCAAAAATAGTGAAGATGATTCTCCGAAACAAAATAAAACAAATCAAAAAGAAAAGAAAGAAAAAAGAAATAGTGGGGCAGGGAACCTAAGAGAGGCTAGGATCATCAGACCTTGAGCTGTCAGAAACTATATTAAGCATTTGTTCAAATCTTTGTAGGCCAAGTCAAGAAGAGGGCTCAAAGTAGCCTGGCTAGTTTGCTCTAAATTTTACCTGCTATGATTGATTCGGATTGCTTAGCGTTACCAAGAGATAATGTCTCTAGTGCAATGGTTTAGAGCAGGGACCCTGGAGCTAAGCTGCTTGGGTCAGAATCCCCTTTGCCATTTATTAGAGGACATTGGATAAATTATTTTAAGCTCTAAGTGACTCAATCTATCTGGGTAAAATTGGGATAACAATAGTTCATAGGTGTGTTACGAGTATTAAAGGAGTTAACATCTGGAAAGCACTTGGAAATGTGTCTAGGTGTATGCCAAAAAAAAATTTTTTTTTAAGTAAATAAAAATAACTGGAGATGGTTGTATGCAAACTGCACCCAGGGCTGCATTATGTTTTGCGGGCCCTATGCACTTTTGCCTTCCTGGGCCCTCTCCTCCGTAAAAATAATAAGAAAAATAATAACATTATTAAAATTATATAAACATTAAAATATTAGTATTACACAAAACGTTTTCATCGACCTAAAAGTTCATTTTTAATTCTGATTTTAGAAGAAATTAAAATATTTTCGTCAACCTCTAAAAGTACTGTGGGCCATAGGGTCTGTGTCTACCGTAGCCTAATAAATGTAGGCCCTTCGTGCATCTCAAGATGAAATTTAAAACACATATAGTTATTCAAGTGGGAAGTAATAATAATTCACACATACATACATATACACGCACTTAATCCTCACACAAAGTGCCCTAGACATGTGCTGATAATAAACAGGGGTGGTGCAAGGAAGGTGTCCTGGGGATTAGTTATGAGGGAAAGCGTCAGCTCAGAAAAAGTCGAGAGAGGAGGAAAAAACTACCGGAGGTCTGCTGCCCTGTTCCTCAGTCTTCAAACTCCTGGGTTCCTCGTTTTAATCTGCGCATGTCCTCATGGACTGTTGGGACTCTCCAGTAACCAGGGGTAGCGGGGAGAAGCTGGGTCCGCAGAGCCTGCACATCAGCAGGTGGCTGCCACGCGAAATCTCGTGGGCGGAAGGGGCTGGCGGAAGCCTGCAGCTTACTGGAGACCCCGGGGCGGTGGCGGTGGGGGGAGCCGAAGTGACGTAACGTGGCGTATGCGTTACGTGGGGTTCTGGGAGAAGCAGCGGAACGTGAAGTTGGGTGAGACGATCCAATGAGGGAGCCGGCGTGGAGCGGCGTGGCGGGACGGCTCTTTGACAGACCCTGCGTGTGGGGGCGTGGCTACGGGCGGGAGCCGACAGAGTCCGGGCGTGGAACGCCACGTTATTCTTTCCACCCTTACGTGGCTGTACCGGAAGGAGGTGCGAATTTTCAGGACTTGACACTTCCAGTTTAAACCTCAAGGTGATTTTTCAGTTTTGTGCGGCTATTTGGTAGTATCATTTCAGGGACATCCCAAGTCGTAATTTAAAGCACAGTTCTCCAGGTGTGATCCCTGACCAGCAGCATCAGCACCACCTTGATAATTTAGAAATGCAAATTACTGGATCCTACTCCAGGTCTAGTGAATCCGAAACTGTGAGGTGGGGCCCAGCAATCTGTTTTTAAAAATCCCTCAAGGGAATTCCCTGGCAGTCCAGTGTTTAGAGCTTCGCGCTTTCACTGCCGAGGGCGCGGGTTCAGTCCCTGATTGGGGAACTAAGACCCCGCAAGCCGCGAGGCGCGGCCAAAAAAAAAAGAAAAAAATCCTTCAGGTGAGAAGTAATGTGTTCCCCTTAATTCAGATGTTGAAGGTGACCTTTTAAATGTCAGCTTAGCTAAACTAAGTTTTTACCTTCGAGATCGTTAACAAAGCCAAAACAGTTCTTAGGTCTTACCCACTCAGAACTTAATGCCAGAAAATAAACTGAAATATAAATAAATTGTCCAGAAAGGGGAGCGCTTAGGAGAAGAATTTGAATCAACAATGAAAGCGGAATTTCAATTATCCATAGAGTTTATTAAATATAGCATCTCATTTACAAATGTTTTGCCATCCTTTCAGACTTCCCCCAGCAAAGGTAGTCCACGGTAAATAATGAGTTCCCAGTAATTACGCCTGTAACAGAAGTAAATTCTATTTTTATAATGTAAATAAAAATAAAATGAAAAAGATAAAACACCTTGTTTAGGCTCTTCCACTCAGGTAGTGATCTCCTTTTGATAAGTCAGTGTGCAGCAAATCAGAATGGGTAGGATTTTGGTGGGATATACACACTAATCTATCATCTCAGGCAGGTCAGACATCATACTTCATAACTTCTATGGCCAGATTCTCATTTTCAGTTACTGTTTGCATTCATTTCTTCTCTGCACTTATATATCTCCCCTGATTGAAGAAATAAAAAAGGTTTATATGTTAGGTGCCATTTTGCCATCAACATTAATATCTGCTATACAAAGAAGAGGGTTCTGTTTACATACGCTTGTATAATGTGCTATGAGGAATCTCTGCTCCAGAGTTACCTACACTTTAGTCATTATTAGCATTAACAGGTAATGACTCAAACCATGCTCAGTCAAGAGATATTTCTCAATAATATAATCTTTGTTCCAAATCTCCCAACTACCCTTACTGGGATGGAATTCAAATAGTTTAAAAGCTTATATTCTCTCCCTTTAGTTTTTGACCTAAAGAGTCACTCTGATTTTCATTTTAATTCAGAGATTAAGGAAAATATAACAATTGCTAACAACTGCTAAGTGCTTACGAAATGACTATAACTGTTTTAAGAGCTTTACACAAATTATCTCAATCCTTAAAATAACTCTAAGAAGTAATGCATTATTATTATTCTCCTTGTATAGATGAAGAAAGTGAGACCCAGAAAGGCTGAGTCACTCATTCAACTGAACCATTTCAACAACCAGATCTGGCCTCTATTCCTGTTGTTGTAGACGTATGTGTATTTTAATTAATTAATTAATTATTTCGTGCTGCAAATGGTTACTGAGAGCCTACTCTGTGTCTGAAACAGTCAAGGCATTAGGGAGTCAGTAGCAAAAAAGACTAACCCTGCTCCAATGAGCTTACAGTCTTGAGAATGGGGAGCGGAAACAAATAATAAACAAATTTATGTCAATAAGTACTAAGTATAACAAAGAAGAATGAATGGAGGAAAGTAAAAAATGGGATAGGGAGGTACCATTTTACATCTGCTGGTCAGAAAAGTCTCCCAGATATGATACCATTTTGATTAATCCACTCAACCTAAAACCCAAGAAATGTGAAGAATATTTCAGTTATGTAACAGGTATTATACCCAGCTGAAATACCAAATACATGACTAAGTCTGTCCACCCACTGCCTCTCTCCTATCACAGTCTTTTATAGGCTTCTCTTTGGTCACTAGGCCCTTTCTCTCCTTTTTGTAGTAGTTTGCTTCTTCCATTCTTTTTCTGAGTCCTCATTTTCTCTCACCTTTCTTCTTTTCCCCATGCTCCTCCTCCTTCTTTCCTAAAAAAAATAGCCATAATTTGGCTGTGATATTTCTGTTGTTTTGTATTTACGAAATACAGCTTAACATTCACTGTTAAAACTTTTAAACAAAATTCTAAAGCATAACTCCTTTAGTTTTCTACAATTACTTTTCCCTGTGCATGATGGCAAATTTCATGTTTTATGAAAGGAAGAGCCACTCAAATACTGCTTTTCATGTAAAGAAAAGGAGCCTTTTCTTCTATTTAGCACTAAATGCTCATGCCACCGACATGAAACTTTCCCCAAACATTTCCCAAAGTTGAACTCTACCTCTCCTGAGTCTTCTTTTCCTGCAGCTAGGGTTTGGAGCGAAGTTGGGAATATGAATCGAGACTACTGCTGAAGTTGTTCATCTGAATAAAGTACAAAAATTAGTCTTCCAAAAGAAACCTCCTTATAATTTCTGGGTTCACAGTAGATCTAAGTATGCAAAAATATGTGACAGAACAATCATAAAAAGCAAATAGTTGTAGAACTCAAGTTACAGTCGATAGATATCTAATTCAAAATTGTAAAAATATAGTTTTTCTTATGACTTTGTTCAGAATTAACCTTATCCAAGGAGGTATGGCCTTTGCCCTTTGCTGAAATGTGATCTGTAGGCCCTTGGAACGTCCTGCATGATAAGAATTATCTTTGTTTACCAGGAGGCATTGAGCTACACTGGATAGTGTAATAGGATCATTTATGTTGGGTGCTTTGGGCCATGCCATATCTGTACTCGACCCAGAGGAACTGGATACTAAAGATCCAGTCTGGACACCAAGGCTTGGGTGAGTTTCCCTAGTTGGCAATACATATTGTGTTGTCACACATTGTTGCAGGAAGGTGTTGTTAACACTCCATGACTCCACTGGGAAAGGGTTACCGGAAGCTCTGAGTTTGGAACCCTCCTAGATTATGCTCCATGTGTCTCTTCCCTTTGCTGATTTTGCTTTGTGTTCTTTTGCTATAATAAACCTTAACCTTGAGTATAATAGCTTTTAGTGAGTTCTGTGAGTCCTTCTAATAAATTATCTAATCTGAGGGTAGTTTTGGAGAGACCCCTGAACCCTGAAGTTGGTGTCAGATGTGTGAGTGCAGCCTTATGGACTGTTCTTAGCTTTGCACTATGTCAAAATGGTATTATTATTATTTTTATATGCAGTTTTTATGTTTTTAATATTTATTTATTTGGTTACACCAGGTCTTTGTTGTGGCAGGTGGGCTCCTTAGTTGTGACTTGTTGGCTCCTTAGTTGCAGCACACAGGCTCCTTAGTTGCGGCATGCATGTGGGACCTAGTTCCCTGACCAGGGATCGAACCCAGTCCCCCTGCACTGGGAGCGTGGAGTCTTATCCACTGCGCCAGCAGGGAAGTCCCACAATGGTATTAATATTGCTATATATTTTTATCACTCAAAAATTAGGATGATTTTTTTTTGCCTTAATTTAATGAATTTGGTAGTTCCCACATGAGCCTAAGTCTATTCACCTAACTGCAGATTTCCAAAGAGTGATAAACACTTGTTTGGGCCTTAGTGAAAGATAAAGGGAAATGAAAGCAGTTAACTGTAAGCTTCCTTGACGATCTTACAAAACTGAGGGCTCCTGGAAGTCAAGGACAACCTTATTTCTCTTTGTATCTCCAGTGCCCATGCCAGTGACTAGCCCAGACACATTCAATGACTATCTCTTAAATAAATTGATTTATAAATAAATATGCTAACTACTGCCATGGTACAATTTGCTAGGACATTTTGACACACATCAAGAATCTCCTTATAAACCTTCATAACTGAATTCTTCAGTTTAGTTTCTTCTTTTACAGACTTTCTGCAAACTCTTAATCTGTTACCTTACACTTTAAACATTGTATTTTTTTACTCATCATCAATCTTCACTCCTATATTTTAAATAAATTTTTATGTTACCTTTAATTTCTTGTCAATTTTAAATTTCATTACTATTTTCTATATTATTATTTTCTCCTATTTTCTTTTTTATTTTTATTTATTTATTTTTGGCTGTGTTGGGTCTTCCTTGCCGTGCGGGGGCTTCTCATTCCGGTGGCTTCTCCCGTTGCGGCGCACCAGCTCTAAGCGTGCGGGCTTCAGCAGTTGTGGCTCGCGGGCTGTAGAGCGCAGGCTCAGCAGTTGTGGCGCATGGGCCTAGTTGCTCCGTGGCATGTGGGATCTTCCCGGACCAGGGCTCGAACCCGTGTGCCCTGCACCGGCAGGCGGACTCCCAACCATTGCGCCACCAGGGAAGCCCTATTTTCTCCTATTTTCATATGCCACAGTATTTTCTGAAATTTTAATTTTTTACTATATTTATTTTCTTCTTTGTTTTCTTTTTCAAAAAGACCAAACGTATTAGTTTGTTGGACATTCCAAAACAATCGTGCACCAGAGATTTGCTTTCCTGATTGCAGTTTAGGATTTCTCAGATGAATTAATTCAATTCATTCAATATTTTAAAAAGTACCTGCTATGTGCGGAGAGAATGTTTTATTTAACTGCAGAGGCCGCTATTTTGTCCTTTACAATCTCAGAGAAAAGTCCATCAGGACATCATGTGGGAGTTTTATTGACTTTGTCTCTGTGGATAGTGGTCTATTATAGTCTAGGTTGCTGGAATTCCTAAAAATCTACTAAGTATAAAGGTATTAAGTTCAGGTGATTTTACAACTTATTTCTATCTAATCTTTAAAGCAAAAATACTTTTTACATTCAAGTATTTAAAGCATAAAAAGAATGATGTAGTGGTTTTAAAATATGTCCACAAATTTTTAAAATATCCTTACCTCAAAAGTGGATTCTAATTCCCCTTCTGAATATATGCTAGGTTTAAGTGACTTGCTTCTAATGAATAGAAAGTGGCAGAAGCATCAGTGTGTGATGTTCGAAACTAGGTCGCAGAAGGCATTCCTGACACTCTCTCTTTCTCTCTATAATTTCTCTTTCTGTGGGATAACAGCTACCGTGTTTTGAAGACAGTCATTTAGCCCTCCAGAGAGGTCCATGTGGCAAGGAGCGGAGTTCCTCCTGCCACCAGCCACCAGGAACTTGTCTGGCATCCAAGATGGCATTCAAGCCATCTTGGAAAGGAATCCTCCAGCTACAGTCTGGAGCCTATGCTCCAGATGACTGCAGCCTATGCTTACATCTTGACTTCAACCTCCCGAGAGACCCTGAGTCATAACCACCCAGCTAAGTCACTTCTGGATTCCTGATCACAGAAACTGAATGAGATAATAAATGTTCATTGATTTAAGTTGCTCAGTTTGGGGATAATTTATTATACAGCGGTAAGTAATAAAGGAGAGCCCTACAGTGAAGTTTATGAAGCTACCATAACCTTAAGGACAAAATCTGATGAAGGTAAACCCAAAAGAGAAAATCATAGAATGATTTTATGTATGAATAGTAGAGATTTTTTAAATCCATGTAAAATATTAAAATTTATCCAGCCATTATTTAAGATAATAATACAACATGACCAAATAAGATTTGTCCTAGGACTGGAAGCATGGATTAACATTAGAAAATCTACGTGTACTTTATTGCAAAAGGTTGAAGGAGAAAAAGGACATTATTTCATCAGATGACAAAACTTCATAAATCATTCCTAATAAAAACTCTTAAAAAAGAATTAAAAGGAAACTACATCAATACAATAAAAACTACTCTCTTACACACACACAGGTATTATTATAAATAATGAACTACCAAAGCTATTTCCATGAAAAGGAGGAAAAAGATGGTGACATCTAATAGCATGTTTAATATGAAACAGTTTGTGATTTTAGTTAACACAATAACAAGATAAAAGAGATTAAGAGAAATTGTTATTGGAAAGAATATCAAAGATTTTTTATTTGCTAATGATAGTATTATATGCAATGAAAATCAAGATAGTCCATTAAATATGGATTAGCATTAACAGAATTTTTAGCTAGATACAAAATGCATGTAAATAATCAATCACTCAAGTCCCCTCCCCCCAAGAATTTCAAACAGTGCTTTGGTCTGATGCCATGTGTCCACACGGATTAGAAGGCACAACCCTATGAAAATCAGCATTATATTTGTTGTAAGAATGTATATGGCTTAGTTTAGTGTCACACAGTAACCCTTTCTGTTGTATCATTTTTCACTACATTTATTTTTCATTGTATGAGTAATCCATCAATTCTAAAAAACTGTCAGCCATGATCATTTAAATCTCACATCTGCATCATTTTCTGCGTGTCCTGCTACTATGATTAGATGCATGCCAGACAATTTTACTACTAATTCCAGATCTCTTAAACTCACTTTGACATTCCTCTCTTTTCATTTTGGATAATTCCTTGTGATCTGGTTATATAATTCATGAAAATTCTTCAGCTGGGTCCAGTTGGCTATTAAAATCATCCAGGGCTTCCCTGTTGGTGCAGTGGTTGAGAGTCTGCCTGCCAATGCAGGGGACACGGGTTCGAGCCCTGGTCTGGGAAGATCCCACATGCCGTGGAGTGACTAGGCCCGTGAGCCACAATTGCTGAGCCTGCGCGTCTGGAGCCTGTGCTCCGCAACAAGGGAGGCCGCGATAGTGAGAGGCCCGCGCACCGCGATGAAGAGTGGCCCCCGCTTGCCACAACTAGAGAAAGCCCTCGCACAGAAACGAAGACCCAACACAGCCAAAAATAAATAAATTAAATAAAAAAAAAAATCATCCAGTAAGCTTTTAATTTCAGTTCTGTTATAATTTTATATGTACATATATAATTTGTTATATATATAATTTTATATGTATTATATAAATTTGTTTATATCATATTTATATATATTATATATAATTATATATATAATTTATTATAGAATAGTAACATTTGTTTCTATAGAAAATAGAAATTCTGGAAATAAATGTATATATATTTCTAGAATTTCTATTTGTTTTTTTCAAATCTATGTGATAATTCTTTGTATTCTCTTAATCCCGCACATATTTTTTTTTTTTAAGATATTAAAGTTAGTCACTTGAAGTCTGTATCTGTTAATTTGTGCTTTTGTTTTCATTGTCTATTGCTCTTGGTCATGGTGCCTTGTTTCATGGTGTATTTGGTTAATTTTGGTTGTGAAGCTGCTAATTCATTTTCTTGGATATTTATCTGTGAAGATTTATTGAGGCCTAAAATGAAGCTTATTCTTCCAGAGAGGATTTGTATTTGCTTTTACCAGGTGCTCAGGGGCACCAAACCAGTTTGGGATATCCCTAAATTAAATTCTCAGCCTGGGTGTCTTGAATCCTTGTGGTACTAAAGCTGAAACAAGTAAGTATGAAGTCTGGCTTGTAGTCCAAATTCTCAGCAGTGGAATCTACTCAGCACCAAGGTTCAGGGCAGACTCTTTGCCATCATCTATGGTGTGTTTGTGTGTTTATTTCTAGTTCATTTTGGTCTGGTGTCTCACCTTCACTGGGAAAGTGTTCAAAATCATGCTCTCCACCATGGCCAGGCATCACATAACATCCTGAAAAACGAAGCGCAGGTTTGGGTGAAGTCAGCTGTGGTGCTTGGGGTTTCACGTGGGCCAAGCCCCTGGGACCGAGAGTTCCTTACTTTTGTGGTGGCTCTTCGTTACTTTTATAAATTAAAAAAAATATTATTCTGGATTTTAATCGTTCATCCAAGTACCCAGCTTGCCATATTATGTAAAATCTATCCCCATAATCCATGAATCCCTGTTTCTTTGGGAGATCGTGAGAACCCTAGAGTTTCTAAATTCATTCCTCCCTCAGTCAACAATACCCTCCACCTAAATTTTCCATCTCAACCAAAACTTCATTCCCAGCCCAGCCTCATCTACCTGGCAATTTTCTTGGTGATCTCTGACCATTGATTCCTTTCCTCCCGGCCACTCCCTCCCGGCCCCTCTGAACCTCTTTTCAGAGATTTATCTTCCCGACAAAATCTATTCCGCAGCAGTGAAAACCCTTACCCCTATCCTACCTAGTGCAGCAAAAGCCACATCCTGCCAGAAAGGGCTTTCCTTCTCATTCTACTTCCTCTCCATCCTTGACGCTCGGGGACATCCGGGAAAGCGGAGAGGGTGCTGAAAATGGGGCCTCAGACCTTAATCAGGCGCCTTAACTGATTGAGTACTGTACTTCCCTCTTGTGACCCAGAGGACTTTAAAGCTGAATGCTGCCCCCAAAGGACTATATATTAAATGTGACTTTCTGGGAAAGAAGATATAGTAGCTGACAGGGTTTGAAGGCTTCCCTTTCCCTTTCCTCGGTGCCTTTAGGATAGTGTAGGCTCCTCCTCTCCCTCCCCCACCCGCTGCTCAGAGCCTCAAGCAGAAACTGCACCAATTACAAAGCAAGAAAACCAGAAAAACCTGTGTAACATTTCAGTGAAAACTCCCATTTTCTTCAGCATTTTTTCCAGAAATACATGTCTATATGGTTTTTTTAAAAAAGGGAAAGAGAAATGGAAAAGCTCTGAGCAGAATGAAGTTATCAGAGCATGCTCTTTCGTGCTCTGGGTAAGGGGTCATCGCCAAATTCTGGATCAACCTCAGGATCAACTTGGAGACCTAACGCACGAAGAAGAAAGCTGTACACTTGAAATGGCATTTTCAGTGCAAATTGATATCTGGTTATGTGGTATCATGGTTCTATAGAAATGTACTTGCCCATAGTGAGCGCGCAATTAACGGCACATATTGTTATTTTCTAAGTTCCTCATAAGTATTTTCAACGCGACTGTATTAGAATATTAAAGAACAGTAGCGAAACTTTAAATTTGGCAGGAGACATCCGAAAATAGCCTTTGGAATTAAAGGATTACAACTCATCTGCTGAAAGCATGCGTGGCTCTTAAAAGAGCCTTTGGGGTTAGGTGTAAAGACGCTTACTTGGCAAGTTTACTTGGAGCTGGTGTACTTGGTGACAGCCTTGGTGCCCTCAGACACGGCGTGCTTGGCCAGCTCGCCGGGCAGCAGCAGGCGCACGGCCGTCTGGATCTCTCTGGACGTGATGGTCGAGCGCTTGTTATAATGCGCCAAGCGCGACGCCTCGCCCGCGATGCGCTCGAAGATGTCGTTGACGAACGAGTTCATGATGCCCATGGCCTTGGACGAGATGCCGGTGTCTGGGTGGACCTGCTTCAGCACCTTGTACACGTACACGGAGTAACTCTCCTTGCGACTGCGCTTGCGCTTCTTACCATCTTTCTTCTGCGCCTTGGTTACCGCCTTCTTGGAGCCCTTCTTCGGGGCCGGAGCGGACTTGGTGGGTTCAGGCATTCTAGCGTTAAAAATTCGAACACTAACGCTAACACACACCTGGGAAAAGAATCGCCCCCGCTGAGGCCACATTTACTTATAGATGCGGTATTCAAATTAGGTTAGTAAGATTTCGCTCATGATTGGATTAATTTTATTGTGGCGTCACAAACAGGAATGTAAATGATACTAGCAGGTCTACCTTTTCATTGGCTGTTTAGTTAGTGTGCTTTGACCCAATCAGAGGGGCCTAGACTAGACTACCCATAGCTAGTACAAATAGCCTTTTGAAGCACCTGCACGGTATATTTCACAGCAAGTAGAGGAAAGGAAGTGACAACAAGCTAGCTTTAAGTTTGTAACTGAAAGCAACTTCTCTTTTTCTTTGGATAACTTCGTGCATTGGTCCGGGCCCCGCAACTAGTCGCCGTGTTAATGTCCAGCTGGAGCTGGTGGACAAGCTCGATAAACGCATTACCCCGCTCCCTGGGCAGCTAACCAATAAGCAACCACCACTTGCACATAACGTGCTGGGCTGGGTCACTCTCTTAAAAGTTCACAATCCTTAACCTCTTCGCTTTCCATCGTAAGTCCTGATGATTTTCGTTACTTATTAAAAAACCATGATGCTTAAAATACCTGGGAGTATTTTTCCCGCAAACATGCCAATTTTGCCTGTCGGCATGTCCTTGTTAACCAAAGAAAATGCAAGTGGCTCATTAAATGATAAACCATCTTTCATGCAATGGAGTAAACATTTAAATTTCACTTTAGTGGTCTCCAGACACCTACAGAACGTAGTGCCTGGTATACTGGAGGGAGAGTTCCTGCCCCTAAGTTTGTGCTCTCCCTTACCGCACCCTTTGGGGCGAAGTGGGGGCCAACTTCCAACCAGCGATCTCCAATCCCTCCGCACCCTGGAGCCTAAAAACAAGATGCTTACGCTCAGGCCTGTTCCCTGGTCAGTCTAATCACGCTATTACCAGTTTCCTAAAAGGACTGTCACGTTGTACTACAGCCGCTGCCATCAAGACCCACCCTGGGGAGGACTGCCCCTCACTTGCTGCCTTTTTCTCCCAGCCACGCCCCCTTAATAATGTGCCAACAGCTCTTTTCCTGATATCTTTGGGTGGCTCTGAAAAGAGCCTTTGGGTTGTGTCGAGCTTCTCTTCTAAGCCTTAGGCCAAAGGAACTTCCTATTTCTTCTTGGCTGCTGCCTTCTTTGGCTTGGCTGCCTTAGGTTTGGCGGGCTTAGGTTTAGCCGCCTTGGGTTTCACCGCCTTAGCTTTCGCTGGGCTCTTAGGCGCCTTCTTCGGCTTGGCTGCTTTCGCTTTTTTCGGACTCTTTGCTTTTTTGGCTCCTGCAGCGGCGACAGGCTTCTTCGCCTTCTTTGGGGTCTTCTTGGCGCTCTTCTTGGGGGTGGCCGCCCCCGTCGCCTTCTTGGGCTTCTTAGCTCCTCCTGCGGGCTTCTTGGGCTTGGCCGCGCCCGCCTTCTTGGCTTTGGGCTTAGCCTCCCCGGTAGCCGCCCTCTTGTTGAGCTTGAAAGAACCCGAGGCGCCGGTGCCCTTGGTCTGTACCAAAGTGCCCTTGCTCACCAGGCTTTTGAGACCCAGCTTGATGCGACTGTTATTCTTCTCCACGTCGTACCCCGCGGCCGCCAGCGCCTTCTTGAGCGCAGCCAGAGACACGCCGCTGCGCTCCTTGGAGGCGGCGACAGCCTTGGTGATGAGCTCGGACACCGGGGGCCCGGACGCCTTGCGCTTTGCGGTACCTGCAGCCTTACGGGCTTTCTTTTTCACCGGCGTCTTCTCGGCAGGGGCCGGTGCAGCAGGCGCGGCGGGCGCAGTCTCGGACATGTTGAAGGCGGGTGTTGGGAAAGCAATTCGAGCCGGAAGCAGAGGCACTGGCCGGGACTCGGGCCGCGCCGCTGCGCCCGCCCGTTTATATAGGGCGGAGCTGCACCGTGATTGGTGCGCTGTCCAGCCCGCCTCGCTGGCAGCCTCAGAGTGTCCTCTCGGATCCCGAGTTGTGTTTGTTACACCTCAAAAAATGCCAAAAATATCAAAATTCTCTGCACTGAATTGCCCGATTTTTCCCAGAAAATGATCCCCGAAGTCTCAGGCTTCACTCAGGTCTCAAATTATGAGGAAAGCACAAAACCTTATGCCAAAACCCAGCAATATTTCCCGCCGTGCTTGTCAAATTTCAACTCAGAGAAACAAAACTTTCTATTTTCTTCGTAAATTATAAACCGATCTTTAACTGTGGAGTTTTCTGACCTCTCAAATATGATTCTCCAAGTGGTTAGGTTCTTATAGGTCCAAAAAGCATGTAACTGGCATTAGGATTTTTATTACAAATCTGCACTTAAGTGAGGGAAGTAACACAGGCTCCTCTGAGAGTCCTGCCTATTGAGCCGAGGGCATTTGAGTTCATCAAACTGGTTTAGTTTAATGCTAAACAAATTATTGCCCATATGAGGTTAAATGTTGGACCCCTGGGACATCAACGTATGCAGCCATGGTTTTATTTCTGTCTGCTGCGTCTGGGTTTTTAAACAATTCCTTAGGATATTTCTTTTCCTGTCTGCTCCCAGGGGTTGGGGGAGGGGCGGTTGCTTCTCCTCCTCTGGACAACTGCTCCATGAGTTTAGATACCTTGAATTCAGGATATTTGGGAAGGAAAGGGAGTCCAAAACACAGGATACACAGATGGAAAAGGATTAATTTTCAAATAACACGCAGATGTTTTCTGTGAAGTCACTGGAAGCGGAGGTGCACTTGGAAGAATTTGTTTGCAGTCTTGCTGAGTTCTTTTGGCAAATGCTTCAGGATCAAATAGAAATATACTCTATAGAATTGGAATTCAAGCGTTGATCATAAGGGGAACTAAATGGAAACTGTAGATTATAACATATCTATTCCCTTTACTGGAGAAACCCAGACCCTGTTATCACTGAATAACTGATGAATGACTAGTCCACACAGCAAATATGGCTTCACTCATGAAGATTATGGCCCTATGCTTCCCGGAGCTCCATCAAAAAGAAAACAAGTTCTGTGTAGGATCGAATGAGAAGTTCAGATTTCCAGCTCGGAAGCAGAGCTTTGAGGGACCATCCACGTTAAGTTTTTGTCCTCTGAAGACATCCTTTGCAAGGTCTTTGAAAAAGTGGTTTTATTTAGGTAGTACATATTGGCAATCACCAAAGTGTACACGTTGGCAATGAAAACCCAACTAAAGGAATTACTCCTGGAAAATGATCTGGATGGAATTGTCTTTAAAAACTGCAAGCCATGTACTTGAAATTTTGGCCAGCGCTATAAGGTGATAGGATACAATTCTGTGGGTGTAGCTGGTTGTAACATGGCATTTGACATCACATTAATTTTTAGTTCCATTGCCCCTAATTTTCTCCACACACAACAGACTCTACTACTGAAATAAAAGAATACAGATCTTTGATTCAACATTAATGAAATGTCTCAAAAGAGTCTTGTTTAAGTTAATGCTGAATCTGGTATAAAAGACATATAAATTATCAATATTTTTTAAACCCTTAATGTGTAAACATTTTCAATGTAATTTGTGCATGCTAGTGAAAAATAAATATGTGCTTTGTTATATATTAAAATAAAAAGGGAGGGGATTAGGGTCCAAAACAGACCAATTGATGGTTACTACAGAAATTGATTTTATGGGCACTTTAATCCCAGAGCAGTGGGGTTATGCTCATTTGCAATGACAAGCAAAACCACTCCCCTACATAGTTGAAATTTGCAGAGCACACTGGAATTTTCTCTCAAATGCCTCACTTTTTTCTATGTATCCCTAACGACTTCTGATTTGGGGGTACTTAAATTCTTCAAATTCTGTGATCTTTTAACTCATCTATGCTCATCTCCTATGGTGCAGTGCGTTTTCTATAAATAGAACTATTTGACAGACTTAAAGAAGATGTAGAGGATCTGCCACTGTTACATCAAGCATTTATTTGAAATAGAAGTAACACCAAAGGCTCTATTTTCCTATTGCTCTGTCAGTTATATCAGAACTACCTAGGGTGTTTGTATGTGTGTGTGTGTGTATGTGTGTGTTGTACCTGTGCTTTAAATATAGATTCCAAAGTCTTGCCCCAGATAATTCTGAATTCTCCCAAGAAGACTGCTGGTAAGAGGTGCATCCAGGATTCCAGCTCACATCTGTTTGACTTCAAAGCATTTGCTCAGTGTTTTTCAGGCTGCAGGTCTGAACAATCATTAAAGGTTGCAAAATCAATTTTGTAGCACAAGGCCAAAATGTTTCCTTTTTAATGAACTAGAATGGAATACAAAGTATCAGAGCCCAAAGCATGTAGTTTCAGTTATCTGCATAGCTTTTTGATTGTGTGCTGGGTGCCACCATGTAAAATGTATTTCTTACAGTACAATCTCATATGGCCAGAGTGGGAGGAGTCTTCCTCATGCAATTTCTTGAACTTTTATAGCCATGAAATATTCTCAAGTGTATTAATCGCTAATGATCTACAAAAAGTAATTTCCTATTATTGGCGTTTTTAAGCCTCTAAGAAACCCCGAGTCATAAAAAATGGGAAGCACTCTGCAAACATTTCCATTTTTTTTTTCCCCCTGGGGGACAGAGGGCCCCAGGCCCTGAATTTTTTTCTTTTTTAATTAATTAATTAATTAATTAATTTTTTTGGCTGTGTTGGGTCCTCGTTTCTGTGCGAGGGGTTTCTCTAGTTGCGGCCAGCGGGGGCCACTCTTCATCGCGGTGCGCGGGCCTCTCACTATCGCGGCCTCTCTTGTTGCGGAACCTGTGCTCCAGACGCGCAGGCTCAGTAGTTGTGGCTCACGGGCCCAGTTGCTCCGCAGCATGTGGGATCTTCCCAGAACAGGGCTCGAACCCTTAGTCCCCTGCATTGGCAGGCAGATTCTCAACCACTGCGCCACCAAGGAAGCCCAAACATTTCCCTTTTGAACACGATAGCAACTGTGCTAAGAGTAATGACGAGATTTGTGGAAAAGCTGAAAGGAAAGGGAGGCTTATACTTGATTCCTTTTACTCCAAAATTCTAGGCTCCAGAATCAAGCAGTTGGTTCTCGACTTTTCTATTTCAGTAGGTTACCATGATTGCATTACTCAAGACAGAGTTTGGGCAAGAGGCACTTTTTTGCTAAACAAATTAGCCCTTCTCCAGCTTCCTCAGAGCAGGCGTGTTGTATGATCGCAGCAATGGTGACACTAAGAAGACCACCTGTAGATCTCTATCTGTTGGGACAGCCTCCCCTTTGTAGACTCTTTTAAGAGGCATTCTATCTTGACTTTTGGTATAGAGCATTTCTGGAAAACTTCTTAAAATGGGCTATATATTATTTCAGAAATTGTTATTATTTTTATTTAATTCAACAAGTAAAACTGGGGCATGGTGCATACTCAAGGTTATTCATTGCAGCATTCTTTGGAACTGTAAAATATTGGAGCAAACTTTAATATCCACATATAAAAGTGATTGAATAAACTAGGACACATATGTACAATTGGGTAATATATAGCTACAAAAATGAATGAGGACGATCTCTATGAGTTATTAAGGAATGAATTCCAGGATAGATGGTTAAGTGAAAAAGCCAAGTGCAGAAGAGTATCTATAGTATGATACCCTCTGTAAGAGAAAGATGAAGATATAAGAAAATACATTTTTTTTCCCATTTGTGCAAAAGATACACAGGAAGAATAAACCAAAAATGAAAGGGATTTGTTATCTATGGGGGTGGGGATTAGAAAGGAATGGAAAGAAGGGAGAAATGGGAACAGAGTCGCAGGGATGAGAAGGGAGTGACAGTTTTCTGAGTATGTCTTTTTGTATAACTCTGACCCTTAAAACTATAGTAATGCTTCATATACCAGCAAAATAGTCACACTATTTAAAGCAGTAGAGATGAGGGAACTCAGAATGGAATATAAGCACTAACAAATTAACCAAACTATATTAAATTACAGTTATTACATAATAACACTAAAGGGATTGGGGAAGATAAAAATTAACTTAAGTAACTGTAGAAAACAGTATCTTGATTGGATACTATAAGGCTAAAGACAAAAGCAACTACACATAAAGGTTGTAATCTAATAAAAGTGTTTTTCTCAGGGTTACGGGTTAACAATTCTGAAACTACTTATGTGTCTAGAGTTGAACAAAGAAGTAAACATAGTGTAGAAAATGAGATCCAGTGTTCTCACTAGTGCAAAAAGAAGTATTTGGCTAAAATGAAACTTGTGCTGGATTAGAATCAGAAGTATTAATATAAACTCATATTTTAAAATACATCTCCAGTTTAATAGATATAGACACCTAGAAGTGTGTGTATGTGATTGGGTTAACATACAGATATACTTCCTTGCTCTGTCAGTGGAGCAGACCTAAAAGCAGTGACACCCTAGTAGCAATTAGCACACCTGGAAGACAATCTTTGGTTTTTAAGCATCATTCTCTAATCAAAGGAACCAGGACCACCTGGAGAAGTGATTGGCTCCAAGGCTGGCGTAGGGAAAATACAGGGTGGGCCTGGAACATCTTGTGGTGCCAGAAAAGCAAGATGCTTAAAATAAAATGAAAATTTGTTGAAACTCCATGCAAGCCACTCTCAAGGAGCTACTAATTGCTAAAGCTGGTACCATTTGAGCAACAAAATAAAAATTGATAATATTGGATGTTAACTCATAGATAAAATATATATCCATAAATAAATACATACATACATAAGGAAAATGGACAACTTTTCCTTGTTGCAGATGAAATCCACAGGTGGATACTAAAATCATTGAGTGAAATTTGAAGGACAATCAGGATTTGCATAGTTTCAAAGTATCTTCCCCAGGATATCTATCTACTACAAAGAGAAAGGTAATGAATTTACAGTGGAGAAACCCATACACCACCTTAACTAAGCCCCACAAATAGTAAGACATATCAACATCATGAACTCCTTGCATTGAGAAGGATACTTCATCGTTTTTGTGATATTTCCTGGCAAAATGCATAAACTCATTCCAGGGATGAGAAAACATCAGACAAATTCAACTCAAGGAACATTTAAAAAAATAACTGATCAATACTCCAAAAATGTGAAGGTCATGAAAGGAAAGGACAGACTAAGGAATTGTTACAGACTGGAGGAGACTAAGGAAAAGCATTAAGTAAATTCAATGTGAGATCCTGAATAAGATCCTGGAAAAGAAAAAGGACTTGGTGGAAAAGTTTGTGAAATTTGAATGAAATCTAAAGTTTAGTTAACACGGCGGTGGGGATGGGGTGGGTGGGTGGGGGTGGGATGAATTGGGAGATTGGGATTGACATGTTTACACTAATATGTATAAAATCGATAACTAATAAGAACCTGCTGTATAAAAAAATTAAATTAAATTTTAAAAAAGAATTAAAAAATAAATAAAATGAAGTTTAGTTAACAATATTGCACCAACATCCATTTCTTGTTCTCCATAACTGTACAATGGTTATGTAAGACATTAACATTAGGGGAAGCCAGTTGAGGAATGTAAGGAAACTTTTTGTACTGTTTTTGCAACTTTCTTGTAAATCTAAAATTAGTTCAAAATAAAAAGTTTCCTTAAAATAAAAGTTTCTCTTCATATCTCACCATGTTATAACACTTTTCACAGAAGGGGGAAATATACCTAAATGTGACATAGATTTGCCAAAATGGCGGAAATGTAGGTGATTTTTATTCTTGTGTCCAAACTTGAATCGTTTTTCAAAGTTTCTACCATAAGCACAATTACTTTATTATTAGCAAACAACATGTTTCTCTTTAAAATATGATGAAGCTTGTATTAAAAATACATGGGTGCTGAGTTTCTCAGACATTCAGGTACTATCTGTCCCCTCTTTCTGCTCTTTATCTGGACTTTCACGGAAATTATATACTTGTTTTTTCATTTACAGATTCATCATTTATCCATAAACAATGCTTTAGTTTGGCCTGATTTTGTTATGTATACGTGCAAAATCACAGTGTATTTAATCTTTCATGTATTGCTTTTTTTCCCTGAACAAGATCCATCCCTCTGTATTATACTGGTGCAGAGAGCTCTAGTTTGGTGATTTGTACTTCAGTTTAATATTTCTTTTATACATGTGGCCCAATGTATTTACTTATCTAGTCTACCACTCCTGGACATTCTCGTGGTTATATAATATGGCAAATTTAATTTCTCAAAAATGGTCGCAACTATTTCTCCTGATCCACATTCCCTTCTCCAATGTGTCTTGTCACTCCCCCATCAGGTCTAGTTCTGGTCCCCTTGAATCTGAGTGACCTTGTGACAGCTTGCACCAATAGGATGTGAAGGAAGGGAGGCTGTGTGACCTCCACCGCTAGGTCTTAAAAAGCAATGGAGCTTCTGCCTTATTTGCTGGAACACTTAGGCTTCTGTTTCTGAACTATCTATCTCATAAGAATTTCGGTAGTTCTGAGACTACGTTGGGAGAAAGTCAAGCTGCCTGTGGAGACCACGTTTGGGCACTCTGGTCATAGCAGTTTTTGAACCATCCTAATACAAGGACCAGCAATGTGAGAGAAGGAGTCTCCAGCTGATTCCAGCTTCCAGTGGTCAAGTCTTTTCAGGTGAAGTCCCAAACATCATGGCAAAGAGACAAGCCAACTCCACTCTGCTCTATCAGAAATCCTGATTTGAAGAATCTATGGGTATAATAAAATAGTTGTTTTAAGCCACTAAGTTTTGGGTGCTTTGTAGCCTAAATGGTAATGGTTTCAGTTTATTTTCAAATGTTCATTAGCTGGCCAGTTATTTATTTTTTTTAAGAACTCTTTTTGACTATAACCTACAGTAAGAAACACATTTTACATCATACACTCACACTCATATGCACTCATGCTTGCCCTAACTGAAACAAAACTTTGAGGGAGAAATAGAAATTCCTTTTAAATGCAATTTGCTTTGCTATTTCTTCTTCTCATCTCTTCCCTCTCCTCTTTTCTCTTTTATTTCAATAGAGAAATCTATTGATTTCTGATCACAACCAAATAAATTGATTTAATAAATAATAGGTCTTAATCAGCAGATTGAAGGTATAGTTTAAGAGGTGATCTTAATCTCTTTATCTTTATATCTTGCAGAGTATGTATATATTTTGGTATCTTATGTATTTTGCATTACACACAAGCTCACACACATTTTGCGCTCTAAACTCAGAGTTAAATTGTTCACTGGCCTAAGTCTAAATAAATCAATAAAACCGAAACAAAAAAATATGAAAAGAGTGAATCTAATAAATGATTCTAAACTTAATTTGGATGTTGAAGCATACGGAAACTCTAAGAACCCATTATTGTTTCAAAATGAAAGCCTGAGAGAGGTTAGTGATTTGTCCCCTGGGCTGTCAGGAAGGGAATCCTGCGGCATCTGGAAGGAGGCAGGGTCCTTGCAGAAGGTGCAGGTGGAGAGCAGTTTGGATCTGGGGATGGGATGGAGGATTGGGTATCCTTTCTTGGCCCAAAAGAGCTTAAGAATATAAAACATAAGTGTCTACATATATACTCTTAAGAGTCAAAACACAGATCCTTTAATTCTGGCAAGAGCTTGAGAAATATTCTCTTCTGTCTAGAAAGTGGACCCTGTGAGAAAGAATGACTTCAGAGATATTAACTACCTTTCCATTAACCTTAATATTGAACTCATAATCATTTTCCTAATCAATCTCTTCAACATCTATTTATTCAAAGATGTTGCTGGTGTCTTCAAAAGAGGTGGTTCAAAGAACAAGAATAGATTGCATTTGAGCCTGTGTATCTTTTCTCTGTTCTTGACTTTTCTCTCTTTGTCTATCCTACTTCCTATTATTCCCTCAGCATCCCTTTACATTTCCCTCTCTGTTCCCCCTAAATTATATGAATTTGCTGGTTTGTAAATGTAAGTTCCATCCACTTACACAATATTGTTAATTCATACCTGGTGATAGTTTGGCATAGTTATCCATTGCTGTATAACAAATTATCCCAGAATTTAGTGGCTTAAAATAATAATGAGCATTTATTATCTCACACAGTTTCCATGGGTCAGGAATTTGGGGGTGACTTAACTGGGTAGTTTTGACTTGGGATCTCTGATAAAATTGCAGTCAAAATGTTACTCTGTGGGCTTCCCTGGTGGCACAGTGGTTGAGAATCTGCCTGCCAATGCAGGGGACACGGGTTCGAGCCCTGGTCTGGGAAGATCCCAGATCCCACGTGCCGCGGAGCAGCTGGGCCCGTGAGCCACAATTACTGAGCCTGCGCGTCTGGAGCCTGTGCTCCGCAACAAGAGAGGCCGCGACAGTGAGAGGCCCGCGCACCGCGATGAAGCGTGGCCCCCGCTCGCCAAAACTAGAGAAAGCCCTCGCACAGAAACGAAGACCCAACACAGCCAAAAATAAATAAATAAATTAATTAAATATTAAAAAAAAAAAAAAAATGTTACTCTGGCTGCAGTCATCTGAAAACTTGACTGAGAATAGAAGATCCAATTCCCAGATGTCTCATATGGCTCACATGGCTGGCAAGTCAGTGTTGGCTATTGGCAGAAAGCCTCAGTTCCTTGGCATGTGTACCTGTTCATCGGGCTCCTTGAGAGCTCACTCCATCACAGCTGGCTTCTCCAAGAATGAGTGATCCAAGAGAGTGCAAAACAGAAGTCACAATATCCTTTATGACATAACTTCAGAAATCACAATATTCTATTAGTTCTATAGGTCCGTCCTATTTAGTTTGGGAGTCTGCACATGTGCATGCACATCAGAGGATGAGAATTACCAGGGCCATGTTGGAGTCTGGCTATCACAGTTCTGTAGATGAACAGCTCTATTTCAGATCCCAATCCTATCACTTACTAGGTTTGCAACTTTAAGAAATTTACCAAACTCTATTTCTCAAGTTTCTCATGTCTAAAATTTGCATGAGGATAGTGCGGTAGATTTCACTTTTACTCCCAATTTTTGCTGCCCTTTTTGGGAGAATTATACATCCCTGCCCACTGATATCGATTTATGACATGCCTACCCCTGTGAGGAGTATACTTCCACACCAACTCGATATCAGTCACTGCCATGGGAGTTGCTTTGGTAGATCAAATGTGAGTAGAAGTGAGGTGTACTCACTTTCCAGCAGAATCGTTAGGAGCAATGAGATCTTTTCATGTCATGTTCCTTTAGTCTGGGTCCCTCCATGAAGAAAATGTGGAGCAGAACCACAACTGATCTATAAAAAAATGCAATGTGAGCCTGAAATAACCCTTGACATTGTCATCCACTTAGATTTGGTGTTTTTTTGTTATATAATTTAGCAAAATCTAACTGATACAGCTATTATCTACTCAGGAGTATGCTGAGATTTGATAAAATATTTTTGAAGTGCTTATAATACTGAGACATAGTAAACAACCCTGCATATTACATATTATCTATCACCTATTACTATGATTATACAAACCTAAATTCACATGAAATGAGTTTATAAGCCATGCCATTAATTAATTTATAATGAGATGCCCTTGATATTGAAAATAAATATCAGAGGTGTACATACTTTCTGGTCAGAAGACCAAGATACAGATTAGAGGATGCTTTTTGAGCATATAGTTCGAATAAGGGATATTTTTATCAAGCAGTGGTCACCCAATCAATCAGCTCCTCCACCCTGAGGACACCTGTGTACTGTGTTTTGTTTTGTGGAAAAGACACACTGAACAAGTTACCATTCTACAAACTCTTCTTTTTCTAGGTGATCACCAACCTCCCTTTTCTCACAGTTGCTCTTATATGAATTCTCCAGACTTACAGTAACCATGATATTCCAATATAATTTATATCAGTTACAGTACAAATATAGTCAGTTATAATTTAGAATATTGAAATATATTTATAAAGTTTACCATAGAGTAAATACAATATGCCAGTAAATACAATATGTTCTAAGCACTTTACAAATACTCACTTAATCCTTGTAATAACAAGGATTATTACAAGTCACTGGCACAATGGTGCTATTATTACACCATTTTCCAGAAGACAAAACTGCATCCAAAGATGTTAAGTAACTTGCCCAAGGACTTAAACTATGAGAGCTTTCCTGTACTGTCTCTCCACCTTGTAAGATTATTCCAGTGACTAATTGTGCCATCCTTTATAAATTATTGTTATACCAAGTACAGTAAAATTTTATTCTCATGTTTTGAAACTTTATTTCTTTTTTTTTAAATAGATTTATTTTATTTATTTATTTATTTATTTAGGCTGCGTTGGGTCTTCGTTGCTGCGCGTGGGCTTTCTCTAGTTGCGGCGAGCAGGGGCTCCTCTTCGTTGCGGTGCACGGGCTTCTCATTGCGGTGGCTTCTCTTGTTGCGGAGCAGGGACTCTAGGCCTGCGGGCTTCAGTAGTTGTGGCACGTGGGCTCAGTAGCTGTGGCTCGAGGGCTCTAGAGTGCAGGCTCAGTAGTTGTGGCGCACGGGCTTAGTTGCTCCGCGGCATGTGGGAATCTTCCTGGACCAGGGCTCGAACCCGTGTTCCCTGCATTGGCAGGCGGATTCTTAACCACTGCACCACCAGGGAGGCCCTGAAGCTTTATTTCTAAGCACTATTCTTTGATTTGGGGTGGGGTAGAAAGCAGGGACTGGAGTAGGAAATAGGAAGCAATTTGTAGGACAACATACTTAGTTTATGAAGTCACAGTACAATCCTCATTAACTTCCCCCTCTCCACCAGTGACCCCCCTCTTCTGTGACATGGACAACTTAGGGTTTTGGGTTTTTGTTTGTTTTCTTTTCTTCTCCTTCACCCCAACTTTGGTCTCATATAAAGTGCCTCCACCCACTTCCCAAAATATGGTTCCTAAACTTTCCCTATGGAGAAATTCTGGAGCCCCTAATATTCAGGGATTTAAGAGACCACAGATGTCACAAAGCCTCTCACTTTGTAAAACAGGAAACTTAAGCCCAGAGTGGTGAAGTTACATTCTGAATAAGCAAACACCCTCTGGACTTCCAGCAGCATGAGGACTAGGGCAGATATTTAGCATCGCAAATGCTTTAGAAAACTTTTGCTGCAAACACTGCTCTGTACATGAGTTGCTCAGGAAAGACCAATGTTTATCAGTTGGGTTCAGTCCCACTGTTTGTCAGTGTATTAAAAACTGCTCCAGGGATTTTATATACGATGAATTTAATAGAGGTAATCAGTGAAACCGATCGTGAAAGAGTTAAGAATCCAAAAGAGAGATGAGGAGTAACCAAAGATAAGCAGCAGCAAGAAGTTGCCACTTCTCCAAGAGCTAGGACAAAGGAAAAAGAGGTGCTGCTATCATCTAGGAGTTGGGGCTGGATCTCCAGTGAAGCTGGAACAACACAGGCTGGTAAGACAGGAGTGGAGACCACCAAGAGACCAGCTCTCTGGTGGGACTGGAGCCAAAGAGTGCCAATGAGGCTGGAGAAACCCCAGGAAGCAAAGGCAGGAACGGCAGAAATACCTTGGTCTCACCATGTTCCACTGGGGCCTCCCATTGGTCATATCTACTGGAAGCCAGAGAGCAAGGGAGCCTGGGAATTGTAGTTTCCAGTGACATACAGCAGCTTCAGAGAATAAACAGGCAAATGAGCGAAACAATCAGAAATTCAAATATTTCTGCGAATCTGATGCCTGAGCATGAGTCCTTGTATCTGAACTCAACCAGAGGTACACTTCCATCTTTAAAGACGCGTGATTAAGAAGACAGTTTCACCTTCTTTTAATCGGGTTGTGATATATTCAGTGTGGTGGGGATCCTCTGACAGAATCAAAACGATCCCTGCCTCTGAGGGTTCATATCCCTAAGTTATCCCCTTTTCTTGAGTGTGTGCTGCACCTGGTGACTTGCTTCTAACAAAGAGGATATGTCGGGGCTTCCCTGGTGGCACAGTGGTTAAGAATCCGCCTGCCAATGCAGGGGACACGGGCTTGAGCCCTGCACCTGGAAGATCCCACATGCTACAGAGCAGCTTGAGCCCGCGTGCCGCAACTAATGAAGCCCACGCTCCTAGAGCCCGTGCTCCGGAACAAGAGAAGCCACCGCAATGAGAAGCCCGAGCACCACAAGGAAGAGTAGCCCACACTGCCGCAACTAAAGAAAGCCCGCGCACAGCAACGAAGACCCAACGCAGCCAAAAATAATAAATAAATAAAAAAAAAATTTTTTAAAAGCACAGACTCTTAAAAAAAAATAGAATATGTCAAAAGCTATGGTGTGTCATTTTTGAGATTAGTTTACAAAAGGTTGTAGCTTCTATCTTGGGCCCCCACTTGCACTCTCTCACTTGCTCATTTCCTCAGAAGAAAGTCATTAAGCCACCGACATGACAAGAAACAAGAACTTGAGGACTTCAGTCTAACAAACAGCCCTTGAGGAACTGAGTCCCTCCAACAACGATGTGCACGGGTTTGGATGTGGATCAATCCCACATTGAGCTTTGAGATGACTGCAGTCCTGGCCACATCCTAACTGCAGCCTTGTGAGAGACCCGGAGAACCCAGCTCAGCTACTCTCAGATCCTGAAGCTGCTAAGTTTGAGGATAATTTGTGATGCAGCAATAGATAACGGATACATCCAGAGATAAGCCAAAGACATACAAGGGGAAATAAAGGGAAGAGAGGGCATGGTTTTCAGTGTCTATTATGTACCGAGCACATTATCCCCGCTTAATCTTTGCATCTATCCTCTGAGGTGGGTGATCATCATTGGTTCCATTTTCCAGACAAGGAAACTGAAGATGAAAAGGGAAAATAGTTTGCTCAAGGTCGCATTGTAGGGTTGCAATGGAAGGGTTGCAAAGTAGGGTCTGATGGATGGCCACATCTGTGTTTTTATTTTCATTATTTCACACTGTTCCAGAACTCAAAACAACCAGCCTTCAAAGTTGCAGTCACTTCATTCGGATTGAGTACAAATAAAAATAGTAAATTGTTTAAAATCAAATGCCTTCTTGCTTTCTTAAAATTGTATACCCACTTCTTTCCATCACAGAATATCATAACTCACCTAAAAATTAAAAAAAGGAGCAGGGCCTTATTTCTGCTCCTTTCTGCACTTCAGGATGGAAGTGTACCTCTGGTTGAGTGCAGATACAAGGTCTCATGCTCAGGCATCAGATTTTCAGAAATATTTGTTTGAATTTCTCATTGTTTCCCTCATTTGCCTGTTTACTCTCCGAAGCCGCTGCCACTGGAAACTACATTTCCCAGGCTCCCTTGCTCTCTGGCTTCCAGTAGATTTGACCAATGGGAGGCCCCGGTGGAACATGTTGATGAGGCCAGGGTATTTCTTAAAGACTAAAGTCCAGAGAACAATATAAAATTGGTGTAACAAATAACCAAATTAAAGCAAACAAAGCCTCCAAAGAGACAGACAGTTTTTAGCTCTTTGGGCTACTAGACCACTGGTTGCATTGTGTAATTAGATAATTACTGTTATGATAATAGCAGCAAACAGCAACTAGCATTTGTCGAGGGTTCCCTTCGGATTGGCCGCTCTTCTGAGGTTTTTACCTGTATTACCTCATTTGCCTTCCCAATAACACTATGAAGCTGCTTCCCTGTGTGCGTCTTATTCTCATCTGCACACTTCCCCCATCCGTCCTTTTTACCAGGTACATGACCTGGGCAAGTTAGGTAATCTCTCTGTGCCTTGGTCTCCCAATCTACAAAATGGGACAATAATAGCACCTACCTCATGACATTATGAAGATTAAATAAGTTAGTGCTTGAGTGAGCATTATAATCTAATGAAGTGAGGTAGGAACCACATTCCTCCCAATCCAACTCTAGTTTAGATAGCAGTAAATTTGGATAACAAGGAATATTTGTCTGATTCTGAGGCACAGCTTCTGAGTCACAGGTGAGATCCGAGCGGCGTGGTTCTTACTGATGGAGCCAGAGGACCGTTCTGCGGCTCCATAACACAGATGCCGGCACCGGACACCCGAGCTGAGCCTGTAGTTCCGGCGTGACTGGGTCCCACTGGGGCATGCGCGGAGTGCAGCGGTGGCAGAGTCTCCACGTATTTCAACACTGACCACCTAGTGTGAAAACAAGGTACTTTTAAAAAGTGCTCCTTAAAAAATAGCTGATGCTAAATGGAGAGGAAAGAGAGCGGGAAAACGGGCAAAGGAAAGGGTGGCGGGTGTGGGGGTGGGGTGGGGGAGGAATACAAAGGGATAAATAAGAAATTTCAGAAAGAGCTGTTGGTTTGTAGCGTTCGTGGAGAACATTTGAGAAGATGAGACACAAGGTGATTAGAATAATGATTAAAAAGTTCGATCTCAGCCCATAATGAAAGCTGTTTATAGCCACTCCTTCCCACCGACTCCCACCTCTAGAGGTCATTAACTCCTCCTAACAGGTCTTCGTACTTTGGGCTTCTGTCCGGTTGGCAGGCACAGTGTCAGTTGTGTCTGCTGGAACTCGTGGGCAGAAGTCGGCAGATGCGCAGTGCCTGCTCTCCTGCAGCTCTGAGTCACGTGCCAGGGAAGGGAACAGCCTGATGCACAGAGGGGCTGTGCTCCAGAAGGGGACCCAGTGCCTGTGCTGTTCCTTTTCATAGAGAAAGCACGAGACCAGACTTGAATGAGAAGAAACCTTTTCTGTGTGGGTTTCAGCTGGGAGCACCAGCCTCCCAGCACCTGAGAACACTGACTGATTCTCCCACAGGGAGAGAAGCAGCCATTGTTCCCAGTTCATTGCCAGGCAACCCAGAGGAAATCCCTGGGGTCACTGGTTAAACAGCCCTGCTTGTGTCCTAGCAGTGCCTTTGCTCATGACATTCCTAGCCATGCTGTACTGACAGTCCACACTCCCAGCATCACTCTCCGCCAGACCTTGGCCACCCTCCCAGCAGGCATCTCTCCCCTCTGGGAGTAGGAGGAAGGCTAGGGAGGGTCTCACTGAGAAGGTGACATTTGAGCAAAAGCCTGAAGGAAGTGAGGGGTGAGGCAGGTGAGGATGGGTGAGAAGAGTGTGTCAGGGTTTCTCATAAAATTTGGGAAGTTGATGTGAGAACCCAGCAGATGGGAAACAATGCAGAAGAATCCACAATAGGTGCGGATCATAGGACTGTGGGAATTAAATCAGCCCAGAGACATGGGGCTCATTTGGGAGGTGAGACAGAACCCTTTTAGGTAGGAAAACAGCACAATAGCGTGAGCCAACGTGTGTGCACGAGAGAGAGACAGAGACAGAGAAAGTCATGAGAGGTATGAGAGTATCTTTATGGGGTAGAAACAAAGGATGTTTAAGGTAGTGGTGTGCTGGTAAAGGTTTAACAACTGATTCTCCAGGAAAACTCCCCCAATACTGACTTGTAGCCAGTTCTTGTTGTGTATATACTCCCGCTATGGCCAATTCCAGGCTACCCATGTTACCCTGAACACAGAATAGAACGCAAGGAAGGTTCAAAATGACATGTAGATTTTCCACTGGACGCCTGAGAGGATGAAGACGGCGAGGGCAGAAATATAACTCTGTGGGTGACGTGTACAAACCGCTGATCTGTTTTGTGACCACACAGAGACCAGCTGCTCAGGGCCCCAGTCTCTTCGTCCACAGCCTGAAGGACTGAGCTAAAGGAAATCGAAGTTTCCTTCTGTGCTCTCCCCTTCCTTTATTCTTTCCTCCCAAAGAGCCACTGTACCTAGGCCCCCTTTCCTTAATGGCCTTGCACATATTTCTCTTCTCTGCCAAAGTTGCACAGGTACCCAGTAGGGGCGATGCTCCATATCCAGGGAGTCAAGCTGAGCGCAAAATAGAGTAGCCACAGTTTGGAGCATCCCTGTCTTAGGAGTCTCTGCTCTTGGAAAGGTGGCTCAGCTGAGTTCAAAGTGCCCACCCAGTCCACTGGGGCTGCTGCTTCTGCACCTGGAAGAGACCTGGTGGCAGGTGAGTGGGTGCGTCCACTGCCATTTCAACACCACGTGTCTGCCAGGCCCACTCCTCTGGAAGCTTCCTCCAGCCATGGGGGAGTGGCTGCCAGAAGCAGGCAGTGATCTGGCTTATCACAACCTAAGTCACCTCAATCTCTGCAGGTGGAAGCTGGCAAATCCCAACTTGGAAATCCCAGCATCCTCTTCAACTTCCCACATTTGTGAATAGATCAACAGGTGAGAGACAATTTCTATCTCTACTTCTATCTTTATATAATCTTACACATGTTTATGTTAGGTTTTACAAGGAACAAAGTGCTTTCTCATGTGCTCTCATTTGATTGGTTTTTCAAAACTCTGGGAGGTGCTATTATCCCATTTTACAGATGAAAAGCCTGATTTTTCAGGGATGGCAGGTGACTCACCCCCAGTCAGACACTTGGTAAATGGCAGAGCCGGAATACAGACCCAAGTATTTTCGTTCCAGATTCGCATGTCTTTCCAGAATATTTCACTGCATGTCTGTGCTGTGTGTACATGCATATGTATATGTATGTGTGTACACACACAAACCACTTTGTATAGACTTATATAGGTATTTTTTAAGACTAAGTTGGGTGTGTCCTTCTTACACCCAGCCTTAGGAATTCATCAGCTATTTCCTGAGTGATTAGTACATGCCAGGCAATGTCAGACACCAGCTGAGAGCTGGCAATACAGCAGTGGACCATCCAGGCCCCCAGTCTCCAATACACAGACACTAGAGTAGCAGAAGCATTCTTAAAACCTGACCTTGCCTTAAGAGGAAAGAGCAGAAGGGGCAAAGGGGCAGGCAGATTGGGAGGGTGTGCCTTCTAACTCCTGTGTGAGGAAATGGCCATTTAACCAGGTAATTAATGAAACTATCTTCCTCTGTCTTGGTACCATATTAGCCTGATCCTATTACAATTTATTATATATAACTCTCACAAAAGAAGTAGTGTTAAAAAATTAAATAATTTTGTTTGTGCTGTTCTTTAGAATTCCAAACATTTTTTTTTTCATTTTCGTGGTTACTTAAGGTACATATTACCTCCATTTTACAGATGAAGAAACTGGGGTTCAAAATGAGCTTGGCTAAAGCCACGGTTTTTAAGGAGAAGAACCTTGAGTCCAAGCCAAGAGTGACTTGAATTTCTGTTCATTTTCCACCATCCCAGAGGAATATTAGAACAATTTCCATTTTGCTGTACATCAGGGTTTGTTATTCTGGAATTGCTTTATGTGCCTACCAACAGGAGACAGGTTCCATGAACTGTGCTGTACTGGGTGATGCATTCACAGTGCAATACCATGAGACAGTGTACCGGATGCCCCCTATGTTCATATCTGGAAAGTTTTCCAAGATACACTGTTCTAGAAAAGAGTAAGTGTATACAGTCTGCTGTCTTTTAAGAATGAAAATTGGGGGAGATAAAATGCATTCATTCTTGACTCACATCAGCATGAATTAACAATAGGCAAATACACAAGGAAAATAGTGTTACCTAGGGAGCAGTGGGGTAATCCAGTGAGGAGTGGATTCTCCACATATACCTTGTTATTTTGATTTGGTTGAACCCTGTGAATGTATTACTTATTCAAGAAATTAGGTACATTTTGTACTAAAGAGAGCTTCTCCACAGTAATATTTACCACCCCTTCCCTTTTACTCTCCTTATCCCCAAGACACACAGTACACACGAAGAAAGAAACCCAGAGTGAGTTTTTAATTGGAAAAAATTTGCAGGTGCGGAATCATTCAATGATGTCAGAACACAGATGCCAATCCATTTATTTCTGAGAATTGATGAGTTTGACAGACACTCTGGATCTAGGCGTCTTTGTAGTGAGAAGCTTTTGAAACCTAAGGGGAGAGAAGAAACCAAAGTAAATGTATTTGGGAACTTCTTTCTTAACCTTCCTCAACATATGCAGAAAAACTTACAAACCTCTTTCCTCATAATGAGTTTGGTTCATACTGTGTATCAGCCCTTTTCATTTCCTCATATACACACTCCCCACGGTAAGAGGACCCAGCCTCCCCGGGAAGATGCTCTAATTTTGCTCTTCAGATAGGGTTGCCAGATTTGGCAAATGAAAATACAAGATGCCTAGTTAAATCTGAATTTCAGATAAACAACATTTTTTGTTGAATTATAGCATGTCTCATGCCATATTTGGGGGCATACTTATACTAAAACAATTACTTGTCACTTAACTGAAATTCAATTTTAACTGAGCATCCTATATTTTATCAGGCAACTGTAACCTCAGATGCTACCTGGAGGGAGCTGGTTAAGTGCACTTGAACATGTTAGCTCAGAGGGACAAAAAGTACCTAGCCCGGTGTGCTACCAATAGAACTTTCTGCATTGACAGACATGTTCTACATCTATCCGTCCAATGTAGAAGCCACCAGCAACTTGAAATATGGTTAGTGCAACTGAGTACCTGAATTTTTAGTTTCATTATTATTATTATTTTTTTGGCTGTGTTGGGTCTTTGTTTCTGTGCGTGGGCTTCCTCTAGTTGCGGCAAGCGGGGGCCACTCTTCATCACGGTGCACGGGCCTCTCACTATCGCGACCTCTCTTGTTGCGGAGCACAGGCTCCAGACGCGCAGGCTCAGTAGTTGTGGCTCACGAGCCCAGTTGCTCCGCGGCATGTGGGATCTTCCCAGACCAGGGCTCGAACCCGTGTCTCCTGCATTGTCAGGCGGACTCTCAACCACTGCACCACCAGGGAAGCCCCTCATTATTTTATTTAAATTTAAAATGTCACATGTGGTCAGTGGCCTATCTTGGACAAAGTAGCTCAAATACCAGTCATGTATCTCCCTCCAAATGTAGCAACTGGAATTTAAAACCGAGTGGTGGCTGAAAAGGTACATCACCCGGAAATAAACTCACAAATCCCTGCAGCTTAGTGATTATTCCGTTTCCGTGCAGATACAAGTTCTGTTGCCAACACATTAATTCTGAGCATTCATTCCGAGTATTTACTGAGGATGTGACATGCCAGGGCGTGGAGATGTATGATAGAATTTTTCAACAAACTCACCCTGTAGATGATCGTGTTAACTGTATAATCCAGCATTAGACTGTAAAAGCCACCAAGGTACCCTTATGTGCAGAGCAGGCATTGTAAGGGGATGAAACAGCATTGATTTGGTCACACACATCAGCTGTGTGACTCTTTTCCTTCCATGACTCTAAGCAAGCATTAGTAACCACAGACCCAGTAGGGTATTAAAGAGGATTCTTTTATACATGGTATCAGCCAGCAGAGAAAACAGGCCCTTAAAGGAAATTGGGCTTCCTGGGTCACTGAGGCTTATCAGGAGACATTAAGTCTGGTGAGGTTAGTGCAGAAACCTGGCAAAAGGTGGAGTGTGGAAAACAAATGGTGTATATGGTACTTCCAAATTTCACAGCGGTCCTAGTAGCTGCGTAGGGCAGTAGGCAGTGTATTAACAATGGTTAGTGGGCATTTTTATACAGAAATTCAGATACACATGTGCTTTCTGGGCTCTGAGAAGGCTTTTTGGGCTACAACATCCATTCCCTGGTTCATTCACCAGCGAGTTGAGTCCCAGGCCTTCTGTTAGATGTTAGGATATCACAGAGCAGGTCCCACTTCATGGAACAGAGAGTATAATGGGGAGAGGCAAACAACAAGGGATCTGATAAATAAAATCTTAAACTGTATTTTAAAGAATCTCAACAAGATGATTGATAGAAAGTAACTTGGAGTGAGACGTGAGCAGAGGGAGGTAACTTTTTTATTTTACTTTCTATACTTGAAGTTACAAACTTAATTCATGCTCCTTTTAACACTTTACACACATGTTTATACAGGTTAACAATCTCTCCTCATATAACCTCACATAATGGGGCTTTTATTTCTAGATGGTAGACCCCCTCTCTTCCCTAGTTTCTACTATCTATCTATCTATCTATCTATCTATCTATCTATCTATCTATCTGATACTGCTTTGCTTTACAAAAGGTTGAGTGTCTCTTAATAAATTTTAATATATATTGCCAGGAAATTTTCTCAAAAGATAATATGACTGTGGCACTCCTTCCTCATCCTCAGCATCCTAAGTATTATTGGTTTTAGTGGTTGTCTATCCATAGGTAAGAAATGCTATTCCTTTGTTGCTATGATATGCATAACCTAACTTTTAGGAAGGTGAACAGTTGTATGTATTTTGGTTTGTTTTTTCTCATATGCACTATTTGAATTTAATAAAAGGTATAAGATATCCTGTTCAGTAATTTTTTTCTATTATTGTTTGCCCTTTTCTTAGCAGCTTGCAGGTCTTCCTTGTAAATTAAAGTCATTAACCTTTTGTGTATAATGTTTTACAAATCCTTTATCCCAATTTACTGCTTGTTTTCTACTCTTTTTATGTAATATTGCATCTTAAATTTATTTTTGTCCTATGTGGTCTGTGTCCCTTCCTATATGGCATTTGTATTTCCTGCCTGGCTTAATAATGACACCTCCCCCTCAAAATACACACATACAAAACTGAGGTTATACAAAGTGTTCCCTAAAATTTTATCTAGTATTTGTATTTTATCCTTAGATCTTTAATCCATCGGGGTAGGTCTATTTCAGATAGGCCTGTCTGGAGAAGAGCTGAGAACATGCTCGCCAGAAGAAAAATCAGAGGATGGGCACTGCAGAGAAAGAGACCAACAGTACAGATTTCTTGAAGCAGCAAAGGGCTTGGCAGGTGGAAGAGAGACCAGTGTAGCTGGACAGGGAGATGGAGATGAAGTCAAGGAGGTGGGCAGAGGCCAGGGTGGTCATGGATGGCTCTTCAGGTCATGGTAAGGAGTATGGTAAATAAATTAAGATATGTATTAAAGGTATAGGTGAAGTGACTTACAGATAGTTTGTATTTGTGGAGATGAAGGAAAGGGAGCAAGGCTCATTCCTAGAATTTTCGCTTGAGTAAATGGACTTACAAGTAATGTCATTTACTGAGCTGGGGAGGATTGGAGGGAATAACAGGCTTAAGAAGCATAATGTAAACTCTTGTGTCTTGAATGTATTTAGGTTGAGAGGCCTGGTAGGGTTTCAAGTGAAGGTGTCAAGTAGAAATTTGTATGCACACATTTGCATTTCAGGGAAGACAGCAGGACTGGAGATGTAAAATTGGAAGTTTATTGCATATAGACAGACTTTGAAACTACACTACTGATAAAATCATCAAGGAGACAGAGTAAACAGGGGCTAGTACTGAGCTCCAAGGTTCTAAAATTTAGAGCATTTTGAGATAGAGCCATTCTGAGATAGATTTTGAATGCAAGGGCAATTTGTCATGGTGTAAAGTCAAGGCCTGTACTTTCAGCTCAGGCTATCACTGAGTACAGGAAAGAATAGACATGCTCAGCTGCTGCTGCCTGGTGCCATGAGAGTGAGGAATGTGGTAAAACTTTAAGCTCCAACTGGAAGACAAGCAACATACAACAGAGACCCTGAAGCTTAGCACACTTGCTTCTTTCAGGAAGAACCTCAACTATAAGTAACATGTGTAAGTCTAAGTCTTAAGAGATGCTTGTTCTATCACCCTGCCTAAACTACAACTTAACTTACAACTGTAATCTAATTAAGTCCAATGAATTTCTGATATTTTTTTCAATATGACTACATTAATTCCATGTCCTAGAATTCGTTTTATTTTAAAGTATACATGTTATGTTCCAAATTCTTTTGGTGTTATAATGATTATACTTATTGAGTTTTTTCATAAATTTGTCTACTTATTAATAATACAGTTTTATGGATATAAATATAGACTATAATCTGCCTTTTGATAGATCTCCTGATGATGCTAATCTTAGTTTGCTACAAGATCAAGGTACTGAAATAAAATATAGAGGGAAGAATACTGGGGCTACATGTGAGCCCTTATTCTCAATTTTGGTATGTATGGGGATTCCTCAATTAAATTCCTAATGTCTTCTAGTAACCCACATGCATTATACTTAACAGGTATATTTACATTTATAATTATAATTCAGGCTCAACAGATGACAAACCCCTAGAAAGGTAACCTACTTCTAACCTTAAAATATACAATTTTTTTTTTTTACAACTGGTTATAAAATGTATCACACTTGTAAAAAAGAGTTCAAATGACACATTTAAAAAATAGAACGTGAATGGATAATGGATGGAGTAAAGGAAAGGATATTGCTGCATAGATTATTTGGAAATTTTAAAGAAGATTTTATAATTGGCGATTTTGTATCAAAGTGATCTGTGTTGTTCGGAATACGCTATATAATTGAATGATGAGTCTGTCTCAGCCTCACATCTCAATAAATCCCTTTAATACATATCTTGTCCCTGGTGCCCAGGTGTCTTCAGTAACTGGAAGCCCTGGGTTTATGATTCACATCAACTTGCCCCAATTTAAATGGTCCTCTCCAGGACCCTTGAGGCATGGTAGATGGAGACCTACTCAAGGGCTGGAAACCAGCTAAAGCTACTGAGAGTTTACTGCCCACTAGAGAATTTTCCCAAGTGGTAACTAGGGCTTTTGGATATAAACAGTGACATTTCAAAGTAGGAGGCGAAGAACTATGTTGGAGAGGAGAAGCTAGGCCGGAGCTGTGAGGAATGTCCTCTGCTTGGGGAGTAGCCTCTTAGCAGTACCTCTTAGGTAAGACCTTATCAATTGGCACCTTCTGTGTTTCTTTGAAGCTCCCAAAATAAGTTGCCAATGCAAATTGGATTTTTCAGAAGGGATTTTCTACTGGTAAGAGAAGATATTATTAGCAGCCTGTTAGTCTGGTGTGTAATTAATATCTCCTCTGGTAATAAACTGACCCTCTAGAACAAAGAGTACTTCGTGATGGCCCAGCCACTGACTCAGCTCAACATTTACTCAGTGTCCGATTATCAAGTGTTTATTGTATGCCAGGGTCTATGCTATCAACAATTTAACAAGATGTAGTCCTTGACTTTAAGGAGGTCTCAATGATACACACAAAATTAACACAATGTATCATTCACTCTTAAGTAATCCAATACAAAGTTTTGCTGTTGAAGCCCAGAGGGGAGAATTCAAATTCAAGCCCTAACTCCTTTCTTCACTTACCACAATAAATTAGTTTATCAAGTCCTTTGGTTCTTTACTAAACCATCTCTCCACTTGTCCCCTTGTTTCACTTGTCACATACTAAATCAAAAGTGTATTGGTTACCACAAAAATATGTGGCCAGCACACTGTCAGGATTTACCTCCCTCCCTTAATGTAGATTCCAGGGAGATTACCTCTCCTCCTTCTCTTAAATTTCTCAGAGTTTAGGATACAATTAGTAACATTCTGGTATGTGGGCAAAGTTACATCCATTATGTATTGAATTTTTACTCGTTTCATTATTCTGACAACCTCTTAGGGAGCAGTTGGTTATAAAATAGCCAGTGGTTAGAAGTACTGGCTTCCTGACCTTGGGGCTCAGACAAGTTCTTTATGCTGTCTTCCTGTTTCCTCATCTTTAATATTGGGATATAGGAATGGTACTTATCTCTAAGATTGTTGGGTTAAATTAATATGCTGGAAGCATGTTGACACACAGTAAGTGCTTACTAAGTGTTGGCCATTACCCGAGCACCCCGTGTTCTATTTTCAGAACCCACACTGCTGAGCCCACTCCTTTCATCACAAGACAAGCAAAGGCATATAGGAAGAAATGGACGCAGGGAGAAGTTAAGCACCTAGCCCAAGGTCACCCACCTAGTTAAGTGTTGGAGCTGGGTTCCAAGGCAACCTGGAAAGTCAATGAAAAGTATCCCAAGGCTTATATAAAGCAATTGCAATCTAAGGATCCAAGTTCTCCAACATACAAGAAATGCTTGGCGTAAAGAACCCGGTCCTCTCAGTGGACCCCTACCTGAAATGCTGTGAGGCCGGACCTTCTCCAAACTGATTTTCATTCCGGCTATCCTTAAAAATTCAGGAAATTCTAACGTGCGGCCATCAAGGTGCTCACTTCTTTTTCCGCCAATTTGCCTTCACCAAACACCCAGACCCTCTAGCCCCAGTTCTTTGGCTGGTAGTTTCAAGGCCAGGGTGGGGGTGGTGGGTAGGAGGTTGCGCGGGAGGAGGGGAAGAGGGATGGAGGCTGCCTCAAGACCGCAGAATGTCTGTGCCACCATGAGAATGAGAAAAGTGCGTTCACGGGAACCAGCTTCTGTTTAGATTCTCTCTCCCCACACACTCGGATTTGAATGCTCCAAAAGAACTGATGCCACGCAAAATGCTTCAGTGAAGCTCCAGGGGTGTTTGAATGAGGGTGCGTCTCCCTGGGCCGCACAGGTCCCAAGTTTTGGCCTACTCAGCCTCCTTGCCTACTCATCCAAGCACAAACTGAGTCATGCATTAGAAATGTTTACTTGATGACACTCAATCCCGGAAAATAGGCTCCTAGGAATTTTTGCACAGTACCAGATCGACACTTTTGGGTTGGAGCAGCTAATTTACCAGATCCTTAGTAGTTAACTATTTTAGGGAGGACTGCAGCCCTATTCTATCCCTTTTGGGGCTGCATTAGGAGCCTAGGCATTTGAACCTCTATTAATTTTAGTTCGTTGAATGTCAGGCACTAATCTAGGTTACGGGTGTTAAGGGGTTTGTCAAAAAAAAAAAAAAAACACCATCATTCTATCCCCAATTTACATACAACAAAACTACCAGGTTAGAAATTGGCCCCAAATCTCACAATCTGTAAATGTGGGGAGAAGCCACAATTCGAGTCTAGACTTAGTCTGTTCTAAACTACCATATGTTAACTCCAGGTAATCAATTTTTCAAAAGCCCCTATCAGTATGTGGTAAATTTCAGATGACACGTTGAAAGTTAGCGGGAGCAGAGCCTAACTCCCTTGCGGGATTAGGAAAGACGAGTTGTCTGCAGCCTAGAACAAGGCGTCTAAGAGGTTCTGGCCATTGCACTCGGCATGTTAGTTTGAGACCACCATATATCCATTCCTGCAGTTAAACCGTGCTTATTAGGCTTTACTGACTAAAGGCAGATCACTCGACTGTCTGAAATGCCTAACCACTTCGTGGATCATTAGGCCTTAACCGATTTACCACTTTCTGCAAAGAGAGGCAGATTTCTAGTAACAATGAGAGCCTTCTCTAAAGATCTAGAAAATTTTTTCTTCCATTTCTTATCTTGGATAAAAATTAACTTACCTTCCTTTTTTTTTAATATTCCAAGTGGTGTTAGCTCTTCCTTTGAAATAGTGGGGGGCTCTGAAAAGAGCCTTTGGGTTTGAAAGCACTTCCGGAAACTCAAATCCCTGTCAAATCACTTGCCCTTAGCCTTGTGGTGGCTCTCGGTCTTCTTAGGCAACAGCACCGCCTGGATGTTCGGCAAGACCCCGCCTTGAGCGATGGTCACACGGCCCAGCAGTTTGTTAAGCTCTTCATCGTTGCGGATGGCCAGCTGCAGGTGACGTGGGATGATGCGAGTCTTCTTGTTGTCGCGTGCCGCATTACCGGCCAACTCCAGTATCTCTGCCGTCAAGTACTCCAACACCGCTGCAAGGTACACCGGCGCACCAGCCCCGACCCGCTCAGCGTAGTTGCCCTTACGGAGCAGGCGATGCACTCGCCCCACGGGAAACTGGAGACCGGCCCGTGAAGAGCGAGACTTCGCTTTAGCGCGAGCTTTACCACCTTGCTTACCACGTCCAGACATTGCAAAACAGAAAACAAAAACAAACAAATAAGAAAAGAATATTTCTCAAAGCAAACCAAGTTTGAAAGGACCTAGAACACTGCTGCTTTTATAGGCATTTCCTGGGGAGTAAATCCGGTTGTCTGATTGGTTAGTACCAAGATTCACCTAAGTGGCCAATAGAAAAGCTCTATTTCCATACCTCATTTGCATAGTTCTGCCCATAGATGACAGCCTTGCTGTTTGTCTTCCAATTAACTAAGACGCAGTCTGCATCCTTCATTAGCATAAAGGCCCTATAAATAGCAGAAATCCGCTTCGTATTTTCATTTTATTTTTGGTGTTTTGAAATTTTAAAATGCCGGAGTCAGCGAAATCCGTTCCTGCTCCGAAGAAGGGCTCTAAGAAGGCGGTGACCAAAGCCCAGAAGAAAGATGGCAAGAAGCGCAAGCGCAGCCGCAAGGAGAGTTATTCCGTGTACGTGTACAAGGTACTGAAACAGGTCCACCCGGACACTGGCATCTCATCCAAGGCCATGGGCATCATGAACTCTTTCGTCAACGATATCTTTGAGCGCATCGCGGGCGAGGCGTCGCGCTTGGCGCATTATAACAAGCGCTCGACCATCACGTCCAGAGAGATCCAGACGGCCGTGCGCCTGCTGCTGCCCGGGGAGCTGGCCAAGCACGCCGTGTCCGAGGGCACCAAGGCTGTCACCAAGTACACCAGCTCCAAGTAAAACTTGCCAAGTAAGCGTCTTTTGTATCTAACCCCAAAGGCTCTTTTAAGAGCCACCCACATGTCCACAAAGAGTTGTAATCTGCTGCTTATATTCTGTAAGTTGGAGTTTGGGCAAAAGTGCATTAATTAGAAGACAAAGGTTTGGGCAAAAGTGCATTAATTAGAAGACAAAGATTGATAAATTTGTAAGTCCTATGAATGGGTATAAGGAATGACAACTGAAGTTGTTAAAAGCACTGCAAGGTTGTTGGTTTTGGCATTGTTGGGTCAAATGTTATCCATTACCCGTTGCAATTAGGGGCTCACCCCAAGTATAAAGTCAGCTATTTTTTGAGTCCCAGTGATCAATGTACTGTAATTGACCTCCAGCTATCTGAACATGAAAATTAACTGCGTAGGTGGCTGGTGGCTTGTAATACGCAGTCGGGGTTGACGAACTGCTTTAGGAGATGCTTGCAACTTGGCAAGTTTCCATGGAGGTTGAACTGAGGGCTGGCACCGAAAGGCGGGGAAACTAGGCGGGAAGAGAAAGGACGCTGTTGAACTTGGCATACAAAGTCTCTAGAAGAGAATTCCCAAACCAGGTAGTCGCGCGGCAGGGAGGGGGGGGGGGGGCGGGGAGCTGGCAAGTTCCACCTTCCCTTAAGCAGTTTAATCTTTGTTCCAGGGGAAGATTTTAAGGTGAAAGAAACGCATTTTCCATTTAATTTATCCAAGTCTAGAACACATTTTCAGCACCTAGGAGTAAACTTTGCTTTCTCTGTAAAAAAGTGGGAGGCTACAGGAATAAAATTTATGTTACAAAGAAAACAGGGTTTTTTTGTTGTAGTTTAACGATTTGAGGTAAGAAACAATGTGATTTAGATTACTTAACATTAAGACCCCGTGATTCTAAATGTGCAGTTTTCTTTGATACCTGGGGAAGATACTAAGGCCTGTCTGGCGCTAGACAGGCGTCCATTGGAACACGGCTCCACAATTACTGGCTGCCTAACCTGGAAGTTACCTGAGAAATGAAGTGCAGCCCTGGCTTAATTAAGGTAGAATTGCAAATATAGGACAATGGCACATGCTTATCACACAAGCTCTTCAGCCAAACTATAAGGTTTCCCAAGTCCTTCAACAACTGAAATTGGATTTTTTTCTATACCCCTAGTGAGCCTGCCCAAGGACTGATCATCCAAATCAGACTAACCTCTCCTCACTGCCAACTAATCAGTTTACCCAAAAAATGTGCAAACATTCACTATCCCAGGCTGACTACAAGGTTTTGTTTTGTCTTTGTTTTCTCCTTCTCTTCCCCTCTTTTCCTCACATATAAATTCTGGTTTGCCTTTGTTGGATGAAATAACAACTATTGCTTGCTTTCTCTTCAATACAAGAGCAGGCTGGCTAATCATTAACACTTGGACCATTTATTTCTGAAGATTCCACCAAGACGTTGTTTACCAGAGCCCTATCTTAGGAATCAATAGAAATGTGAACTGAAAATGTACCTTGTCTAGCCCTGGGCACTTTGAGTTTTCTGTTCATCTTCCTTTGGCTCTTGTATGCTAAAATTTATTTTTGCCCAAGTTTGTTTCTTATTTTGGTTCTTAGATTGTGCTTTGTCGATTGGATACACATTAGTGGTTTTATCGCTAGATCATTAATTAGTTGGTGGCAGAGGACAGGGTATCTGGAATCTGGTTCATTTGTTCATCTTTTTTGGGTTGCTTGTGTTTGTCTGAGGATTCTGATCATCTCTGGCATTTGAGAACACAGGACCAGGAAGTTGGTGTTTTTCTTTCTGGCCTTTGATGGGATCCACTGTGTTTGGTGTTTTGTGTTTGTATTCTGTGGGTTCTTTTAACTAAAAATCAGAGTCTCTTTCTTCCTTTCAAAACTGTCTGTTTTCGTGATTACTCAGTATGAGTCCAAATAATTGTCAGTATCTGCAAAAATAACATTCCTGCTTCAAAGATAAATGAATATAAAATGGCCGCCTAAAACTGTTAACTTTAATAAAGCGTTAGACCTAACAGGAGACTTAAGACAAGAAAGGAAACAAGGAAACAGAATCTCTAGCCTACAATTGGCCTGTCTCTTGCTATGCCGAAGCCTCTAAAGTTTATTATTCAATAATTCCAAAAAAATATCGTCCCTTCTTGCTCTTTAAGTAAGGTCAGAGAGGAGAGAGAAGAAATAATGTCATTTATAAATAGAGCTGAGTCAGAAAAAAGAGAGGGCTTCCAATACCTGTATAAAACAAACATTAAATAGTTTATTAACCTTAATGAGTTCATTGTGAGGGATATGGCACTGGAAACTAGAATTTCCTACCAAACTTAGAAGGATATCAGAGAATTTACTCATATTCCCAGCAGTGGTGTTCCCTGAGGGATCTCTGATCTTAATCACAATTGTTTCTTTAACTGATCAACATACTTAAATCTCTGGTTGCTTTTAAATTAAATCTCTTTAAGTTTTGCTCCAGTTTCACAATTAGCTCCTCTAACTTGTACAATGATTGAGAATATTTTCTGCTTTATGAATACAAATAATTTTGAGCAAATTATCTACCTCAGCAGAAAATTTTAAAAGTTATAATGTAAACGTAAATAGCTTATATAAAGACTAAAAAACATACATCAATTTAAAATAAGAGCAAAATCAAATTCTCCAGATGCTTTAAATGTGCTACCTCTTTAAGTTGTAACTCAGACAGAAAAGAAAGTTTAACTGAATTTAATTAGTGGTCTTAGTTAACACTTTACAAGATAAGAAACAAAACAGAACTACTCCATTATTTTTGAACAACTTAAATATTTTAATACATGGCATGTAATTCTATAGGAAATTTTAAAATCACATATTTCTAATCAAGTTAATCCTTAGGATAAATTTGCTGGCTTAACAATTTTGCTTTACAAAATGGCTCTACATCTTTTTCTTTATTATTGTCATAATATAAGAATAATGTTAGTATAGTATTCTAGTTTACACAAGTTTAGGGGTTATTTTCTTTAAAAAAAAATAAGTTAAAATTACTAAATTTCTTTAACTCTACTGATTAGATGAGTTATCATCACTTTATTTAAAATTTTACATTACGTAAATTACGCATTGAACTAAATTATCACAAAATAGTGATAATGTGGATAGGTAATGTCATTTTTAAAATGGAATTAATTTTTATAATGTTACAAATCATAAGGACTCATTGTGTCAGCTTAAATACTGAATTCAAAGTCTATAGCTAACTTTAAAATTTTAGATAAATATTAAATTGAGTAAATTAAATAAATTGGAGGGTACAAAATACACATCACTAAAAACAGATCTACGCAAGTCTTTTATTTTCACACAGTTGAGAATGACCATAGATTAACAGGTTAGAGAACATATAGATGCCGTAAGAGAATAGAAATAGGTATGCTTGTTTTTGCTACTTTAAATTTGTAGAAGGGATATGTAAAGTGTATATGTGGTCTGAGAGGACAAGGCAGGTTTTGGACGGCCTCCCGGTTTCCTTATGCCTATGAGGGAACACAGTTGCCTGCTTTTCTAAAGGGCTGTCGTTAATACAAACAGCTCTGACTCTACCAAGTACTATAGCTGCAGAGAAACACAAATATGTACACAAGCAATGGCTATGTTTGGTCTGTTTATTTATTAGAAAGTTGTTACTGTTCATTAATGTAGTAAATTCAATTTTATATGTATTGTCTTATTTATGCTGATAAGGTAAAAATACTTTAGAGCTGCCAATAAAGACTGAATGTATAACTATATTAATTTATCAACCACCCCTCAATAAAAATTGACTATCCAAATATCTCATCTCTCTGTAGCCCAACCACCTCCAGACTTCATGGTCATGTAACAAAAAATAACTCCAACAACAAGCACAAACTAGTTCAAGTTTTACAAAGATATTGATTATCTCAAAGACTTGGCAAGTGATTGAATCTTGCCATATATCCAATTAGTACAAATTGAAAATCAATAAAGGTGGGACAGTGCTTCAACCATATCTCAAGAACCACAGCATTAACAAATCAATTTCATGTTATTGCTTTGAAATATATGGATCTTTTTTGCCACCTGGGAATACTTGTAATAGTTTTAAATAATAAAAAATGAGATCATGGATAAAATATAAAACTATTCTTATTAGAACATATCGATCTATATCAACCCCTAACTGCTGAGAAGATAATACAAATAATTTAAAGTAAAATTCCCAAAAGAACATAAACTTACTGTGCCAAAATTTTACTTCTAACCTTAATAATAATGATAATATGACCTACATCTAAATATTCCCATAAATTCTCATCATTTGAAATTGTACCACAAGATCCATGTGACTTGTCTTTTCTTCTCTTTTGACATGTTTCAGGTGTCAGATATTATCTAAAACTAATGTAGGCTACACTGTCATATATACAACAAATGCAATCTACATTTCAAAAAAAGACTTCAACAGACACACCTCTACATAATATACAATTAAAGATTGTATTAAAAGAGACTCCCCAAAGTGTCAACTTTTAACAGTGCTAGAAAAGGCCATTTCCAGTATTTTTAACTACAAATGTTGTTTTTAAGCTTCAGGACAAATGGATTTTCTGTTTTTTTTCACAGCATAAACATGTTTAGAATCCTACCACTTGAATATACACTCTCATTGGAAAGCCAATCTTGACACATTAAAAGATTTCCAGAATTTTGGAAGTAGGAAGCTTCCTCCTAAGGTTCTACAGATCAAGATGAGATCTAGAATAGATAGCTTTTTCCTTCTCCTTCCACTGTTTTATTCTTTGTCCTTTTCTCCATTATCAGTTTTTCCAAAGATTAGATTTCGGATTTGTTCTTCCCAAGTATTAGAAAAAAATTAAAAATCCTCAGAGCTTAGCCCTCTATCTATACCTTGACTAAAATTTCCTGAACAAAAGAATGTGTACCGCATAATTTATTTCTGAGTATGGCTCAAATTAGAGTTGAAACTGTGGTTAGGAAAAATGACACTTAATTTAACTTAAATCCATCAAGGTAATTTTTGAGGCCTGTTCTTCTAATTAAGACACGTCAATTAAGTACTGGAAGATAATAGAGATTTCAAATATTTCTTATTATATTTGTGATTGTCCTCGTAACTTTTTTGTCTTCCTCCTCTGTCTAATATGCAGATGACTAAGTGTTACAAAGAGGAGACTAAAACCCGCTACTCTGTTATGAGAGTCTTGACCAAAGTGGGGAAGTTGAGAGACTCTGATGCCAGAAATGGTGAAGATATGACCTACCTAAGATGGAAATGCTGACTGAGAGCCAGTGGACCATATTATACAGAGGCAGCCTGTCACATATTCTTCACAGCCAATCTTGAGAGTTTTTAGACAATCACTCTTTTTCTTTTTTTTTTAATCCTCTTTGGTCTGTGTAAGAACAGATTGTCCACACTGAACTCTTTCCTACTGAAAATAATGTACAAACATGACATCCTGTTCCTAGACAGTCCAAAGGCATTTCCTCCCCTCTTTCTCTTTCATAGTCATCTTTTTTGACTTTGTTGGATGAAATCAATCTATTGCTTGGCATACCTTATACACAAGTTAACAGTGTGCTAATAATTACCTAAATGTCTTTGAGTTACTGTTTAACAAACCTAGTACTCTAAGCCTGTGGGGTGATAGCAATTACCTACTTGAGAAGATGGGGTGAGGATTAAATGAAATAGCAAATATAAAATATTTGTCCTAGAAATGGTATGGATGCCAGTAAAATGGCGGCACAGCATTGCTCCTTGTTGACAGAAGTGTAGCCCCCGGAGATAGAACCTCCAGGTTTGACTCCCAGCTTGCCACCTATTAGCCGCGAGACTGATGCAAGTCATTAATCTCTCTGTGCCTCTTCTATATCTTGAGGATGATGGTAATAGCACCTACCTTCTAGATGTTTGTGATGATCAAAGACCTTTAATGCATAGAACACACTTTGAAGAGTGCCTGGCACATGGTAGGTGCTCAGTTTTTGTGTGATGTTTGACAAGTTTCATTTATAACCTTCTTTATACCCTAAAGGGAACTAAGGCAGCTTGTGACTGAAGACCTCAGTCGGTAGGAGCTGGTCTTTCTTAAATGATAGGAATTTCACAAGTGATATAAAAAGATTGCTAGCAGATTCCTTTGCATTTACCTTGGTCCAACAGGTTGAAAGAAAATGCATTTTTTTTCCCACACTTGTACTTAATTAGCTCTCTAGGCGTATACCTAAAGACATAAGGAATGATAGCTATCACTTGTCTTGAAGCGTCCAGATTTCGAAGGGTGTGTAGATTCAGTACTTTGCAGTCCAGCAGTCCTAAATTTAAAAGGTATTAAAAATTATTTAGCTTTTCCAAACTTTCACCCTGTGCAATCCTGGATGACTAAGCGTAAAATTAATTGGGTCAAATACACAGCTGCCTTTGACCTTGCCAGCAAGACATTCTAGGCTCTGACTAAATTCTTTGGACTCTGAAAATCAGCTTGACATATCTTCAGGTACTATGGGTTTATTATAAATTAGGAAAAAGTGAGTAAATATGGAGAATCAACTACTTTCTTATTGTCCCATCTCAGTTCTGAGGAAGGAAAATGAAGCTTTGGTTTGCTCATTTAAAGCCTTACATAACCTTATCATCCAATAAGCAATTTGTATAGTAATTAATGGAAAGAGCTGGTTTCTTCTTGCTATGGGTATTCATGGTATTAGATCTCCCCAGCTGCAGGCTCCAAGGGATGAAGGAACAGAAATGATGGGACTTGTCTCATTCTATGAAGAGACTGATATACTTAGAGGAGGCAATACTGGGGTGAAACCTTGACTTCATCACTTACAGCTCTAAACTTGTCTTCTGACAAGATCGAGTTCTCCAACAGTAAAAGAAGTGGCTTCAAAAGCAATAAGGAAGAAACTTTGTTCTCATTTTCTTTTCTCTCTCCTCTCCTCCCCTCCTCCCTTCTTTTCTTTTCTTTTTTCCTTTATTTTCTTTTCACTTTTTTCCCCTACTGTAATTGGCCCAAACTCAGCTGTAGGACAGGATATAAAAATATCAAAGATTAAAATGTGCCCCTTTTAGGACTCCCCTGGTGGTCCAGTGGTTAAGACTTCGCCTTCCAATGCAGGGGGTGTGGGTTCGATCCCTGGTCAGGGAGCTAAGATCCCACATGCCTCGTGGCCAAAAAACCAAAACATGAGACAGAAGCAATATTGTAACAAATTCAATAAAGACTTTAAAAAATGGTCCACATCAAAAAAAAAAAAAAAAGAAATCTTAAAAAAAATGTGCCCCTTTTATTGTTAGATTTGCTTAAACAATTAAGGTGGTAGATGCTGGTCACTAGATTTTTAAACACATGCATTTGGGCTTTAATGCACTGAAATACATATATTTTTAAAAATTGAAATAAATAAACAAATACAATTGTGTGTTTAAGAATTCCACAGAGATGATTCAAGTTCTGAGATCTTGAATGGAAGAAAGGCTGCTAGCCTCAAAGGTGGGTCAAGGATACTCAGCAAGCATCAGGGTAACAGCTTTTTGGAGGTTTTGGAAAGCGCTTGGCCTCCCCGACTCTAAGCGTCAGAGACTGAGCCTGGCTCCGTCGATTCTAGACATAAATAATGCTGAGTGGATTGGACTTTTTCTTCCTATATACTCTTCTTATAAGTTTTTTTTTAGAGCAGTTTTAGGTTTACAACAAAATTGAGAGGGAGGTACAGAGATTCCTCAAATACTCCCTACGCCCACACACCCATGCATAGCCTTTCCCATTATCAGCATCACTCACCAGAATGGTACTTTTTTTTTTTTTTTTTTTTAAACCAAGGATGAACCTATATTGACACAGCATAATCACCCAAAGTCCATAGTTGACCTTAGGGTTCATTCTTGATGTTGTACATTCTCTGGGTTTGGTCAAATGTATAATGACTTATATTCATTGTTATAATATCATACAGAATTTTTTACGGTCCTAAAATGATCAGAAATTTTAATAAGCTGGAAATGAGGGGAAGGGGCTGTGTGGTCTTTATCCTTCTGGCATGTGAGCTGGGGCATCATGGATGGTCTGGAATGGGTCTGAAAGAGCTGTATCTTCCTTTAGGATACTCCAAAGACCTGAAACACGGTTTGATGGACTCTCCCCCTACCCACTGTCTGCGGCCTCTTTCTCTCATGTTCTGTACCGCAGCCAGATTTGCACACACTCTGCTTTCCTGGTTTTCATCCTCCCACATATGCTGGACCTCGTCTTTGATATTTTCACCACAGAGGGAATGAAGACAGAGTTTTGGGATGGTCTAAGGAGGGGATTTCTTCCCTTTCTCTTCTGGTCCTAAGGACCACCTTCTGGTTCTTGTTCCTCCGGCCATCTTCAGTGACTGTCTCCTTGGAAAAGGACAAAGTCACTGTCCTCCTGGAGCTTACATCTCAGCTGGGGAAGAGAGATGACAAACAATCGTTACTATGAGTAATTATATAGAAAATGAGAAAGGAATAAATGCTATGGAAAGGGAAAATGGAAAACAGGAAACGGGGGGATCAAGAGGGGCAGTAGATATAATTTGCACATTAGCACTAATTAAAATGCTTAATATAACAAGAGTAGTTAACACTAGTGTAGCACTTAGTATGGGCCAGGTACTGTTCTGAGTGCTTTACACTATTAACTCAATTTATTCTCAGACAATAAAATGTTATTTGGAAAGCACATACAAAACTCTTGGAGGAAGACCCAGTAATGAAGAAAAGAAGAGAAATCAAAGCCCTATTGATTCTACCTTGAGTACCTGTCCCTCTTTTTCTAGTACCACCGTCACTGCCCTCATTCTGGGTGTGAGCTGGTGAGAAGAGCTGTGCTTCCCTCCAGCACAGTCCTTCAATTTGGTGCATTTTCAACAGTGTTTAAGATAACACGTACCACTTGCAATTGTTAAGGCTGCTAAATCTGAAGCAACAGTGAGTTTGTTAAACTACTGGAACATCAGAGATCACACCATGAGTCAGCAGAGATGGTCAATGGTTTGTGTGGGAGACTGTGGCCCTCACCAGCTAAAGAGAGGACTGCTTCCCCCTTGCCCACCCACCACTACCACCAGGATCTGCTTCCAGGCAGAGCTTTCTCAAAACTTAAATGTGTAACTGTGACTACATTTTTACAAGCACACACAAACCATGTAGCAAGAGCCTCTCTCTGTAGAGTGATGGCCTGAGTGTAAGCTGTGTCAAGCGTGGCTTATAATTACGAGTATTCATATTACCCAAATGTGTGACCAATTTTCACAGAAACCCATATGTCCCTGCCCCACTAATGTGTCAGCCCACGGGTAGTAAAGAGGACTCCTTAGTAAGCAAACCCTGCATATATTTCCTTGCACTGAATTTGGACACCAAGAGAGCATAAAATCAGGTTTGCCTCTGTCTACTTGTGAAGAGGAGTTGGAAAAATGCATTTTAGAACAACCCAAGAAAGAGACTAAGCATTTATTTGGGTACATTTCCATTAGATGTTTGATTTGGCTTATTTGAGAGTGGGGAATGATTTCATCTGCCAGCAGCCCAGAGAGATGAGCATGTGAGAGAAGGGAGGCTTCTGGGAACTGTTAAAACTGCTTCATGTGGGAATAACAAGCTTGAACTCTTCAACCTGTTGTCATGCAAGGGCCTTCCTCATCCTTCACGAGCGGTTCTACAAGGCTCACCCCCAAGCACCTCACCCTAGACAACCCCCACCATCTGGCCTTTGTCACTATGTCTCCTTTGTGAAAAGCCCTAATACCCTTTCCTCACCTGACAAATTCCTACCCGCCCTTCAAGACTTAGCTCGAATGTAAGTTATGGGACACTGACGAGATCATGCTCGTCTTTTATTTACGAGTGCACATAGACTCAAATGCTAGAGGGTGTGGTTTACTGTAAAGCATGGCTCACCATCCAACAGCTGTGCCACCTGGGAAACTCAGTCTCTCTGAGCCTTAATTTCCTCATGTATAAAGCAGGGAGGACCATCATACGTACCTCAGAAGGTTGTTGCAAGATTAAATGCATTGGTATCTAAAGTGCTTAGAGCACTGCCTGGCACAGAACAAACACCAATGAACATTAGGCATCGCCATTATTACTGTTCTCAGAATCAAGTACAATACCAGATATTTGATGAATTATAGAAGTGAATTAATTAATCAATCTCTCTTTTTACAGGAGGAGCAAATGGGCTTTAGAAATGTATTTTCCCACCCCTGGTCACTGCTGGACACTGTTGCACCTCACAAATAAGTCAATGAAAATGACTGATACTAGAAGAAGATAAAAAGAGGTATTTTTAACAATCACGGAAGGATCAATAAGAACTTGGCTAAAACATTTATTTTGACTATAAAAATATTAAATGGTAATTGCAGAAATTTGTAAGAAGAGAAATATATAACAAACAAAATTAAAATAAATCTTAGAATCTTTTCTATATGTATATAAGATATATGTATATATGAATATGAACATATGTATGAGATCCATCTCTAATAAATATATATCATATATAAAGCAAATTTAGGTATCATGCTACATATACACATATAGCTGATTTTCTAGGTAACATGCCTAGAAACACACATTTTTTATAGATGTATTATTACTTATTAATTAGTCCTCTGTTACTGGCTATTTAGACTGAGTTCCATTTTTATGCATTATAAATCATACAGATCACACTTCTTTTTACATAAATCTTTGTTTAAGTATTTGATTATTTCCTTGGGACAGACTTCTAGAAGTAGAAATACTATATCACAAGGTAAAACCATTTTTTAAGGCTCTTAATATATACATTCATCAAACTGCCATTCAGAAGGACCATGCCAACTTATAATACCAACATAATACAAAATTTCCTATTTTACAGCAGTCATATTTACTGAGAATATTTTTAAAACACTGTTAATCAGATAGACCAAAAAAATATATTGAAATGTAATTTCCTTCATTATGAGTGAAGGTAGTTTTTTCCCCATATTTTTATTAGCCATGACCCCATAAGAAATAAGCTGCTGCAAACAATGAACAGGATTGCAATCGTTCCATGGGAAAGCACTCTGTAAAGAATAAGTAGGCTCTTAGGTTAAGACCAAAAAAGGGAATATTTATCAGGTGCCTCCTTTGCCCAGGACTGTGCTGGAATAATGAACCATGTTTGGCTATGTGTAACTAAAACTACTTTTACCTAGGTTGTCTCTAATAAGCCTCCTAATCATTCCATAAGAAAAGTATCTGCTATGGATTGATTTATGCCCACCCCTCCTCCAAAATTCATATGCTGAAGCCCTAACCCCCAATGTGACTATATTTGGAGACAGGGCTTTTAGGAGGTAATTTAGGCTAAAGAGGTCATAGAGGTGGGGCCCCTAATCCAATAGGATTCATGGCCTTATAAGAAGAGGAAGAGAGAGCCATCACTCTCCTGGTGTGCATGCACTCATGAAAGGCCATGTAAGGACACAGCAAGAAGGCAGCCATCTATAGGGTAGGAAAAGAGGTCTCACCAGAACCTGACCATGCTGGCACCCTGACCTCGGATTTCTAGCCTCCAGAGCTTTGAGGAAATAAATTTCTATTGTTTAAGCCACGCACTCTGGAGTATTTTGTTTGAGTAGCCTGAGCAGACTAAGAGTGAGATGGGAGGAGAGCCTTTTGAAGCCAGATTTCTTGAAATCAAATCCCAGCCTTTCCTGCTCACTAGCTCTAAGACTTTGGGCAAGTTATGTGACTTTTCTGTGACTCAGTTTCCTCATCTATAAAATGATTTCCTACATTTTTTTTTTCTAATTTTTTTGGGGGAAAATACTTGGGACAATGACTGGCACATATATACGGTGTATATGTGTGTGAGCTTGTTTTTATGGTATCTTTTAGATTTATAATGCAAAATATGAATCATGGTTTTTTCTCTGGATCTTAAATTATGGAATCTAAGAATTTTAGAAAAGTATCCAATTCTCTGTTACTTTTACAGCGATGAGTGATATGTTCTGTCAACCTGTAAATATAAGGATCAATCCACTCATACCCGACCCTAAGCCACTGACATTTAATGGTACGACCTCTCAGGGATCACCGAGGTTCAGAGAAACCAAATACATGTTAAAACAGAGCCCTTGGTAAGATGCACCCGTAATCTCTCTAAGGAGAAAAAAATTTTCAAACTGAGGGTCACAATGTATTAGTAGGCTGTGAAATCAATCTCATGATTTGCAACCAGCATTTTTAAAAAAATAAAATAAACTAGATGAAAATATATCAGAATGCACTTAAGGTAGTATTGTTTTCAGAATTTATGTTTCAGATGTGTGTGTAAGTGCACATGTGAGCATGTATGTGAGACAGAGAGAGTGAAAGAGACTTTTCTACCTCACTTTGCAATCAGAAGTTTGAAAGTCTCATCATCTCATTTCCTCTTCAGAAGTATTTCAAATGTAGACTCTCTCTTTTCCCACACTCTCCTTAAATGAAGCTCTTGTCTTTCTTCTGAGACTATTACAACAGACTACCAACCTCTGACATTAGGCTCTCCACAATAATTGTTTATGTGAAAAATTGAAAATCAAGGCAACTACAACAACCATACAAGAAGACAACTACTACAAAAATACACAAACTCTCTCCTTAAAAGCCTCCAGTGGTTGCCCAGCCTGTAGAATGTTACCAAATTTCTCACGCAGGCATTTGTGGATCTTTACAAGATGGTCCTTATGGGATTTTCTTTTGCTGAACCCTGGACTCTGGTCATATTACACCGTTCCCTCAACATCCTCCTGGAAGGCCGGGCCTTGAAACTCTTATACACCTCTGAGAAAGGTGAGTCCTAGAACAAGCCCAGAGAAGCATCCTAGACATTATTCCAATAACTCTTTTCCCACAGCTCTGCAGGACACCTGCCAGCCCAGTCCTGTTATAGATCTGGGTCTGTCGTTTCCACTGAGCTCTTCAGACCAAGGTTCCTGCCTCATATTTTATAGTTAATTAAGTGCAGGGATTGTATCTGTTTCCTTACATTTTTTTTCTGAGGGTGGAGGATGAAGGGGGTGGGGGTGGGTATAGGGGTAAGGTTTGAACTAATGAAACCAGAAGCAAAACTCAGTTCAAGATGCCCTCCACAAGGGGGACCTGATTTTAGCCAAGCAGATTATCATGTGTGAGATCCACGTAATTTACTCCATGCTTGAGGGTCTGCTATCAAGCCTTAGGGACTGAGAAGTGGTTTTAGTCACAAGCAATCCACATGCCTGTAGATCATCGTTTATTAGATTGTTTGCCCAAATGAGGTGTCATCCTGAAGTTTTTTGACAATTCTAAAAGCATCTTCCAACTCTGCAGTGAGACATCTAAGATATCTGTGTTGCTTCCCTCATATACATAAATATTTTTCAATAAAAATCAGGGCGTGAATAATTTATTTTCTCCACCAACTGAAAGCCAACCATTTGGAAGACCACTTAAAAGAGATGAGATAAGTCATTCGGTAAAAATTACTTTTATATTTACACGGAAAAGAGAAAGTTTTGTTCTTCCCTTTGAATTTTGTTGAAAATCGAGGGCTTTATTGAATAGTTTTGGCATGCAGGGTCATTTTTCATTAAAAGGCGAAAAGGCATCTTAAATCTGTATCTCTATGGATTATTCGTCAGTGGAACCAGGGCGATTCCGTGCAGAGGGTATTCGAGGCTTTCAACTTTTGGGAGTGAAACAAACACAAATGCTCCTTCCCCAAGGGGCGGGGGCGGTGCCTGAGCGACGCACCAATCACAGCGCGCCCTGCCCTATATAAGGCCCTGAGGCCCGTGCAGCAGCTTACGCTACTTGCTAGGTGGTACTTATTCCTCCACCCTAGGGCAATGTCTGAGATGGTACGTGCTGCTCTAGCGGACTCGGTTCCACCGTCCATCGAGAAACGTCCCCCCAAAAAGCGGGGCAAGAAGCCGGTTGGCTTGAAGGGTGAAAGTCACAAGACCACAAGCGCCTCATTGTCCAAGTTGATCATCGAGGCCCTTTCTATTTCTCAAGAGAGAGCTGGCATGTCTTTGGCAGCGCTAAAAAAGGCGCTAGCAGCCGTGGGCTATGACGTGGAGAAGAACAACAGCCGCATCAAACTGGGTCTCAAGAGCCTGGTTAGCAAAGGAATTCTGGTGCAGACCAGGGGTACCGGTGCTTCCGGCTCTTTCAAGCTCAGCAAGAAGGTTGCCACTGAGCCCACCAAGGGAAAGGTCAAGAAGCCTGCTTCTACCAAGACGAAGAAGCGGGTTTTGGCCAGAGACTCCAAGTCTCCACAGAAAGCTAATAAGACCAACAAAAGAGCAAAGACGCCGAGGACAACAATGGCTGAGAAAGCTGGTAAGAGTGGCAGAAAAGCTAAAGGCGCCAAGGGCAAACAACAACAGGAAAGTCCAGCGAAGGCCAGAGCAGGGAAGCCGAAGGCTGGGAATTCTAAACTGACCCAGTCGAAGTCTAATCCGAGGAAAGCAACAACCAAGAAGTGAAATTTCTGCAACGGCCAGTTTACATAGAACCCAAAGGCTCTTTTAAGAGCCACCCAAATGATTTTAAGAGGGTGTAACATTGCGTTTTCAGAAGACTCCGGAAGAAAAGACTATTCGTCAACCTTATCGCTTGCAAATAAGCAAGTTTGTGATGCGGTGATAGTGTCTTGTCAGACAAACGGTACAGACTCTGAAGAGCTTCAGATACTTAATGGTATGCTGACTGCCCAGTTCCAGAAAGTTAGGTTGTCCATCCTAATAAAAATAAGGCACATTCCTTGTATGTAAATTCCTAAATGCTTAGAGAAGTGCTGGATTTTAAGTCTAGAGAGGAGAGGAGATCAGCTCCGTGCCCAACCATACCTGACCATGTTTTTTCACCTAATGCTACTCTAGTATATGATTTAATGTGCCTTTCCATGTAAGATTTCTGAGCTCAGTCTCCATGGACTTTACAGGGGTTAATATACAGAAACCAAGGTCTCAATTTGGATTAGTGAGAAGTTTACTTCTCGTTAAACATTTTTCTTTCCACTATGAGTGATTAGTTGTGTAAATCACAGAGGTTTCCGTTTTACATTTGCAAGAATACTGAAATGCCTTTCACCTTCATTAGTTTGCAAGTAGTTACCAGATGACTTTATATATTAAGCACATACTGTTACATTAAAATTTGGTTTGATAATATAATTAGTCTTAATGTAACTGTTCTCTATTTATGAAGAGAATGATAGGCTTGTTCAGATTGTGCTACACAGGCTGAAAAATGTTAACTCTAAAACACGTATGGAGATGTTGGAGGTTCAAATATTAGGGTGTGACCTTTAAATCACAAACCTGCTTGTACTAGGAAACGCTCAGGGTCGGAGTTAAAGCATCTTTTTCGCTTTAAACAGTTTAGTTTGTTTTCACTTAGTTTGTAATTTAGCATTCTTAAAGATCCTCGTAAATAAATTTATACTGTTAATCTTATTTTGGGCCTTGGTATTGGGGGCGACTTCGAACAAAGCCCAGTGCAAAACTACGTAATTAATGCAGCCTCCCATGCAAACATGTTCTATATCCTGTCTGAATTCATATGTATAATCGGGCCACAGAAAAAAAAAAATTAATTGTATCCTATATGGAAAACGACTAAATACAATGGTTTCTTTGCTTGGATAAGATGGCCATTGTTTCCCTCTGAAGTTGGAGTTGGGATAGTGCAGGAAAATTCTTCACTTGCCGGACAAGGCAGTGAGCTACTTCTCTGTGCCCAGCAGTGGACTGACCCCAGACTATCATCGCAGAGGGAAAGGAGGAACAACTGGCTTCATCCCGCCCAGAAGCCAGCCGACCTCCCAGCACTACTCCAACCTGTGTAGAACCGGCTCGGCCACTCTGCGATTTTGCTCCTCGGGCCCTTTAGCGCCTGGCATGCATCGGATTAAAGAATTAACCAATGAAGGTTTTCCCTTAAGTTCCGGGTACCAGTATGAAACCCCTTGTTTTGGCCAATAGGAAAACAGCCTTTTAACACCACCCTCCTCAATTTAACAGCGGTTTCTTCGCCACACTGAGAACCAGCCAATGAAAGCTTGTCCCCGAAGAGCCTTCATTTGCATAGCTGTGTGTCGTGTGGGTGATACTGTGAACTTTTGTGCCATGGATGCCTCCAGCCGTCCACTTAAGGACAGTTCTCAGAGTATTTCCAGGTGCACAAAATAGGCACATTTCTCTCATGGATCCGACCTTATATCACTTCGCGTTTCACCGTCTTAACACCTTAATATAAGCGCAAAGCCCTAAATACTTACATAACTGCGTTGTTAATGCAGCTTCCGACCATACTTCACATATGAAATTAACTCTGACATTTGGCTTTCACACACCTCCGCAACGTCCAACAGCCCTTCCGCGAGTTTGTGGGCGGCCCTGAAAAGGGCCTTTTTGTTTTTTGTAAACGTCGAGGTCTCGGCTGATGCCGTGATCAACCACCGAAGCCGTAAAGGGTGCGGCCCTGGCGTTTGAGTGCGTAAACCACGTCCATGGCGGTAACGGTCTTCCGCTTGGCGTGCTCGGTGTAGGTAACAGCGTCCCGAATCACGTTCTCCAAAAACACTTTCAGCACCCCGCGAGTCTCCTCGTAAATTAGCCCGGAAATGCGCTTGACACCACCACGGCGAGCCAGGCGACGAATAGCCGGTTTGGTGATGCCCTGGATATTGTCCCGTAAAACCTTGCGGTGACGCTTAGCGCCGCCTTTACCAAGGCCTTTACCACCCTTCCCACGACCAGACATGGCTGTTGTCGCAGTAACTTTTTGAACTTAGCACTGCTCTTTAAATAACATTCTTCCGGACCTGATTGAAAACGAGAGCCCTGGTGGATTTTTTTTCCAAATTAGGTCATCAAGGGGTGGGGCAAGGAGGGGCTTATTAACATTTCAATGTTTTGATTGGTCGAAATACCTCGCTCTTCGTCTGGCGGGCCGGAAGGTGAGGTGGACTTCAATCAGCTGAAAAGCTTTAGTTTCTCTTTTGCCTTGCCCTATTTTTTTTCTGTGCGCGTTTGCAAGTTGAGTGTATTCAGCTCAAGGACACGGAGCAAAGAGCTTCACTCCACATTTCCTTTTGGTAACTTGGTAACTAATAAGTTAGATAATGGTTCCTTGGGGAAGGTAAAAATAATGTGTAAAGGAAGATAGAGTTATAGGTCAAGGGACTTTCCCTTTCAGTCCTTTTAATGTTTCAATTTTAAAGGACGCATTTTGATGGGTGAAGTATAAGCCGGCCATGAAGAGGCTCTCGTCCTAAAAGATCTGTGTTTGGAAAGACAAAAAGGTAGACAAACGACTGCAAATTAAAACTTCTTCCTTTTCTTCTCTTCCTCCATTCAAACACGTACTGGGTGACTCCTTTTTCTGCAAATGCATGTGAGAGAAGGAATTTAAAACTAGGCTTGGGTAATCAGTTACCTCTGGACCCTCTTCCTGGCCTTCTGCGCCTCATTGGCCTGCAGTTCCTAAAAGCTCCTTTCCTTCTTTCATTAATCCTTTCTCAACCTTCTCGAGTTTTAGAGACAAGAACATACGTTTGTTTTTTAGAGTCCAGGATTAATAGTAAGATAGGGCTAATACTTGATTAAGGTCATTACAAAGCCTACAGGGCCCTCCCCTGGGAGGCCTACGATGAGATTATGGGTGTTTTGAACAGGTTAATCCCATTTTTGTTTTCATTCTTTTTTTTAAAAAGCCGAACAGAACAGAACTGGATCTGAATATGGTTTGAAGAGAAGGATTTCTCAAATCAAAAAGTTTCTCTTTGGCTTCCTGACAACTTTTAAAAATTTCCACAGTAAGAGTTACTCTAGTTAAATTGGAAAAAAAAAAAAAAAAAAAAAAAGACACCCCTCCCCCCCCATCCTGGTTAATAAATAAATGTCTGTTGGGGAGATTTAGAATGAGATTATGGCCTGAGAGAGACCTCATATAATAACCTCAGACTTAGGTAAAAAGGGAGAAGAGACCCAAAGATGGAGACAAAAGACCCAGGAGAGGGCAGGAAAGCTCTGGATGACATATGGTTTTATCACTTCTGAAATAATTAGATGGTTACATTCTTCTGCCCCAAAGTGAGTGTTTTTAGGCTCCTGACTTTCACTACCCTTTCCCACCACAAACATGCACCTTATAAGCGGAGACTTAGCTAGGAAGAAATGCCATTCATTACAGAGGAAAAGTGCAAGGTCAGAGTTCACAGGTAAACATGAAATCTCAACATGCTTTTTAATTCATGAAAATAAATTTAAAATAATGTGTATGACATGGTTCTTTTTTTCTTATTCCCTTCTCCTAATTTCTTGTTTTCTAATTTTTTCTCAATGACATTGACTCAAAAATCATGAATGTCAAAACAGAAATATTGGGCTTCCCTGGTGGCGCAGTGGTTGAGAGTCTGCCTGCCAGTGCAGGGGACGCGGGTTCGAGCCCTGGTCTGGGAGGATCCCACATGCCGCGGAGCAACTAGGCCCCTGAGCCACAACTGCTGAGCCTGCGCGTCTGGAGCCTGTGCTCCGCAACAAGAGAGGCCGCGATGGTGGGAGGCCCGCGCACCGCTATGAAGAGTGGCCCCCGCTTGCCACAACTAGAGAAAGCCCTCGCACAGAAACGAAGACCCAACACAGCCAAAAATAAATAAATAAAAATAAAAATAAAGGAATTCCTTTTAAAAAAAACAAATATTTAAGAGGTATACAATTATAGATTTATATTAAAAATGGATTCTTCCACTCTAGGAAGAGTTCAGGTATTCCTTGGTCCTGTAGCTTGGGAAAAGGTGGGTCACCCTGGAACTCTCATTCTCAGAGTGAACCTGGCTTCCCAGAGCCCCATTCATGTGAGCGAGGCTCTTCAAATAAAAAGCCTACAAACAAGTTGTGGCTAAATGGACACATGAAATATTCACACAAATAAAACTGTGATGTTAAACAAAAGTCTTCTAAAAATATAAAATGCCCAGAACCACTCTCCACAAACTAACTCAATCAGAATATCAACGTTGAAGAATATATATATATATATATATATATATAATATATATATAAATATGAGGAATATACATACACATATCATCCCATGGAATATATATGTATTCAAAAGACAATTCTGATACTTAGCCAGAGTTGAAAACTACCAGAATATACCAGCACTTTTCAGGGTACAGTTGTACTTTAGGAAAAAGAAATCCCAGGGTAGAAATACTTTTGAGCAGTATTATAGTTGCAGAAATACATAAGTACAATCTCGCCCCACTTAGCCTGACAGGGATTTATAACATGACAGTAGTTAGCTCTGGGCATTTGGGGACACCACTCCTGGTCTGGGGCAGACAGCTCTTCTGACCCCTGGCTGATTTATCTCCTTCTCACCTAAGTCTTTAATGCATTTCTCTTTTTTCAGCCACCTGATCTTTACTTTGGTATGATCTATTTTCTTATTCATTTTTCCTGAATTAAACTGTCATTCCCACTGGCATGTTTTTGGTTCCATAAGATACATATACTGTGTCTCTCCATATTTTTCTCACTTCCTCTCCTTATCCTTCTAGGAAAACGTTCCTGCTTTTTCTCCTTATTTTATTTTATTTTTTAATTTTGGCTGTGCCATGTGGCTTGCGGGATCTCAGTTCCCCATCCAGGGATTGAACCCGGGCCACAGCAGTGAAAGTGCCGAATCCTGACCATTAGACCACCAGGGAACTCCCTGCTTTTTCTCTTTAGTTCAAACTCTTTTACTAAAAGTTTTTGGCACTTGCACTTTCTAGGCCTGCTGTCCTTGTGTGAGTTTTCTCCCCTAAATATTCATAATACATTTTGACCTACTAAAGAAAATGTTATTTGGAAAGAGAATTTCTAACAGTATCCTTTCTTAAACATTTGCTTCAAAATTTTTATAAACATGTTTGTAGTTAAATTTGATTTTCAAAATTCCATTGAATACTTCCTTAATCACACACACAAAGCCCGAAGAAAGGATTTTGCATTTTTTTTAATGGTGAAAACTGAACACAAAAGTACACAAAGCAAAGATCATTAACTGTTATATCCATGTTTAAAACAGGTGCTTTCTTGCACACATAGTGAAGCTCCTTTGGCAGTATCCAAGTTGCTTGCTGACTATCTTATGAAAATGCCATTGTGGTCACTCTGTTTACAGAATAAGATCCAGGATATTTCATCAACTCATAGGGTAAGGTTAACTGACAAGACTTTCACTGAAGTTTATACAAATATTGGTGTTATCCTCACCTCCCCCTCCACACACAAATGCACTGAAGGCTCCAAAATTCTATTTTAGAATCTTTCGGTCAAAAGCCAGAATTTGTTTTTTTTTTTTTACTTAATTACTTTATTTACAATACTTTCTACGCAAATCTGGTGAAAAATGATTCACAGGTGCTTCAATGCTACCCATCCCATAATACCTCCCTGAATGATAAATAGAATAAATAAAAATGTGAATTTGATAGTTAGAATTTTGTGTGTGAACAGAAAAAAAAAATCCCAAATGTTTCAAATATTTATGAAAAAATTATAGAGTATAATCTGAAATGTTAAAACAGGTTCTCTCCTCACTCAGGAAATAATCAGAGGTGCTGCCACTAGGCAGCAGAATGGATACTCAAAGGAGTATCCTAAAAAGATGCAACAATGCCAGCCACACGTTTTCTTGATTCAGAGAGAGGGATTGTGTAGTGGCTATGAATCTGAGCCAGGCTAGCTGGGAAAAAATTCAACACAATCATCTTCCAGCTGTGTAACCTTCAGCAAGTTAACCAACCTCTCTGTGCCTTGGTTTCCATACAGCAAAATAAAGGTAGCAGAATAAGAAGAGTTTCTACCTCACAGGATTCTTCCAAAGAATTAATATTTAGAACACGGCCTGACATCTAGTAAGTACTCGATAATTATTAGCTGAAAAAAAATTAGTTTTAGAAAATATTTAAGCCTAAGAAGACTTTTCTGAGAATGAAAATTCATTCAGCCAAGAAATAGAAGCTACAGAAGCATCTGCTTAAAACACATCATATGTATCTCTCGTACACATGAGTAAACACCTTAGAGAATTACTCAGAATCAGCATATGTGAGATACCAGCATGCATGCCAGGCCAAGTAATAAATGCACGCAGGATGTCAAGGCAACCCAGGCTTTTTAATCAAATTGTCACATGAAATGATTTAATACTTGTATTAATATTCTACATGTTAATCACTGATTCAAAAAGGGAGAAGAAAAAATGATGACCCAAAGTCCACAGAAAGAAATCAAAATTAAAAATATCACTCCACGCATGTGAAAATCTTCCACGGTTAAAGTCATGCATTTTAAAATTCTAGTTATTATTAGAGTGTGTAGCTTATAAGAACCTTGCAGCATTTTAGAGAAGGTCTTTTGTTTTTAAGTGTGTGTGTGTACCTGAAGAATGTATCAAGTACACGGTACTCTAAGACTATATTATTATAACTTAAGCCGAAGTTTTGCCTGTACCGCCCAGCAGCCTTAACCAACTGCTGGCAGGTTGCCTCAAAGATCACCAGGTTTGTTCGTTTTCCTTCTGTTCTGTTCCCAGTTCAGGTAGCTCAACATTGCCCTGTGATTCCAGCGATTCAAATAGCTGGTGAATAGTTTCAGCTTTGCTCTCTCAAATTTTCAGGGGCTTTTCTCCAAAAGTGATCCCCAGCGCCCCACCCCTTGTTTATTCTTTCCCCCTGAGGAACCCCCGCCCCCCACCCCACAGTCGAAAGACCACTGTGACATTTTTGGCCACCAGATGGCGCGCTTCTCCTTACTACCACCCTTGTAAATGGTTTTGCCAGAGGCAAAATAAGATACAGATTTTTAAATGTACAGATTTTTAAATCTGACTTTTCAAATGTAGTTGACCTTAAGAATTGATGAACAAGGCCAGAAAAGTTAAGCTAAGAAACACTGAAAGAAAATGGAGATTTATAACTACGGTTATTAAAAAAAAAATTAGCAGGCCACAGTTGCCAACTGTTAATAAATGTGTATTACTGTGAAGAGTAGAATGTTTCTTGAAATTTTGGCCTGTGTGAAACAAAACCAATATAAGACAAAGGTTGCCTAATTAATTGTAACATATCCTTAATGAGGTAGGAAGCTCAGTATGAGCCAGGAAGCTTTTTGGCAGTCTGATTTGAGTATAGGATGATGTTTAAGGAGAAAGAATTTGTCAGTGTGCTTCCACCATGGTTTGGAGGTAAAATGACCAATGTGTTACAGCTTAGATGGTAATGTGTCTAGTGTGAAGAAAAACAATTAATTCAGTTACCATGGTTTAATGAAAATATTCCATGAAACAAAACATTAAAAAATTAGAAGCAGTAAAATGTCCCCAAAATAACGTGATGATTAAGTCGATTAAGTATATACATAAGATGGACAAATACATCAGGAAAACCATGCAGTACACAACACAATGAATTATGCGTTTATTAAAATATATGTATCTACTAATTTTATATATTTTAATATAGCAATAATAGTGAGAGGAAATACGCAAATTTTTAATAGACTTTATTACTGGCTAATGGAATAATAGTTTCAATTTAATTCATTTTCAGCTTTTCTGTAGTAAGCACAAATCCTATATACTTTTATCCACTTAACTTTGGGAACTGCAAAAAAAGAAAAGTTTAAAAAAATAGTTGAGATCTCTTTGCCCGAGTTCAATATCTACCAAACAAACTTTTGAGCTGTATTTGGTCTGAGGCAGCTGCCCTCCAAGACAGAAAGCCTTGTTCACAGTTATGCCGCCAAATACACGTGGCAGCACAAAGTAAACACAAGTTTCCTGCGTGTATATATTAGTACTCTTTTGAATATGGTCAGACAAATTATTTTCCCAGAATCGACGAATTCCTGAGTGACCTGGTTAGATTAATTTTTTGAACATGCACAGCTGGGGATGAGAACCAGACTCTCAAGGACCCCAGGAAGATGCTGGGGTCAGCATCTTGGTGCTGACCAAGACCACTTGGTGGCTTCTAGTTTTCCATCTTTAATATGAGAGAAGTTGCTCCAGTTTTTGGAGGGAAATGCCTCCACCCTGGTGATCCTGATTGGAGCAGGACACTGTGAGGTCCAACACAGTAACTAATTGACACCCCCACTCACAGTCCCATGAGTGATGCCAGATAGAGCTGGCCGGTGGTGGCAACAGGCGTCACATTCCAGGGTTCTTCCCTTAGGGACTTTGAAAGGAAACAGGGCTGATATTGTTTTCTGCTGCTTTTTCCCTTCATTTGGGTCGAGCTCACCGAGAATATAGACAATGAGACAAGAGAAGAGCTATCTCCACAGCCATCTCCTTCCTTCCCCATTTACTCCAGGCATCTAACCATCTGAATGCAGCGCCAAAGAGCTGGATCAAAGAGCCAGATTGACTGAGTTTGAGACCTGTCTCTGTCCCTGGCAAGCTGTGAGATACTCCATTTTTTATTTCACTTTCTTCATCTTAAAAAAAAAAAGAGGATAATAGTACTTACATCAAAGAACTATTGAGATAATGTATGTAAGTAGGTGCTCAGAACTAAGTCTGGCACCAAGGAAGAGCTTTATAAATAAGTGTCAGCCACCTTAGCATTATCGTCATCATCTTAATTATCATTTTCATTGTCAGAACAAGGACAGGGTGTGAGCAGAGATCAAATCCTGTGCTACTTCAAGTCTGGCATTGTAAGTGCGGGTATCATTAACCTAAGGAAACCTACATGGCACCTTCGTGCAAATTAGAAAAAGACATTCCCTCCTCAACACACTTCCCACCCATTTTCGGGACGACTATCATAATGCGCACAAACATCCATGATGCCTCTTCTGGGAAAGGTGCCTCCTCGGGTTGTACAGTGCACAACCTTCACGCTGTACAGAGGTCCAGGTCTCCCTCTGATGGAAGAGACCACGGGGCTTGGAGACAAGTGAGTTCTTGCATAACAGAGAGAGGGTTAAAAGGAAACTTGAGTGGGTCCAGGAAATGCCTGGATGTGTGTGTCAAATTCTGGTAGGGGTATTAGAGTGTATGTCCCGAGGAGAAGGTTCAAAGCTATTCTCAGATGTTTAAAGGAATCACAAGTCCCCCCAAATTTAAGGAGCCTCATTCCACCGTTAGGAGATGAGATGACGTAGGTGTATGGAGTCTGAGGTGATGCAGGAAATGAAGGCAGGCTCTAGATGCAGCTTGGGATTCAGGAGAACCAGTTCTCGGGGAGAGGTCACAACTGGGGCCCTTTAACAAGCAGGAACTCAGAAACCTAGATGGGGAACGTTTTGACAGTGAACGGGGAAGGCTAAGAGCAGAGAGTTCCTGAGACAGTTCCTATTTCTTAGGTCCAGCTGTCCGGAAACATGAAGAACGCTTCAAGTGCACCCTCTCTTTCCCCACAAGGAGTCTGCAGGCTGCACTTCATTCACATTCGGCTAAGACATAGTCCCCTGCGGCTCCTCCTGTAAAGACAAGATCCAGGAAAGAAGCATCACAGACCTGCGATCCTCTTGCCTCCTCCCCTCCCCGGCCACTCATGTCAGCTCTTACCACCCCCTTCCCAAGGAACGCCTGGATTTCAGGCACCATTATCTCTCATCTGGAATTGCTGAATAGCTTCCTAACTGGTCTCCTTGTCTCCCATCTCACCTCCTAACAACTCACTCTCCATATCGAGGAGACTGGGTCCCTCCTTGCTTATTTAAGTCCTTGCATTGATCGCCGCCCCTCCAGTGCTCATAACATAACATCCCAAAGGCCCCCAGGGCTCTACAGGAGTTGGCTTCTGTCTGCCCCTCTTTCCCCTGCACCACCAATGTTCAGGGAGTAGAAATGCAGACTGAAAAGTACGTAAAGTCAAGGGTCAAATTGATAATAATTTCTCACCTCCCAGCATGCCTCACACTCTCCCACTTGCACAGTTGCTTCATCTGCATTGACTTCCCCTCGTCCTCAACCTCACCTAAAGAAATCTTACTTCTTCAAGATCCAGAAGCCTTTCTTGATCCCCAGATGAACGTGGTCATCCCTTCCCTTGACACCCCAGAGCATTTGCTTCATATCTGCCTTAGGATCTTTGGGGGTCTTTAACTGCATTTACCTGTCATGGATTTCATTCCTTACTAGACCTGGGTTCTGAGATAGCAAAGGTGACTTAACCTCAAAGCACCTGCACTACCTAAAACAGCACCTTGCAAAATAAGAGGCGTTCAAGAGATGTCTGTTGAATTAGGAGCTTTCATTCTGAGGGAAATCATTAATTCCTGCTCCCAGGGATTTGCCAGGGCTCCCAGAGAAAGAGAGATGAGAAGGCTTCTCATGGATGCCAACTCCCCTTTGCCCTCCCCCTGCTCCACTTCCTGCAGGAGGGTCAGTGTGTCCTGGGGGCAGAGATGCTAAGAGGCTTCCTCCTTCTTCCTACTCACTGGAAGCCTGCCTTCTCCTCAAGATTCTGAACAAAATTCCAATAAGGAAGAGGATGATACAGACAGCAATTCCACTGATGATTCCAGTGACCAGGGTGCCAGACAGCGAGGGCTCTAAAATAGCAAAAGCAAGGGAAAGCCCATGATCACTGCCCCATCCCAGAGCCAACCCTCCCCTCACTGCCCTGTTGACCACTCCCATCCCACCCACACCAGGTTTTCTCAGCCCCTGGCTCTCATCCATACCCCAGGTGGCAGTGAGGGGCTGATCCAGGCCTGGGTGTTCCACCTGGCAGCTGTATCTCTGCTCTTCCCCAGGGAGCACGGCCAAAGCCACCCAGCCCTGGTAGGTTCCATCCCCGTTGGGCAGCACGTCCTCAGGCTCAACGTCCTTGGCATCCAGTGGCTGCCTGTCCTTCAACCACCTCATGGTGATGTCCTGGGGGTAGAAGTTCAGAGCCTGACACCGTAGAGTGGTCACTGCAGAGGCCACGTGATGAGTCACTTTCACCAAAGGAAGCGCTGAACAGGAAGGAGGGAGGATCTGGAGGGGGGATTCCTACCCACGCCAGGAAGACCAGAACTTTCACTTCACTTTCTCTACAGGTTGGAGGAAGGAGTTTCCCTGTGCAGATAGAGCAAGTTGTAGGAGAGACACACCATTTTGTGCCCTAAAACATGTTCTACGATTGGGTTCTGATGTGGTGTCACATGGAGAACAGTCACAGTCATATCAGCCTGTTCTCCGGTCCCACATGTAAATATGCATACCTGTTGCCCATGTCTTACGTTCTTTGTTAATACATTAAGTGGAATCAGATGAAATTGCCCCTATGAGGCTCAAAAGTGATTGAATATGTACTACTGGTAATTTCACCTGGTTCAACCCAGTAAGTATTCTTGTAAGAAGGGGCCTTGTAAGATAGGCAGCCTACGTGACTACTGCCATGTTCTGTGAACGTAACCTTTACCCTCCAAGATTCTGCTACTCTGACCGGTTGGCTCCTTGGTATTCATCTCTTGCCTTGGTATTCATGTGATAATTGGCATCTCTGAATTCCTAAAAGTTATAAATATACATAGCGGTCTTGGTTAAATCAAGAGAAAAATCACAGTTACTTCTTCTTTAGCTACGTGCATGGAAAAAAATGAACACCATGACTCATGGCTGGATGATACATCTCAATTGTAAAGTGGAGACCTCAGAGCTGGAGACCTCAGGGTGGAAACTCAGACCTCATTACTCTCCCAGAGACTTACACAACCTCGACCGTCTCTGAAAAGCCAGCCGGGGATCCCATGACCTGCATCCGCCTCCCCTCCCTCACGAGAGGGGCAGAGGGCGCTCCCGCCGTACCTTGCTGGCCCAGGGCCCCTCTCCCCAGCTCCAGCAAGCGCCGCAGCTGCTCTGGGCAGTCCCGCTCGAGGTAGGCCCTGTTCTGCTTGGCCCGAATCTTGTTCACTTCCCACTCCAGCTTGGTGGTCCGAGCCCTGGGCTCTGCTGCTCTCCAATCCAGCGTCTCAGGGTGGAATTCAAGATGGTCCTGCCCATCGTACCCGTACTTCCAGAACCCTCTGGTGCTATTGTCCTCTTGCACCTCACAGCCCAGGATCACCTGCAGGGTGTGGGACTCTGGCAGCACTCTCAGCTTCGTTACTGAAACCAAAGGAGCAGGCCCCTGTTTTCGCCATTACAGGGACCCAGTGACCTCAGGAATCAAACTCCTGCCCTCTTCCCTGCCCCCGGATCTCAAATAGCCAGTTCTCTCCCTCAAGATGCATCCCTGAGGCAGGGACACACTCCGCCCACCTCGGGAAGGCGAGGCGTGCTCTCCACGTACCCTTGCTTTGGTTGTGGTTGTCCATGATGGTCCAGAAGTCCACGATGAACATGTGATCCCAGCCTTTCAGGCTCTGGCTCAGCTGCAGCCACAGCTGGCTGGTGGCCCTGCCCCAGAGCCACGGGGCACGAGGCTCTACACGGCGACTCTCGTGATCGTAGGACACGAACAGCTGGTCGTCCACGTAGCCCAAGGCCTCAAACAGGGGCAGCCCAAGGTCTGGCTCGGAGGCACCCATGAAGAGGAAGCGCAGGGAGTGTGACCCTGGGGAGAGGGCGAAAGGCCTTCTCTGTGGGCTGCCTGGGGAACTGGGAGGCAGACCTTCTGAATCAACTGGTACCAGCTGTGTCTGGTCCCACCCTGTGAAAGTGACATGCGGTGCCTGCCTTCCCTCCGCATGCCCCTCTCGTCTGCTCTCCCCTTGTGCCCATCTGCCACGTGTGCCTGCCACCCCATTGCAGGCCCCAGCCTCTGCCCCAGTAGTCACGATTACAGCAGCCTCCTTTGGACCCAACAGACTCTAGAAAATCCCAAGGTCTGTCTAGCTAGGGCAGTTGAGATCAAGAGTTAGTGCTCAGAGCCAATTAGATCCAAGTCCAGAGGAATTATTGTTGGTTTTTATCACTACTTCCATCTCTAAATGCTTTACTGTGTACAGGCAGATTTCGTTTTATTGCACTTTGCAGCTAATGTGTTTTTTACAAATTGAAGGTTTGTGGCAACCCTGAGTCAAGCAAGTCTATCAGCACCACTTTCCCAACAGCCTTTGCTCACTTCATGTCTCTGTGTCACATTTTGGTAATTCTCGCAAGATTTCCAGCTTTTTCATTATTATTATATTTGTTATGGTGATCTGTGATCAGTGATCTCTGATGTTACTATTATAAAAAGATTTTGCCTCTCTGAAGGCTCACATGATGGTTAGCGTTTCTCAGCAATAAAGTACTTTTAAATTAAGGTATGTATGTTGTTTTTTTAAGACAATGCTATTGCACACTTAATAGAATACAGTGTAGTAAACATAATTTGAATATGTACTGGGAAACCAAAAACTTCATGTGAGTAGCTTTACTGTGACATTCCCTTTATTGTGGTGGTCTGAAACTGAACCCACAATATTTCTGAGGTCTGCCTGTAAATGTTTCCTGTCAAATGCTGGAAGATGTGCTGATAAACAGCTCAGGGCAGCTTTTCAGCAACAAAACAGTTCCAAATCAAATGCAAATATAGAAAAACCCCAGTAAGCCCAAGAGGACAGATCTCTGGGCAGGTGAGAGCTTCCTTACACCTCCCCTCAATTCTAGAATGAGGGAGTTCAGGGATGTATCCACAATGCCTAGAACAGTGTCTGGCACGTAGTACATGCTTAATACATACTTGTTGGGTGACCAAATGCTGACTTCTAGATTTTTGTCTCTGGCCATGAACTCTAGACTCTTACACTCCAACTGCCTACATGATACCACCAGTTGGATGACTCACTGGAATCTCAAACTTGAGCAAGTCCAAAACCAGGCTCTTGATTTCCCCCAAAATGCTCTTTCTTCTGCCTTCACCATCTCAGAAATAGCATCACCTATCCCCCTGTTGCTCAGGCCGATAAAATAAAAATAAAAATAAAATAAAATAATAACAGAGGCACCTTCGACTTTGTCTGTCATGTGATCCTTCATAGATCCCTCAGCAACTTCCTTCAAAATAGATCCAGAATACAACCGTTTCTCACCACCACTTCCGCTCCCACCGGCCCAGTCCATCAACTCCTGCCTGTCTGCTTGCCCTGTTTTTATCGTTGCCCCCTTCACTACGCTTTCCACAGAGCAGCTGGAGCAATCTTTTCAACAGCTGTGCTCGATCACATCACTCCTGGGCTGGAATCCACACTGTAGCCTGTGAGGCCCCAGGAGACTCGCCCGCAGCTCCTCTGCTGAGCCCATTGCCTATCCTAGGCCTCCGGCTCCTGCGCTCCTGCTGCACCGGCGCCCTTGCTCTTTCTTCAACCAGGACCTTCCGTCTCTTAAGGGACATCTGGCAATGTCTGGGCACATTTTCGGTTGTCACAGCTGGGGAGTGTACTAACATCCAGTGAGTAAAGGTCAGGGATGCTGCTAAACATCCTACAGTGCACACGACAGTCCCCACAACAAAAAAAATGTCAGCAGTGCCGAGGTTGCAAGTCCTTGCCAGGTCTCCCCAGCCTGTCCGGGAAGCGCTGTTCCCAGGCAGCGTCACCTCTATTTCCTTCAGGTCTCTGTTCAAACCCAGCCAGGGGGCTTCCTTGGTGGCGCAGTGGTTGAGAATCTGCCTGCTGATGCAGGGGACACGGGTTCGAGTCCTGGTCTGGGAAGATCCCACCTGCCGCGGAGCAACTAGGCCCGTGAGCCACAACTACTGCGCCTGCGCGTCTGGAGCCTGTGCTCCGCAACAAGAGAGGCGGCAACAGTGAGAGACCCGCGCACCGCGATGAAGAGTGGCCCCCGCTTGCCGCAACTAGAGAAAGCGCTCACACAGAAACGAAGACCCAACACAGCCAAAAATAAATAAATAAATAAAAATTAAAAAAAAAACAAAACAAAAAACAACTCACATTATTAAAAAAAAAAAAAAAAAAAAAAAAAACCCAGCCAGGGAGAGTGGCCTGCCCTGATCTCTGTGCGTCCCACGCCTTCAGGGCACCCATTACCTGATGCTCTCTATCCTTTTGTGTATTGTCATCACCGTCTATTTGAATGCAAAGCACCAGAGGACTAGTCTCCCCGCTCTCTCCTGGGTCTAGAACAGCGTAACACATGGGTGGTGTTCCTTCAATACTTGTGAACAGTGAAGACTTGTGTCCAACAAATGTTATGGTTCAACCCCTACCTAATGCAGTGTGACTTTTAGGAATCGCAGCTATGAAGCGGAGACACGGGCTCTGCCTCAAAAGCCGTGAGTAACATTGAACAAAGTCACCACCTGTGAGCAAGTCTTATCTCATTCTCGTCATCTATAAAGTGTGGATACACATACTACCTACGCTCCAAGTGTGGTTCTGAGGCTACGTGACAAAGTATAAAGCGTCCAGAGCTGTGCCAGACAACAGTAAGGGCAAACACTGCCAGCTAAGATTAGAACCAGTGATACTTCATTTAATGTCAGAAAACCAGATTGCCTGAATTCTTTGTAACCTGGGGAAAGGATTTAACCTGAGGTCGTTAACCACTAGTAAAATCAACATACGAATAGCTCCTACCTCCCAAATGCATAGTAGAGTCAAACAAGATCACAGATCTGAAGGTGATTTAAAACTGAGGTCATTACTTACATGTTAATTACCATTCCTTTGGCATCCTTTAGTAAAGGCCGGTTAATTATACAATACTATTAACACTGCAAATCAACAAACCAGGGCTGAAAAGGAGAACTGTGAGATTCAGTTCAAAAGTTCAAAAACAGCAGATATGTTATTTTTCCAGGCAAAAGAACAATCACCAAGAGTCAGTCAGTCCCTAGGCCGACCTCTGTCAAGAACCTCCCCCCCACAGCGCCAGTGGTTCTGAAATGGAAACCCGGCTGGGTCCGCCGTGCGTTCGCTCGTCCCAAAGTCTCCCAACCCTTAGAGCGCCCGGGGAAGGAAACACCGAGGGGGCGCTCCGGCCGAGGTCACCCTTGGTGAAAAGAACTTCCTGTTTGGGGATGATCGGGGGTAAAACGACACAACCACCAGTAGAAACAAGAATACCGAGATCCGAGTCCAAGGACCCCTAATCCGAGCTTGGCCTCGATGAGAAAAGGTTTATATCTAAACACGGCACAGTCGGAGGAGGGAGTGGGTGGTTCCGAGCGTGACTTCATAGCAGCAGGGACAGCGAGCGGGCCGGGGGTGGGGGTGAAAGTCTTGGGGCGAGAGGCCCCGTAACCCCATCTGCACCCCAGTGACTCACGTCCCCTCCGGGGAAAGTTGGGGGAGGGGACCGCGCACAGGGCTGAGCAGTCGTTCCGAGCTTAGCGAACTCCCAATCGCTAAGAAAAGCTAGTTTCGATTTTTCCTCCCCCCCACCGCCCGCCGCTCCCCTCTCTGGCCCGCAGCCCCCGGACTCACGCGGCGATCGCCCCTGCGTGGCCACCGTCCGCAGGAGGATCAGGAGGAGAAGCGCCGGCCGGGCTCGCGGGCCCATTTCGCCGGCTCGGACCGTCCGTCCTGGCGCTTTTCAGCCGCTTGGGTAGGGCGGGGAAACGGAGGTGGCCCAAGAAGTCACCCTGGAGCCATTGCCGAGGCTCCGGGGATCCCAGATGAAACTTCCTGGACAGTGGGAACCTTTTCCGGGGCCACTGGCGAAAAGAAATGGGTCTCCTGCACTTGAACTCTCTCTCCTGCAATCCAGAGTACCTGCTTGGGAAACACTCGGTGACGCAGCTGTCCTTCTGGTTTTTAAACCCAGAGAGGATGTTGCTGACTGGGGAAAGTATATTTCACGATTTTCTGATCTAAATATTTAAATATTGAATAACTTGAAATTTTAATTATACATTTTCAAAAATTTTAAGTTCAACTTTCCAATCCTGATGTTTTTGCATAAAAATTTTATTTTATTCTTTGATCAGAATTAGTTAAATCATAAGATTAACAGATTAGATCCTATCTATCGAAACATCTTTCACAATTTATATAGTTAAATTATATGTCACAAACTACTGCACATTGGAATCACCTGGAGAATCGTTAAACCTATTGATGCCCTGCTATAGCCCCCAGACACTCTGATTTAATTGCTGTATGGTGCAACCAGAGCAATGGGATTTTAAATACCCCTCTTCCCGCCAATACACACAACAAAGTTTGAGAACTACTGTCTGAGAAATTTCAAAAGGATATTAATATCTGATTTTCCTGAAACCTTTAAGTGCCTAATAAATATAAGTGATACCTTTTAAAGCATGTATGCAAATTTTGGCCATCTCAGAAAAAATCAGAGTTGGAAATTAAGGCCTCTTAACTGTGTGGGGATATGAAATAGGGTGGGGAAAATGTTGAATATTGCTGATGAGCACATGGGGGTTGATTGTGCAATTACTTTTTTTTCTTGGTAACAGCTTTATGGAGATATAATTCACGTACATACAATTCACCCATTTAAAGTATAAAATTCCACGGCTTTAGCATATTCATAAAGGTGAGCAACCATACCACAATCAATTTTAGAACATTTGTCATCCCATCCACAATGAAACATTTTAGTACCGTTTAGTCATCATCTCCCAATTCCACCATCCTCCCTCCCTCTCCCCTTACCCAGTCACTAAGCTGCTGCTAAAAAACATAATTCAGCAAAGTAAATTTTAAAGATTGAATTGGCTTTATTGAATGACTCATGAATCAGGCAGCATAACATCTAGCAAGCAGAGGAGAGCTCCAAAGAGCTACAAAAAGGGAAAGATTTAACGGTACTATGGCCTTACTCCAGTTTCTCTGAACCTCAGTTTGCTCATCTGTGAAATGGGGATAATTTCTGATCACCAAATGATACTCTATGTGAATGACCTCTTACAGCTGTTAACAGATATGGACACCCCTAGAAGGTAATAATTACAGACCGGCAGATTAGGCATAAACTGTATGTTGTACGTTTTGGTTTAGAGTGCCATCAGAACTAACGAGATACCATGGTATAAATGTCTCTTTCATTTGGGAAGAGTTTGGGACGATTGCAATGACTATTTTTGTCAATTGTTATCTTTCAGCTCTTCCAAGAGCCTTAGAAATTTTAAGGGAGAAAACGTCCTCGATATTTAATATCTTCTAATGAAAACTGTCGTATATATTTTTTTCATTACCGATGAGAAGAACAACAAAGTCTACTCTTGCTCACTTTAGTATAATCAGAGTTTTTGTAAACTACCCTATTGTATCTCATTTCTGATGAGTATATATGTGTGCTTTAAAGGCACATAAATTATAATCAATCTTCAAGGCAAAGTTATACTGCAAAGCCACTGAAACTCTCCGTCTCAACTTTCTCATTTGTAAAGAGGTGATAATAACAGCTACTTCATAAAATGATTTTTAGAATTAAATGAAAAAGAATAAAAATTGATAAATGAAGCCCTCAACAAGTGCCTGGCAAATAAACAAGGCTAAACCATGTTTATTATTAGTACATATTCTAATATCATACTAATATTATCAATGACATTTTTTATCTGAGGATGCTGCTCCCTACCAGGTGATAGGTCAGTATCCTCTTACAGATTGCCTGTATTGTGGTTATCTCACTATCAAAATAATAATAATTTAAAAAGATAAAACATATGCAGTCTCTTTAGGTCTTTGGAGTTCTTATGCCTAATTTGCTACTCACATTTAAGACACAGTTGAAGTGGTTTCTGCACAAGACTGTTTCTACCCCCCGTGATTTGGTAAAATTGGCCATATCCTCCTTTAGTCTCTACTCCACACTATACTGCCAGATGTAAAACATTTCTGTCCATTCTCTTTCCATACCTTTCCCCCTTACTCTAAACTGTATGCACTTTGAGGGTAGTTATCTGTGCTTCTCCTCCTTATTAATTGCTTGAGGAGGTGAATGAATCAACCATGGGTTTCTTGTCCATTTGACAATTTATTTCTCTTTATAAAGATTATTGACTCCAAAGGTCCCGGTAGCCAGCTTGGTACTTGACTGCTCTGGGCCTTTACTCCAGTCTCACAGCTTCTCAATACTGTCACTGTCAACTGTAGGTAATAATCATTTCTTTCCATCAAAAGACTATATATGAATGAGTTTTGAAATCTTCTGGGTAATATGTCAACCCAGAGTTAATGATTGATGACTTAGCCCGGCTATAAGGAGCATCAGCTGTCCACCAAGGACAGTGTTAATTTGGAGCGCCATCTAGTGCCTATTGGTGCCAACGACATCCTACATTGTAAATGCCCTTGGGCAGGGAAGGGTAAGCCAAAACAAACCCATTTATTAAATTGTTAATTGGACTTTTACACAACCTACACTTCAGCGCAGTCTACTTCTTGGGGCTTTGTTTGGAGCGTGTGTGTTACAGTGAAGGTGCTGGATTGATCTTAGGCACATTGCAAAGTCCCAAACCCTTTAAACCTTTTTATCCTTATTAGCACATAGTGTGTAATAAATTTGCTATTACTATCACCATTGTCATAATTGATATACCTTAACCAAGATAGTACCAGTGTTGTTATCTTTGCACAATAGTGTTTTCTTCTGTCATCTTCCTCCTCACTGTGGTCATTTTTACTTTAAGAAAGGAAAGAAAAATAATTTAGTATTTTAAAAGTTGCCTTTGTAAGACTATGGCTAACCTCCATGCCTGGGGAAAGTCGACTGTTTCCTCCTTTTCATGTCCACTCTGACCTTTTCCACAGCCATTATTCCATATCATTTTCTAGGTCCCCGTCCTCCAAATTCCACCATAAGGGTAGAGCCTGTCTTATTTACTTCCTTATTCCCTAAACCCAGATGGGATTATCGAAAGTGCGGATTAATTTTTTGTGGAATGAAATAATTATCCAGCGTGATATTTCTGGACTACTTAGACAACTGTCAGTCCAAGCCACTTAATTTGTTCCTGCCTTGCCTTGCCTGGCTATAGACTTGCTGAAGTCTCAGGGCTTCACAGTGGTGTCAGGATCACCATCTGTCAAATGGGAATAAAAATTTCTGTTCACCAAAAGAGACAGAAAAGTGTTAAGTTATAACTAAAGGTTAAAAATTACATAAGGGCCTGGAGAAATTGTAACATGCCAGCCGCCAAAATGAGCTTTGGTTGGTTGGGATCGCCATCTAGTGTCCGTCAGAACAGACAGCAAGATGTGTTGTAAACACCTTTGATTCTACCGGAAGGGTATGATATTCATGCAGAATTATTTGCAGGGGTGAAAACACTTTCTGCCTACAACTCATTAAACAGACTAGTAAGTAATTAATAGTTATGGGAGTATTTTAATTTTATACACTTTATAATAGAAAAACAAAGGTCTTTGACTTTAGTTCAGTTGATATTTGTGTGTGTGTGTGTGTGTGTGTGTGTGTGTGTGTGTGTGTTCAGGGTACATGAATTGTAATCAGTCTGCAGGGCTCTCCTAGGAGAAATCTGAATTCTCAATCTCCATTTCCTTATTGGTGAAGTGCTAATGCTTGTAATGGTAGTCATAGGATGGTGGTGAAGACAGAATGAAAATAGTGCATATAATGCCTGGTGCATAGAAAGTGTTCAGTTAACTGTTATCTTTATTAGTATTATTGACACTCTTAAACCAACAGTTACAGAATGGTGTTGTGTTTATAAGAATGTATGTATAACTTTTAAAGTAATTTTTAAAATATGTATTCAAAAATTTGTACTTACAACATGGCAGGTACTATTCTTAGAACTGTATAACATTAACTCATTAATTCTCATAGCAACCTATAAAACAAGTACAACTATTGCCACTTTATAGATGAGAAAACTGAGGCATAGAGAAGGTAATAAAATTATCTAATGGCAAAGTTGAGTTTGAACTCAGGCATTCCAGCTTCTGAGCCAGTCCTTTTGATAAATATACTATGCCACATCTGTATTTTTCCTGGACTATTTTATAAAATTAGGAGGAAAATATAAGTGCTACTATCATTAACCATGAAAAGTGTAAGAAATCTATGTATTAACTGAAGCATAGCTACAAAATCTTAGGTAAGCTAACATTGTAAGGATTTGGTCCCAGCCAGAAATTTTGTTTAACTTAAGGAGGTTTAGGTGAGTTCAGTAGTAAAAAATGCAGGGTGATGGGATACCTTGGTCCCTCTTCTGTATTGACAACACACGGTTCTCCCTGACAGCTATGCCTGTCTGCTGTTGGAAGTATGCACATACTTAGGATGCAGAATGCAGGGAGGAGGTGACTATGTGAATGTCATCATAATCTTTTCCTTTTGAGTTTTGGTCAAGGAGTGAGCTCCAAGAACAGCAATGCAGGGGGTAGATTCTGAGTGACAGTGTTCGTCCTTGATTATGTTCTCTCCTCTCACTCCCCAGTACACATACACACACACGTATCTCCCATCTCTAATGGGCAAGCTTCTTCTCTTCTTATTAGAATCTCTTCTTGAGGTCTTCCTTGGGTTAGTTCCTAGGTCTGGTGACCTTTCAGAAGCTGCCAGGGGAAGCATACATAATTGGAAAGAGAGAACCAGCTTGTTGGGCTTGCTCTACTCTTACCCACTCCTCCAAATGAAGGAGAGTATCAACTCTCTCAGGGTCACCCCAAGACAGGAGACTCCCATGGTACAAGGATGTAGTGGAAATAAACCTCAAATAAGAGGCTACTGTGTGCTCCGTCCAATCCCAGGAACTGTACGCACATTATCTAATTCAATCTTCACTATATTCCTGGGGCGAGGGAGCAGTGGGGAGTGTTACAGAGGAGGAAATGAGTGTTCTGGCTCCAAAGCTGCTGTCTTGCCTTCTGCTCTTTTGCACTAACAACTCAGCTGTGTTCCCAACCTTCAGGCAGCCTTACAAGTCTCAGATTAGCCTGGGGCTGCCAGGATTTTGAATGGGCTAGGGAATGAGGAACTTTCCTGAGCTGACCTTCTATCATTTACCTTTATAATACATAATATTATATATATAGTATTACATATTATAGATTTCATATTCAAGTCTATATATAGCATATATAGTATATATAAAATATACATACTATGTAGAGATTTATATGTAATATATAGTAGTATGTATTTAATATTATATATTTATACTACTATATATTTTACATATAAATCTCTATATAGTATATATAGTATTATGTGCTATACATTTTATGTACAAATCTATATATATAATGTAAATGAATATATTATATGCTGTTTGTTATATATAATTATGAATAGATATAATTAATTTTATAGGTAGTAAACATCATATACATGTGATTATTAAATTTAATACTCAGTTTTAATTTCTAAAGTAGTAAATAGCTACATATATATGTAACTTACATTAACAAAACTTACCGGGGGGCTACTAATTTTTAGAAATGTGAAGGGGTCCTGAAATCTGAATTTTGAGAACCACTCTTCTAGCCTGTTCTCTGATGTCTTAATTTCCCAATTGGATTGGTAAGTACTTGAAGGCAAATGTTTAAGCAGCACATGAACATTTTTGGTTTTCATACATTTGTTCTCTCGGTGGTTTGTGTCTTTCTTATCAGATTTATCACACTGTATGATAATTATACTTGTCTGTGTCAGTCTCAAAACGTATAATTCCTTAAGAGGAGACACTTCGCTTGGTTTATCTTTGCTTTTGTTACCTCCTGGTGTCCTTTGCTTAACAAGTGCTCAGTAAGCATATGTGAAAAGCTTATGCATGGCATAGTGATGAGCTAGGAAATAAAAAGCAATAACATGTCCTAACAAATCTACCAAAATTTGTATGCCCCTGTTTCCTCCAAAATAGTCATCGTGTAAAGCCATATATTTATTCTGATTAAGGCTATTGCCTAATATATGTTTTCATCTTACGCTTTATAATTGCCTTCATTAGCGGCCTGAACTGAGAAAGTGTAAAAATGTATATCTTCTTGCTATTGACAAATCCTTTTCTTTTGAAGGTAGGTTTCATTTTTGAAACCACTTAAAATCATTTGAAAACAAGCTTGAAAAATAAGGTGGCTATTAATGCCCTAGTTTCTTGTGTCACTTATGTGCTTCTAATAGCAGTTCCAAATGTTTTGCAATGTACTGTTCCTTTTGTAATACTCTCTATGTATTAACTGAGCTCCCACTATGTGCTTTACTACTATATTCTGTGTTGGTTTCCGCAGTGTATTTTGAGAGTGTGTCAGGGAATAAGATACAGAAACTTTAGTCTCAACCGAAAGTTTCCTTGGCGAGTCAGGAAAAAACAGGTTTTAATAACTTCCAGTTGGGGCCTATAACGAACAGACAGAACACTCTTCTGGCATGGTAGAAGGAGGAAGTGAAAGAAAAATCAGTTGTCAGCCCCTGATCCATACACCTGTCCCAACAACTCCTCTCACTCTCCTTTGAGTGTGTCTTGCTGTTTGAGTCTCTCTCTCTCTCTCTCCAGCTCCATTTAGGCTTGACATTCTGCTCTGCATCTTTAACTTTGTCCACCAGCTTTCCTGACCCGAAGAACATGAAACAAAATTAGCCAACCCATAATATTTAGGATGTGTGTAAATACAAGAATACGCAATTTATTGCATGGCAACATTTAACTTTGTCCTCAGTTTATTGCTGGCTATCTTGACACCATCAATTTTGAGTGGGCAGACCACACCCTTAATCTGAATTTTCCCTGGAGCTAATTTTAGTAGGTCTTTTGTTGCTCACGGGTTTGTTCAATCTTATTTCAAAGCCTGAGACTTCATGGGACATCTACAAGATCTAAGGTGGCTTTATAGCTCATGGTCAAAAAATCTTGTATCTTCCAATTTTTTAGAATGGTTTCTAGAGATTCTGATTCAGAGTTTGTAGGACAAACTGAATAACCAAGTGTCAAAGTATAATTTTCAAAACATGACTCTCATACAAGTACTGTGTATAGTGAGCTTGTGCATGGGTCAGAGAATGATTTCAGTATTAATGACGGAGCAAGCAGAATGACAAAGTTAGGTCAAAGCAGGATACAGGAGAATGAAATATGTATTCAGTCAGGGCAAGAAAGAATGCTGGGAGGCTGAAAAATCAGATACAAAATTGTTTAATGTCCTCTTAGGCAATACAATCATAACTTTTAGGGTTATCTTTTCTACCAGAAAGAATTCACTTGCATCTCTACTGAACAAAACCTTTATTAATGTATCAATCTTCTACAAGTAAACGTATAATTTTGCGTACTCTGAGCCCAATCGAAAAGGAACTATTAAGTCATAGTGGACAGCGTGCTGTTCAGTATGACAGCTATTAGTCACGTGTGGTCATTGAGCACTTGTAATGTGGCTAGTCTGAAATTTTACAAATGTAAAATACACACCAGAATTTGAAGACTTACCATATGAAAAAAAGAATAGAAACTGTCTTTTTTTTAAAATATCGATTACATGTTGAAGTGATAGTAGTTTGGATATACAGAGTTAAGTAAAATATATTATTAAAATTAGATTCACTTATTTCTTCTTATTTTTTCATTGTGACTACTAGAAAGCTTAAAATTACGTGTATGACTCACATTCTATTTTACTGTATAGCATGGCCTTAGAGCATTAGATGAACCACAAGTGGACTTGTGGAGAATTCTCTACTACAGCTTGAAAAGACATGAAGAAATATCTTTGCTTTGTTTTTGACTTTTCTCAACACAAGTTACAGGGCTCTAGAGAAGGGCTGCTTGTTGTTCTGCCTTCCAGCCTCTACTATGTAGCCAGTAGGTTGAGAGCAAGAATTTGAGTGGCTGGTGGCTGGTTCTGGACTTCAGATTTGCATATAGAGAGATGTGATTTGATTGATTTAAACTGAGTGGTCATATCAGAAAACTGAATTACAGTAATCAAATTTACATGCTGCTGATTTGTAAAAAGGGACACCAATTTATAGTGAAGGGAGGTTCAGTGACCTGGTAATCAAGACTCCACACAGCTCTTTTCCTGGTGGTTATGCATACTTAGCTGAGTTTCAGATGAAGAGGGGGCTCATTGCACATAGAATCAGAACAAAATGGCATGTTCTTATTTTTTTTTTTTTTTACCAAAACATATTAGTGTGATGAAGGTGCTTTAGTTGTTCATACACTTTCAATGATTTCTTACAATTCCTATGCCCAAAGTCACACTGATGGATGGCAGGTCTAAAGCGATTTTCTGTGGTTGCTAATTCATCCATCACTAATCTTATTAGGCTGTTAATTCCCAGAGGACATGACCAGTAGTAGACATAGTTTCCAAATGTTGAATGAATGTTATTCAGTGAAACCATGGGGTTATCCTTAGTCTAAAAGAAGATACCTCATTTTTCATTCATCACTGAACTTAATTTGTATAACCCCTTTCGACTATCACATCTAAGACTGACATCTTTAGTACATATTTTCATCTAGATGTAGTAGTAGTAAAGGGAGCTTTAGAATAGAATACATATGGCCGGCTTTAGAGGGGATAAGAGGTGAGCTTATCAGCAAAAAGTGGCATAATAATTTATTTGTTCTAGTACTTTTCCTCTATTTCTGTTAAAATTTTGCCATTTCATGATTTCTGTTTCAAATCTATAGTTCATCTTAAAAGTCAAAAGTGTATCTTGTTGAAGTCAGTTGCTTTATTTCCATCTGTATCTTTGGGTTCCCAGCTAGAGAGTGTCCTGTACCACGACATGTGTTAGATATTGTTACTGGAAGTAACCTAGAATTTTCATGTGCTGAAATTCATCTTTATTGCAGCATGCAAAAATAAATAAATAAATGCTTGTTTTCTCTGAAAACAGATCATCTACACGTCCCTAGCTGCCAAGTCTATTTGGGGGTTATTTGCAGGCTTAGGGGGTCTCCTTTCTTCCCTCATTATCCGTATTCTTGAGGGCCAGACCCCCTGTCTTGCACAACCCAGAGGGAAACCTGAGAGCTTTTAAAAAACAGCCCAATTTCTCGCCTTTGGAGAAGTGAGAAGAGTGCCCCGCCCCCATCTATGAAAAGAGGGATTTGATAGAGTTTCAATGTCTTCAAATCAAAGATTTAAGTCTCTAACCCCCCATCATCCAGGACCCCCCCCCCCACAAGGCTTACGAACCCCCTCCCATCCCGCCCTAACTGCTTTGGACTGGTCCCAGTCCACAGTTCCTGTGGGTCTGTACGAAGAATTCACAGAGGACCTGTGTTACTTCCCTTGCGAAGAAACAGAATTATGGTGAAAATTTAGGTGGAAACCATTTCGTTTTTGGCTCCAAAAGAAGGGAAGCATGTGCCCAACCACCCCTGAGAAAAAGAACTTTCAGGGGCAAAGGAGCGAACAGGTAATTTAGAAGAAAAACAGAAAGTGGTCTCCGACTGCCCAGGACTTCCCTAGGAGTTGGGGGAGTTGGGGACGACTGGACGAGTAGTCTTTGTGGTTGCGGAAAAAATAAATGGAGAGCACGAAGGCTGAGGCTTCTCGGATCCTTTCCCGACCAAACTCGGGTGATTTGGTGCTGGGTATTTTAATATTTTCCCCCTTTTGTGAAGTGGAACAAACACAACTTGGGCGCACCGCTGCGGCTCAGAGCCTGCCAGCCAGGCGGGCGACCGGAGCACCAATCAGCGCGCGCCTGCGCTCTATATATACGGCGGCCCGGGCCGAGCGTAGTTCTATCGGCGTTTTGCCACTTGTTCCCGAATCCTAGATTTTCACCATTCAGCATGTCGGAGACCGCTCCTGCCGCGCCCGCTGCTGCGCCTCCTGCGGAGAAGACCCTGGTTAAGAAAAAGGCGTCCAAGAAGCCGGCCGGGGCGCGCCGGAAGGCGTCTGGGCCACCGGTGTCCGAGCTCATCACGAAGGCTGTCGCCGCTTCCAAAGAGCGGAGCGGTGTGTCTCTGGCTGCGCTCAAGAAGGCGCTGGCGGCTGCGGGCTACGATGTGGAGAAGAATAATAGCCGCATCAAGCTGGGTCTTAGGAGCCTGGTGAGTAAGGGCACTCTGGTGCAGACCAAGGGCACCGGTGCTTCCGGCTCCTTTAAGCTCAACAGGAAGGTGGCCACTGGGGAAGCCAAGCCCAAGGCTAAGAAGGCGGGTGTGACCAAGCCCAAGAAGGCTGCTGGGGCAGCTAAGAAGCCCAAGAAAGCCACGGGTGCGGCCACTCCGAAAAAAACCGCCAAGAAGACCCCGAAGAAGGCCAAGAAGCCAGCTGCAGCTACTGTGACCAAGAAAGTTGCCAAGAGTCCAAGGAAAGCTAAAGCTGCTAAACCCAAGAAGGTCGCCAAGAGCTCTGCTAAGGCAGTGAAGCCCAAGGCCACCAAGCCTAAGGCTGCCAAGCCCAAGAAAACTGCACCCAAAAAGAAGTAGGCTGTTAATCGTCTGCTTCTAAAACCCAAAAAGGCTCTTTTCAGAGCCACCACTGATCTCAAAAAAAAAAGACCTGTATACTCCTTCCATACTTGCTGTTTCTGTATATACCTATCACCTTTAGCTTTTTAATCTAGATCAAGGTTGCGCAGGAGTCGTTGCAGAAGGCTGCTCACACCACACTAAGATGGACAGCGAGGGCTTGGAAGGGTGACTGCGGTGAGGTTGCAGGGCGTAGACCCATCCCTGTGGGTTGTTCCTTGCTCTGCGGTGCTTTTGGTTAGTTTCCTGGTCAGCAATTACAAGCGCTGTCCTGAGGCTTGCGTACTTCGGCTATCCGCCTGCCCCACTCCACTCCTGTGAGCAGCAAATACGACCACAAAGAAATCCAGCCAGTTTCTTAGTCTTAACGGGATATTCCGATTGGGCTAAGAACTCATTCAAAAGTACCGCCCTGCTCGCGGGTTGGCTCACTTCTCCAGCCCGTGATTTTCACCCTGTATTTAATTGGATGGTGGCCGGCCTCCATCCTTAGTCTCCAATGTTTGTTTTCCTTTCGTTGGGTTAGCACTATTCGCTTGATACAGAAATGTATCTGGTATTTCGGACATTTTCCATGTTTCGAAAGTCAAGTTGCTGGCTCTCGGGGGCGTTGGTATCATCCGATCCGGGGAGGAGTGTGGGTGCAGGCACTCTGGCCTCGCATTCTTTTGTTAATTCCTGTGGGCTGTGGCAGCAAAGGAACATTTGAAAAACTGCTACAGCGGTGGCAATGACTCTTCCACCCAGGGCAAGGCTGGACCAGGGATCTTTCTGTTCCTCGCATCGTGTAACTTAAAACAGATGTGTGATGGATTTGAGCGCATGAAAAACAACTTTTAGTCGGCCATTTTGTCCTGGCCGGCCAGTCAAGGATCCTCATTTTAGGTAGACTTTAACATCTAAAAATCGAAGATGCTTTAAACGCATTTTTGTGCAATCCAAAATTTTCTACGCGAAGGAGAAAAAATATATTGGTAAAGTTTTGGAAATAGTGTGTGTATTGGGGGGGGAGGTGATGTCTCTAATAAAGGGCTTTAGTTTTCATTAACAGTATTATATGTGGATTCTTTCATATTCATGGCGTTTCTCCTGGATAGAGAAAGTCCAGCATCCTATTTCTATTCTGGTGGGCAGAGAATTTCTCAAGACAATTTCCCGGGTCAGGGGCTTCTGCAGACCTGCAGCTCAGTTCTTCAACCATTGCCACAAGGACGAATCTGTGAATTGAGTTATTTCCTGCATTAGTGGTAGTAGCAATGGAGTTCATTCCTCGTCTTAGTCACTGTGTAGGAGAAACCAAGAGATCTACTGGATAAAAAGAGTAGAATGGAGCCAAAGTGCGTAGAAAAGCAGAGATGAGAGATGTACAGAGAGTGCTGCAAGATCTGGGTTCCTGACACCTCCTGAGTTCCTGGTTCTTTGAGCCACCTGAACTCCTGCCACCGGGGCCTCTCCACTTAGTTCAGGTTGGGTCAAGTTGCAACAACCAGGAAACCTAATAAAGACACTCCAAATATAATCACAGATAGGGCTTATAGTAATAGCACCATGTACTTCTATTTTCCCTTTCTCCTTCAAATAATTTCAAGTCCACCCATTTGCTTGATTTCACATCAGCTCTAAGAGGCAGGGAAGGAATCAACCTAAGCAAAGAGAGTTGATTCTCTAATTTTTCTTCAAACCTCTTGTGAATGCCCTTTACGGTGTAAATTTATTGGGTTTATATACAGTTGATCCCGTCATTGAATGTTTCCTGCAAACGTATTTGCATAGTTGAAACATGTCCTTTACTTTCAAGTAAAACATATTCCTCAAAAACAAATATAACCATTCTTTAGTAAGGCTGCAGGAAGAGTTGATTCACAGAGAGCTAAGTTATTGTTAAAAATCTCTAATTTTACCTAGTCTTTAGATAGTCTTCAACAATGTTTCCTCAATTTTGTCCGTGTTCTTTTTGTTCCATTCCCTCACAACTGTTCACATAGTTTACTGGCTTGGGTCTAATAAGACATTCATTCAATTCTAAAAATTGGCTATTTTAACGAAAAGGTCTTTGTCACGATTTTGTTTAGTTTATAAAACCTATATTTTATTTTTACATTATTAATATTATTTTCAGTATTCACTTATTATTATAAAATAATATTGACAACAGCAATAATATACTCAAATAATTGGCCAAACATGGCTGATTAGCCAAAAATGGCAATGAATACTGCATAAACTAAACTGCTGACTGATAATGATGAAAATTCATGAAATGTTCTTGTACTTTGGAAGTGTACACAGAAATTAAAGGCTCCTTGTAATGCATTATTGTAAAAAAATTTTTTTTCTGTACATACACAGTGCTCTCATGGCTGAAAAATTAAATATCCCATTACTTCCCCTAGGCAGTGCTCTAGATATCATTTCTTCGAAGCCTGAGGGAGATGTAAAAGGTAACTTTGTGGTTGAAATCCATGCCAGAGAGGAACAGGTCCAGTACAAGATGTGATTACATCATTAGAGAATTTCAGAAGGGAACAGGGATATAGGGCACAGTGGTAACAGCAATACTGTTGACAGCTAGCTTTTTTTTTTTTTTTTTAACATTACTTCCAATTTCCAATGTACTTAACTTTTTAAAATTTATTTATTATTTTTTTTTATTTTTGTCTGTGTTGGGTCTTCGTTTCTGTGCGAGGGCTTTTTCTAGTTGTGGCAAGCGGGGGTCACTCTTCATCGCGGTGCGCGGGCCTCTCACTATCGCGGCCTCTCTTGTTGCGGAGCACAGGCTCCAGACGCGCAGGCTCAGTAGTTGTGGCACACGGGCCTAGCTGCTCCGTGGCACGTGGGATCTTCCCAGACCAGGGCCCGAACCTGTGTCCCCTGCATTAGCAGGCAGATTCTCAACCACTGCGCCACCAGGGAAGCCCAGCTAGCATTTCTTGAGCACTAATTTACAAGGGTGCCAAGCACTATTGCTGAACACTCTTCATTTATTTTCAAACACATTCTTGTCACAGCACCTTGAGGTAGGTGCCATTATTACTGAGGCTTGGTCATATTAAGGACATAATGAGTTAATATCTGATCAGTGAGCCAGTATAATTATCCTCCATGTATGAGTGCTGTTCCTCACAAATATAATGAGCCACATAAGTAATCAAAAATTTTCTAGTAGCCACATTTTAGAAAAGTAAAACAAGTAAAATCTATTTTAATAATATTTTAACCCACTAAAATAAAAATATTTCAACAAGTCATCTAAGGTAAATATAGTAAGGAGATTTTAAATTCTATTTTTCATACTAACTCTTTGAAATTTGGTATGTATTTTTACACTTAAGCTCATCTCAATTTGGACTAGCCGTGTTTCAAGTGCTCAATAGCCACATATGGCTAGTGGCTATCGTCTTGAACAATATAGATCTATAGTAAATGCTGAAAGGAACACACAAGAGGATACTTGCTCTGGAGTAGAATCTAGATGTTTCCAAGGAAATAATTATGCTGACCTGATCCTATAATTATGCTGACTCTATCTCAGAGTCCTGAGTCATCTGAGACTAGTGTTTCTCAACAGGGCACTCTGCTGAGGTGTGGTATAACAGAGTGGTAGGAGGGCAAGGAAGGCCATGTGTCATTTGGAAAAGCATAGCAAGTGCTGAGAAGCAGATTTACCCTGAAGATAATGAAACTCAAGTGTCAGACCCTGTACTTCCAAGGTCCTGGGAGGGGCCCCTGGGAGTATAGTATGTTCACTTGCCCTCATTTAAAAAATACTTTTTTTTTTTAACTGCAGTGTTGACAGATTTTAATCACAGCTGGTAAAAACCATTTATTTCCATTCAATCTTCTCTTGTTACAATTCACCTTTTGTCTGATTATGTTGGGATGTTGATGAGAATATTTGGGACTTGAGAAAATTTACTTGCATCTATATTGTTTGGGGTTAATGACATATATAAAGTGATGTGCAGATGTGCTCATATATATTGATAGTTCTGTTGTTGCTAGCCAGTCTGATCTAAGAATGGCTTCAAGGAATACTCCTACTGCCCACTGATAAACTCACCTGGATTAATGGCAAGGAAATATGGGACTAGATGTCATATATCCATGTACCTAGCACTGGGAGTGAGTGCATAGGGGAGAATTGAGATTTGAAATGTATAGAGCCAGAAGGTAGTCTGTGAAGAATTCTTCCAAATTTTACAATTCACATATGAAAGAAGCTTGACAGAGGATTTTCCAAATTTGAAAACAATCCTAAAAACTTGACACCACCTACAGTGCTTTGAAGCTGAAATTCTTCTAAGTTATCAAGGGAATAAAACAAATTGTGATCAACCACCGTAGAGGGAATACTGAATTCTCTTCCCACTGTCTACACTCTATAGAAAATATTACTAAACAATTTTCCTTTAAAGAGGAAATCAGAGTATGCTGTCAAAAATATAGGAAAATAAAGCATTACAGTGTGTATTCAACTTAATAAAATGTGCTATTTTTCTGAATCTTGTGATAGCTATGGTTTTGTCTTTTTGTAAAATTGTAATTTGTTTATTTTCTCATTATAAATATTCAGTATCTACTTTGTAATTTTGTTTGTAGTTTTAAGTCACCGTGTTGTGTAAGCCTTAAGCCTCAGAAAACCATCTGCTCCATCAGTTACATTGTACATCAATATGTGGAAATGTTTTTAAAAAATTAACATTTAAATAAATGTTCTTTGAATTAAAAGGGGGCATGGGTTAAAAAAGCTCTACAGTTGGTACCCTTCAATATCTCAAACCCCCTTGATTTTAAGATGCATAGGCAAATCTTAAGGTTACATAAATTTAGTGCATCTCTGCTGGTGAGTACTGAGGTCAGTTCCTATTGCCTGAGCTACAATTCCATTTTAGGTAGACCAATTGACCTTAAGACAGTATTTTAATTATCAGAGATAATTCCCTGAATAACTCTAACCCGAATAAAGGATTACTTTGGTTTTTACGAATACTAAATTCTCTTACTTGAATTTTTACTATACGCTTTCCACCATTAGTGATTTCTAATGCCTCAGCAATCATGTCACAACCGCCTTTAAGTAAAATTGTGGGTGGCTCTTAAAAGAGCCTTTTTTCAATTAGGGAGATAACTTTATGCCCTCTCCCCGCGGATGCGGCGCGCAAGCTGGATGTCCTTGGGCATGATGGTGACGCGCTTGGCGTGGATGGCACACAGGTTGGTGTCCTCGAAGAGCCCCACCAGGTAGGCCTCGCACGCCTCCTGCAGCGCCATCACGGCCGAGCTCTGGAAGCGCAGGTCGGTCTTGAAGTCCTGCGCGATCTCGCGCACCAGCCGCTGGAACGGCAGCTTGCGGATCAGCAGCTCCGTGGACTTCTGGTAGCGGCGGATCTCGCGCAGGGCCACCGTGCCGGGCCGGTAGCGGTGCGGCTTCTTCACGCCGCCCGTGGCCGGCGCGCTCTTCCGGGCCGCCTTGGTGGCCAGCTGCTTGCGCGGGGCCTTGCCGCCGGTGGACTTGCGAGCGGTCTGCTTAGTGCGAGCCATGACAAGTGATTGACCACACACCCACAGTCTGATGCAGGCTTAGGCAGTTGTCTTTAAATATAGTTAGAAGCATTCTGATTGGTCTTGTAGTTTTTCAAAAGTACCGCGCGATAAAACCATTGGCTGAAAGGTGACCGGGAAGGAGAATTAATTACTAGAGAATCTGATTGGATGAATTACTTTACCACCCATTCCCGGTGCCTTTTTTTGCCTCTGGGATCTGAAGGAATTTTCATACGTTCTATTTCATCCTGCCGCCAACTACAGCGTGCATAACGAGACATTTAAGGACCATGTTAACTTCCGATTCAGTTGATGAGTTCCCCTGACAGTCTCAATTCTTGACACGCTCGCGGGTTGTCAATACTGCTGGTCCACACAGTAAATTGAGTACAATTGTTTTTTCTCCCCCAGACAGCTGGGTTAGGTTTAAATAAATCTCGAACCGCCAAGACTGCCACTTTCTCTGGTCATCACAGCTCCCCTAACCCCGAGTTTTTCTTTTGTGAAACTACATGGCAGTGTCACTGGGTGGATGATTCAAAAAATCACATGTAAAGACCGATTTGATGACAGATACACACTGGACCGCAACCAAACTTTCGTCATAAAAAAATAGATTTTGCTTAAATTTACAACCTTGAGAGCCCGAACAGGGTTATTACTGGCAAAAGGAAAATTTCTTTGCTTTTTGTTATTCTCAAGCCCGAGCGATGCTCCGCCTCCTCTTTAGAAACGCTTTTGTTGACTACAGAAGTTTCACCCGGTATGCACTAAAGTAATGCTTGTGGGAAGTCCAATTTCCCTGGAAGTCAGTGTTTTGACGTCACTTTGTCTTTTACAAAACAGAGATAGATAACCTGGCTACCAGCTTTTTTAATGAAAACGTAGATGGCTCTGAAAAGAACTTCTAAACAGTTTATAAAAAAGAATTTCGTATTTTGTCTAGGCTTTACTTGCCCTTGGCCTTGTGGTGGCTCTCAGTCTTCTTGGGCAGCAGCACAGCCTGGATGTTGGGCAGAACGCCGCCCTGAACGATGGTGACTTTACCGAGCAGCTTGTGGAACTCCTCCTCATTATAGATGGCCAGCTGCAGGTGGGGCGGAACGACCCGCGTCTTGTTGTCGCGGGTCGGGCTGCCCGCCAACTCCAAAATCTCGGCCGTCAGGTACACGGGGGCCCCGACACCGACCCGTTTGGAGTAGTTGCCCTTACGGAGCAACCAGTGTACGCGGCCTACTGGGAACTGCAAACCAGCTGGGGAAGATCGAGTTTTAGCTTTAGCCCTAATCTTGCCTACTTATTCACCACGTCCAAACGTAATTACCTTATACAATTTAACAACAAACATTGTGAGCAAAAAGAGAAAACGCTGGATGACATGTGAACAAATCATTTTATGGACAGTACAGGGATGCCCCAGTAAGCTATCCGATTGGTCAAAAGTATGCTGTTTTTCTATCCAATAGAAAAACAAATAGTGTATCCTTTATTTGCATAAACTACCCCTCCCGCCCTTAGTGAACCCGTACTACTGTTATCCAATCAAAAGTGAGAACTCTTGATTGCTCATTTGCATTGAACAACTATAAATAAATGGGTTCTGAACTCCTCACACTACTAGTTTTAGTTGTGGAGAAGGCGGTTTAACGTTTACTGCAGCTCTTCGGAAGAATTATGCCAGAGCCATCGAAATCTGCACCGGCCCCTAAAAAGGGTTCTAAGAAGACCATCACTAAGGCGCAGAAGAAAGACGGGAAGAAACGCAAGCGTAGTCGTAAAGAGAGCTATTCCATTTACGTATACAAAGTTCTGAAGCAGGTTCACCCAGACACTGGCATCTCATCAAAAGCCATGGGAATCATGAACTCGTTCGTCAACGACATCTTTGAGCGCATCGCGGGTGAGGCGTCGCGCTTGGCGCATTACAACAAGCGCTCCACGATCACATCTAGGGAGATCCAGACGGCTGTGCGCCTACTGCTCCCTGGGGAGCTGGCCAAGCATGCTGTTTCCGAGGGCACCAAAGCTGTTACCAAGTACACCAGCTCCAAGTAAGTGCTTGTATAGGCACTTCTTAATCCAAAGGCTCTTTTCAGAGCCACCCACTTTTTCGAAGAAGAGCTGAAACTTCCGTTTTTTTGATGATGAATGCAGTTCTCTACTGGTTATATTTACTTTCAGGTTTTTTTTTCAGTGGTGTTTGATAGTTGAAGCAATTTTGGAGCCACGAGCCCCAAGCGACTTGGAAGGTTTATCGGCTTTAAAAGACATGAATTACTGTGTCGCATTACTCAAAAAAACTCACTTTTTCCCCAGGGATTAAATTTTCAGATGCTTATTAAGCTGTTGGAAGTGTTCACTCCTTTCTACAAAGCCTCCTGAAATTTCTAATGGTGATGGGAATGTCCCTCCTTGGTAAGGAAGCGGTTAGGGGATTTCAGAGAGTAGAGACCCTGAGGAGATGATTATCCAGGCTGTCTTTCCAGGGGTAGGGGTAGGGGTAGGGGTGGGGGTGGGGGTGGGGGTGGGGGTGGGGGTGGGGGTGGGGGTGGGGGTAGGGGTGGGGGTAGGGGTAGGGGTAGGGGTGGGGGTAGCGGTAGGGGTGGGGGTGGGGGTAGGGGTAGGGGTGGGGGTGGGGTTGGGGATGGGGGCGGGGGGGAGGGGCGGGGGAACGGGGGGAGGGGTGAGGGGGGAGGGGATGTGAGGGAGGAGGAGGGGAGGGGAGGGGAGGAGGAGAGGGGAGGGGAGGAGTCCCGACGGAACAAAGGGCAGGTAAGTGGCATTTTCTCCGGGAGCCTGAACTCCCCTGGGATTGTAGAAACAAGCAAAATTGCCTGTTGTTCCTTTAATAAGCTGTGGGCACTTCTGTAGGGTATTACCTCAAGCTCTCTTCACACGGTTGAAATGAGATTTTCTAATTTCACATTAGAATTGTTTACTGATGGCAACAGCCAATCTAAAGCCGTTGCAATTTTTCTTTCATTCCTGAAATCTGGGGTCCCGTTTCTTGGGTCATTTACCGTTCAGGGATGCCTCTAGAAGAGCTTGAAAGAGTGGCACTCCAGCTCTAGGAGGGACAAAGGATTTGAATTTCCCGCCCTCCCCATCTGGTGTTACCTCGTCGCAGAGCGGGAGGGCCCCAGTTGGAGACGAAAATGTGCTGATTTTTCTTGGAAACCCTTTTCAAAGAACCCGCGACTCCAAAAATAATCCCGATAGGAAGGGCCTTGGTTGAGGAAAAGGAGTCAGTTGGGGCTGGTCTAGGCCTCGGACTGGGGGAGGGGAAAAAGAGCCGGGAAAAGGGGCAGCAGTTGACTGCCTATTAAAAAGGTGGGGAAAAGTCTCTTCCTTTGGTTTATGAGCACCGTATGTAGGTGACATACAACAGTGTGTCTGGATGAAGAAATAAAACTTGAAGTAGAATTTCTCAAAAAGGACCACTTTTAAAAGAAAATTTAAATTTAAATGATCTTTTCCCAGCTCCCACACAAATCAGATGACTGCTATATGAGAAGCATTTCTTATCTCAGCGTACACAAAACATAGTTGTGAAAGAGAAGCTTGTCTTAGAAGTTAAAATTTTTGTTTTTTAGATTATAACTTTCCCCCCCCCCACCCCCGTAAAAAAAAAATTATTGAACTCAAGCTGCAGTTTAAGAATCACTCCCTGGAGGGGTGAGATCTGGGAAATAATATCTCAGCCTCTTCAAAATGATCTCCTGAGGTAAGAATTATTTTTTCCCCATCTTGCCTTTCATAATATTTGCCTACTTGCTTGCTTCTATCTTTCTTCTCTCCTCTCTCCCCCTTCTTCCTAATAGTTGATATTTTACCTAAAACTATACCCTTAAATAAGAAGCCCAAACCAAAACCTGGGTCCCCTAAACTCAAAGCTAGGCCTTTTTGACGTCTATACTGATACCTGGCTGATCTTTAACAAGCAAAAAGGAAATTAAAAATCAGATTCCTGGACTCAGGGCTAGACTCCAAAACTATGTGGGGAGTGGTGAGAAGCCAGAAATAAAATTCATACATCTCCCCAGCTGATTCTGATGAGGCACCAACTTTGCTCATTTAAGTGTTTTTATGATGGCTGGTTTAGAATCCTAGTTGGAGAATTCTAACATATGTGTCTCTTGGTCTTAATATATGTTGATTATCTTTATTCACTCAAATGGAGGCTTTGGTATGACAGTGATCTTTTTGTAAAATAAACTTATCCTGGGCATCTTGGGTATTGTTATGAGACTCTACATCTTATTTAAATTTAAGGTTTAGGAGACCTTCCCCCCTTCCCAGCCCCCTCCCCGCCTGGGGTAGAAGGAGGGGCACTGCCTCATTGTCAGGTGGGAGTGGCATCCAAGTTTCTTGCTCAGCCTGTTTGACATTGACAGGGAAGAGGTGCCTCATTATTGCTGGGGAGGGGTTGGAAGTTCAGGATCCCCATGTGGCCTCTGTAGGAGGGGGAACAATTTTCTTCGGTTGGTCTAATAATTAAACTGATATGGCAGTGATGGGTTTCAGGGCAGGCCTTCCCAAGATGTGCCACTTTGTCATGCAGAGAATTTAGAGCTGAAAGCAATCAAGGCCCAAAAGATGCAAGAAGAAGCTTTGACCTTCCCCCTAAATGCCTAAAAGAATTTTAGATGGAGAACCTGTTCCAGGAAGGCAGCTCTCACCCTAGATAACTACAGTATAATTTGAACGAGGTGTGCAGACAGGGGGGAACCTAGCAAAGACTGTTCATTAAAATTTTTTTCTGGGTGCCATTGTTTCTGTTTGGCCCAGCAAACATTTGTTCACAAAACATTTTCTTTTTTTCATCTTCCTGTGAATTGCCTTCCTACCCTTTGAAGTCCCAAGCCCCTAACCTCTTCTCTCAGATGGCATAACAAGCCTCAACTGCCTAACTTGTCCTTGGGTCTCATTTTTCTTATTGTGTCCGACCCCCAAATGAAATGAAATTTAACTTTTTCCTGTTAGTTTGTCTCATGTCAATTTAATTCTTAGACCAGCCAGAAGAACCTAGAAGGGTAGAGGAAAATTTTTTCCTCCCCAGCGACCCCAAGGTCACACCATGTCATCACCTGGAACACTCTGGCACTACTTATTTATGTTGAATAAATGCTAAATGTACATCTCTTTCGAGTTCTCTTGACCCTTCTGATTCACAGTGATTACTCTTCTCCATGTGCTCTTATAATATTTATTGCTTAAAACCTTCAGTTTTGGATGCAAAAAATGCTGTACTATTTAAACTTCAGGTATACAACCCCCCACCTCCCCACCCCCTGCCCTTTTCAAAAGAGAGTATGAAGTCTTCAAGGCAGCACCTGAGATACCTTTTTACATCTCCATCACGGTTTTTGAAACATTTCAGACACGGCTGAGCCAGTGTTGATGTATATTGCTGTTGTCCATGGTGAAGATAATAAATAATAAGGAAGTGAATATTGTTAAGAGAAAACGTCATAGGAGTCAAAAGACTTGAGAGAAGGTAAAAAAAGAAACAGGAAATGAGCATCTTTACTCTCCTGCTTGGTTGCCTGGATCAAAATATAGTTCTCTGACCGAGTTGGTTTAGAAGTAATTTTCTCACACCCAGGCTCTTGTTCCTTTTACCATCCTGTTAGTTAGTAGACTTTTAGGCTGGAGTCCTCAAAAATTTCTGAAATAGTAATCCGCCTCCATCTGGGCCCCATCTATTTCTATTTCATGGACCATTAAAAGAAAAAACGGCAAGATCTCCCTCGGTAATTTCTCTTAATTTTATGTTCCTCAACATGAGAGCTTAAGACCAAACACTCTGTGGTAATATTAATATAGTGTTTTATAGTAATATACTGTAATCTCATTTTGAGTATTTATGTGCTGTGGGGTGTTTGTTCTCTCTCATTTCTTAGGAGTCCTCATGTACTGCAAAATTTTCAGCACTCTAACTGCAAGAAGTGCGGTACGATATGGAGAATGATGGAGGAGTTTTCTAAAGTAATTAGAATCCTGTGTGTGGTAGCCAAGTGAGAAAAGAGGGAGGGTAGGAAGGTTGAGAGGTGGCACTGGGGAACGACGACAAAGTTTTTCAGCCAGGATTTTGTTGTCCTTGGTCCCATTAACCTTGGCCAAGACAAACAAACTGGGTCTCTCAGTTTCACAATCTCTAAAATGAGGACAGTACTCACTCTACATACCTCCCAGGTGATCCTGGAAGGCCTCATAGGTAAGCTATGAATGAAACGGAAGACTTACTGGATCATCCAGTTCTTGCCTTCAGTTTTCATTGTTCAGATAGTTTAAGACTTGGGCCAGGACAAAAAATTAATTGTTTCCTCTTCTCCCTCTTTCCTGTCAAACGAGTTAAAGAGTTAGGTAAGTTAAAGTAACACTGGGAATAGAAGTACCTCCCTCTTAAATATTATGTTTCGAAATTGTTCTGCGTTTATTCCTTTCCAAAAATCATGAGTCACAATTTCAATAGCAAAAAGTCAGAACAATAAGAATAATCACTCCTGCTTCTGACTGCATTTAAGAACAGTGCTTTGAAAAAACCAAATAGACTCCATTATTAACAGTATTAAAAGCCCACCAGACTATATGAGATTGGAGCAAACGGAAAACTCACACTAGACGGGAGCCTTGTATGCAAAAGAAGGATGCAGGTTCTGATTTCCCATTGGTTCTTAAATAGTAGCCAATGGGAAACTAGCACAAGCCTACCTCTGGTTAGTATAAATATTGCTCTCGCCGCAGCTTTATTTATTGCTTGCTTTTTATTTTGAAGGCTTTTAAGTGGAGGGATAGTAGCTATGTCTGGGCGTGGTAAACAGGGCGGCAAGGTTCGTTCGAAGGCTAAGACCCGCTCGTCGCGAGCTGGGCTCCAGTTCCCCGTAGGCCGAGTGCACCGCCTGCTCCGCAAGGGTAACTACTCCGAGCGTGTCGGCGCCGGGGCGCCGGTGTACCTGGCGGCGGTGCTGGAGTACCTGACGGCAGAGATCCTGGAGCTGGCGGGCAACGCGGCCCGCGACAACAAGAAGACGCGCATCATTCCGCGCCACCTGCAGCTGGCCATCCGCAACGACGAGGAGCTTAACAAGTTGCTGGGGCGCGTGACCATCGCTCAGGGCGGCGTCCTGCCCAACATCCAGGCGGTACTGCTTCCCAAGAAGACTGAGAGCCACCACAAGGCCAAGGGCAAATAAAGTGTTTATTACTTTTGCACGGCATTTTTGGTTTCCATTATCCAAGAAAAAGAAAAAAGTCAACTTACAAAGGCTCTTCTCAGAGCCACCCACCCTTTTCTTTTAAAGAGCTGTCATGCTTTTCAGTTCTGCCCATACGAGGGTTGTGACATCAGGCGAAAAATCACGGCTAATAAGTGAGTGTCCTGAGGGAAATCAATATGTGCGAAAACACCAGCTGTGAGGAAAGCCACACGAGTTTAAATTGACCAGATTAAGTATAGGTGAATCAGTTTATAGTCAAACTACTTTCCTCTTCGTTCCAGCGGTGACTTTTGGAAAGTTTTTCGCACTGGAGAGTGAGGAAAGTATACTCACTTTCAGTATAGTGAGAAGCGCTGTATTCTTCAAAGTTAACCTTCAACATTTTTTGTTGACTTAAAGGAACACCTCAAACCTCTGCATCTATTCAACTTTATAAAAACATTACACATTTCCTGAAGGGACTGAGTAAATTACAGATCCTTGGTACTTCGCGCTCCTGTCAGAAACATCTTCCTGACTGTCCACAGTGTTTGTGCCAGACTCAAGAAAATCTGAGTATCATTTTAGATGCAGCCCATCTAATTTTTCTAAGCACTTCCAAAATATCTTTGGTGATTGTACTTTAAAAAAAGAAAAAAATACACAAAAAATCAATCCGTTGGCGGTGCCCGCGTTGCTTTGTGTAACTTTGCTGTACGTTTTGGAAGCGAAAGCGTAAATAAAATGACGTCAGGGCGTCGGAGTCGCTATAGTTAAAGGGCAGGGTTTAGGATTCATTCACCAACCCGAAAGCAGCTCTTAATTCTTCCGGGCCAGGCACAGAAATGGACCAATCCGAGGAGGGCGCGGGTACTTTTGAATGTTCTTGGGTCCAATAGTTGGTGGCCTGGCTGTATAAAAGAAGGGCGGCTGAGTGCTTTCCACTGGCATTTGGGAGAACGTTCATCGTGAGGCTTTGTCATGGCTCGTACTAAGCAGACCGCTCGCAAGTCCACCGGCGGCAAGGCCCCGCGCAAGCAGCTGGCCACCAAGGCGGCCCGGAAGAGCGCGCCGGCCACGGGCGGCGTGAAGAAGCCGCACCGCTACCGGCCCGGCACGGTGGCCCTGCGCGAGATCCGCCGCTACCAGAAGTCCACGGAGCTGCTGATCCGCAAGCTGCCGTTCCAGCGGCTGGTGCGCGAGATCGCGCAGGACTTCAAGACCGACCTGCGCTTCCAGAGCTCGGCCGTGATGGCGCTGCAGGAGGCGTGCGAGGCCTACCTGGTGGGGCTCTTCGAGGACACCAACCTGTGTGCCATCCACGCCAAGCGCGTCACCATCATGCCCAAGGACATCCAGCTTGCGCGCCGCATCCGCGGGGAGAGGGCATAAACCTGTTTTTCCGTTATTTAAAGTGCCAATCTTTAAACCCAAAGGCTCTTTTCAGAGCCGCCTACAGCTTCATTTTGAAGAGCTGTACCGTAAGGAAGTAAAATTCTCCCCTCAACTAGGGTGAGTTGGGGTAGAACTCTTACCGTCCCACCCCCTTCCCCCACAGCCAAACATTTCTGGAGTTGTGTGAAGCGAGGGTCTAACCACACTTCCTTAACAGGTAGCCATCCAGGCATAGTTTATCAAACCTTATTTATGACCCTGCTTGTAAATAGTCCAGTTGATTGCATTGCTTTATCTCACGTTGCTTTTGTCTATTCTAGGGCTATGTACCATGGTATGCTATGCTGTACAATTTTTTCACATTTCTTTGCTGTAGTTATTACTCAAATATAGGATTTTAGCCATTTGACCCAGTGATCTTGCTTTTACGTTTTTTCGGTCTGGGGATTCAGTACTGGGTGAAAAGTGACACATGGGATAGTGACCAAATGTGAGAAAAAGAATAACCTTTTAATTGTGTAACTTTTACACTATATTTCACAAACTATAAAACAATACAGAATGCTAAAAAACATGACAGCCACCAATTCTGAAGGCTTTGCTTCAGTTTTTTCCATACCTTATTCCTAGTAGTCTATGCCTAGCTCTGAGATGAGAATTGATTCACCTTGCTAAAATGATTTGCCCAATTCCCACCTACAACAAAACCCACAAAATACACAGAAGAGTAATGTGTGTTGTGTTGTTCACTTGGATTTATTTACATTTCAGGGTTTCAATAAAAACTTTTGGTTTACAAAATAATGTATTTTTTAAAATGACAAAGATATTTCTCTCTGTGTATATTGTTTTAACATTTTATTTTTTCCAGACTGGTATAAGCCTCTGCCTGGCACAGACCTTTGTTACCCATATAAGGGGTCTGTCAGAGGCACCAATGCCCTTGGCTTAAACCAAGGTGATTTTGCCCCTCAACTCTTGGCCCCTGCTGAAGTCCAGGTATCTTGGTTTTTCTTGTTTATTGCTGTGCTGGCTCTTACGTACACTGTTTGACTTTTTCCTTTAATGTTTTATGTATCTTGGGAAAAAAGTGTTTATGTACAGGGCCTGATAGGATAGCTTTAAAAAAGTAAAAGTGCCCATTGCTGGTTGAGGATCAGATAGGCAGGGGACAATGACTGGGACTGGCTGATCCTTCCCCTCCCCAGCCAAGGAACATGAATTTGGCTTTAAGTCTTCATTTACTTGAGCCCCTCAACAGAACAACTATGCAGTATCTAGGAAAAAAAGGTTAACACAGTCTTAAAATTCATACCCTTGTTAATTTTTCTAGGGTATACTCAGCAAGCTGGCAGCACTTGGATGCTAGCTTACCTGGGTTCATATCCCAGCTTTACTACCTAATGTGTCATCTTAGACAAATCACCTTCTCCAGCATCAGAAAAATGGGAGTAACACTACCCACTTTGTAGGGTTGTTATTGGAATAATATGCATCAAGTTTTGGACACATAGCATCATATAAATGCTGTTAATTTTCCTGAACTGTGTATCATTTTCTCTCATACTCTAGGATTTTTCGAAATTTGAAATAAAGACAAACTTTAGCTTCTAAATTTCCTTTTTATTTGGCATTACTTACCTGCATAGATTCTGCTCAGTTTAGAAATAAAATTCAGCAGACATTTTAAAATCAAACGTGGAAGAAAATCAAATTTGTGAAAGAAAATTTACTGAACACTTTGGGCAGGGGGGTGGTGCCAGCATTTTAATATCATTGCATTAAGCATCTATTATTTTATATTAGGGGAGTGACTAAGGTCGGGCTGAAGACAAAAGGGGGTATTTAATGTACAGATTGTATCTTTTAAATGGCTGCTGCAAGGTCTTCAGTCAAAAAGGGTTTTTCTTACCCAGGCTGCAGAGTGATGTTACACCACAGGTTGAAGTTTACAGCTAATGCTGTTGGAGTCTAGAATGACTTTTGGTTTGTTATAAAGACTCTCAAAGGAAAGGAGGAGGAAGTCAAGGTCAGGGTGAATTTTTCAGACTTAAAAATTTAGTAGGAGGCTTTCCAGTTGTCCCAGTAGAAGTGAGTTACTGCTCAATGAGTGTTTTCAAGAAATTTAACACAATAGTGGGAAACTGGTATGGAGATTTGAACAGCACCCCAGGCTTGGCTGCAGGAAAGCTAGAAGCCTGAGATTGTCAGTGCACCTTGGGAGAGAGCCCAAAGGAACATATTTGGACCCACTATGTTTAACATGTCACGTATGAAAAACAAAACAATGCTTTGATGCTTTGTCCTTTATTAGATGCTGTGATTTAAAAAAAAAAATCCTCAAGAGTAAATGCATATTTGTGTGATTGATACTGTGTTAGGAGTAAAGATGAGACCTCAGGGCAATATCTCAAGTCCAGGAAGATTCTTTAAGAAATAATACCAGGGTTTCCCTGGTGGCCCAGTGGTTGAGAGTCTGCCTGCCAATGCAGGGGACACGGGTTCGAGCCCTGGTCTGGGAAGATCCCACATGCCGCGGAGCAGCTGGGCCCGTGAGCCACAACTGCTGAGCCTGCGGGTCTGGAGCCTGTGCTCCGCAACAAGAGAGACCGCGATAGTGAGAGGCCCGCGCACCGCGATGAAGAATGGCCCCCGCTTGCCACAACTAGAGAAAGCCCTTGCACAGAAACGAAGACCCAACACAGCTAAAAATAAATAAATAATTTTTAAAATAATAATAAAGGAATTCCTTTAAAAAAGAAAAAAGAAATAATACCAACTGAAAACAAGTCACATTTATATAGGACTTCATGGGCCAGTCTCTGTTCCAATGCTTTGCTTACAATAGCTAAATTAAATCTTCACTAGAATTCCATCAGTGTTATCATTACCCAGTTTTACAGATAAAGAAAACAAAGGCAAGGTTAAAGGTCACACAGCTGTAGGGAAGGAAAAATAATTCTCCATGAGACCCCTGAAATAAAAGACAAATTAACAAGAGAAAAACAAAACAGAAGTAACATGTAGCCCTCATGTATACGTGGGAGATACCCAGGGAAAAATGAGTAACTCCTCAAGGTGGCTTAAAATTCAGACTTAAACACCATCTTAATAGGGAAAAGGGGTTGGGGGTGGTATGTATGTAGGCCTCTTGGGGGAGAGTAAATAATTTTTAGGAAAGATGATTGGGCCCTTAGAAGAATAGATGGGAGAGGTATGACAGGATAAAATAAAATTATGTTTAAGGCAGGATAAGAAAATTTCTAAACATAAAATTTTCTCTCTGCTTATTTGGGCCACTACCCCTCTTTAGTGTGCATTGTGCACATTACAGATTGACCAGACTTCCTTAGAAGACACAGGAATGCCTGCTTCATTGAAAAGAGCAATTTTCTCCTGGTTCCAGCAAGGTAACTCCTTAGGAGATAACATTCCTTTCTCAATCCTGTAAGGGACTGTGATGCCCCACTACTCACCTTGTACGTGAAAGTCTGGACTATGTAGACTCAATATGTAACTTTGATATATGACTCTTTGTCTCAAAAACTTATATAGCTGTGCTTTGACCTCTGACAAGCAGAACAGTCCTCAGAGTTTTCTGAAAGACTGTCTCCCAGGTTATAATCCTCACGTTGGCTCTAATAAAATCCTCTATTTCTGTCTTAGATTGACAATTAATTTTTGTGGACAATAGGTTGTGCCAAGGTTTGTCTGGGTGTGGTGTCAATTTTTAGTGTCCTTTCCTCAGATAAGTGTCACTCTTCCCTAGTTAATGAAACTCCTTGGGAAGGGATTTATGACAATTGAGTTCCTTTTGGAGGATCTGTCTTTAGGCAGATAATGGGAGTTCAGAGAAATCTTCCCTCTACATTTGCTGTTTTTCTGCTACAGCTCAAAATAATCAATATACCTATAAGGGAGGGAAAATAACTTTCCTTCTACGCTTCTAAGTTCTTGGCTGAGAACCACTGTATAAAAGGTAGATTAACAAGAGAAAAGCAAACAGAAGCTTAATAACATGTATAACCTCACATAGGCTTGAGAAATACCTAGAAAAACTGAGTAAACTCCCAAAATTGGCCCAAGCCACCACCTTAAATACCATCTTCAGCTAAGAAGTGGGTGGGAGCCAGTTATGAGAGGTTACCAGGAAAAGGAACAACAAGGGTAAGGTTGTTATACAGAATTAAGTCTAGTGCCTCCTCATTGATGAGATTCTCTGGTGATTTAGTCATCCTTCTCTTCCCGGTACAGAGAAAAAGACACAAATCAAAATTCCCTTTATAAATGTAAATGTCCCTCACAAAAGAGTAAATTCTACTCTGTTTTTAGAAATGTTTTTGTGTATGGTGTTTTTAAAAAAATAATCAGCTCAAAAATAGTCCTTCTGCCAAAGAAGCATATGGGAGTGGGGGAATGGGGAGTCATATTCTGCTACCCTTAGCAACTAACAATCACTTCCTCCTGAATGAGAAAGTACAGTATTTGCCATAAAATACTGTATAAGTCTCCACTAAAATTCTCAGCCGAAGAAATAAACAGCCTCAGATGCAAAGAGCAAAGGGAGCAAAACAATCCAGTTTAAAAGTGAACCTCTTTACTAGCTTCTCTCCCACATAGTCATTGGATCACTGCCGAGAGGGGCGGAGCCAAAGGGGTGCTGTCAGTGCCTCTTTTCCCGCCTGCGCTTTCAGTCTCAACGAGGTCCGACTATAGCTTATAATTACTCTTGACCAAGTAGTAGCCTGTTGCATTCTGTACGTTTGCGATATTTAGGTAATTATGTCTGGGCGCGGCAAAGGCGGCAAGGGTCTGGGTAAGGGAGGCGCTAAGCGCCACCGCAAGGTTTTGCGCGACAACATCCAGGGCATCACCAAGCCAGCTATCCGCCGCCTGGCCCGGCGTGGCGGCGTGAAGCGCATTTCCGGCCTCATCTACGAAGAGACCCGCGGGGTGCTGAAAGTGTTCCTGGAGAACGTGATCCGGGACGCCGTCACCTACACCGAGCACGCCAAGCGCAAGACTGTCACCGCATGGACGTGGTCTATGCGCTTAAGCGCCAGGGACGCACTCTCTACGGCTTCGGTGGCTAAAGTCTCATTCTATACATTTTTTTTAAAGGCCCTTTTCAGGGCCGCCACCCTCCGCTCAGGAAGAGCTGTACGCGACTTACGTGCTCAAGACGTATCTCTTTTGAAAAAAAGTGGTTCTGTTTTAAGGCTACTGTGGCCTTAACTACAGGCCAAACGGTTCGCTTGCTTCACTGCCGGTCTCCATCAGCCAATCTTTGGGCACCTGCTAAGAGTAGCGGTACCTTCGCCTAATCAGGCTGCGAGGGCTTGCTGTGGGTGGGGCTAACGCTGGACTAAGGAAAGCTAATGAGAGGGGTCTGGAAGTCCCGGTAACCTCGATGAAGGACTTACGGCCCGGCGTCCCCGCTCTTTCTAGTAGGAGGGATCCTGCCTACCCCACATCGTCTGTAAAAGGAGCATCAATTGCCGGCCGGAGTTTCGTCGAGGAGGCAGTTTCTTTTCTGGGAAGCAGGCATTACTGAATCGCCGCCGATCTTGTTTTTAGTCCTGGGAGGGTTCAGTAGATATTTGTACAAATTGCCAGAACCTGCGAGGGTGCTGCTTCGCTCACAGAAGTCAGAAGCCAGATGCAAGACGCCAGGTGTTAATTCCTAGTGTATTTGCCTTTAGCAACGTCAGGAAAGATCTGCCTTCTATGATCTCTCCCTTCCCACCACCTCCCCGTCCTCCGCTGGGTCGGCCCCAGACCCTGGCCTCAGGTACCTCTAGAGTTTGAGCCAGGCATCATGCTGAGTGTCGTCACCCCCCTGTAAAGCCAGTGATCTCGGGTTTAAAAATGCCTCGGCATTGCTGATTTTCATCCTCGGGCTGGGGGCCCTCCCTAAGCCCCTGGCTAAGCAGAGTTTTTAAATTCCCATTTACTAGACTAAGGGAGTCTGTTCTGAACCCCTAGGCCTCTGTCAGGGCCTTTGAGGTTGTAAGGGAGAAGCTCCCTCCTTTGCAGTTAAGTGGCTCTTAGGTGGCTCTCTTGCACCTTCACCTTCCTTCCAGCTCATCTCTCCTCTGTCTGCAGTAAACTGTATTTTTTTTTTAATGAAACTTTCAAACATGACAATATGGTTATTATAAAAGGTTTTTTAAAGTATGTCCTCAAATTGATAAACCAGCTAACTGCATAATCAGCATCTTTGATTTAATGTTTGAAAAGGGTGTACTGATGGCTGCTCTAGAAAACACTTTGCTGCCTGGTTACTCTGCTAATGTCTCTCTCTTGACACTGGAGGAGATACTGACTAGGTGGTTGGGAAAGCGAGATTCTAAAGTTCAGGTGAGAGGTCTGGACTAGATAAAAATTTGGGGACTCATCAACATACAAACGGTGAGACTGGATGAGATCACTAAGAACTTAAACATGGTTTAATGCAGCACATTGTTTGTAATAGTAAATGAGTGGAAACAATGTAAATTGTCATGAGAAGGGACCAGATAAAGAAAATATTATCTATATCCATTAAATGGTGTTTTGGTTCAGGCTGCTATAATAAAAACACCATAGACTGTGTGCTTTAACAACAAACATTTCTCACAGTTCTGGAGACTGAAGTCCAAGATCAAGGCACTGGACAGATGCAGACAGATCTGGTGTCTGATGACCCATTTCCTGCTTCATAGACTGCTGTCTTCCCTTGTGTCCTTTCATGGCAGAGTTGAATGAATGCATGCATGAATTTTCTACACAAGCGCTCAGGCCCTCTCCCACCCCCCTAGCCCACCAGAGGGCTGCCATAATCGATCCCCCATCTACAATTCCTTGACCTGGTACTGCCTGAATCAGTCAGCATGCCAGGTTTTCTCTGGCTCTTAGGAATGATGCAGGAGTGGCAAATCAGGCAGCATTATCTTTGTTCTGAACAAGGACTTCATGACTGTTAGGCCTGAGGAAGGCTCACAGGTTTTTCACTCAGGTAGTGAGTATGACTAAAATGAGTGTGATACTACCTACATGGCTTATGAACTAAAAAAGACAGGCCAACCGTAACAGAAGCTGGTCTATTGAGCAACCACACCTCCCTCCAGTGTAGGAAAACTATCCACACACTTCATTACATATGCTCTGAATGTAGGACAGGAAATTCTAATTTGCTTACTGGTGTACCCCAATGCCTACAACAGTATCTGGCACATTACATGAAATCAATACATATCTCCCGACGGACACCAGGACACCAGCTAAGGAAAACATAAAGTGACCACTCTCCCAACCAGGCCCATTTTTGCTCCTCTGGTCATCTAGGATACAGCCTTGAACTCTCCCCATAGTCAGTTTAAATTAAGCCAGGCTCCGTACTTTTATCATTCCCCCCAAAATCTTGAAGGACAATTATCACGTGGGAAATGGGACCAAAAAAGCTAGGAGAAATAGTGACTGAAACTAACACACTGAGGCTGAAATCAGCCTTCTATAAAAATGATACAAAAAGGAACCCAATGACAGAGGCATTTGTAAATATCTTTTTAGATGAGGATAAGCTGTTTCCCTTTTAGCCAACTTCAAGTGAATTCACATCCCTTCTCCAGCTGAGTTCTAAAGTCTGGTATGCTACTGAAACATATAATTGGACTAGGGATATTCTTGCTTAAAAACCTGTGGCTATAATGACAGACTAGACCAAGCAGGCCATACTTTCAACTTTAGCAAGAGAACCTCTTCACAGACCAACAGTGCCTACCCTACAATCTCCTGCTACCCTGCCTGGTGATTATATATGTGTGTGTATATATATGTATATATATATATATATATATATATATATATATACAAATATATATACACACACACATACATATACATATATACATATATGTAAAACAGCTTTATTGAGATATAACTTATATACCATAAAATTCACCCACTTTAAGTGTACAACTCAATGAATTTTAGTATATTTACTTAGTTGTACAACCACCACTACAATCTATTTAATTTTAGAACATTTCCATCACCCTAATTTCCATTCCTCTGTGAAGTAAGGAAAAAAGTACGGCTAACTGCTGAGGGCTGTGTTGACACCGAAAGAGAAGGAAGCGCGTTTTCTTCATAAACGAGATTTTAATTTCGCCTGAATTCATTGCCCTGGGTTTGCTGGCAGTCTGAATTCGGTTTCCCCTTCTGCCTAACATTTCAGAGATTATTTTTTTAATCGAGACAAATCATCCTATTAGCGGCGGTAATTTCAGTACTGTTCTCAGGATATGACTGAGAGCCATTCAGATGTCTCGTCGGAGTCTATTTCATAACCTGTAAAAACACAAATTAAAAAAAATTCTCTAAACAAGGGCTTTGGCGTTTCTCGCCCGATTTCCCATCCCCCAAATTTGGGTCGCCGCGGGGAACCACATGAGATCATCAGTTCTGATTGGTTGAAATCCATGGATGGGGCTTTCTGATTGGGCAGTGCTTCTCTTTGTTCCTGCAAACCGATTCAAGTTTCTCGCCATACTTGGTTCTTTTCCACTTTTCTTTAGTAAGTTTGAGTATCATCTTTCCCCCCTACCTGTGTCCAGTGGATGGAGCCGAGAGTGGGAGTTACATGGATATATACAGACATTAATTCCCGCAATGTTTTCTGACTCGGGGATGTCTCAGTAGTTTTCATTTTAACCACACCATTGAGCTGCAGACTCCTGTGCCTTGGCTAATGGTTACAGCTTTCTTTTATGAGTACTTGGGTGGCCCTGAAAAGGGCCTTTGGTTGAAAAATGCTAATTCTTGATGGCGAAATCGGAAAGCTTAACCGCCGAAGCCGTAGAGAGTGCGTCCCTGACGCTTAAGCGCATAGACCACGTCCATGGCGGTGACAGTCTTGCGCTTGGCGTGCTCGGTGTAGGTGACGGCGTCCCGGATCACGTTCTCCAGGAACACTTTCAGCACCCCGCGGGTCTCTTCGTAGATGAGGCCGGAGATGCGCTTCACGCCGCCACGCCGGGCGAGGCGGCGGATGGCGGGTTTGGTAATGCCCTGGATGTTGTCGCGCAGAACCTTGCGGTGGCGCTTAGCGCCTCCCTTACCCAGACCCTTGCCGCCTTTGCCGCGCCCAGACATGGTTTTGAGAGAAGCAAACCAACAGCAACTGACAAAGGGGAGAGCGGATCCTTATATACCTACCACCTCTCCCCCGCCCAACCCCCCCCAAAGAGAGAATGGAAAGCGCGCAAACCGGAAGTGTGACGCCAACAGTCCCCTCCCTTAATCCCGCCTCCAAGCCGCGGGAACTCACGCGGAAGGGCGGGAAGGGCGGGGAGGGCGGGGAGGGCGGGGAGGGCCGGGCGGGTGGGGCAGGTGGGAAGAGATCAGTTTGACTAATAGTCTTTGCTTCCGTGACTGGGCTACTGTTTTAACTACAGTACTTGGAGGAATTAGGCTTAGAGGAAACATGATTCCAAATATCCTAAGTAGAAGAAATACTTAAAAAGGCGAAAATTTATTATCAATAAATTTTGATAATCGTAAAAAATATCAAGATCAAAGTTAGAAACGTAAAAATGTTTATACTCATACTATTCCTGTTTGTTTCACAACTAATACAAGGCCATGTTTTTAAAATGCTCTGCAAATGCCAATCATTTCGCGTGCCTCTGAAACTCTGGCTCTTTACTAAGGTAAGAGAAAACAGTACTATTTACATAAACACTTATAAAGGGCCAGTGTGTTCGCATACGCAGTGGATATTTAGACAAAAATTATCCATAATCCGACAAGTGTTGATGCATGTCTTTTCATTCCCAAGCAGATGCAAAGTTATACTGAACAACTTGAGCTGGAAAGTTAGTTTCTTACAGCCCTTACTTGAAAACGTGGGTGGCTCTGAAAAGAGCCTTTGGTTGAAATTTCAGAGAAAAGCAGTAATTATGCCCGCTCGCCGCGGATCCGGCGGGCTAACTGGATGTCCTTGGGCATGATGGTAACACGCTTAGCGTGGATGGCGCACAGATTGGTGTCCTCGAAAAGACCCACCAGATAGGCTTCGCATGCCTCCTGCAGTGCCATCACCGCCGAACTCTGGAAGCGCAGATCGGTCTTGAAATCCTGGGCAATCTCACGCACAAGGCGCTGAAAAGGCAGTTTACGGATAAGAAGCTCCGTGGACTTTTGGTAGCGGCGGATCTCGCGCAAGGCCACCGTGCCGGGTCGGTAGCGGTGGGGTTTTTTCACGCCGCCGGTAGCCGGCGCACTCTTGCGAGCCGCCTTCGTGGCCAGCTGCTTGCGAGGCGCTTTGCCGCCAGTGGACTTACGAGCAGTTTGCTTAGTGCGAGCCATGACAAGTGACAGGTACACAGACGTACCGAATATTAGCGCAAAAATATCGCCCAGCAGTTTGCTAGTATTTATAGTACCTAAGGGGAAGTGATTGGGCGAGAAAAATGTTTAAATATTACGTTACAGGCTCTGATTGGTCTACATTGAAACTTTACAACAACCGTGCAGTTTCATTGGCCACTACGTTATATCCTCGGCTCTTTCCAAATTGTTTTTTTGTTCTTTTCCGCACACGATTTTCATGAGAATGCAATGCCTTGAGCGTTACCTTTTCGAAAAAAGAGACCTTACCTTCATTGGTACTGTAGTTCTGTATATTTATTTAGGTTCTGGGGGGGAGGGGAGATTGAGGGAATATTGCCCTAATGTACTCTACATTCCCTGCTCGATAACCCGATAACGGATTATAAATTTCCAAAACCATTTCACAAAAAAAGTAATCCCTCTGTAACGCTTAAACTGACTGAGAAACTTCTTTGAAACCTACAAGATGTAAACTCAAGCATAATAAAATCAAACTAGCATTTCCAGAAATATTTCCTGTAACAAGGCACTTTTTTGTTAAGTGTTTGTGCTCTGACTTTACACTTGGAACTTCCTGAAACTTAAGTTTTCTAAAGTTTAGAATACATTTAGCCGGGTACAACGCCGGACACAATCACGCCACGCACAACGTCTCAGAAGTTCACCTATGAGGAGCAGGCGATGGACTAGGGCCTATGAATGGATTACGGACCAAAACGAGGACAGTTTAATATTGCCAACGACTGATCCCATACGTCATGTAAAATAGTCGACTTTAAGAACACCGAATGAGAACCTTTTATACGAAGAGGCGGTAACCCAGATTCTACCTTCTGATTGGCTAAGTTTATTATACTGGGTAGCCATTAAGAAAGGAGATATAGCATCCTTCATTTGCATGGAGCGTTTCTATTGCATTTGAAGCTGTTTAACCCGTTAGGCACGGGAGGTACAAATTATTATCTAAATAAGGAAATGCTGCATGCATATTTTCTCTTTTAAAAGCTTTGTTTGATTAGAAGCCATGTTTATTACTCTAAGAAAAATTTATGTCTTTCCAGAAATTTTCACCTACGAAACCTTCAGCTTGGAGAAAGATTGTATACCTGTGTTATAAATGACTATCCTTCAAACTAAGACGCATAGTTCCAACTGTTCTTTTTCAAGTTCTTAGAAATTACATAATGCATTTTGTAAATACAGACTCTCAAGAAAACAAGTAACAAAGGGTGGTAAAGAAGATGGACGAATCGTGCGTCTGGAACCCTTACATTATTGGCCACAAGCCGGAAACAAGCTCTTATGTTGTTTGAGGGCTACCAGGGAAGCGCCGGTTACTGAGGCCTGTACGGACTTGTTTGAAAACCGCAGCCGCGCGCGCGGGAATGGCTCGTCATTGCATTCTCCCTGCTGCTAGAAGATCCCAGGGCAGAATTGTGAGGGGATGTCATCCAGAACGGGGCTGTGAGAGGGGCATTTTATTCTTTCAGTAGTTAGCCTGATTCGCAGTCTGAAGTCGTTTTAGCATTGTTGACGCTTTTACAACCACAAACAAGTTCTAAAATGTTATCCCCGGGCTGTGCTTCCACACTAAAGCAACGTATCCCCCACCCTCGCCCCGACACCCACACCCACACTTCCCCGCGTGCAATGCCTGTCCGGGAATTCAGTCCACCCAGTGTTTACTTGATGTTTCTCTTGTGCTAGCTTTTGAGCTTGGGATATGTTGTGAGGATGAAAAGGGGTCGAAAGTTCGTTAAGTGCATTAGACTGTAGAAGCAAGTTGCAATTACAGAAATTGCGTGCTGTTTTCCACCGGTGCAGCTTGAGTGTTAATTGCGGTGTTAGCCAGTTCTTTTGCTTTCTACAATTCTTTGCCCCAAATAGATGCACGCTGGTTCAGACCAAGGGCACCGGCGTCTCGGGTCTACCACACATCACTCAGCGCTGCCAGGAAAGGCAATGGCATGGATGAGAACTTGTCCCAAACCTGCAGACCAGGCCTACATCCCCTCGCTTTCTGCTCTCCCTCCCCAGTCACTCAAGACACGTTTTGCATTTATTGCAGATTAGAAACAAATGTCCTTTTGACATTGCTTCCTAGAGGCGAGGTTTCACGTGAAACTCCTTGGATTCTTACGTGATTGCCTTCTTTACAGCTCTTTCCCACCCCACCTCCCCCTAGGAAAAAGCCCTGCTTTTTTAAAGAGAAGTAGCACCCTCTGATGGTAATGGGCGGCAGAGCCGTACCCTTCCCTGCCTAGTATTTCTGTCTCCATTAGGCGACCGGCGCGGGGGATGGGGGGAGGAGGGGGGCAGGGTGCTGTCTGGGTGCCTCAGTGCAAGCGGCAGGGAAGAAGGCCTATAGGCCCCAGCGGCCGGCATTGGCCTTCGGAGACCCGGCGGGGCGCGCAGGGGGCGCTAGGGTGCCGGGGGCGGGCGCCAGCGCGCACCAATCACAGCTCAGCCTCGCCCTATAAATACCGCGCGCTTGAGCCGCTCGTTTTACTGCCTTGTCAGGTCTTAGTCGTTTGTTTAGTCTTTCTTTGCTTCCGTCATGTCCGAGACCGCACCGCCCGTTCCAGCTGCTTCCACTGTCCCCGAGAAGCCTTCAGCTGGCAGGAAAGCGAAGAAGCCTGTGAAGGCTGCAGCAGGCGCCAAGAAGAAATCCGCGGGTCCTTCAGTCTCGGAGCTGATTGTGCAGGCCGTTTCTTCTTCTAAGGAGCGCAGCGGCGTGTCCTTGGCTGCGCTCAAGAAGGCGCTGGCGGCCGCCGGCTACGACGTGGAGAAGAACAACAGCCGTATCAAGCTGGGCCTTAGGAGCCTGGTGAGCAAAGGCACTCTGGTGCAGACCAAGGGCACCGGCGCCTCGGGGTCTTTCAAGCTCAACAAGAGAGTAGCCTCGGTGGATAGCAAGCCCAGCGCCACAAAGGCGACAGCGAAAGCGAAGGTAACAAGTTCTTCTAAGAAGCCCAAGAAGGCCACCGGGGCGGCTGCTGGCAAAAAAGGTGTCAAGACTCCGAAGAAGGCTAAAAAGCCTGCGGCGACAAAGAAGTCCTCCAAGAGTCCCAAGAAGTCCAGGGTTGTGAAGCCTAAAAAAATAGGTAAGAGTCCTGCTAAAGCCAAGGCTGTGAAACCCAAAGCGGCCAAAGCGAAGGTGACCAAGCCAAAGACTGCCGCCAAGCCCAAGAAGGCAGCACCGAAGAAAAAGTAAAAGTCCCACTTGGAAGCTGCTTCCAATAACCCAACGGCTCTTTTAAGAGCCACCTACTTATTTCAGGGAAAGAGCTTTAAGTACACAGCTCTCCTGTCTTACAAGTTTCATAAATTTCAGCCCCCATGCAAATGCAGTGTGTTTAAGCCAATCCTTGCTCCACGTCAGAATTCTTTTGAGGTTAAGTTAAATTCTCGCTGTGGGATTTGTAAATTGATTCCTGAGGAAGCTGGTGTTTTTGTTTTGGTCTCCCAAGTGATTTAAACTTCAACGCTCAGGAGCTTATTTCCCTAGTCCCGTTTTAACCTGAAGCTTACATCTCTACCTGTACGTTAGAAATACCTGGGGGAGCTTTTTGAACCGATTCTGAAGCCCCACACCCCAAACATTCGTCCTCAGTGGTAACTACCTGTAACTGCGATTGAACCCGTGGCTGAGGCTGGGTCCGTGTACTATGTGCTCGTTTGTCTACTCAACATTTCCCTGGCGTTCTCTGCGAGACCAAAGTGGGGACATTATGTTCTTGGGCAATATTGCTAAATCGGCTTTTTCCAAAATTGGGTGGCCCTGAAAAATGCTTTTGAGATGTGGCTCAAGAGCTGTCTGACCTTGGGAATGACGGTGATCCTCTGGCTTACATGGCACTCAGATTGGTGTCCTTGAGCTCACCAGGTAGGCCTCACACGCCTCCTGCAGCGACATCACAGTCGGGCTCTGACCTTGCAGATCGTCCATGCTCGGCGACTTACCCTGGGTCCATTTGCAGGTTGTCAGCTAGTCCTGGTTTCTCTTTATAGAAACAGAACTGCCCTGATTGGATAATATTTGAAGCTCCCACTCTGTGCCTAACTAGATCGTATTTCTCCGCCTGCAGGGTTTTCAACCCTGGTGCGCTGCACCACGTTAAATACTCTGGGACACTTTCATAGAATTGCCCCTTTAAGCTTTTGAAATTTTAATTCTGGGATTCATTTTAATAACGTCTTTTTTCACATCCGAGAAAAAAAAAGTACCATATGTTGAGCCAGGTTTACTCACTTTCACTTAATGAAGCTCAATTAGTTGTAAAACTTTTACATATGTGCATACAAATTCTTTAATAGTCAATTGTTTAATGTTTTGTCTTTTTTTCCCCATTGTTTTGCATGGCTCCTTGCATCCCCTTAATGTCTGCCTTACTGTCACTTCACATCCCTACTCCCCTTCCCCAAACAGGTATGTAGCTATTCATGTTTTCCTTTGAATTCAGTCTTTTACATACACTTATCCATAAACATGCATGATTGTTTTCTTTTTCTGGTAGGGTTTTATTATTATTTACAAAATGGCGATATATACGCTTCTCTGCTTTTCTCTTAACCCTAAAGGAAATCCTTTCAAGTCAAATCTTTTTTTTTTTAATGTCCTGCATGTGGAGTAGAATAATTTATTCATCCATTTCATATTGATAAGTATTGACGTCTCTATTTACAACTGCTGAGCATGGTGCAATAAACAATAGAATTCCAAAGCTGAAATTGCTAGATTAGTTAGAGTGTATTTTAAATTTCAGTTGGCCCTGACATAGCCTGAAAATGGCTCCCCCTCCTGCATTCCAACCATCAGGGTGTGATCTCATTAATTTCTGCCAGTCTAAAGGGGGTAAAATTATTTCACATTGTCACTTTGATTTGCATTACCATGACCACCAGTGCATCCTTTCTTTAGGTTTATTGGCCATTTGAATAAGCTTTTCAGAGAATTTCCATTTATATATCTGTTAATTTTTCATTAGGCAGTTTGACTTTTTCCTGCCTAATTGTATTTTTTATATGATAGAAAAATGAACCTTATACTTACCACCTGTGTTGCAGATAGTTTTCTACTCTTGGCTTTTATCTCTATATTTCCTTTGTTTATGGTATATTTTCCATTTATATGTATTATATAAAATTTATTAGATATATATAAAATTTGAATATTAGACATTTTAATCACAAATGTATCTTTTATAGCTTCTAGATTTCCACTCTTGGTTTAGAAACTGAATCCCACCCCTCCATTATTTATTCACCTCCTAGCTCTTCTTCTAAAATTGTTTGCTTCTTAAAAAATGTTTACTTTCTAATCCATCTAGAATTTGTTTTATGTAGTTTAAGATAGAATCCAAGTTTACATCCTTCCAGATGGATGGCCAGTTGTTTTAACACCATTTGTTAAATAATCCATTCACTCCTCACACTGAACTGAAATATATCATTTTTGTTATTTATTAAATTCTTATATAATGAGATCTATTTCTGTATTCTCATTCTTTTCTACTGTTCTCTCTGTATGAGTCATGTGTCCTTCTCAATTCTATTACTAATTAATTTATTTCCTTGTTTCTATTGTGAATGGAATACTCATTTCCTATTTTTAGGTCTTACTGCTAGGAAGGAAAAAATGTATTGATATGTTATATCCAGCAAACTTACTAATTTCTATAATTCTACTTCCTCTACTCCTTAAACTGAGAGCCCCTTGAGTTTTTCCTAGTCATTAGCAAAATAATTTTAACTTTTTTTGTTTTCCTTAAATGTGAATACCAAGCATTTAATTTTCTTTTTGTATAGCATTTGCTAAGAATTTCCAAAATAAAGTTGAATAATATTTTTAGGAGGCATCCCTTTTTAGTTCTTGGTTTTCATTAGCATGGTATTAAGTGTTGTCCTTTAGAATAATATCTGTTATTAACTTTTTGTATCTCCATTATATTTAAATGGTTACCTTCAATTCCTATTTTACTTTAAAAAAAATTTTTTAATGACTGCCGTACTTCATGTATTGATATAATCATATGGTTTTTCTCTTTTAATTTGTTCAGTGCTTTCTTAGATGTTAAGCCCTCAAACTCAATGTAGCTGAAAGAATGAGATGAGTTTTCCTAAGACGGTCATCTATAAGAGAGAAGCAAGTGTGTTGTGGTGGAGTTGGGGGAGAGTGAATCAGAAATTCTGTTGTGAAATTTGCAGAGTCCAAGAGATTACCAAGTGGATAAGGGAGTAATCAACTGGGTTCAAATGTTGATGATAGACTGAAGTGATTAGAAGCCTGAGAATAGTTCCTTGATGTAGCAGTATGGAGGTCAGTAGTTTTGACAAGAGTAGTTTTGGGGAGGATGGAGTTGAATTAAGATGGAGTCATTGGTCTATGGATGGCATTTAAAGTCATGAGACTTGGTGAGGTCACCAAGGGGGCGACTGAGGTAGAGAAGAATATAAAGAAAGGGGAAAGGACAGAGGAGACCTGGTCCTGATTATTTATCATCCATAAATCTGAATCATTATTCTACCTCTTTGTGCTTCCATTTGCTTATTTAAAAGCAAAACGGTTAGATTAGAGTAGTGTTTTTCATGGCCTGTTAGGAATAGAATCGACTAGAACATATTAGAGTGTGCACATTGTAAGGATAAATACGGCTTCCTGGAATTTAGGCTTCAGACACTTATGTTGTTAGGCATATGCGTGTACGTTCTGGGTCATAAAAAAGAAAGCATATCTTATTGGGGTTACAATCAAAGAAGTCTGAAACCCAGTGGTTAACATGCTCTTTATGGTCTTTTACAATTCCAGGAGTCTATTGTTTTGATGTTCTGACCACAGAATTATATCAGCTCTAACATCCATGTAAGAGGAGACAGACTTGAAATCAATCTCATTGATTGTCTGAGAGATCTTCTGAGACAAGTAGGTAAGAGTGGTGACACAGAAATTATATTCTTTACTAATAATTGGTTTGATTATCCCTGCCTGTGGGGTTTTTTGAAAGAAAAGAGAAAAGAGAGGGACAGAGAAAAGAACAGAAGGTTATATGACTTCCAGAACAACTGAAGACCAGTGGGGCCTCCTTAAGAAGATATAAACCATAAATAAGGGGTTTTGCTGTGTAAGATGTACAATAATAACACATAAAAGAAAAAAAAAAAAAAGATGAAAGGAGAACTCTCTCATCTTGATGCTACAAGTTTTATTGTATCCTATGTGGCCAAAGTAAAAACGGGGAATATTGGGAGAGGAGAAGGGAATTTGTTCTTTTCTTTATACCATAACATATTTTTCAGCTCTTCAACAATGTGCCCATGTAGAAAACTATAATTATTCTGCATATAAAAACAGAACTGGATTAAAAATGAAGTACTAACTCCTAAATAGTAAAATGGCGGCCTTGCAAATACCCACAGTATTCCACTGTGCGATGCTACATAGTTTATTTCACCAGTCACCTATTGCTGGATTCTTAAAAATTTAGTTAACAACAATTACATAATCATTTTCAAGTGTGTCTCAAAAGTAGGTCCTCAGAAGTGGGATTTCTATTTCAAAGGGTGAAAAGTAACATTGCAAATAACAGGGCATGGTAAAAGTATAACAATGGAAGCTTAAAAACAAATACAAATACCTAAAGACAAGAATATTACTAGATTTCAACTATCATGGGTCACATCTTTTTTAATTTTATTTTTTAATAAATAATTTGATTCAAAAATCAAAACCGTATGAAAAGATATGCACCTAGAAGTCAAGTTCCACACCACTGTCCCTGACGACACAGTTCCCCTTCCACTATTTCTTTATGCAAATAGAAATGAAAAATATATATACTCTTCCTTCTCACCCTTTCATAGGATAATATATACATGTTCTCTACCATTGTTCGCTTAGCAGTATGTCCTGGAGCTGTGCCTACAACAGGAAACAGAGGTCTTCCTTTTTCTTTCCATGGGTACATGATATTCATTGTGTAAAGGAACAACGGTTTATTCTGGTTTCAGAAGCTCTCTATATATTAGCGAGATTAGCCCTTTATAATAAGAGTTGCAAAATATTTTTTTCAGATAGTCATTTGTCGTTTAACTTTGATTATGATAAAATTTGTTATGCAGCCTTTTTATTTTTACGTAATTGAATTTACCAATATTTTCTTTCATGGCTTTTGGATTTTGAGTAATATTTAGAAAGGTCTTTCCCACTTCAAGAATCAAAGGAATTCACCTATATTTTCTTTAAGCACTTCTGGCTTTTTGTTTTGTTTCGCTTTTATGTTTCAATCTTTGATCTACTTGAAGTTCCTTCTGGTGTTTTACAAATGGCTATCTAGTTGTCTCAGCACTATTAAAAAAGTCCATCTTTACTCCTAGTGATTAGAAATGCTTTCTTTATTGGATACAAAATTCCTGTATTATTTGTCTATTTCTAGACTTTCTATTCTGTTGTGTCAGTCTTTCTGTTAAGCACTAATACCACATTGTTTTAATTGAGAATTGATGATCCTTTATAAAATATGAATAAGATCATCCACTCTTCCTGTTCTTATTTTTCAATTATAGGGCAATTGTAGGACAATTCCAGCTTTTCAAAGAACTGTGGAATTCTTAGAGCTAGAAAAGCCTTGGAAGTCATTTAGTTTTTGTTTCTGCCAGGGAAAATTCTGTAGGAACTAACGTGCTCTCTGAACTCCACCCCACAGCATCTCCTTACCAGCTATTAAAGGCCAATAATACCTTAAGGGTAGTACGCTTTTACGTCAAATCTATACTGAGCCATGGTCAATGCAAAAAAGTGAGAAGAAAGGGGAGTACGTTTTATAATTTGTAGGTGCTCTCTTTGAACTAATTTATCACTTCTTCCTCTAAACTCTCTGGAGGGTCACGATGCTTCCCTTTCCACATGGGAACTCCTAACTACAAAGGGAGTATGTAAGGAAGTAGGTGAAATATTCTCATTCCAGTGCCTAGGAAGACGATGTAGGTTTGGTAAACAGCCACTCTCTGCCACACTTCTGTATGTTTCTGTTTTTTAAAGGCTCATTCACTTATTTGTTGACTCTTCAGAGAGAGGGCAAAGTCCAAGTGTGCAAGCCTAGACAATGTGTAGGTTGAATTATGTCCCACCCACCCCCCCCTTCCCCCAAAAGTTATGTTTAAATCATAACCCCCCATTGCTTCAGAATGTAACCTTATTTGGAAATAGGGTGGTTGCAAATGTAATTCAGTTAAAATGAGGCCACGGTTGAATAGAAAGGGCCCCTCTGATTGGCAATTCCTCATAGACCAGCTCCGGCCAGTTCGCGGAACGCAGGGAGGCCTCGACTCCATCCTGCGGCCGCCCGGCCGCCCGTCCCACCTGCCACCCGCCCGCCCTGCTTTAGCTAGGGGGACACACGTGGCCCGAGTGGGGGTGGGACCTTGAACGCCCCCAGGACCCGCATCTGGAGAGAAGTGAGAGTGCCCCGTGGAGGGGGGGAGGTGCTGAAGTTATCTTGTGGCTCGTCTGGGGTGTGGTGGGCCTGGGTAAGGCCAAGAAGTGACACCTGGCGACACTCCCCGGGGAGAAGACCCTTCAGCGTCACCTACAGAACCGCAGGATGTCAGTCCTCTGCCTGAGCTCCCCTCCCTCACGTCCACATCCCTTTTTAATTTGTCTGGAGCAGGCCAGTCTTCAGTAAGTTATTTAAAAGCTCTCTAGGTACCGGAATTTGCTTCAAGGGTTGAGAACCACTGATCTGGGCGGAGCCCCTCACAGTAGTGAATGTTGTTTCTTCGTCGATCTCTAAAACTGAGTTAATATTTTTCTTGAGTAATGGTAGGCCCAGAGAAAGAATTGAATTACCCAGGATTCCACAAAGAATGTGATGGTGGCCCAAGAATTCCTCTTCAGCAGGTCAGAAGTATAAAAGTGCTTTGCAATCATTATATAAATTAACAAAAATCCTGTTTATTGTGTTGTATACCTAGTGCTTTGTGCCTGAGCACTTCTCACTACAAACTGGGATTACTGCCCCACTATTACACTTGAGGAAGCGGATGGAGGCACAGAGGGGTGGTGTCACTTGTCCACTTGTAAGTAAAATCAGAAATTGGACATAGATCTGGCTGGACCATAGAAAGGTGGAAATTTCTATTTTTAAACTTTACCTAATATCTTTAATGGATTACAGGATGTCCAGAGAACTAAAACAGGAACTCAGGAGTGGCATCAAGATTGAAAAAAGGAAAAAAACCAGTCCCATCCTCAGAGAACCTAGAGAAAAGAGACACAGGGAGACTGATGGTGGAGATACAAGATGTGAGAAAGAGAAGGAGCTCTGAAGACTGGAGGCCCTGCCCATGAATTGGAGTGATGAGCGGACACCCAGTTCCTGGAATATGACAGATTGGATCATTTTTACTTGTCCAGGGGCATCAGGATAAACTCAAGGAGATTAGCATAGTCTCTTGGCCACAAGCTAATTAATATGCTAATCAAGCACCTTCTTGAACAACGATCGCTGTCTTCCTTATTCCTGGTGAAGAAGGGACTTTTTTGGGGTGAAGAGCCTATGTGCAGAGCTTCCTGCATTTCCAATCCCAGCTGCCTGATAACGCCGTTCCCTCCCTGAGAGTCCCAGAGAACCGGTGCACAGACTCCACTTGAGGCTGTTGGTGTGAGTGGGCGTGAGAGGCAAGGCTGAGAGAGGAGGATATGAGGAGCCATTCTCACAGAATCCCAGGCACTGAGGCTGTTTGTGTGGATGAAGAAAGTGCAATTATTGATGGCGCTGAGAGCTCTAATAGACCTTGTCTTTGGGGAGAAACTGGTGCTGAATCTATGGAGGACCAGGGACTCAGAATGTCTCTGCATCTCTGTCCCTCCTTAATTTAGATTTTGAGGCTGTATGCAGCAAATTTCTTATGATAGATTGCAAAACTTGTTCTAAATTTATCTCATCCTATTGCTCGTTACAATGTGACATTGTAGCTCCTCTCATCAAGAGGTGGAGTTTATATCTCTGTCCATTGAATCTGGGCTTGGCCAAGTGATTTAACAAATGTGACCTGAGCAGATGCTTGAAAAGAGCCTGGCACATTGCAGCTTGTCCCCGTCTTGGTTCTCCGACAGCCCTGAAGCACCCATGTTATGAAAGAGACTGAGCTTGTCTGCTGGAGAATGAAGCACCCAGTCAACAGCCTACCAACTGCCAGACTTGCAGGTGAGGCCATCCTATATTACCCAATGCCAGCTGACTCTCCAGTTGATAGAGGCACAGGAGAAGAACCAGCAGAATTCAACCCTGACTACACGAACCACCAGCTGACCTACAGAATTGTAAGTGAATAAATGGTAGTAGTTTTAAGCAAATAAGTTTTGGGGTGGTTTGATACTCATCAAAAATTGACATGTGCTTAGTGAATGGCCATGAATTAGTCTTCTAGGGCAGTGACAGCTTTGCCTGTCCTTCAGGAGAAGCAACCATGCTTCTGCAGCAAATCCCAGATGCATCCAGCTCCTTGTTCTCTCCCCTCCCCCTCCTTTTTTTTGTTTTTCATTTTTATATCCCTCCCTTTCCTACGTTAGGAAACAGAAGTGGGGATTAATGAAGTGGTCTAGGCTCCAGTGATGTTTTCACCTGCAAACTTTAGCATTCTCCATTCCCATCTCCTCGGAAAGATTCTCCCATCTGATTCACCAGCCCATAGTTTTCCACATTATCAAAGCCCCTCCAGGTTCCCAGCTCCTGGAGGGGTTGGCTGATGACAGTGAGAGTTATGGAAACAGAAGAGGTGGGTAGGGGAAGTGGGGGAAAGGGAAAGAGGGAGATAAGAATATATCAATAGTATTTTAAATAAATGTTCATATACTGTGACTTAGAAACTTTCTTTCAAAAACCCACCCTGAGGAAAACAAGAGAAGTGAAAACCTACTTACATACAATGATGTTCATTTGAACATAAGTTATAATTGCCAGAAACAACCTAAGCGTATGTGCAATTAGATCACTACAGTCATTTAAAACCACATATTAGCATGTTTAATGCCATAGGGGAATGCTCACACTGAGAAAAACATGCAAGATCAAATATATGTATGGGGAAGGTGATTTACCACCACAGTAGGAGTGTTCATTCCTTAGAACTGAGAGTATAATTTATTGTATTTTACAGTATTCCATAATAAATATCTGTTAATTTAATCATTTAATATCTATATCTTTCTATACATATATTTATATATAGAAAGCGGACAAGAGTGGGGGAGGTAGCAGTAGTTGCTATCTCTGAAAAGTTGAGCTCAGATCTGGTTGTGGGTGAAGGTGGTAACTAAGATGTGACCCCAGAATGCAGGGTGCTGGCACAGGGAAGGTGGAAAAGGCAGTCACAGGTGCATTCCTGACCTGGTTCCCACTTTGAGCACTTGCTTTCATTTCCCTGGATGTCCTCTGAGGCACTGTGTAGATGGGGTCTCAGAATTGTTCGTCTGAAGCTCATCTGGTTGAAGCTTTATCCATCCACACCATTCCCTCTTCAGTTGAAGTTTTACTCCTGGGATGTTAATTCTCTAACACTTCCTGTCTGCCAAGCTGGTGATCCAAATGAGCTCACCCAGCTTCAGAAAAAGCTGGGAAAGACTACTCTGAACCTAGAACACATTATGCTCAAAGGCTCTTGGACCAGAATGACCTTGGCATTGTCTAGGACCGAAGAGAAGGCCACTGTATATGGAAAATGAGAAGTGGGAAGAACAGATTATTAATCCAGGATGGCAAGGTCTGTGGGGCCAGAATTTGCCTTCTAGGCCGTTATAAGGAGTTTAGACGTTACCTGAGAACAGACTCTTTCTGTGTCAGTTGGACTGTTTATGTTCCTCTGCCTCCCTCAGTTGCTATCCTGTCTGTCATTCCTGCTGTTCCCTGCCTGTCTGTGTCTCTGGTCCTCTGCCGCAGCACCACGTACACTACACATACCTGACCCTTCGTGCAATTACAGGGGGAGGGGGTGTCAAAAAAGTATGAGGAAGGGGCACCAGAGGGCCCTCTTCTTTTGTTTCCTGGCTAAATATGTACCAGATGCTGAGGGTTTTCCAGACTGGACACGTGAGACATTAGGCTGGGTGGTTGTGGGAGCCGCACTCCCTGTAGCTCTCTGATGAATCTTGCTCAGAATTCTAACAACGTAGAGCTAAGCTGCCCGAGTTCATGTACTGCCTCACCAAGGTGGAAGGTGGCTTTGGACTAAGTTCTGCCTAATGGGATGCAAGCAGAAGGTTGTAGGGTAGGTAGTAAAAGATAGCTCTTGGATACATGCCCTTTGCTCAACTTCTGTATCTCTTTCTCCATCTTACCTCTTGGAATGAAGGTGTGATGCCTGGAGCTTTAGAAGCTGTCTTGGATCCTAGGGATGGTGGGAGGGTTGCTGGAAGGCTTGGCGATTTTGTGAAGTTGCCATACCAGCCCTGGACTTTCTGGATTTCCTGCACTTCCCCATCTGGACTGCCTTTACATGAGGGAGACATGAACTTGTTTCAGCCACTATCCTTTTGGGTTTTCTATTCTATAGAACTTAATTGAGTCTTCAGTGGTCCAATGAGTTGCTATCCTTAAAAAAAAATGCAGTCATAAATCCATCTGCTCTTTATTTGTTTTGCTTTTTTTCCCTTATTTAATTGGAATTCTGTAACTTTCTGAATTTCACTTCTACGTATTAGTCTGTTTAGATTTTCTTTCCCCTTCTTCGGTCAGTTAGGTCTTTTAGTTTCTTTTTTAAAAAGTCACTTAGTCAAGATTTTCAGTTTTATATGCACATAGTTCTTCAAATTGTTCTCAAAATTATCTCCAGTATATGCTTTTTCATGTTTCCATTTTTTCCGTATTCTCCTTTTTAAAAAATCTTTATTAGAGCAGCCAATGGTTTATCTAATACAGTAGAACTTTTAATCCATAAGGACAAGTAGGACTTATTTTTCTTTCTATAACTTGCCTGCACCACAATCAACTTGTAATTTTATCTTTATTATCCTATGGTTTCCAAAGATTTATTTTGTTAATTAAAAAATTTTTTTTTCTTTAGTTGAATGGTTATCATTATTTTTTCTTGGTCAGCAATTTAAGTGTTTAGGGACATAGAATTTTCTCTGAGCAAAGCATGCTAGGCCCTGCCACCGTTTTAAGGAGGCCACCCCTCACTGGACAGGACTATACTTGGATAAGACAGGACTGCAGGGCACCTAGAGGTAGAGATGAACTTCGCAATATCCAGATGGTGCCTTCATTTATCCTGCACGAAGGCGGGGTCTCTCAGTTATCCAGTGGGTCTGAGGCTCCAGAGTGGGTACGTGTGCTTGGACTATGGGGACAGAGAACAAATAACATTGGGGTTGCTTGTATAGGGGAGGAAACAATCATTTTCCTCTACCCATCTTAGGTTCTCCAACTAGGAACCTGTAAATTAGACTAACAAGAGAAAAACAGTAAGTTTATTAACATGTTGTGAACAACATATGTATGTGTATATTAACATGTGAACAACATATATATATATATACACACACACACACATATACATGAATACACACACACACACACACACACACATTGGCCTCTTCCCTTGGTTCCTAGTACAGAGCTCCTAAATCCCTTGGAACTTCCTAGGTGATAGGAATGTCTCTTGCTCTAATGAGGCAACTCTTGGTGGGCTCCTGGATAGATCAGGATGGGGGCTGATCACCAGAAGAACCAGGCCATGATTAGTTGCTTGGAACTTTCAGCCTCACTCCCTAGCCTTCGGGAACGGAGGAGGGGCTGGAAATTAAATTGATGGTTGATCATGCCCACATGATGAAGCCGCCATAAAAATCCTCAAAGTACAGGGTTTGGAGAGCTTCAGAGTTGGCGAACACATCCACGTGCTGGGAGGGTGATGTACTCCAACTCCATGGGGACAGAAGCTCCTGTGCTAGGGACCTTTCTGGACCTCATCCTATGTATCTTTTCATTTGGTTGTTTATTTGTATCCTTTATCATATCTTTTATTATATAAGAGACCAGTAAACAAAGTGTTTCTCAGAGTTCTGTGAGCTATTCTAACAAATGATCAAACCCAAAGAGGGGATCATGGGAACCTCCAATGTATAGCCAGTCAGTCAGAAGCACAGGTGATAACCTGGACTTGCAACTGGCTTCTGAGATGGGGGTAGGAGGGTGGTTATTGCTCAAGCAGATCTCACCAGGTCTGGTAGCCATCCAAACTTACTACATCAGATTATTGATGGCTCAGATTATTAATGGCTTACTATGGCTCAGATTATTAATCATGTCAGTGGTTAGATGAGTCATTGCATTTTTTATTTTCCTGCTCTTTTCTGCAGTTGACAGAGACAATTGAAGCTTTTCCTCATCCCCCATCTATGAGTTTAAATGGCACCAAACAAACTGGGAGAAGTCAGACCTCCTGGTCTCTGAGTCACCCTCCTGGTCACTCAAGAAACTCTGAACCCATTGAAGAGGGATGGAGAGGACAAAGCATAATCATCACTATTATCTTGCTTTTCCCCAGCTCAGGCTGACCACTTGGGGTATTTTTACAGTCAATACAGTCATTTATTCAAGGCAGATTTATTAAGTATACACTAAAAACCCAGCACTGTTTTAGGTACAAGGAAATAGCAGCGAAGAAAAGAGACCACATTTCTGTCCTCATGGGATTCAGATTATACTCTCTATGCTAGTTAAATCAAGGAGGAGACTTTGCTCCTTCCCTTACTCATCTGGGGGAGGCAGGAACAAAGGAGAATATTGATAGACCTGGAAATAGGGCCGGAGAGTGTCAAAGAAGGAGGCCTTTGGGAAGGTGAAGATGTGGGAACCAGTGGTCATGTTGTAAAAGGATACAACTCCAGCCTCAAAGTCCAGAAAAATCCCCACAACCAGGGGCTGCTCCCTCAGCTGAAGGGAAGTTAGGGGAGAGGTAAGCGCTACATAGCCTTTCTTTTTGCACAATCTGATGGCCCAGAATCCAGACTGAGGCGTCTGCACCATGACAGTGTCCCTCTGCACATTTTCCATACAGACTCCTAAATCCCACCCAGTCCCTTCTCCCACATCCACTTCAAAGTAATGTTTTCCTGAGGTGAAGCCTTCACAGCCCAGGATACAGGGTAAGGCACTAAATCTCCTAGAAGAAATATTAAGGTTCTCCTGGGGGCATCCACGAGTCACTTGTCTCCGATCCTCAGACAGAATTAGTTCGTAATAAGCTGTATCTGGATCCAGAGTCACGCTGACTGGGGGGAGAAAAAAGGACATGATTTTTGTAGCTGAAAGCACAGTTTATTTTAAATAAAGCCAGCCTGCATTCAAATCCAAGCATTGTTTCTTTTTTTATTTTTATTTTTATTGGAGTATAGTTGCTTTACAATGTTGTGTTAGTTTCAGGTGTACAGCAAAGTGAATCTGTTATACATATACATATAACCACTCTTTTTAAGATTCTTTTCCCATATAGGCCATTACAGAGTATTGAGTAGAGTTCCCTGTGCTATACAGTAGGTCCTTATTAGTTACCTATTTTTTATATAGTAGTGAAAATATGTCAATCCCAATCTCCCAATTTATCCCTCCCCCCACTTGTCCCGCTGGTAACCGTAAGTTTGTTTTCTATGCCTGTGACTCTATTTCTATTATGTAAATAGGTTCATTTGTACCATTTTTTTAGATTCCACATATAAGGGATATCATATGATATTTGTCTTTCTCTGTCTGACTTACTTCACTCAGTATGACAATCTCTAGGTCTATCCACGTTGCCACAAATGGCATCATTTCGTTCTTTTTTATGGCTGAGTAATATTCCACTGTATATATGTACCACATTGTTTCTTGCTAGCTGTTGTGAGCTTAGGCAAATCATTCTCTGAGCCTCAGTTCTGTTAAATATAAAGTGGAAATCATTGTATCTGTCACCAAGCATGGTGGGGAGGATTGAAGGAGCTAATGTATGCTTAGTGCTTAGTAAAATTCCTGGTATATAGTAAGTGCCCTGTAAATGGTAGTAATAATAATGATATCATCATCATCATCTTCAACATCATCACCATCTTAGTCACTCAGAGAAGCCAAGGAGCAGAACTAACCAGAGTTAACGTGGTTACGGTCCTCTCCAAAGCCCTTCCTCTCCCTTGTAGGACTTCTAGGAATCATGGAATATTGGAGCAGAAATGAGCCCTTCATCATCTCTACTAAATTACCATTAACACTGAGGATCAGAGAAGGAAAACGACACAACTAATGTCATAGCTTGTTATTGGAAAACCCAAAATTTTACCCAGGCTTCAGGACACACACCTAGTCCCCTGACTTTTAAGTGTAAGCTCTTCTTTCTTGCTTCAGGTAATGCTCTATAGGGATTAGTATAAAGTAACACACCAGAGACCAATATACATGAAAAATATCTGACTAGAGTCAAGTAAGACATAAAAAAGTATAATAAAGTGTGATATTGGCCAGCAATGCAATTTTAAAAATGAAAGGTGGTAATGGGGTGGTCCAGCAAGAGAGTTAGCAAACCACTGTGTTACTGGGTTAAACACTGATCATTTGGGCTGTGGCAATACAGGAAATCAAGTATTAGGAAACACTTCCACTGCTGGATGTTCTCCACTTGCCCCTACAGATCACTCCCCACCTTTCTCCAGCCTGCTCGGTGTCCAGGAAGGCTAACCCCTATGGACACATCAACCAGGCTCCCTTCCCTCTGACTGCTATTTGGTTAAGCCAGTGAGAAGCACTAGAGGAGACCACAGGGCAAAAAGAAATAGAGTTAGAAGTATTTAGTACCCCAAGTCCCTCCCCACTAGCTATGATTTGGAGGGTCTGCATTCCTCTGCCTCTGGTTATAGCTCCCTCCATCTGTTACTGAAGCCTTGGGGAGGTGATGACTCCCTACCTATTCCTAGCCCTGGTTTGCTTCACTGTTCCTTGATGATCACCCAAATCCTCGTCTTTGTAAATAACCCCTTTATTAAACTCTCTTCAGTCAGTCCTTATCATGAGCCTGACTCACAAAAGTTTTGGGCTTCATTAATATTCCCTGAATGATCCAGGAAAACCAAGCTGAGAAATTAAAATGTTTACAGGTTGGTAATACCACTAGAAAGATGGTTGATGCCTGAGCTCTTTGGAAACAAAAGTCATAGACCTTGAAGACAAATGTGTCTACTCTAAGTTTGAATCTCTATACATCAAAAGATAGGATGAAAATGTAAAATGCCATACACATAACAGAAGATATTGGCTATAAAAAGCTCCCATAAATCAATAAGGAAAAGAACCCAAAAGAAAAATTCTTAAAACACAGAAGAAGCCTGAAGGGCTAATGGACTTACTGAAAGAAGCTCAACCTCACTAGTGACACTGGAGAAACTCAAATTAAGTCCACAATTAGGTACCGTTTCAAATCCATCAGATGGCCAAAAATTATAAGCAGAGAGTCAGGGAGATGAGAAACAGTGGGATCTCTTATGTTGCTGGTAGGGTATAAAGTGATACAATTTCAAGATCTGTAGTATCTAGTAAAATTAGATGTGCATCCCTACACAGCAGCACTTTTAATTCAAGGTATATCCCCAGAGGAAACCATTCACAGGACACAAGAAAGCATGGACAAGAAAGTTCACAGTAGTATTGTGTGTAATAGCAACAAACAAACAAAAACCAACTACACATACCTTCAGTGTCCACTCCACAAGACAATGAATTAAAAAATACATCATTTTCATTTTTTGCCACATTGCAGAGTGATTAAGAGAGTAAGTTCTAGAGAGATACTACCTGAGTTACCACCTGCTGGTTGTGGGAATTTACAACAGTCACGTAACCTCTCTGTGTTTTGGTTTCCTTATCTATAAAGTAAAAAATGCTTCCTACAGAGAGTCTTGTGGTGTAAAACAAGATAACACACGTGAAGCTCTTCTCATCTGTCACAGAAAGAGTGTTCAGTATATGTGAATCGTTTTTCTTGGTGCTGGTGAGAGAGTGCATGTTGCTACGTTGGAACAAGTAATCTGGTAACATGTGTTAAGATTAACAACAATCCCAGCTTTAGGTATACACCCTACAGGAATGAAAGCACCAGGATATAAGATTGTATGGACTAGAAAGTTATTGGTGCAAATGTTATAATACCCAAGTGCTGAAAGCAGCCTGAAGCTCCATCAGTAGGAATATGGTTACATATAGTTATGATGTACTATGGAATACTAGACAGCTTTAAAAAGCAATGGGTGAATAGGAAGAGACGATGTATGTACTAAATGTTTGTAAAAACATAGAGAAAGACCTAGGTCTTGTTACCTGCAGAAGGGTAAGAGAAACCTTGAACTTTTTTTTTCATATCTCTCTATACTGTTTGACTGATTACAATTTATTTATATTACTTTTTTAATAAGAAAAGCTTTAATAATGAGGGTTTCAAAAAGAAGAATTATCTAGTTAAAAGATGAGCTCATTTTAGAAACAGATTGACTTGAACCACGTTGTAATGCCTTCTGTGAAAGATAAGAGTAGAAAAATCAACTCAGTTAAATCTGGACATAATCAATATAAAGTCCTTCCTTGCATCTGTATAGGATCAAATACAGAGTTGCTATTTTTTTGGTAGTTGTTATTGTTGTTTGTTCTTGTTAACTTGAGGGGAAACTGAATACAGGTTCATAATCCTTATCTGAAACCCCTGGGGCCAAATGAGTTTTGAAATTCAGAATATTTTTGATGTTATAAAGGCAAACAATACAGATGCTCTAAATTATGTGCCCACCCCTGGAAGGGTCTAAGGCATTGTCTTGTAATCTAATGCATCAATATTTCTGCAGTAAAACATAAATTCAAACTAAGCGGGATAAATAAAGACTTTAAATAATCTCATATCAGTGCAGTTCAGGTTTGGCCACCGTGTCACTCAGACACAAGGGTAGCCTTCCGTGATCCTGCCTCTTGGTGTTCATACCCTTATGCAGTTCCTTTCCTTTGAGTGTGGGCAGGACCTGTGAATTGCTTCTGACCAATAGAATATGACAAAAATGATAGGATGTGACTCCTGTGACTATATTTCATTTTATAAGCCTCCATCTTTCTGGCAGACTTGCTCTAGGGACTCTCTCCTGAGCTTACTTTGAAGAAATAATTGGCCATGTTGGGAGGCCCATGTGCAAGCAGCTGATGGCTCGCTTCTAGAAGCTGAGGGCAACCTCTGGCCAACAGCCAGCAAGAAGCCAGGGCCTTAAGTCCCATAACCATAAAGAAATAAATTCTGCCAACAACCTGAGTGAGCTTGGGAGAGGATTCTTCCCCAGTCTAACTTCCAGGTAAGAACACATCCAGGCTAACACCTTATTTTATCATTTATTTATTTATTTATTTATGGCTGTGTTGGGTCTTCGTTTCTGTGCGAGGGCTTTCTCTAGTTGTGGCAAGTGGGGGCCACTCTTCACCGCGGTGCGCAGGCCTCTCACTATCGCAGCCTCTCTTGTTGTGGAGCACAGGCTCCAGACGCGCAGGCTCGGTAATTGTGGCTCACGGGCCTAGCTGCTCTGCGGCATGTGGGATCTTCCCAGACCAGGGCTCGAACCCGTGTCCCCTGCATTAGCAGGCAGATTCTCAACCACTGCGCCACCAGGGAAGACCCCAGGCTAACACCTTAATTGCAGCCTTGTAAGACCCTAAGCAAAGGACCCAACTAAGCTGTGCCCAGCTTTATCTCACAAAACCTGTGAGATAGTATATGTGTGTTCCTTTAAACCACTAAATTTGTCTGCAGCAATAGATAATTAATACAGCCACCAAATCATTTTACGTTAGGTCCAATTTTGCAGCCAAACAAGTTATGAAAAAACTGTCAGTTTTCAGAACTTTTGGAATCTTGTAGTTGTGGATAAGGGATGGTGGAAATATAGCAAGCACTGATGAAGAGAATCAAAGGAGCAGGAAGCTCAGGCTTTGGAATTGGTAAAACTTGGTTTTTGTCGTGGTTCTAACATTTACCATCTGTGTTATCTGGGCCAAGGCCCTAAAACATTTGGACCACAGTCATAATACTCACCTACCTTTCTTGCATTGCTCTGAGAATTGACCAAAATATTAACAATAAACACTATGTCCCAGACACTGCTAAGCACTTTACACATGTTGACATATTTAATTTTCCCGACAACCCAATGAAGTGGGAGTTGTTAATATTTTCACTTTTCAGATGGGGAAACTGAGGAGGTTATTTGCCTGGAATGACATAGCTGATAAGTGAGAGAGCAGGAATTTGAAGGGTCTGCACAGATAACCAGTACGCCATGTCCCTGTCTAAGCACTGGAGCAAACTAACAAGGGAGAGGGTGACAGCTCAACTGAAAATATCTGAATGACCCCTCTGGCTGTGAGCCTGCCCAGGGATAGGTGGTGAACTTGGTTACCACTTAAGGTCCCTTCTGTCCGTAGCATTTAGGGCTTCTTCACCTACCTTGGTAGCTCCTTAACACTTTCTTCACATCAAAGTAAAGCTCAGAAACATTGCACACAGTATGAAGGTCCAAAGAGAGGGCCTGTGGTTGTTCTAGCTTCACAGCCCAACTCCTAGAATAAGCAGAGACCAAGAATTCTTCAGTGGTAAATTCCATTCAGCTCTATATACCCACACCCCTTCCCTCCTGCATTTGTACAGGACTCACCTGCTCAAAGTATCTTTCACATCCTATGGAGAAAGACAAAATGTAAGTGTGGGAACATCAGCATTTCATGGGACTTGGCATGTGGGGCTGTTCTCTATAAACACTCCTTACAAAGAATTAAAGAGAGTAACCCTGGCCTTAGATATTGATGGATACCCATATAGAATGATTTCCATCCCGGCCCCCTGGGATATTCAGCATATCAGAATGTTTATCTGTTATCTTCCTTGCTGTGGTCTGTGGAGAGCTGCAGTGTCTGCAATCACATCTACCTGCGGGCTGCTTAGGATAGAGGGCCAAGAGCTTTGCCCATGCTCCCTCTGGAAAGACTTGCTTTCAGTGACCTAATTTCCTTCAGAGTGAGCCCACAGTAGAGACCATTCATTGCAAAGGTCCGTAGTGGTGAATCCATGCATAGCCCCTGTGACTGGGCCATTAAGATGGTAGCAGCAGGTATCACATGCGGTGGGGCAGTCATGCTACGTTCTCAGGCTACAGTGTGACCTCCATTTCTATGAGTGGGGAATAGAAAAAACAGCTCCAGTCGTAGTTTGTCTTAATGGGCTGGATCCATTATGCAGCTGAAGGAAGGCCCCAAAAGAGCTCTGGAGGGCTCTACAAGCAAATCAGGGAGAAGGTTATCACTCATAACCTTCTTTTGGCTGCCCCACTTTGTCACCCACCAGTCATCTGGAGGAGTATTTCAGGAGACAGTTTGACAGTCAGAGTTTTGTGAACATGGGACAGAGGCAAATGGTAGCAAAAGTTATCCCATGGTTCCATTTGGCCAAGGAGCCCACCATATCCATATTTTTTCTGATTCACCTAAAGCCGCTCTATAGACTAGTGAAGGCCATCTTGCAAATATTGATGTGTATCCAAAAGAAACATTACTTTAAATTCCCTACACTAATGTGCCATTTTTGAGTGAAACAGACAGGCCTCGCCCAGCTTCCCATGCTTCCTCACCATTCTCCTCCTAAAAGCTCAGGAACAGATACCTTCCTTCCCTTCTCCAAGTGCATGGCCTTACCTGCAGCAAATTTTGGGCTGAGCCCTGACATTTATGCTCTAGTTCCTGGATGTAGCTCTCGAGTTCATGGCTCTTCTGTTCAAGCTTGGCCTCATTGTCCCTCAGTCTCCTCAGAGTCTGCTCTTTTTCTTTCTCCAGTTTCCATAGGTAAGACTTCTCTTCCTCATGAAGGAAGCTCTGGAGATTCTTAAAGTCAGACTGGATTTTTTGTTTCTGAACTTCTGTCTTCTCCTAGAGTCAAGAAAGTTGGAAACAAACCAAATGTCCATTGATGGATGAACTGATAAACAAAATGCAGTATATAGATATAGTGGAATACTATTCAGCCTTAAAAATGAATGAAATTCTGATACATGCTAAAACATGGATGAATCTTGAAGGCATTATGCTAAGTGAAATAAGCCAGAAAAAAAAAGAACAAATATTTTATGATTCCACTTATATGAGGTATCTAGAATAGTCAAATTCATAGAGACAGAAAGTAGAATAGTGGTCACCAGGAGTTACGAGGAAGAACTGTGCACATAAAAATAGTTAAACAGTAAATTTCATTATGCATATTTTAACACATACATACACAAAAGAAAGTTTGCTCAGCTACCATAACATTATTTTCCCATGAATCATTCAAGCTGGAAGAACGTCGCAAATTGCCCACTGCAGAGTCATGCCCGAAAGGCAGGTACTCAGATGTGGGAGAGGTTATCACCTTATTAATTTCCTTCTTCAGCCAAGGTGCAGGAGTGCTAGATAATTTAATCATGCGACTAGGGCCAAGGTTAAAAACTTTATCAGTTACAAAGATAAAAATGAGTTTTTATTCAGGATATAAGAAAGTAGCTCTGAGTCTGAGGGAATTTCTTGAAGCAAAAGCTTGTAATGAACATCACCAAGACTGGACTTTAAGACAACCAGGCTATTAGGAGAGTCCATGATTCTCAGCAGCGGGAGGTCTGGGTATCAGGCATTTGTCATAGTTAACTATGAAATAGTCGTCCACCAACTCGGGTCCACCTACTCATCCTTATGTATAAGAAACCAAATGGTACAGCTTGTCAGACTCAGCTTTCATTTGGGGAGATAAGAATTGCAATTTCCATGAGTGCTTTTTCAATTCATGCAGTGTTTTGATGACTGTGATGTTGTGGTAGAGGGTCATTGACAGGGTTTCCATATGTATTAGTTATAATCAAGATCCTCCCCATTGCCCAAGATCCCAGAAATGAGGGAAGCAAGAGTGTCCTCTGAGAGTTCGTTTAACAACTGTACACAAAGGATTGGGCAGAGGTTGGAAGGTTGGAAGAGACCTCTGAAAGAGGCAAAATGGCTCACTGGCCTGTGGGATTTGACTGTAAGCTGATTAATTACATAAATAGTTCCATAAAGGAATGCATCTCTGATCATGGGGAAGCTGGTCAGCCACGGAAACAGTCTTTCAGACCCTAGAGGCTACAGTGCCAAGTGTATAGGTTCTTGGAGCACTCTGGTCCTCCTTATAAATCAGACAGATTTCCTTCTTCAGTCTAATGAGCTTGAGTAATACGAACCTCAACCTGGAGTGATTCTGTTTTCTTAGTGCTCACAAAGGGTGGCTTCTGAACCTGTAAGGCTGAAAGCCATACCCTGCACTGTGGTACATGTGCCAAAGCAATAAGGTTAATAAGGCCTTCAAATCCAGAAGGTACTTTGAGATATTAAGAACTGAAACCCAGTCAAGAATGGCTCTAGGTAAATGGGCACACCAGTTCTGCTTCTCCTAACTGAGGTTTCGGAATCCTAGCCGGTTACTACTGAAAGGTTGAAGGGGTTGGAGATAAATGCTCATAGATATTAGACAATGAGGGACATAAAAACAAATGTGTTTTCTTCTTTGGGTTTTATCTGTTTGGTCTCGTTTAGTGAAAATAAGCCATCACTATGCTTTGCTCAATCGTCCCCTGTACCTAAGCTCTAGGATGGAAACTAGCTTGAGATGAGTAAACCCAAACTCTTACATTCCATTCGGTTATTTGCTTTGCCGTGAACACCTTCAAGTTCATACATTCCTCTTCCAGTTGCCTCAATTTTGTCACAGCTTCCTGGAGCTTTTCCTGAAGGAAAAATTGGGTGAATAAAGTCTTTTCAATTCAACAATTCTTCATTAGGCACCTAAGGAGCATCCCAGCCCTCCAAGACTATTAGAATAGCATGACTATTGAATATGTATTGAGTCCTTACACTTTGCCAGGAAGCATGCTGAAGGCTGTATAGGCAGTAACATATTTGATTCCCTTGGCAACACTGAGCAGTTAGTAGGATTTTTAACATCATTTCTGTGCCGCAGAAACTGAAGCTTAGAAAGGGGATAAATAACTTGCTCAAGATGCTGTAACTGGTGGGTGGTTGGGCTGTGATTCCAGCTCATCTGCTGACCCTGAGCCTGAGCTATATGCACCACTAACAGTCTTGTCAGGGAAATTCTACACATAAAACAAGATAATAATCACCTAAAAAGATTTTATGAAGTAATGTGCTGACCCAAACAGAACCAATACCAGAGTGTTTGGCACACATGGAACTTTGTATGTATTATGGTGAGTCAGGAAGGAAAGACAGACCAAGATGCCAGCTGAAGTTATTAGAAACAGTTAATGGAGGAGGGGAGCTCTGAGACCTTTTGAAGAATGGTATCATGAAGCCCTTTAAAAATGATTTAGTATCCATATCAAGCTTTTAGGTTATTTTTCAAAATAGTTTCTCACATTTTCATGGAAAGCAAGTTTAAGCTAAACCAAATTGCTACTTGTGATCAACACTAAAAGAACTGGCTCTTGGGACTTCCCTGGTGGTCCAGTGGTTAAGAATCTGCCTTCTAATGCAGGGGACACAGGTTTGATTCCTGGTTGGGAAACTAAGATCCCACATGCCGCGGGGCAACTAAGCAACTAAGCCTGTGCACTCTAGAGCCTGCACGCCGAAACTAAGACCCGACGCAGCCAAATTAATTAATTAATTAATTAGAAAAAAGAGAAATTTTATCTTGATTTAAAAAGAAAAAGAATCGGCTCTTGTCCTAAAGCCAATAAGTATACTCAATTCTCACGTGCTCTCGAGAAAGGGTTCTATAGAACTTGTTAGCAAAAGACTGTATTGCCCTCACTATGTGCCAAGTGCTATTCTAAGCTTTACATGTATTAATGTCCCGAAAGCTTATAACAACCTCCTGAGCATGTATGTTGGAGAGGAAGGGAACTACTGTTATCCCCATTGATAGTTGGGGAAACCAAGGCATGAAGACATTAAATAACTTTGCTCAAAGTCACCCATCTAATAAGTAGCAGAACTAAGATTTCAAACTAAGCAGTCTGACTCTCAAGGCTTAGAACCATCACCCCGTGCTGCTCCTTTTACTACTTGGTGGGAAAATAATTCCAATGGGAATATCCCCATTACAGTAATTAGCTGCTCCATGGAGTTTAAGGAAGAGCTGCCATGTGCCAAGTGGTGGTCAGTATTGACGTGTCCTGATGAAGGACCCAGAACCTTAATAGAAGACCACCTCCACGTCATAGGGGAGGGAACAAGGAGCTCACAATGGGGGCAACAATTTTCTCAAATCTAGCCAGGGCAGAGAAGGAATAAGGCAGCAGGACCATGTCCCCTCCTTCGTTCCACAATAGCAAAGGTCAGCCTTCCTTTATATGCTCTTAAGTGATAAACAGGAGTTGCCCAAAACCTCTCCCTCCATTTCATACTCCATGACCAATCACTTCCAAACCCTTCCACTCATTCCCCTTCCTGAATCTTGCTTGGAACTGCTCCCTTTCCCCCTTCTTATAGGAGTAATCTGAATTTTACTCTTTGGTATTCCTTTCATTGTATCTGTACCAGAATGTTCTTTTCAATGTCAACCTGATCCTTCACTGTGCAAATGAAAATCCCCCCGTGGCCAGGACTACTCTGGGCTAGGGCTTAGATTCCGAGCGGATACCAAGTTCTGGGCCCTGACTTCCTTTCCCATGACATCACCTGCCTTCCCCGCACACACCCTCTGGCCTGGTCACAGCGAGTCAGGTACGCTCTCATGGCTGTGCCTTTGCACATGTGGGCCCCTCGGTCTGGAATGCCCTCTCTCTTCTCCATACTTCTATATCTGGTTAATTTTTATGTGTTCTTCAAGAGTCACTTTTGGGAAGATTCCTCAGTTACCGCTCCACACCCCTTGGTGCTCCTCTCCACCATCCAAATCAGGGGACTCCAGGCAGCCTTTTTGCTGGTTTGTCTGCGCTACTAGACTGTAGGATACCTAAAAGGGGGTGTGTCTTCATCCCCTGTGTTTTCAGACTCTATCCCATGGACTTGCACATTGTGGTTTCTCAAATTACACACACAGTATGAGGCAATAAAACATGCAGGTGTGCATTGGAGCACATGGCATTCTAGAACAGGGAGGAGTTCATCAGAGCAAGAGTGGATAGGGACAAGAGTGACCGTCAGGCCTTGATTCAGTGAGGACCCATCATAAACTACTTTTCAGAAGAATGACATGATGAAAGCTGTATTTCAGGATCCTAATCTTGGGCTTCAGGCTAAATAATCTCAGGTCTTAGGGGGCAACATGAGGCCGGGTATTCGCCAAGGACCTCTGGCCCACCACTCACCTTGTAACCTTGGCATGCATCTTCCACCAGAGCTGTGGTGTGCCCTTTGTGCTGCAGTCCTCGATCACAGCGCCAGCAGATGAGCTGGCCCTCGTCTTCACAGAACAGATGGAGCTTCTCTCCATGTTCCTCACATGACATTTCCTGGTGCATCTCCTTGATGGCTTCAATGAGGTTTCCCAGCTGCTTGTTGGGTCGGAGGCTCGCCATTTTAAATGGCACCCGACACTGGGGACAGGAGAACAACTCCAGCCATGGTTGCATCTCACAGAAGCTCATGATGCACCAGTGGCAGTAGCTGTGGCCACAGCTGATGCTCACTGGCTCGGTCATCAGTTGCAGACAGATGGAACAGGTGGCTTCCTCCCTCATCTTCTTGGTGATTGGGGTTGAGGCCATGGCTTTTCCTGAAAATCTCTAATATTGGATCCAGAGGCAGAGATGAAGCAGCCAGAACTTTCCCACAGTGATGGAACTTCACCTTGTCTGAGGCTCTTTCCGATGCACTGGCTGCCACTGGCCTCCACAGGTCACGTGTTCTTCTCTCTAGCGAGAAGAAATAGATTGGAATATAGAAGATGCATCAAATGTAGCTCTGCTGTGGAATATGGTAGTGACTGTTACATGTGGCCACTTTGAATTAATAACAATTAAATAGAATTTAAAATTCCGTTTCTCACACCCACTAGCCACATTTCAGTGCTTAATAGGTGCCGGTGATTGGTGGCTACACGAAAGCCCAGATAGAGGACATTCCTTTACTGTGAAAAGTTTTCTTGGACCAAGCACTGAGAGAGATAGAGAAATGAGGCAGACTTCTTCAGCAAAGTTGCAGTAAGAGAGAGAACTCAGTGAGGGATTGTCAAACTCTTTACTGCTCTAATGAATATTAAGAATAATTAGTACCAGAGTTATTTCTTTGTAACTGCTAGTAACACTTACATCCAGGTAACCCAGGTAACTGGGTGGTCTACGAAGGATTTCATTGAGACAATCACATTTGATTCTAATTTTTTGTTGTTGCTTGTTTGTTTGTTTTGGCCGTGCCTCTCAGCTAGTGGGATCTTAGTTCCCCGACCAGGGATTGAACCCGAGCCCTTGGAAGGGAAAGCGAGGAGTCCTAACCACTGGACCGCCAGGAATTCCCTAAATTTGACTCTAATTAAACCCTCACTCCCACCCCACAAAGAACAAAAGACACCAGGTTAATAAAGTCCCCAGTGGAGACCCAACCAGTATGATAATGAAAGTAAAAAAGACAACCAGAAAAACCAACAAGTTTTTTTTTGCCCTCTCTGACCTGAGGAAAAGAGAATTGGAAAGAGAACTGGGAAGAGAAGAGGTTGGTCCTGGGGTGCAGAGCTCCTGGAGAGCTAGGGAGGTGACTATCTTTTCAGGCCAGGACTTTTCTCTCAGGAAAAGTTCAGGGTGACTGGAACACAGGGGGTTGGCAGAACCCAGGATGTGGGGAGGTGGGAAGCAGATGGGGAAGATGGGGCCTCTGTAGGATCCTGGGTGCTGGACACCTAGTATCCACCAGCGAGGACCTGACAACCAATAGACAAAGGAGGAGTGACTAGGAACAAAGGACTCGGTCCCTTCAGCCACTGCTCCGGCTGCTTCGTGAACCTAGCCCTGCTCCCTGCTTCCCCATTCCTGGGAGTTTGTCAGGGAGGGCAGCAGAGGCTGGAGGAAGAGAGTGGCCTTTCCTTTGAACTGACAGTGGCAGAATTAAAAGCAGGGATTCAACTAAAGTTACTGGATAGGCTATGTCCCTCTAATAACCAGGACCAGTCTCTTGGATCCGTAGAGAATTTCTTCCGGAGACTTCTATTCTTTGGCAGGTTATTTCCCCCAAGAGATACACTAGGCTCCACTTTGCCAGGGGTGCTTTGCTCCCGGGGAGAAGGACCTCCCCTCCTCTGAGGCCCCACGGTTCCTGTCCTGGGCCTTCACTCACCTCACATCCTGGATCTTCGGAGATCTGACATGGAGTCTGGCGAAAGAGAAAGCAGACAGGGTGTGAGAGCTATGAAGCAAAGTCCTAACCATTTTCAGAGTTCCAGCAGCTGTTATCAGGAAACAAACTCCCTTCCCCGTGCCGCCCACCACACACACACACACACACACACACACACACACACACACACACACGTACACACGTCTCCTTTCCCTCCACCGAAAAAACCTGGGCCTGGACCCTTCTCACTCCCTTCACCATGCAGCGAGCACATATGCACTGCTAGCTCCCTCCGTCGCTGGTCGCTGCCGGTTCCTGAGATCTGGGTGAGGAAGTTAACTCAGACTGGTCTAAACTCAGAAGTGAAACTGCTGTGGGAGGTGCCGCGCTGTAGATCCGGGGAGGAAGCTCGTGAAATTGCCCGTAGCTTTTACACTCAGCTTGTCCTGAAAGGGAGGGGAGACTGTAGGAAAAATATTTTTCTTTTACAATAATAAAACGAAGGGACAAGTTAATAATTCAGTAAACTCTTTTGTGACCCCAGCACAGAGGATCTAAAAGCAGGAAGTCTGCAGAGTTCACAGACTCTGACGTGAGATCTTTCTACTTTTGCCACCAACCCCCTTAGGATTTATAAGCCTTTCTGGCTGATGTTATGCTTTACTATTTTTAGTCGCTGATTGTTTTATAACTGCTCTGAAGGGTATGGTGAAAAAAGGGGCGGTACAATAATAGGGCTCATCGGTATCAGAGAATTTGCTCAAGCCATTCCCCCATTCTTTTCTGTCCTGATGCTGTGTCTCATTTTCCTCCTCGGTATCCCTCCGCGAGATTCAAATACTTATCAAATACTTATCGGAGTCAGGCACCAAGGCCAGCAAACGGGAGCCACTAATGGCCCAGAGTTAGAGTTATTATTTAATGGGCAAAAAATAAATAAGACCCTGCCACATTTATAGCCTTAGGTGTAAGAGGTATTTATGATAAGTGCACAATAAGTGTTTGCTTAGGAAATACATATATGCAGTGGCCCAAAGGAGCCAGTAAGGAAGGCTGAGGACACAGGCAGGGGAAGTTAAATTTGGCTTCTGAAAGCTGCCTGGGGTAAACTCTGGGCCCCTGGCCCGGCAGGTCAGCTGCTGACCCTGAAAGCTCGTGGAAGCCCGTGCTCAGGGCAGCGGACCCACACATGGAGCCTGGGGGGAGTTGGGTGCAGCCACAGTCCTGCTGGTCCAGCAGCTCAGGCTGGAGGCAAAATTGTGAAACAGAGAGAGGTTCCTCTCTTCCCACCCAAACAGGAGTCTCTCTTCAGCACTGCATCCTCCTGGGTGCCCACAGGGCCTTCTGCCATTTTGCCACCAGGTGACTGAATCATCGTGCTCAGGCATGTCCTGTGGTAGCAGGCCCTGTGCACAGTACAGGACAGATCTACTCCTGAGGCAACCAGCACACAGACAGAAGAGAAAGAACGAGCCCCTGTATCCCTGATCCAATGATGACTCCTTACAGATTCCCACGACTTTCATTGTTGTGGCTGTGACTCTGGACATAGGCACAGCTCACTCCAAATTTGTCCTGTCAAAGGATCAGGAAAAGGAAGCTAGTGAATGCCCAAAAGAAAACAGACTGCCACTACAGGCAACAAAAGCAAGACAAAAGCATCAAGCTCATGATGGGGACTGTCTTGTGAGAGCTGCCCCATCTTGCACCTGTTTCTTGTTGCATGAAGGAGGGACAGGTTCACACAGAGAGCTACAGGTCTTAAAGGGGAGAGGGATGCAGATGAGGCTTCAGAGATCTGTTCTCCAAAGGTGAGCCTAGGGAGAGACCAATCGGAGCTGCCCCATGGGGGATGCATCCCCTCCAGTAAGTGAGGCTGGGCTTGACCCTGCGAGTCTGGGCTGTAGGAATCTGAAGACCCAGAATGGGGAGTGGGTCACTGGAGTCTCCTTAAAAAGGCCTGGACTCTGGCTGTTCCTTCTGTGGGGAACAGTCATCCCTTAGATATCCCTAGGGTGCCTTCCCTCAACTCCTTCAGGTGTCTCTTCTCAGTCAGGCTTACTCCAACCACCTAGTTTACAGTTGCACCCCTGCCCCACTCCCAAGCCCTCTAACAGTGCTCTCTTTTGTTCCCATGGCACTTATTACTGAATATTTTATTTATGTATCTTGCTTATTGTCTGCCTCCTGCATGAGAATGCAAATTCCACAGCGGTGGAGAGTTTTGTCTGTGTTTTTAATTGATGAATCTCGAGTGTTTAGAGTGGTTCCAGGCATAGTGGTATGTGTTAAACAAGAGAGTAACTTTCTATGCTGCACTAAACACACATCATAGGAGGTGTGCACACATGTGTGTAATGTATGTAGTGTGGCGTGGGTGATATGTGAGCTGTGTGATGGTTTGTGCTATATGTAGTCTGTGATGCATGCTTGCATGTGTGTGATTCGTGTGATATGGTGTCTGGTACGCATGTGTATGTGTGTGTGTATAGTGTATGTTGTGGGATGTGGGGTGGTGTGTGCTGGGTGTGGACTGTGATACATGGTTTGTGTTTGTGTGATATGTGCGATGGGGTGTGTCTGTGAAGTGTGAGCAGACTGTGTGTATGTACATGTTGGAGGTCGTGGGCAAGTTAACATTGCGAACAGTGCCAGAAAATACCAGAATCCATGATGGCTACTGGTTTTCTAGAGAGCTGTTTCTCTCTCCTGTAGGATATATTAATGATTTGAACTGGAAGAAAATGAAAATGAAAGAGAAGATCTAGGCTTCTGAGAAAGAGAGCTTAGCAGAGGTTTGATAAGAGCACACTGCAAAAGTGATCTTGAGGACAAACTTTTCAGATGAGCAAAGGGGAGAGAGGAAGCAACACCCAGAGGTAAGAAGAGAGGACACAGGATTATAGGTTTAAAAATAAAAAGCCTGAGAGAAGACTTATCTGAGCTATTCAGAATGATGAGCATAACAAAGACTTCTCCAAAGAAGTCTAGCATCCTTTGCAAATAGTTTGTACCTATATCTCTCATGATATAGATGACTGTTTCACTGAAGCCTGCTCTGAGGTGAGCTGGGACTTAAAGAGGAGCATTTTCCTTGACTGGCCCTAGGAAGAGCTGGTACTAGCACACCTAACAAGAAAAGGATGTGTGCTCTTACCATTTCTATTCAACATTGTACTGAAGGTTCAAGGAAATAAAAGGCATTCAGATTTAAAAGGAAGACGACAAATACTCTATTTGCCAATAACATAATTTTGTATATAGAAAATCTTAAGGAATCCGTATACAAAAAATATAGATCTAATAAATGAGTTCAGCAAGGTTGCAGGATACAAGATCAATATATAAAATTTCATTGTATGTCTATATACTAGCAATGAACAATCTGAAAATAAAATTAAGGAAATAATCATTTATAATAGCAACAAAAATAACAAAATACTTAGGAATAAAATTAACAAAAGCAAAACAAAATTGTACACTGAAATTTGCAAAACATCATTGAAAGAAATTAAATTGACCTAAATAAATAGACATTGCATGTTCATGGATTAGAAGGCTTCATATTGTTAATTAGCAGTACTTCCCAAGTTGTTCTACAGACTCAGTGCATGCCTATCAAAATTCCAGCTGGCACTTTTTTTAGACATTGACAAGCTTATCCTAAAATTCATCTGGAAATACAAAAGGCCCACAATAACCAAAACAATCTTTAAAAAGATCAAAGTTGCAGGACTCGCAGTTTGCAATTTCAAAACTTACTATAACACTACAATAATCAAGGCTATGTGGTACTATCATAAGGATAAACCTATAGAGCAATAAAATTTAGTAAAGAGTCTAGAAATAAATCCATACATTTATGATCAATTAATTTTAACAAGAGTGCCAAAACAGTTCAATGTACAAAGAATAATCTTATTAACAAACAATAGTGGGACAACTGGATAATCCATATGCAAAAGAATGAATTTGGAGCCCTACCTCACACCATATACAAAAATTAACTCAAAATGAAACAAAGATCTAAGTGTAAGCACTAAAACTCCATAAAACACTGAGAAGAAAACTTTGGGGCAAATCTTTGTAATCTTAGCTTAGCAATGGTTTTTTGGATGACACCAAAAACACAAGCAATAAAAGAAAAAAATAGGTGAGTTGGAGAGCATCAAAATTAAAGACTTTTGAGCTTCATAGGACTCCATTAAGAAAATGAGATGACAGCCCACAGAATGGGAGAAAATTTTTGTGAATTATATATCTGACAAGGGACTTGTATCTAGAATTGTAACTTGTATATAAAAAGTTCCTACAACCCAATAACAAAAAGATAAATAATCCAACTTAAAAATGGGCAAAGGATCTAAGTATACATTATTCCAAAGAAGACATACAAGTACCCAATAAGCACCTGAAAAGATATTCAACAACATTAGTCATTATGTAAATGCAAAACGAAACCACGAGATACCACTTCACATCCTCTAGGATAGCTATAATAATAATAATAATTTTTAAAAGCCAGACAATAACAAGTGGAGAAATTGGAACCCCATACATTGCTTGTGGGGATGTAAAATGGTGCAGTGTTTTTGGAAAACAGTTTGGTAGTTCTCTAAAAAGTTAAACATAGAGTTATCATATGATCCAGAAATTCTACTTCTATGTAAATACCTAAGAGAATTGAAAACATACTCATGTAGAAACTTGTACATGATTGTTTATAGTAGCATTATTCACAGTACCCCCAAAGTGGAAACAACCCAAATGTCCATCTACTGATCAATGGACACATACAATGTGTTAAATCCATACAGTGGAATATTATTCAGCCATAAAAAAGAATGAAGTACTGATACATGTTCCAACACTGATGGACCTTGAAAACATACTAAATGAAAGAAGCCAGACACAAAAATAACACATATTGTATGAGTCTTTTTACATTACATGTCTAAGATAGGCAAACTCATAGAGACAGAAGGTAGGTTAGTAGTTGCCAGGGGCTGAGAGGAGGTAATTGGGAATTGCTACTTAAGGATATAGGGCTTCTTGTTGAAGATCTTGAAATGTTCTGGAATTTAGTTAGTGATAATGATTGTACAACTTTGTGAATACACTATAACCACTGAATTGTACACTTTAAAAAGGTGTGTTTTATGGTATATGAAATATATCTTGATAAAAATTTAATATTGGGAAAAAACAGATATGCAAACAAGAAGGAAAATATATCCTAGGATAAGAGAGGAATCAATCAATCAAAATTCACCCAGAACTGACACAGGTATTGGGATTAGCAGATAAAGACATTTAGAATGTTTTTATAACTGCATTCCATATGTTCAAAAAGTTAGAGACCTGAAAGATTTTTAAAAGACCCAAATTAAACTTCTAGAGATGGAAACTATGAGATAAAAAGTACTCTGGATAGGATTAATGACAGATTAGACTTTGCAAAAGAAACAAGTAGTGAACTAGAAGGCATAGCAATAGAAACTATATAAAATGAAATGCAGAGAGAAAAGAGAATAAAAATAAAAAGTGACTACGGCACCAATGAGCTGTGGAAAAGCTTTAAGTCTCAAATATATATGTACTTGCTGTCCCTAAAGGAGAGGAAAAATTGGAAGAAGGGACAAAAAAGAATATATGAAAAAATAATGGCTGAAGTTTTTTGAAATTTGGTGAAAACTATAAACCTACTAATCCATGAATCTCAATGAACCATAAGCATGAGAAACAGGAACAAAACTAAACCAATACATAACATAACCAAATTACTCAAAAGCAATAATAAAGAAAAGATTCTTAAAAGTAGCCAAGAACAAAAGTCATATTATGTATAGAGGAACAAACATAGATCACAGATTTCTCATTGGAAACAATGCAAGCAAGAATACAGTGGAGTAAAATCTGTAAAGTAATGGAAGGCCTAGAATATTTTACCTAGTAAAAATATTTTTCAAAAATGAAGTTGAAATAAGGACTATTTCAGATACATGAAAGATAAAGGAATTCGTCTAGTCACATGTAGGAATTGAATGATGTTCATTACACTATAGATGTAAGTTTTCTGTTTTATTTTAAAAAATCACCTGTACAATTAAATATTTTGTTAGTGGATAATCTTGTTTTTTTAAAATTGACTCAGCCCTTAACTGAAATATTGTAAAATATTTTTTCTTTATCTGACCAAAAGCAATAAACACCTAATCAGCAGATTAGAACTACGAGAAATATTAAAGGAAGTTCTTTAGACAGAAGATACCAAATTGAAATACCAATCTGCACAAAAGAATAAAGAGCACCAGCAATTGTGACTTCACAGGAAAATAAGTTAAAAAATTTTAAATGTTATTTAAATCTCTGTCAAAAGTGGTCGACTGTTTTAGCAGAAATAGTAACAATGTTATGTGGAATTTATAAGATGTAAAAGTAAAATGCAAGGTAACACCAGCACAAAAGTAAGAAAGAGACATGGAATAACAATTTTAAGGTTCTTATTCTATATGAGAAGTGGTATATCACCTGAAAATGGACTGTGATAAATTAATGATGTACACTATAACGTCTAAAGTAACCACTGAAATTACAAAACAAAGAATTATGGCTTATAAGCCACAAAAAGAAATAAAATAGAATCAAAAACTATTCAAGTTGTTCAATAGAAGAGAATAATGAGGGAAAAGGGAACAAAGAATAGATGGAACAAATGGAAAAGTAATAATAAGGTGACAGACTTAAATCTACACATATCAATAATCACATTTTTTAAAAATAAATTTATTATTTTTTTTTGGCTGCGTTGGGTCTTTGTTGCTGCACATGGGCTTGTCTCTGGTTGCGGTGCGCAGGCTTCTCATTGTGGTGGCTTCTCTTGTGGAGCACGGTCTCTAGGCGCACGGGCTTCAGTAGTTGTGGCACGCAGGCTCAGTAGTTGTGGCTTACAGGCTCTAGAGCGCAGGATTGGTAGTTGTGGCGCACCGGCTTAGTTGCCCCACGGCATGTGGGATCTTTCTGGACCAGGGCTCGAACCCGTGTCCCCTGCATTGGCAGGTGGATTCTCAACCACTGCGCCACCAGGGAAGCCCTCAATAATCACATTTAACGTAAATGATCTAAATACTCCAATTCAAAGGCAGAGGTTGTCAGATTGAATACACACACACACACAGATCAAGCCCCCTCTATATGTTGTCTACAAGAAACTCACTTTAAACAGAAATACACAAATCGTCCACCGTCACTTTTCACAGGTTTATCGAAACTTCCTAACTAGTCTCCCTTCATCTATTCTTGCTTCTCGCCCTCCAGTCCATTCTGTGTGCTTGGTTGTTTTACTATTATTTTCTTCATTGTTCTCGTAAAATTATTTGTGGTTTTGAGGACTGGGATGAAAGTGCTTTCCTCCAGAGGTGATTTGTGTTTGCTTTTGCCTGGCAGCTAGCATACTACCAGTCAAGAAGTAAACTCAGTTCATGGCTTGAGGGTTTTTTGCTTTTGTTGTTGTTGTTTTTTTGATAACCAAAGTGATGTGAAATTTTACCCCAAATATGTATAAAAATTGGCTTGTGGTTACAGCTTACCAGAGTGTCTCTCTCTCTCTCTCTCTCTTTCTTTTCTTTGCTCCCTGCTCTGCTCAGCACCAGAGTTCCCAGAATTCTTGCAGTTTCCTGGAAGTGAGATCTGTTTACTTCTAGTTCACCTTTATCACCCTTTGGGATCTCAGTTATATAGGTGGTGATGGAGGTGTGTGTCTTCTCTTAAATATACCACCTTCACAGGACCTAAGCTCTGATTTTTTATTATCTTTGTTTTCTAATGTAAACAGTTTAAGCTATAAACTTTCCTCTAGGCACTGTTTTAGTTGCCTCTCACAAAGTTTTGTATGTCTTATTTTCATTATTCTGTAGTTCAAAATACTTTATAATTTTTCTTATGATTTTTAAAGTGGTAGATTATTTAGAAGTATGTTTGATTTCCAAATATTGGGGGTTTTCCCCCAGATATCTTATTTTTTATTGATTTCTAACTTATCTCTCCTGAGGTCAGATAACATACTCTATAGGATTTAAATCCCTCTAAATTTATTGACTTGTATAGTGGCCCAGAATATAGTCTATCATTATGAGTGTAACCATGTGTACTTGAAAAAAATGTGGATGCAAATATTCAGTATAATATCCTATAAATATCAATTCATTCAAGGTGATAGATAGGGTTTTTCAGATCTTCTATGACTTTTCATATATTTTATCTAGTTATTCAATCATTACTGTAGGAAAGGTACTAAAATCTCCAACTGGGATTGTGGAATTGCTTATTTTTCCCTTTAATTCTTTCCATTTTTACTTCATGGATTTTGAAACTTTGTCATTAAGTTCATACACATTTATGATTATGCTATCCTGGTGAACTGACCCTTTTACCAATATAAAATGTCACTCTTTATCTCTGAAAATGTTCTCTGTCTTCAACTCTACTTTATCTGTTTTTAATATAGATAATCCAGTCTTTTTATGCTTACTGTTTGCGTAGTACATGTTTTTCTACACATTTATTTTAAACTTATCTGTGTTTTTATATTTCAGGTGTTTTTGTTCTAGCTAACATATGTTCAGTTCTTACATTTTTAAAAGCCATTCTAATAATCTTTGCCTTTTAATTGAAGTATTTAGACAATTAACATTTAACATTAACCTTTATTTTTCTTCCCGTACTACAGTGGCTAGTATATCCCATACAACATTGAACATAAATTGAAATAGTTGGCATCCTAATTTTATTCCTAATCTAGGGGGGAAGGACAGAAGTGGAAAAAACTTTCAATTGTTTATCATTTTGTATGATGTTTCTTGTTTTACTGGTTTCTTTTTCATTTAAAAATATCATTACATTTTGCATAAATTACTAGTATAAAATATTTTCCAGGAAAATATCATATAACATCTGTCAATTTTGCTCCCATCTTTCTTTCACATTTTATACAAGCTACCTAAGGGACACATTATTCAAAGTAAACATATTTTACCTGGCTTCTTAGTGCCTTATCTGTTTATATGTTTACCAATAGATGGCACTCTTGCATTTTTGGTGGCTTAAGTTCCTATGGTTTTGTCTTTATGAAAGCGTAACTACTTCTTTGACCAATATTAAAGAAATGTAAATTTAATCTGGCTCTTATCAATGATTTTAAGTGATTCATACTAACAATGGCAATTAAATCCACTCATTTAAAAATGTATTCATTTATTCACACAATGAACATTTATTGAACAGCTTTTTTATGGCAGACACTAGGCTGGACCCTATGGATATATCAACTAAAAAAAATGTATTTCCTTTAAAAGTTTCCAGAAAGTTAAAATATTTTTAAAAAAATAATTATATTCTAAATGTTATACAAGGTAAGAAAAAGTGTTGAGGCTGAGGAAGAAAAACAAAGAAGCAAGTAACTCTTGGCAGAACTTGGATACTTCTGCAGAGGTGATAACCTCTGAGCTATGTTCTGAAGAATAAGTAAAATTTCACCAGGAGAAGAAGGGAGTCCAGGAATTACAGAAAGACTCTTGTAAAAATGTCAAGGGTCATTAAAAATGTTCCATATTATTTGGAAGTTCAGGACTGAGAGCCTGGACTACATGAGGTAGATTGATTTCAAATAAATCTGGGGGGACTTCCTTGGTGGTCCAGTGGTAAATAATCCACCTTCCAATGTAGGGGGGACGCGGGTTTGATCCCTGTTCGGGGAACTAAGATCCCACAGGCTGCAGGGCCACTAAGCCCACGTGCCACAACTACTGAGCCCACAGGCGCCTCAGTGAGAGAGCCCGCAGGCTGCAAACTACAGAGCCCACGTGCCAAAACTAGAGAGAGAAAAACCCACACGCCACAACCAGAGAGAAGCCCGCACACTGCAACGACAGATCCCACACGCCGCAACTAAGACCCAACACAGCCAAAAAAAGCAAAAAACAAAAACAAATAAATCTGGGAATGAAATAGGCATCCAGTAGAGCTCACATCTCCTTCCTCCCCTTTCCCGTGCACATTTCCTTTATGGAGTGATTACATGGCTGGGAAAATTCATAACCACCGTTGGTCCAGAGTGCTGGGGTAAGGTGGAGAATGAACCTGTTTGTTTGCTCATTCCAAGCTAGGCCCTTCTTCTTTCTCACCCAACCCCCTCCCCTCAAAGGGGCCCAGACAGCTTAAGTCTAGATCTCAAGGACTCCTTACCTGCAGACAGAACCTGATTCCATCCAGAGATGAACAAAAACCCTTCCCTGACTCTTAGCCACAGCCAAACTCAATCTCAGCCTCCCTTCCCATAAGTCTCCCACCTCTAGGAAGACTCCTCTACATTCTAACACCCTTCAGGACAGTGAAGGTGCTGCCAGGTCCCTAGATCTATACCTGATAAAGCAGTAGTGGGATGATAAGGCCTTCAGCCCTTGGATCAGACCCTTTTATGTGGTTCCTATGTATCTTACACTTGTTTCAAACTCTGCTGCCAATACATCTTTGGTCTTCAAGGGCACATTGCTGGGAAGTTTAAAAAATCAATCTATAAAACACCTCACCGATAATCTTTAAAAACTCACTGTCATGAAAGATAAAGAAGCTGAGGAACTTTTCCAGATTAAAAGAGACTAAATAAACATGACAACTAAATGCAATGTGTGATCCTGAATTGAGGGAGGGAAATGTTATAAGAGACACATTGGGACAGCTGGCAAAGTTCAAATTTAGGGATAAAGTATTAAAACTAAAAGAGGATGAGATCTACAACTTATTCTCGGATGCTTCAGCAATTATATATATAGAGAGAGATACAGATCTATAAATAGATGGATAGGTGGAGAGAAGAGTAATATTAACAATAGGTGAATCTAAGTAAAGGTTATATATGAGTTCTTTGTATTCTTCTTGTAACTTTTCTGTAAGTCTGAAATTATTTCAAAATAAAAAGTTTTTAAAAACCACAAGTCCCGTTGACCCTTGACCCATATCACTAAGAGTGCAGGACAAGTAGGGACCCTGTGTCTTTAGGCTGCAAGATGGAGGGATCCTAGGAAAGAGATAAGATGTTTGGTTCCTCCCTATTGGGGCTGGAGCTCTATCTCTCTTTCTGTCTCTGTCTATGTCTGTCTCTGTCTCTCTGTTTCTCTCTCTCTCTCTCAAACACACACACACACCCCTCTGAATATCAAATCACACTATCATTCCTTAGTCCAGTCTTCCTCTCTCTCCCCTCCACAGTTTTGTGTTGTGGTGGCTTGTTTGCTTGCTTGCTTGTTTTGTTTTTTTTCTCTTTCTGCAGCTGGGAGAACTTCCAGACCAGCCTTTTGCCCATTAGAGTTATGATGGCTCCATTCAGCCTTCAGAGAGAGAGATCTGGGTCAACCCAGGGTCGGGCACTTGGGGTTCAGCAGTGGGGAGCATTTATCCAGTTCAAAATAATGCATTCTCTCCAAGATATAATTTGAAATAAAACAATACTAAAACACAAAATTTGATATATGCTGAAAGTTGAATCATATTTTTCTGTATGTCTGGGGTAGAAAGTCATGCACGCACACCCACACACACTCCTGCTTTGCCGATTGACCCAGTGGTCAGTTTGGTAACACTTCACTGGGAATTTGTTTTAGAGTGGGAGAGGGTACAGTCTAAAGCCAAGACTCCTATTGCTTCATCCAGCATTTTCTGGAGTATCTGTCCCGGGTCTGCTTTAGATACAGTGTGTCCAGGGCTTCTTTATACATCTAGAAGAGGGCAACGGTTTTCTTTGGGTAATGAATCTGTGGCCTCTCTTTTATATCTGGTGACTGATCCATGGTCTATCTCAGCTGTCCAGAATAAAATTTCCATGTGAAGGGTTTTAATAATTTCAATAATGTTCAGCCTGGCTGAACATTAGAATCACCTGAGGAGCTTTTAAAATTCTCATCACCGAGGACAAACTTGAGAATAATTACAACAGGATCTCTGGGGTTTGGCTCAGACACTAGTGCTCTTTAAAGCTCCCCAGGCAGTTTGAATGTTTATCCAAGGTTGAGAACCACTAGGTTAAGGCCAAGCTTTATAATAAAAATTTTAAAAGCAGTCTTCATTTGTCTAGAGATGCAGCAGCTTTTTTTTTAAAGGGGAAGTTTTGCTGCCATCCACATGCTTAAGCTTCACTCCTGAGAAGCCTGGCACCTGTGTTTTCTTAAAATTCCCCAGGTGATTCTGAAGCTCCCTCCTAGATAAGAGCCAGTGACCCTGGAATGTCTCCACTGCCAATCTCCCCCATGAAACTTGGGAAGTGGTAAGTTGATTATTGGAAGATCTTGGGCCTTTAAATCCTGAAAAATATTTTCTATCTCATTCAGACTAACATTTGGTACAGTGCAGCAAGTTAAGTGAATTTTGGAGACTGAGTCCTTTCGCAGCTTTTGCATTGGAAGATGCTCAGGTGGTAATTATGTAGTTAAAACTATAAGCTCGGCTGAAGGCTTGAGAGGCAGTGTGTTCCGTTGGATGTGGTCTAAAGTTGCGGTTAAGAATTCAGACAAATCCAGGTATCAAACTTCAGGGGTAACTGCCTATCCTGAGACCCAAGTCATGCAAAGAAGTTAGGTGGAAAATGACATTGGAGAGACTTGAGGTTATGATGGATGGACATTTTTCTAAGAGGAACTTCTGCCTCTGTTCTGGAGGAGATAGAGTTGGTACTCCCAACAGAATCAACACAGGGTTATTGAGGACTTGGGGTGTTGCATAAATTAGAGAGATAAAAACAGAAGAACTGGAGACTGGGATTGCATAAAGTACAAGGACATGGGCCTTGTTGGAGAATTGCCTGTTGTAAATGTGAAGTAATGACCTCCCTGGAAGGCAGTCTGGTAGTAAGTTTTACAACTGAGCCAGTTATTTTACTTCCAAGACATTATCTGAAGAAAATAATCAGACCAGTGTGTAAAAATATATGGGTTTTTTTTTGTTTTTTTTTTTTAGTTTTTAAGTGTCTTTTATTTTTTTAATATCTTTACTGGAGTATAATTGCTTTACAATGTTGTTACAATGTTAGTTTCTGCTATACAACAAAGTGAATGAGCTGTATGCATTACATATATCCCCATATCCCCTCCCTCTTGAGCCTCCCTCCCACCCTCCGTATCCCACCCCTCTAGGTCGTCACAAAGCATTGAGCTGATTTCCCTGTGCTATGCAGCAGCTTCCCACTAGCCATCCATTTTACATTTGATAGTGTATATATGTCAATGCTACTTTATCACTTCGTCCCAGCTTCCCCTTCCCCACTGTGTCCTCAAGTCCATTCTCTACCTCTGCATCTTTATTCCTGTCTTGCCACTAGGTTCATCAGTACCGTTTTCTTAGATTTCATAAATATATGGTTTATAATAGCATATGTTTAGGTAGGCATATATTTATGATAGAAAAACACTGGAAACAAATTGCATGCTAAGAAATAATAAGTTAAATAAATTATGATTCATCTATACAATATATTATATAGATATTAAAAAAGGAAGGTGCTCATATATACAAAGATTCAATATTATATAAAGATCTCAACAAAATATTAAGTAAAGAATAGGTCACAAGACAACATGGATACTTTAATCCTATTTTTCCCTTAAAAAGTGCATGTTTTAATGACAATGAAAACACAACAACCCAAAACCTATGGGATGCAGCAAAAGCAGTTCTAAGAGGGAAGTTTATGCAATACAATCCTACCTCAAGAAAGAAGAAACATCTCAAATAAACAACCTAACCTTACACCTAAAGCAATTAGAGAAAGAAGAACAAAAAAAAAAAAAAACAAAGTTAGCAGAAGGAAAGAAATCATAAAGATCAGATCAGAAATAAATGAAAAAGAAATGAAGGAAACGATAACAAAGATCAATAAAACTAAAAGCTGGTTCTTTGAGAAGATAAACAAAATTGATAAACCATTAGCCAGACTCATCAAGAAAAAAATGGAGAAGACTCAAATCAACAGAATTAGAAATGAAAAAGGAGAAGTAACAACTGGCACTGCAGAAATACAAAGGATCATGGGAGATTAATACAAGCAACTATATGCCAATAAAATGGAAAACCTGGAAGAAATGGGCAAATTCTTAGAAAAGCACAACCTTCCCGAGACTGAACCAGGAAGAAATAGAAAATATAAAGAGAGCAATCACAAGCACTGAAATTGAAACTGTGATTAAAAATCTTCCAATAAACAAAAGCCCAGGACCAGATGGCTTCACAGGTGAATTCTATCAAACATTTAGAGAAGAGCTAACATGCATCCTTCTCAAACTCTTCCAAAATATAGCAGAGGGAGGAACACTCCCAAACTCATTCTATGAGGCCATCATCACCCTGATACCAAAACGAGACAAAGATGTCACAAAAAAAGAAAACTACAGGCCAATATCACTGATGAGCATAGATGCAAAAATCCTCAACAAAATACTAGCAAACAGAATCCAACAGCACATTAAAAGGATCATACACCATGATCAAGTGGGGTTTATCCCAAGAATTCAAGGATTCTTCAATATATGCCAATCAATCAATGTGATACACCAAATTAACAAATTGAAGGAGAAAAGCCATGTGATCATCTCAATAGATGCAGAAAAAGCTTTTGACAAAATTCAACACCCATTTATGATAAAAACCCTCCAGAAAGTAGGCATAGAGGGAACTTACATCAACATATTAAAGGCCATATATGACAAACCCACAGCCAACGTCGTTCTCAATGGTGAAAAATTGAAACCATTTCCACTAAGATCAGGAACAAGACAAGGTTGCCCACTCTCACCACTATTATTCAACATAGTCTTGGAAGTTTTAGCCACGGCAATCAGAGAAGAAAAAGAAATAAAAGGAATCCAATTTGGAAAAGAGGTAAAACTGTCAGTGTTTGCAGATGACACGATACTATACATAGAGAATCCTAAAGATGCTACCAGAAAACTACTAGAGCTAATCAGTGAATTTAGTAAAGTAGCAGGATACAAAATTAATGCTCAGAAATCTCTTGCATTCGTATACACTAATGATGAAATATCTGAAAGAGAAAATAAGGAAACACTCCCATTTACCATTGCAACAAAAATAATAAAATAATTAGGAATAAATCTACCTAAGGAGACAAAAGACCTGTATGCAGAAAACTATAAGACACTGATGAAAGAAATTAAAGATGATACAAACAGATGGAGAGATACTCCATGTTCTTGGATTGGAAGAATCAACATTGTGAAAATGACTATACTACCTAAAGGAATCTACAGATTCAATGCAATCTCTATCAAACTACCAAAGGCATTTTTCACAGAACTAGAACAAAAACTTTCACAGTTTGTATGGAAACACAAAAGACCCCAAATAGCCAAAGCAATCTTGAGAAAGAAAAATGGAGCTGGAGGAATCAGGCTCCCTGACTTCAGACTATACTACAAAGCTACAGTAATCAAGACAGTATGGTTCTGGCACAAAAACAGAAATATAGATAAATGGAACAGGATAGAAAGCCCAGAGATAAACCCACACACCTATGGTTAACTAATCTATGACAAAGGAGGCAAGGATATACAATGGAGAAAAGATAGCCTCTTCAATGAGTGGTGCTGGGAAAACTGGACAGCCACATGTAAAAGAATGAAATTAGAACACTCCTTAACACCATACACAAAAATAAACTCAAAATGGATTAAAGATTTAAATGTAAGGCCAGACACTATCAAACTCTTAGAGGAAAACATAGGCAGAGCACTCTATGACATAAATCACAGCAAGACCCTTTTTGACCCACCTCCTAGAGAAATGGAAATAAAAACAAAAATAAACAAATGGGACCAAATGACTCTTAAAAGCTTTTGCACAGCAAAGGAAACCATAAAAAAGACGAAAAGACAACCCTCAGAATGGGATTATATTTCAAAAAAGTATTTGCAAATGAAGCAACTGACAAAGGATTCATCTCCAAAATTTACAAGCAGCTCATGCATCTCAAAAAAATATCAGAATATCAAAAAAACAAACAACCTCATCCAAAAGTGGGCAGAAGACCTAACTAGACATTTCTCCAAAGAAGATATACAGATTGCCAACAAACACATGAAAGAATGCTCAATATCACTAATCATTAGAGAAATGCAAATCAAATCTACAATGAGATATCACCTCACACCAGTCAGAATGGCCATCATCAAAAAATAAATGCTGGAGAGGGTGTGGAGAAAAGGGAACCCTCTTGCACTGTTGGTGGGAATGTAAACTGATACAGCCACTATGGAGAACAGTATGGACGTTCCTTAAAAAACTAAAAATAGAACTACCATATGACCCAGCAATCCCACTACTGGGCATATACCCTGAGAAAACCATAATTCAAAAAGAGTCATGTACCACAATGTTCATTGCAGCTCTGTTTACAATAGCCAGGACATGGAAGCAACCTAAGTGTCCATTCACAGATGAACGGATAAAGAAGATGTAGCACATATATACATTGGAATATTACTCAGCCATAAAAGGAAACGAAATTGAGTTATTTGTAGTGAGGTGGATGGACCTAGAGTCTGTCATACAGAATGAAGTAAGTCAGGTAGAGAAAAACAAATACTGTATGCTAACACATATATAAGGAATCTAAAAAAAAAAAAAAACAGTCCTGAAGAATGTAGGGACAGGAATAAAGATGCTGACGTAGAGAATAGACTTGAGGACACGGGGAGGGGGAAGGGTAAACTGGGACGAAGTCAGAGAGTGGCATGGACATATATACACTACCAAATATAAAATAGCTAGCTAGGGGGAAGCAGCCGCATAGCACAGGGAGATCATCTCAGTGCTTTGTGTCCACCTAGTGGGGTGGGATAGGGAGGGTGGGAGGGAGATACAAGAGGGAGGAGATATGGGGATATATGTACACATATAGCTGATTCACTTTCTTATACAGCAGAAACTAACACACCATTGTAAAGAAATTATACTCCAATAAAGATGTTAAAAAATGCATGTTTTTATGAATATGTGATTTGTCTGTGCACCAGAACAAATTGTAAGTAATAAACACCAAAACTATGATTATCTCTGGATTACTATTACAGGTGATGCTTACTCTCTTCTTGATAGTTCCTGTATTACCTTTATTATTTTTAGAATCTGTATTTTACTCCTTTGGGTATAGAAGCCTTATTGGCATATAGATTCCTTTATCCTTCCTCATTTATGTTTTAGTCATCTTTTGTATTACATCTGCATACATTGATAATCCCATCAAAAATGTTATAAACTTTGCTTCCAATGTCAAACATATTTTAAGGAACCAAAGAAGAGAAGAGTGGTCTACTATTCAATATATTTACCTAGGTATTCACTATTTCTGTTGCTCTTTCTTCATTCCTAGTGTCCAAATTTCCTTCTGGTATCAGTTCCCTCCACCTGAAGAACTTTAGCAATTCTTTTCGAGCAGGTTTGCTGTGAATTCTCTTATTTTTCCTTTATTTGAGAAAGCCTTTATTTCACCCTCATTCCCGAGGAATATTTTTACTGGATATATAATTCTGCCTTGACAATTCTTTTCTCTCAGCACTTGAAAAATTTAATACTACTTCTTTCTGGCTTTTTTGGTTTCTGATAAGAAATATGTAGTCTTCAAATCACTGTTGCCTTCTACGTTTTCCTCTGGCTGATTTCAAGATTATTTCTTGGTCTTTATCTTTCAGTAGTTTGATTATGGGCATAGATTTCTTTGGTTTTATCTTGTTTAGAGTTTTCTGATCTTCACAAATCTGTACACTTATATTTTTCAGTGTATTTGAGACTTTTTCAGCCAATATTTCTTCAAATATTTTTTTCTGCTTCTCCTCTGAGACTCTGATGACACAAATGTTAGACTTTTTCAAGATTGTTCCACAGGCTCCCCAGTCTCTGTCCATTTTTTAAAAATCTTTTCTTCCCCCTTTCTCTCTAGTTCAGATTGGACTTGAAGATACAACACTACAAATTATTCACTGACTCTTTCCTCTGTCATCTGCATTCTGCCATTGAGCCATTCAGTAAGGTTTATGAGGGGAGGAGGTATTGTATTTTTCAGTTCTAAAATTTCCATCTGGTCCTTCTTTATATCATCTGCTTCTTTGCTAGACTTTCTATCTTTCCAGTCATTTCAAGAGGATTTGCAATTTTTTGCTGGAGTGTTTTTTAAAAATAGTTGCTTTAAGTCTTGCCAGAAAAATTTCACATCTGTGTCATTTAAGTATTGGTATCTGTTGATTGCCTTTTCCCTTGTGAAATGTTGCCATTTTTCTAATTCTTCATATGCCTAGTATGTTTGGTTTGTATCCTGGCCATTTTGAACATTGTCTTATGAAATCCTAGCTGTCGTTTAAGTTCTGTTGAGAAGGTTGATATTTTTCAACCTTCTCAGTAAACAATCAACCTAATTAGATTCAGGCTGTATGTTCCCATCAGCTTGCTGTGGGTCAGTTCAGTTTTCAAGGCTCTTGCAATGCTATTCAGGTTTACCGAACATGTGTGCCACCCAGTGGTCAGTCAAAGTCCTTGGTGATAATATATCCATAGTTCATTTCTCAATTCTGTAGTATACTGTACTATAGAATTGAGAACTTCAATTTCTCAATTCTCAATTCATTTCTCAATTCTATAGTATACTGTTTAAGGTCGGATCCATGCACATGCTGCTTGGAGGTGAGCCCAGGGGTTCATAAACAATCTCATGGGATTGATTTTCCAAGCCCCTCTTTCTTCAAGATCTCCCTGGCACTTTCAATTTCTTGGTTCTCCCCTTCGAGAATCCCTTTGTCTGGAAAGCTGGGACTTTATTTACTCCATTCTGCTGTGTTCTTCCTGTGACTGCACCTTTGTCCAGGGCTAAATATCAGAAACACTGAAAAAAGAAATGGGCATTCACCACATCATTTTGAGACCCCTGACATGAGATGAAGTTTCACTTTACTTGGAGTTTTGGCTATGGGATTGCTTGAGGGCTAGGGTTGGAGACAACGGAGAAAAGAAAAAATGGGTTTACTCCCACTCTTTTTTTTTTTTTTTTTAAAGCTTATTTATTTATTTATTCATTTATTGATTGATTGATTGCTGTGTTGGGTCTTCGTTTCTGTGCGAGGGCTTTCTCTAGTTGTGGCGAGCGGGGGCCACTCTTCATCGCGGCGCGCAGGCCTCTCACTATCGCGGCCTCTCTTGTTGCGGAGCACAGGCTCCAGACGCGCAGGCTCAGTGATTGCGGCTCACGGGCCTAGTCGCTCCGCTGCATGTGGGATCCTCCCAGACCAGGCCTCGAACCTGTGTCCCCTGCATTGGCAGGCAGATTCTCAACCACTGCGCCACCGGGGAAGCCCTACTCCCACTCTTTTTAAGGGTTAGAAGAGCCTTTTTCCAGTTGAGCCACAACTGAAGGGCTTCTTTTGAATTTGTCTTTGTGTCCCTGTGCCCACTTCTGGGTTGTGAGCTGCCTGGAGCCCAGGTCAGGGGATACTGAAGAAAAATAAATGACTAATTCACTCCAGCTCAGTGGTACTTCAAATTCTCTTCTTCCCCTCTCTGCCTGCTACTGTTTATATTTCAGAGTCCGCAGTTGCTGCTCTATGCATTATTTCCAGGTTTTATAGCTGAAGTCAATGGAGGGACAGCATGGGGTATGCTTATCCACCTTACCCTGAAACTCCCAGGGTAGTTTTAAGGCAGAAGTTAACAAATAAGTTATCTATTTCTTTTGTAAACAGAAAACAATGAAACTAGTTTTATTTTTAAAAAAAAAACAACTTTGGTTAAGATGAATATAGGGCTTCCCTGGTGGCGCAGTGGTTAAGAATCTGCCTGCCAATACAGAGGACACGGGTTTGAGCCCTGGTCTAGGAAGATCCCACATGCCGCGGAGCAACTAAGCCTGTGAGCCACAACTGCTGAGCCTCCGCGTGTAGAGCCTGTGCTCCGCAACAAGAGAGACCACGACAATGAGAAGCCCGCGCACCGCGATGAAGAGTAGCCCCCACTCGCCGCAACTAGAGAAAGCCTGCACACAGAAACGAAGACCCAACACAGCCAAAAATTAATTAATTAATTAATTTTAAAAAAAAGATGAATATAAAATTCATTCTCCTTTATTTCATTTCATTATATTTTATCTATTTAATAGGTAAAATATAAATAGAGGAGGGAAATAACAAAACTCAGAAACAGTATAAACATCTCTGTAAGCTAGAAAGTAAGGAGAAATCTTTGCACAGGGCTGAGGCCACAGGCCTGCCGAACCCCAGGACTGAGAGCTGGTAGTAGTGTCTGGGAATTTGACCTCTCAGAATTAAGAGGACAGAGATAAAGAGTGGTCTCTGTAAGGACATGGGACCAGAGACAGGCTCACTGTTTGACATCTAGTGCTGATAGACTCTACTGCTCATGGATATTAGTTATCTACTGCTGCAAAATGAATTACTAGAAACTTAGGGGCTTGAAACAATGCATATTTATTTTTACCCAGTGTCTGTAGGTCAGTTCAGACATGGCTTAGCTGGGTTCTCTGCTTCAGGGTCTCACCTGGCTGCAATCCAGGTGTTGGATGAGCCTGAAGTCTCATCAGAGGCATGATGGGGGAAATATCCACTTCCAAGCTCCCTCGAGTTGTTGGCAAAATCCAGTTCCTTGCAGCTACAGAACTGAAGGTTTAAATTTCTTGATGGAGGCTGCCTCAGCTCCTACAGGCTCCTAGTTTCTGCCTGGGTGGGTGTTCCCCAATACAACCACTTGCCTCCTCCAAGCCAACAAAAGAGTAAGAGAGCAAACCTGTTAGCAAGATGGAGGATAATATAATATAATATAATATAATAATATAATATAATAATGGAAATGACATTCCTTCACCTTTGTTATATTCTATTGGTTGGAAGCAAATCACAGGTCACACCCACACTCAAGGGCATGAACACAGGTATGAACATGGAGGAGACAGGGGTGACTGAGGTCATCTTAGAATCTAACACATGATGAAAGAGGCGGCAGATCATTCTGTGACTGATGACATCCAGGGCTATGCGCCTTAGCAGGATAGAGTCCTGAGGAGGCAGGGGGGCAAACACAGACTAAGGCTGGCAACTGGGACCTCAATCAAGCTGCCCACAGAATCAGAGACCAGATTTGGGATGACCAGAATATTATCACAGGGCAGGAGACCTGGAATGCTAGGGTAAGCCCTGGAATGGTTCTGGAACATGAACCTTAAAATGCAGATGAAGGCGACACAAAAAATTCTAGGCAGTGTAGGGTAAGCAGTGAGAGAGACAGCGAGGGGAGAGAAGAGAGAGACTGAGAAAGAGAGATAAGTAAAGACACTAATTTGGTTTGTACCCCAAAATTTCAAAATTTATGAATATAGACCTAAAAGACAGCAGTCAAACTCAACAAACGGAACATGAATTTACTTTAAAAGAAAATAATTTTAGTCAGACAAAGGTAACTATGTTTAGACTGCTCAAGGAAATAAATGAAGGATTAACTTCTAGTTAAAATCACCAGGAAATTACAAAACTGAAATAAGTAGAAATTAAACAAGAAAAGTTGACTATTTTTACAATTTAGAAATCCTAGGAATAATATGGGCATTGAAAGAAGGACCTCTATTGCTAAATAAATTTTTGACTAAATATTATTCCTGGAATGAATTATAGACTAAATACAATGGAAGAGAGTATGAGAGCATTTCTTTCTACACAAAGTAACAATGGGCCAGCAGCATGGGAACTTGCACCATCTGGAAGCTTGATACAAATGCTAAACCTCAGGCCCACCCAGACCCATATATTTAACACTTTAATAAGTTCCCTATGTAATTCATATGCACATTAAATTTAAGAAGTGCTATTTTAGGGCAGTGGAAGAAAATTTTGAGAGATTTGTTCAGAACACAGAACAGAAAAACAAAGAAACCCATACATACATATATGTATGTACATGTACGTACACACATAGACAAATGTGTGCATATGTAAATTTACACACACACACACAATTCTACATGCACAGGCTATAACTGTTGCTTTTTTGTAGCCACCTTTTTTTTTTTTTTAAACATCTTTATTGAAGTATAATTGCCTTACAATGGTGTGTTAGCTTCTGCTTTATAACAAAGTGAATCAGTTATATATATACAATATGTTCCCATTTCTCTTCCCTCTTGCATCTCCCTCCCTCCCACCCTCCCCATCCCACCCCTCTAGGTGGTCACAAAGCACCGAGCTGATCTCCCTGTGCTATGCGGCTGCTTCCCACTAGTTATCCATTCTCTAGAAGGTCTGTGTCTTTATTTGCGTCTTGCCACTAGGTTGTTCATGGCCTTTTTTTTTTTTTTTTTCCTTAGATTCCGTATATATGTGTTAGCATACTGTATTTGTTTTTCTCTTTCTGACTTACTTCACTCTGTATGACAGACTCTAACTCCATCCACCTCATTACAAATACCTCCATTTCATTTCTTTTTATGGCTGAGTAATATTCCATTGTATATATGTGCCACATCTTCTTTATCCATTCATCTGTCGATGGACTGTAGCCACCTTTTTGTTTAGTTTTATAGCTTTCTTTTAGCATCTCACTAGTTACCCAAATCAGATAACCAAAGTTAACAGCCAGGTCTGGCTCATAGAATCTCATACAAAAATACTCATAGAGGCTTTTCTTGGGTAAATAAATTAGAAATTGGATAAATAAATAAAAAATTTAGAAAAAATGGATCTCTTTCTATGTACTCTGCATCTGCTTTACTCATTTAAAATTACATGACATTGTACAAAAGCATGCAAGTCAAATGTATAGATGCAACTCATTCTTTTAAACTGTTGCTTAATTTTCTGTGATAAGGCTGTATCACAATGTATTCTGTTAGTCCCACTGATGAACATTTAGGCTATTTCCAGTTTGTCCTTCCATCTTTTCTTCTTCTAGTTGGATTTTTACTGAATCTGTCTATTAATTCAGAGGAGATCAATATTTTTATGATATTAAGTTCTCCCACCCAATCATATAGTATATAGTTCCATTTAGCCAGATCTTGTTTTATGTCTTTTAATGCAATTTTATTGTTTTCTTCCTTTGAGTCATACTTTTCTTGTTCAAATAATTCCTAAAAATTTTAGAGTTTTTGTTAGTAGAGAACATTAAAACTTCTTTCAATTTCCATTCTTGGCTAGTTATTTCTACTACTGAGAAAAGCAATTGATTTTTTTTTTAGTGTTTGTCATGTTTCCCGTCAGTTGACCAAATTTCCTTTATGCCTTTGTACTTTAATCCCCAGGGATGTTGAACAATTCTAATTCCCCACACCTGCCTCTATGGCCTTGTTCTTTCTGGAAAGTCCTTTCCCTATATTACTGGCTCTTTCACGGCACCCATGAAGACTGACCAGACTGCCTTCTCCAGAAGGCCTTCCTCTGACACCCCTCTGTTGACAGGGGTCCTTATTTGTTCTCTCCTAGTGCTTTGTGCACGCTTATATTGTTAGTTTTTATTACTTTTCATCCTAGTTGTCTGTCTTTGTGTATAGTCTTGCTCAGTGGCCTCTGAACTCTGTGGAGTCATGAGTCAGGTCTTAAACAAATTGATATTCTCAGAAGCTAGCATCCTGTCTGGAATATAATAAATTCTCAAAAAAGAGTGTGGGATTGAACTGCTCTGATTAGAAACAGCTGCTAATGCCAGGCCAAAGAGACTTAACTTTTTAAGATTCTGATCTTTTCTGCTACATTACTCTTGATATTTGTAAATAAGTTATAGATACTTATTAAGTGTGGAGCTCACTGAGTTGATTTAACACTTTGTTATGTGAAAATCATGATGGGGGCTAAGGGGTTTGGCCCAGCTACAGAAATCTTGATTTTTAATGGCAAGCGTGACTCAAGAATTCATCCATTCAATGAACTAATGTTTATTGAATATATTCTATAGTCCAAATACTGTGCCAAGAGCTATGGATATAGTAATTCTCAAAATACACAAGATTCCTTCAGGGAACTTGCAAAATCCAACTATAAGATTACACTATTTAAACAAAATATGTCGCTTGAAAAATATAGTTTAACTCTTACTTCTGGCATTGGACACTGTTGATCACTCTTTCCTTATTATATTTAGTCCTATTTGGGGGATCCAGTCTCAGCTACTTTTTCTGCCAAGGCTGCTGCCAGGTCATGCTGTACTTTTGCACGAATTAGAAAATGTCACACCTTCACTGGGGCAAACTAGGCAAAAGAAGTTCTCATTTGCCCTCTTTTTAACTATTTTTATTGGCTGACCAAGTACAGAATGACTTTATAATAAGTCATAACCAGAATTTTCAATTACAGGAAGGAAGGCACTGTTGTTTCAGCTCTCCATGCTACTTCTCCACTTTTCAAAAGTGGGCTGCGGTAGGCTGAGTAATGCCACCTGAAGATTTTCACATCCTAATCCCCGGAATCTGTGAATATGTTACCTTGTATGGCAAAGGGGACTTTGTGTGTATGATTAAGGATTTTGAGACGTGAAGATTATCCTGGATTTTCCAAGTGAGCCCAATATAATTACAAGGGTCCTTATAAAGAGGGAGATAGGAGGGTCAGAGTTAGAAAGATTTGAAGATGTTATGCTGCTGCCTTTAAAGATGGAGGAAGCGGCCATGAGCCAAGGAAGGCAGGTGACATCTAGAAGCCAGAGAAAAAGAAATAGATTCTCCCCTAAAGCCTCCAGGGAGAGTGTGGCCCTGACGGCGTCTTGATTTTTGGCCCAGGGAAACCCATGTGGGACTTCTGACCTCCAGAACTGTAAGAATAAATATGTGTTGCTTTAAGTCACTAAGTTTGTGGTAATTGATTACAGCCACAATAGAACACTAATACAGAGAGGAACCAAGTAGCTAATCTAAGGTGCTGGTTCCAATAGGGTCCTTGGGCAAGACTAACTGGGACAGGGAAACTCAACTAAGGCAGTTTAAAGCTAACAAAGGCAGAAAGGGTAGGACTTCACCTCATTTTATAAGGGCTGAGAGTCAAACTGGGAAGACCCAGTAGCAACCACAGTCCAAAATTTAAGAATCTCAAATAAAACACAAGTCCAGGGGCTTCCCTGGTGGCACAGTGGTTGGGAGTCTGCCTGCCAGTGCAGGGGACACGGGTTCGAGCCCTGGTCTGGGAGGATCCCACGTGCCACGGAGCAGCTGGGCCTGTGAGTCACAACTACTGAGCCTGGACGTCTGGAGCCCGTGCTCCGCAACAAGAGAGGCCGCGATAATGAGAGGCCCGCGCACCGCGATGAAGAGTGGCCCCCGCTTGCCGCAACTAGAGAAAGCCCTCGCACAGAAATGAAGACCCAACACAGCCATAAATAAATAAAAATTTTAAAAAAAAACACAAATCCAAATACCAAGCGTCAAGCAGAGACTGGATGAGAAAGAGCACAGATAAGAAGCAGGAAGGAAGGATGCAGGGTAGCTTCATGGGAAGATGTCAGAGTAGCCAAAGTTCACATTTATTAAGCTGTGGGCACCAAATGCTTAAGGAAAGTCTAGGTGATTTAACAGAACCCTTTTATGGGAGCATCTCATTTATTGAGGACCTATTACTGGTTAGCATATGTATTTCATTTTATTTGCCCAATAACCCCATGAGCTGAGCATTAAACCCTTGTTTTACTAAGGTAGAAACCAGTTCAAGGAGGTTAAATGACTTGTCCAAGGCCACAGAAAACACTAGGAAGTGAAGGTGGGGTTGACCTCATTCCTGCAGTCCCAGGATCCCTGATCTTTCTTCCACATCATGCTGCCTTCCCTTCAGGAAAAAGTCGTGTTGACTTTTTCAGCTGTCTGCAGAGTTCAAAGCAGAAAAACATGGTGTCATCTTTTGAGATATTCTATCAGTGAGAACTTGAAAATGAAGTTAAAAATTAAGCAGCAAAGCCAAACCCAGACTCTCTGCTCCGAGAACGTAGGGCTAAACCTGATGCAGTCTGCCTGCCATGTGACGCGTTATTTACCCTTGTGAAATTGTGGAATTATTTGAAAGAGAAGAAGGGACGAAAATGCCTTCTTTCTTCAAGGTAGCCTATAGTCTAGGGCTTACAATACTGGTTTAACGGTGAAGGTAAGTGCATTTCTTCTTTTGGGGTCAGAGGATAATTACTAATCAATCAGAGATCCATTAAAGGGAGGGAACAGTTTAAGGGGAAGTCAGAGGAAAACATTATCAGCAGCCTAAGGATCTCCACCTGGGAATGGTTTCTGATTTCAAAACGAAGAAACTTTCTAAAAAATGTAATCCACTCAATCAAGACCCTACAGCAAGGCTTGAGAGGCCACCAGTGTCAATAGACTCTGTGGACAATTGTCATTTCTCCAAGGATTCCGTAAGTATTTACTGTGACACCTTGATGAGTCGAACAGGCTTTGGCTGCAGAATAAAATACTGGATCAGAACTAACAAAGTTTGGGATTGGGGACTGTGATTCATGGGCCTTTTCAGATTTCTGTATATAGTTGACATTGACTCTCGGGAAAAGGAGAATATGAACAAAGTTGTGGATAAGACTGAAGGCAAGAAAACTTGTACACTTGTGGAGATCACCTGTTCTGTTGCCCTCATTGTACAGCTGAGGAAAGGTACCCCAGGAGATTATGGTTAGTACCTATCAGTGCTGTGATGGGAAGCCCTAGGGGAAAAGAAGGAGGGAAGGTGCCCTCTCCCAACCTGCCCAGAGAAAATCCCAATTCCATAGCATAGATGGACTCATACAGGCCTGGAAGACATAGCCTGAGGTTGTTCCTTGGAGGAAAGGTGCCCAGGCACTCCTGTGTTATTGCTTGGTGAGCAGAGCTGTGAGTCCCCTGTGGGCAGGGCCCCAGTTGCACCTTAATTTTGACCTAACCCTGCCTTCTAGGATTACCTACTATTGGTGCTTAGTACATTTTTCTTTTTCTTTTTTTCATGATTACATTCACATGAACTAACAGCATGATGTAAATGATCTACTGGAATAACCAATTTTATTCCAGAACTACCAATCTTTCAGAAAGGTAAACAGGTGATAAAAGAGGCCTCAGTTTTACTAGCATGGAAGAAATTACTTCTTGGCATGTTCTCTGATGTTGGTAGCAAGGTGCATCCCTTCCTCATCCATCTTCTGTATTCTAGTCCAGAAGAACCCACTTCTAAAAGGAAACATTTAAAACCAATTTAACAATCAATCAAAAGCATTTTTATAGAAAGATATTTCATTGCTGTAAACCTGTATTTATTAATCTGAGAGGGCCCAAGTGCCAATCTTGTGACTACTTATTATTATTTCTGTTGTTAATATCAATAACATTTTACAATGTATGATATTTTACATTGAGAAGGCATGTCTCATACCTTTGTTTTCATTCCCAATAGTCCTGTGAAGTAATATTATCCCCATTTTTCCTATGAAACTGTGACAGCTCTGGGATCTTATAAAATCTGCTCTGCTTTACTCAGACTGTGAATGACAGAGAAGAATTGGTCCTTGGATACCCTTTGACCTGCAGGTTCCTGCTCTTTCAACCACATGTAACATTTACTCTGAGTAAACTAGGGGACTCGGCTAACAGAGGTGATGCAAGACAGGCTCAGTATTAAGGGAAGTCTAAGAGCAACAGAAAGACCATTATAACAAAATAGTGAGTTCTAGACTAAGAGTAAGAGGATAAAAATTATTTTGCTTATGCATAAGTCATCTTGTCTATGTCTATATTATTTTTATACCAAATATAACTCTATTTTGTGTCATAAAATTATTTTTAAAGTATAGCACTTTTCTTTTACTTAATTTTAATTCAATTTTTCTATGTCTATTTACAGCTTTGACACTAGGATTCACTCTTTTTTAGAAATGTCACTCCTGAGTAGGAAGGTCCTTGACAATGTTTATAATTGGGCTAAAACTCATTCCACTGTCTCTAAGTGATATCAATTTTGCCAATTCTCAGATCCCATACTATCATATGCTTCTGTGATTATTTTAGAAAAATAGTTGCCATTACTATGTCACAGAAGGACCCTCTTTTCGATTAGTTTGGGATGTCTGCCTGATTTCTACATTTGTCTCATACACAGGAAACAGGGCAATTAACAACTGAAGTTAGCTATTAAGGCAAATTTCAAAGTAACATTTGAAACGATGAAAGCCAAGGTAGGGATGGCAGCAGATGGAATGAGAACTGAAGTGATGGGTTTGTGATATAATTCCACTATCAAAAAAGCAAGAAAAAGAGGGAAGAGAAATGGGAACATATTGTATATGTATAACTGATTCACTTTGTTATAAAGCAGAAGCTAACACACTATTGTAAGGCAATTATACTTCAATAAAGATGTTTAAAAAAAAAAAAAAAAAAAAAGCAAGAAAGAGTAGTCTTTTTTATTTTTTTAAATATTCAAAGCTCAACCTGAAAGTATTTTCATCATCAAATTTCCTTCTGGAATAAATGATTAAAACTTAATTTAAAATCATAGATAAGCAACAAGGATATACTGTAGAGCAGAGGGAATTATGGCAATTATCTTGTAATAACCTAGAATGGAGTATAATCTGCAAAAATACTGAATCACTATGCTGTACACCTGAAACTAATATAATATTGTAAATCAACTATACTTCAATTTTTTTAAAAAACCTTAACTTAAAATCATATAAATTCCTATCTGGAATACCTTAAAATGAAACTACCCTATTGTATTTTAAGCTTGTGCTTAAAATATGACCATAAAGAGGAAGTAGTATTAACAGATAGAAAAAAGCAGCAGACTGGGCATCGGGAGACCTGGTGCTGACTCAGTATACTCTGTGACTCGAAGCAACTTTTCAAGCATTCAGCACATCAGTCTTCTCATCAAAAAAAAAAAAAAAAAAAGAACAGTTGGGTCAGAGAATCTCCAAGTCTCTTTCAGCTCTAGAGCTCAATGTTTGTCAAATTGGTTGGAGAGGTTGGTGGGAAATACTTGTAGCTGAGGGTACAGTTGAAAAATTGCCTTCTGCCAAGTCTTGGGATCTTACATAACAAGAGAGATCAAATAGAAAATGGTCCAAACTCCGGGTCAACCAGGTGGCCGCTCCCGTTTATTCAGCTAAGATCTGAGTGTAGAGCCCTGAACTGAACTCCTGATATCATCCAGATGTTAGCAGGACTGGAAAGCCTTCCAAAGCACAGCAAAACCTTTTGACCCACCTCCTAGGGAAATGGAAATAAAAACAAAAATAAACAAATGGGAACTAATGAAACTTAAAAGCTTTTGCACAGCAAAGGAAACCATAAAAAAAGACTAAAAGACAACCCTCAGAATGGGAGAAAATATTTGCAAATGAAGCAACTGACAAAGGATTAATCTCCAAAATTTACAAGCAGCTCAATATCAAAAAACAAACAACCCGGGCTTCCCTGGTGGCGCAGTGGTTGAGAATCTGCCTGCCAATGCAGGAGACACGGGTTCGAGCCCTGGTCTGGGAAGATCCCACATGCCGTGGAGCGACTAGGCCCGTGAGCCACAATTGCTGAGCCTGCGCGTCTGGAGCCTGTGCTCCACAACAAGAGAGGCCGCGATAGTGAGAGGCCCGCACACCGCGATGAAGAGTGGACCCCACTTGCCGCAACTAGAGAAAGCCCTCGCACAGAAACGAAGACCCAACACAACCATAAATAAATAAATTAATTAATTAATTTTTAAAAAAAAAACAAAAAAAAAAACAACCCAATCCAAAAATGGGCAAAAGACCTAAATAGGCATTTCTCCAAAGAAGATATACAGAATGCCAACAAACACTTGAAAGAATGCTCAACATCATTAGTGATTTCTCACTAATCATTAGAGAAATGCAAATCAAAACTACAATGAGCCACATCTTCTTTATCCATTCATCTGTTGATGGACACTTAGGTTGCTTCCATGTCCTGGATAGCACAGGGAGATCAACTTGGTGCTTTGTGACCACCTGGAAGGGTGGGAGGGAGGGAGATGCAAGAGGGAAGAGATATGGGGATATATGTATATGTATAGCTGATTCACTTTGTGATAAAGCAGAAACTAACACATCATTGTAAAGCAATTATACTCCAATAAAGACGTAAAAAATAATTAAATAAAACAAAAACTACAATGAGGTATCACCTCACACCAGTCAGAATGGCTATCATCAAAAAATCTACAAACAATAAATGCTGGAGCGGGTGTGGAGAAAAGGGAACCCTCTTGCACTGTTGGTGGGAATGTAAATTGATACAGCCACTATGGAGAACAGTATGGAGGTTCCTTAAAAAACTAAAAATAGAACTACCCTATGACCCAGCAATCCCACTACTGGGCATATACCCTGAGAAAACCATCATTCAAAAAGAGTCATGTACCACAATGTTCATTGCAGCTCTGTTTACAATAGCCAGGACATGGAAGCAACCTAAGTGCCTATCGACAGATGAATGGATAAAGAAGATGTGGCACATATATACAATGGAATATTACTCAGCCATAAAAAGAAACGAAATTGAGTTATTTGTAGAGGTGGATGGACCTAGAGTCTGTCATACAGAATGAAATAAGTCAGATAGAGAAAAACAAATACCATGTGCTAACACATATATGGAATCAAAAAAAAAAATGGTTCTGAAGAATGTAGGGGCAGGCCAGGGATAAAGATGCAGGCGTAGAGAATGGACTTGAGGACATGGGGAGGGGGAAGGGTAAGCTGGGACGAAATGAGTGAGTGGCATGGACATATATACACTACCAAATGTAAAATAGATAGCTAGTGGGAAGCAGCCACATAACCCAGGGAGATCAACTCGGTGCTTTGTGACCACCTAGAGGGGTGGGATGTGGAGGGTGGGAGGGAGATGCAAGAGGGAGGAGATATGGGGATATATGTATACGTATAGCTGATTCACTTTGTTATAAAACAGAAACTAACACACCACTGTAAAGCAATTATACTCCAGTAAAGATGTTTAAAAAAAGCACAGCAAAAGCCAACATGTTTCCTTGTGCTGATATTCTCTTGTTGGCAACTGGGCATCTATTTGGGTCCATTGTAACAAAAAAAGAAAATTTCAAAACTCAGATGGGGTGATCTTGTTCTCAGAATTCTAGAGCCATTTGACAAGCAGAAAACTATCCTGACTGGCTTTATGAAGGCTAATTATTGTTCCTTCAAAGACACTGGGTATAAAATAACTACTAATTGTTTAAAAAATCACTAGATAAATATGAAAAATCATAAAGAATTACATGACCACACTGTGTTCTGTAACCCAGAAATAGCCATTGCTGGCACTTGTGTGAATCCATTTCTCTCTTCTTGGATGTACGTGTATTAACACAGGCATAGTGCTTGTTTGTATACTAGAGTACAGGCATTTCCTTAATATTATTCCATATCTTCGAAAACATTATTTTAATAAAGTCCACTATAAGAATCTATTAAAATTGACTCACCAAACCCTTACGGTTAGGTTAATTTGTCTCCTATATTATGTTGTAATAATACTGCAAAGAATATTTTTGAACAAAATTCTTCACCTGTCTCTTCCATTATGATCCTCCATCCTAAGGTCATAGATCATAAACATTCTTAAGTGTGCAGATAAGTCTTGTTAAATTTATGTGCAGAAAGAATGCAAAGCTTTGAATGATGCAATATAAGCATGATACATGTGTTTGTGAGGCCATGGATGCTTCAGTTTAGGAATGACTGCAAAACTGATGATATTCTTAGCATGAAGATTGTACCTAAAAGAAAAAAATGTATGAATCCCCAAATATTGGGGTACAGATATCAAATTAGATGTGTCCATTTCAAGGTCATGAATTCTCTTTACCTGTCAAGTAGCTGGATTTATTCATAATTATAGTAGAAAGCCCTCATTCAGGTGATTTGAAGAACTTTTCAGCCCAGTAAAGTGTCCAAATTTGTTAGCAAAGACAAGAATAAACATTTTAAACCATTAAATACTACTAGTATTATATAAATGTGTTATGCAATGTCATTCTTCATGTTCAAAGAAGGAACCATGGGACATTGTTCTGGTTGTGCAGAAAGATGTACAGAAACATGGTCAAAATGAAAGAAAGGGCTGCTCTGGAACTTTCCTCCCCAGCTCTTGAGCTTAATTTAATTTTCCTGTCTTCTAACCTTGCTTCAAGCCATGATATGCCTTACCTTTGCATGGTTCTCTGTGGTTTGCAATTTTCTCATTCAGTTCTTGCAGCACCACTCAGAAAGGAGATTTATTTTTATTGAACAGACAAGGAAATGGCCAATTAGAGAATTTAAATGACTAGCTCTACGTCACTTAGCTGGGACTTAGCCAGATTTCTTATAAAAATCGAGTCCTCCGTAAGCATAGCAATAAGGAAGCGTACTGCAAAATGTAAATCATATACCTGTGTTGGGTCAAAACTTTCATTGATGCTGAGAGAATGCAACATTAACACGAGAAAATTATTTGTGTGTCTTGTTTTGGATTGTTGTTCTTCCCCATAGATAAAAGCCCGTCGTGGTAAAAGAGATTCAGGACATAGGGAATCTCCACCACAAAGTGTAGTACAATTTCCCAGAGGAGCCAGATGGATGAGAAGCCTTCCACCAGGAAAAGTAAAGTCACATCTCTCTCTCTCTCTCTCTCTTTTGCTTTAATATTAATTTATTTATTTGGCTGCACCAGGTCTTAGTTGCAGCACGCAGGACCTTTAGTTGCAGCATGCGGGCTCTAGTTCCCTGACCAGGGATCGAACCCGGGCCCCCCTGCATCGGGAGCATGGAGTCTTAACCACTGGACCACCAGGGAAGTCCCAAGTCACATCTTGTATTTGCAGGCTACCTTATGGAAGAGTGGAAGCTTTATTTCCACATCCTCGTTCTCCATTCCTTCTCCTTTGTTTTTTATCAAGCCTCTCTGTTGTGGAGATTCTCCCAGTATAACATTGGACCAGATCCAGCCCCTCATCCTGTTACCTGCTACTTTTCCCTTAGGGAGCCCCAATGAGTTATCTATGAGAAATTACGTCAAATGATCACTGAATCCCAGGACATAAGGGATGGAATGAGTCCAGAAAAAGTCATCTTAAACAAACCCCTAACCCATATATGAGTTCCTGCTACAATATCTTTGCTATGTAGCTGGTTATTTCCCATGAGCTTTGGAAACCTCCAGTAATAGGGAAATAATTCTTTTGCAGGCAACCAAATCTCATCCCTGAGCCTATTTGGCCATTAAAAATTATTTCTCCCATTATATATATATATTTTTATATGTTTATCTGTCTCTTCACAGGTTCTCTCTTTGTTTCTCTTTAGTCCCAGTTCTCCAAATGTGCAAAAAAATTTAATCCATCATTCACATGGGAACCCTTTCAATGTAGGCCCATTGTTCCACTTCACGGGGACCTAAAAGAACGTGTTGCTCTTGTAACAGAATGACAGTTCCTCCAGTACCATATCACCTACAAACAGTAAAAATGGTTCCCCATATTAGTTTTTTTTAAGCTGAATATATGTGAAGGCAGAGCCTAGTGACATACAACAAAAATACATCCAAGGGAACATTACACTAAGGAGTTAGTGGTTGTGCTCATTTATACACTATATATCAGGTATTTTAAAAGAGAACCCTTGGATGTTAGCTTAATTCAAAGGCAGCTCTCTAAGTATAAACTTTCAAGCTTTATGGTAGATGAATATGCAAAACAGATGGGACCACAGACTTGAGACTAGGAGACTCAGGTTCTGTGACTGGCTCTTCCCCATCTTCCTCATTCACTTTATTTTGGAACAATGTGACATAAATGCCTTCATTTAATTTTTCTTATATTTTCATCTGCTTCCCACACCTCTGAAAAAAGGCCATATTTGTTTTACTTGATGGTAAGATCCCCGATTTATTGTCTTGAAGCCAACTAAAGAATATGACAAAGAAGGGTTGTAGTCATGATTATTTCGGTGAAAAAAGATGGTGGGACTGCGTGAAATCATCTGTAGTTTTCTCAGACTTAGCAGTGGGCGAAATGGAAAGAAGGTGATCTCAGTCAGGATACTCACTGCAGACATCTGTGTTATTCTCTAGTTCCCGAATTCTGTTCATTACGCTATGGACTGGCTCTCATCATGCACTTCTCAAACTTTACCGTGATAACCCAGCGTGTGAGTCTGAGCATTGCAATCATTGCCATGGTGAATAGCACTCAGCAGCCTGGTTTATTCAATGCCTCCACAGAAAGACCTCTTGCATTCACCCTCAATCGCTCCAACAGATCCACCAAGGAATTTAATTCAGGAGTAAGTATAATGGAGACCAAGGCTCTTTGTTGAGAGGGAAAACCCAGTTTGAAAGGAAGACTTGTATCTTGATTCTGTGGCATATAGAAGCATGAATTTTCAGTGGCAAACTAAAAAGGACTGGAATTATTTTTCTTTGAGATAGTGCTTACCTCTGTGATTAAAATGGTCTCACTGAGATTATTATGATTACAAGGTTGGGGGTGGGGACTATAGGAAAAACTTGTGAACACTTCTAGAAAGGAATAGATTACTGGGTATCTTCAATGAAATCTAGGTACTAGGATGTATCTAAGCACATCCTTCTGCCTGATTCTAAGCAGGTCTCTGTACTTTTCATAGTCTTTGAGCCATTTTACAACTCAGTAAGTTCTATATAATAAATAGTAATGCAAATGATTCTTGCCCATAGCTCTGCAAATGAATCTTGTTCTGTGAAAAATCAATTGCTACTCTCCTCCACTTGCCCCTCAGTTGAATAAGCCAGTTTTGCTATATATTTAAAATCTATTTCAGCATTACTTCCCGCTTATAAACGTGTGGGTCTTTGAATTCTCCTTTGGGCCAGTTGTAACATCTTACCAATTCCCCCATTAATCAATGAGTTAAATAAAATCTTTATTACATGTTCATTTTTTATTTGTATACGGATCATGATTATAACCCATTTAAATTTTTTCTTTAAACTAACATTTATTTCACATTTCTAAAGTCATCCTTGTATTTTATGATTTTGTTACCTTGAAGCCAGCTTATTTATAATGACCTCTCTGTCTCCAGTCTTTCTTCCATCATTCATTCTACACATTCACACACCTGTGCTCAAGAATCCAGGATACCTTCAAGTCGCGAACTCCTCTCTTGAGATGCTGTACTTCTCCAGAACCTGGGCGCACTTCTCAGCACACTCATATCTGCTATCCATGGCCCAGGGAGAGTCTTTGAGCAAGTCAGAGTTCCAGTTAGTTTCATTGGGTATCATTCCAAATACTGCAAGTCCACTTTTGCTGTTTTTCTTCAATAAGAATGAGTTTTCCTATTTCTCTTTATACAAATCATAGGCATTCTTCAAAGAATGGTTCAAGTACTTCTCCCTTCCTGGGACCTTCCCAAATTGTTCTCCCGTCTTCTCAAAGTCCCTATTTTACTGCCGTTCATCCTCAGACTTGAATTCTGACATGAGTCATATATCTTGTATTATTTATAGTTATTTTAAGTGGACAAAATATTTCATATTTTACATTTTTAGGCTCTTTACTTCAATTTATACCATGATGCCATGTATCTAGTGGTCTACCAAAATTATTTATTGGGTTACATCAGAAGAAAATGTGATCTTATTAATGTGTAATATGTGTTTTAGGAAGTCACCTCTGCTAGGGCAGACCATGATTCCTAAACTTGATTTTAGGGACTAATTTTGATAAGCATTCAGTAAAGTAAAGTAAAGATGTGTTTTCCTTATTTTTTGAAATGAGAGTCAGCATGTCACCTGAATTATTTACTAGAACCAAAATAGTTAAAAGAAGCTCTTTCACTATATTTCATTTACATCTTCCTATCAACTACCTATGTAATCATTTCTTTATCTCTTTTCTTCTTCATTTCTCTATTTTTTTTCCTTTTCTTCTTCATTTCTCTATTTTTTTCTCCCTCTGAGAGGAGCAAATTAGAGATATAATTGGTTGTTTGGAAAAGGTGGAATATTTGTTTGGTAAAAAATGGAGGAAAGCCAAAATTGATATTTTATAGGAGGGTCAAAACCCCAAGCAGCTCTGGCTATAAATTAGAATTTTTATAAAAGAAATTCTTAGCAAAGAATTTTCCTTTTTTTCCCCCCAGGCCTCTGTATATGAATGGAGCCCAGAGACTCAGGGTATCATCTTTAGCTCCATCAGCTATGGGATAATACTGACTCTGATCCCAAGTGGCTATTTAGCAGGGATATTTGGAGCAAAGCAGATGCTTGGTGCTGGTTTGCTGATCTCCTCCCTTCTCACCCTCTTTACACCACTGGCTGCTGACTTTGGAGTGATTCTGGTTATTGTGATTCGGACAGTCCAGGGCATGGCCCAGGTAGCTGGTTACTTTCTCATTCTGTGTGGGATATGGATTCCTGAATTCTACTAGAGATCAAGAGTCTTAATGATTTTCATTTCAGGGAATGGCATGGACAGGTCAGTTTACAATTTGGGCAAAATGGGCTCCCCCACTTGAACGAAGCAAGCTCACCAGCATTGCGGGATCAGGTAAGGATATACATATAGATCACAACTTTGTAATCTGTTTCACCCTATGACATCTTTCCTTCTATGCATAGGATGGTTTGGGGGACAGGGAGAAAAGTGCTGTAAAAATATTCAACAATGTAAGACAGTCACATAACAAATAAGACAGATACATCTGTGCTGTAAAGCCACCAAGACTCAGAAGCAGAAAAGACCATTGTGAGCATTGTGAGGGTAGTCAGAAAAGCATTGTAGGGAAAAGTTTAGAACTTTAAGAATTTGCAAAAATAGAAAAAAAAAAACCCAAGTAAACTGTATAAACACCATTTTAGCAAAGATATGCAAATGAAAATTAAGACTATCAGTGGTAAGGAGATAAATCAGTCTGGAAAGTAGAGTTTCAAGAGCCCACATTATTCTGAGTTCTTTACTCTTCTGAGCTAATATTCACAACATCCCTTTGAAGATAATTTTTAACTTTCATTTTCTTTTCTTTTGAATTTTATTTAATTTATTTTTTTATACAGCAGGTTCTTGTTAGTCATCCATTTTATACGCATCAGTGTATACATGTCAATCCCAATCTCCCAATTCATCACACCACCACCCCCACCTCCCACTGCTTTCCCCCCTTGGTGTCCATACGTTTGTTCTCTACATCTGTGTCTCTATTTCTGCCCGGCAAACCGGTTCATCTGTACCATTTTTCTAGGTTCCACATATATGCGTTATTATACAATATTTGTTTTTCTCTTTCTGACTTACTTCACTCTGTATGACAGTCTCTAGATTCATCCACGTCTCTACAAATGACTCAATTTCGTTCCTTTTTTGGCTGAGTAATATTCCATTGTATATATGTACCACATCTTTATCCATTTGTCTGTCTATGGGCATTTAGCTTGCTTGCATGACCTGGCTATTGTAAATAGCGCAACAGTGAACGTTGGGGTGCATGTGTCTTTTTGAATTATTGTTTTCTCAGGGTATATGCCCAGTAGTGGGATTGCTGGGTCGTATGGTAGTTCTATGTTTAGTTTTTTAAGGAACCTCCATACTGTTCTCCATATTGGCTGTATCAATTTACATTCCCACCAACAGTGCAAGAGGGTTCCCTTTTCTCCACACCCTCTCCAGCATTTGTTGTTTGTAGATTTTCTGATGATGCCCTTTCTAACTGGTGTGAGGTGATACCTCATTGTAGTTTTGATTTGCATTTCTCTAATAATTAGTGATGTTGAGCAGATTTTCATGTGCTTCTTGGCCATCTGTATGTCCTCTTTGGAGAAATCTCTATTTAGGTCTTCTGCCCATTTTCTGATTGGGGTGTTTGCTTTTTTAATATTGAGCTGCATGAGCTGTTTATATATTTTGGAGATTAATCCTTTGTCCATTGATTCATTTGCAAATATTTTTTCCCTTTCTGAGGGTTGTCTTTTCCTCTTGTTTGTAGTTTCCTTGGCTTTGCCAAAGCTTTTAAGTTTCATTAGGTCCCACTTGTTTATTTTTGTTTTCATTTCCATTACTCTAGGAGGTGTATCAAAAAAGATCTTGCTGTGATTGATGTCAAAGAGTGTTCTTCCTATGTTTTCCTCTAAGAGTTTTATAGTGTCCGGTCTTACATTTAGGTCTCTAATCCATTTTGAGTTTATTTTTACGTATGGTGTTAGGGAGTGTTCTAATTTCATTCTTTTACATGTAGCTGTCCAGTTTTCCCAGCACCACTTATTGAAGAGACTGTTTTTTCTCCATTGTATATCCTTGCCTCCTTTGTCATAGATTAGTTGACCATAGGTGCGTGGGTTTATCTCTGGGCTTTCTATCCTGTTCCATTAATCTATATTTCTGTGTTTGTGCCAGTACCATATTTTCTTGATTACTGTAGCTTTGTAGTATAGTCTGAAGTCAGGGAGTCTGATTCCTCCAACTCCGTTTTTTTCCCTCAAGACTGCTTTGGCTATTTGGGGTCTTTTGTGTTTCCATACAAATTTTAAGATTTTTTTGTTCAAGTTCAAAAAATGCCATTGGTAATTTGATAAGGATTGCATTGAACCTGTAGATTGCTTTGGGTAGTATAGTCATTTTCACAGTATTGATTCTTCCAATCCAAGAACATGGAATATCTCTCCATCTGTTGGTATCATCTTTAATTTCTTTCATCAGTGTCTTATAGTTTTCTGCATACAGATCTTTTGTCTCCCTAGGTAGGTTTATTCCTAGGTATTTTATTCATTTTGTTGCAATGGTAAATGGGAGTGTTTCCTTAATTTCTCTTTCAGACTTTTCATCATTAGTGTATAGGAATGCAAGAGATTTCTGTGCATTAATTTTGTATCCTGCAACTTTACCAAATTCATTGATTAGCTCTAGTAGTTTTCTGGTGGCATCTTTAGGATTCTCTATGTATAGTATCATGTCATCTGCAAACAGTGTCAGTTTTACTTCTTCTTTTCCAAATTGTATTCCTTTTATTTCTTTTTCTTCTCTGATTGCCATGGCTAGGACTTCCAAAACTATGTTGAATAATAGTGGTGAGAGTGGACATCCTTGTCTTGTTCCTGATCTTAGAGGAAATGCTTTCAGTTTTTCACCATTGAGAATGATGTTTGCTGTGGGTTTGTCGTACATGGCCTTTATTATGTTGAGGTAGACTCCCTCTATGCCCACTTTCTGGGAGTTTTTATCATAAGTGGGTGTTGAATTTTGTCAAAAGCTTTTTCTGTATCTATTGAGAGGATCATATGGTTTTTCTTCTCCGATTTGTTAATATGGTGTATCACATTGATTGATTTACATATACTGAAGAATCCTTGCATCACTGGGATAAATCCCACTTGATCATGGTGTATGATCCTTTTAATGTGTTGTTGGATTCTATTTGCTAGTATTTTGTTGAGGATTTTTGCATCTATATTCATCAGTGATATTGGTCTGTAATTTTCTTTTTTTGTAGTATCTTTGTCTGGTTTTGGTATCAGGGTGATGGTGGCCTCATAGAATGAGTTTGGGAGTGCTCCTTCCTCCGAAATTTTTTGGAAGAGTTTGAGAAGGATGCATGTTAGTTCTTCTCTAAATGTTTGATAGAACTCACCCGTGAAGCCATCTGGTCCTGGACTTTTGTTTGTTGGAAGATTTTTTTTTTTAATTTATTATTTATTTATTTATTTATTTATTTTATTTTATTTTATTTTTTATTTATTTATTTATTTTTGCCTGTGTTGGGTCTTCGTTTCTGTGCGGGGGCTTTCTCTAGTTGTGGCAAGCGGGGGCCACTCTTCATCGCGGTGCGCGGGCCTCTTACCATCACGGCCTCTCTTGTTGCGGAGCACAGGCTCCAGACGCGCAGGCTCAGCAGTTGTGGCTCACGGGCATAGTTGCTCCGTGGCATGTGGGATCTTCCCAGACCAGGGCTCAAACCTGTGTCCCCTGCATTGGCAGGCAGACTCTCAACCACTGCGCCACCAGGGAAGCCCCTGTTGGAAGACTTTTAATCACAGTTTCAAGTTCATTACTTATGTTTGTTCTGTTCATATTTTCTGTTTCTTCCTGGTTCAGTCTTGGAAGGTTATACCTTTCTAAGAATTTGTCCATTTCTTCCAGGTTGTCCATTTTATTGGCATAGAGTTGCTTGTAGTAGTCTCTTAGGATGTTTTGTATTTCTGTGGTGTCTGTTGTAACTTCTCCTTTTTCATTTCTAATTTTATTGATTTGAGTCCTCTGCCTGTTTTTCTTGATGAGTCTGGCTAATGGCTTATCAATTTTGTTTATCTTCTCAAAGAACCAGCTTTTAGTTTTATTGATCTTTGCTGTTGTTTTCTTTGTTTCTATTTCATTTATTTCCGCTCTGATCTTTATGATTTCTTTCTTTCTGCTAACTTTGGGTTTTGTTTGTTCTTCTTTTTCTAGTTCCTTTAGGTGTAAGGTTAGATTATTTATTTGAGATTTTTCTCGTTTCTTGAGGTAGGCTTGTAAAGCTATAAAATTCTCTCTTAGAACTGCTTTTGCTGCATCCCATAGGTTTTGGATCATCGTGTTTTCATTGTCATTTGTCGCTAGGTATTTTTTGATTTCCTCTTTGATTTCTTCAGTGATCTCTTGGTTATTTAGTCACGTATTGTTTAGCCTCCATGTGGTTGTTCTTTTTACATTTTTTTTCCCCTGTAATTGATTTCTAATCTCATAGCGTTGTGGTCAGAAAAGATACTTGATATGATTTCAATTTTCTTAAATTTACTGAAGCTTGATTTGCGACCCAAGATGTGATCTGTCCTGGAGAAGGTTCCGTGCACACTTGAGAAGAGAGTGTAATCTGCTCTTTTTGGATGGAATGTCCTATAAATATCAATTAAATATATCTGATCTATTGTGTCATTTAAAGCTTGTGTTTCCTTATTAATTTTCTGTCTGGATGATCTGTCCATTGGTGTAAGTGAGGTGTTAAAGTCCCCCACTATTATTGTGTTACTGTCAATTTCCTCTTTTAGAGCTGTTAGCAGTTGCCTTATGTATTGAGGTGCTCCTATGTTGGGTGCATATATATTTATAATTGTTATATCTTCTTCTTGGATTGATCCCTTGATCATTATGTAGTGTCCTTGCTCGTCTCTTGTAACATTCTTTATTTTAAAGTCTATTTTATCTGATATGAGTATTGCTGCTCCAGCTTTCTTTTGATTTCCATTTGCATGGAATATCCTTTTCCATCCCCTCACTTTCAGTCTGAATGTGTCCCTAGGTCTGAAGTGGGTCTCTTGTAGACATTTATATATGGGTCTTGTTTTTGTATCCATTCAGCAAGCCTGTGTCTTTTGGGTGGAGCATTTAATCCATTCATGTTTAAGATAATTATTGATATGTATGTTCCTATGACCATTTTCTTAATTGTTTTGGGTTTGTTTTCGTAGGTCCTTTTCTCATCTTGTGTTTCCCACTTAGAGAAGTTCCTTTAGCATTTGTTGTAGAGCTGGTTTGGTGGTGCTGAATTCTCTTAGCTTTTGCTTGTCTGTAAAGCTTTTGATTTCTCCATCGAATCTGAATGAGATCCTTGCCGGGTAGAGTAGTCTTGGTTGTACATTCTTCCTTTTCATCACTTTAAGTATATCATGCCACTCCCTTCTGGCTTGTAAAGTTTCTGCTGAGAAATCAGCTGTTAACCTTATGGGAGTTCCCTTGTATGTTATTTGTCATTTTTCCCTTGCTGCTTTCAATAATTTTTCTGTCTTTAATTTTTGCCAATTTGATTACTATGTGTCTCGGCGTGTTTCTCCTTGGGTTTATCCTGTATGGGACTCTCTGCACTTCCTGGACTTGGGTGGCTATTTCCTTTCCCAGGTTAGGGAAGTTTTCGACCATAATCTCTTCAAATATTTTCTCGGGTCCTTTCTCTCTCTCTTCTCCTTCTGGAACCCCTATAATGCGAATGTTGTTGCATTTAGTGTTGTCCCAGAGGTCTCTTAGGCTGTCTTCATTTCATTCTTTCTTCTTTATTCTGTTCTGCGGCAGTGAATTCCACCATTCTGTCTTCCAGGTCACTTATCCGTTCATCTGCCTCAGTTATTCTGCTATTGATTCCTTCTAGTGTATTTTTCATTTCAGTTATTGTGTTGTTCATCTCTGTTTGTTTGTTCTTTAATTCTTCTAGATCTTTGTTAAACATTTCTTGCATCTTCTCGATCTTTTCCTCCATTCTTTTTCCGAGGTCCTGGATTATCTTCACTATCATTATTCTGAATTCTTTTTCTGGAAGGGTGCCTATCTCCACTTCATTTTGTTGTGTTTCTGGAGTTTTATCTTGTTCCTTCATCTGGTACATAGCCCTCTGCCTTTTCGTCTTGTCTATCTTTCTGTGAACGAGGTTTTTGTTCCACACGCTGTAGGATTGTAGTTCTTCTTGCTTCTGCTGTCTGCCCTCTGGTGGATGAGGCAATCTAAGAGGCTTGTGCAAGTTTCCTGATGGGAGGGACTCGTGGTGGGTAGAGCTGGCTGTTGCTTTGGTGGGCAGAGCTTAGTAAAACTTTAATCCACTTGTCCTCTGATGGGTAGGGCTGGGTTCCCTCCCTGTTGGTTGTTTGGCCTGAGGGGACCCAACACTGGAGCCTACCGGGCCTCTTACGTGGGGTTAATGGCAGACTCTGGGAGGGCTCACAGCAAGGAGTACTTCCCAGAACTTCTGCTGCCAGTGTCCTTGTACTCATGGTGACACACAGCCACCTCCCGCCTCTGCAGGAGACCCTCCAACACTAGCAGGTATGTCTGCTTCAGTCTCCTATGGGGTCACTGCTCCTTCCCCTGGGTTCCGATGCACACACTACTTTGTGTGTGCCCTCCAAGAGTGGAGTCTCTGTTTCCCCCAGTCCTGTCGAAGTCCTGCAATCAAATCCCACTAGCCTTCAAAGTCTGATTCTCTAGGAATTCCTCCTCCCGTTGCCGGACCCCCAGATTGGGAAGCCTGACGTGGCGCTCACAACTTTCACTCCAGTGGGTGGACTTCTGTGGTATAAGTGTTCTCCAGTTTGTGAGTCACCCACCCAGCAGTTATGGGATTTGATTTTATTGTGCTTGCGCCCCTCCTACCGTCTTATTGTGGCTTCTCCTTTGTCTTTGGATGTGGGGTATCTTTTTTGGTGAGTTCCAGTGTCTTCCTGTTGATGACTGTTCAGCAGTTAGTTGTGATTCTGGTGTTCTCACAAGAGAGAGTTAGAGCACGTCCTTCTACTCCACCATTTTGAACCAATCTTAACTCTCATTTTACAAAGGAGGGAATTAAAGTTTGCAGAGATTAAGTAAATTGCCCAGAGACAAATAACTAGCTGGGGGTATAACTGAGATTTGAGTCCCGACAATTTGGTCCCAGAGTGCACACTCTCAATCACCATGCTACACTCCCCCACCAGAGCGTGTGATCATAAGGACTTGATAACTACATCACTGTTATTTGCCCCAACCTGTAGTACTGAGAATGTGTACTTGAAGAACAGAACTGAGGGTCATCAAGCCTCTCACTCCCCAGTCCAATGCATGGCTGCATCCTGCAGATTTTTACTCCAAAGCCACCGTCCTGTGTGGCTCCTTCCATTGCAGTTGTCACCATCTCCTCTATCTACAAATGCTCAATTGGTCTTCTCTCTCCTCTAGCTTTGTTTCCTTCAAACTTCTCATCAAAGCCAAGTTATCTTCCTAAAGCACAGACAGGGCATTTTTGCTAATCTGCTTAGGAATCTTCAGTGTGTGCCTTCATGATTACAGAAGAAGACTGACCCCCTTATTGCATGGATATAAAGATGCTCGACCACTTGGTCCCAACCTGCCTTTGCGCTCAACATCCCTCTGTAAGCAATGCTCAGATTGTAGCATGTACAGTCTGCACTTAACTTCTCTCTGGCTCTATTTCTACTGGCTCATTTTCCTGGAAGGTCTTTTGCTCCCAGCTTCGTTTACCAAAATTCCATCCATCCTACTATTAGCTCATGTAAACAATTTGTGAATCTTATCATCAGTTTTAATTTTCTCCTCATGTATACTTTCAAAGAAAATTGTAGTTTTATTATCATATTTATATTCCACATTCTTTTTATTCAAATTGCATATTGGGACCCATTGAAGGGGTCATAAAATCAATTAAGTAGGTCAAAACCAGTATTTTTAAAATGAAAGTGAATAGAATAGAATGGAAAATTTTGGAGTGAATTGCACACGGTAAGACTAAGTATTGATTCATGAAACTCTTGTTTGAAGTGTGTGTGTGTGTGTATTTGTGCATATATTGTGTTGCCATGAAAGATACATTTCTTATTATGGGTCTCTGAAAAATATGTTCAGACTCCAAGGTCTACCTTGTATTACACTTATAATAGTGAATTTTGTTCACGTTTTTCTCTGCAAGTGGGCTGAAATCCCCTTGAGGTCAAGGACTTTATTTTACTAGTTTTTGTAAGAGTTTCCTTTTCTGTTGCCAACCTCATATTGCCCCTGCCAGAATGTAACTCTAATTATAAGGAAATACTGGTGGGCTATGTTTGCAGAGAGTTTCTATGACAAACAAAGGGATTTGTATTTGGTCACATTGGAGTTAAGGAGCCATTGAAGTATCAGGTGGCATACTGTTATTATTTATTAATTCTAATTACTTCTCATGACTTCTCAAGATCTCTTATTGGGGGAGATCTGTGAGCTGGAAGAAAGACTCTCATCACCCAGTAATTCTAAGTCTGCCACCTCTTTGTTGGGACAACATCCAAGGAAGTCACTCAGTCTCAACCTTTGCTATTTTCCTCAGTGTTTTTTTATCCCTCTTCTCCTCAGGGGCAGCATTTGGGTCCTTCATCATCCTCTGTGTGGGGGGACTAATCTCACAGGCATTGGGCTGGCCTTTTATCTTCTACATCTTTGGTGAGTCACTTTCTCTTAACTCCTAACACCTCCACTTCCCAGGCATTTGTTTTTATGCTTACATTACCTATCGCCCACATTCTTCCCATTTGAGAGAAAATGTCCATTGTTAAATGGAAGATGACGAAGAATGTTGAGGATTGGTAGATTTCTTAGTCTAGTCTAAGAGATGACCATCTGCATGGTGCTGACTTCTGAGAAATCAGGAGTGTAGCCTTACACACCCACCCCTTCTGTAGAATCTCTGCCACCACGTCTGAAACACCAGGTCTAGTTGCTCTATGTGGTTAACATGTCAGAGCTGGTGAAGCACATTTTCAATATGTCTTCATACTTTATTATAATTATTATTTCTGCCAAGATGCCCTTAACCTATTTTCTACCAGGTGAATCTTGCAAAGCTCAAATTAAATGTACACCTCCCTATGGGGACTACCAAGACTTATCCCATTAGATTAAGTCTTTCCGTCCTCTATGATGCTTACTGATAATTTCTTTTCTAGGCTGTGTTGGCATGTAATTATTTATTTCCCCTTCTCCCTCTCCACTAGATTATGAAATGACTGAGGCAAGAAATTCATTCCATATTTTTTTTATCACTTTGGTACTATCATAGTGCCTGACTTAAAGCTTTATAAATAAAAGAATGGATAAATCCAGTAATTAGAGGAAATTTAAAGAACATTAGTCCACAGAGTCTTTTAACACAGAACCTCTTCAGGTGACAAATCTCAGCAATGAGACAAGTTTCTATTCTCAATATGGTTCCAGCTAGGACGGCTTTCTCATTAATGATGCTAATCCCAGGTCATTTTTGTCCACACATGTTGATCAGGTACTGTCAAGAAATATTTTTCTGGAAATCCATAATGGATGTATTGTTTGAATACAAATAACACTGTCTTTTGCAAATATGTTGGTAAATTTTCCTCGCCACACTCATTTTATGGCAGGTTGTTTTGTATGTGGATGAATACTTTTCTCTTCAATCCTGACTATTCAGATCTTCTAAAATACAACAGTAATGTGTGTATTAAGAAATTGTTGTTAATGACACACCACGATATATCCACTGGAGTCTGAAGAGTAACTAATCAGCTATACAGTGGTACGTTCATGCTCCTGCTCTGTCGAGAGGGCTCTGACATTGACAAATGGCACTCTACATTTAGTCAAATATTTGTAGATGAGTTGAGATGAAGAAGTGGGAAAGTTTAAGTCATGATGGTGGAACAACCATGAATTGATATGTGTGTTTTGGGGTGAGGTGTGCTACTTCAGAGGAAACTCCCTTCCCCTAGCACACAAATCTACCTGAAAACTAATTGGATCCCAGCTTCCCAGGTAGCATTGGCTGCGTCTGCTGTCTCCTGTGGTTCATGGTGATTTATGATGACCCCATGCATCACCCATGCATAAGCGTCAGGGAAAAGGACCACATCGTGTCTTCACTGGCTCAACAGGTACAGTGCAGCCCTTCTACCTGTGGGCCATGCAGAGATCTCCAGGGTAGGGTGTGGGGCTCTCAGGAGAGGCATCCTCTGTCCTGTTCCAATACCCATACTGATTAGATATTTCCTTTCAGTCCAGTTCTCCTAGACGATCTGTCCCCATAAAGGCTATGGTCAGATGCCTACCACTTTGGGCCATTTTCACGGGTTTTTTCAGCCATTTCTGGTTATGCACCATAATCATAACTTACCTACCAACGTACATCAGTTCTGTGCTCCATGTCAACATCAGAGATGTGAGTATGCTTCCTGTACTTCTATGAACATGATAATGGCAATAAGAAGAAACAGTTCTGTGCTGCCTACTACATTCTGGCTTTACACATAACCACTCATTTAACCCTCACAATGATTGAGAGACATTGTAATGATTTCCATTGCACAGGTGTAGAAATGGGGACACAGAGGGGAGATGACTTGCCCTGAATTACACAATTACTGAGTGGTAGAGCTGCTGTGGTATCTGTGTTCTTAACCACTATGCAACGCTGCCATACTAGCTGATGCTTCAATTTCTCTTAGAAATGAGTAGTGCTTTTCTCTGGAGACCAGTGTAACGCAAGTGCTGGCTCTCTTACCTGAGAAAGTGTTCTCCTCATGTGGAAAAGGATGCTAATTTCCTTAAAGCAACTCCAAGTGTCAGGAGGGTGGGCTAATGGTTGGTCTGTGTAACTGATAAACTCTGGTGCCATATGCACCTCTGTAACTACTCACTGTATACATTTCCTTCCTTCAGAGTGGGGTTCTGTCCTCCCTGCCTTTTATTGCTGCCTCAAGTTGTACGATTCTAGGAGGTCAGTTGGCAGATTTCCTCCTGTCCAGGAATCTTCTCAGATTAATCACCGTCCGAAAACTCTTTTCATCCCTAGGTAAGGATGGGGGGACTCGGTTAACCAATCCCTTTTTCCACACATGGTCAGAGAAGTTTCCTGATGGTGTGTCCCCATTGCCCAGGGCTCCTCCTTCCATCGCTGTGTGCTGTTGCCCTGCCTTTTGTGGCTTCCAGTTACACAACAACTATTATTTTGCTGATACTTATTCCTGGGACCAGCAACCTGTGTGATTCAGGATTCATCGTCAACACCTTAGATGTCGCTCCCAGGTAAGATTTTACCTTTTTATTCCCCTCCCCCAGGCCCTTCCGGAGGTTTAGGCCTCAGTCTTCTTGCAACTACTTCTTGTTGTTGACATGCACAAAATGATGGCAGAGTAATAGCAAATAACTAGAAATGTCAGTACGTGGCCATGACCTAAGGCGTTTTTAGAACAACAGTGCCCAATCTTGGCCAGTAACAAGTAGATGAAACTTCCTTAGCTTCTCCACTAGAGATTGGACTGTGCGTTCTGGGAAATGACCCACACACGTGTTTTGGAAAAGCTTCCAGAGTGTTGATGATATTAGCTACCACATATGTATACACTTGCCCTGAGCCAGATCCTATTCAAAGGACTTCTCATATATCAACACATCTGATTGGCATAACTACATGTCCTATTGTTATCCTCACTTTATAAGGGAGATGACTGAGGCACAAGAAGTTTAAGTGACATGTCTGAGGTCACACAAAGGCAGAGCCAGGATTTGGACCCAGGCCGTCCGTCCAGTGTATGTTGTCTCATCCACTGCACAAACTGCCTGCCATGCTGAGATGCTGTGGTGGGAACCTGGGCTCCTGAGAGACAGAATTGTTTCCTAGTTGTTGAGTTGGTGGATAGGTGATTTCAGGTTTGGCAAACAGACATTGCCCTAACTATCTTGAAGTGAACAGAAAAAACTGAATTAGGCTAAATGACTTTGCTATTAGAGCTGAACTGCATTAAAGTTGAGTTGCTGAAAAGTGATAGGCAGCTTTCTATATACAATCATCTCCCCGCAGGTATGCAAGTTTCCTCATGGGAATCTCAAGGGGATTTGGGCTCATCGCAGGAATCATCTCTTCCACTGCCACCGGATTCCTTATCAGTCAGGTTGGGCCAGTTTATTGAACATCTGCAAGTGGCAGGTATTATTTTAGGCACTGGGGATTCACAACAGGGCCTCTGTTCTCAAGGATTGTATGGTCTGATGGGGAAAGTAAGCCTGGATACCAACACAATTACTCTGTTTGTAGGGGACTCTAAATCAGAGCCTGGTAGTTCACATTTCCCAGGGAAAGAGAAGTAAAAGCTGAATTTCTAAAAATGAATAGGTATTAGATTAATGAAAATGAGCAGTTCAGGCACAGAAAATAGCACATGTGACTTCCTAGAGGAACAAAAGTATGAAACAGCTCTTAGTTATGACCAGAGTGAATGATACATGTCAAGGATAAGAGATGAAGACACAGGAGCAGAGGGGAAGGTTATGAACAGTCTGTTCAGATTAATTCCAATTTCTAAAAAAAAATCACAAAATGGAAACCCAAAGGGTCCCAAGGCCAGCTTGAAGAGAGGTTAAATCATGGGTGGAAAGAGAAAGGCTGTGACACAGAGCAGGGAGCATAGCCCATGAGGCTTGCTCAGTACCAAGTGTGGGCTGGTAGGGAGGATGGAAAGGCAGAACCAGGCTGGGGTGGCAGGATGACATGAGCCAACTTACAGAAAAAGATTTGTTTTGTTTTCAATACATCTCTAGGTGATCTATTTTCAGGTTGCTTTTTGGCCAAATTGCTAGGAATCCACTTTGACTATAATGCCAGAAATGAACTGTGACTTACAAGGGCTGGATGAGGAAAATCATACAGTCAGACCAAGTGTAACTCACATCATATTGAGATGTCCGTCCAGGGGGTTGTTGTGACTGATGTCGACAGTCAAAAACAAAACAAATCAGAGAGAGCACAAGAGTGAAAATCTTAAAGCTGTTGTTTTAGGCATAATTTTAAATGAGTAATACGATATTTTCAAGAATGTTGAGATCCAAATTTCTAGAAAAACATTAGTGTAGGTTAATTTATTTGGGTTTAAAGAAAAGTTCATCCCAAGCCAGAACCCAGTGTTCATTTTAGCATCCTCTTGTTTCCATCAGTTTCATAAAACCTTCTTTGAGAATTCAAGGTGCTCAGTGGTTATTGCATATTGTTCCCTAGATTCTTTGTGATCAGTGTTGCAATATACAAAACGGAAGATTTCTAGAACTAGTGGAGAAGGAACTGTGAGGCTGATAATTCTGTGTCTTTTTTTTTTTTTTTTTCTCCAGGATTCTGTGTCTGGATGGAGGAATGTCTTTTTCCTTGCTGCTGCTGTCAACATGTTTGGCCTGGTTTTTTACCTCACATTTGGACAAGCAGAAATCCAGCACTGGGCCAAAGAGAGGACTCTTACCCATCTCTGAGGATATAGTTGCAGACTTAAATGTAGTACTGACCATTAACTTTTTCAACATTTTTTACTTATTGTCATTCTCTTTTCATATTCTTGGCCATAGGCTCAGCAGTTCTCAATTTCGGTTACATGTTAGATTTCCCTGGGGAGTTTCTAAAATATACAGATGAATGGGCTCTACTCAGGAGATTCTGAATGAATTGGTCTGGGATAGAGCCCAGATATCACTAATTTTTAGACACTCCCCAGGATTTCTAACATGCAGCCAGGGTTGACAACCTGCTAGACAAACATGAAACATCAATTCCTGTTGCCTTTGAATTTTCCTTTTTGTAAGAAACTAGATAAAAAACTGTGTTAAAATAATCACTGATAAGTACCTTCATGAGGGTGATTATAGACACAGAGAAGATCTACTAGAACCAGAGTTGTATGTTCTAGAGCTCAGCACAGAATCTTAAGGCTGTAATCCACAGTGTTAACATTTTTATTGTTTTTATACATTGAGAAACATGGATGTTTATTTATGTGGTTGCATTCTATTAAAATTCACATGCTAAAATTTAATGGGCCATTTAAAAATTATTTACATTAGGATTATTTCCATCAGGCAAAATAGATATTTATTTATCCTAGGTAATTTCCAGGAGATTAACAACTAGGAAATGAAAAGGAGAAGATTAAATTAGGCTAACTGAAAATCATGGGAGAGAGAAGATAGAATTGGAAAGCTTACAATGTAAAAAGAAGGGATGTGAAGGGAGGCAATGTGGGCAGTTCTAGAAGAGACATTGAGATAGTTTGGTCCATAGAATGAAAATTAGAGGAAGATGACAGAGGCACTTTCAAATGAAATGAAGACTTAAATGGAGGAGACGAATACTGAAGGTATAACAAGATGGAAGAAAGCATGGAACAATATCACACACACCAGAGAAATTCCTCCTTAGGATTGAAAAAGATCATTTGACCTTCTTCAGATTTTCCTTATTTGCCCAAGATTCTCAGATAGTCATCATCAACCCCAACAGGAATTAATTCTGTCTCCTAACCCTTAAAACACATCCTCTAGGTTGTCTCTACACAGAAAGCTGATGTCAGTTTTGCTGTAACTATTCCAGAGGAGAAATTCTTAGCATGTTTAGAAGCCAAGTAGAACCACAGGGACTAAAGCCTTGGGCTAATTTAGCAGATAAAGAGAATCTCCTAATGCAAATCAACAGGTATTTTTGAGCAGGTGCTTTAAAGAAAACAGATTGACAGGCTATGAGGGTGATACTGAGATAAGAACACTCTGGCTCTGTCTTCTGGGTATTTACAATTTAGAGAGGAAGGAGAGTTTGTAGTAAACAAAATGAAGAAAAAAAGAGAGGAGTAGTAAAATTAATTAAATTAAATACAGGCAAAAAAAAAACCAGACAACACAATAGGCAAATATTTTGAACAAAGACTTCATAATAGAGAAATTCTAAGTGGTCTATAAACATATAAATCGGTGCTCAACTTCCTTAGACATTAGATAAATGAACATCAAAACCACAGTGAGATACCAGTACATGCTTAACAGAAAGAACAAAATAGAAGATGGAAAACAGCAAACGTTGGCAAGGTGTGGAGCAACTGGAATTTTCACACCCTATGACTGCAAGTACAAATCAGAACTCGGGGAAAGTTTCTTAGCAATATCTCCTAAAGCTAAATTTAGACATTCCAATGACTTAGACATTTCACTTAGAAATGTACATAGACATTTGGAAAAAGATGTACAACAATGTTCATAGGAGCACTACTTATAGTAGCCCAACAGCAAACAAATTGTCAAGAGAAGAAAGAGTAAAAAAAATGGTGGTGTATTCATACAGCAATGAGAATAAATAGACCACAATACACAACACCATGGATGGATCTCATAAACACAATTTTAAATGAAAGAAGACAAAAAAAAACTTCTTTAAGAAGTTTAAATAGTTCAAAAAAAAAACAGACAAAACTAATCTATCCAATTAAAAATCAAGTTAGGAATTCCCCTTGAGTAGGAGTGGAAGGGGGCACTTCAAGGAGGCTCCTGAGGTGCTGGTAATGACCTATTACTCGGGTGCTAGTCACATGGGTGTTTTTACTTTGTGAAAAGTGTATATTTATGATTCGTACGTTTTTGTGTATATAAAAAGTAAAACATTTACTTAAATTCAGTGTTTCATCCACTTCAAAGTTTCTCCTCTCTCTTCAGCTTACGTCTGACAAATGGAGCAGTTGGGAAGGAGGCGTGGTCTCTACTTTCACGTGCTCCCTGATTCTCTGTCTCCTCCTCCTTTGCCCGACCCTCCAGCATCAGAGCAGGGAGGAAGGCAGCAGGACAGTCTGTGTTGTCAGCTTTTGGATTAAAGTCTAAGTTCCCAAACAGCAAAATGAATGAGCTTGGGCTTCCTAAGAAACCCAGTCCCTGGAAGCATTTGGTTGTCATCGGTGGTAAAGGTAAGAATAATGGCTCAGCACTTCTAGGCTTTCTGAGCACCTGCTATGATCGATTCCTGACAAATAACATCTGTGTGTCAGAGACGCTTCAGTTATCTTTCTCCATTTGATGGTTTGAAAAAGTTACCATTCACATTTCCTAATGGCTTCAGAATAGATGCATTCTGAGTTGATAGGAAGCATCTCTAACCCATCTCCCCCATCCTAAAGAGTTGTTTCTGATTTAACAATTCTTTTCTAATATTCATTTCTAACATTAATGTGAGTTAATTCGCTTTTCTCGAATAGCTTACTGACATCTATTGAACAATGAGATGATCTGCTTTTTCTCTTTTGACTGTTGAATATTGAGTTATATTAATATAGTTCTTAATGTTGAGCAAACTCTTCCTTGAGTATCCTTTCGATAAGCCAGAGGATTTGATACACTGATAGTTTATTTAGGACTTTGGCTGCTGTATTGGTATATGACACTGGCTCTGTATGCGTGCGTGTCATATCTAGATATGGGGCTTATGCTGAGTTCAAAAAAAGAAAGGGAAACTTTCCTTATTCCCCAGTACTCTGAAAAAATTAGCTAGAACAGAAATTGTATCATTGTTATTATTATCTGAAGGATTGAAAGCATTGGTTTGTAAAATTATGCAGGCTTAAAGCTACTTTGAGGAAAGTTCTTTGATAAGGTTCTTAATTTACTTCATGGTATGGGCCTGTTAAGGGGTTCTATATTTTCTTCCATCAGTTTTGACAACTTAAGGTATCTTGGAAGATCATCCATTTTATACACAATTTAAATTATATTTGCAAAATATAATTATCAATTATGTTTTATCAATTATCTTTTTACAATATATTCATTTTTTCTGTAGCTGAGGTTTGAGCTTCTTTTGTACCTCTGACATGATTCATGTGTGCTTTCTTTCTGCTTCTTCATTAGACCACTTATGATTTATTTATTTCTAAGAGATCTTGTCTTTTATTTTTTAATATATTAGCTTAATCTTTTGTCATTCTTACTTCCTATTTCCCTTTGTTTTACTTCCTGTAAATTTTGTTTTGAATATAGAGTTCATTTATTTTTATTTAATTATGAAAGAATTTAAAGCGTAGAGGAAGGCTTCTACTCTAAGTCCTCTTGTGTGGGAAGATTACATTTTAATGTGTTGTGACCCCAAATTTATTGTTTTCTAAATGCATTATTCCTTAAGTTAATAACCTGTGGAGTAAAAGAGCAATTGTTGACTCCTACCTTACATACAATGAGGAAAGTGGTTCACTGAAACATCTGAATATCTCACCTAAGTACAGTCCCTTGTTTTCATTGCTGTTCTCTGAAATTTTGCTCTAACTTGTTGCAGTTAATGTATTAGTGTTGCATTAAGTACTTTGCATACAAGAACTGCATTCTATCGAGCATCATAATTGTCACTGTTACTTGGATATAATTCAAGGGTCAGTAGGGTGAGGCAAACCAGGTGCCCAGGGAGGCACTCTTCCTCAGGCTCATTTCGTGCAAGCACGAGATTGGCACGTGAGAGTGAGTATCTCCATAATTTTGCACCATGGACACCTCTCGCTTACCTTAGCCTAGCCCTAGCCACTGACATTTCTTTTCATGAAACGCCCCTCCCACTTCTCAAAATATTTCAGTGGAGATTATTTTGGAACAGTACTTGGATAATCCTCTGAATCCCATAATAGTGGAGAATTTCTTTTTTCATATGCCGTACTATTATTATGGAGCCTTAATACATTAAAATATTAACTTAGCCAGTATTGACTTCCTGCAAGTCTTTTCTGGTGTCTAATATAATAAGGAAGTCTGGTTAGCCAGCTAACTTTTGTAGGAGAGATATATTTAGGCTCAGTGGTGCAGGATTCTCTCTTTAACCTGGAATTCCATACTTTTCCCAAAATGTTATAAAGTGTAAATTACTTTCAACCAATGTTGCCTTGAACATTATGAATAATTTGCTTTTCAGCTAGTGGTCTTAAGAGTTTCTTTCCTTGTATCTTTTTTTTCTTTTCTTTTACTTTGCTTTCTTCATGGACTTCTCAGTGCTGAAAGCACATGAACACATTTCCCAAGGTCTTCCCTGACTTCCATAAGTTCCAACTTATTTCCTAAAATTGCCTGAAAATATGCCTATGTTCACACTATCCCTCTTTCCATTAAAAAAGAAAAAAGGCATCCACGATCTATTGTGGAACAATACCTAGAATGTAAACAAATCGTTTCCAAATATTGCTTTGGGGATTACCTATTAATGATTAATATTCATCTGGCTTTTGGTTTTCCTGCCTTTCCTTGTCTGCTGTGTGTGCTCTTATTAGAGACTGGCCAGAGTTGGAATGTTCTGAGTTCAGAACAACTGAAGCAAGGCAGGTTAGGGAACTGGTTCTTTTAAATGAAGTTGGAATCTTTTCCTAAAGTACAAAGTTTCAAGATATATTCGATAAAATCTTCAGACAAAAAAGTTATGTGATTTCTTCTAGATTTGCTATAAATTATACAATAAGATGGTTAAAACTTTTTTATTAAAATCAAATCATGTCATGAAATATTTATTCTAATTGTAGTCATTCCTCATTTTATGTTTCATATTTTCTTTTATTTACAAAGCAAGTCATTTCTATTTTTGATGAAAAGTTTTAGATGTCAAGTTAAAAATATTCAAGGGAGTACCTGAAGTTTTCAAAATTCTTTCATGTGGTACACAATCAAAAGAGTTTGAAACTTCTCTATACAAATTATCTATTTTTAAGCAGTAACCATTCTGATATTTACCATTTCCGGTTTGCTTTAAAAATTTGCCATAGCATTATTTGTTAATTAAAATCTTTCTTTAATACTATCAGTTTCTTTTTCCTCTCAGCGAGTGTCATATTTTAATTTTTATAACTTGCCTCAGAAAGTACATATTTGTTCTGAGTTCTTTAAAAAAGTTTTAGGAACTTACTCTTACTTCCTTGAGAACGTTTTAGGAATTTACTCTTACTTCCTTGAGAAAATCTCAAGAAAAATGTGCCCATCATCTATACCCCATGATGTTGATTTCCTTTTTTTCATATTGAGAATTTTTTAAAAATGTTTTCTTCAGTGAGGCTGGATTGTTTAAGCCACAATGGATTTATTCAAAGAAATTGAAAGAGGGGCTGCTGCAAGAAACCTGAAGCGAAACCTGAAGAAGCAGGCAGCCTCAAAAGGTCTGAGCTACAGCAGCTCGCTCCATTGCTAAAATATATGGTTTACCCTATGTTCTCCATTCTCCTGTCCCTCTCCTCAATAGTTAAGGTCTCAGGAGAGAATTTAATTGGTGGAATTTAGGTAAAGTGCTCACTCCTTGGCTTTAACAGAGCCTGGAAAGCTGATGAGCAGAGTCTCAACTGACCCTTTCAGCTTCCAGAAGGAGATCAGAGCACCATGATTCACTATCACAATATGGTTACACACAACGGGCAAGAGATAGTTACCCCAAATAAAGTTGTGATGCAAGTAAGAAGGAGTAAGAAATACTGGAAATAGATTTATATAAAATCTAATTTTTTTACTTTTTATTATTGTGGAATAGAACTAGTTCTACCCAAGCCAGCTGTTTGCCCAACTAAAGCGGGGATGGTTTCTCCTCGGGAACCCCCCCTTGCTGCTCCGACTGCCACTACGATTCTTAGGACCTGAGCTCTTTGCCAAGTGATATCAGTTTATATGATGAATAATTCATTTAAATGACTCAGTTGTGCCAAGGGAGCAGAGGCATGGACATCCCCAGCAGGTGAATGTAACGGCTTCCCTCAGTTTGTGTTGAGACCACTTTCAGAGTGGTCATGTCCTGTTGTTTTTCTGAAACCAGGGGAGTGCCCACTCCCTGTTTATATGTGATTCTTTGGTTCCAGAAAGCACTCCCTAGTTTTAAGGGTGAATTATCCCCAATGGTCCAGCCCTACGGACCCATCTCCACCTCTAACCCTGGCCCCTAGGGAACCAGAAGAGAAATTGGGTACCGTAGACATAGTCTCAGTAAAGCAGAGAGGCTGAACATCACTGAGATTAGTGGACAGTAGCCATACTTACAACTCTGTTATCACCCAGGAGCTAGAGAATTCCAGCCAGTTTGGCAACTGAAGCTATAAATTTTGTTGAGGCTCTTGGAACCAGTCCTGAGAATGAGCTGTTTAGCCATTTCAGGGTATGGTGTATGTTGATGCTGCCATCCAGAAGTTGTATGTAAAGGAGTCTTTGACCTCACATACAGATATAGGAAAGAACCAAAATGTGTCAGACAGGTTCAGATTGGTGGCCTAGAATATTATTTACATGTGAGGTACAATGAAATTGAGGAACTCTTTCTTTTCATGCAGGTATCATCATTATTCATATATTTCTTCAAAGTCAATTTTTATCAATATTTATGAGTTCTTTTACTCTTTCAGTAATTCAATAGTTTCTTCTCAAGATTAGTCTTTAGTCTTAAGGTTGAACCTCTCCATGTTATTTCGTAAAATGATTGGTTGCTCATGATGTATCCTGGCCTCCAGATGGGATTCTCCTGTTTTGTTGTTCATTTATCTATGCTTTGAGCCACTTCTGGGTGACTGGAGGTGAGGTGCTGGAGGTACAGTGATAAGTGATGCCATTGTTGTTCTCGGCACAGAAGTCAACATCCTAAATGGGGGTTTATACCCCAGTTCCAAAAATACACGTCACATGCCTGCCATGTAACCTACTTGGGCGAAAGTAGTGACAGGGTCAGACACACAGTCCCATGTGAAATGGAGGAAGACATTAAATAAACTGCATATTGTATACAAGTGATAAACGCTAAGGAGAAAAACTTAAACAGGGAAGCAGGACTCATTGAAAAGGTGACATTTGGGTGAAGTCCTAAAGAGGGGAAGGGAAAGAGGGGAATTGGCTTTCGGGGAAGAGCACTCCAGGTAGAAGGTTAAACAGTGGATTCTAAATCAATCACATATTACAATTAGGGTGAGAACTAAGGGAATGTAATGAAGAAGAATTAAAAAGATTGGAGGGAGAAGAGGGTGGCCAAGGAAGACCTCACTGAGAAAGTGATCGTTGAGTTGAGCTGAGCTCTGAAAGTTAGTGAGAATTACTAGATAAAGGAAAATGGTAAGTACGTTCCAGGTAAAAGAACCAGCATGAATAAGAAGAAAAATTATGAAAATAAATAGTATAATAGCCAGCATTTTTGGAGTGCTTATTATGTGCCAGTTAATTCTTACAACAATCCAACAGGTAGGTAGGATTTTTACCCTCATTTTATAATGAGGCAACAGGGGCAAATAAGATATTACATAACGGGATTTAGAATCCTGGCAGTCTGGTTGGATCTTAATGATCAAGAAAATTTGGAAGATATGAAATGGTTCTTTTCAGAAACTGAGGATAGCAGTGATTTTGAATAAGTTGACACCCTTCTGGAGGTTACTGGTTTATGATACTATGCAGGGTGCTGAGAGCCTTCTTAGTGTGTAACCAGTGTTTTAAGAGAACTTGTAGAGAAGTAGCAAACAGTTGGGAGAAAATTTAATCCAACTTTAAGCCTTGCTTTAGTTAAAGTGGCTCCACTTACAAGACAGAAGGTTATTATCTGGCATTTGACTTCCAGTGAAGGCTAATAAGACTAATTAACGAAACGCTTTCAGAACACAACAGAGCACAAAGAAACCAGAACTTTTATGGTGTGCGTAATAGTTCTGCACCCCACAGTGTGCAGAACTCCAAGTGTGCATGAGTGGTGTGCACAGAGGCAGCCTGAGGTTAACGCCTGCTTATCTTGTAGGTTGCCCATTTCTCTCCTAAAATCAGTGTTCCCAGCTGATCAGCTTATCAAGAGCCCTAACTAAACACAGCAGCAACAGTGGGAAGGGGTTGCTTTTGGTAGGCAGTTGCCTGACTATGCTGTGTGGTGAACATGCTCTACCTGGATCCATCATGTCCAGGTCTCCTGGTTCTCCAGTGTTCCTGGTGCCTGGAAGGGACCCCGGTACCCTCATAAGCTGAGTGGGTTCTCCTGTCTGCTTTACTACTGAAAACTCTTCTCTAGGTCTGGGCTTTTGTCCACTTCTATTTGATTTGTTTTCCAGCACATGATTTGGCACTGCATATGTCACTGCTGCTAGCTCAGCAATTCCAGGGTCATTGCCCCATTGCCCCATAAAAGGATTTCATAGCATCTGCCAGCCTCCTCCTTCTTTATACTTAGATTTCAGCATTGCCATTTCTCCCCTCAGGTGTTACAGCTCTCTTTTCCCCTTCCCCATGTGTTATTGGCTTTCCACTAACTCCTCCTTTCCCGAGATTTGTATTTTCCTTGCTCGTAATCATCCCACCTATCCAGAAGCACCTGCAAACCTTAATTCTTTGGAGGCATCAAACCCTAAGACTCTCCACTAGTCATAATATAGACTCCCCAATTCCCAAGCCAGCACAGTCTTTTATATATATTCTCCATTGCACACGCTTTCCCACCTGGAAAACTCTTATGCCAACACTCCTTCCCCTAGGAAGCCTTTTAAAATATTCCCAGTCAGTCAGTCACCCTATTTGGTCCTTTTCACGTCTCATTTTAAAGTTCTGCACTTTTATTTGTTCTATTTGAATGAAATCTCCTGGAGAGTGGTAATCATCTTTTCCTTTTCAGCTTTTAACAAATAGCTTGATACAAAATGGATGTGTGATAATAACATTTTGAATGGTACATAACTGAACGAATATTTCAAGATTCCCTGGTGCTCTCAATGTTTTGTAATATAAGAGAAAAAGAGACATCTTGAAGTACTTGCCTTGAATTTTATCTACACTGTGATTTCCAACCAAATGAAAAAATAAGTAGGGGTAAAAAAAACAACAAGGAAAATACATATAACTGAAATTTGTGGGTGGGGGTGAGGATGATGAATCTTGGGTAATTTTCCTGTTTCCCAAGTTTATTTGAAATCGTATTAAAGTTTTTTTAAATGTATACTAATTTATTTAAAAAGAGGTAGCCTGTCATCCTTTCTGTTAACAAGAAAAAAATATGTTAAAAAATTGTCTCTGGAAGGATACAAGGAAACATTACTCTGGTTTTTTTCAAGAGGGAAATGAAGGATTGGAAAACATCACTAAGCAGAGTTTTTTAATTTGTTTTAATTTTGTTTGCTTGCTTTTTATTATCTTCTTTTATAGGTTTGAATTTCAAACCACATGAATGCGTTACATGTTCAAAATAATGTTATGTTTCAGATAGAACTTTTGAGAGTTCCCTGGTGGCCTAGTGGTTAGGATTCAAGGCTTTCACTGCTGAGGCCCGGGTTCAATCCCTGGGTGGGGAACTAAGATCCTGCAAGGCACATGGTGCGGCAAAAAAAAAAAACTTTTGTTTCAAAATATGCAATATTTAGTACTAAATAATTCTGAATTTTAGAGTTAAAAGTACTTAGGGGACAGTTAATAACAATGATCTCATTTTAAATGATTTTTATTGAAGGATCATTTATAACAGGAAAGTTATACATATCAACAAGCTAAATTTTCACAAAGGACAGGCCCATATAATTAGTTCCCAGATTAAGAAGAGAACCACTACTACCTTCTAATAAGACCCTTCAGGCTCCATTTCAGTCCCTAGGCCTCTCAAGGTGACCCTTATCCTGACTTAAATTAGCATACAATTTTTTATTTTGGAGTAATTTTAATTTTCAGAAAAGTTGCAAAGATAGTACAGAGAGTTCCCATATACTTCTCACCCAGTTTCCCCCCTCGTTAGCATTTTACACTATTGTGGTACATTTGTCAAAAATAAGAAAGTAACACTAATACGTTAATATTAACTAAACTCCAGAGTTTATTTAGATTTTACCACTTTTTCATCAATATTTTCTGTCTGTCCCAGGGTCCAATCCAGAGTACCACATTGCATTTAGTTGTCATATTTCTTTAGTCTTTCTTGTTTTTCAGAACCTTAGCAGTACTGAAGAGTCCTAGCTAGGTACCTTGTAGAATGTTCCCCAATCTGGGTTTGTTTGTTTTTCTTATGATTGGAAACAAGTTATGGATTTTTTGAAATAATACCAGGGAAGTGAAGTGCCCTTCTCATTTCATGATATCAGAGAGTACATAATATTCACATGACATCATTGTGATGTCAACCTTCATCACCTGGTTGAGGTGATATTTGCCAGGTTTCTCCCCTGTAAAGTTATTATCTTCCTTTTCCTCACTCTATTCTTTGATAGTGAGTCAGTAAGTCTAGCGCAGCCTCAGCTTATCAATTTTTTTCCCCATGGATCATGCTTTTGGTATTATAGCTAAAACTGTATGCCAAATCTCAAACTATAGCTAAAACTGTATGCCAAATCTCAAACCATACATATTTTCTCCTATATTTTACTTTAAAAGTGTGATAATATTATGTATTACATTTAGGTCTATGATCTATTTTTAGTTAGTTTTTGTGTAAAGTGTGAGGAATGTCTCTAGGTTCTTTTATTGGCATATGCACATCCAAATGTTCCAGCACCATTTGTTGGAAAGATTATCCTCTCTCCATGTCATTCCCTATGCTCCTTTGTCAAAAATCAGTTGATAATATTTGTGGGGGATTATTGACTCCAAATTGCCAAAGCAGTCTTGATTTAAAAAAACAAAACTGGAGGTATCATGCTCCCTGACTTCAGACTATACTACAAAGCTATAGTAATCAAAACAGCATGGTACTGGCACAAAAACAGACACATAGATCAATGGACCAGAATAGAGAGCCCAGAAATAAAGCCACACACCTATGGTCAATTAATTTATGACAAAGGAGGCAAGAATATACAATGGAGAAAAGACAGTCTCTTCAACAAGTGGTGCTGGGAAAACTGGACAGCTACATGTAAAAGAATGAGATTAGAACACTTCCTCACACTACATACAAAAATAAACTCAAAATGAATTAAAGACCTAAATGTAAGACCTAAGACCATAAAACTCCTACAAGAGAACATAGGCAGAATGCTCTTTGACATAAATCATAGCAATATTATTTTGGATCTCTATCCTAAGCAAAAGAGATAAAAGCAAAATAAACAAATGGGGCCTAATTAAACTTTAAAGCTTTTGAACAGCAAAGGAAACCATGGACAAAATGAAAAGACAACCTAAGGAATGGGAGAAGATACTTGCACATGATAAGACTGAAAAAGAGTTAATTTTCAAAGTATATTTACAGCTTATACAACTCAATATAAAAAAAAAAAATCAGAAAATGGGCAGAAGACCTGAACAGACATTTTTCCAAGGAAGATATACAGATGGCCAACAGGCACATGAAATTATGCTCAACATTGCTAATCATCAAAGCAATGCAAATCAAAACCAAAATGAGATATCACCTCACACCTGTCAGAATGGCTATCATCAAAAAATCTACAAATAACAAATGCAGGCAAAGATGTGGAGAAAAGGGAAACCTATTACACTGGTGGTGGGAATATAAATTGGTGCAGCCACTATGGAAAATTGTATGGCAGTTCCTCAAAAAACTAAAGATAGAACTACCATATGATAGAATTCAGCAAGATGGCCAAATACAATATTACAGCACAAATTATCAGTAGCATTCCAACATAGAAAAGCAATGAAAAATACAATGGAAAAATTCCTTATTATATTTCCACCCAGATAAGTTAATTTTATATCAGATAAGGTAATAGACATTTTAAATAGAAAGGATAAGAATTTACAAAGAATGTCAACTTTACAGGACCCTGGACAACTCACAAAGAGGTAACACAGATATTTATATTAGAAATATAAATTCATTGTGCTAACTATTAAATGAAAATGTTGATGGCTCTGAAAAGAGCTTTTGTCTTATGCTGTTTAAATCCTCCTAACAGCAGCTTATTTGGGTAGAACTGGTGTACTTGATGATGGCCTTGATATCATCAGATACAACATGCTTAGTCAATTCCCTGGGCAGGAGCAGGCTCACAGACAATCGGATCTCCCTGGATGGTCCAGAACCTGTAACAAGGAGCCAGGTAGGAAGCATCTCCTACTAAGTGTTTGAAGGTATCTTTGGCAAAATACTTCTCAATACACTTGGATGAAGTGCCCATGTTGGGGTATACCTGTTTCAAAAGGTTAATAAGGTAGATGGACATCTACTTGTCTCTAAGCCATCTCTCCTGCAAATCTGAGTTTTGGTTAAAGTTTTCTTAGAGTCGTTTTTAGAGGCAGCAAACAATTTTTCTTAGAATCATCTATGGAGATAGCAAAATCCTTAATGGAAGACCCAGGTATAATATATCCAGCCTTCCACTACTTCGAGGTAAAGAAAATGGCAGTTGGGACAAAATGGGACCTATTTACAATTGCTGTAGTCAAATGAGGTGTTGGGACAACCCAATCTTTGCTTGGATGAAAAGTAGAAAAAAGAATACATGTAAATGAGCTGCTTGAAGTTCACCCTGATTGGATAGTATTAATACTTGGCATCAACCACTCAGGAAGCAAATTCAACCAGACAGCCTAGTAGCTGACTGTGGCTTCTACCAAGAGCACTTTGAAATGATTCTCTCTACAGCGCCTACATTTTGTAGATTTCAGTTTCAACCACTTGAGAGAGACTGACTCCCTTAATCTGAATCCATGAGGAATAATGTTGGCCTACTTTGGGTCATATATCCACCCACCCACAATCAACTGTTGTTAGACTGGACCTCCCCTAGATTAAGCAAGAACTATTTGACCTGTGGGAGGAGAATGATCTTGGGAAACGTGGCACCTGGGCTGAGGCCACAGTGTCTCCAGGACTGATTGAAAACCTCAGTAAGTTGGAAAAATACTAAACAATTTATAGAGAAGGAGTTGGACTAGCATATTAGGTACCAGATTAAATCAAGGCACCATCAAAGATTGAGAACATTCTGAAGATGGTATTTAAACACTGAAGAAAAGCTTTAAACATGGCATGAAATGACATTTAAAGCCTCTAATCAAAAAGTAAAGGATAGAGGTTATCATTTCATAACTGGTACATCAGAGCACATGCACACAGTACTATACAACCTTGGAAACAAAAAACTGCAAAAGACCTTTTTTTTTTTTTTTTTTAATAGAAAGTCTTTTTTATTTTTATTTATTTATGGCTGTGTTGGGTCTTCGTTTCTGTGCGAGGGCCTTCTCTAGTTGTGGCAAGTGGGGGCCACTCTTCATCGCGGTGCGCGGGCCTCTCACTATCGCGGCCTCCCTTGTTGCGGAGCACAGGCTCCAGACGCACAGGCTCAGTAGTTGTGGCTCACGGGCCTAGTTGCTCCACGCATGTGGGATCTTCCCAGACCAGGGCTCGAACCCGTGTCCCCTGCATTGGCAGGCAGATTCTCAACCGCTGCACCACCAGGGAAGCCCAAAAGACCTATTTTATTCATAAGGAAAGGTGTCAATGCTGAGAGAAAAATTAAACTGCCTTTTTTTCCCTGCCGTGTTAACTTACTAGTTGACTGGGTGATTCACAACCAATGAATTATTAGCAAAAACACACACTAACTAGAACTTTAATGTTAAAAACTAAGATGGCTCTTAACAATGTCTTTGGTTTATGATATTCAAGTCTGGTTAAAAACAACTCGCAGCTGGTGTAGTTGTTGATGGCTTTGGCACCCTCAGACACAGTGTGCTTGGCCACTTCTCCAGGCAGTAGGATTCATAAATGTCTGCACATGTGGTAGAAGTTAGTCTAAAACTTGCTTTTATTAAACCTAACGCTAGACTACCTTAAGCTTCTTTAACAACTGCCATTGTCTAACAACCACAACGTAAGGTCAGTTCCCAGACTGGACTGTGGAATAGAGTCTGATCTGGAGTGAAGAATGAGGCACACCTGCAAACCTTTGACCTTGGAGTTCAGAGGAGAAATGGGTGTATATTGCCATTAATTTCTGTAGAGTAATGAAAAGTGATTATGTGATTAAGCAATCATTTTCTTTTCTTTTTTTGGAACATCAAAAGCACAAATTTTAATTTATTATCTGAATTGTAATAGAATTTCCTGTGTTTTGGTCTTTTCTTTCCTACGACTGCTATCTTCAATAGCATAAGATTTTTCAGTTTGAGTTAGGCATTCCTGTTACTGTGGTTGCCGAAGTAAGGGGCATTGAAACTAGAAAGTAGAGTAAAAGAAAGCCATATCTAAGGACAAAAGCAAGGAGTATTTGCAGTATGGCAATCTAGCACATACTTGAATGTGTTGTGTAGATAACAAAAGACATACCATTCTGCTCAGGTGATAAAAGTCACAATAATAGAGATGGTCTTCCAATATGAGCTTGATGACCGGATTGACCACATTTGTTTATAGCGATGGTGAGGCAAACAGGAGTTTGACTTGAACTTGGAGAAGAAAGGATTTGCCAGTACCATGATGTGGACTTAAGATTCTGAGCAGACATAACACATCATTTGGGTTCATGGTTTCCAACCTTTCGAGTGTGTGTGAAAAAGCAGCCAGGCTCCAGAGAGTGACCGTTATCATTTAGTCAAGTCTTTCATTTCAGGATTCAGATTCATCCGATGTGATTTCTCAACAGCTGTCCCTGAATCACCGCTAGACATTATGAGGATTGGGGCAGAGTGTGCACATGAGAGGTGCTTCCTCTGCCGGAGCCTCCTAGACTCGAAACAGCAGGCTTTCTGTGATTACAATGGGACTATACACTGGTGCCCTCTGAAACATCAGCCAGAATCAGAGCCCACATCTTGCCGAGCTGTCGTGTGTCTAATTATTTTTTTATGCCTTTTTTTTTTAAATAAATTTATTTATTTATTTATTTTTGGCTGTGTTGGGTATTCGTTGCTGCGTGCGGGCTTTCTCTAGTTGCAGTGAGCGGGGGTTACTCTTCGTTGCGGTGCACTGTCTTCTCATTGCGGTGGCTTCTCTTGTTGCGGGGCACAGGCTCTAGGTGTGCAGGCTTCCATAGTTGTGGCACTCAGGCTCACTAGTTGTGGCTCACGGGCTCTAGAGCACAGGCTCAGTAGTTGTGGTGCATGGGCTTAGTTGTTCTGCAGCATGTGAGATCTTCCTGGACCAGGGCTTGAACCCATGTCCCCTGCATTGGCAGGCGCATTCTTAACCATTGTGCCACCAGGGAAGTCCCCATGTGTCTAATTATTAATGACAGTTGTTCACAGTCTTATGAAAACAGCTCTGAGGATAACTTCAACAGTTACCACAGGAGAAATGTGCACCCTATCCTTTCTAATAATTCTAGTTACTAAAAGAAAGCAATTTAAAAACCAACCCTTTTCAAAAGGAAAACATAAAATTTTTAAAAGGTAGATATCACAATCTAAGTCAAGGTAATATTTCTATCTATATTCAAGTGTTTGAAAATTAATTATAGAAATGAAGCGAAGTTGGATTTTTTCCCACACAGAGACAACTTACGTCTATTTCTACCAAATCAAAACAAGTTGAATACAAGAATGCTCCAAGTTGAGCATTTTAAGATGAAGTTAAAAATTAAATTGCAAAACCAAGTCACATTTTCTGACTTGGATAATAATTCAGGGTTAGATGTATTTGAATTCTAAAGTTGTTGATTATTTATCGCAGGGTACAGAGTCCTTCAGAAAATGACTCAGGGAAAAATCTTTTACACAGGAAGGTGAAATTTTCATCCCTTTCTTCTATATAATGGACTTAGATTATCCATGCTTAAATTCCCAAAGTGCAGATGGAACAAATCTGTTTTTCTTTTCTCTTCTTATCTCATAATGAATATAATAAGACTTACCTGAAAGAATTGTGAGGAGGACATATAATAAATGCTTGAAAAATAGTAGCTTGGAGGACTTCCCTGGTGACGCAGTAGTTAAGAACCCGCCTGCCAATGCAGGGGACACGGGCTTGACCCCTGGTCTAAGAAGAACCCACATGCCACGGAGCAACTAAGCCCGCGGGCCACAACTACTGAGCCCGTGTGCCACAACTACTGAAGCCCGTGCGCCTAGAGCCCATGCTCTGCAACAGGAGAAGCCACCACAGTGAGAGGCCCAAGCACCACAACGAAGAGTAGCCCCTGCTTGCCACAACTAGAGAAAGCCCACACACAGCAATGAAGACCCAACACAGCCAAAAAAGAAAAGAAAAATAGTAGCCTGGACTCCCCAAGACCCAGGGACTTCCTTCAGAATCCTTGATCTCAGTAATAGACTTTGCCATGATCCCACTCCTCCACCAGAATGCTGGGAGGTGCTTTACTCTCCTATGATATAGTCCAAATAGGTAGAAAGAGTCAAACTCAAAATCAAAAGGAGATCTCCTCAGGGGCCATAAACTAAGAACTAAGAAGGAACTTAAAATCAAAGTGATGAGCCAGAGCTTAAGCCAGGAGAGCTCAAAGGAATGCAGAACCAGGTTGAATTCTCCATGGCTGGAGACTGACTCTCATGCTCACACAGGGAAAGGTGTCTGGGTTGCAAGCACAGAGCATGCAGGGAGCTGGAAATGAACTATCTACATAAAGCTGGGGATCTGAAGGCATTGCTTCATCTCTGAGACAAAGACAAGCAGAACCATATGCGAACTTGGAAAGCAGTGATGATGTTTTCAACTGCATGGGCATGTAGTTAAAAAGAAGTCAACGTAAACTGAGAGAGGTTGGCTTCCACTGTGCCCATGTGTGTGTTCCAAATGCATGTTGCTTATTCTCCAAAGTGAGTTATAGTGTGGCCCATACCGCATGATAGCGTGTACACAAATTTAGAAATGATACAAAACATTATTTTATATAGTTTGTGAACATACCTATAGATAGTAAAAAGAGAAAAATGTAGAGAAACCTCACTAAATTTATGTGAGACATATTATTGTTCGTGTGTGTGTGTGTGTGTGTGTGTGTAAAAGAGAAAGGATCACGGAAAGCAATAGAGTGAAGTTCAACTTTATTTGTTATAGTTCAGTATTTCAAAGAAAAAATTAAAATTTCAAAGAGAAAAAACCCAAAAACAACAAAGAAGGGAAAAAAGTACTAAACTGCATTTAGTTATAATATTCTCTTTCTTTTTTTATCCTTTTCAAAAGAGAACTAAAGTCATCGAAGACACAGTAAATCAAAGTAAAAACCACACGCAAATGTCTGAACTAGAGAAGGCATCTGAAGTTTTGAGGAGATACACCTGAGGAGAAAGGTCGAGAATCACACGTTGGCAGAGAAGCAGGCAGAACTGCAGAGGGGGTTCAGATTCCGAGTACTCAAGGCACACTTTTCTGAAAATTTCCCCAAAGGCCACTTGGCAAGAAGCCTTCTCATTCAACTTCTAGTTTGATGAATCTCATTAATGATTACCGAGTCAAGCCCCAGGTGGCCAAGCATCTTCAGCTGCCTGCTGGCAAAGCTGTGGAGGGAGAGAGCGTGAAGGGAGAGCAGGTTCTAAGTCGAAGTCCTTCCTCAGGCACCAAGTAAGTCACTTATCTTGGTGTTGCTACGAAAGCTCTCGAAGGGTCCTTTCTGTGTAACAATCGGCAATTTTTGTATACCCCCCAAGTCGCAGGTTTTCTCATATTGAGTTTTAAAAAAAAGTGAATGAAGATGTAAAAGCCTTATCTCCGTAACAAGGCGGAGAGAAGAGAGGTAGAAGCAGGAAGCTGAAGTTTTGTGCCCGATCAGCCATAAGCTTTGAGAAAATGCCAATTGTGGAAGACATTTCCAAGAAACAGGCGCTCTAGTGAAATGTTTAAAGGCTGAGTTTGGGGAGTTTAATTTTGGGGCTTGTGAGCAAACATCAACTCTTTCATTTGCCAACGGGATGATCTGGCTGAAAAGGGTCAGTAATAGCTCCATCTGGGGTTGATGTAAACTGCCTGGGTTAGTAGTTAATTACAGTAGCTATCATAGTTTCTTTCGTAGCAACAGCTGGTGGGAGAAGAGCTGCAGAGTGGTTGTGAAGGAACACTTCAGATAAGAAAGCCTTGGCAATCACAGCTCCATCTCTTACGTGAAGATTCATTGCCCCCGTGAAGGTTGTGCAGGGCTTTTCTCCTGGGCAGATTCACAGCGGCAACAGGACAATTGCCAGTGTCCTGAGGGACTCCATCCTTTTGTAGTCAAGTTCTTTGCCTTAGTTTCCCACCCAGATCAATTAGGGTCCAGGGCTTTGACACAAGACAGGGCTGGGGGTGACTCTAGTCTAAGACAGCATCTAGAAGAATGCTGAGTCGGAACCAGTGAGATGGTGTGAAATTTAACCAAACTAAAATGGCTGGGGATAGAAGAAGAAATGTCGAGATGAGGCAACGGAACAGTCACCAGGGCCACCAGAAAATGGTAGGTGGGCTGAAGACAGTTGGAAGGAGGTGATCAGGGAGAGTCCTCAAGGCAAAGATGTAGAAGTTACAACTTTTTGATGACACTTGTGCCCTCACAGATGTATAGGGAGGGTACTATTGGTTGCACACCCCCAGCCTTTAAAACCAGTGGTCTCTGCAGGAAGGTGAACCTCAGTATAATTCCTTGTGAACACTGCTTCGAACCAGAAACATCTCAGGATGCCATATACAGTCTCTGACTCAGGCAGCCAGCAGAGTTTTCTGGACCAATAATGGAAAATAAGGTAGCTGTTAAAAAATATGTGTGCATGTGTATGTGTATACACACACATATACAAAACATATATAATATGTAAATATATATATGTAGTTTCTTTTGTATAGTCCTAAGCCTTGGAGGCTAGCGGGAGTGGAATTGTATTACCCTTGCAACCTCACTGCCAGGACATCCAGCCAGAAAACTTTCTTGAGGTCACCAACCTTCCCTGGAATTCAGATGTTCCCTTGGCAGCCACTTGCTCTCAGAACTTTCCCTTATGTGGATCCCTGTTTGTTGCCTATACTCAACCACCTGTTTAGCTGTGTGAGTGAATGCTTGTAAAATCTCCTGGGAGAATGATCTCTGTGTATTGAATATATGGTCACATCTGCTGGGACTGGGCACTCAGGTTTCCGAGACAAGGCATGCCTGGTTGTCTAGAATAGAGATAATAGAAAACTGGAAGTAATCTGACATTCAGAATGTTCCAGTCCAAACAGTCCCACAGCAGGGGGATGGTAAAGTCTCACAGCCACAGAGTTACATTGACTGACATCATAGCAGAACATGGAAGTGAGAATAAATATCACTCATGGGGAAAAGGTGTTAATAAAAACAACATATTCCTGTTCAGCATTGCCAGGTTGTACAAGACAGTGCAGGTGGCCACATCTTTGTCTTTAGTAAAGTATCTCCCAAGCAATCTTTGCAATTAAAATCAGGGCAATTTCCCTAGGTACAAAAGGCCTATTTTTTTCAATTGAAGTATACTTGATTTACAATGTTGTGTTAGTTTCACGTTTAAAAGACCTATTTTTGAAATGTTCTGGCCACACCAGGGAATTAGAATGCCCAGTGCCAAGATTTGAAGAGACACCTCTCCAAAGAAGGTATATTGATAGCAAATAAACACATGGAAAGATGCTCAACCTCATTAGAGAAATGCAAATTAAAACCATGATGAGATATTACTATGCATCCTTTAGAATGTCTAAAACTAAAAAGACTGACCACATCAAATTGTTGAGTATGTAGAGGATCTGGAACTCTCTCATACACTGTTAGTGAGAGTGTAAAATGGTACAACCACTTTGGAAAACAATTCATCATTATCTCAAAAAGTTAAACATATACTTACCATATGGTATTTATCCACTCATAGGTACCACTCGTAAGTATTGATCTAAGAGAAATGAAAGCATATGTCTAAACAAAGACCTGTACATGAATGTTCATAGCATCTTTATTTGTAATGGCCATGAACGGCAAACAATGCACTTTTCATCAAAAGATGAATGGATAAACAAATTGTGGTATAACCGTGCAATGAAATATTACTCAGCAATAAAAAGGAATGAAGTATTAATGTACACAACATAGATGAATTTCAAAATAATTATGCTGAGTGAAATAAGCCAGGAAAAAAGTGAGGACATACTATATGATTCCATTTCTATCAAATTGCTAGAAAATGCAAGCTAATCTATAGCACAGAAAGCAGATCTTTTGTTTCCAGGAGTAGAAGAGCAGGATGAATGGGCAGGAGCTGGGAAATGCTGCGGAGAAGGATTACAAAAGGACAGGATGAAACTTACAGGGGGTAATGTATAAGTTACTATTTTGATTGCATTGATTGTCTCATGGGTATACATCCTTCAAAACTTACAGAATTGTACACTTTAAATAAGCATAGTTCATTGTCAGTTATACCTCAATGAAGCTGTTTAAGAAAAACAATGAATAAAAACAGAGAGGAGACATCTAAAGGCCACACTCTGAACTTGACCTGCACCCAAGTAGGATAATTATAACATGAAAAGAAAATAGAATTACATTGAAATGGAATCGTTTTAAAACCATGATTCCATAATAACTCTCTAAAATGAAGGTATTAATATAAGAAATGCTCATATAATAGTTATAACACAAAGAAGGATAGCATTATTAGGGATGTTTTAAAAGTAAAATTTCAATATGTAGAGGGGAATAGACAGAAGTGTGCCCCATTTTTTAATGTACATATGTCTTCTTACAAAGTTCATTTATACAAAGAATGGTTGGATTTGTGTCCTGGAAGTAGGGCAAGCAGTTGAGGGAAGGTGGGATCAGGAACAGGAAAGACCAATCAACCCTGGTAACCCCACACTCTCACAAAGTGAGAAAGAGACGCAACATTGCTGGCCGTGTGCCACCAGAGAGGGTCTAACTTTATATCCTAAGGGGGCAGCCTATGGCACGTGCAGTAATGAAACTTTTACTGCACTAATGAAACTTTTAATTTTTATAAATGCTAAGAAGCCATGCCTTAGTTTGCAACACTGGTTTTAGACCAGGTCTAGTTAAGTGCCAGTGTTTAAATGTTTAAGAGGATATTACTTATTGAACCAACAACTTTGATTTATTAGTGGCATAAATAGTTACATGTTTTGAAACTTTTCCTTTAAGAGGTTTAACATTTAATAAATTGAGCACTAAACATAGCACAAATATTGTAATTCTATACACAGTACCATACAAAAATCCCCTTGGGTATTAAAGATCTTAATATTGTATGTAGGAAAGATTTTTTTACTTCTCTTATAAGCAGAAAGGTCAAGATCTGTGTTAGTTTTTTCTGTAACTCTGTAGACATATCATCAACTTGTGGCCAAAAATGATCAGGATTAGAATTGTATCATCTTGTGGTATATACACAATGGCATATTATTCAGCTATGAGGAAAAAGGACATCCTGCCTTTTGCAACAGCATGGATGGATACTGAGCACATTATGCTGAATCAGATAAGCCAGACAGAGACAGACAAATACAGTATGATATCACTTATATGTGGAATCTTTAAAATCAAACATGTAAAAAAACCACAGAGAGTAAAACAGTGGTTACCAGGGGATGTAGGGTAGGGAGTAACATTGATGGTATTTAAGGGTACAAATTTGTACCAAGTACTAAAATAGCCATAGAGATTTAATGTACAGTTTATTGAACATAGGCAATAATATTGTACTAAGCATATAATGTGATAAATATCATCACAACGGCAACCATTTTACAATATATAAATGTATCAAAGTAACACGAGATGTACACCTTAAATTTACACAACATTACATGTCAAATTTATCCAATCAAATTTATCCAATTAAAAATTGTATCATCTCATTATACAAATTTGGTCTCCAATTATTGATGACACATGTTAGTGACACTCACAGTGGGTCAAACGGGGAAGCAGTGTGGGAGTCATCAGGGGTACCAGAAGCCAGGTTCTCAGGTGCAGTAGAGGATGCCAGAAGGACACAGCTCCGAGGTGACCCACATCTGTAGTAGATCCAACAATGATGGCAATAAACCACATAGCAACCACTTGCCAAGCACCAGGCACGTGCAGTCTATTGAATCCTTACAGATCCTTGATGAAGGTGCCGCTGCCGCGCTGTTGTTGTCATTGTTCTTGTTAACAGCAGATGGGAAACTGAAACACACAAATTTGCTCCTGGTAGCACTCAGCACATTAGGTAAATCACAAGCCTGGATTGAACTTAGAAATGCCTAGCTCCAAATCCAGCGCTCTTAAATTGGCAAACAGTGAGTACTCCAGGTCCTATATAATAAACAGTTCCACGCCTTAGGCACAGTACACCTGTTGTATTGAGCCAAGAGTAGGTAAGGATCCTCCTTATACCCCATCCAGATGGAATGGCCCAGCTTCTGTTTGCCTGTTGCCCACTTTTTTAATGTTTCAAAGAAGTCTCATTTCTCGTGGCTGACACCTTGGATAACATATCACGCTGTAGGTGAAAAACAGTCATCAGGAGAGAAGAACGCAATGGCCACCATGACAGAATTGAGTCCCATGGGAGGGAAGTACTCCCAAGATGTACAAGGGGATGAGAAGCTCAGTCCTGGGAAAGGTAAACTCAACCTCGACTATGTGGTTTTAGGATTTTATGGTGGATTTTTACAATATCGTAATACAAAGAAATGAATTCATGTCTTTTAAGGTGTTTAATTGTTTTTAAAAATCAAGTACTATTAATGTACATTTCTAAAAAAGTATTTTATTTTTGATGATTACCTCCTAATCTTAGTCCATATGCACTTGCGTTCTTGATAAATGCTACCAAATCGTCTACACATAGTATTGTGTATTCTGCTTGTTATTGCATGTAATATTGTAAGCATAATTGTATTGCTTAATTAAGTAAAGTACAAAAAGTTATTTACAGAAACCTCAAAAAATCAAGATATGAAAAAAGATGTTACTAAGCTTAATGTAACCACTGTAATTTGTTTTTATTGCCTTCCTTTACATGTATATTTTATATAGTTCTGTGCTGTATATATTATGTTCTATGTTTTAGACCACACATAGTTTTCAATTTGCTTTATAATACAATCATTATTCTTAAAGGATACATATTATTATTCCAATATATCCAATAGATAAAGTATTATTTACCTGAAAAATCCCTGTGGTTGGATATTTAAGTTGTGGAGTTTTGGGGGTTTTTGCTTACCTATCATACAGATAGATTAATTGATAGATATAGTTATATAGATATATTGTATATGTTATCTATAATCTATCTATCTATATATATATATATCATGATATCCTGTAACATAACACTTGTCTACAGTTCGAATTATTACTTCCTCAGGGCTTTTTCCTAAGAAAAATAAAAATTTTAAGCAATGGTTATAAATACTTCATTTCCATTGGCCACTATAAAGACCTTAGTTTTTAATCTGAAAAAAAGTGTGGCCACATAGAGAATTTTGAGCAGAAAATGGCGTGATCAAATTTATGGTATGACTAGAGCACTCCAAATGCTGTAATGAGAGTAGACTGGAAGCAGGAAGTCAAGTTGAAGGCTATTGCAAAAATCTAGGCAAGAGATGTTGGTAGCTAGAACCACATGGAAGAGGCTTTAAACAAAAAGATAGCAGTGGCCGAAGTGGTTGAATTCTACATATATTTTTGAATGTAAAGAAAGCAGTATGTTCTAGATAGATTGGATGTAGGCTGTGAAAGAAAGAAATCAAGGATAAATTGCAAAGTGTTTGGAAGGATGGAATTTCTATCACCTGAGTTGGGAAGGAATTCGGGTGGAGCAAGATAGGGAGGGGGAATTTAGGAGTTTAGTTTTGGATCTATTAAGTTTGATTTGTTGATTAGTTGATCAATTGATTTTTAGTAGAGCAAAAAATGATGCATTTTAAATCAATGACAACTTCAATTTGACAAAAGGCAGTATTATTATGTTATATATTGAGTTTTTAAATTTTAAGACATGAGATGTACCAACATTATTTTTCATATATCTTAACTAGACACGGGAAACAAATAACTTTTTTTTTTTTGGCTGTGTTGGGTCTTCGTCTCGGTGCGAGGGCTTTCTCCAGTTGCGGAGAGCGGGGGCCACTCTTCATCGCGGTGCGCGGGCCTCTCACTATCGCGGCCTCTCCCGCCGCGGAGCACAGGCTCCAGACGCGCAGGCTCAGTAGCCGTGGCTCACGAGCCCAGCCGCTCCGCGGCACACGGGATTCTCCCAGACCAGGGCTCGAACCCGCGTCCCCTGCATTGGCAGGCAGATTCTCAACCACTGCGCCACCAGGGAAGCCCACAAATAACTTTTAAGGACACACGTAGTAGCCTGTAGGGAACGCTTAATATGCAGCAAGCACCAGACTAAGCCATTTAAATACAGCCTCTAGTGGATCTTTCAGCAATCTCATGAGGCAGGTGTTCACCCCACCCGTTTGTGAGCCATTAGTCTCCTGGTTTGCTGATACTCGCTTTCTGTAGCCTTTGGCCTCTAGGATCCCAAAGCAAGTCGGGGAGATCAGAGGCCAAAGAACTGATAAATTATTAGTTGATTTGATTGACATAGGAAGTCATCACCCAGCCCTGAAAAAGAAAGGAAGACCTTTTACAAAGATATTATTTTTTAGCTCCTTGCTCTAATTACAGTACACTTACCAGTTTCTTCCAAATTCTTCCTTCCCCACTACATTCACTACAAGATTTGTGTTCTACTTAAGGAGAAGAGAGTATGGTCTTGAGGGAAAGGCTCTTTTGTAAACCTCAAGGCACCTCTTTTCTTGAAGTTTTGAAGACTTTTTGATGATGCATGGTGTTGTTCTCTCCTACACCATACAGCCATACAAACCCCATAGATGAGTGAACTTGGGTTGTGGCAAAGGTATTCTCATGGAATCATCTGGGACAAAATAAAAGCCACCGCACACATGCAGTGCAGTGGTTAAGAGCAGAGACACTTGAGCTATACTATTAGCTGACCGCTCTGCACCTGTAAAATTGGACTAGTAGTAGTAGCTGCTTCATAGGATTATTGTGAGGATTAAATGAGTTAATTCTCAGTCATCATGTTACATAACCTATCAGAAACATCTGACACACCTACTGACTCCCTCCTCCCTGTAGCTCTTTTCCCCCTGGCTTCCAGGACACCACACTTTCCTGGTTTTCTTCCTACCCCACTGACCATTCCTTTTCAGTTTCCATTGCCAGTTTCTTCCCATTTATCCAACCTCTAAGCATTGGAGAGCCCTACAGTCAGTGCTTGGTTATCTTCCCTATTTATTCTCATTCCCTAAATACCATGGCTTCAAGTATCATCTTGAAGGTTATTAACTCCCAGTGTTTTGCCTCAGCCTCTACCTCTCTTCTAAACTCTAGAGTTTTATATGCAACAACATTCTCAACATCTCTTGGGTGCTTTTTAATAAGCTCTTTGTCACCCCCACTGCCCCTGCTTTTTCTGCAGAACTCTCTTCCTCATTGAACAGCAACTCCATTCTTCCAGCTGTTTAGGACAAGAAACTCTCCAATGCCCTTCCCTCACCCATCTGTAAAATTGAAACCAAGATTCAGTTATTCCCCTACTGCAATCTATCTAGGATCTTATCACATCTTAGTTCCTCTACTGCTACCACCCTAGTTCACGGTTCTTCACTTCTTTTCTGGATTGTTGCAATAGTTTCTTCCTGGCAATAGCCATCTTTCCTGGAAGTACAAAAACAGATTATTTTAATTTTGTGCTCATTTCTTTTCCTGTTATTTTTTCACTTTCACTATATTTTTTCATAGTTTGTCAGTGTCAATTTTTCTCTAATGAGAAAATCTTTCTAGAGGTTTAATTTCAAAATTTAAATGAAAGTTTGCCCTCACTGACTGAGACATATGAGAAGAATAATAAATCTACACCAATGAACAACTCCTTCAATGTTTAAAATTTATATTATATATGTATATAATATAGTACATATAGTATAAATTATATAATTTAAATATGTATACTATGCATATTTCATTTATATGTATATATTTACTTGTAATATATATATTCTATATATCCATATCTGTATATATTTAAATATGAGTAATTTCATCAACCATAGAATACAATAACCTAGGAATGGGAGAGACAAAATTGCAGGAAGAACAGAACACCCCAGAGCAAGTCAGGGTCTATAAAGCTGTGGTATAAAACACCCTTTGACTCAACTCAGTCATTTTCTGCTTTTGTAATCTTTCTTTCCCAAAGCCGATAGAAGTGCCATTTAAATCATCAGGTGATAGCTTTCTGTATTATAACTTGTGAAAAATAAATGATGGTTCAATAAAGAAAGCACTAATATAATGCCATAATATTTCCAGCTCCAAGCTTATGTTCCACTCGCTATGGAATAGCCTTCATCACACATCTCTGCAACTTCATAATAATGGCACAAAATGTTATCATGAACATCACCATGGTAACCATGGCCAACAGCACAAACCATCAGTCCCAGTTTAACAGCTCCACTGAGGGGCTGCCTGTTGACTCATTTGATGACCCAAATAATTCCCCAAAAAGTCTTCCTGTGGGGGTAAGCAATGCAAGATTTAAGTTGTGTTCTTGTTTTTGCTATTTGTTTGTTTGGATATTTATTTTTTCTAGAGATTATATGTTAAGAAGTTTTAATTGAGGAAATAGTGATTTGAAAGCAAGTGGAAGATCTAAAGAGGCTTCTTAAGTTACGCAACAGCCTTCCTGTAAATGGCTTACCAAAGCATTCTCTGTTTCTTTAAGGCCCCTGTGTATGATTGGAGCCCTCAAATCCAGGGCATCATCTTTAGTTCTATCACCTATGGCATGATCCTGACACTGGCTCCCAGTGGATACCTGGCTGGAGGAGTAGGAACAAAGCGAGTGGTTGGTGCTGCTCTGTTTGGATCCTCATTCCTCGTTCTCTTCACCCCTCTGGCAGCTGACCTTGGACTAGGTTTCCTCAATGCAACTCGAATACTTCAGGACGTGAGCCTGGTACCCAGATATTTTATAAATATGCGCTGGATATGAATTTCTCTATGGGACCACATGTCAAGAACTCTATTTTTATTTCAGGGGTTACGCTATGGGGGTCAGTTTGCACTCTGGGAAAGATGGAGTCCTCCACATGAACGAAGCCGACGCTGCAGCATTGCTTTCTCAGGTAAAAACATAAAACGGAAATAAGTCCACTACAATCCAACATTCTTTCACTGAGTTCTTCGACTTTTTTTATTGCAGGGTTGTTTGTCTTCTGCTCAATGTCAATCAAGTATTTATAAACTAGGGGGATGGGTCCTTTGTGACATGACTTTTAGTTATTTTCCCCAGGTTGTCATTTGTGATTTGACTTTGCTTATAATGCCTTTTGCCATTTTTTAAAAATACATTTTTATGTAGTCAAATTGATCATTCTTTTCTTTTACGGTTTCTGGATTTGAGTCATAGTTAGAAATGTTACAAAAGCATCCAACCATGGCTTTTATCGAATATGTATGATTTCATTTTTTATATTTAAATTTTTGACATATTGGAGTTTATACTAGTGTTCAGTGTGAGGCATGAACCCAACTTAACCTTCTTTGGAATTGCTCTCAGTTGTCCTGAGAACTGCTTTCTGATAATGATCTGTCTGGACAGTGTACCTGGAATGAATATTCTGGAGGAAGAAAGCTTCAGTTACATTGAGTCAAAATGAAAAATGGAAAGAGTAGGGCTAACAAGCTGGAAATTGCCAAAGTATGGGTGCTGGGTAAGAAAAGAAGGGTAGGAGAGCCAGGGATTCTTCAATTCCAGAAAACGAGTCACGTGCACACACATACACACCCTGCCTGACCTTGTGCCTCTCTAGAGCACTTCACAACCCTGGAGGATTAGTCTTTGTCATCAGAGCTCATATCCACTGATAGGGGAATGGAGGCTCCAGTCTGGACTAAGGAAACTCACTTTGGTTATCACAGCTGACTAAGGGATATCCTCAAATATAAATAAGGATTGGCTTTCCCAAATCCTCAAACATTTGAAGGAAATCAAGAGCATGAAAGAGAGAAACCAAACTCAAAAACTGCAAGAACTAACCAAAATGAAAAAGAAATTAATAAAGGAATTGAAAGAAGATTTTAAATAATTAACAAATAACATCAGAGAGATCCACGGGAATATGTGTAAATGATATTCATTTTAAAAGAACATACTGCTATAGAAAACAGTTGTTGCTGGGACTTCCCTGGTGGCACAGTGGTTAAGAATCCACCTGCCAATGCAGAGGAAACAAGTCCAAGCCCTGGTCTGATTTTTTTTTTTTAAACTGTGAGATCAGGAAAGCCCTTTTAAGCAAAGGAGTAAATCTAGAAGTCATTACAGAGGAAACTTACAGATCTGACCCCATGAAAACTCACAACTGCTAGATTACAAAAGACACCATAAACAAAGTTTAAATTGGGAGAATAGAATTGCAGCCAGCATGACAGAAAGAGGGTTATTATTCACAACACATAAAGATTCTATAAATTAAGACAAAGTTAAACAAGTGAAAGAAACAAAAAAAGGATTATGAACAGTTTACAAAAGAAATAAAAATGAAAAAAATGTTCAATTTCACTATAAAAAGAAAAAATGATATACTGTTTTGCATTCATATTTGGAAAACTATTTAGGAGCTTTGAGGATGTCCAATGTTGTCAAGAGATGAGGAAAACAATCTTTGTTGTCAGTTTAATTTAGTATGGACTTTTAGCAGGATACTTCAGCAGTTCTGTCAAAAAATGCACAGTCTTTGGTTTAGCAAGCCTACTTCTGATATTTTACTGTACAGAAATAAATTATGTTTAAGTTCAGAAGTGATAATTAAGTTTATGTTCATAAATAACAACTAGGTAGAATCTACAGTGACATGGAAATATTTACAAGACCAATTGTTAAATAAAAAATAAATGTCACAGGACAATATGTACATTATGGTCCTGCTTATTTAAAATTAATAATAACTCACATACATATATATAAAAGTTGACAAGTTGATGTTAATGTTCATCTGGAAAATTTAAAAAAGCATAATAATCTAGTTTTGAAGGAGTTGTAAAGGGAAATGTGCCTCACTATATATGAGAATACTCGGTAAAGCCATGCAAATTAAAACAGTGTTATTAACACATTAATAGACAAATCTATCTTTCTGTCTACATATTACATAAATGCATTTACCAAGAGATACATGTATGTATAGATATACATTATGTATTGTGCAGAGAGGAAAATGAATGCAATTATACATCATATAATAAATTGTAGCTGTTGGTTAACATTCGAGTGGGGATGGATTGGGGGGCATGTGAGGGGAACCTTGGTTCTTTGCAGTAATTTACTTCTACAATAACATATGCTATATGAATTGTGTAATTAAAAATTAAAATAGCATAAAAGGAAGCATGGTTGTCATCTGCAATGTTACTAGGGAACTGCCAGAAAAATGGGTCCTCAGGAGAACATATGAACTCAATCACAAGTTTGAAGTTCATATATTCTACTATGCTTATCTCTTTGTGGTGATACTGCTCTGTAACATGTCGTTTGTCATTCTATAGGCATCTATCAGGTGGCAGTCCAGAGCCCCACAGCTTATTCTCTCTTTGCAGGATTGATGCCGGGAAGCTGCATTGCCATCCTCCTGGGTGGCATCATCAGTCAAGCCCTCGGGTGGCCTTTTGTCTTCTATATCTTTGGTAAGCTGCTGTCTCCCCACTCCTAGGTTTTCATATTCAGGGAGATTCTTCTGAGTATCTATCTGTGTGTACTTTTCTGGAGGAAATGAATCGAGACAGAAAGATCCTAGTAAAAGAAAATGTCTTCATATAATAGTAGGGAAGAATTAACTTATACCATCAAAGGATTTGGAAGTCCTCCTGCCTATGATGCTGTTAACCTGCCATGATGCATTATTAACACAAAGTGATTGGGCAAAATCTGCTGCCCTAGCAGGCAGTAGGGGACAGACTTGCAGAGCGGTGGTTTGTGAGAGACAGAAGAATCAGAGTTGACGAGATGGAGGTAAGAGCCCTGAGAAAGTAAGGCAGGTAGAGCTCACAGGAAAGAGTGCCTAACAGGAGACAACCGTACCCAGAGAAAGCCCTGGCTGTCTGCAGAGTCCCCCTTGATACTCAGCAGAGCACTGATTAGAATACCTGTGTGGAGACATCAACTGAGGCCGGTGGGGGGGCGTGGGGTGCCGGAAATCATTGGAAAAAATTAAAGAATAGTGTCCAGTACTTATAGAGAATCAGGGATAGTGCCTGTTTCCACAAGACAGAATGAAAAAATGTATAATTCTTGGGCCATTGGGCAGAATACTGATAAATGTCTTTCCTCAATAGTGAGAAATAATTAGCTCTAGAGGACACACTATTGTGGATCCCTCTAACAAATGATGATGACCAGACCCAAAGGGTCAGTGTTTCCATGTAATTTAACTGTACCCCAAAACAAAGCTCAAAAATATTTATAGGAATACAAAAATATTCAGTACCCAACAATATATAATTCGTAATGTCTGGCTCAAAGCATAAGTTACCAGGTATGGACAAAGGCAGGAAAACACAATCCATAATAAGGAGAATAATCAATCAATCAAAACCAACCCAGAACTGACACAAATGTTAGAACTAGCACACAAGAATAGTTACTATAACTATAACATAACTTTATTTGTTCAAAATTTAAGTAGAAACATGCAAACTATATTTTTAAAGACCCTAAATCAAACTTCTAGAGATAAAAACTACAATATAAGGATTGAATTAATGACAGATGATACAACAGAAGAAAAGATTAATGAACTTAAAAGTAGCAATAGAAACCATCCAGAATGATATAGACAAAGAAAAAAGTAATAATAAAATGAGAACATAAGTAAGGTGTGTAGTGCCCAAAGGAGAAGAGTGGGATGGGGGAACAGAAAGAAACCTTTGAAGAAATGATGGCTGAAAGTTTTCCAAGTTTGTTGGAAACTATAAACTCACAGATCCAAAAAAGTCAATGAATCTCAAGCACAGGAAATATGAAGAAATCTGTACCAAGTTATACCATAATAAAATGGCTCAAAACCAGTGATAAAGATGAAATCTTAAAAGCAGCCAAAGTTTAAAAACAGAGAGAGAAGAACAAAGATATGATGACTGCAGCTTTCCCATCAGAAACAATAAAAGCAAGAAGGCAATGGAACAACATCTTTCAAATACTGCAAGAAAAAAGCAAAAAAAATCTGTTAACATAGAATTCTAGAGACAAAGAAAAACTTTTCAAAAACAAAGGCAAAATAAGGACATTTTTAGACATACAAAAGTTGAAAGAATCAGAAATTTAAATTAAACAGAACAGTACCATTTTCAATAGCATCAAAAAATATGTAACAGTGCTAAATCTGACAAAAGATGTGAAACATGCACTGAAAACTAAATTATCATGAAAATAAAAAGATCCTAGAATAGCCAATTTCGGAAATTAATGACAAAGTTGTAAGACTAACACAGTCTGATGTCAAGGTATATTATAAAATTACAGTCATCAAGACATTGTGGTATTGGCATAGAGATAAACAGATCAGCGAAACAGAATACAGTCATAAATAGACTTACACATAAATGATAAACTGATTTTTGACAAAGATGCAAAAGCAATTCAATGGAGAAAGGAGAGTCTTTTTAACACATGGTGCTCAAAAAAAAAAAAAAGAAAAAGAATTTTGATCCATATCTTGCACTCTATACAAAAACTCAAAATGAATGTCGGATGTAATTGTAAGATCTAAAATTATCATTCTTTTAAAAGAAAACATATGAGAAAATCTTTGTTCTTTATTTAGGCAAAGATTTCTTAGCTATGACACCAAAGGCTTGATCCATAAAATAACAAGCTGATAGATTGGATTTCATCCAAAAGACATTATTAGAATAATAAAGAGACAAGCTGAGATGGAGAGAAAATACTTGCAAAACACATATACAATAAGGACTTTTATCCAGAGTGTGTAAATAATTCTCAAAACTCAATAACAAAACAAAAACCCAGTTTAAAAATGGGCAAAGACACCGCACTAAAGAGGATAGGGAGAGGGAAAATAAGCATGTGAAAAGGTGGTCAGCTCAACATCCTTAGTCATTAGAGAAATGCAAATAAAAACAATGAGCTACCTCTGCACACCTATTAGAATGGCTAATTGTGACATAATAAGAAATATATACGTATGGTTTCTGCCACCAGTTCCTGACCCAGAGCTCCTAAAACTCTTATAATTTCGTGGTGAGTGGTGGGGATGATAGGAGCTCTAAGCAGATTTCCTAAATCCCTTGGAATTTCTTGAGTTATAGGAACATCTTTTGTCTAATGAGGTGACTCTTGGTAGCCTCCTGGATAGCTTCAGGCTAGAGGCCACCAGAAAGACCAAGCCGTGATTAGAAGCTTGGAACTTTTAACCCCACCCTCCATCCTCCCAGGAGGAGAGGGTGCATCAGATTGTGTTAATGATCAATTATCAATTATGCCGACATGATACCTCCATAAAAATCCCTAAACTGTTCTAAGAGCCTACAGGTTGGTGAACACATCCACGTGCTGGGATGGTAGCATATCCCCAACTCCACAGGGTCAGAAACTCCTGCACTCAGGACCCTTCCAGACCTCACCCTATGTATCTCTTCATCTGGGTGTTCATCAGTATCCTTTATCATATTTTTTATAATAAACCAGTAAAGATAAATGAATATTTCCCTGACTTCTGTGAGCTGTTCCAGCAAATTATCAGACTAAGAGGGAGTTGTGGGAACCTCTGAATTTGTAGTAAAGTTGAACAGAAGTGTGGGTAATTTGAGGACTCACTACTTGCAATTAGTATCTGAAGTAGGGGGCAGCCTGTGTGACTGAGCCCTTACTCTGTAGGGTCTGTGTTAATGCCAGATAGTGTCAGAACTGAGCTAAACTGTAGGATGCCAGGTTGGTGTCTCTAGAGAATTAGAGAATTTCTTAGTGTGAAAACCCCACACATTTGGTGTCAGAAGGGTTGTGAGTAGAGAAATAGTTTTCCTTTATTAGTATTAAAAAGGTTGACATATCAAGTTTAGTGCCATTCCTAGGGTCTGTGATTTTTGTGCACACAAATAATGAAGAAATATAAAGGAATAGGTTCTAGAAAGCTGTGATATTCATGTGAATATTCTGAGAAATGGGAAGAAGATATTAAGAGCAAGAGCTTTTCCCAGGAACCATATCAGAAAATATCCCAATGTAAAAGAAATTCACACAAAAGTTTACCAATTTTACCTCTGCTTGCAGAATGTGTTGGCTGTGTCTCCTGCCTTCTCTGGTTTGTTTTGATTTACGATGACCCCGTCACTCACCCATGGATAAACATCACAGAGAAAGAATACATCATGGGCTTCCCTGGTGGCGCAGTGGTTGAGAATCTGCCTGTTAATGAAGGGAACACGGGTTTGAGCCCTGGTCTGGGAGGATCCCACATGCCGAGGAGCAACTAGGCCCGTGAGCCACAATTACTGAGCCTGCGGGTCTGGAGCCTGTGCTCCGCAACAAGAGAGGCCGCGATAGTGAGAGGCCCGCGCACCACGATGAAGAGTGGCCCCCACTTGCCACAGCTAGAGAAAGCCCTCGCACAGAGACGGAGACCCAACACAGCCATAAATAATAAATAAATAAATAAATAAATTTTAAAAAAGCAACTGTCTTTAAAAAAAAGAATACATCATATCCTCCTTGGCCCAACAGGTACACATAAAAACTCTGACCTTCTCCAGAGATCTTGTATCAGCATCTGGATTTATCAGGGTGACTAAGAACGTGTGAGCATGTCTCAGATCTTACTATTCTAATCAATAAATTTGTTTTCAGGTCAGCTCTTCTAAGCAGCCTCTTCCCATCAAACCTATGGTCAGATCTCTACCCCTCTGGTCCTTGTGTTTTTGCTGTTTCAGCCATCAATGGTTAATTAACGTAATGGTTGTATACACACCAACTTAATCAGCTCTGTGCTCAATGTTGATATCTGAGATGTGAGTATATTTCCCTCCACCCGTTTCTCCTGTTTGCATGACTCTCGAATTACTCTGCCTTCACAAATCGTCCCATCTAGAAAAATTTATCTTTTATTACCAAGAGATAATGTAACAGTCATGTGAGTAGCTTTTCTGAGGGTATGATGGAAGAGGCTACTGATTTTCTTAGGAAAGTATGATTTCAGAGTTGTCGGTATGATTATTAGTGCTTTATCAATACAAGGTGTGATCTCACAGCCTTTATTATGATGGTTTACTCAAGTTTTTCCCCGCAGAGTGGCTTCCTCTCTACCCTTCCTTTTATTTTTGCCTGGGTCGTTGGCATCCTGGGAGGTTACCTGGCAGATTTCCTTCTGACCAAGAATTTTAGGCTTGTTACAGTGAGGAAAATTGCCACAGTTCTAGGTAAGAACAGGACCAAAAGCTCTGATAATTCACAAGGCATACAACAGCCAAATATGTATCTTGGTTAATTTGTCTGTTCCTGGTTCCATAGGAAGTCTCCCCTCTTCAGCATCCCTTGTGGTTCTGCCATACGTTGCCTCCAGCTATATCACAGCAGTGACCCTTCTGACGCTCTCCTGTGGACTAAGCCTGTTTAGTCAGCCAGGGATCTATATCAATGCCTTAGATATTGCTCCAAGGTAGGACTATAATTTCCAATCTCATTTTCATATTTTCTGAAAAAGATTTAGCCTGCAGCCTTCCGGGAGCCCCAAACTTTGTGAAATTATAAATCATGGGCAAGGACCACTGATAGCCTGTGGTCATTTTTTCAAGTATGTGGGAGGAGGGTGTTGTTGATTTGTCTCAGTACCTTTCAGTGAATATACACAGAGAGAGTCCTTTTTGACATAATTACTATATGACGGATTCATATGCTAAGCAGGGCTGAAGTGTCTGTGGATCTAGCGTGGAACATTCCTGTCACCCACAGGCATTCCAGCTTTCTCATGGGAGCCTCGAGGGGGTTTGCACGGATATCTGCTATCCTGGCACCCACTGTCAGTGGATTTCTTCTCAGTCAGGTAAAGTTTTCTTGTCAAGGATTCTTAAAACACTCTGCTGAATCCATTCATAAAGGTAATAGCATAAAAAAATGTTTTCACATTTTGGATAATAAAATTAAATTGTGGGTAACTTTGTCATGAAGATCAACTTGGCAAAGAAAAATATAAAAGAATTTCCTTCATGACCTCAATCTTTACTTATTCTGAAGCCAAAGCACTCACTAGCGATCCACTGGTAATATCCAGTCTTTGAAATCACACAGCCACATAGATGTCCTGTGAGAAGATGATGAATCCATGCATATATGCAACTTGCCATGTCTTCTGTAACACTTTGAAATTTTCATTTGCATAACCATGCAAAAGCAAAGAGATAGTAAAATCAAATATGTTTAAGTGCCTGATACATGCAGGTATTATTACAGGTATTTCATATGCAGTAATCTCATTTAATTATTGATTCTCCCACCAATTATGAAAATGAAACATTATTATCCTCATTTTCTGATGATTAAAATCTGATAGAATATGTCTTTCCACTAAGAGGATGTAGAATCGGAATTCTCCTAACTTAGACCTGTCTAGCTCCAAAGCTCCAAATCTTCTTCCTGCAAGATTCTTCTTGCACCGCAAGAAGAAATATTATTAGCATATATATAGTCATGATTCGCACAAAAGAGAAAATGTATGGCACTTTGATAAATAAGGACAAATACAATTCTGGAGGTTAATTGTAATGGTCCTTAAGTCCATTTTATGAAGAACATTCTGAATCCATTTTGAAATTCTTTCCACCAAACTATTAAGTTGTGTTCAGGAAATGAACTTCTACATGAAAACCCACTGGTGAAAGTTGTCTTCTAAACTACTAATGAGTTTCATAGAAAAAGGGATGAAAGGGGTAATATTTACTTGAAGTTTTGTCTCCTCAGGACCCTGAATTTGGGTGGAGGAATGTCTTCTCCTTGTCATTTGCCATTAACACATTAGGACTGATCCTCTACCTTATATTTGGAAAAGCAGATGTCCAAGACTGGGCTAAAGAAAGGAAACTCACTCGCTTATGAAGGTAAAGAAAAATGATTTCATCTATGGTTATAACCAGAGAAGCACTATTTAAATTTTTTTAATTTTTATTTTATATTGGAGAATAGTTGATTTACAATTTTTTTTAATTTTTATTTTATGTTGGAGTATTAAATTTTTAATTCTATGCCATTTTTCCTTCTTAGTTACCCCACCTTGTACGGAAAGTCATTAAGCACCTTATTTCATAAACGAGAAGCCTTCAGTGATGAAAATACCAACAGAAAAAATTTTCTTTGCTGTAGCTCTTTTCAAATCTGAGATCAGTTCTTTATTTTACTCAGATTTCATTCTGAGAAAAATATAAGATGAATGAAAATTCAAATAAAATGATAGCCAAGAACAAAGTTGTCATCTTCATAGAATTAACGATGGATTCAGAGGAGCTGCTGTATGGGAGCCAGCAGGCTAGATTCACAGTATTTGAATCTCTAAACAGGAAACTATGTTTTGAAACTTTTAATCAAGGGCAGTAACCTCCCTAGGGCAATGATTCCTCCTATTTGTGAAAATGAATATTAATTTATATATTTGTTGGGCTGGATATTGCCCATGTGTCCCTCCCTTTGTGTGCTCCACTCTCCTGCATCCTGCTCGGGCCCCAGGAGGCTGACCTGTGTGCTTTGCATCCTGCACTTCCTTGTCCACTGCCTTCTGCTGGATTTTCAGTGGAGACAGGAGAGTGAGGATAGGGAGTATTTATCTCTAAAGTCCCTCCTCGTGGGGACTGCAGGTGGCTGATCCTTCCTGTATAGTTCACAGCTCCTAGCAGACAGCCCTCTCCACATAGCCTGGTAATTTCTCTCTTCCCATGTCCCATCAAACCTTTTTTGGCCTTTATGTTGCAAGTTCTGGGATTCTCGAGAATTATCTTGTGGTTTCCTTCCCACCTTCCCAATCCTGTGTAAATTGTCTCATTTAACACTGTCCTCAAATTACCCAATGTGAGTCTGTTATGTTTCTCCTTCTAGGATCCAACTAATTTCAGCAGTTAAGTCATATATAAAGCTCAAAACATGAAATAGTTCAGTATTTCTTTAAATTATAATTTGGGTCATAGGTCATAGCATGTTCAGAGGGGCCAAAACTATGTTCTAGGTTGCTTCCCATGGTGGTCTCTACTGTGCTGAATAGAGATTATAGCCATAAAGTTATTTTGTATAGAAGTGATGTGATGGACGCTAGTTCTGAGTGAAAAATTAGGGCAAGGATATAGAAGGTCAAATTTGAATAAGCAACAGCAATTACTGAGATTTTGCATAGTCTAGAATCTAGGCCCTTGGAACACTAGAGTAAATTAGACACAGTCACTATTGTCCATTCAGATGTGGAAGACAGACATAATAATACATGGCAAGTGCATTGTCCTAGCTACAATAGCAGGGGGACATGCAGATCATTACAGGAGACCAGATGAGGGGTTCTAATCCTAAGCTGAAGAGCACAGGGGAGATCTCCTTCTGCAAGTAATTCTTGAGCTAAATGTTAAAAGAGGAGTGTTATGGTAGAATTTTCCACATTGGAGCCCAACTGGTACAAAAGCATGAAAAAAAAAAAAAAAAAGAAGAAGGATTCTGAAGGGAATCACTTGCCTACATGGTCAGTTAGGGAAGGGCAAAAGATTAAGTTAGGGAGGTGGGTGTGACCAGAACATGGAGGTCTTGTTTGCCATGTCAGGGAGCTACAAGCAATAGTAACATGGGCAGATTTTCTCTCTAGGGAGGACACTCTGGCCCAATTCCAGAATCAGGAAGACTAGTTAGTGGTCCACACAGCAGCGGTGAGGACTGGACTAGGGCTGGAAGAGCTGTGATGGAAAGAAGAGAGACATGAATAATGTTTAGGAGGTAGAAGTGAAAGATCATGGCATTTGGTTAGATAGATGCAGGAGAAGAGAGGAGTTAGGGGTCCTGGGCCTCTAACCTGAGATACTGAATAGAGAGTGGTCTGAATAACTAAGCCAGAGAATGCAGGAAGAGTCCTTTTCAGAGGGAAGATAATGAGTTGACTTTGGACATGTGTTAGCAGTAATACTGGGATAAACAAGTGGGTGTGTGTATTAGTTTCCTGGGCTGCCATAACAAAATACCACAGCGTGTGGCTTAAGCAATAGTAATTTATTGTCTCACAATTCTAGAAGTCCAAAATCAAAATGTCAGCAGAGTTGGTTCCTTCTGAGGTTTGTGAGAGAGAATCTGTCCCATGCCTCTCTTCTGGTAGCCTCAGGCATTCTTTGGCTTATAGGTAGCTTTCTCTCTGTGTCTTCATCTCATCTTCCCTCTCTATATATCTGTCTCTGTGTCAGAATTTCCCTGTTTTATAAAGATACCAGTCATATTTGATTAGGGCCCACCTTAAGGACTTCATCTTAACTTGATCATCTGCAAAGACCCTATTTCCAAATGAGGTGACATTTGGTACTGGGGGTTAGGACTTCAGCATCTTTTTGGGAGACACAGCTTAATGCATAACAGCAAGCCCAAAAAAAGCCAGACCATAAATCTGAAACTGGTAAAGAGAACTGGGATGGAGACAAAGATATAAAAGTACAGATGTTCAGTACTAAAGACATGAATGTTTAGTGCTCAGGAGGAGCCTGTGAATGAAAAAATACCAAGCCAAAGACAGAATGCCAACATTCAAGGAGTGGGCAGAATAAGAAATGCCCACACATAACAGAGCCAAAAGGGTCAGGCTTGTACACGTGAGGAACAATGGGAGGACACAACTATTATAGAAACGCATGAACATGGCCTTTAAGAAAGATGACATATCAGCAATAAGTACACTGCAATTCAATTAGATGAGGTCAGGAAAGGAACATGGTCAACTTGTGATTAGAAGTTCACTGGTGGCTTTTTCATGACACATTTAGCAGAGTTATAGCTGTGCAGGTCACTTTGCAGTTTGTTGGTGAGTGAATGGGAATGAGAGAGTAGAGAAAGCAAGAAAAATATTTTCAGGAAGGGATGGGAATATAGCCAGAGGAGAATAGAGGGAAAGGAAGAGTGACCTAAGTGGGAAAAGGACTGGCCCAGGGGAGGCTTTGGGGAAGAAACAGTGGAATGGGAGTGAAGATATGGAAGGACAGGGTGAAGAGATGGAGCAAGGTCTTTGAAGACACAATAAGGATTCAGATACAGGTTTGTCTTGAACATATAGAAAGAAAATATGAAATCAAAAACATGAATTCTCTCTTTAAGAAAGGGAGTCCAGGAAACCGGCAACAAACGAAAAAGCAACCTACTTAATGGGAGAGAATATTTGCAAATCACATATTTGATAAAGGGTTAATATTGAAAATACATAAAGAACCCATACAACTCAATAACAACAAAAAAAAATCTGATTTAAAAATGGGCAGAAAAACTGAATAGACATTTTCCAAGAGAAGACATACAAGTGGCCAAAAAATACATGAAAAGGTGCTCAACATCATTCATCACCAGCGAAATGCAAATCAAAACCACGAGATATAATTTCATACCTATTAGAATGGCCATTATCAAAAAGACAAGAGATAACAAGTGTTGAGGAGGATATGGAGAAAAGGGACTCCTTGTACAATGTTGATGGGAAGGTAGATTCGTGCAGCCCCTATGGAAAACAGTATGGCGGGTCCTCAAAAAATTAAAAATAGAACTACCTCATGATCCAGCAATCCCAGTTCTGAGAATACATCTAAAGGAAATGAAAACAGTATCTCAAAGAGATATCTACACTCCTATGTTCACTGCAGCATTATGCACAATGGCCAAGATATGGAAACAACCCGTCAATGATAAATGAATAAATAAGATATATCTATATATATACACACACACACATATACATATATTTCAGCCATGAGAATGAAAGACATTGTGCACATGGATGGACTTTGAAGGCATTATGCAAAGTGAAATAAGTCAGATAAAGACAAATACATATTACTTACATGGGAAATCTGAGAAAGCCAAACGCATAGAAACAGAGATTAGAATGGAGGTTACTAGGGGGTGGGGGATAGGGGGAAAGGGGAGATGTTTGTCAAACAGTATAAACTTTCAGTTATATGACAAATAACTTCTGGGGATCTAATGTACAGCATAGTGATTATAGTTAATAATACTGTCTTATACACTTGAATGTTGTTAAGAGAGCAACATTTTAAATCTTAAACTTTTAAATCTTAAAAGTTTTCAACACAAAAAAAGAAATGGTAATTATGTGACGTGATGGAGGTGTTAGCTAACACTATGGTGGTAATCATTTTGCAATATAAGTGTTTCTAATCAACACAATGTATACCTTAAACTTACACAATGTTAAATGTCAATTATATCTCAATAAAGCTGGGGGGGAAAAAAGAAAAGAGTCTATTTTTTTTCTCAGTAAAATGCCTGCTGACTACACTTGTTGAACTAAATTAAGGAGTTCCAAAGTAGATACATTTTTGTTTGATGAACCCTCTTTGTTCCTTATGATATTGATGTCCCAAAAGAAAAAGAAAATCCAGTTGGTGCTAATGAAACCTCTACGTTTTCCTTGTTGAGCAGTGTAACCTAAAGGCTCCATATGCTTGTATCAGCTGCAAGATCTTGATTATTAAATATATTATTAAAACTTCTACCTTGAAAATGAAAGGTGACTTAAAATTGAATCAGTTGATTAAAATGATTCTACCTTTAGGTGTATTCCTTTTTAAAATATTACAGACTATACAGTGAAAGCTCCTAAAGTTTAGGATAGCAATTTTACTCTTCCTATTGCAATCAAATTTTTAAGAGTGATTTCTGCTGTCTTTTCTGAAATCCAGAACACATACAAAAATGTTTTCCCCATCCCATTGTTGTTTTGTTTTTTGACTCTAATCTTCCCTAAATAGAGGATGCACACCTGTATTGCTTGACAATAAAGAAGAAGAGGTAAAAATGGGTGCAATGATGATGATTATGAGAGAGGGAAGACATTGGATGGGATTATGGTGCCGCTTTGCCTTTGTGAGTGAAAGGTTGATCTGTGCACATGGCAGTTCATTCATGCAAGTCCACATGCCAGTGTCGTGGTGGGTTAGATGGGAGTCCATACGACAATATATTGGGTTATACAGGCCTGAATCACAGTACAACAAGGGTTGGTAACTCCATATGAGATGATACTGGGTATTAAAAGGTCCATGTGGGAGCTTACTGATGGGTTTGTAGGTCTAGATGACTATACACTGGGTGTTGTCTTGTGTGATATTGTGATTTATAATAGGAATTTTATATTTGGTCTTTGTCCCTTCCTAGCTTCCTAGCTCCTAAAAACCTCGGAATGTCCCAAGTGGAGAGGTATATTTTGTTATGTTAATGTGGTTACTTTTGGAATGCACCAAAAGATGGGGGCTGCTTGCCAAGGGAATCCAATCTGGATTAGGGGGTGGAATTTTCAGTCCCACTCCTGTGACCTTTGAGGAGGGGAGAGGGGCTGGAAGTTGAATCAATTGCCAACGGCCAATGTTTTAACCAATCATACTTACATAACGAAGCCTCCATAAAAACCCAAAGGAGTTGAACTCAGAGAGCTTTCAGGCTGTTGAACCAGAGCATGTCCATGTGCTGGGCTCCCAACCCCATAGGGAAGAAGCTCTTGTGTTTGGGACCCTTCTGGACCTCACCGTATGTATCTCTTCATCTGGCTGTTCCTTTGTAGCCATTAAAATGTCCTTTGTAATAAACTGATAATCCAGTAGATAATTGGTTTCCTGAGTTCTGTGAGCAACTCCAGCAAATTAATTGAGCCAGAGGAGGGGATCATAGGAACCTCTGATTTACAACCAATATGTCAGAAGCACAGGTAACAACCTAGGTTTATGAGGAGCACCTGAAGTGGGGGCAGCCTTGTGGGTTTGAGCCCTTAAGCTGTGGGATCTGATGCTACCTCCAAGTAGACAGTGTCAGAATTGAGTTAAATTGTAAGACACCTGGTCAGTGTCCATTGAGAACTGGAGAATTGCTTGGCAGTGTGTGAAAAAAGCCCACGTTGTACCTTGTGCATATGACAGCGTGCAAGAGGAAGTAAGCCCACTTGGAAGCATATCATGTGTTGATTTATTCATTTGTCAACACATCGGGTGTTGGTTGCATATGACAGCACATTATTTGACAGACATTATTTCAGCGCAGCCATTGTAGAATTTGTGATTTCATGAGACCTGTTCATCCTCTTCCTTGGCTCTAGATGAACCCACAGGTGTGAGGACAATAGTGCAAGTGGGTGTGTGCTGATCTCCAGAACAACCCAGTATTTGCAGCAGCCTCTCTGAGTGAGAGTTTTTCAAGAAAAGGGAACTGATTTTTCTTGAATAATAACAGTAGTGAACATTTTCTAAAAGTTGCAGAGTGGTTAAGTTGCTTGTCCAGGGTCACAGCAGTGAGTAGCAGAACAGAGATTCAATCTCAGGCAGTCTGACTGAAGAGTGAGTGCCTGAAACTTCTACGCTAAACTGCCCCTTAAAAGTATATTTTACTTGGATCAGGAATAGCTACTAGCTATCAAAAAATTATAAAATTTAATATAAAATATTTTATTAAATCTTCACAACCTTATGGATTAAGAAATTATTTCCATTTCCTCACAGGGAAGAAATTGAAGGGCCAGAAGGTTAAATGGCTTCCTCAAATGCTATTTGTGTTAGGGGCAAGAATTTTACAGCAGCCAAAATTCCATTGTATAGATTGATGTAAATGTTAATCAAGACTGATATTTCCGTTGTTCTTCAAGTACATTGTTGATGTTGCACTGAGCACTTCGTCATTTTATCCTCCTGGGTTGCCATCAAAGACCGTTTACCATGAGCTATAAGTTTCATCTGCTGGTCCCCATTAGCTTAAGTCTCACCCCAGAACTAAGTGCCCATCAACCTGCTGGTCCTTCTGCACACACATTTCATTAGTTGCTATTTCACCACCAGAGTAAACTCTGAATCAGAAAGCAGGAAGGCCACATAAGGGTAGGTCAGCCATCGAGGTCTGACTCAACCTCACGGAGGAGGTCTCTTCTCAGAAACTAGGTCCTAGAATTGTTCCAATCAAGGGCAAGGGAGTCTTACCTTTCTGCTCTTCGTATGTGCTCACCTTTATCATTTCTGAATTCTTCAATTTGGGTCATTTGGGCAGAAGTGACCAGTGTCCTCCATAAAGACTTCAGCCATCTGGCCTCCCCATTTGAGCACATACATGACCAGAGATGTGCTGACTGAGGATGGATTTTTGTTTGTATTCTGTATCCTTGCCTTCAGCCTATACACTCTGATCTCCCTTCTCATCACTCTGTCTGCAAACAATTCATTACCAGGCATACGCACAGCCTCTAGTACAACATCTTTCTTATAGTAGTTTTAACGTGAATTTTTAAGTAAGCATAATTTACATGATACAAGGAGCGAGCTTTTAAGTGTAACACTACTGAGCTACTTTATTAAGATCAGAAGTTTACAGGTGATATTCAAAAAAGAATGACATGTATTGTGAAACTTTTGTTTCCCCAGGCAACACCAACCTGGGGCGGAAGTGGAGGGAAATGATTCACACTTACAGGGGAAAGATTACACTGATCTGACTCCAGCCACAACCTGTTCCTACCAAGACTTCACCCTCCAATAAAGCTCAAATATTTCTGAGAATCCCAATGAGGGACTTATTATCATGAGTTTTATATTATCATTGCTATGTCAATATTTGGTGTCAAACCAACAAGAAATTTAAAACCATTTCCAATATGTTCATTTGATTCACTCCTTTTCATTATTTGTAAATTCTATTACGCACATGAGTAGTTATCATGGATGATATAATAAGTATCCCAGCAAGCTGTTCCTATACCAGATTGGCTAGCAGTAATTTAACTCTATCCATTTTTGACCCAAACCACATAAATGTAGCCTAATTTTTAGCCCAAATTAAGTATATTCCCACTTAAGCTTTGCCTTAGCAATACTAAACCATTACTTCATCACCCATCACTAGGGGGAGTCCAAGAGAATGGTGATGGATGGTGGCCTTACACAATTGTGGTTAAAACTGTTTAAAATTTTCAAACACCTAAGACTATGTGAACACATTTCTAGTGCCCTGCCCTCCTCCACTGGAAGTTTGGAAACAGCCCATGCAAATGACAGGTTCTTAATCTTGTCACTGAGAGTACTACATGGATATGATTGACCGCTGAAGGCCCTGACATGGCTGGGCCATGCTTCTTTGAGTCTTCAAAGTAAGCACATAATGAATATCTAGTGAACTGAACTGAAGCACCAGTGTACGGTCAGGCCACTCAGGATGGCTGTTCTCTTGCTCCCTGTACATCTCCTGCTCGACCTACACCTGGCTTCACCTACGCCCTACTCACAGGAACGTGCTTTCCCCCTGCCCCTTAGGCCAGAATGGCTTCACCTGCTAGTTTATGAAAGGGAAACAGCTGTCCTCAAGACGGTCGTTAACCTGAGGGGCTGTGAGGGACGTGCCCCAGCGGCTGGTTTCCCTGGTAACTGATGAGCCAAGCTGACATCATTCCCCCTATAAACGGTAGCCTCTCCACGCCCGCCCCCTCCACGGCGAAGGCTGCTGCCGTGTCCTGCTCGCTGGCGGCCGCACACGGTGGGATGCTGCTCCAGGACCTGGCTTCAGACATGTAAGAGCCCCTGTGCAATAAGCCATTGATGTCTCTGTCGCTGTCTCCAAGCTATTTCTTCGGTCTCGAGGCTGGGCAACTACAAGGCTTGCAGGCCTGCGGGGTGCAGACTGGTGAGTCAGCCAGAAGGCCAGGGAAACTCCTGTGAGCGCCACGATGTTGGGAAATAAGGACAAGGCATGGAAAGTTGCGGGGAAAGATGTGGCTGTCCGCTCGCGTGTGGGGGCCCGTAGCAGCTGTCTGCCATGAGAGGCATCTTGCTCTTTCCATTATATCGATGATACCCTGTTAACCTCGGAGTCTCTTTCTAGTTTAAAAGTAGTAGCCCCGTGCTAGTGACTCATCTGATTGCACGGAGATGGCTGGTGAATAAGCCACTGTTTGGGGTCTAGAAGAGCTATGTGTGACCTACAGGACCCCCATGGACATCAATAGTGACCAAGGGATCCACTTTGTCGGCCATGAAGTTCAGGAATGGGCCGATAAGAATGACACACACCGGCATCTCCCCCCGCCTCACAACCCCACTGCTGCTGGGCTGTGAATGAGCTGCCTCAACAACAACTGAGACGGGAAACCCGCTCCTTCAACGTGTGGACACATCCCAGGAGCGATCGTCCCAGTGCTGACGCCATGTTAACCCAGAGGCAACTAGTCAATGCCATTCAGGTTCAACTGTTGACCGCTGAAGGACCGCTGCCAACTGCTGGCCAGGACAATAACTCACTTCTGCCCTCGCCACAGGCTCTACCCCCAGGGGAACACATTATAACATGGCCCTGGGACTGGCAGGTAAGTCTCTGTGGTTTGGGTTTGCTGCCTCATGGGGAAGAGGATTAGAAAGGGACTTAGAGCTTTCACCTGTCTCCTACCCAGCCCCACCTAAGAGGACTAAGGTAATTAATCCGGGCCCCCTACTGGATGAGGGCACCGTTACACTAACCCTGCGGTCTGTTGTTATATGGCCTCTCCAGTACTCGGCACTGGCTATGGGGACTGAGGGTAGGCAGGCCGTGTGGTCCTGCAGGCCAGGACAGAAGCCACGGGCAGGGGGGGGGTGGTATCTCAGAATGCTGTTACTGCTTGTATTTTGCTCAGTGGTCATCATCTGCCCTGTACTGTGCCTGTTAAACACCTTACATTTCACCCCTAGTCTGAGCAGAGGGGATCTGTCCACAGACTGGGCGACATCAGTGGCTCACTGTGAAATGAGTCTGATGGCTGGGTCTACAGGGAGATGCCGTCGTGGTCCTCCTCTGGCCCCTCTGTGACCCAAGAAGCACCTGACTCCATAAGTTTGCCCACCTCTTGGCCTCCTGATGCTCTTTAGCTGCTGTTGTCTGTATTGCGTTTGTGGTAGCTGGTTGCAGCTCGCCTCTGTATACCTGACCCCTCGGAACCCTCTCTCCTCAACGTCTGAGGGGACAGTGCGGAAGGTGGGGGGGCAAGATTGTAAGGGTCCTGCGGGGTGTATAGGGGTGGAGTATATGGAGGCTGCTCAAGATGGCTGTTCTCTTGCTCTCTGCCCATCCCCTGCTCGACCAGCGCCTGCCTCACCTACACCCTACTCACATGACTGACCTTCCTACACACCTGCCCCGGCCCCAGCTAATGATTGTTCTAGCTTTAGATCAGGACATCTCCATCATAATAACTTATCAAAGGGGCTGCAAGGGGCATGCCCCTTTGCTGGTTTTCCTGGTAACCGATGAACCAACCTGACGTCAATTCCCCACCTGAACGTGCTTTCCCCCTGCCCCTTAGGCCAGAATGGCTCCACCTGATAGTTTATTAAAGGGAAACATTTGCCCTCGTGGTGGCTGTTAACCTGAGGGGCTGAGGAAAGTGCCCCCACTCCTGGTTTCCCTTGGTAGCTGATGAGCCAACGTGATGTCAAATCCCCCTATAAAGGGTAGCCTCCCCCTCCCCGCCGCCCCCCGCAGTGAAGACTGCTGTCATGTCCTGCCTGCCTTCCACCCCACATGGTGCCACTCCAGGACCTTGCTTCAAACACGTAAGATTCCCTATCCATTACACCATTGATGTCTCTGTCACTGACTCCAGGCTCTTTCCTCGGTCTCAAGGATGGGCAAGTACAGGGCTTGCAGGCCTGAGGGGTGCAGCCCAACCAGTGTCTTCCAAATGTCCTATTCCACCTCATCATATGAGTTTCCAAGCAGAACTACCTTGTCCACTATGTCTTAAAGAAGTTTTGGTAAAATTGCTCCTTTAGTTTTTACCTGCAAACCCCTCGGAACCCTCTTCCCTCAAAGTCTGAGGGGCTGAACCACACTCACTTTTTCTCTCCCAGTAATTGCCTCTCTTTATTTCCTATGCAATTGTTACTGAATCAGCAATATTGAAATTGTATGCCTGCCTTCATCATCCCTTTGGGTAAGGTTTCTTCCCAATTTTCCTCATTCCCAGCGGGTCTTTGGTCACTTATGAAGAGGTTCCCATCGGATTCCTCCATAAACCAAGCATATTTGGATTTTACTGATTATTATCAATAAAAACAGCTTAGGTTCATCCTGAGACAATCTCTACCTTAGCTGTATGTGTGCTTAAAAAAAAAATCAATGTAGAGGTTCTTTCCCATCAAAAATTAAGAAGTCTTTCAATTAGTCAGTAACTGCAGTACACATTCTCAGTTCCCTTTGCCAGAACTACATATCAATTTGCAGTGAGCTTTCATTCCCAACACCTGGCACCTATTTGCCTTATTGGGTTATAGGAGCCTGTTTTGCCTGCCAGCATGAATGTGCCTGGGAATTTATGTCCTCCTGGGAACAGGAGGCCAATAATTCATCACCACAGAGATATAAATACTCCAGTCCCTTGCTCCAACTTGGGACGTCTCTGAGGCAAAACCTACACTGTCCCCCAAACTCCTAAGAGTTGGTCTGGACCTTACTCGATATCCCTTCTAGATCTTCTCTTCTCTGCCAGTTTTTCCTGGGAATGTGTCCTAACGGATCATTTTCACAGGAGTCCTCATTTCAGGATCTGGTTCTTCAGAATTTGATCTAAGACAGTTGTTTCTGCAAGGGAACCTAGGATGCAGACTCTCAGGATAGACTTCTGGAGTTAAATCACTCACAGGCCAGATGGCACAAGGACCCTCTTGATGTTAGTAAGAGCAGTGGTAATAATCCTGGCCTACTGTAGCAGTATGATTACCAAGACCCTCTCCTGTGGAACACTGGGATGGGAAATGGGATACTGGTGAAAGGACATGCACTGGCTTAGTTAATACTTCTAGTGTTGAGAGATATGGGGACGTAGCAATTATAACAACTTCGAAGTTGGCTCTTTGTTGGTCAGTACCACTGAGGGACTCAAGCAGGAGAATTACATCAGAGCATGATATGAAAGTCAGAAAATCTTCCTGGCAGCATTTAAAGATACCACGATCTCCAATAGCCAGAAGGAAGACCTGTTCTGAAGATCAGACTCAGGATTTGATGGTCAGACTAGCAGAAACACAAATAAGACTGGATTTAAAGGCACAAAAATTATCTTATACTAAAGACAAGTTTTGGGTAAACCTGAAACTTATCCTGCAGGTGTGGCCATACCTGGTGCTGGCAGATAACAGCCTCTTTGTCTGAAGACCACATAGAAAGCACAGTTGATACAGATGCCTTGCAAGAAAAAGCTTACTTGGTCAGTTTCTCTTATAGTTTCCTCTAATATCTGACAAATAATAAACCTAATGCTAGACAAATAACTAGGTCAGGTCTTAGTATGTCCTAACTGGTATAGTACTGGTCTCACTAAGGGAGGGAAGGGATTTTTCACCAATAAAGTGTCAGGAATAAGGAGAGTGTGTCTGAAATATGGAACCAGGGTTTTGGGGCAGAATGTAAGACTGGATAAGGGAGACTTTGTCAATACGGGGATACAGTGCTGTGACTCGGGACTTAATGTTATATAAGCCTAAATGGGATGCCTGAAATGATCCACTCGTGGAAAATTAGTAACTCAAAAGCAATACTGCATGCCAGGTGGAATGGCGGAGAGTAATACCATTTTCAAAGATTTACAGGATGCTAGGATGATGGCCTCTATCATATTCCCATTCAACTCACCATTTTGTGGCCCCAGCAAAAATGGATTGTAACAGAAGATGAAGGATTACCATAGACTTAATCCAATGGTAGTCTTAATTGCGTGTGTTGTGCCAGATGGCATAGTTTTTAATAGAACAACTTTATTTTCAACATGTGTAGAAGTCCTAGGTCCCAGAAGAGAGGAATGCTTCCAGGAACGGGCTTAGTAAGGCTTCCAATAAGCCTAAAACTATGAATGCTGACTTGTCATGTTGGGATCCTCTTGCTGGTAGACCAAGAGTGAAAGAAAGAAGTCACCATACTGGCCAGGAGTATTTAACCCTGATCATTATGAGACGGTTGGTTGCTACCACATAATAGGGACAGGGACAAGTATGTCCAGAGCTCAGGGAATCCCACGTCCATTTTAACTATGAAAAGGTAATTACAGCACCTACATCAAAGTTATGGCATCAAACCTTCAGAGATGAATTATTGGGTTACCCCACTCTGCAGGCAACCCAAAGCAGCAAAAGTGCTGGCCAAGAGAGGAGACCTGTAATGGGTAGATGAAGAAAGATCATGAATATCAGTTAAGTCCTTGGGACTGATTACAGCAGCAGGGGTGTAAATGTTTCATTCATCTTTTCTTCCTGAAGAATCAGTGCTATGGACTTAATGTGAAGAGAGAATGGAACTGAAGAGTGTGAAGGGTGACAGAAGCTGTTGGTGCTCTGCCCTTATCTCCTGGGGTCCTTTATATTTTGGAGCACACAAATTCCCCTTGTGCTTTCACTGGCAACAGCCAGCACACCCATCACTTGGTTCTAGGGCTGTCCTTGGGCTGCTGGAACCTACTTGATCTGTACTCACTGAAAGACAAAATTGTCTGGGTACTCAGGACCTCCCGGAGGCAACCCTTAGCCAGGGATTAATGGGTGCTGGCGTATACATACTCCAACTTCTTTAGCTTTGGTTAGGAAAACTCTGAGGTATGGTCAAGACTATGCCCGCTGCTCCCTTGCAGAATGAACCCAAAATTACCTTCCTCCAGATTTAGCTTGTTACCACACACTTGTTTGCTCTCCTTTCTTTTTCTGCCCACTTCCCTCCTTCCCTGCTGTTTTCATTGTTTTTCTGAAAATACTACCTATTAAATCACTTTTACAGGAATCTTAATGTCAAGGTCTGCTTCTAGGAGAGGCAACAAATTTATTTTGGTAATAATATTAGTGTTATGTTGATGTTAATATGGGTATATTATAATAAAGCAAGAAAATTAATTATATTAACTAAGATGTTCAACATAAGGGGAAAATGCAAGAGTATAAAATTAATGAACTTTAAAAGAAATCACTCTAACATTCAATTTGAATTTAGAATTTATGATTTTTCTCTTAACAACTGTTTCCAGATTCTTCCACTGAAAAGGCCTAGACGCAATGAGCACCCCAGTGCCCAGTGTGTGGTCTCCAAATGTTATTTCTTTCTGAAAGGAACCAGCACTCCTTAAAGTCCAGGTCTGGGAAGAGAAAATATTTGGGGACCCTAGAATATAATTTGTGCTGGAAAATAAGGAAGCTAACCAAGATCATTAGGGTCATGTCATAATGACATAGAAGCCAGCTTGAAGGGACTCTTGCTGGCCAAAGAGGAGACAATCTGACAATCAAAATACAGTAAGGACTGTGATGGATTGAAACACATCAAATTCCATGAGGTCATAATTTTACTTGGTCATCTTTGCTAAGGCACTAAATTATTATTCTGGAATTTTATAAAGTATTTATCCTGACTTTCCTATTAAATCTGTATTTAAGGGTAACCAAATATTTGATTAGGTATATTTCCTGTTTTGTAGAAAATTCCAGCTCATAAATGAAGGCATGATAGAATTACAAAATCACCATTTTGCAACTTCTAATGAAATAACAGTTCTAGGTAACAGTAACAACAGCTAAAATCACAAGTGAAAGGTTAAGTACTTTATTAGTGGATAAGTCAGAGAATATCTGAACCCCCTGATCAATCTTACCAAAAGTGAGACAACCTGCTATGGTGAAAACATCCAGCACCCCTACGAAGTATTCTTGTCCTGAATCTAACGAAGTCTCTCTATATACTTAGCAGTTCCCAGGATGTAAGGGGATAAAGAAATATATCAAATGACACAGGAAGCAATTAGCCAAATCAATTATGAGAGTCATTCTGCAAATGACTCTTGTATTATTGTTGTTTTAAATAACAGCAAGTAGAAAATAGGGGGAGGAATTGTTATGAAATTAAAGAGAGCCGAGAGCCATAACAATTAAGTGTCATATGTGGATCTTGTTTGGATCTTCATTTAAATAAATCAAGTATAAATGGATAACCTTGAAGCAATTAGGAAAATTTTCATAATGACTGGATATTAGATGATATTAAGGAGTTATTGTTTATTTATTAGATGTGCTGATGGCATGTTATGTTTTCAAAAGTCCTAATGAACTATGTCGTCATGCTGTACTTTTTGCAGGAGAAATGACATGATATAATACAGAAAACAACCTTTGGGTATATGGAAACTCGAATGGCCAATTATTGAAAATTGTGGAAACTGGTTAATGGGTACATGGTTATATTAGACTGGTCTACTTTTTTTTTTATGTTTGAAACTTTTCATAATAAAACGTTAGACTTAAAAACTTAATAAGGAAAACACAGAATCCAGTTGTAGAATCCAGAAGTAATTTCAAAGGGTATGACCGAACAGTGTAATGCTTTGGGGCCAGCAAATAGAATGATGGTTCCCTCCTGGGTAATCAGTACCTAGAACTGGGGATATTGACATCAGATAGGAAAATTGTTTGCTTAAAACATGGACATTAAACAGCTGCTGACCTGGGACTTTCAATCAATAAAAGGGCCCCTTCCCAGAAAATGTCAGAAATTGCCAGCCTTCGTGTCAGACAGGACAAACAGCACAAACATCCTGGAATAGCCAGATGAAAACCAGCAGAACCTAGACTTCAGAAAAAGAAAAAAAAATCCAGCTGTATATGACAAGACATCAAAGTCTCTTGGGCAAATGGGTTAGGGTTTTCAACATTTAAAAAACTTTTTATTGGAGTATAGCTGATTTACAATGTTGTGTTATTTTCAGGTGTACAACAAAGTGAATCAGTTATACATATACATATATCCACTTTTTTTAGGTTCTTTTCCCATACAGTTCATTACAGAGTATCGAGTAGAGTTCCATGCACTATACAGTAGGTCCTTATTAGTTATCTATGTTATATATAGTAGCGAGTATATGTCAATCCCAATCTCCCAATTTATCCCTCACCCCCTTACCCCCTGGTAACCATAAACTTGTTTTCTACATCTGTGACTCTACTTCCATTTCAACATTTCTTCAGAGAGAAAATAACTTGTTTAATTTATAGAGCATCTTCTATGTGCCAAACATTTATTGGGCACTTTAAAAGCACAATAAAAAAATTTTAAATGCTTAAGTATGTAAGAAACTGTAGTGCAAAATTTTTTATTTAAGGGTTTAGATGTCCCTATCTGCTCAGTAGTTTGCCTTTAAAGAGTTCCAAGGTAAAATGCTCCCAAGTACTGCTATAGATAGGAGGCTGAACCAGCAGAACTTACAGTCAATGCAGGAGAAGCCACAAGGGAATTCATACTCTTCAGAGGACACACCTCAATAAAATGTACCTCTTTCTGAGTAGCTTGAATATCAAACAGATGTGACCTTTGGAAGAGATGAGGAAAGGAGTGTGGGGGGAGGAGGGATGAGACGGAGGGAGAGGAAGGGAAGAGGAAAAGAGAGGAGAGGCAGAAGGGAAAGGAGGGAAGAAGGGGGAAAAAGCCAATAGGTCATTTATAAGGCATTTAGAAAGCCATAGCATGCCTGTCAAAATAGTACTGTACACACAGAGCCATCCTCAATAGCAAAATCCTGGAAACTCTTATGGGGCAGGCAGGTTCTACTTCCTGATAGGGACAGAGACTGGTGGTGTCTGTCTGTCATGGTCATGAAATTACTGGCCGATTTCTAGGAGGTTTCTGGTCCATTGGATGACTTTAAGACTTGCATTCCTCCCCTGAAGATTCAAGGCAAGAATGTAAGTGAAGTTAAAAATTAAGTTTTCAACTTTGACCTAGGGAGATCAAAAGATATGGTGAAGAATTTAAATGGCTGAAATTAGCAAATCCAGTAATTCAGTATTTTTAAAAGTTGAGAGGAAAGTCTTCACAGGGGAAGAAGGAATCGCTTTTCTGTCCTGAATCAGGTTAGTGACTATATGCTTATCTGCTATTCATTAAATGAAATTTACAATTAATTAATTCCCCAGAAGGATTCATCAGGAGGGCTCCTTTGTTAGAGATCTGAGCAAAGGTATTTAGCAATCTGGGGAAATCTGGGGGGAAAATATGTATTTTTGCTAGTTTTTCACAAGGGAAAGAAAAAAAAATTCGTAGGGATGAATGTGAGCTGGACAGTTATGTGGATGGACAAGGAAAGAGAAGTGTGTATTGTGTAGTGGATGGTGCTTGTGTATTTGTGAGTGGTGTGTATGTGGTGGAGAGTACATGTGCGTTCGTGATGTGTGTGATGGTGGTGGTGTGTGTGTGTGTACTGAAAAACACAGCAGCCAGATGTTCCAATGTGTAATAATGGTAGTTGACAAACTGCTCATTTAAATGCACTTTGCAAATCCAATCTTAGGAATTTTAAGTGTCTTTTGAGCATCTGATGTCATATATGCTGATATGGTCAAAATTCTTTGTTTGATTCGCCCACTTTTCTGAGCTTCCTACCAGCAAAGGCAGACCTGGCAGCAGGAGTCGTTTTGTCCAAGGTAGTAGGGAGAATGATTTGCCTCTCCTTATAAGGGTGCTATTAAAAAGCAGATCTTTAACTCTATGAAGATATAAGAAAAATAAAGGAATTTATTTTACCTTTAATTCCTTTTCTGACATCTTTCCTTTCTTTTTTACATCCAAGTTTCTGACCTTTAGCAATCTCCTTCTGTCTGAAAAACTTCTTTTCATATTCCCTGCAAGGTAGGTTTCCTGGCAATAAATTCCCTCACGTTTTATGTGTTTCATAGTCTTTATTTCTCTTTCACATTTTTTTTAATTCATTCACATTCTTGCATGTAGCTCAAGTTTCTTTTCTTTTTTTTTTTTTAAATCTTTATTGGAGTATAATTGCTTTACAGTGTTGTGTTAGTTTCTGCTGTATAACAAAGTGAATCAGCTATATGTATACATATATTCCCATATCCCCTCCCTCTTGCGTCTCCCTCCCACCCTCCCTATCCCACCCCTCTAGGTGGTCACAAAGCACTGAGCTGATCTTCCTTTTTTCAGAACCTTTTTGTTTTTTTAGATTCCATATATATGTGTTAGCATACGGTATTTGTTTTTCTCTTTCTGACTTACTTCACTCTGTATGACAGACTCTACGTCCATCCACCTCACTACAAATAATTCAATTTCATTTCTTTTTATGGCTGAGTAATATTCCATTGTATATATGTGCCACATCTTCTTTTTTTTTTTTAACATCTTTATTGGAGTATAATTGCTTTACAATAGTGTGTTAGTTTCTGCTGTATAACAAAGTGAATCAGCTATACATATACATATGTTCCCATATCTCTTCCCTCTTGCATCTCCCTCTGTCCCACCCTCCCTATCCCACCCCTCTAGGTGGTCACAAAGCACCGAGCTGATCTCCCTGTGCTATGCGGCTGCTTCCCACTAGCTAGCTATTTTACGTTTGGTATGTATATATGTCCATGCCACTCTCTCCCTTTGTCACAGCTTACCCTTCCCCCTCCCCATATCCTCAAGTCCATTCTCTAGTAGGTCTGTGTCTTTATTCCCATCTTGCTCCTAGGTTCTTCATGACCTTTTTTTTTTTTTTCTTAGATTCCATATATATGTGTTAGCATACGGTATTTGTTTTTCTCTTTCTGACTTACTTCACTCTGTATGATAGACTCTAGGTGCACCCACCTCACTACAAATAATTCAATTTCATTTCTTTTTATGGCTGAGTAATATTCCATTGTATATATATGCCACATCTTCTTTATCCATTCATCTGTCGATGGACACTTAGGTTGCTTCCATGTCCTGGCTATTATAAATAGTGCTGAAATGAACATTGTGGTACATGACTCTTTTTGAATTATGGTTTTCGCAGGGTTTATGCCCAATAGTGGGATTGCTGGGTAGTATGGTAGTTCTATTTTTAGTTTTTTAAGGAACCTCCATACTGTTCTCCATAGTGGCTGTATCAATTTACATTCCCACCAACAGTGCAGGAGGGTTCCCTTTTCTCCACAGTCTCTCCAGCATTTATTGTTTGTAGATTTTTTGATGATGGCCATTCTGACCAGTGTGAGGTGATACCTCATTGCAGTTTTGATTTGCATTTCTCTAATGATTAGTGATGTTGAGCATCCTTTCATGTGTTTGTTGGCAATCTGTATATCTTCTTTGGAGAAATGTCTATTTCGGTCTTCTGCCCATTTTTGGATTGGGTTGTTTGTTTTTTTGATATTGAGCTGCATGTGCTGCTTGTAAATTTTGGAGATTAATCCTTTGTCAGTTGTTTCATTTGCAAATATTTTCTCCCATTCTGAGGGTTGTCTTTTGTCTTGTTTATAGTTTCCTTTGCTGTGTAAAAGCTTTGAAGTTTCATTAGGTCCCATTTGTTTATTTTTGTTTTTATTTCCATTCCTCTAGGAGGTGGGTCAAAAAGGATCTTGCTGTGATTTGTCATAGAGTGTTCTGCCTATGTTTTCCTCTAAGAGTTTTATAGTGTCTGGCCTTATATCTAGGCCTTTAATCCATTTTGAGTTTATTCTTGTGTATGGTGTTAGGGAGTGTTCTAATTTCATTCTTTTACATGTAACTGTCCAGTTTTCCCAGCACCACTTATTGAAGAGACTCTCTTTCCTCCATTGTATATTCTTGCCTCCTTTATCAAAGATAAGGGGACCATATGTGCGTGGGTTTATCTCTGGGCTTTCTATCCTGTTCCATTAATCTGTATTTCCGTTTTTGTGCCAGTACCCTACTGTCTTCATTACTGTAGCTTTGTAGTATAGTCTGAAGCCAGGGAATCTGATTCCTCCAGCTCTGTTTTTTCCCCTCAGGATTGCTTTGGCTATTCAGGGTCTTTTGTGTTTCCATACAAATTGTGAAATTTTTTGTTCTAGTTCTGTGAAAAAATGCCATTGGTAGTTTGATAGGGATTGCATTGAATCTGTAGATCGCTTTGGGTAGTAGAGTCATTTTCACAGTGTTGATTCTTCCAATCCAAGAACATGGTATATCTCTCCATCTGTTTGTATCATCTTTAATTTCTTTCATCAGTGTCTTATAGTTTTCTGCATACAGGTCTTTTGTCTCCCTAGGTAGGTTTATTCCTAGGTATTTTATTCTTTTTGTTGCAGTGGTAAATGGGAGTGTTTTCTTAATTTCACTTTCAGATTTTTCATCATTAGTGTATAGGAATGCAAGAGATTTCTGTGCATTAATTTTGTATCCTGCTACTTTACCAAATTCATTGATTAGCTCTAGTAGTTTTCTGGTAGCATCTTTAGGATTCTCTATGTATAGTATCATGTCATCTGCAAACAGTGACACTTTTACTTCTCTTTCACTTTTGAGGGATATCGTCACTGGATTTAGAATTATAGTTTAGCAGGATCTGTTTGTTTTCTATAGTTTTCAGCTTTTCTGTATATTTAGTAATCAACAAATATATCATAAAAATGAAATGTGAAAGCAAGAACGTGATAGAGTTGAAAGGGTACTGGTATGACAAAGCAAATTTCCCTTGGATTAATGTTTTAAATCAGAGAGGAGTGCTAGATGGATTTTGCTCAGTTCCTCCCTGAGTTATGCTGACATCAGTGTGTTTTGCACTTGCAGTGGATAGAGAACAAACCCTTCAGCAAGAAGAGAAGCAACCGGAACACCCTTATGTAAATGGATAATCAGGTCCCTCCCAGGAAAGGTAGAAATTATTCTCTGCTCTGTCACATAGGTTTTCTACTTCTCAAATATGACACCATAGATTCCATGTGAGAGGCTTTTGTCCATAAATGTATGTGTGGGGTCTTAGAAATGTTCAGGAAAGGAGGTGAAAGAAAAATAACAGAGAGTCCTGCTATGGTTTTCCATTAGAAAACCCTAAATAAAAGAATCCATGTACCTAGATTGTTCACACTTTGTTATTTTGATTCTTATACACTTGTCAGTTTATCACTTGGTGGAGAATATCAGAAAGAGGTGCACTATTTTGGTTTTATCTCAAGGAGAAAGAGACAGATCCATGGATGCAAGTGAGGCAGGATGAATGTTCTTGCGTCGCTGCACCCTTGTATATCAGCAGGTGGATATTTACAGAATATTTTTTTAGACTAACTGTTTATCTCAAGCAGGGCAGGGGAAAAACAATACGGAATTACTGCTATCAGATTAGTGTTAGGTCCATGTCATGGGGGACAAAATTCTAGAAGAGAGGGTGGGCAACAGATTGCATACTCTTTCAATTTATATAAATGTTAGTGGGCTATTAAATTTTATATTTCTTGTTGTATCAATTTTGATATCTTTATATTCCTTTGAATTTGAATCTATATTCAAATTTATACATGAACATATAAAAGATATAAACATGTATAAGATATAAGCATATATACATATATATATATAATTGATTTCTGCCTTTATGCTTAACATTTCCTCTCTTTTAGGTTCTTTGGGTTTGTCCCTTTGTTCATTTTCCAAGTCTTTGAGTTCTCTCTTCTTTTCTGATAAATATGTTTAGGAGTGTACAATTTGCTCTAACTTTCCATGAGTTTGATATGTCGTATCTTACCATTACTCAGTCCCAAGCACTTTAGAACACCCTTTGTGATTTTTTTTTTTTTTTGATTTTTAGATTTTTAAATTTTTTATTGAAATATAGTAGATTTACAATGTTGTGCTGATTTCTGCTGTACAGCAAAGTGACTCAGTTATACACATATATATATATATATTACACATAAATATACATATACACATATATATATTATTTTTCTATATTCTTTTCTAATTTCCTATGATTTCTTTAATTCAAGACTTATTTAGAAGTAAAGCATGCTCTTCCTGGAGCAATGTAGAGGAAAACAAAACACAAAAGGACACCCTTAACTGACCATGAGAAGCCCTCCTCCATACATGGTGAGGATTAGGTTGTTTAGAGAGCTTTGGAGCAAGTCATCTTGGTGTATGTGTGTACATGTGTGGTCTGAGATGTTTTCCAGATGACCCAAGGCCAGTGAGTTTAAAGTGAAAGGAAGGGCTCGGTAATAATTAAATTTCTGAGGCATTCTTTTCTTCCTTCTGCTCAGTTCCAAGGTTCAAACAGGGTAAAAGTTTTTGCCTGTCTCCCTGGAAAGTTAGGAGGCAGTGTATTTACCCTTCACTGACTCAGTAAGTCTTTGGCATCTAAACGTTTAGGGAAGGCGTCTCTTACTAGACCTTTCCACTGCCAGGGCTTTGGTATCTGACTCCTGTTGTCCCCATTCCCTGGGAATCCAAAAAAACCCCTGAGATCAAATGTCTTCAGGGTAAAATCTGCCTTCAATGATCAGTTTATGCCCTGAAGACTGTCTTCACAAAATCTTTGGCCTGAATATCTCATCTTTCCTGCCAGATCATCCACACTTTCAATGAAATGTTATTTTAAATATATTTTATCTAATATTCTTATCTGTTTACAAAGGGAATCAGTCCAGAAAACTTATTTTCCAGGCACTAATGTTTCTCTTTTCACTTAATATATCTAAATAGTATCCCACATTTGTACCTAAAGAGCTTCCTCATCATTTTTTAGAGTTGCATATGAATTTGGTATGAATATATTATAATTTATTTAACTAATTATTGATTTATCTAATTTGTTTAAAATCTTTTACTGTTGTTTCAAACAATTCTTCAAAAATGGATAATGATATAAAATTCAATTCATTGAGATTACTGAAAAAATATTTATGCAACTAAATAAAATAGCCTCAAATATATAAAAGCAAAATTAACAGTATGTTAGAAAGATACAAAAATCCTAATAAAATATTAGCAAAACAAATTGAAGAATTTATAAAAACATTTTTAAAAATCATGAACACTAAGTCCAACTTAACCTAGGAAAGGAAGAATAGTTTTATATTAGAAAATAGATATCTGTCATTCAACACAAATTAATTTAAAGAGGAAAACTGTATGATGATCTCAATAGATATACAAAAATATCTTTATGAAATTAACATTCATTCCCAATGAACACTATTAAGTAACTAGGAATATGTGATGGACAGAACTCTAAGATGGCCCCTTTGCACTCTTGGGTGGAGCCAAAGTGCAAAGGACAAAGCAGAGAGCTCAGAGGACAGAGCCAAGAGCCACAGGGATTATCCCCAGGCCTTGAGAAAGATTCAACATTTGTCTAGCTGAACTTCAAAACTCTTATGGATCAGTGACTCCTTTTTATTCTCCATTTTTACCCTTTGGAACTCGAATGTCTGTATCAGTTATTCTGTGCCTGTCCCACCACTGTACAGTGGAAGTTTTGGGGGCATGTAACTTGTGTCCTTAGTTTCACAAGTCCACAGATAGATACTGCACCAAGGGTGGTTTACTTTTAGAAGCCTCATCCACACCTGTTTTAGATGATTTGGATCATGAGATTTTGGAAATTTGAGCTAATGAGATTTTGATGAGGATTTGGACTTGAGTTGATGCTATAATGAGATGAGACCTTTAGGAACCTTGGGAATGGGGTGAGTATGTTTTGCATACGGTATGAACATGGATCTTCTGGGACCAGATGGTGAACTGAAGTAGGTAGAATTCTAAGCCTGCCCACAAGATCCTGGCTCCTGGTATATATACACCTTCCTCCAGTTTTTTAAGCAAACACTAACCTACGTGCTGCTTGAAGGGATTTTGCAGATCTAATCATGGTCCCTAATCAGCTGATCTTAAAATAGGGAAATTTTCCAGGTAGGACTGATCTAATCATGAGAGCTCTTCAAATCTGGGTCTAGAGGTCAGAGAGCAGTTAGAGAGGTTCAAAGCATGAGAGGGCTTCAACATAAGAGAGATTCTACCTTGCTGGCTTTGGGGATGGAGGGGACCATGTGAGAAGGAATGTGCACAGCCTCTTAAAACTAGCAGCTCTTAGCTGACAGCCAGCAGGAAAATGGCAACTTTTGTACTACAACCATGGAAAACTGAATTCTTCCAATAGCCTGAATGAGCTTGGAAATAGATCTTTCCTTAGAACCCATCTTGGCTGATCCCTTGCTTTTAGCCTTTGAGACCAGGAGTGGAATATCCAACCATATCATGCTAAAACTTCTGACCTACAGAACTATGAGCTAATAAATGTGTGTTGTTTTAAGCCATTAAGTGTGTGAATGTTTTTTGCACAGGAATAGAAAACGAATACACTTCATAAAGCATATCTACAACAGAAACTTCAACAAACATTATCCAAAATGTAGAAACATTAGAATCACTCTGTGTAAATCAGGAGCAATGGCATAAAACCAGGATGCTTGATGCAATCAGTAATACACCAGTGCTTCTGATCCAGTGAGACCATGAAATTAAAGACAGGGGGATAGGAAAAGAAGAAATAAAATCGTCATTATTTGCACACACCCTACATAGAAGACCTTCTCAAATTAGCAGATGAATTTTTAGAAACAATACTAACTTTGGCTAGCTAGCTGGATATAACGTCAATATTTAAAAGTCAAATTTATTTCTTTATACCAACCACAGACAATTTAAAAATATAACCTCCATTGGGTTGTAACAATGTAGGTTCGCTCCTCTTTTCTTTCAGGCTGGCCAACAAATGTGCTTTTGGATCTATGCCAATCCGACATGTCATCGTAGTTTCTCTCTCTACACAAATGTTTTTGGTGTGTGGGGGGGCCATTATTCTGCTTACCACACATCCCATAACAGTTATTTGAGTTATAACAAGTTCAACCCACAATAACAAATTCTACTTAATTTAAGTTATAATTTTATTTCTAGAAATCTAATTGGCACAAACTTTTCTGGAACATATTTATTACTTAGACATTAAGCCACATAATTTCCTACAGATTTTTTTCTTTCTTCCTTCCTTTCTTCCCTCCTTCTGTCCTTTCTTTTTTTGTACCTCCTTAACCCATTGTTTGTACCACCCTCCTCACCGCTGGCAACCACTAATCTGTTCTCTGTATATACGAGCTTGATTTCTTTTTTTTTTAAGATTCCACATATAAGAGAGATCATACAGTATTTGTCTTTCTCTGTCTGACCTATTTAACTTAGTGTTAATGTCCTTGAGGTCCATCCATGTTGTCCCAAATGGCTAGAGTTCATTCTTTTTAAATAAAAACACTAATTCAAAAAGATACATGTACCCAATGTTCATAGCAGCATTATTTACAATCACCAAGATATGGAGGCAAACTAAGTGCCCATCAACAGATGAATGGATAAAAAAGATGTAGTATATATGTACAATGGAATGTTATTCATCCATTAAAAAATCAAATTCTGCCATTCGTAACAACATGGATGGACCTAAAGGGTATTACGCTTAGTGAAATAAGTCAGACAAAGACAAATATTATATATTACCACTTATAAGGAATCTAAAGAATAAAACAATTTAATGAATATAACAAAACAGAAACAGACTCACAGATATAGAGAACAAACTAGTGGTTACCCAGTGGGAAGAGGGAAGGAGGGAAGGGGGGAAGGGGCCAGATAGGGTTAGGAGATTAAGAGATACAAACTACCATGTATAAAATAAATAAGCAACAAGGATATATTGTACAGTACAAGGAAGTATAGCCATTATTTTGTAAAAACTTTAAAAGGAGTATAATTTTAAAATATTGAATTACTGTGATGTATACCTGAAACTAAAATAATATTATAAATCAACTATACTTCAATTAAAAGAATTTTATTCTTTTTTAAGGCTTAATAATCTTCCATCATATATATAACCACATTTTCTTTATCTATTCATCCATCAGTAGATACTTAGGTTGTTTCCATATCTTGGTTATTGTAAACAGTGCTGCAATGTACATGGGGGTATAGATACATTTTCAAGTTAGTGTTTTCATTTTCCTTGAATAAGTACCCAGAAATGGAATTGCTGGATCATACAGTAGGTTTTTTTTCTTTTCTGTAATTTAATTTTAATTTTTTTAATTTAATTTTATTTTTTTTAATACAGCAGGTTCTTATTAGTTATCTATTTTATACATATTAGTGTATACATGTCAATTCCAATCTCCCAATTCATCCCACCACTACCACCCCCCCACCTTCCACATTCCCCCCTTGTGTCCATATGTTTGTTCTCTACATCTGTGTCTCTATTTCTGCCTTGCAAACCAGTTCATCTGTACCATGTTTCTAGATTCCACATATATGTGTTAATATACAATATTTGTTCTTCTCTTTCTGACTTACTTCACTCTGTATGACAGTCTCTAGGTGCATCCACGTCTCTACAAATGACCAAATTTCATTCCTTTTTATGGCTGAGTAATATTCCATTGTATATATGTACCACATCTTCTTTACCCATCTGTCTGTCAATGGACATTTAGGTTGCTTCCATGACCTGACTATTGTAAATAGTGCTGCGGTGAACATTGGGGTGCATGCGTCTTTTTGAATTATGATTTTCTCTGGGTATATGCCCAGTAGTGGGATTGTTGGGTCATATGGTAATTCTGTTTTTAGTTTTTTAAAGAACCTCCATACTGTTCTCCATAGTGGCTGTATCAATTTACATTCCCACCAACAGTGCAAGAGGGTTCCCTTTTCTCCACACCCTCTCCAGCACTTTATTGTTTGTAGATTTTTTTATGATGGCCATTCTGACCAGTGTGAGGTGATACCTCATTGTAGTTTTGATATGCATTTCTCCAATAATTAGTGATGTTGAGCAGCTTTTCATGTGCCTCTTGGCCATCTGTATGTCTTCTTTGGAGAAATGTCTATTTAGGTCTTCTGCCCATTTTTTGACTGGGTTGTTTTTTTAATATTGAGCTGCATGAGCTGTTTATATATTTTGGAGGTTAATCCTTTGTTGATTTGTTTGCAAGTATATTCTCCCATGCTGATGGTTGTCTTTTTGTCCTGTTTATAGTTTCCTATGCTGTACAGTAACTTTTAGTTTCATTAGGTCCCATTTTTTAATATTTGTTTTTATTTCCATTACTCTAGGAGGTGGGTCAAAAAAGATCTTGCTGTGATTTATGTCAAAGAGTGTTCTTCCCATGTTTTCCTCTAATTTTATAGTATCCGGTCTTACATTTAGGTCTTTAATCCATTTTGAGTTTATTTTTGTGTACGGTGTTAGGGAGTATTCTAATTTCATTCTTTTACATGTGGCTGTCCAGTTTTCCCAGCACCACTTACTGAAGAGACTGTCTTTTCTCCATTGTATATCCTTGCTTCCTTTATCATAGATTAGTTGAACATAGGTGCGTGGATTTATCTCCGGGTTTCTATCCTGTTCCTTTAAGCTATATTTCTGTTTTTGTGCCAGTACCATATTGTCTTGATTACTGTAGCTTTGTAGTATAGTCTGAAGTCAAGGAGTCTGATTCCTCCAGCTCCGTTTTTTCCCCTTAGGATTGCTTTGCCTATTCAGGGTCTTTTGTGTCTCCATACAAATTTTAAGATTTTTTGTTCTAGTTCTGTAAAAAATGCCATTGGTTATTTGATAGGGATTGCATTGAATCTGTAGATTGCTTTGGGTAGTATAGTCATTTTCACAATATTGATTCTTCCAGTCCAAGAACATGGTATATCTCTCCGTCTGTTTGTGTCATCTGATTTCTTTCATCAGTGTCTTATAGTTTTCTGAGTACAGGTCTTTTACCTCCTTAGGTAGGTTTATTCCTAGGTATTTTATTCTTTTTGTTGCAGTGGTGAATGGGATTGTTTTCTTAATTACACTTTCTTATCTTTCTATGTTAGTGTCTAGGAATGCAAGAGATTTCTGTGCATTAATTTTGTATCTTGCAAGTTCACCAAATTCATTGATTAGCTCTAGTAGTTTTCTGGTGGCATCTTTAGGATTATCTATGTACAGATATCCTGTCATCTGCAAACACTGTCAGTTTTACTTCTTCTTTTTCAATTTGTATTCCTTTTATTTCTTTTTCTTATCTGATTGCCTGGCTAGGACTTCTAAAACTATGTTGAATAAGAGTGGCAAGAGTGCACATCCTTGTCTTGTTCCTGATCTTAGAGGAATGCTTTCAGTTTTTCACCACTAAGGATGATGTTTGCTGTGGGTTTGTCATATATGGCCTTTATTATGTTGAGGTAGCTTCCTTCTATACCACTTTCTCGTGTAATGTGTTGTTGGATTCTGTTTGCTAGTATTTTGTTGAGGATTTTTGCATCTATATTCATCAGTGATATTGGTCTGTAATTTTCTTTTTTTGTAGTATCTTTGTCTGGTTTTGGTATCAGGGTAATGGTGGCCTCATAGAATGAGTTTGGGAGTGTTTCTTCCTCTGAAATTTTTTGGAAGAGTTTGAGAAGGAAGGGTGTTAGCTCTTCTCTAAATGTTTCATAGAATTCACCTGTGAAGCCATCTGGTCCTGGACTTTTGTTTGTTGGAAGATTTTTAATCACAGTTTCAATTTCATTACTTGCAATTGGTCTGTTCATATTTTCTATTTCTTCCTGGTTCAGTCTTGGAAGGTTATACCTTTCTAACAATTTGTTCATTTCTTCCAGGTTGTCCATTTTACTGGCATAGAGTTGCTTGTAGTAGTCTCTTAGGATGCTTTGTATTTCTGCGGTGTCTGTTGTAACTTCTCCTTTTTCATTTCTAATTTTACTGATTTCAGTCCTCTCCATCTTGATGACTCTGGCTAAAGGTTTGTCAATTTTGTTTATCTTCTCAAAGAACCAGCTTTTAATTTTATTGATCTTTGCTATTGTTTTCTTTGTTTCTATTTCATTTATTTCTGCTCAGATCTTTATGATTTCTTTCCTTCTACTAACTTTGGGTTTTGTTTGTTCTTCTTTCTCTAGTTCCTTCAGGTGTAAGGTTAGATTGTTTATTTGAGATTTTTCTTGTTTCTTGAGGTAGGCTTGTATAGCTGTAAACTTCCTTCTTAGAACTGCTTTTGCTGCATCCCATAAGTTTTGGATCATTGTGTGTTTGTTATTTGTCGCTAGGTATTTTTTGATTTCCTCTTTGGTTTCTTCAGTGATCTCTTGGTTATTTAGTAACGTATTGTTTAGCCTCCATGTGGTTGTGTTTTTTACGGTTTTTTTTCCCTGTAATTAATTTCTAATCTCATAGTGTTGTGGTCAGAAGAGATGCTTGATGTGATTTCAATTTTCTTAGATTTACTGAGGCTTGATTTGTGACCCAAGATGTGATCTATCCTGGTGAATGTTCCATGTGCACTTGAGAAGAAAGTATAATCTGCTGTTTTTGGATGGAATGTCCTATCAATATCAATTAAATCTATCTGGTCTGTTGTGTCATTTAAAGCTTCTGTTTCCTTATTTATTTTCATTTTGGATGATCTGTCCATTGGTGTAAGTGAGGTGTTAAAGTCCCCCACTATTACTGTGTTACTGTCGATTTCCTCTTTTATAGCTGTTAGTATCTACCTTATGTATTGAGGTCCTCCTATGTTGGGTGCATATATATTTATAATTGTGATATCGTCTGCTTGGATTGATCCCTTGATCACTATGTAGTGTCCTTCCTTGTCTCTTGTAACACTCTTTATTTTAAAGTCTATTTTGTCTGATATGAGAATTTCTACTCCAGCGTTCTTTTGATTTCCATTTGCATGGAATATCTTTTTCCATCCCCTCACTTTCAGTCTGTATGTGTCCCTAGGTCTGAAGTGGGTCTCTTGTAGACAGCATATATATGGGTCTTGTTTTCGTATCCATTCAGCACGCCTGTGTCTTTTGGGTGGAGCATTTAATCCATTCACATTTAATGTAATTATTGATATGTATGTTCCTATTACCATTTTCTTAATTGTTTTGGGTTTGTTTTTGTAGATCCTTTTCTTCTCTTGTGTTTCCCACTTAGAGAAGTTCCTTTAGCATTTGTTGTAGAGCTGGTTTGGTAGTGCTGAATTCTCTTAGCTTTTGCCTCTCTGTGAAGCTTTTGATTTCATCACTTTAAATATATTGTGCCACTCCCTTCTGACTTGTAGAGTTTCTGCTGAGAAATCAGCTGTTAACCTTATGGGAGTTCCCTTGTATGTTATTTGTCACTTTTCCCTTGCTGGTTTTAATAATTTTTCTTTGTCTTTAATTTTTATCAATTTCATTACTATGTGTCTCGGTGTGTTTCTCCTTGGGTTTATCCTGTATGGGACTCTCTGTGCTCCCTGGACTTGGGTGGCTATTTCCTTTCCCATGTTAGGGAAATTTTCAACTATAATCTCTTCAAATATTTTCTTGGGTCCTTTCTCTCTCTCTTCTTCTGGGACCCCTATAATGCAAATATTGGTGCATTTAATGTTGTCCCAGAGGTCTCTTAGGCTGTCTTCACTTCTTTTCATTCTTTTTTCTTTATTCTGTTCCACAGCTGTGAATTCCACCATTGTGTCTTCCAGGTCACTGGTCTGTTTTTCTGCTTCAGTTATTCTGCTATTGATTCCTTCTAGTGTATTTTTCATTTCAGTTATTGTATTGTTCATCTCTGTTTGTTTGTTCTTTTATTCTTCTAGGTGTTTCTTCTTTAATTCTTCTAGGTCTTTGTTAAACATTTCTTGCATCTCCTTGATCTTTGCCTCCATTCATTTTATGAGGTCCTGGATCATCTTCACTATTATTATTCTGAATTCTTTTTCTGGAAGGGTGCCTATCTCCACTTCACTTAGTTGTTTTTCTGGGGTTTTATCTTGTTCCTTCATCTGGTACATAGCCCTCTGCCTTTTCATCTTGTCTACCTTTCTGTGAATGTGGTTTTCATTCCACAGGCTGCAGGATTGTTGTTCTTCTTGCTTCTGCTGTCTGCCCTCTGATGGATGAGGCTATCTTTGTACATTACTTCTATTTTTATCTTTTTAAGGAACCACCATATTGTTTTTCAGAGTGGCTGCCACAATTTATATACCCACCAACAGTACACAGTTCCTTTTCTTCACCTCCTTTCCAACACTTATTCTTGCGTTTTTGATAATAGCTATTTTAACAGGTATAAGTTGCTATCCCATTATGGTTTTGATTTGCATTTCCGTAATGATGAGTGATGTTGAACATCTTTTCATGTACCTCTTGACCATATGCATGTTTTCTTTGGAAAAATGTCTATTCAGTTCTTCTGCCCATTTCTGAATCGGATTTTTTCTTTGTTTTTCACTGTTTAATTGTATGAGTTTTTTTATATTTTGTGTGCAAAGCCCTTATCAGATATACGATTTGCAAATATCTTCTCCCATTCAGTAGGTTTCCCTTTCATTTCGTTGATAATTTTCTTTGCTCTGCAGAAGTCTTTTAGTTTGATACAGTGCTCTTTGTTTATTTTGCTTTCATTGCTTGTGCTTTTAGTGTCATATTCAAAATATCATCGCCAAGGCATATGTCAAGGAACTTACCACCTGTATTTTCTTCTAGAAGTTTTATGTTTTCATGTCTTAAGTTTGTCTTTAATCCATTTTGAGTTAATTTTTGTATATGGTGTAAGATAGTCGTCGAGTTACATTGTTTTGCATGTGACTGTCCAGTTTTCAGAACACCATTATTGAATATTGTAATATTTATTGAGGTATAATTATATAAAATAAAATATGGATCTTAGGTGTATATTTAGATGTGTTTTTTTAATTTTTGAATTTTATTTTATTTATTTTTTTATACAGCAGGTTCTTATTATTCATCAATTTTATACACATCAGTGTATACATGTCAATCCCAATCGCCCAATTCAGCACACCACCATTCTCACCCCCCTGTGGCTTTACCCCCTTGGTGTCCATACATTGGTTCTCTACATCTGTGTCTCAACTTCTGCCATGCAAACCGGTTCATCTGTACCATTTTTCTAGGTTCCACATACATGCGTTAATATACGATATTTGTTTTTCTCTTTCTGACTTAATTCATTCTGTATGATAGTCTCTAGATCCATCCAGGTCTCAACAAATGACTCAATTTCGTTTTTTTTATGGCTCAGTAATATTCCATTGTATATATGTACCACATCTTCTTTATCCATTCATCTGTCGATGGGCATTTAGGTTGCTTCCATGGTCTGGCTATTGTAAATAGTGCTGCAGTGAACATTTGGGTGCATGTGTCTTTTAGAATTATGGCTTTCTCTGGGTATATGCCCAGTAGTGGGATTGCTGGATCATATGGTAATTCTATTTTTACTTTTTTAAGGAACCTCCATACTGTTCTCCATAGTGGCTGTATCAATTTACATTCCCACCAACAGTGCAACAGGGTTCCCTTTTCTCCACACCCTCTCTAGCATTTGTTGTTTGTAGATTTTCTGATGATGCCCATTCTAACTGGTGTGAGGTGATACCTCATTGTAGTTTTGATTTGCATTTCTTTAATAATTAGTGATGTTGAGCAGCTTTTCATGTGCTTCTTGGCCATCTGTATGTCTTCTTTGGAGAAATGTCTATTTAGGTCTTCTGCCCATTTTTGAACTGGGTTGTTTGTATCTTTAATATTGAGCTGCATGAGCTGTTTATATATTTTGGAGATTAATCCTTTGTCCGTTGATTCATTTGCAAATATTTTCTCCCATTCTGAGGGTTGTCTTTTCGTCTTGTTTATGGTTTCCTTTGCTGTGCAAAAGCTTTGAGTTTCATTAGGTCCCATTTGTTTATTTTTGTTTTTATTTCCATTACTCTAGGAGGTGGATCAAAAAAGATCTTGCTGTGATTTATGTCAAAGAGTGTTCTTCCTATGTTTTCCTCTAAGAGTTTTATAGTGTCCGGTCTTACATTTAGGTCTCAAATCCATTTTGAGTTTATTTTTGTGTACGGTGTTAGGGAGTGTTCTAATTTCATTCTTTTATATGTAGCTGTCCAGTTTTCCCAGCAACACTTACTGAAGAGACTGTCATTTCTCCATTGTATATCCTTGTCTCCTTAGTCATAGGTTAGTTGACCATAGGTGCGTGGGTTTACCTCTGGGCTTTCTATCTTGTTCCACTGATCTATGTTTCTGTTTTTGTGCCAGTACCCTATTGTCTTGATTACTGTAGCTTTGTAGTATAGTCTGAAGTCAAGGAGTCTGATTCCTCCAGCTCTGTTTTTTTCCTCAAGACTGCTTTGGCTATTTGGGGTCTTTTGTGTCGCCATAAAAATTTTAAGATTTTTTGTTCTAGTTCTGTAAAAAATGCCATTGGTAATTTGATAGGGATTGCATTGAATCTGTAGATTGCTTTGGGTAGTATAGTCATTTTCACAGTATTGATTCTTCCAATCCAAGAACATGGTATATCTCTCCATCTGTTGGTATCATGTTTAATTTCTTTCATCAGTGTCTTATAGTTTTCTGCATACAGGTCTTTTGTCTCCCTAATTAGGTTTATTCCTAGGTATTTTACTCTTTTTGTTGCAATGGTAAATGGGAGTGTTTCCTTAATTTCTCTTTCAGATTTTTCATCATTAGTGTATAGGAACGCAAGAGATTTCTGTGCATTAATTTTGTATCCTGCAACTTTACCAAAATCATTGATTAGCTCTAGTAGTTTTCTGGTGGCATTTTTAGGATTCTGTATGTATAGTATCATGTCATCTGCAAACAGTGACAGTTTTACTTCTTCTTTTCCAATTTGTATTCCTTTTATTTCTTTTTCTTCTCTGATTGCGATGACTAGGACTTCCAAAACTATGTTGAATAATAGTGGTGAGAGTGGACATCCTTGTCTTGTTCCTGATCTTAGAGGAAATGCTTTCAGTTTTTCACCATTGAGAATGATGTTTGCTCTGGGTTTGTCGTATATGGCCTTTATTATGTTGAGGTAGGTTCCCTCTATGCCCACTTTCTGGAGAGTTTTTATCAGAAATCGGTGTTGAATTTTGTCAAAAGCTTTTTCTGCATCTATTGAGAGGATCATATGGTTTTTGTTCCTCAATTTGTTAATAAGGTTTACCACATTGATTGATTTGCGTATATTGAAGAATCCTTGCATCCCTGGGATAAATCCCAGTTGATCATGGTGTATGATCCTTTTAATGTGTTGTTGGATTCTGTTTGCTAGTATTCTGTTGAGGATTTTCACATCTATGTTCATCAGTGGTATTGGTCTGTAGTTTTCTTTCTTTGTGACATCTCTATTGGCTTTGGTATCAGAGTGTTGGTGGCCTTGTAGAATGAGTTTGCGAGTGTTCCTCCCTCTGCTATATTTTGGAAGAGTTTGAGAAGGATGGGTGTTAGCTCTTCTCTAAATGTTTCATAGAATTCACCTGTGAAGCCATCTGGTCCTGGACTTTTGTTTGTTGGAAGATTTTTAATCACAGTTTCAATTTCATTACTTGCAATTGGTCTGTTCATATTTTCTATTTCTTCCTGGTTCAGTCTTGGAAGGTTATACCTTCTAACAATTTGTCCATTTCTTCCAGGTTGTCCATTTTGTTGGCATAGAGTTGCTTGTAGTAGTCTCTTAGGATGCTTTGTATTTCTGTGGTGTCTGTTGTAACTTCTCCTTTTTCATTTCTAATTTTATTGATTTGAGTCCTCTCCCTCTTTTTCTTGATGAGTCTGGCTAATGGTTTATCAATTTTGTTTATCTTCTCAAAGAACCAGCTTTTAATTTTATTGATCTTTGCTATTGTTTTCTTTGTTTCTATTTCATTTATTTCTGCTCTGATCTTTATGATTTCTTTCCTTCTGCTAACTTTGGGTTTTGTTTGTTCTTCTTTCTCTAGTTCCTTCAGGTGTAAGGTTAGATTGTTTATTTGAGATTTTTTTTGTTTCTTGAGGTAGGCTTGTATAGCTGTAAACTTCCTTCTTAGAACGGCTTTTGCTGCATCCCATAGGTTTTGGATCATCGTGTTTTCATTGTCATTTGTCTCTAGGTACTTTTTGATTTCCTCTTTGATTTCTTCAGTGATCTCTTGGTTATTTAGTAACGTATTGTTTAGCCTCCATGTGGTTGTGTTTTTTACGTTTTTTTCCCTGTATTTCATCTCTAATCTCATAGCGTTGTGGTCAGAAAAGATGCTTGATATGGTTTCAATTTTCTTAAATTTACTGAGGCTTGATTTGTGACCCAAGATGTGATCTATCCTGGAGAATGTTCCATGCGCACTTGAGAAGAAAGTGTAATCTGCTGTTTTTGGATGGAATGTCCTATATCTATCAATTAATTCTATCTGGTCTATTGTGTCATTTAAAGCTTCTGTTTCCTTATTTGTTTTCATTTTGGATGATCTGTCCATTGGTGTAAGTGAGGTGTTAAATTTCCCCACTATTATTGTGTTACTGTCGATTTCCTCTTTTAGAGCTGTTAGCAGTTGCCTTATGTATTGAGGTGCTCCTATGTTGGGTGCATACATATTTATAATTGTTATATCTTCTTCTTGGATTGATCCCTTGATCATTATGTAGTTTTCTTCCTTGTCTCTTGTAACATTCTTTATTTTAAAGTCTATTTTATCTGATATGAGTATTGCTGCTCCAGCTTTCTTTTGATTTCCACTTGCATGGGATATCTTTTTCCATCCCCTCACTTTCACTCTGTATGTGTCCCTTAGGTCTGAAGTGGGTCTCTTGCAGACATTTATATATGGGTCTTGTTTTTGTATCCATTCAGCAAGCCTGTGTCTTTTGTTTGGAGCATTTAGTCCATTCACCTTTAAGATAATTATTGATATGTATGTCCTATGACCATTTTCTTAATTGTTTTAGGTTTGTTTTCGTAAGTCCTTTTCTTCTCTTCTGTTTCCCACTTAGAGAAGTTCCTTTAGCATTTGTTGTAGAGCTGGTTTGGTGGTGCTGAATTCTCTTAGCTTTTGCTTGTCTGTAAAGCTTTTGATTTCTCCATCGAATCTGAATGAGATCCTTGCCGGGTAGAGTAATCTTGGTTGTAGGTTCTTCTTTTCATTACTTTAAGTATATCATGCCACTCCCTTCTGGCTTGTAATGTTTCTGCTGAGAAATCAGCTGTTAACCTTATGGGAGTTCCCTTGTATGTTATTTGTCATTTTTCCCTGGCTGCTTTCAATAATTCTTCTTTGTCTTTAATTTTTGCCAATTTGATTACTATGTGTCTCAGCGTGTTTCTCCTTGGGTTTATCCTGTATGGGACCCTCTGCGCTTCCTGGACTTGGGTGGCTATTTCCTTTCCCATGTTAGGGAAGTTTTCCACTATAATCTCTTCAAATATTTTCTCGGGTCCTTTCTCTCTCTCTTCTCCTTCTGGGACCCCTATAATGCGAATGTTGTTGCGTTTAATGTTGTCCCAGAGGTCTCTTAGGCTGTCTTCATTTCTTTTCATTCTTTTTTCTTTATTCTGTTCTGCAGCAGTGAATTCCACCATTCTGTCTTCCAGGTCACTTATCCATTCTTCTACCTCAGTTATTCTGCTATTGATTCCTTCTAGTGTATTTTTCATCTCAATTATTGTATTGTTCATCTCTGTTTGTTTGTTCTTTAATTCTTCTAGGTCTTTGTTAAACATTTCTTGCATCTTCTCAATCTTTGCCTCCATTCTTTTTCTGAGGTCCTGGATCATCTTCACTATCATTATTCTGAATTCTTTTTCTGGAAGGTTGTCTATCTCCCTTCATTTAGTTGTTTTTCTGGGGTTTTATCTTGTTCCTTCATCTGGTACATAGCCCTCTGCCTTTTCATCCAGTCTGTCTTTCTGTGAGTGTGGTTTTTGTTCCACAGGCTGCAGGATTGTAGTTCTTCTTGCTTCTGCTGTCTGCCCTCTGGTGGATGAGACTATCTAAGAGGCTTGTGTAAGTTTCCTGAAGGAAGGCAGTGGTGGTGGGTAGAACTGGCTGTTGCTCTGGTGGCAGAGCTCAGTAAAACTTTAATCTACTTGACTGCTGATGGCTGGGGCTGGGTTCCCTCCCTGTTGGTTGTTTGGCCTGAGGCAACCCAACACTGGAGCCTACCTGGGCTCTTTGGTGGCGCTAATGACAGACTCTGGGAGGGCTCGCACCAAGGAGTACTTCCCAGAACTTCTGCTGCCAGTGTCCTTTTCCCCACGGTGAGCCACAGCCACCCCCTGCCTCTGCAGGAGACCCTCCAACACTAGCAGGTAGCTCTGGTTCATTCTCCCCTGGGGTCACTGCTACTTCCCCTGGGGCCCGAGGCTCACACTACTTTGTGTGTGCCCTCCAAGAGTGGAGTCTCTGTTTCCCTAGTCCTGTCAAAGTCCTTCAATCAAATCCCGCTAGCCTTCAAAGTCTGATTCTCTAGGAATTTCTCCTCCTGTTGCCAGACCCCCAGGTTGGGAAGCCTGACGTGGGGCTCAGAACCTTCACTCCAGTGGGTGGACTTCTGTGGTATAAGTGTTCTGCAGTGTGTGAGTCACCCATCCGGCAGTTATGGGATTTGATTTTACTGTGATTGTGCCCCTCCTACCATCTCATTGTGGCTTCTCCTTTGTCTTTGGATGTGGGGTATTTTTTTGGTGAGTTCCAGTGTCTTCCTATTGATGACTGTCTAACAACTAGTTGTGATTCTGGTGTTCTCACAAGAGGGAGTGAGAGCACATCCTTCTACTCTGCCATCTTGGTTCCTCTCCCAGTGCCAGTTGTGGTTGTGGTTGTTGTTGCTGTTGGATAATCTTAGATGTGTTTTGAAAAATGTATAAACTTACAAACAAGACTCATAGAACACTACATTAAAGTCCCTTCATGTCCTTTTGCCCTCCTCACCAAGAGGGAATTGTTTTTGTAATATCTAGCCACATAAATTAATATTGCCCATTTTTGAAATTCATAGAAATAGTAGGCATAAAAATAGTATGCACTCTTTGGTGTCTAGCTTCTTCAGCTGAGCATATTTTTGTTGAGATTCATCCAGATTGTTGAGTGTATCAGTGTTTCCTTACTTTGTATTTCTGAGTAATATCCATTGTATTAATACACTATGGTATGTTCATCCATTCCAAATATCCAGCTACTTTGAATAAAGCTGCTATAAACATTTCAGTACAAGCCTTTTGTAGACACATATTTTTATTTCTATTAAGAAAGTGCCGTTTGTTGAAAAGACTACTTGCCTCCATTGATTTGCATTAGTGTATTTATTCAAAAGCATATGATTATTTATACTCCTCTCTTTCTGGACTCCCTACTTTCTCCTATTGATGAATTTGTTTGGCCTTACACCAACACTACACTGATTATTCTAGCTTGAAACTACTTCAAATACATTACATTTTTTTAAGTGCTGTTTTTCTCTGCAATGTGCACATATGAGTTTCTCAACCAGACTAGCCACATAAGTTTTGAGAATGCAGCAGTTTACTTGAGGGAAGGTCTTTTTTGTTGTTCAGGGGACTTAATTCCAAGAGTAACTCAGGGTATTTGTAAATGGTCCCTTTAAAATAGACATGAGCCAAAGCACTTCAAAGACTGGCTCAATTTTCTGGGACATTCTATTAAGGATTATATTTTAGTGGGTATGAAATTATAAGATCAGTCCCACATCTTCTTATTGTGTCATAACTTCTCAAAAGCCAGTTAGTACAATAAAATTTTAAATTAATATATAGGGGTCCAAATTTCTAAGTGGCACTTCCTAAAGTTAAGATATGTTATTACCTCAGATGTGTTAATGATGGATACTTTCTGTTCTACATTCCAGTTCCAAATTTTTGTTCCATCCGTTATGGAATTGCTCTCTTACTCCTCCTCTGTAATGTTATAATAATGTCACAGCGTGTGTGTATGAGCCTCACAATGATAACCATGGTGAACAGCACAGAGCCACATGGTTTGTCCAACACCTCCACAAAGGAGCCACAGGAAAACATAAAGGTATATCAAAAATATTATAGACAGTCATAAGTTTAAAATCCTATCTTGCTAACTAATTTGTGGAGAGGTTGAATGTTATTATAATTGATATGACAGTAATTATTAGAGAAAGAAGCTCAAGTCTTGATCTGCCTTGCCAGTAATAACCTAAATAAACATGTCCCACAACTAAAATATGTCTCAGTATTTGTAAAGGGCAAGAGAAGTTTGCACAGGAGAAAAAAGGAAAGCATCTTAAATGAGAAGTAGAAGTCAAGACACTTTTTCTTTCTTATTTACATTTTTAACATACAGTACATTTACATGTTTCATTAATTTCATCTATGGAAGGTAATGAGTTGATACCTGTCAGAAGATATAGTACAGAAAAAAATGAAAATAGGTGGGAAAAATATTTTCCACTATACTCTTCCTATGTCCCTTTATGAATACACAGGCAAATAAGAAAATATTTTCTTATTATCACCCCTATTTACATTAAAAATAACACTATATGAAGTGTACTGCACCCTGATTTTTTTTAACATAAGCATCAGAACCAGGCTCAGATTTGACACATATGTAGGAATTCCTAGACAGGGAATTTAAAATAAGTATAATTAATATGTCAAGGGCTCTAATGGGGAAAAAAATGACAACATACAATACTAGATAGCTAATGTTAGTAGAGAGATGGATATTATTAGAAAGCATAAAAAAGAAATAGTAGAAATCATGGCAACTCTAACAGGTACAAAAAAATGCCTTGATGGGCTTATAAGTAATCTCAACACAGCTGGGGAAAGGATCAATGAACTTGAATATAGGTCAATAGGAACTTCCCAAGCTGAAATGAAAGAGTATTTAACAAATAAACAAATAAACAAACAAACAGAACATTGCAGAACTGTGGACAATACCAAAAGTTGTAACATATGCATGACTAGAACACCAGGAAGAGTAGGAAAAAATGGGAAGAAGAAATATTTGAAAAATTAATGGCTGAGAACTTTTTGAAATTAATGGCAGACACCAAGCCACAAATCCAAGAAGCTCAGAGAACACCAAACAGGATAAATACTAAAAAGAAAAATAATCAACAACAACAAGAACAACCACCCAGACATACATATTTAAATTGCAGAAAACTAAGACAAAGAGAAATCTTGAATGAAGCTAGAGGAAAGAATCACCTACAGAGGAACAAGGATAAGAATTACGGAAGACTTCTTATCAGACACCACTCAAGCATGAAGAGAGAAATGAATTCTTTAAAGTATTGAAAGAAAAAAAAAAAGACACCTGCCAAACTAGAATTCTATATCCGGTGAAATTACCTCAAAAGTCACAGAGAATAAAGACATTTTCAGGCAAAGAAAAACTGAGGGAGCTATATTAATTTCAGACATAGCAGAATTTATAGCAAGGAAGATTATTAGAGTTAAAGGGGACACTGTCTAATGATAATGGGGTCAATTCTCCAAGAAGACATAATAATCCTAACCATGTATGTCTCTAACAACAATCCTAAACATGTATGTCTCTAACAAAGCAGCAAAATACAGAAGGCTAAAACTGCTAGAACTAAAAGGAGAAAAGGCAAATATAAAATTGGTAACTGTTTTCTATTTGTTACATCTGTTCTTTGTTACCTTTCTTTTTTCCACTCCTTTTTTTGCCTTATCTTGGTATAATTGAGCATTTTATATGATTAAATTTTATTTCTTCTCTTGATGTATCATTTATACTTTAAAAAACCTGTTTTAGTAGTTTCCCTAGGGTTTACAATATACATTTTTTAATAATAGAAATCCACCGTCAAATAACACTTTACTGCTTCATGTGTAGTGCAGGCACTTTATAACAGAGTATTCTTAATTCCTCTCTCCCATCTTTTGTGACACTGCCGCTATTCATTTCCCTTATCCATATGATATAAATACCCAATACAGAATTACATTATTGCTTCAAACAAGTAGATATCTTTTGCATCAATTCAAAATAAAATAATTTACACCTTCATTTATTCTTTCTTCATGCTCTTCTTTTTTAAATGTAGATCCAAGTTTCTGAACTATATAATTTTCCTTCTGCATAAAGAACTTCTATTGGTTTTACCAAAACTTCTTCTGGCTTTATATCTAATAAATCTTTGCATAGCCCAAAGTAAAAATATATGTTATGTTTTCTTCTAGAAGTTTTATAATTTCAGGTTTTACATTTAAATATGATTCATATTTTCAATTTTTGTATATGTTGTGTTGAAGATCCTTTTTTACATATGTATATACAACTGTTCTAGCATCATTTGTTGAAAAGACTTCTTTCTCCACTGAATTGTCTTTTAAGTTTGGTAAAAAATCAATAGTTATAGGAATAACGCTACCTACCTGATTTTAAGACTTTGTTATAAAGCTACAGTAATCAAGACAGTGTGTTATTAGCATAAAGACAGAAAAGTAATCATTGAAATAGAACAGAGTGTCCAGAAATAGACTCACACACATATGAACTACTGATTTTTTTCATGATCCACAAAAGAACAAACAAAAAAATTGGACTTCACCAAAATTCAAAAGACACTGTTAAAAGACTGAAAAGACAAACCAGAGACAGTGGTAAATTTTTGAAAATCATATCTAGTAAAGGAAGTTTATCAAAACTCAGTAATAAATGAAACCAACAATGCAGCACAAAAATGGGGAAAAGATGTGAATAGGTACTTCATCAAAGATGATACATGGATGGCAAATACATGAAAATATGCTCCACCTCATTAGTCATTAGACATAAACAAATTAAATCCACAAAGGTATATGACTACACACCAATTCAAATGGCCAAAATTATAAAGATTGGACATAAGTGTTGGTAAGAATGTGGAGGAACTGGAAGTCTTCTACACTGCTGGTGATAATTCACAATGGTACAACCACTTTAGTTAAGCATACAGCTACCGTATGATCCAGCCATTCCACTGCTACTAAAGAGAAATGAAAGCATGTGTCCATACAGAGATGTATATATAGATTCTCATTGTAGCTTTATTTGTAATAGCCAAAAACTGGAAACAACCAACATGTTCATCAATAGGTGAATGAATGTACAAACTATGGCCCGTCCATAAAATGGAGTACTGCTTAGTACTAAAAAGGGATGAACTATTGATACACAGGACAACATGGATGCCACTCTAATTATGCTGAGTCAACTAAGCTAGACAAAAAGAAACAGTACATACTGTATGACTCCATTTATATATATAAAACTTCTAGGAAATGATGACAAAGCAGATCATTGGCAGCGGAGGAGCAGAAGGGAGGAATTACAAGGAGTAAGAAAACTTTTGGAGGTGAATAATATGTTCATCATCTTGGTTCTGATGATGGTTTCATGAGTATACACATTTAAAACTTTAGCAAGTTGTACACTTTATGACAAAGATTAAATATACAGTTTACTGTGTCAATTGTACCTCAAAAAATCTGCCAAATCTATTCAAAATTTTTTTCTTTAATTCTTAAATATTTGTAGTATTCCATTGCCTTGGTTTAAAAGTCGAGAACCCCATTTTCTAGAGAGATGACTATTCACAAAGCCTGTGTTTTATTTCCTTCACTGTAGCAAAAGAAGAGGCAAGAGAGATGGCTACTCACAAAGGCTGTATTTTATTTCCTTCACTGTAGAAAAAGAAGAGGCAGCTCAAGCTGTGGAGCTTGGAACATTTCTTTGGCACATTCACCCCCACCCCACCCCCCATGGAACCTGCTGCTATAATCCAGGACAGTTGATCTTCTTCAAATATGAGTCATAGAAAAGGATTTCAGTTTGTTGCTCTACAAAGGTACTAGATGAAGAAACAGAGCACATAATTATTCTCAAGTATGAAAACTCACCAGGATATCATTTTCCCAAAGCAGATCTAAATTGTAACCTGAAATTACAAATGAACCTAAAAACTAGGAAAGCAACTCTAGCTATGGAAGGAACACTACAGTGCAGCATATCCAGGAGCTCAAAGCAGAGATAGCCAGGTGGTAGCAGTCTATGCTCAGACAGCAGATGAATGGGGGGAAAAAAAAGGAAATTAACAGAACTCAGAAAAGGATTATGATAAAATGAGACAGAACATTTTAGGAAAGAAGACAAAATAACAAGGAAAACAAGAGAGAATAGGAACCACAGAGACCACAGTAAGGGACACTGAGTATAGAAAGGAAAAGGAAGGAAGATGAGAAAAAGTGTGACACATAAATGAGGAGTATTCTCTATCAGTCTTCCCTCTGCCACAACAGCCAAGGAGTATGTATAATTATTCTATTTAAAATTTACCATTCTGATAGAAATTGTGCCATAACTTGAAATTTTTTATTATTAATGAATGTGCACATTTTTATATTTCTGTGACCTATACTTATTGATCATTTCCATTTTTCTCTCATAAATTATCTATTGATACCCTTAGTCCATTTTACAAGTAGATATTATCTACTTGTTATTCATTTATATGACTCATACAGATGTATATATATTTATTCCTAAGATTTATATAGGATAATTTAAACATTTATATATGTAGCACTTTGTTTAATGACAACTAGTTAATGCAACTTAGGTTTTATCCTTCTGGTGTGGGGAGTTTATGAGTTCAGGAGTTTTAATTCAACTATGGTGGGCTTTTTTTCTTTTTTTTACATCCTGCTGTGAAGAGTGATGGCTTTGTGCCATTAGAAAAACAACCCAATATTCTGAATAATCTGCACAGGGAGAGTTGAACGAATGTGTGCTGGACCACCTGATATGGGTAAGGGTGAATATTGATTTCCTTGGCGAAATTCCTGTGATTTAGAAAAAAATGGCAGAACATCTTGTTCCATCCTCTGAGTAGCTTCCCACCAAATGGAGAAGATCTGGAGCTTCCATGCTCCCTTGGCTACTCTATGGATGCCTCTTACTATTCAATATTCTCAGAGTTGTACTCCTACCAGATCTCTCATGAAAGTCCTTTCCATCAGAAAGAGACATCACTATACAGAGGCCACAGCTACAGGATGACAAAGATTTGAGAAAGGGAGGGAAAAGAAAAGGGATGAAGGGTGAAAGATAACAGTGATGAGAGAACAAACACAGAGACTCCTACCTATTTCATTATTTCATAGTCAGCCAAAATTTTCATTAAGAACATTCATTCTTTATTTAACAAAACTCTTCATTTCTTAATATAAAAACTGATTATGCAAGTGCAGAGAAAGTTTAGAGAAGCAGACTATCATACACATTACCAAAGGGGCTTTATCTTGTCCTTGCCTACTAAAATTAAGGCTTCTCCCTGTTCAGTGGGTCCAAAAATAGCACAGCCTCCTCATAGTCCAAAGTATAAGTTCAATGTTCAGAATTTCTTATATCAACTTTAATAATGCAACAAATTTATGCAAGACCACCTAGCCTAAGAATTGACAGAGGAAACCACTCCCAAGACAGACAACAAAACATGCCACATCAGAGCCAAGCAAAAGAAGAGAAATGGTCTTTTTCCTTCACTATCCCATTCAATTATTTCCATAGTTCAGCCTGAGAACTGCTCTTCATGATTTGATATTCTCTCAATTGCTGCTTTTCTCTCTGGGATCATGTGTGTGTGGGAAAAATGTTGTTTTGTGAATGAGGTTAACTGAATAGAGAAATTAGAGGGTGAGAAGGGGCAAGAGGAAATTAATGATTGCCGTAAATGTAGTATTACACGGCACTCTACAGAAGAGTTTACATGTTTTTTAGCAATATTCAAGAAACAGGTATTAGAGATGTTGAAGATGGAGAGGTAGAACGGTCCTGGACTCACCTCTTCATACAGACACACCAAATATACAGCTACATATGGAACAACTTCCTCTGGAAAAAAAATTGAAAGCTGAGTAACTCCTACACATCAGGCGAACAAGAAAAAGCCCACAACCAAGAGGAAATTCTTGGTTCAAGGAAACTCAAGGAAAATTCTAAACAAGTGAGTATAGAGGGAATGTACCTCAACATAATAAAGGCCATGTATAACAAGACCACAGATAACATCATACTCAATGGTGAAAATCTGAAAGCTTTTCCTCTAATATCAGGAATAAAACAATGATTCCCACTCCCACCACTTTTATTCAACATAGTATTGGAAGTCCTCACCAGAGCAATTAGGCAAGGAAAAAAAAAGGCATCCAAATTGAAAAGGAAGAAGTAAAATTGTCACTATTTGCAGATGACATGATATTATATATAGAAAATCCTAAAGACTCCACTAAGGAAACCGTTAGAAATAAAAATGAATTCAGTAAAGTTGTAAGATACAAAATCAATATACACAAATCTGTTGCATTTCTATACACTATTAACAAACTAGCAGAAACAAAATTAAGAAAACAATTCTAATTGCATCAAAAAGACTAAAACATACAGGAATAAATTTAACCAAGAAGGTTAAACACCTATGCACTGAAAACAGTATGATGCTGATGAAAGAAACTGAAGAAGACACAAGTAAATGGAAAGATATTTTGTGCTCATGGATTGAAAGAATTCATATTGTTAAAATGTCTACAGATTAGATGTAATCATCAAAATTCCGATTGCCTTTTTCACAGAAATAGAACAAACAGTACTACAATTTGTATGGAACTACAAAAGGCCCAGAATAGCCAAAGCAATAATGAGAAAGAAAAACAAAGCTAGAGGCATCAAGCTCCCTGATTTCAAACTACATTCCAAAACTATAGTAATAAAAAAAGTATGGTATTTGCATAAACTCAGACACGTCAATCAGCGAAGCAGTGTAGATAGCCCAGAAATAAACCCATATGTATTTGGGCAATTAATCTATGACAAAGGAGGCAAGAATATAAAATTATGAAAAGACAATCTCTTCAATATATAGTGTTGGGGAAACTGAGCCACTATCTTATAATGCACACAAAAATTAACTCAAAATGAATCCAACATTGGAACATTAAGACCTAAAAACATAAAACTAGAAGAAAACATAGGTGAAAATCTCACTGACATTAGTCTTGGCTATGATTTTTTGGATTTTACATCAAAATCAATGGCAACAAAAGCAAAAATAAACAAGTGAGACTACATCAAACTAAAAAGCTTCTGCACAACAAAGGAAACCATCAACAAAATGAAAAGGCAACCTACTGAATGAGAGAAAATATTTGCAAATCATATCTGATAAGAGATTGGTATCCAAAATATATGAAGAACTCATATAACTCTATTGCAAAAAAAAAAAAAAAATCTAATTAAAAAATGGGCAGAGGATCTGAATAGACATTTTTCCAGAAAAGACGTACAAATTGTCAACAGGCACATGAGAAGGTGCCCAACATCATCAGGGAAATGCAAATCAAACCCACAAGGTATCACCTCATACCTGTCAACATGGATATTATCAAAAAGACAAGAAATATCAAGTGTTGACTAAGATGTGGAGAGAAGGGAACCCTAGTGCACTGATGGTATAATGTAAATTAGTGCAGTCACTATGGAAAACAGTATGAAGGTTCTTCAAAAAATTAAAAATTAAATTACCATATCCAGCAATTCTAGTTCTGGGTATTTATCCTAAGAAAATAAAAACACTAACTTGAAAAAATATCTACACCCCCATGTTCATTGCAGCATTATTTACAACAGCCTAAGGATCCATCCAAGGATGAATGGATAAGGCAAATGCGGTGTATATATACAATGGAATATTATTCAGTCATAAAAAGTAAGAAATCTTGCCATTTGCGACAATATGAATGGACCTTGAGTGTATTATGAAATAATACAGACAAGGAAGGACAAATACTATACGATCTTGTTTATATGTGGAATCTAAACAAACAAATGAAAATGAGCTCCTGGTTACAGAGAATAGGCTGGTGGTTGCCAGTAGCAGGGGTTCGGGGGAGGGCGGTGTTGGGCAAAATGGGTAAAGAGAGTTAAAAAGTGCAAACTTCCAGCTATAAAATAAGTTATGGAGGGACCTCCCTGGCGGTCCAGTGGTTAAGACTTTGCCTTCCAATGAGGGGGTGTGGTTTCAATCCCTGGTTGGGGAGCTAAGATCCCATGTGGCTGGCGGCCAAAAAACCAAAACAGAAGCAATGTTGTAACAAATTCAATAAAAACTTTAAAAAAATGGTTCACATCAAAATAAATCTTTAAAAAAATTGTTATGGGGGTGTAGCATATAGCATGGTGACTATAGTTAATGATACTGTATTGTATAGTTGAAAGTTGCTAAGAGAGTAGATCTTAAAAGTTTTCATCACAACTATATATATGGTGATGGATGTTAACTAGACTTGTGATCATTTCTCAATATATACAAATATCGAATCATTATGTTGTACAACTGAAACTAATATAATATGCCAATTATATCTAAATTTTTTTTTTAAAGCAAGTATTAAGCGTCTATGCTGTGACAGGTATGGGTGGTACAAATGATGCCCTTGACTGCAAAGACTTTTCGTTATAGTTGAGGGTACTGATGATAAAATGTAATTACACACAGAGAATGATGTTATTAGGAATAAAGAAGTCCCATAATAGAGGATATTAGGCAGAGGGCAGCTATTTTACATGGGGTAAGCTGGAAGACCAGTTTTCCCATATTCCTGAACATCATAGAAAATCATCTGCAGAGTGGCTCGATGTGTCTCCTTTTTCCTTTCAGAACCCTGTGTATAACTGGAGCACTGAAATCCAGGGGATCATGTTAAGTTCCATCTTCTACGGTATACTCATCAGCCAAATTCCTGCTGGATATTTATCTGGAATATACTCCTTAAAGAAAATGGTTGGTTCTGCATTGTTCCTCAGCTCTCTATTTACTCTGCTTATCCCACTGGCAGCTGAATTTGGAGAAGCTTTGGTCATCATATGCCGAGTAATCCAGGGACTATTCCAGGTATTAAGATAATACAAAAACTGAACCAAGAGTTTAAATTCACAGAAAGTGTCGGAGATCAAATGTTCTAATTATTCCTCTTTCAGGGGATAGCATTAACAACTCAGCAAGTAGTATGGATCAAGTGGGCTCCTCCCTTGGAACAAGTCCGACTTACCTCTCTGAGTTTATCAGGTAATGACTACGGGCCTAGAATGTTTAATCTCATTGTCATCTCATGGTAGCATGTGCTGCCCTAGAGCTGTAAGAAACATGTATGTTTTGAACTGTCAAGGGCTTTGGAAACCATCCTCACTTTAAAGATATGGAAATTGTCTGGGATGGAGAAGAGGCTTCCTTATCTCAAACAACAGAGAAAAGAGAGAAAAGCAAATATTTTATTATTTTCTTCTGTTCGGTGTTATGTTATTACAAATATTTCACTATAAATTGTTCACTGCTACCATGAGACTACGTTATTTCTACTTCCAGATGCCTGCATTCATTGGGGGTGTTCTTTGTGCCTTCTGATTAGGACTTCTGCTAGGACCCTGTGTTGTCCTACTTATAACTGGATTCATCTGTGACTCCCTGGGATGGCCTATGGTCTTTTATATTTTTGGTGAGTCTCTTTCTATAAAAATCCCAGTCATTATTCAGAATTTTTAAAACTTAAAAATAAAAATGGAATATAGTAGTTTATATGAAGTTAGCAATATTAAAAATCATAAATCCCGCTGAAGGAAGAAAAAGAGCAGTCAACATTCATGAATTTCTTATTATAAGCAAGACATCATGCTCAGAACTATACGTGCATTACTGTATATAATTTCACAATTCTACAACATCGATGCTACAGATATATATCCCTTACATGAAACTCTTGGGGAAAGGGATGATCAGAATAGATCAAAGATAATATGAGTATACTATTTATACTTAACATCCCAAGCAAAATTTAGAGCATCATCTCATAATCAAACACATTAATTTCTGAAGTGAAACCTGAAATTCTCATAAATTGGAATAAATGAAAAACTATAAAGGATTGGGGTTTCTAAATACGTTAGAAACTCACTTGTGGCTTTCAAATCTTGGTTTCAGATTTGTGGATAAGGGACTGTGGATGGGTGCTATTGTGCTCGTTTGATACGTAAGGAAAATTACAGAGGCTTAATTCAGAAGGATCTATTACAAAGTGATTCTTTAAAATGGTAAATAAAGATGTGGCAGAATCAAATGGATAGAGCAGTAATCAGGTGCTAGCAAAATGGAAGCTAATACCATCCCCAGGTCCAAAAGGGCAAGCAAGGGTGTAGTCGATGGGAATCTACTAGGAGAGGGTCCTGTAGAGATGGCTGCCTTGAGAGGACCCATGACTTTTCATAAAAGAGCATATAGCTGAGACAATGCTAGGGAAGGTGATAACTAGAGAAAGAGACACCCTAATCTCATTCAACTCTCTCCCTCTCATCTTCTGCTCAAGCTTTCTGCTGCCTAAATCTATCTGGAAAGCAGAGAACATAGGGGCCAGTTGATATTCATTCAAGTCTGCCATCTGTGGCCAAAGCAGGGTAAAGAAGGGTGGAGAGTGGATCTAGAGGGACAAACGGAACCCCCAATACCCACAGTGAGCAAATGACAGAGGCATGTCTTCCATCCTCACAATTTCATTGTTCTTCATCACTGCATTAATCATCAGTAGTAAGTAATGGTCAGTATAGTGATGTTACACAAACCCTATGTCAGGAAAGGGCTGGAAGACTTGGAACTGTCTAACCTGGTGAATGAAAACTTGAGCAGACATGCCTTGCAGGAGTCTCATGTAAGAGAAATGCATACCTGCTCTGCATTGCAAAACTAAAACTAATACGCAGGAAATTATAGGGAGGTGAAGTTTCGGCTCCATGTAAGAAAAACTTTTCAATAATTAACGCTGCCCAACATTGCTGATCAAAAGTTGGGTGAGCTCCAGTATTCATGTTGTATTCATATTTCAACATCATATACATGTATACAGCAACATTTGTCATTTGCGATTCTCATGGGTGGCTCTATGAAGCGCAAAGAAAGGGACTATGCATTATACTATGATAACAGCTTTACCATGAATTGCCCCATCTGCTTTTTCTTATCACTTAGAATAGGGGAAGAGTGCCATCACTTAGATGGCAGCAGTATAGGGATTTGGGTGTTGCCTCTACAACTCTTACAGTGAGTCATACGGTGCCCATAGATGTGAAATAACCTGCCCAAGTTAGTGGCAGAGGCAAACTAAAACCCGGATGTTTTGTGGTTCCATTTGAATGCTCTTCTCAATAAAGTTAAATAAATCTAATCAATACTATTTTAAAGAACAAAATAATACCTGCTTTTAAGCAGCTGATAATTGCTGGGGAAAATTACCATCCAGAACAAATTGAACCATACACTTACATTTGCACTTAAAAGGGCCTGACTGTCCTGCCATGTTTCTCTCCATAAATACTATTTCAAACCTCTCAAAACTTCTCTACTCTCCTCAAATCTCTAAAATGGCTCCCTTTCCCTGCCGTCTCTTTCAAGTTACCTCCCTTTTAAGAGTCAAAATTATTGAACAACCTGTCTACACCCACTGCCCCCATTTCCTAGCCACCCACTGTCTCCTCAACTTACATCTGACTAAGTGTCTGACCCATTCTACTATCAAGAGAGCCCTTGCCAAGATCACTTATGGCTTCCATCAGAGCTAGAGCTGCTCTGAAGCCCAGGCAAGAGGGGCCTTGCTTTGGATTCTACACTGTAGTGAGCCCATTCTGGCCCCCCTCCAGCCAAGCCTTCTTCATAGGGTAGAAGTCTATGGCATCAAAATTATAGGCTCATCAGAGCCCATGACCTTCCTTCTAATCATCACTCCCAGAATTTTTTGTTTATATACAACCAAGGCTTTTTCAGACCTGGCAGGACTCTTCCCCACATTCACTGAATTGAGGCTGGGCCGGGAGGTGACAGGTAAAACTATTTGCAGAGAATGTAGATAGAGCATGATGGGGAAGCCAAGAATTTCTATACAGAGCCATTCAAAACCCCTAGTGGTGTGGGACTGGATCTGGGTGGGAACAGAAGAGGTCAAGTCCCAGATCAGTGACCAGGGATTTGTGACCAGTGGAATCTAAGAATTCTAAATTTAAACCCGACTCCCCAGGTCATTTTCTTTCCTCTGGCTTCTTTCAAAATTTTCTCTTTTATTTTCTGCAGTTTGAATATGATATGCCTAGGTGTAAATTGATTGATTGATTGATATTCATCCTTTTTGTGTTCTCTGAGCTTCCTCTATCGGTGGTTTTGTGTCTATCATTACTTTTGGGAAATTCTCAGTAATTATTGCTTCAAATATTTCTTCTGTTCCTTTCTCTTACTTCTCTTTCTGATATTCCCATTACATGTATACTACACTATTGTAATTGTCCAACAATTCTTGGATATTCTGTTCTTTTTTATTCTTTTACTCTATTTGCAATTCAGGTTTGGAAGTTTCTATGGACATTTCTTGAAGCTCAGTGATTTTTCCTCGACTGTGTCTAGTCTCTTAGTGAGCTCATTAAAGGCATTCTTCATTTCTGTTACAGTGTTTTTGATTTCTAGCATTTTCTTTTGATTCCTTATTAGCGTTTCCATCTCTCTACTTACATTACTCATGTTTTTGTATGTTGTCTGCTTTTTCCATAAGCATTTTAATCATAGTTGTTTTAAATTCTTGATCTGATCATTCCAATACCTCTGCTGTGTCTCAGTCTGGATCTGATGCTTGCTCTGTCTCTTCAAACTACATATTTTGTCTGTTAGTGTGCCTCATGTTTTTCTTGTTGAAAGCTAACAAGATATACTAGGTAAAAGGAACTGAGAAAAATAGCCCTTTAGTGTGAGGTTTTATGTTTTTCTGGCTAGGGGTTAGGCTGTGCTTACTGTGTGCTATAGTTATAAGTTTCATAGGCTACAGCTTCCTCTGGTGTCTTTATTTTTGTCTTTCCTTGTCTTTGAGTTTCTCTAGAGACTTCTTAAATAAGGTTTGTGATGTGCAGTTCTTCTAGGTGGATTCCCAGTAACATGCAGGACACTTTTGATGTGGTGGTAAGGTGTGTACGTGGGGAGACAGTGTTCTATAGTCCTGTGATTAGGTGTCAGTATTTTAGTGAGCCTCTGCCCCGAACTTGACCTTCACAAGTCCTTCTCAGTTTTTTTTTCCCCTCCTTAAGTGAGACAGGAAGAAGGGGCTGGAATTGGATATTTCCCTTCCCTTAAGTTGGTTAGGCTCTGGTAAAACAGTTTCCCTTTGAGCAGTTTTTGTTAAGAACAGAATGCTCTAGACATAATTCAGAATAGCTACTTTTCCCTTCCTCTCCTGGAAGGATGGAGGGATTTTTCTCTTATATTCACTGTGAGAACCTGGTAGGTGTTCTTGAGATAAAACTCACAAAAGTGTGAGGGGTGTTCTTAAGACTGGGCCCCCTATCCCCAGACTTTTCATCTCTCAAACTTGTCTACACTGAACCTAAAGCAAGCCATCAATTGCTAGGTTTTTCTACCCTAGAACTGACTGGTTCCAATGGAGTTTTCTGTTTCTGGGCTTCTGTTCTGGGAAGTTGTAATTCTCTGTATCTGCCTGTTTGTCTCTCTAGAAACAGGAGGGCAGTGGTTTGCCCTGTGACCTCAATTCTCCGATGGATCAAAGAAGAGTTAGTGATTTTTAGTTTGTTCAACATTTTCCTTGTTGTAAGGATGGGAGTGATAACTTCTAAACTCCTTATATGCCTCCCAAATGCTGGCCAAGCTCCATGCCCATAAATCAAGTGGAAGTTTTTCAGTCCACATTTGACCTGAACTCTCAATCATATTCAACAATACCTTTCTTTCCCTTGTGCCTTTGCCTCTGACTCCATGCACTGAACCTCAGTGATTGGACATTTCCTTCTCATCTCAGTCTCTCTGACCCTGTTCTTCCTGCGGTGGACTTTATCCTTCTGGCCATTCCCTCTCAGTCTCCTTTGCAGACTTCTCCTCTTCTACTTGCCATTAACTCTTGTCTTTCTTCAAAGCTTTTCTCCAGCCTCCTCCTCTAGGGCTATTTTCCCTCCCTAGACAATATAATCCATGCTTAAGTGTCAGTTACCACTTACTAATCATGTGTCCCTGGGTAAGCAAGCAGATCTTTCCGAGCATCAGTTTTCTTATTTTGAAAAAGAGCTAATAGTATCAAATGTATTTTCTGAGGGTTGAGTACAATAATATAGAGAAATATATGTATTGCATGTGTATTTATTAGGTGCTCACTTTTCTTCATTTACATTTTGCCTTGGGTTTGGGCTCTCAGGTCACAGAATGAGGTGGAAATGGTATATTGTCAAAGTATTCTTTTAATGTTGTCTTAAAGTGTGTTGTAAACATCTGAGATCTTACAGTGGCTCCAGGTTTCCACATGGTCTGATCTCATTACCTCTCATCCTCATCCATTTCCACCCTCACCTTGCTCCCTGCCCAGTGACACTGGCCTCATAACTCTGGGCTTTGGTACTTATTTCTCCCTCTGCCTGGAGTGTCTGTGCCCCAACCACGTCCTAGCCTTCCCTGAACATGGTACTCCTTCCTTCCTCTCCCCATAACTCTCCTCCATAGCTCTTTTCACTGACATTTACTACCTTTTATTTAATTACTTTTCATTATCTTTGTCTCATCCATTAGAAACTAAAGTCTGTGAAGGCAGGGCTTTGTCTGTTTTATTCACTGTTGTATTCCCAGGACCTAGAATGGTTCATGGTACATAATGGACATTTAACCAATATTTGTCTAATGAATGAATGCAATTCTGGAAGCCTGACTACTGAGTACTACATACTCCCTGTCCTAACAGAGGATTCCTTATGATCAGATCATTAGTATAAAAAACTGAAAAACAACAAATAATTTGGCAAACTCTTATGGGACTTGGGCAATCCCTAAGGCCTGGACTGCATCTTAGGAGCATAGCTAAGGCCTAGCTCTCAAAACTGGGTGATTGTCAAGCCCTGTGTGGGCTCAGCTATGCCATACTCTCACAGTAGAACACATTAGGAATCTGTAGAGATGATGGCCTAAGAGCAGGGAGGCCCAGCTGTCCTGCGTGGAGAAAAATAGAGGTTAGGAGATCAGGAGAGGCCAGAGGGTTTACTACCATTTCTGTAAAATTCATTCTATTAAGAGACGCAGCTATGGATACAGAGAAAACTATCAAAATGTGAGCTTTGTTGCAAAGTTCCAAAAAAGAAAAGAGGAGGTCTAGGTTCTCAGACCAATAATGAAAAATGCCAGTTTGGAAAAGAAACTCACTATAGACAGAAGCAATTCCAATTCTAACTTGTCCTGTTCCAATAGGTGCTTGTGGTTGTGCCTTAAGTCTTCTCTGGTTCGTTCTGTTTTATGAGGACCCAAAGGACCACCCGTGTATAAGCAAAAGTGAGAAGGAATACATCACGTCCGCCCTCACCCAGCAGGTAGAACACGCATGCTCCACTTTGGTATCTCCCAGATTCTGTGCCAAATAAAATGTGTTCCATCTTGTCCTAATGTGCTAATGATTAATGGGTTCCTTTCCAGGTCAGTTCAAGTGCACCATCTCTGCCCATCAAGGCTATGCTTAAGTCTCCTCCACTATGGGTCATTTCCCTCTGTAATTTTGCTTTTTTCTGGGCAAATAGCTTCCTGAGTCTGTATACACCAATGTTTATCAACTCCAAGTTTCATATTAATGTAAAAGAGGTAAGTACACCTTCTGTTCTTCACTTTATGAAGGAATTTGCACCCATTTCCTTTTCTCCCATGACTCTAGTCCTAGCTCTTGCCCACCCCTATACTACTTAGCTGATGTTCTTTACCTGGAGACGTCACTATTTCCAATTATTAGGTCAACATTGCCCAAAACAAAAGGTGTAGACATGGTGTCTAGCACTCCCACAACAATACCACACTCACCCACATTCCCACAGATTCCCTATCTCCCATTCCCTGTATAATCACCCTTATGTATTCCTTAAGGCTCAACACCATTGTTCCCTGCAGGGTCGGATCCTTTCCTGAAAGTCAGTTGGCCAGGCTCTACCACCCTTTCCAGCTCATACCAATCCTCTCCCCTGGGGAAAGGCAGAGTCCTGGGTTCTGAACTCATGACTCACAGCTTGCTCTGAAAGGACTGGCACTTTCATTGGTTGTCTGACTTGGAGAATTACTGATGCCTGGAACCTTCTGTTGTTTGATGCCATAATAACCAGAAAAGACTCCTTTAGAAATGGAGTCTGGGCTTGCCATTTTGAGACATTCTATAATGAACTTCCAGTAACGCAGCCTAGGGACCAGTGTAACAGTGAGGTCACTTAAGCTCTCTAAGATTCAATTTTATCTTCCACGAGATCATGGACTTGCTGCAAGAACTAACAGCAGCTGGTCCACAATAAGCACCATATACATGTTTTCAATTGTTAGCATTATCATCTCTATCATTTTCCCCACAGACAGCATTTCCCATTCCCAACATAGTTTTCCTCTCTACCATCTAGGACTTTCAGGTCCCAGCAGAAAACTAGGCAGATTGTGATGACTGTTTCTGACGTCAAAACTATTTTTCTCTTTCTCTTGGGTAGTGTGTCCCCAGAAGTAACTCTGGGATTGTACGCTGATGGTTTCCTATATGACAGTACAAATTTTAGATACAGAATTTCAGTGTAGGGATTATCCTGTTTCTTATACTCACTCACAATAACATTCCCTCCTCAGAATGGGCTGCTGTCTTCCCTCCCCCATTTGTTTGCCTGGATTTTTGCTATCCTAGCAGGTCATATGTCAGACGTCTTCCTGTCCAGGAATATTCTCAGCCTACTCACCATCCGGAAACTCTTCACCTTGCTAGGTAAGAAACAGCCAGGACATTCAAGCACTTTGGGGTATTTCACCTCCATCTTTGGGATGCACCTGACTGTGTTGTCTGAATCACTCCCCAGGACTTCTCCTGCCTGCCCTCTTCAGCCTGTGCTTGCTTTACCTGAGTTCCAGCTTCCATGGCACTATGATTTTCCTGATACTTGCTAATGCAACAGGAAGCTTTTGTATGGGTGGAATATTAATAAATGTCTTGGATATTGCTCCCAGGTAGGGTTTTAAAAATCTCTTTCTTTCTTGTATCCAAGTTCTCAAAGTTTTAAGATTTCAAGTATTTTGGAATTGATGGTCAGCAGGCCAAAAGTTCTGAAGAAGCATCTATATAGGTCAGACATATAACTTAAATAATATTTATATACCAAATGATATATGCAAATGTATGCAACTCTCACATGTGTATGAAGAAGTATAGTCCAGTGATCAGGAGAACAGATTCTAGAGTCAGACTATTGGGTTTCATGACCATTTTCCTCAAGCAAATTACTTACTTTCTCAACACATGTTTCTCACCTATAAAATGGGAGTAATAAGAAAATGCTTACCTCATAAAGTTATCCTCACAAGAGGATTAAACAAGTTAATATAGTCAAGTACATAGAAAGTGCCTGGAACATAGCAAACATGTATAACGGTTAGCTGATCCATTAAAATTGTTATTATACCATGTTTATATATTATTACTCATGAAGAAAAGCCATCAGTTAGTAATATTTATTTTGTAACTAAGGAAACTGAGTTTCAGATACTTAATTGTCAGCCTAAGATCTCACCACTGGCTTGGATATTAGCTAGGATTTTAATCCAGATCTCTGTGACAAAGAACTTTTCCTCTTTTTACTATGTTATGCCTTTTTTTAGATATAATAAGTGTGACTAATGGAAGCAGTTCTGTCATTTGCACAACTCTAGGGGACACTCTTCACATTGTACTTTATGGGGCTAGCACGCTCTGGAGAACATAGATCCAATATGAACACAATTCTTTGAAGGTTTGTAAAGCAGTGACCTGGGGTAGAGAGGCAAAAATAAACCAAGAATAATCTACTTTGTCACAATTCTGTAAAGAATCTTGCCCATCAGATCTACACTAGGTGAAGGCCAGAGTAATGAAGACATGTATCCATTTGATTTATTGAGTTCTGAGACCCTCCTTAAAAATGCCTGCAGGTATTCTGATTACTTGGAATTATATAAAGACATAAAAGGATTATTTGATATAGAATACACAATTCCACCTGAGCCATATGCACTCTGAAAAACAGGTAAATTAAGAATGTATATACAAATAGATAAAGGAAATTATAAATAGCTACCATTTATTGAGTATTTTTTATGTGCCTGTTATGCCCCAATGTGAGATAATATTGTCCACATAGTGTGGGTAAGGAAACAAAAGACCAGGGAAATGAATGTATGTAAAGTCACATGATTAGTAATAAGTAGAGGGAAGGTTCATACTTAGATATGTCTGCCTCCAGAGCCGTCTAGATGTAGTAAATGCCTCACTAGTGTTATTTACCAGTACCTGGTCACTAAGATGGGAAATATCTCAGCCAGCAATGGCTTGGATAACATAGAACTTGACTTGAGTTGCATCATTCTAATGGGCGCAAATACCATGTTAGCCAGGTAATTTTGTAGCATCAGAGAAGATATACTAATAGACAATTTGGAAATATTCTTAGTCTCCTAAGCTAATTCATCCTCAATATTTAGGGCATATGTGCATTATGTCACAAACATATTAATTTATAATGCTTAAACTTTTTAATGGTTGGGGATGAAACTTATTCCTAATATTCCTAACCATATACTTCCCTTGCCTATTAAAAAGAGTCCCCTTAGAGGATAAATTACTCAACTGTCCTTTTAGGAGAATTTGGTCTTTGCTAGAACTGAGGAATAGGGCAAGTGATTATATTTTTTGAGCATAATGAAGGCATCAAGGAAGAAGAGGAGACACAGATGTGGTTCTGTGAGAATATTGTTTGGGAAATGAAATTGAGTGAGACAGAGAAGACCTGGGAATGTAGTGACCATCTCTTTGGTGGGTAGCATGAGTAGAAAAGCACAGAGGATTCTAAAGATGCTGTGTGAGGCATTAAGCAGGCACTGTCATCCCCTCGACATTCTTAAAGGGAGGCTCCAAAACTTTTTTTAATTGCTTTTAATTATTTTTGACTGACGGATGGGTCATCCACCCTTGAATTTCCCCCCATGTGGGACTGAAGTATAGTTCAGGTATCTGAATCTTATTTAGGTTCTACTAAATCATTATTACACCAAAATATAAAATCAACTAAATTGAAAGTCGACTTCAGCAGCTATTTACCCTTCCAAAATGCTTTTACCATGGGTTATTGCAGCTGAAGAATAAGCAATTTTAGAGCTAATAGCTGTCCAGGAAACTGTCCTGCATTAAAACAATCTCAAGGTTGTTTTCATTCCCCATATCAAATACCTACTGTTTGGGATTTGGGTGGCATGAGGTATGGAGCATATAACGCTCTCACCTTGCTACTCTCAGATTAGTGAACTGCTCCATACTGTGGATGTGTAATGATTTTCAGAGTAATTGTCGTGGCACTCAGGACTCTTGACACTGGGGATTTTGGTTATATCTCTAATAATGGAATGAAAGCACCTCTTTAAGTAAAAATAGGTTAAATCCTTTCCAACCACCACAGCATGCCAAAGACTTCTGAATCTGAAAAGAGAGCATAGTCTTTAAAGGTGCTATAGTTACTGAATAAGTAATAGGATAAATACAAACAAATCCACACCTAGACTTGTTATTGCAAAACTGTGAAAAAAGAGAGAGCTCTTTTAAAAACAGCTGTATACAAAAGACACATTACTTTCAAAGGAGCAATAGTAATACTGACAACTGCCTTCTCAACAGAAACTATGAACGCTAGAAGCCAATTCCTAACATGTTAAAAAAAAAAAACATTGTTAACCTAGAAGTCTTTGTCCAACAAACATTTCCTTCAAGAATTAAGGTAATAGAAAAACATTTTTCAGACAAACTGGGAATTCATCAGCAACAGACCTCCAGTGAAAGAATTATTAAATGGGAATTCTTCAGGCAGAAGTAGAATAATCACAGATGAAACATAGAGGTATAGAAACAAATGAAGAGAGAAGGAGAGGAAAAATATTAGAGTAAATCCAGTAATTACTGAATTCACAAGACAAAAACAATAATACCCTATAGGGTATAAAATATATAAATTAAAATGCATAACAATAAATAGCCCATAAGATGAGAAGGTATAAGTGAATTCAAGTGTCCCAAGGTGCTTTCATTAATGGGAATTTTTTAAATATTAATTTATATTAGAGCATAATAAGTCGAGGATACATGTTTTAACCTCTAAGGTAACTACTGAGGGATAATAAAAGTGTAAAGGGAATGATATTTTTTTAAACATTAATGAAAAAGAAATCGAGTGAAATTATAAAGGAAGATAGGATAGAAGGGAAAAAAATAGAATGATGATCATTTTAAGTCAAATGTGTCAGAAAAACATGAAATATAAAAGAACTAATTCTTCCAAATTTTAAGTTAATCTGGATTGAAATAAAAGCAAAATCAAAATGTAGTAGATTAAAAGTAAAATAAAGGAAACTAGATCAGACAATGTAGACTTTAAGACAAGATACATTACTAGAGATAAAGAAGGATATTTTATAATTATTTTAATCCACTAGAAGATATTTCTATGCATCTAACATTTTACAACCATAAAGCAAAATTTGAGAAAACTGGTAAACCTTCTCATGGGATTGAGCAGCTTGTGTATGACTGACATTCTGGCTGGGAAAAACTGGAAAAGTCCAGATAAAATACCATGAGTATTCACTAAAAGGTATCAGACAGCAGCAGAAGCCAGTAGGACCAAAGACATCAGAGGCTAGCACCTCTGAGAGGTGAGCTGACACTCCCCACCATTTTTTCCTTGGGGCTATTTGTCAATTCTGGAAATTGGCAAAAGGCTGATAATCCAGCTTTGGCCCTGGTAGAAACCTGCAGCTCTGGACATAGAAATTAGCCAAGCATTTGTCAGTTGCACAGGGCTAGAGTGGCAAAATTGGAAATTAAGGGAACTTAAACACAAAGTCAGTTTCTCTCCTTGAGATGTTTTTTGAATTCTGAAGTTTAATAGGGTAAGGGGCAAAAAAAATCTAAGCTAAAATTCAATAAGAAACATGGCAGAATTTCCCATACCATCTGTGCTAAGGAGACAAGATCTACCAGGGCCTGGAGGGACCCAGCTGAGTATACCAAGCTCTCTATTTAACACCATGGAGGGCTATATTCAAGGAATGGGGGTACCAGAGGTAAACTGAGTCTTATCAAAATTGAAGCCTAGCCTCATCTCATTTCATTCCCTATTTATGTTAGAGTGTTCAATTTCCTCCCCTCCAAATCTATCTATTAGAAAAAAGAGTAAATCTTTTCTGGCAAAATACAATATATTCTAAAGACTATAGCTTCTTTATTTAATGTCCATCATTAAATAAAAATTACTAGGCATGCCAAGGGACAGGGCCATTTGATTAATAACCATAAAATGCCATTAGATATAGTCATACAAATGATACAGATATTAAAGTTATCAGGTAAGAGCTTCCCTGGTGGTGCAGTGGTTAAGAATCTGCCTTCCAATGCAGGGGACACAGGTTCGATCCCTGGTCCAGGGAGATCCCACACACTGCGGAGCAACTAAGCCTGTGTGCCACAACTACTGAGTCCGCATGCCACAACTACTGAAGCCCGTGAGCCTAGAACCCATGATCTGCAACAAGAGAAGCCACCACATTGAGAAGCCCCTTGCTCACTGCAAATAGGAAAGCCCACACGCAGCAATGAAGACCCAATGCAGCCAAAAATAAATAAATAATAAATAAAGCCAAAAATAAATAAATAATAAAGATCTCTCAGATCTTTATTAAAAATAAATAAATAAATAAAAAATAAATAAATAAAGTTATCAGGCAAAATGAACTTCAAAATATCTATGATAATATACCCAAGAAGCCAGGGAGAAAGCTGAAGAAAATAGACAAAAAGATAAACAATTGACCAGCACTGGAATCTATAAAAACAATCGAATGGAAATTCTAGAACTGAAAATAAAATGTCTGAAATTAAGATCTTCATAGATAGGTTTAATAACAAATAGCCACAAGAGAAGATAGATTGGTAAACTGGAAAACATCATTAACAAAATCCAAATTGAAACATACAGAGAAAAAAATAGAAAATAAAGAAATTAGCAGAAATGCGGAATTAAGTGAAAAGGCTAACAAATCTGTACTTAAGTCTCAAAAGGAAAAAACAGATAAAATGTGACATAAGCAGTATTTTAACAGAAAACAGCCCCAAATAGCTCAAAAGTAGTAAAAGACCATAAGCCACACATGCACAAAGCTCTGCAAATTTAAATCATGATACAATGTAAATTTATATATATATATATATTATATATATAGTAAGAATGCTGAAAGTCAAAGATAAAGAGAAAAATCTTAAAAGGAACTAGAGAGAAAAGACATGCTACTTTCAAGTAGCAAGAATAAGCCTGACATCTGACTTTTCAACAGAAACTATGAAAGCCAGAAGATAATGAAATGAGTTCTATAAAATGCTGAAAAATAAATGCCAACCTAGAATTTTATGCCTAGTGAAAATATTCTTCAAAAATCAAAGCAAAATAAAAATGTTTTCAGACAGGCAAACAGAAATTTTCATCAGCAGATTTTCACTAAAAGAAATATTAAAAGGAATTTTTCAGTCAGAAAGAAATTATGCCTGATGAAACCTGAAAATGCAAGATGCACTGAGGAGCAATAGGGGGGTGAATATGTGTGTAATTAGGAGACCATTGATCTTTAAAACAACAGAGAGTATCTTATGAGTTGAAATGTATATAGAAATAAAATACACTAAAGAATGAAAATACAGGATGAACTAAAGCAAAGAACTAAAAATGTTCTCATATTCTGGCATTATAATGAAAATAGTAAAAGTATAATTCATAATAAACTTAAGTAAAGTGCAGGTTATATCTTCAGTGCTGAAAAGAATAGTGAAATAATGTCATAGAAGGAAAAATGAAATGAAAATGGATTAATCTGAAAGAAAAAAAGTGCAATGAGAAAGGGTAGGTCAAATAGAAAATAAATAGTGAGCAGATAATCACAAATATATCAGTAATTATATTAAATTAATATGGATGAAATACTCCAAGTAAGTATCAAGATTGTCAAGCTCAATAAAAAAGGAAATGCAGCTCTATGCTGCAAATAAAAGACAAATTAAACATGAGGATACAGAAAGGATGAAATAAAAGGATGGGTAAAGATATGCCAAACAAATATTAACCCCAAGAAACCTGGAATAACTATGTTAATATCAAATAAAATAGACTTTAATTCATGAAACATTACTAGAAATAGTGATATTTCATAATGGTAAAGAGAAAAATATCAGAATTCTACTTCTTTTGGAACCCAATCATACAGCTTTAATTTATACTCATCATGAATTGAGCAAACTCAAAGAACTAGACAAATTTACAATGAAAGAAGAGACTTTCACACACTTCTTTCAATAGCTTATACCAAAAAAGAGGTAGACAAAAAGTAAGGATATGGATAATTAAACAACAACATCAACAATGAACAGAGTTGACCTAATTGACATATGTAGAACACTGCACTCAATAAGGAGAGAATTCACATTCAGTTGCCCATGGGACATTTTTTCTGAAATTAACAATATGCTGGATCATAAAGCAAGCTGCAATTCATTTAAATGACTAAAACCATTCAGAATACATTCTTTAATCACTGTGAAATTAAGGTTGCTATCAAAAGCAAAAGATAGGTAACTCCCATTGCTTTGAAACTAATGTTTAGGTCAAAGAAGAAATCGCATTTGAAATTAGAAAATATTTTAAATTACAATGAAATATGACATATCAAAGCATGTGGGATGCATTTAAAATCATGCCCAGAGAAATGTACAGCTTTAAACATATATACTGAAAGACAATTAAGTCTTAATATCAATAATCATGTTTGTATCTCAGGTATTATAGGTAGGGAAAAAAAGCAGCAAATTAAACCCAAAGAAAGTAGAAGGAAAGAAATTATGAAGAGTAGGACAAAAAAATGATATGTAAAGCCAACAATATCAAAAGTTGCTTCTTTGTAAATTAATAAAATTAGTGAAATAAAGAAGATTGATCAAGAAAAAGGGAAAAATTATCAACATAAGAGATGGAAAAGGGTGTATTGTAATAACTCTTAGCACAAAATAAAATAACAGAATATTATAAACAAGTTCATACCAATAAATCTGACAATTTAGATGAAATTGAAAAATTCTGCAACACATAGACAGAGTCATAAAATAAAATTGTAAGTATCTTTTATGGTGGAAGGTGATTATGAAGGCAAAAGTAACAAGGGCTCCCAAAGGCATAAGGGGCCCTATTATCACTGAAAACCCAGGGGTTCTATTGCTAAAATGAAAAAGGAAACAATGAATACTGGAGACAAGTGATAGTTTCTGCCCCAATCTGCACCTGTGGCTGCTCGTAACCATAAATGTTCTTCTTCACACATTAAAAGACACTTTCCAGCTCCCCCCAAAAAGAGACAACTCAAATTTCCACCATGTGACTGCATACAGTTCCACAATCCAGGGACTCTAGGTCCAGATGTGATGCTTCTCTGACCCAGGACCCATAAACTAATAAACTATACACTCGCTCCCATATTCAACAGGTAAAGGCAGAGTAAGAATGGAATAAACCCAAGGAAATAAAATAAGAGACAGAACAAAACAAACAAAAAGCCCCCACTCTCATAAAAGGAAAGAATTGAAAACAGAGAACATTTAATGGTGAAATCTGTTGGGCGGGAAAGGAACAGACTCCCTGTCCTGGAGTGAACTAATTTCTTGATTAGACACGGATTCTGTTCTGCAAGAGGCACTTCCTTGTTCTTTATGGCTGATGGATTTGATCCCTACTTTACCTATTATTCTCTGTGGCTTCCCTGCTTTTGTAGCTCACTCTCTGCTGAAGTTGGTTTTGGCGCTCAGGAATGGCCAATCGCAGTTGCTTGTAAACAAGTTTCTGGTTTCCTTGCCTGAACAATGGGAGCAATCATTGGGGTCAGTAGTTCTGGTACTGTGAGAATAGGTTAGGTGAACAGAACCCTTCAGTTTTGTATTAATCCCAAACCTGTTTCTATTACCAACACACATCACCTTTGGAATTTCTCAACTGTATTTATAGATTTCCTAACTCTGCTGGCTTTCACTCTAACATGGCCTCATTTTCTCAGTATATTAATATTCTTTACTGCTAAAGCCAACCTTTCTGGCTCTGCAGTGCAACCAGAAAGTTGCTTATATCCATATACTTTTTCAGACACTGTAATGGAATTTGAATAGTGGAAATGGGAAATTTAGGAAGTCAACAGTTATCTCTCTTAAATCTCATTTCATTAGGTTTTTCCTGCAGCACTTGTATTACTTTACATCTGTGTATTGTCATTCATTTTTGTATAGATATTATGGATTTCTTAAAGGATTTACAAATGTAATTGGACTAACAGGAGGACTGGTTGCTTCCACTGTGACTGGAGTGATCCTTAGTCAGGTAAGGAACACCCAGACATGGGTAGTTATTTTTCTCATACTAACTGTACAGAAAAAGAAAGTGTAATGCAAAAAGAAAGTTGCAGAGGAGACATCAGCAAGAGGTGAGTTATGAGTTTTTGTGGCATATTAAACTTGGCATTCCCTCCAAACTTACAGATGATACAAGTTCTTTCTTGCTATATGTCAATTAGTTGTGCTGGTAACTCTTTAGTCATTGGTTATTGAAACAGAAGTGGACCTCTGTGATTTTTAACAATTAATGTGTGCCTTTATCAAAACAGGTAGTTGACTGGGTGAATGGTAATATAAGTAAGAAGATATAGTTTTGTTAGGAAAGGAATGAAAAATCAGGAACAAATACAATTTTAAAATGACCAAAAGAAACAATTCTATGAAGGCTGGTTTCTGTTTCTATGGATGAGGTTACCTGAAATTCTCCTCTTAAAAATACTTAAAATGCCTTATCTTGTGCTGAAGGAAAATAACTGCTAGTCTAGAATTCTACAATCCATCAAAAAAAATCCATCATAAAAAATGAAGTTTAAATTCATCCATTTTCAAACAGAAACAGATAATTCATCAAAAGTAGGCTAGCACTGAGGAAAAAAGCTAAAGTTAGTTTTTTAGGGAGAAATAAAATTATCCCAGATGGTAGATTGGAGATACAAAAAGGAAAAGAGGCAACAGAAATGATCAATACGTGGATGATTCTAAAGGAATATTGTATAAATTGATAGTATTATGTAAAGAAACCCCAGTTCTCAAAGCTGGTTACCTAGTGGAGGCAAAACCACTATCGTCACCCAGTTGATAACTGGAAACACGTGCACATTCCTCAACCATCACATTTACTCTGACTTTTCTTCTTAAGCCACAGATAATTTACCCGCTAACCATTAATACTAAGTTTCTTTATTATTTGTTACATTAGTTCATCTTTGACCAGGATTTATTGATCTGTTATGATGACTCTGTTCTGATACACCTGAACATGCCTTCTCCAACACACTATATGCAAATGGCTATACAATCTTTGCCAACACATTCTGATGAATTCTGTGGTCCCAGAATCTAATAATATATATTCAAAAAATTTTTAAATGCCTTATCAAATTTTAACAATCATGTTAAATGCATGCCTGATCTTGAGAAAAAAAAAAAAGTAAGGGAAAATTTCAGAGATTGAACATGAAGGAAGAGCTTGATTCCAGAGAGGTAAATGACCATCAAAGCCACTGGCTGCCTTGGAGAAATTGCCCATCCTGGGTGTTATAATGGACACCCAGTTATAATGGACAAACAGAGCATAAGAGATAATATCCCGAAACCACTCATAAAAGAAGAGTCAGAATGAAAATGCTGATATATACCTGTAACCACTAAGGACTACAACCTCACATCACTACTACCATGTAGCTCATATATAAACTTGAAGGAAAGTTTTGGAGGAAAATCTCCAAGCTGAGAGGTAGCAGTGTTCAGGCAAATACTCCAATTGCTCCTTGTCCCACAACTTTGGCCAAGGAGAGACAATTTGTACTCACCATGGCCAAATTTCCCATAGAGAGGAGCCCCCCCACCATCATGTGCTAGGACTTATGGTATCAGAAAGGCTAGGAACATCACTATAACCATGGAAGCTCCCTGATCAGAGAGGTAGCCTTACTAGAAAAGAACTCCAGGAGACCAGGGTGTGTTTTCTCCCCCTGAGCATGGAGCCCACTCAGCCTGTTCTTCCAATGAACTCATTCAGACCTGCTGAGCTGACTTCCCCCAAAGGTGGCAGGAAACATGGCTCCAGAACTGTCCAAAGTTGTCTCTGCCCAGTGAGGAAACTTATGTCTCAGCCTCAGCTACAAAGGGAGAGGAAAAACTGAATAAAGACTCTTCTGAACATTTGAAAAAATAAACCAATCTTCACAGTGGTTTGAGGCCCTAATTCAAATTCTATTGTGTCCAAATGCCATAAGCCAAGAATTGAATTTCTAGTAGTCCACAGATGCCTAGTAAAAGTAAATAAATTTTTTTTCTGGAGAGACTCTAAATTCATACTCCAGAATTTCATTATGCATAAAGTTTTGGTGAATATGATTTTACAATCAATCAAAAATTATAAAATGCTTGAGGAAATAATGTGTTATGTGAGAGATGAATAAAAACCACCGAATCAAATCCTCAGAGATATTGGACATATATGTATATATTTAAAGAAGTAAAAGAGAGGATTGAAAATATAAATAAAATATAAATAAGAAAAAATATAAATATAAACTTAAGAAACATAAGTTTAGACAAAGAACTAAATCTAACCTCTTGCAATTAAAAATATAAAAATTAAAAATTCAGATTAAGTACAGCTAATAAGAGAATTAGTGAGGTTTCTGCCTCGATTAATGGGAGAGTAAGTAATTCGGACCAATTCTCTTAAGAAAGACAATTTAAAAGCCTGAAAAAATGTATAAACCTACATACACAACAATTTTACTCCTTCCATAAGGGAGTCAACAGACATCCAAAGTCCCACCTAGTTATGGCATCAAGTTCAAAGTGCAGAATGTATCACCCTTTACTGGGAGATAATGCATAATGGCCCTCTATATCAGGAATTACGTGCTCCATCATTACGTACTGTATACAATGGTAGCATAGCAATCCAGTAGCTGCAATAAATACTTCCTTTCAGAAAAGGAGGATTGGAAAACAAACAGCAATCATTTGTCCTTAGTAATGCTGACACACTGCTAGGCAGACATTTTGAGAGTCACATCCTGATGAATGTTTAAATGTTCTTCAATCAGGCTCAGAAACAGATGAAGGTAGGGACTGGAGGATCTTTGGAGTAGTCTCCCTTGATTAGTGTGTTTGGCATAGAGGAAGGTGAGTGAATCCAATGTTTATGGAGCAGAGTGCAGGCTGGAAAGTAACTATTGCAGCTACAATAATTTTTTTGGTTCTCCTCCTGGGCATTTCCCCACTTCCTTGAAATTAGATATATTTATATAACTTATTTTGGCCAGTGACATATGAGAGAAAGTGATATGCATTTATTCTGAAGAGAAACATTGAGAACTAAGCGGCCACTCTCTCGGACACAGCAACTGGCAACAATCAGAATGTCAACTGCAACTCCATTGACCAGGATCCAGGAATGAAGAGATGTGGAGCATAACCTCTAGCCAACTTGCTATGGACATTTAGTTTAAACAAAAACCAAATCTCTGCCATTAAAAGCCACTAGGATTCGCGGGGGTGGGGGAGGGGGGGCAGTGGGTAACTGTTACTGTAGTATAACCTACTCTATCTTGACTGGTCAGGAGGATCTATCCAGAATGAATCACATTAAGAAAAAAATTATAGAAAATACAGAATATGTGGACTCAGTGAGAAGGCCCAACATACATTTAACTGGAGTTCCAGAAAACGGAATAGGGCAGAAGTTAAATTTGAAGAGAAAATGATTGTTTTCTAGTTTTTCAGAAATATAGCAATTCACATCTTTAAGGAGTCCATTAATGACAAGTAGGATAAACAAAAGAAATCCACAGTTGCACACCTCATAGAGAATTTACAGAAAAGTAAAGACAAAAAGAAAGTCATACAAGCAGTAAGAGAAATAAGAAAGGTTGCCTTCAAATGAACAACAGTTAAACTAATCTCTGACTCTTCATCCACAAAAAAGGAAGCCCAGAAGACAGTAGAATATCTTCAGAATACTAAATGAAAATAACTGCCAACTTAAATTTGTAAACTCAGTGAAAATATTTTTTTAAAGGAGATAACATATTTCAAGCAAACAAAAATCAAGGAGGTTCAATTCATTAATGGGCATTTAAAGAATGTTTTTAAGCATAAGAAAGTTGGAGATACAAACAGGAATGAAGAATAGTAAAAGTGGTGTGTGCAAATCCACTTATTTACTTATTTGTTTTATTGTACAAAATAATAATAGTGTCTTGTGGAGTTTTTTAAAAACTACGTGTATAGAATGAATGAAGTAGAGTAGACAGTAACAATAGTAAATTAATCAGGAGAGGATAAATGGAATAATTATTCCAAAGACTTCATGTTCTCTTGCCATAGGATAAAAGTATTAATAGAGTTTGGTGCACCAAGGATACATGTTGTAATTTCTAGGGTAATAATTTTTAAAATAGAGAAAAATGTCTATAAATTTCAAAGTAACTGGAAAATGAAATAAAAAGCACTTTCTTTAATAAAAGAGGGCAAGAAACAAGAGAAAAAGCAATATAGACCAGGAGTTGTCAATGTAAAGCCAACAAAATAAGTAGGTAAATTAAGATACATCACTATTTATTCAGAGACTACAGAATTATTCTCCAGCTTTCATTTTTAAATTGCATAAGTGTGTGTGTATGTGTGTGTGTGTTAAAATAAAAACCACATAACATAAATTTACCCTCTTAACAAATTTTGAGTGTACATTACAATATTGTATAGTTAGTATTGTTAACTATATGCACATCGTTGTATAACAGATATTTAGAACTTTGTCATCTTGCATGATTGAAGCTCTATACCCACTGAACAAGAACTCCCTGTTTCCCCTCCTCCTGGACCCTCTAATTTTTTAATACATAAAGATTAGTATTAAATTTGGGGGGTATGTGTATTAAAATTCCAAGACATAGAGTGTGGAACTTTCAAACCAGGAGAGAGGGGAAAACATGGAATAAAAAAATTTTTTAAAAAGGAAGCAAAAGTCCCTCAATGTGAAAGAAGGCAAGAAATGGTGTGGGGGTTGGGGGTAGGACTATAGGTAGAAGATAGGACAAATTGAAAGCACAAAGGCAGATGGTAGAAATAAATACAAATATACCAAAGATCGCAATAAATATAGATGGACTAAACGCTGCAATTAAAGGACACATTTTGTAAGACTAAAAACAAAAGCCATTCATATGCTATTTATATATAAAATACATACCTAAAATAAAGATGTAGAAACATTGAAGGTTGTAAGGACAGCATAAAAAATGAAGTAAATATTAACCAACAAAAGATGATATTATATTATCAGGAAAAAAGTTTTTCTTTAAGCAAAAATACTAGAAACAATGAGAATCAGCTACTTAGTAGTTTACAGTGTATATTTCCCCAGCAAAATATCTTGTTCAAGTCTTAGCTCACCTACTTATAAGATATGTGACCTGGAAACATTTCTTAATTGAAGTCTCAGTGTCTCCAGCTGTAAATGGCTAAGATGACATAGAAACCTCATGGGGTTAAGGTAATTACCAAATCAGATCATGTATGCAAGTGTCAGATGTTTATGTGTTCAATGCATAACAGCTATAAGTATTTTTAGTCTCATATACTTTTAAATCAGGAAAAATAAAAGTGTTTTTGCTATCCTATTGTTTAGCATTCTGAAAATGTTAGCAAACACAATTGTCAAGAAAACTTAATTACGGATATGTACAATGTAAGTGTAGAGGAAAAATATAACATTATGTACAGAGAATGCAATTGTCTTCCTGGGGGAAAAAAAATTAAAGTTAGGTAGCATACTGTGGAAAAATCTAAAGCACAGTATCAACCAATATTGCAAAATACCTATGGGTATTTTGAAAATTGTACAAAGTCCATATGATGTCCAAATTGTACAAAGTCCAAAAAGTTGCTGCACACCTATTGAGCAACATCAGTGAAAATATTAGACGGGAGAGGCACGTCAAGTTTCTAGGTTGGAAATGTATAATATCGCTTATATGTGGAATCTAGAAAAATGGCAGAGATTAACTTATTTGCAAAGGACAAATAGATCTACAGATGTAGAAAACAAACTTATGGTTACCAAGGGGGGAAGGGGGGGTAGGATGAATTGGGCTATTGGGATTAACATATATACACTACTATATATAAAATAGATAACTAATGAGAACCTACTGTATAGCACAGGGAACTCTACTCAATGCTCTGTGGTGACCTAAATGGGAAGGAAATCTAAAAAAGAGTGGATATATGATTCACTTCGCTGTACAGCAGAAACTAACACAACATTGTAAAGCAACTATGCTCCAATAAAAATTAATTTTAAAAAAGTTTCTAGGTTGGACTTCAATTCCAAATCGCAATAGATTCTATTAACTTAAAATTACCACAAGCTTTATTATTTATCATTAAATTTCTAAGCACATCTTGGTTTTTTCCTCCACTTTCTGTTTGCCTACTACCTGTCAAATTTGTCAAATTTGGCATGTTTGATTACAGAAATCACTATAATTAAATATATTTAATGTCTAGTTTGTCAGGAAACATTGTTTTATTTTTTTCAGCGTCTACTCTTAATTATATTTTAAATGAAATTGATGATGATTTAATAATGGTCAAGTTCCGAAAAGAATACATTCTATATAATAAAGTTTCATTTCAAACCAGAAGGAATGGATTGATTTTTTTAAAACACAGTGGCAAGCCCACCTGAAAAATACAATTACACTCTGTTCTCATATTTACCCCCAAGTTAATTCTAGGTGATTAAAAAATGTAAATGAAGAAAGGAAACAATAAAGATACTAAAGTAAAATAGGAGTTAATAATTATTTAAGCTTTAGGCAGGACATCCTTGAAAAGCATGGCACCAGAGACCAAAACCCAATCACAATGCATTTTACATTTAACTACATAAAATTTAACCTCAGCTGATAAAAAAGTAAAGGGTAAAGTGGTAAAGAAAATCTGAAACAGAATTGAAATTTAATGTCATCTTTGAATATGGATTCCAAAAATAAATGACTTGTGCACAGAATCCACCAACATATTAAAATATATATGACACCATGATTAAGTAGGCCATTTTCTGTGAAAGTAAAAGTGACTCTATCTATTAATAAAATCTGTTAATGAAACTGATCATATTAATAGGCTGAAAGAGAAAATGTGTCAACAATTTTTAAAAATAAGGAAAGCATATTTGACAAATCTTATTCAAAAGCATTGCTCTATATGTAATTAACCACCAATATATTCAAATTTATAGCAACAAAAAGTGAAAAACAACTTTAAAGAAATAAGGGATGCTTTTGTAAATTTTATAAATCTAAACTCTGGATTACTAACCAGTCAGTAACGGTTAGGATATAGTCAAATATTTCCTGATATGCAAACATGTTTATGAGATATTTCTAAATGAAAAACCATATGAATTCTTGGCTTTAGCACTATATACATACAATGTCCTTTTTATACATGAAAAATTATATATACATAGGTCTAAATCAAAACATGGAAAGATAAATAATGATTATCTTTGTAGAGTGAAATGGCTTTTTTGGTTCCTTATGATAGTGTTTTGCTGTGTTTTAGTGACCTGTGTTGAGCCTATATTAATTTTAATATTACATTTTAAATGTTACAAAACAATGTTACAAATTTATAATTTTTTGCACTTTAATTCCTCAGGATCAAGACTCTCCCTGGCTTAAAATCTTCTTCATGATGGTAGCCAATAATGTGATAAGCCTAATCTTCTACCTTATATTTGCTAAAGCAGAAATTCAAGACTGGGCTAAAGAAACACAAAACACTTATCTCTGAAGGTAAGAAGTGATCCGATTAAGGGCAGATTTTGAAGCTGGGGATGCAGGAAACAGAGGAGTTAATGATGGCCCCTGAGCAAACTGTGGTGTTGCTGAGATGGGAAAAAATAAGGGGTGCAGGTTTGGGGGAGAAGAGGGGGCCATGTAAAGTCTGAAACTATTTGACATCCTGATGAGATGGCATGCAGCCCAGCGGATATACCGGTCTAGAATTCTTGAGAGATACTGGGGCTAGAGATATAAATTTGGGAGCCTAGGCCTCTCTGACATCTAAAGGTGAGGAAGAGAGGGAGATGCTTACAAGGGAAACTGGGAAGGGCCTTTGGTGAAGTAGGAAAGACAGTTGAGGAATGTGGTGTCTAAGAAGAAAAGTGAAAAAGGTGGGAATGAGTACCCATGGCAAATGCTATCAAGGGGTCAAATGATATAAGGTCTGTAAATTTATTAATGTGTTTGGCAAGAGGTACTTTAAAGGTGATCCTGACTAGAGTGGTTTTCAATGAATGATGGAGACAAAGCATCCATTAAAGTTCAAAGGAGAATCTGATATTGTGCCTTTCTTCTCTAAACTCTGTCAGTGGTAAATAAATAAGTAGGAAAAATGTATTTTTGTAGAATTAGTTCAGCTAGTACACAAATAAGAATTGATAGATGTAGAAAATCCCCATTTTGCAAACCCCAGTGAATTAAGGGATCTAGGGTTGAGCATCAGTGGCTGATATCACAAAGAGAGACATAGAGACATTGTGTACATCCTGGTGAAAAAACGCACCACCACCAAGGTCTTGCTAAAAAGATCAAACTGAATGTGATCAAGCCTCAGGATACAGCTACTGTTTTGTAATAAATATAGAAAATAGAGAATATGTTGAACTAAATCCTAAGGATATCATCAGCAAACCTAAACTGTCTTATAATTGTCTTTAACAAATGAATTATAAGGAAAAAGAAGAGTGATGGAGGGGGAGTCTCTAGATTCAAAGAGACTTAAAAGACATACAAAATTTTTTAAAACTGGAAAAACTAAAGTCTACAGTGATACATATGTGGGTAATAAATCTACAAAGACATGCACAGAAGACATTACACTAAATATCAGGATAGTCATTACCTTTAGGGGGAGGGAGAGGTTGTGATTAGGAGAGGCCACATGGAAAACTGCTGGGATCCTGGTGATAGTCTGTTTTTCATATCCAAAGTTATTATTAAAAGAGTGTTCATTGGGCAGAGACTTTAGGGTTCTCTATATGGAGTACCATGTCATCTTCAAATGATGACAGTTTTACCTCTTCCCTTCTGATTTGGATACCTTTTATTTATTTTTCTTGTCTGATTGCTATGGCTAAAGAAGTGGAGACAGCAAGAATAGACAGCCCTATAAAGGAGAGCTGAGAAACGGCATGGTACAGCAGGGAGTTTTTTATATGTTTGTTGTTTTAGAATTAGATGTAATAGTATATAAACTGATGGTATAATCCAATAGTGAGGTTTCACAACGTTGGAGAGAAAATGCACATGCAGAATTAAACTACTTGATTTACCAGGACTCATGCATACTATGAGACTCAGGTTGAAGCAGCAGCTGAGGCCCTGTCCATAGGGAACTTAGAGAGCATGGCACAGAGGATGGAGGTGTGCCTCGGTGGGCATTTGCAGTAGAGCTCTCCTTGAAGACTGTGAGCTTCTGCAAGGTACAGTCTAATGGCTTCACCCACTGAAAATCGCCCCAGGTATTCACCCAGGTCCCCTCTTCCTCTCCCTAAAAAACCACCATGAGAGAGAGAGACAGAGAGAGAAAGAGAGAGGCAGGCTGGTGAAGGGGCTCTGAACACCAGGCACATGTGTACATCCACAGAAAAAAAAAGGGGAGCAATGCACCAGGCTGTAGAAGTCTGGAGAGTTCTGCCTTTCTTGGCCAGGAAGTGCTGCTGCTACTGATAACAGCAATTTTATAGGCAAAGAAAGTATTTGTGCTCAAGTAAACTTTGATTACACAAATTATGTACATATTAAAAAAGTGTGTATGATTCCTCGTTAAAAAAAAAAAAAAGAAGAAGTCCAGAGGGGATGAAATCCAAGCACAGAGCAGAGGCTGGCCTTGGATACAAACCTAGAGTTTATCCATAGTAGCTGAGAGAAAGTAGGGTTTATGGACACAGACTTGGTAGGTCAGCACATAGGTTGGCATTTTGTCTGTGCAATAAACAGTGAAGTTTTCACTTAAACTGTCCTCACTTCTTTTCATTCTTTTTTCTTTTTTTCTGTTCAGTGGCAGTGATTTCTCCTACTCTGTCTTCCAGCTCACTGATCTGTTCCTCTGTATCATTTAGTCTACTATTGATTCCTTCTAGTATATTCTTCATTTCAGTTATTGTATTCTTCCTCTCTCTTTGGTTGTTCTTTTATATTTTCTAACTCTTTGTTGAAAACTTCTAATTTCTCATTCTGTGCATCCATTCTTCTCCCAAGTTCTTTCATCATCTTTATGATCATTACTCTGAACTCTTTCTCAGGTAGATTGCCTATCTCCACTTCACTTAGTTCTTCTTCTGGGGTTTTATCTTGTTCCTTCATCTGGGACATGTTCTTCTGCCACCTCATTTTGTCTCGGTTGCTATTAGTATTTTTATGTATGTAGTTGGTTAGTTATATTTCTCGACCTTGGAAAAGTGGCCTTCTGCAGGAGAAGTCCTATGCTTTCTTGCAGCATACTCCTCTCTTGTCACCCAAGGTATAAGCTTTAGGGATTCCCCCTAAAAGGGCTGTGTGTTGTGGTCCTTCTGTTGTGGCAGTCTGACTATGTGGGTGGTCTGGTAGTCTTGGTTGGCCCCTGGCCCGGTTGGTTGCCAGGCCTTGCCTTGTGTGGATGCTGTTGCCTAGTAGGGCCTGGTCACAGGTGGCTGACTGCAGAGCCCCTCACAGGGCCCCAGGGTTAGCGCTGGCTCACTGGTGGGTGGAGTAAGGGTCCAGAAGGCTCCAGTGCTGTTCCCCCCCGCCATTGGTGGGTGAAGCCAGGTCCTAGTGTTAGTGCTGGACTACTGGCAGGCAGAGCCAGGTCCTGGAGTCTGGCTGCAGGGCCCAGGGATCCCAGAGCTGCTTCCAGATTGCTGGGGGAGGGGGTGGGGCTCCTGACACAGTTGCATATGAGGTCCTTCATGTCCCTGTGTTGTCCTGCTAGTGGGCAGGGCTGGGGCCCAGCTGGTCCCAGGGTAGGGTGTGGCCTGCTACGAGTGTGCTGTGTGGCGCTCAGGCTGTGGGACTGTGGTTTTCTTGTGTCTGGTGTCTGCCCCCTGGTGGGTGAGTCTGGTCTGAAAGCTAGTGCAGGCTTCCTGGAGAGCAAGGTCAGTGCCTGCCCACTGGTGGGAGGAGCTGGGTCTTGGTCTTCTGGTGGGCAGGGCTGTGTGTAGACGCCATGTCTAGAGGCAGCTGTGGGCTCAGGAAGTTTTTAGGCAGCCTGTCTGCTGATGGATGGGGTTGTGTCCCCACCCAGTTAGTTGTTTGGTCTGAGGCATCCAGCATTCCAGACTGTTGGGTGGGGCCAGGTCTTGGTGCTAACAAGCCAGAGAGAGGATCCCACACAGTGGCACCCGCCAGCATCAGTGGCTCCCAAATATGTATGCCACCAGTGTCTGTGTCCCCAGGGTGAGCCGCAGCTGCCCCTCACCTCTCCAGGAGACTCTCCAAGACCAGCAGGTAAGTCTGGCCCGGGCTTGTATCAAATTACTGCTTGTGCCCTGGGTCCTGGTGCATGTGAGGTTTTGTGTGCATCCCTTAAGAGTGAAGCCGTGAAGCCTCTATTTCCCGCAGTCCATCGGGACTCCTGAAATTAAGACCCACAGGCCTTCAAAGCCAAATGCTCTGGAGGTTTGTCTTCCTGGTGTAGGACCCCCAGGCTGGGGAGCCTGATGTGGGGCTCAGAACTCTCCTATGGGGAAACCTCTGTACTATAATTATTCTCCAGTTTGTGGGTTGCCCACCTGAGTGTATAGGACTTGATTACATTGTGAGTCCTCCCCTCCTACCCATCTCATTGTGGTTCTTCTTTCTGCCTTTAGTTGTAGATCTTTTTCTGATAGGTTTCAGTCATTTTCATAGATGATTATTCTCCAAGTAGTGATTCTGATGTGTTTGTGAGAGGAGGTGAGCTCAGGGTCTTTCTACTCCCACATCCTGGCCAATCTCCAAGGTTTTTACTTAAGAGACAGGAGTTGAGAGAAATGGAAAGAAAAGGAATCCACATTGGAAAAGGGTAAAATTACCATTATGAGTTGATGATATGATTGTTTACCTAGAAAATATAACTGGGTTGGCTGGAAAGCTACAGAAACAATAAGTGCACGCAGTAAGTTTCCTGACTAACCTATTAATACAGAAAATGTTTTTCATGTTAAACAATAACTAGTTAGCAAATTTATTGAAAGAAATGATCCAAATGATGGTTGGAGGGAAATCTGATGTGATCAATCAAAAATTTACTTGACTCAGTTTGCCAGCACCAAGAAATTTCCAAAATGGTGCACTCACAAAAATTCACCAGGATGCATTTATGCTCAAGATTGCTGATTAGAAATGACAAAAATCTGGATCTGGAATTAAACATGTCTACCAATGGCATCTTCGTTAATAAATTTTGTAAGTGAATGGAATATAACCAGCAGCTGAAAAATATAGGATCTCATACAAATATTTTTAATATAGAAATTACTGAGGTCATTGCTATGAATAAGCACATAACAACACTAGGAAATATTCCATAGGTGTTAGCAAAAGTTTGTCTTCTATTTCCAAGGTACAGAGTTGGGCACAGCTATGGAAGCAATCACACTACTTTATTCAGACCCTATAAATCTTACTTGTTTCTATATATTTGACCTATTTAAATACTAAAAGTTATACTAAAGTTTTCCATGATTGTTATTTCTATTCATTTCTGTTTATGTCCAAGCAGTCATTATTGAATATTCTGATGTTATATTACAATTTCAAAAAGATTTTGACAAGTATATCTTAATTGAAAATTTAATTTTGATTTTGTAAAGTTATCAGCCTTTTCCATTTTATGATTTTTACTCAATTGACTTTCTGATATTGATATTGCATCCTCAAATTTTATGCGTGTGCGTGCTTGTTTTAGATTCCCAGGAATACTTTTTCATAGCCTTTAAATTCCGCCTTTCTGAGTCATTTCATTTAGTATGTGTTTCTTACAAAGGGTATATAGTTGGGTTCAATAATTTCACCCATTCCGAGACTTGTCTCCTATGTTAGCTGAGTTTAACCCAACTGCATTCATTATGTTTACAAATATACTTCATTCTCTGTCATTTTATTTTATATTCCCTTAAAAAAAAGTCCTCCTCCTCCTGCCCCCTTGCCTGCCTCTAGTAATTTGGAAGGTTTATGGAATATTGTAAGTTTGGGTTGTGCTTACACTCTAATGAAATCTTTGAAAATGTGTTCATTTTCCATTACCATGCTACATTCTTTTCCTGCCTTCGTTTCCTTCCAAAATATTTAACATATTTGACTTTTCTAATTACTTTTCTCTGGCTAGGACCGATTCTCCCTGAGCTTGTAATTCCCCAAGCATGGTGTGGGTAGAATTTCCTCAGTTCTCCTGTTTACCTGGTCGCTGTTACCGTCTTCCCATCAGGCTGCAGCTGGAGGTCTGGGAGTTTGAATCCACTTTTCAGACCCTAGGCAAGAGGACAGCTCAGGGAACACCAGCCCGGATAATGGGGTAGTTCCGCAGACGTTTTCCTTAGCTTTGCTTTTGTTTTGATATGCTGATGGTTGTTTCTTCAGTCATCTGCGTCTTCAGGGCTGTCAGCCATAATCAGCGGTATTTTTCCCTGTCAGTCAAACTGACACACTGTTGCAAAGGTGATCAATCCCAACTTCCCATCTTTATTTAAGAAATTGGGGGGAAACAAGAAAGGGCTGAGTCACAGCCACGTGTTTCTCCTCCAGCCCAGAAGCCATTGCCAAAGGGCCTGGGACACCAGAATTGCAAGGGTCCACCTGGTTCCCAGATGCCCTGGCCCTGGGGCATTACCCTCTCTTACTTCCAGAGGAATGTACCAAACTTTTGAGTCTGGTAGGCATCGTGAGTTGATTTCCAATGTCGCTTTTTCATTTGATCCCCATTGTTTTGAATTTAGCAAATAGTCCTTGTTGTTTTTGGCATGGTGTAGTGCTCTAGTCTTTGTAATTTTCTGATTTAGCTTCTTTGAATTTATTTCAGTGGGTTCCAGATATAGTAGTTGTGTAAAGGGACATACATTCTGCCTGTGAAAGTTCGTTTAGAGCAAGGCTTCTCAACTTTTTTGTGATGGACCTCAATTCACAATATAATGCCCAGAATTCCAAAGGAGAAAGATTATAGTGAAATAGTTATCAAGGTATTTTAAAAACATGTTTATGATCATATATATGCTCCTTTATTAATTCAATAAATAATGAGAACTAATTACAGGTCTAATAGAACCATTGTAATTTCAAAACAATGTTGAGCAAAACAGCATATTTTGCGATATTGGTAATAACTGTAATGACATAAGAAGATATCTGTGATTTCTTATGGTGTCAGTCATCAGTACCGCTAATATTACTATGGTTTGTTGCCTACATTCATAATAGATAGAAATGTTAAATTTCAGCCAGAGGTTGGGGATATAAAGATGTAATTTTTTTCTATAAAGTTCGCAGATCCCACATTAAGAACCCCTGCTTTCTAATATTCAACCAGATAAAAAAATACTTTTAAAGCATTTTTATAAGTGCTGAGAAGTGAGCTACATCATCAGGACTTCTGTTCCTAAAGGAGCTTTATGTTTTGTTGTGTGTGGTAGGGTGTGTGGGGAGGGGGGTATAGGGAGAGAAGATGAATGATATCTATAGTTTAAAAGTTAAGACAATTCCAGGTACTAATAGCCCATAAAGAACATGAAAGAGGGTAACATCATAGAGAGAGTCCAGGAGAGCTGCTTTAGTTGCAGATATAGGACGTGACATTCGTGTTGAGACTTCAGTGATGAGAAGGAGAGCCTCATGACAATCAGGGGAAAGAGTGCTCCGAGCATCAAAAATAACCAAGGGAAGGACCTAGAGATGGGAATGAGCTCAGTCTACCTAAGAGGGAGAGCAGAGGGCAGTGTGGTTGGAATCTAGTGAGTGACGGGAAGTGAGATTGGGAACTAGTTAAGGGCCAGATCCTGTAGAGCTTGAAGATCATGGTAAGAGCTTGGTCTGAATGTAATTCTATTCATAATTGGATCAATTAAATGCTTTTGAGGAGGGAGGTGACTTACCTCATTAATGCTGTATAGAGATCCTCCGGCTACCTTCTAGAAAAGGGTCTCTAGGAAAACAAGAGTGGAGGGAGGGAGGCAGACTGTTTCAGAAGTTCATGCCAAAGATGTTCACGGTGTGGGCTAAGATGGAGGCAGAAGGAATGGTGAGAAGCAGTTAGATGTAGACTCTGCAGGTAGAGCTGGGCAGATATGGCAGGGAGATTATGGATTGTGCAGGAGAGAGAAGAAACAAGGATGGGACCTAGATTTTGGTTTTAACAACTAAGTGAATAAGGAAGTACATTACACAGAGCTCTCAGCATTTTGTTCCTGGTGTGTTGTCATACTTGCCTTTGCCTCCTAACTGTTCTCCATAGCGGCAGTACCATTTTACATTTCCACAAGCAATGTGCGAGGGTTCCAATTCTCTGCATCCTTGCATTTCTTATTTCCTGTTTTGTTGTTTTATTATGGCCATCTTATTGTGTTTGAAGTGGTTTTGATTTGTGTTTCTCTAATGATATCTTTTTAACATCTTTATTGGAGTATAATTGCTTTACAATGTTGTGTTAGTTTCTGCTGTATAACAAAGTGAATCAGCTGTATACATATAGCCCAATATCCCCTCCATCTTGCATCTCCCTCCCACCCTCCCTATCCCACCCCTCTAGGTGGTCACAAAGCACCCAGCTGATCTCCCTGTGCTATGTGGCTGCTTCCCACTAGCTTTCTATTTTACATCTGGGAGTGTATATATGTAAATGCCACTCTCTCACTTCGTCACAGCTTACCCTTCCTCCTCCTCATGTCCTCAAGTCCATTCTCTATGTCTGTGTCTTTATTCCTGTCCTGCCTCTAGGTTATTCAAACCTTTTTTTTTTTTTTAGACTCCATATATATGTGTTAGCATACGGTATTTGTTTTTCTCTTTCTGACTTACTTCACTCTGTATGACAGACTCTAGGTCCATCCACCTCACTACAAATAATTCAATTTCGTTTCTTTTTATGGCTGAGTAATATTCCATTGTATATATGTGCCACATCTTCTTTATCCATTCATCTGTTGATGGACACTTAGGTTGCTTCCATGTCCTGACTATTGTAAATAGAACTGCAATGAACATTGTGGTACATGACTCTTTTTGAATTATGGTTTTCTCAGGGTATATGCCCAGTAGTGGGATTGCTGTGTCACATGGTAGTTCTACTGTTAGTTTTTTAAGGAACCTCCATACTGTTCTCCATAGTGGCTGCATCAATTTACATTCCCACCAACAGTGCAAGAAGGTTCCCTTTTCTCCACACCCTCTCCAGCGTTTATTGTTTGTAGATTTTTTGATGATGGCCATTCTGACTGGTGTGAGATGATACCTCATTGTAGTTTAGATTTGCATTTCTCTAATGATTAGTGATATTGAGCATCCTTTCATGTGTTTGTTGGCAATCTGTATATCTTCTTTGGAGAAATGTCTATTTAAGTTTTCTGCCCATTTTTGGATTGGGTTGTTTGCTTTTTTGATATTGAGCTGCATGAGCTGCTTGTAAATTTTGGAGATTAATCCTTTGTCAGTTGCTTCATTTGCAAATATTTTCTCCCATTCTGAGGGTTGTCTTTTCATCTTGTTTATGGTTTCCTTTGCTGTGCAAAAGCTTTTAAGTTTCATTAGGTCCCATTTGTTTATTTTTGTTTGTATTTCCATTTCTCTAGGAGGTGGGTCAAAAAGGATCTTGCTGTGATGTATGTCATAGAGTGTTCTGCCTATGTTTTCTTCTAAGAGTTTGATAGTGTCTGGCCTTATATTTAGGTCTTTAATCCATTTTGAGTTTAATTTTGTGTATGGTGTTAGGGAGTGTTCTAATTTCATTCTTTTACATGTAGCTGTCCAGTTTTCCCAGCACCACTTATTGAAGAGTCTGTCTTTTCTCCGTTGTATAGTCAGTCCTCCTTTATCAAAAATAAGGTGATCATAGATGCATGGGTTTATCTCTGTGCTTTCTATCCTGTTGATCTATATTGATCTATATTTCTGTTTTTGTGCCAGTATCATACTGTCTTGATTACAGTAGCTTTGTAGTATAGTCTGAAGTCTGGGAGCCTGATTCCTCCAGCTCCATTTTTCTATCTCAAGATTGCTTTGGCTATTCAGGATCTTTTGTGTTTCCATACAAATTGTGAAATTTTTTGTTCCAGTTCTGTGAAAAATGCCAGTGGTAGTTTGATAGGGATTGCATTGAATCTGTAGATTGCTTTGGGTATTATAGGCATTTTCACAGTGTTGATTCTTCCAATCCAAGAACATGGTATATCTCTCCATCTGTTTGTATCATCTTTAATTTCTTTCATCAGTGTCTTATAGTTTTCTGCATACAGGTCTTTTGTCTCCCTGGGTAGGTTTATGCCTAGGTATTTTATTCCTTTTTTTGCAATGGTAAATGGGAGTGTTTCCTTAATTTCTCTTTCAGATTTTTCATCATTAGTGTATAGGAATGCAAGAGATTTCTGTGCATTAATTTTGTATCTTGCTACTTAACCAAATTCACTAATTAGCTCTACTAGTTTTCTGGTGGCATCTTTAGGATTCTCTATGTATAGTATCAGTTCATCTGTAAACAGTGACAGCTTTACTTCTTCTTTTCCAATTTGGATTCCTTTTATTTCTTTTTCTTCTCTGATTGCTGTTGCTAAAACTTCCAAAACTATGTTGAATAATAGTGATGAGAGTGGACAAACTTGTCTTGTTCCTGATCTTAGAGGAAATGGTTTCAGTTTTTCACCATTGAGAACGATGTTGGCTGTGGGTTTGTCATATATGGGCTTTATTATGTTGAGGTAAGTTCCCTCCATGCCTAATTTCTGGAGGGTTTTTATCATAAGTGGGTGTTGGATTTTGTTGAAAGCTTTTTCTGCATCTATTGAGATGATCACACGATTTTTCTCCTTTAGTTTGTTAATATGGTTTATCACATTGATTGATTTTCATATATTGAAGAATCCTTGCATTCCTGGGATAAATCTCACTTGATCATGGTGTATGATCCTTTTAATGTGCTGTTGGATTCTGTTTGCTAGTATTTTGTTGAGGATTTTGCATCTATGTTCATCAGTGATATTGGCCTGTAGTTTTCTTTCTTTGTGATATCTTTGTCTGGTTTTGGTATCAGGGTGATGGTGGCCTCGTAGAATGAGTTTGGGAGTGTTCCTCCTTCTGCTATATTTTGGAAGAGTTTGAGAAGGATAGGTGTTATCTCTTCTTTAAATGTTTGATAGAATTCACCTGTGAAGCCATCTGGTCCTGGGCTTTTGTTTGTTGGAAAATTTTTAATCACAGTCTCAATTTCAGTGTTTGTGATTGGTCTGTTTATATTTTCTATTTCTTCCTGGTTCAGTCTCGGAAGGTTGTGCTTTTCTAAGAATCTGTCCATTTCTTCCAGGTTGTCCAATTTATCGGCATATAGTTGCTTGTAGTAATCTCTCATGATCCTTTGTATTTCTGCAGTGTCAGTGTTACTTCTCCTGTTTTATTGCTAATTCTATTGATTTGAGTCTTCTCTCTTTTTTTCTTGATGAGTCTGGCTAATGGTTTCTCAATTTTGTTTATCTTCTCAAAGAACCAGCTTTTAGTTTTATTGATCTCTGCTATTGTTTCTTTCATGTCTTTTTCATTTATATCTGATCTGATCTTTATGATTTCTTTCCTTCTGCTAACTTTGGGGTTTTTTTTGTTGTTGTTCTTCTTCTTTCTCTAATTGCTTTAGGTGTAAGGTTAGGTTTTTTATTTGAGATGTTTCTTGTTTCTTGAGGTAGGATTGTATTGCTATAAACTTCCCTCTTAGAACTGCTTTTGCTTCATCCCATAGGTTTTGGATCATTGTGTTTTCATTGTCATTTGTTTCTAGGTATTTTTTGATTTCCTCTTTGATTTCTTCAGTGATCTCTTTGTTATTTAGTAGTGTATTGTTTAGCCTCCATGTGTTTGTATTTTTTACAGATATTTTCCTGTAATTGGTGTCTAGTCTCATAGCATTGTGATCGGAAAAGACTTGATATGATTTCAATTTTCTTAAATTTACCAAGGCTTGATTTGTGACCCAAGATATGATCTATCCTGGAGAATGTTCCATGAGCACTTGAGAAGAAAATTTATTCTGTTGTTTTTGGATGGAATGTCCTATAAATATCAATTAAGTCCATCTTGTTTAATGTGTCATTTAAAGCTTGTGTTTCTTTCTTTATTTTCATTTTGGATGATCTTTGCATTGGTAAAAGTGGGGTGTTAAAGTTCCCTACTATGATTGTGTTAATGTTGATTTCCCTTTTTATGGCTGTTAGCATTTGCCTTATGTATTGAGGTGCTCCTATGTTGGGTGCATAAATATTTACAATCATTATATCTTCTTCTTGGATTAATCCCTTGATCATTATGTAGTAGTGTCTTTCTTGGTCTCTTGTAATAGTCTTTATTCTATATTCTATTTTGTCTGATATGAGAATTGCTACTCCAGCTTTCTTTTGATTTCCATTTGCATGGAATATCTTTTTCCATCCCCTCACTTTCAGTGTGTATGTGTCCCTAGGTCTGAAGCAGGTCTCTTGTAGACAGCATATATACGGGTCTTGTTCTTGTATCCATTCAGCCAGTCTATGTCTTTTGGTTGGAGCATTTAATGCATTTACATTTAAGGTAATTATTGATATGTATGTTCCTATGACCATTTTCTTAATTGTTTTGGGTTTGTTATTGTAGGTCTTTTTCTTCTCTTGTGTTTCCTGCCTAGAGAAGTTCCTTTAGCATTTGTTGTAAAGCTGGTTTGGTGGTGCTGAATTCTCTTAGCTTTTACTTGTCTGTAAAGGTTTTAATTTCTCCATCAAATCTGAATGAGATCCTTGCTGGGTAGAGTAATCTTGCTTGTAGGTTTTCCCCTTTCATCACTTTAAATATGTCCTGCCACTCCCTTCTGGCTTTCAGAGTTTCTGCTGAAAGATCAGCTGTTAACCTTATGGGGATTCCCTTGTATGTTATTTGTTGCTTTTCCCTTGCTGCTTTTAATATTTTTTTCTTTGTATTTAATTTTTGATAGTTTGATTAATATGTGTCTTGACGTGTTTCTCCTTGGATTTATCCTGTATGGGACGCTCTGTGCTTCCTGGACTTGATTAACTATTTCCCTTCCCATATTAGGGACGTTTTCAACTATAATCTCTTCCAATATTTTCTCAGTCCCTTTCTTTTTCTCTTCATCTTCTGGGACCCCTATAATTCGAATGTTGGTGTGTTTAATGTTGTCCCAGAGGTCTCTGAGACTGCCCTCAATTCTTTTCACTCTTTTTTCTTTATTCTGCTCTGTGGTAGTTATTTCCACTATTTTATCTTCCAGGTCACTTATCCGTTCTTCTGCCTCAGTTATTCTGCTCTTCATTCCTTCTAGAGAATTTTTAATTTCAGTTATTGTGTTGTTCACCATTGTTTGTTTGTTCTTTAGTTTTTCTAGGTCCTTGTTAAAAGTTTCTTGCATTTTCTCATTCTCTTTCCAAGATTTTGGATCATATTTACTATCATTACTCTGAATTCTTTTTCAGGTAGACTGCCTATTTCCTCTTCATTTGTTTGGTCTCGTGGGTTTTTACTTTGCTCCTTCATCTGCTATGCATTTCTCTGTCTTCTCATTTTGTTTAACTTACTGTCTTTGGGGTCTCCTTTTCACAGGCTGCAGGTTCGTACTTTCCATTGTTTTTGGTGTCTGCCTCCAGTGGGTAAGGTTGGTTCAGTGGGTTATGTAGGTTTTCTGGTGGAGGGGACTGGTGCCTGTGTTCTGGTGGATGAGGCTGGATCTTGTCTTTCTGGTGGGCAGGACCACATCCGGTTGTGTGCTTTGGGGTGTCTGTGAACTTATTATGATTTTAGCCATCCTCTCTGCTAATGGGTTGGGTTTTGTTCCTGTCTTGCTAGTTGTTTGGCATGGGGTGTCCAGCACTGGAGGTTGCTCATCGTTGAGTGGAGCTGGGTCTTAGCATTGAGATAGAGATCTCTGGGAGAGCTCTCGCCGATTGATATTACACGGGGCCAGGAGGTCACTGGTGGTCCATTTTTCTGAACTCGGCTCTCCCACTTCAGAGGCTCAGGCCTGATACCCAGCTGGAGCACCAAGACCCTGTCAGCCACACAGCATACCTCCTCACTGAGCCCAGGAATGGCTGGTCTCTGCTAGGTGACGTGATGCAAGTTGTCCTGATGCCTCTCTTACCCAAACTCAGAAGCAGAGCACCACTTGGATGAGCACAGGAAGGAAAGTCCAAGCCCTGTCCTTTGCTGAGGCCTTCATAGCAAGGCCTGGGACCTAGGCACTGCTGGTTCAGAAGTGGCTCATTTTAATACACTCTGGCCTAAAGTTACAGCTGGTTTCTAGAAAGGGAACAAAAAAACACTGCCTCCCTAATGATTAATGATGGTGAGCATCTTTTCATTGCATATTGGTCATTTTTATATCTTCTTCAAAAAATGTTTATTCAAGTTTTGCCCATTTTTTAATTGGGTTGTTTGTCTTTTTGTTGTTGAGTTTATATATTCTATATATAAGACCCTTATCAGATATGTGACTTGCACAGAGTTTCTCCCATTCAGAGGTTGTCTTTTCACTTTCTTGATAGTGTTCTTTGCCACACAAAAGTTTTTAATATTTATGAAGTCTACATTATCAATTTTTTCTTTTGTTGCTTATGCTTTTGGTGTTATACCTAAGAAACCATTGTCAAGTCTGAGGCTGTGAAGAATTTACCCCTATGTTCTCTTCAAAGAATTTTATTGTTTTAGCTCTTACATTTAGATCTTTGATCTATTTTGATCTATTTTAATTTTTGTAAATTGTGTGAACTAAAGGTCCAGATTCATTCTTTAGAATGTAGCTATTCAGTTATCCCAGGACAATTTGTTAAAAAGACTATTCTTTCCCCATTGAATGGTCTTGGTGTGTTTGTCAAAAATCAGTTGACCATAGACACTTTGGTTTATTTCTGGACTCTTAATTTGATTCCACTGGTCTATATATTTAGCCTTATGCTAGTACAACTCTGTCTTGATTACTGTTGCTTTGTAGAGAGCTTTGAAGTGTAAGTCCTCCAACTTGGTTCTTCTTTTTCAAGAATGTTTTGGCTATTCTGGGTCCCTTGCAGTTCTGTATTAATTTTGGAATCAGCTTGTCAATTTCCACAGAGAAATTGCTGGGATTCTGATAGAAATTGCATTAAATCTATGGATCAATTTCAGGAGTTTTGCCATTTTAACAGTATTGAAGTCTTCCACTCCATGAACATCGATTCTTTTCATTCATTTAAATCTTCTCTCATTTCTTTCAACAATGTTTTATACTTTTCAGAGTATAAGTCTTACATTTCTATTATTAACTTTATTCCTAAATTTATGCTTTTTTATGCTACTTTAAATGAAATTAGTTTAATTTTTGGATTGTCCATTGCAAGTATATAGAAATATGACTGATTTATGTATATCAATCTTGTATCCTTAAACCTTGCTGAACTCATTTATTAGTTCAAATAGTTTTTTAGTGGTTCTTTACAATTTCTATATAGAAGATTATGCCATTTGTGAATATAGTTTTATTTCCTCTCTTCCAGCCTAGGCGCCTTTTATTTCTTTTTCTTGCCTAGATGCCCTGCCTAGAACCTCTACTAGGATGTTGAATAGAAATGGCAAGAGTGGACATCCTTGTCTTGTTCTTGATCTTATAGGGAAAACACATATTTAAAAATGTTTTCAAAGCCTTTCTCTAACTCCACTCTCCTGAGGCTTTTACTTTTATGTAATCCTAAATTGTTTTAGAACCATATGACTTTTTAAAAATCACATCCTGAGCAATATCTGTGAGGTACCCTAACACCTCACATTGGAATTTCATGTCTGTTATATATGGCCACCTACAGCAAGTCTTCAGTGTAACATCATCATACACCCTTTTACAGAATTAGTCACCATAAATTTGGCCAAATACAGGCCATCCTAGAAAAGAGGAAACAGAGAAACCTTTATTTCTTCCCATGGACTATGTGCACTTAAAGCAGTGACATTTTGGTGAGAGATGTCAACTTTTTTCTCAGTCTTGGGTGAAATACCTGTGTTGCATAGCATTTTCCCTCCTGTGGATAAAACGCATCATGGTTGCTTACGTTAAAGGAATGTTTATATTCATTTAACACATAGAAACACATGTGGGCGTTCTTACTGGTAGTTATTAGGCAACGTAAGTAACTGTTTCTACTGGGAAACCGAGAAAACGTCTGTTTGTATCAATGGCATGTTTTAGTGTGCCTTCCTCATCATTGCCCCAGATAGGCTCCCATACTGATACCCAAATTAAGCACCTTGGCCACTTCCCCTTTTTGGGTTTTGGAGAACATTACATCAGATGAGTTGATCTGGACACCTGCTAACCAGGTGAAGCTGGGTTTCAGTCCAGTTTTCCAGATAGCACTGTCCCAATTGCCACAGGTTTTGGTAGCTTGTTCTTTGAAAGGACTGGGAATATTTCTGAGCAGAACCAGAGTGTGTGGTTGGTGGAGGATCACAAAAAGAAGTTTCATTTTCATTTTCTTAGTAACAAATAGTTACAAAGAATGGGAATTTGGTCAAGTACAAAAAGTGTGCCTTGTGAATGCTGTGGATAAAATATATTCCTATTAGGGAGAGCAGCAATATCAAACTACCTAAGTCCCAAACCCCAGGAGTGTGCAGTGTTTCTATTTTCAGGATACAGCATAGGTATAGAGCAAATGGTGGATGGTTTCATACCACGTGCTTGGACCTAGCAAGATATTGGAATTGTTCAGACCTCTTACTCAGAGACTTTTGGGAGTAGGAACGAGTAAGGAGGATAAAATTGCACCATTTTTATGTCAAGAGATGAGAAGTGTAACAAATGCCTAGGATAAACTAATTGGGACAAAGAAAACAACTTGAAAAAATATACTAAGCCAGACTATTCCTTCAAACTGTTGTAAAGCTTTCTTATATCCACTGGGTATCAGGACTCAGTGACATTTATGTGTGCTTTTTTCTTTCTCTACAAAACTTAGTGTAAAACAGAGCACTAGGAGAGCCTGGGACTGAACTCCTTATTGAGGGGGAGAGAGACCAGCACACAAGCTGGGACTGAGGGGCAGTCACCAGCCCAAGGAAGAAGATGGCATGGAGATTCCTGGGAGGCCAGTCCCCACCCCCACCCCCTGCCACTATGCACACCCTGTGGGCATCTCTTTTGTCCATGTATTGTTTGTAACAAGTAACACATCTGAATTTTAAATTGGGGTTTATTTGTCTTCTGCTCTGCATTAGTTGCCTTATAAATGATTGTTAAATAAACCGAAAACAAGCACAAGAAGATAAAATTTTATTCTAAGACTTTATGAAAGTCTTTCCATAATTTGCAACTCTCACTCCTCCATGTCCTAGGTGTATGGGCCAGTGGAAAATCTGAGATTTCTGTACTTTAAGGACAGCCCATTTTGGGGTAGAACTGTAAGTCAGGGGAATGTCCATGAGAGCAAACAGTGAACAACTAAGCACCGGCATCTAATTCGTCACTCGGTTTGCTCAGAAGCAGGTGCACATCTACCTTTAGCCCAGTCCTGCACCTCTGCTTGGCCGAAGATGAGGTAGAAAAACAGGCCTGCTATGTTCACAGCAGCTGAAAGCAAGAAGACATTCCTCCAACCGAACTCTGAGTCCTGGAGGCAGGAAACTACAAGTTATTAACAGTCTCCTAGATCTTGTCCCTCCTGGTTCAGAAAGGCTTTGGCACCATGTTCTACTGCCCTCATCCCCAATTCTGCCCCGCATTATATGTTCCTGGTTGTTCTTAGAATATGCAGGTACATTTCCGGTGCCCTGGCCTTTCCCTCTGCTGGAATATTCCTCCCCTCAAGTAGTCATTTGTCTCGCCCATGTACTTGCTTCCCATAAATATTACTTTTTCAATGAGACTTCCTCAGCCACCCTACTTAAAACTGAAATCCCACCCCCTCTTATGTGCCCTATTCTCCTCTCCTGCCCTACTCTTTTCTTAGCGCTTACCACCATTCACTATACCATGTTTTCGTTTAGTTTGTTAGCTTTCTATCGGTTTCTTTCCTACCGACTTCACAAGGGCAGGGACTTCTGTTTGTTTTATTCACTTAAACAGTGCATGGCACATGCTAATGTTCATTGCATATATGTCGAATGAATGAAGAGATAAATGAGTGAGTGAGTGAGTAATAAGGGAAACAAGAGCAGTTTGAGAATTTCCGTTTTAAACAGTGTGTTAGTCAGTGGCTGGAAGAGAACTGAAGCTTCAAAAAACAAGGACTTGGTGTCAAAAAGAATACCCTTTCTTTGTTATTCTCCATTCATTTTCCTGGCTTACTGGTGGAAACCACAGGAAACTTAAAGAATGATAGTCGTGTGAATGTCATATGCATGTTTCTTCCCATAAAGTCTGTATCAGTCTGATCCTTATGAAATTGTCATCAGATGAATTTGTTTATTCTGACAACTTTAAATGCATCTCCCAGGATGGAAGGCTGTATGAATGTAACAACACTATGTAAGCAATACTGGGCAGAGGAATTTCTGTACTAACCACTGACGAGCATACATGTAATGTACAGGTTGCTCCTTCGCTCTGTCATTCACTCATCCACTCAGCATCTCGTTCATTTGTTCTATAAATATTTGTTGGGTTTCTACATAGGGTGACCAACTCTTTCCAGATTGCCTGGAACTTTCAAGGTTTTAGTGTTGAAAGTCCCACATCCCAGGAAACCCCTCAGCCCCAGCCAATCAGAATGGTTGGCCATTCTATACTTCACAAGAAAGGCCATGATTATTGCTAGAAAATGTGATGATTAGCATGAGAAATTCATTCTAAGAACTCATAAAGCATAAACTCATACAGTGGAGCATTCTCCTTCACTCCATACCCGGAACGTGTGGGAATTTTTCTACATGAGCTGAGCCTAAGGTCAGAATGAGAGGCTGGATGATCTTTTGAGGTGACTCTTGTGAATATCATAATCATCAGAACATTTGACCTTACCTGACTGATAAAAAGTCCGGCAACTGTGGGAGAGATGGCTCCCGCTATGTAAGAAAAGATTTGTGAAGTCCCCTGAGTAAGGCACTGTACCTGCGAGAGAGAAAGTGTGAGAAAACAATATTCCTCTGTAAGCAAAGGGTTAATCTCAGCTGATCTGTTGCAACTCTATGATTATCTCTGGGGATTGCTGGAGCTGTGCTGACCCTTAGTCAAACCTGAATGAAATGTACTGACTAGTGATCAGTATAATCCAGTCTAGGATCTGGGATTTCCAAGGGGTAACCTGCACTAACTTGTAAACATTCATTATACAAAATGTACAGATTGATGGTTGGCAGCTGGTTTATATGTTCTCTTGTCTTCTGCTATGGAGCCTGATCTTTCAGCCTTGTTTTTAGGTATAAAAGACCTCCCATTGGATGAGACATGGGCTTCCCTGAGACCAAGGTATCTCCCATGTAATTTGGTGGTTCATTACCTGAAGATGAAGTGTGTCCTATTGACTGTGAACGGTCCATGGATGGTCCCTGGGAGCTATATTTGGAAGTCTCAGTCATCTGATATTTACCTATATCAGAGGTGAATGTTTCTCCTGCTACCCTGTATCCTCTACCTTTATTAAAGCCTTACATGAGCACGCCCTCTGAAGTTTACGAGTCCTTTCAGTGATCCAGCCCTGTGTAACTGCTGCATTCTCCAACAGAAAGAAATTGGTGTGAGTCTCCCACAGTTGAACTGTGAGTGTGGCCACTGACTTCTCCTGTCTTCATCTGGAAAAACTAAGTTCACAGAGGTTAGCTAGCTTTGGGTCCCTTCCAGGAATTATTTGGATGTACGGCTGGTGCTGAAATTTCCTGTGACCCATTGCATGTGTCACATTTTACCCATGTGTAAGAGCATGTTTAGGGATGATCACAGGTCCCTACCGAGGAGCAATATCCATGAAGTTGACAAGGGCTCCTGATTGGCTGAGGCTTTTGGTGGCAGAAGACAGTATCAAGAAGGCCATGGTGGCGCTGAAGCTGGATCTGACCCAGAAAAGGGACACGAAGAACGCACATAGGAGGAGAACCCCTGGGGCAGGAGAACAAACACAGAGTGAATAGGAAGCTGCCCTGAGCATCCCACATCCACCCCCCCCCCCATGTCTACCTTGGTTCTTACCTATGGCAGTGAAGACTTTCCTGATGGTATTGAGACTGAGGATTTTTCTGGAGAGGAGAAAATCTGCCAGTAGACCTCCAGGGACAATGCAGATACCGGCAGAAACAAACGGCAGGGCTGACAGCATCCCACTCTGAGAACCAGAGCTGAGGTGAGGTGCATGCTTCACTACACCCACCATGACACAGATTGATCCCTGGGTGAATTGTCCACATCTATAGCTTTTCTTTTATTTACACATCACATTTAATTTGAATTTCTGGAATGAGCCAATATAATTTTAGTGCCTGAGGAAAAATATGCATACAGTTCAATTTGGAAAAAAAATGGACCAATGCTGTCTTCATATATAAGAATCATGTAGAAATAGATATTAAAAAGAACAAGAGCTAGTAGAAAAATAGTCAAAGGATATGAATGGATCATTTACAAAAAAGAAAAATAAGTGATTTCTAAGCATATTAAAAGGTATCCACCCTCATAATAGTAAAACTACTGTGAGATACAATTTTATCAAACTGGCAAAAGTGCAACAGTTTTTTGACATGATCTGTGGTGATGCCGGGGGGAATCAGGCACTTCCAAATATTATCAATGCCCAATGGAGGGCAATTTGATAATAAATATAAAAGTTTATAGAGGAGATAGATCAAGATAGTGGAGTAAGAGGACGTGGAGCTCACCTCCCCCCATGAAACATCAAAAATACATCTACATGTGGAGCAATTCTCACTGAAAACAAACTGGAGACTGGCAGAAAGACTCTTATACAACCAAGTCTGTAAGAAAGTTTCGCATGTAATTGGGTAGGAAGGGAGAGAAGTGATCAGATTGGGACCTACACCCCTGGGAGGGTACACAGAAGAGGAGGGGGAATTACACAGGCTCAGAGATCCTCCCTGGGGAGTGAGTGGTGAGAACCACTGAGCACTACGCCCTAGGATCTGGCACCAGGAGGACAAGTCCCCTTAGCTGATTCAAAAAACTGTGGGATTGATAGCAGGACTATAAAAAACCAAGACTCCGCTCATGAAGAGCATGCACACACTGGCTTACTCCCCAGAAAAAGGCAGAGGAAGCAGATTGAAACTGATAGGGACTCTGGCTGGTTTCCCACCACTGCCTAACACACACCCCAGCCTGAGCAGAGCACCTGCTCCAGCCCCTCTTGCTCCCAGTGCAGCTCCACACTGGAGAGAGGGCTGCCATGGCTGAGAGGAGTATGCAGTTGTGAGGGAAAGAGACAGCTCAGACTTAGCACAGCATCTGGACATTGCTGGTGCCTATGAAGGCAGAAGATCAGGAGCTGTCCAGGACTCCGACTAGTGCCGTCACTACCACAGCTTGCACTCCAACCCATACCAAGCACCCACTCCAGCTCCTCTTGCTCCAGCACTGTTCCCCTCTGGGTGAGTGTGCCTGTGCTGGGAGGGGAGAGAGCACACACGTAGAGGGAATGGAGCCAGATCAGACCAACCCTCAGGTCTTCTGACCCAGCAACGTGGGACCCACCCCCACCCTGATAGCATGGTGTTGGCCACCAAACCGAGGAGAAGCCCTGGCTCACAACTGGCTCTTGCTCTAGCCCTTCTACCTCCAGCCCTACCTCCTACCCTGGTGATAGCTGCCAGCACACCATGGGGGAAGAGTGACTTATGCTCAACGTCAGATGTAGCTGTGCCACCAAAGACACTGGGCACATACAGACTGCACAGGGATGCTTCCACACAAGGACACCCCTTCAAGTCCAGGATAGCTAAATGTTTCACCTAATTTCATAGAGACAGAGAACGTTAAGCAAAATGAAAAGATAGAGAAATTTAATTCAAAGGAAAGAACAAGAGAAAACCCCTGAAAAAACAAGTAATGAAACAGAAATAATGTACCACATAAGAGTTCAAAGTATTAGTAATAAGAATGCTAACTAAATTAAAGAGTAGATGAACACAGTGATAAATTTAATAAGGAAATAGAAAACATAAAAAAGAGCCAGCCAGAACCGAAGAATACAATAACTGAAATGAAAAACAGAGTAAAAGGAATTAACAGCTGACTAGGTGATACAAAAGAATGCATATGTGATCTGGAAGATAGAATAATGGAAATTGCCCAATCAGAGCTGCAAAAAGAAAAACAGAAGAGTTTAAGAGATCTCTAGGATAACATTAAGCAAACCATGATTTGCACTATAGGAGTCCCAGAAGGAGAAGAGAGAGAGAGAGAGACAGGTCAAAAATGTATTTGATAAAATTATGGCTGAAAACTTCCCAAACCTGAAGAAAGAAACAGATATCCAGATACAGGAAACACAGAGGGTCCCAAACAAGATGAACCTAAACAGACCTACACCAAGACATATCATAATTAAAATGGAAAAATTAAAGATAAAAAAAGAATTCTAAAAGCAGCAACAGTCACATACAAGAGAACCCCCATAAGACTATCAGCTGATTTTTCTGCAGAAACTTTGCAGGCCAGAGGTAGTGGCATGATATATTTAAAGTGCCAAAAAGGAAAAACCTGCAACTAGGATACTCTACCCAGCAAGATGATCATTTAGAATTGAAGGAGAGATAAAGAACTTCTCAGACAAACAAAAGCTAAAAGAGTTAATCAATACCAAACCTACCCAAAAAGAAATGCTAAAGGGTCATCTCTAAGTGGAAAAGAAAAGGCTACAACAAGAAGTAAGAATCTATAGGAAAGCAAAAATCCCACTAGTAAAAGAAAATAGACAGTAAAGACTGTGGATCAACCACTTAAATAGGCTAGCATGAAGATTAAAAGACAAAAAATTGTAAAATCAACTATAAATACAATTAACAGTGAAGGGATAAACATGAAGATGTAAAATATGACATCAAAACACAAAACATGGAGGAGGGGAGTAAAAAATGTAGATCTTTTAGAATGTGTTTGAACTTAAATGACTACCAGTTTAAAACAAGTAGATATAGGTAAATATACATGAACCTCATAGTAACCACAAATTAGAAACCTACAATAGATACAAAAAAACGAGAGAAAGGAACACAAGGATACCACTTAAAAAATCATCAAACCACAAGGGAATAAACTAAAAGAAAAATAAAGGAACAGAAAAGAACTATAAAAACAATCAGAAAACAAGAAACAAAATAGCAATAAGTACATACCTACCAATAATCACTTAAAATGTCAATGGACTAAATGCTCTAATCAAAAGACATAAGGTGGCTAATTGGACTAAAAAACAAGACCCATCTGTATGCTGCCCACAAAGACTCACTTCAGAGCTAAAAACACATACAGATTGAAAGTGAGGGGATGGAAAAAGATATTTCATGCAAATGGAAATGACAAAAAATGGGGGTAGCAATACTCATATCAGACAAAATAGACTTTAAAACAAAGTTTATAACAAAAGACAAAGAAGGGCATTATATAATGACAAAGGAATCAATACAAGAATATATAACACTTTCTAACATATATGGACCTAATATAGGAGCACCTAAATATATAAAGCAAATATTAACAGACATAAAGGGAGAAATTGACAATGATACAATAATAGTAGGAGACTTTAATACCTCACTTACATCAATGGACAGATAATTTAGACAGAAAATCAATAAGGAAACAGTGGTCTTAAATGACACAACAGACCATTTGGACTTACAGGACATTCCATCCAAAACCAGCAGAATACACATTCTTTTCAAGTGCACATGGAATGTTCTCCAGAATGGATCACATGCCAGGTTACAAAAGAAGTTTCAACAAACTTAAGAGGATAGCAATTATATCTGGCATTTGTTCCAACCACAATGGTATGAAACTAGAAATCAATTACAGGAAGAAAAATGGGAAAAACACAAACATGTGGAGACTAAAGAACATGCTACTTAAAAAAAAAAAAAGGGTCAATGAAGACATCAAAGAGGACATAAGAAATACCTTGAGACAAATGAAAATGGAAACACAGTACTCCAAAATCTATGGGATGCAGCAAAAGCAGTTAGTTTATGGCAGTATAGGCCTTCCTCAAGAAACAAGAAAAATCTCAAAATCTGGTATTTGAAAGAGAACGAAAAAAGCCCAAAGTCAGCAGAAGGAAGGAAATAATAAAAATCAGAGAGGAAATAAACAAAACATAGATCAAAAATAAATAAATAGCTATAGAAAAGATCAGTGAAACCAAGACTTGGTTTTCTGAAACGGTAAACAAACTTGATAAACCTTTAGCCAAGATCATCAAGAAGAAAAGAGAGAGGACCCAAATAAACAAAATAAGAAATGAAAGAGGAAAAATACCACCCAATACCACAGAGATACAAAAAAAATCATAAGAGAATACTATGAACAGTTATATGCCAACAATTTGGACAACCTAGAAGAAATAGATAATTTCTAGAAACATACATGACTGAACCAAAAATAGACAATCTGAACAGACCAATCACTGGTAGTGAAATTGAATTCATAATTTTAAAAATAACTCCCAGTAACAAAAGTCCAGGACCAAATGGCTTCACAGGGGAGTTCTACAAAAAATTAAAGAAGAGCTCATACCTATCTTTCTCAAACTATTCCAAAAAATGGGAGAGGGGGGAATACTCCCAAATTCATTCTATGAGACCACCAGTACCCTATACCAAAATCAGACAAAGACACTACAAAAAAGAAAATTATAGGCCAATATCTCTGATGAATATAGAAGCAAATATCCTCAACAAAATATTAGCAAACCAAATTCAACAATATATAAAAAGGATCATACCCCCATGATAAAGTGATTTATTCCAGGAAGGCAAGGATGGTTCAATGTTCACAAACCAATCAATGTGAGACATCATATTAACAAAAGGAAGGATGAAAATCACATAATCATCTCAATAGATGCAGAAAAAAGCATGTGACAAAACTTAATATCCATTCATGATAAAAACTTCCATCAAAATTGGAACATAACATAATAAAGGCTGAGAAAACAGGGCAGATTGGGGACAGGAATGAGAGTAAGATTTTTCACTCTTTTACCTTTTTATATATTTTTTTAAAATGTTGATCCCTGTTTTTACCAATTCAACTCCTAAATTAAATTGCCATTAAAGAAAATGCAAGGAAAGGAGGCCGTTCTTTGTTGTATGTAACCCAAACAGTGAAAAGGATCTCACTGTCAACTGGTCCGAGACGTTTATTTTACAGATGAGTAAACCAAGGCCATCAAGGTAATGTGAGTTACTGAGAAAAATACCCTGAGAGCAATGGGAGTCCAGATCTCTTGACTTCTCAAGCTGGGAAAACTCTACTGTCTGTTCTCAACTTGTCCTAATCATTCCCTCATCCTCCTCTTCCTCAGCCTTGGCCTCTGAGGATAAAGAGCCTACCCCACTTCATGCCAGGGATCAATCACTTCCAACAGCCAGCCTCAGGATGTCTAGATCTCAGCACTGGCATCCTGCTTGTCTGGCCCTCCTGTCCCTGATTCCCTGGCCTGGGATTCTGGTTCGATTGCCCGCTGCTGCCCACCCCACTCCTTTGGGAAGACCCATAGCTACTCTGTCCTTGGGCTTTCTGATATCAGTACCTCTAGCCTGCTTGCATGCATGCTCCCCAGACTCTGACCTCTGCTAAGAAGGTCAGTTCTCTGTTGACCACTCAGCGTGTTTTCACCAGATGAGCCCAGTCAACACGAGAGAACTGCTTTTTGAATACAAAGGACAAGAATAAAACACTAATTCAATGACCTAGTGAACTGTCACTAATAAGCTAGGAGATGATATACTCTTCACCAATTTTGAGACATTCATCTGGCAGGAATTGACAGGCTCCTCTCAGCCAATCAGAGCATCTGTTCATTTTTTGAAAAGTCAGAGAGATGTACACATATGTGCACTTTTCTTTTTATATGTTATACTTGAATAAAATGTTTTTCTAAAAAGACATTGTCCACAAGTTTTTGGTATAAGTCCTATTTAGGACTTTATGTGCTATTAATGTCTTACTTTCAGCATATGTTGTTTATGCTTCTCTGTCACAGCTTTCTCGAAGGCAAACTTTGTTTTGTTAACGCTTTATTATTTATGCTGCCAGCAGAATGTCTTGTTTGCAAATGTTGATTGGACTGAGCATAAAATTTCTGCATAAGTTCCTTAAAAAGTATGATACTCTATGAATGGCAAGTTGACCTAGAGCCATACCACTCTGCCCCCAATAAGCAGTAGGACACATTGAGTTGAATCAGAATTCAAGTGAATCAGGTTGTGTTTCCTACATGAAGATCCTTGGCCTAAGCCCATGACCATAGGAGAAAGAAAGGATTATATATGAAGCAACAGAAGAGCAGAATGAGTTTTCTCTGTACTTACATCTCTGATGTTAGCTTGAAGTACAGAGCTAATGTATGTTGGTAGGTATGACCTGATGACAAAATAATGCCAGTAGTCACTGAAATAAAAGACGAGAATGCTCCAAAGCAGTAGGGATTTGATTATAGCCTTAATGGGAAGAGACCATCCTGGTGGAGAATCCTGGAAGAAAGTACATATAAATATCCGCTCCATCTAAAGACCAGAACTTTGCTCTACTGAACTCTTCACCACTGAGACATAGGGAAATGGCAGAGGAGTTCCCCTGTGCACCTCTTGAGCCAGTGAACAGATGATGTATTCCTTCTCGCTAGTGCTGATAAACGGATGATTCACGGGGTCATCATAAATGAGAGCAAACCAGAGAAAAGAACAGATGCAGCCAATGCCACCTAAAAAAAAAAACGAGGATCTGCTTAGCACAGGATTGGAGTTCTATCAGTTTGATTCTGCCCTGAGATGATTCCTGTGGTTAACAGAATGGCCCCCATACTCCACTCCTTCCTGCATCTATCCCTTGCATAGCCCTATCATAGGTGGAGGGTACTTCCTCACCACTTGACTTTGGTCTTGGCCATGTAACTTGCTTTTGCCAATGACATGGGGCAGTTCAGAGCCTAGGCTTCAAGAAGCACTTCATTTTTTCACTCGTCCTCTCGAGTCTTATCAATTGGTATAGGAACAACATGCTCCAGCTCACCCATTGTCCAAGACAGATGAGAGACACAGAGAGCAGAGCTGCCTAGCTGTCCCACAAAACTAAGAGACTAAAAGTTGTTGTTTAAAATCACTGAGCTTTGGGAGGTTTTGAAATGCACCAATAATAAGGCTGTACGTTGTTGTTAAAAGTTATCAGTGTGTTTGCCCCATGTGCTTGAAAACGCCCTCACTGTTGAAGTACCAGTCAGCATCCCTCCTGCTAGTCATGTTTCTGCAAAGTTTATGTCTTCATTAAATCTTTTCTTATCTATCTCTAACATTTAAGAGTTAGCAGCAGTACATATGTGCAGCTGATTGCCCAGATAATTTCTGGATATGGAATGAAATTCATCCTCAGCAAAGAAATTTCTCTAATATACACATTATTACAGTGTTGGACAACTCAACATTATTAGTATTGAGTGGAAATATGATTCATCTTAAAACTCCCTTTTTAGACTCTTAAAGTCTTGAGTTCTCTTCACTTGTTAGCTTGTTGTTTACACGGTCTTTCACGAATATAGAACAGCCACCATACAGCAGGCATTTTGCTAGATTTTGAGTATAAGAATACAAAGACATAAATTTGTCATTATGAAAAAAAGTGAAAAAAAGAGCTACTACTCAGACATCCTGGATCATTTTTTCAATAGAGTAGAATTGAATACAACAAGGAGCCAGAACCTGCGCCATCAACGTCAGGTGTGAGTGAAATTGCAGCTTGCCCTCCATCTCCTTTTGCTGACAATCCTTCAGCTCTACCATCTCCCACCTCCTCTCCCTCCTCCAGTCAGTAACTCTTCTTGCCTGTTCGCTCGATGCCAGCCCCTGTATGCCAGCTGTTGTAATGTGCTACTGTACTTTTCAAGGTATTGTACTGTAAGATTAAAAATGTTTTATTTTTTGTTTGTTATGTGTTATTTGTGCAAAAAGTATTATAAACCTATTACAGTACAGCACCATAGAGCCAATTGTGTTAGTTGGGTACCTAGGCTTTGTTGGACTTACGAACAAGCTCTCGGAACAGAACTCACTCGTATGTAGGGGACTTACTGTACATAACTCTTTAGGTCCAAACATTTGAGCCAAAGAAAGGATCCAGAGTCTCATTAGACTTACCACTGCCTTAAATTCATTCAGAGTTTCATTCCAGTTGTCCTGGAAGTCAGTGGGCGGCCTCTCTGTGGAGATACTGGGTGGGCTGGGTGGAGCTGTGTTGTTCACCATAGCTGGCAAGGCAATGCTCATGTTCATTTGTTGGGTGGAAATCGAAAAATTACAGAGATGCACAATAAGGGCCAGCCCATGTCGGACTGAACAAAAGCCTAAGAAAAGAGGGTACAGAGAGTCTTACATTCAAGGTGCTTTTCTCCCATCCTTTCTAAGTCTGGAAGTGGGAGAAGATTGCAGTCTGTCTGTGAAGCAGAAATAGAGAGCAGATGTGACTTTGTAGGTGTCTGGGAGTACAGGGGGTGGATAATTCCCTCAGAAGCGTTACTTAAGCAGAGACTTAAAGAATGTACAGAACTGGCCAGAGCAAGCATTAAGAAAGAGTTTTCCAGGCAGGGTCCTGGGATGAGCTGATGAGAGCAGGAATGGAAAGAAGTGAATTTAGAGAAAGAATTAGCTGGAAGCTGTGATTGATTGGATATGGATAGTAAGAGAGAGAAGTTGTTGGAAATGATTCCCAAGTGCCCCACTTGGGCAGCTGGGATGGCTTTTGGTACCATATGTAACCAGGAACATGACAGATTAATATGTTCGGGGGCTGGGAGGAGATGAGGTTTGAAAGGAAGGTTAGGTTAGACTATAGAAGTATTTAAACATCATCCTGGTATTATAATCTAGGCTGGCAAAAAATTTTCCAGTGATCCATGGGAACTCTGGGGTTATCCCTGGGGTTGAGTCCTGATAGATTAGTTTGACAACAGCTGGCAGGATTGATTGATTATCCCTGGAGAGAAATCTCAGAGGTATAATGTGTGGTCACTGTCCTCAAGGCATGTGGGCGCCCCGTTTCCTGGCTCCTGCAAGGGAGCAAACATAGCTGGAGTGGCCAGCACTGTTCCCTCGTGTGTAGCAATATTCTTGTTAAGTTCCAGGAATTGACAGATCCCTACCTTTGGTTTAATTCTGGGAACATTTAGTTGACTCTCCCCTCCCCATCCACAAAATTTACACTAGAATTTTGATCAATATCATATTGATATGGCAGATTAAATTAAGAGGGATTGCCATATTTATAGTATTGCCTTCTCTCAGCCAAGAACAGGGATGGCTCCGCATGTATTCAAGTCTTTTTCTCTGTCCCAGGGTGGAATTTTATAATTATCTTCAGTTAAGTCACACACAGGTTTTTAACGTACTTTTTGTTGGTTCCATAACTGTGTCTTTTTCCCTATCATTTTCATCTTGTTTTTCCCCCTTAGGTTTAGACAAGAAAATTAAACACATACACACGTTATGTGCAAATAATGGAAAAAATAGGTGATTCTTTTTGCCGTTTGTAACATGTACTCTATTCTCTTGGGTAATTTTATTCACTGGCAGTTTCTAAACAATGGTAAATAGGAACGGAGAGAGTGGGCACTCCTGCCATATCTGAATCTACTGGGAATACTTCTCACATTACACCATTAGGTATGTTGCTGGTGTTGGTGGCTCTTGTACTTTTATGGCATTAAGCTATCTCATTTTGATTTTTTATTTTTATGGGAATGTAATGAGTTTGATCAAATGTATTTTAATCATAGAACCAGACTCCTGGATCTGCTCTCTTTACAGCTGTGTGTTCTTGGGCAAGTGACTTAACTCGCTGTGGCTTCAGTATTTCACCTGTAAAATGGGGTTAATAATAGAGCCTCAAGGTGCTGTGATGAAATTTGAATAAGCTTATGTAAGTTCATCATAGTTATTATTAATAATATTTGACTAGCCTTATATTCTTGGAATGATCTCTTCTTAATAGGCTGTTTTAATGAAAACACATGATTTATTTTGCTAATATTTTAGCTAGAATTTTACATTAACATATATAATTGAGCTTAATTTGTAGTTTGTGAATGTGTGTGTGTATGTGTATGTGATTTTTTGCCATGCTAGCTTTGTAAAGAAAGGAAGTTTTAAGCTTTCCATTTCAGTCTGTGATCTGAAGTATTTTAGGTACCTAATCATTTTCTTTTTTCTTAATACATTTTTGTTTTAGAACAGTTTTAGACTTACAGAATTACTGAGTTCCTGTATACGTCACACCCAGTTTCCCCTATTATTAACATCTTATATTAGTATGGCACATTTGTCACAATTAATGAACCTACATTAATGTATTATTATTATTAGCTAAAGCCGATTCTTCATTCAGACTTCTTACTTTTCACCTAATATATTTTTTTCTGTCCCAGAATACCATTCAGGATACCACAGTATGTTTAATCGTCACATCTCCTTGGGGTCCTTTTGGCTGTGACAGTTTCTCAGCCTTTCCTTGTTTTTGATGACTTTGACAATTTTGAAGAGTATCAGTCACATATTTTGTAGTGTATCCTTCGACTGGGATTCGTCTGACGTTTTTCTCATGATTAGACTGAGATAATGTGTTTTTGAGAGGTTGACCATAGGGGTAAACTGCCATTCTCATCACATCATATCAAGGATACATGCTATCAATGTGATCTATCATTGCTGATATTAACCTTGATCACCTGGCTTGAGATAGTATTTGCTAGGTTTCTTAACTGTGAAGTTACTCTTTTTTTCGCCCTTTTCATGCTGGGCTCTGAAAGAAGTCACATGCACAGTCCACACTTAAGGAGTGAGGAGCTATATTTCACCTTCTTAAGGTGGGTATCTATATAAATTATTTGGATTTCTCCTGCATAGGAAACATAAGCATTTTCTGCTCCTTAAAAATCTCATAGAATTTTTCTAGTGAATCTACCAGGACACAATTCGTTTGTTTTGTTAAAAGGGATAACTTTTGGACAACTTTCTCACCTTATTACACAATTTTTTTGACATGTACAATTTTTCTGAATTCAAACTTATAGTTTCATAGAAAATCATGTACTGTATCTATTTCCCCATAATTATTACCTTATACATTTTAAACGCTTCTGTCTCCCTTTTCCCCATGATTGCTTGTGTTTAATCTCTTTGATCAATCTGAATAGTGAATTGTTTGTTTTATTGCTGTGAATGGAATCTTCTTTACCAAGGAATCAGCTCTTATATATTTTTTCCATTTCAATTCCCTTCATGATTTGATTTTACATTTTTTCTACATTTGAGTTGTCTACTTTGTTTTTACACATACTTTCCTTGGAGTTGTAAACTCAGCAAACTGATGCTTAATTAAGTTGCTTTTATTTATTTTTGTACGATCTTTGTTTTCTTCCCTTCTTCACATCCATTATCTTTTGATCCACGGCCTTACTACCCCTCTGCTTTTTCCATGACTGAGTCAAGCCTCAGCTCTGCATTGCTGATTTGATTTTGTATAGTGATAATTTCTTTCCTTGCTACTACTAATTCTGTTTTAATTTTGAAGTGACATTTTTTCCTCTTTAGTTTTCTTTCTCATCTTCTTTCATATTTTCCTGTTGATTCACTTCATACACTCTAAGCTTTTTAAATTATTATTAGTCTTGAGAACTTGGAGAAATCGGAAATGAAAATATTCTTCAATTTCCCCGGATAAAGTAAGCACAGCACTGTAATATAATGGTTAATAATCAGACCACTCTGGTTTGAATCAGATAGCACCTGTTTGTGCCTGGATGACTTCAATGAGTTACTCAGTCCCTCTGTGCTTGAGTTCTTGCTCCTGTAAAGTGGAGATGATGCTGGTAGTACCTTCCTTGAAGGACTGTTGTGAGGATTCAATGAATTAATCCATACAAAGTGCTTAGAACAGTGCCTGATAGGCATGCCCTCATTATGCAATGATCTCTCTTTTATTTAATGTATTTGTTTCCTCTTTTTTGTGCTGAAGTACTTACATAGGTCCCTTGTGGGTCCTACCCACACCCCCAGTCTTGGACTGTAAAAGCCAAGCGTGTGTGACTTTGTTCCCATGTGTTGTAACCCTTGCAGTGGGCCACCTTGGCTGGTTGGAGTCCTGTTGTCATGTGCTGGTAACAGTGTGTATGTGTGTGGGCAAGAGGCAGCTGGTGGGAGGATGGCATCTTGGTACTCTTTCACCAATACAAGGGAAACTAGCTATTCTTCCACTTTAATTCTGCAATGACGTCCCCCAAATTTCCAAGTTAACTTCTGCAGTCATGCATGTTTTCCTCTGCTCTGTTGCACTGGTCCCAAGATGCTAAGTGGCAGATGTTTAGAAAGACTGGTGAGCTGTCGAGAGGAAAACATCAGGATGTAGGCACAGAGAAGCTTCACCCACCATATCCTAGCACTGAAGACCTCACCTTGCCTGTGGTCCACCAGCCTCAAGACGCTGCCGCTCTCAGCTGGGGAGCATGAGCTGGGGCTTCCCCGTGCCCGCCCCTTTCTTCCTATAACATTGGGCCATGCTCCAAGGATGAGAGTTTTGTCTGCTCTTGACATCCTCTCAATTCATCCAAATTGTATTAAATCTATCAACAAGCCTTAGAGTTTGTAGTGTGTAGTAGGAATAATTCCCAAGTTTTAACATTTCTCAAACTGTTGTGCTTGTTTTATTGGTTTCTGTGACTTTCAGAAAGGAATATTATTGCAGATTCATCTTTAGGTGACATTCCTAACATAGGCCAGGGTGTATGTACCTCCGTGCAGGCTTTTGATAGGGAGCAAGGAAGCGGTGCCCAATATTGTTTATTAATTCTCACTGCTATCTCTACCCTTCTCAGTTCTTCACAGTAACAGACAAATACTTGGAAAGTACAATCCTCAACCTACACGCAAACAGGGTTCCAATAATGAGGGCATTCGGGCAGGGTTTGGAAGGCTGAACACAGTGAGAAGCCACTGTGCCGCGGAGGCCGCTACAGGCAGGAATATGAGACTCGGTGATGGTAGATGTGGGGTTTTTGCCTGGGCCTTGTGTGAATCCTCCTGAAAAGTGCCTACTATGTGCTACACAGGATCGCTAGTGGTTTCCCATCCATCCTATACTTCAGGATTTCCTGAAAGTGACTAACTTGACTTTTGCTTCCCCAGTCTCCCAAAGTCTGTGGACTATTTCCATCCCCTACATTAAACCTCTTTTTTTCTGGAATTATAAAGTGGCTTCCATTTATTTGACTGAACCCAGGCAGAAGCTCAAGGGCCCCTGGGAGAAAAGGGATAGGAAGGTCAAGATGATATCTGTCCCTACCCTGCCCCATGAACCCTTAACTGAGCCTGATAGAGAGAAATCACTGACCTTCTGGCGGAAACTGAAGGTCCAGCTTTTTTCACCCGGGGTCTCTAGGGATACAGGAGCATAAGCAACTCTGTTCTGTGGCCATGTGGTCAGATGTGACATATAATGGGGGAGGGGGCATTTCCCCACGTGCCATGGAACACCTGGATTTGATTTTGTGAGTGTCTTAGAATCACAGTCATGCCCAGTAAAGATATCAGTAGTCTTTGGGGGTCCAGTACTGGGAGAAAGCCCCAGCAGGGTCCTAAGGGTGTGATACAGAGGACCCAGCAATGCCCAGTGAGTATGGGCTAGAACGAGAGATGAGAGGAAAATTGATGTTGGACACCAACTGACGAAGCAGCCAGCAGGGTTTATTCATAAGCACTTATGAGAAATACTTGGACACTCAACAGAATAACCAGGTGGGACTTTAAGAGGTAGTTGAGGGTCTGCCTTATCAGGTAGGATGAGATTTAGCCAAAAAAGGATTAATATTATTAGCATAATGCCATTTGTGATAACAGACTGGGGTCGAGGGGTGGTCACCAGGGGACTAAGCAGCATGGTTGGGTGGATGCCCTAGAAGACTGTGGAAGAAACTAGAAAGACCACATTGAGTCCCACTTTTAGACAAATGATGACGGAGAGTTCCAATGACTGCTGAAAAGTGGGCTGAGGAGGGAAACCTGTGTGAGAGGTGATAATGATAGCTAAGTTTATGTAGTGCTTACTACGTGCCCGGCATTGTCCTAAGTGGTTCACATACTATAACTAATTTAATCCTCATGGAAATCCTATGAGATAAGTACTATTGTTAGTGTCTCATTTTTACAAATTAGGAAACTGAGACACAGAAAGCTTAAGTAACTTGCCTAAAGTCACACAGCTCATAAATTGCGAAATCAGGATTGCAAACACAGGCAGTCTGGCATCTTAATCCATACTCTTACCCAACATGCTATATTGTGCCATGGAAAATGTTTATATGTAAGTTCTCTGTATTACTGATTTTTAGAGAGAAAGAGTTAGGTTAGGATAGGAGAATTTGACCAATGGTATATAGTCCAATAGGCTCCTAAATATTTAGAAATGGATGGAATCTTAGAGATACAAACCCTTCCATTTTATGGATGAGGAAGCTGAGGCAATGGAACAGTATTCATTCCATGCCAAATGGTAGTTTATTGTAGGGTGAGTATTAGAATGCACGTCTCCTGATTTCTTCTTTGATAGATAAGATTAGGAGAATCCTCTTTTCTTTAAGGCATGTTCATTTCCCAGCAGACATACTGGCTAAAATGTTGAGTCTTGCAAAGCATTCCATCTTGGTTAATGTTTTAATTTTTAAAGGCATTATCTTATGAAAAGCCTATATCTTAAGAGAATTAATGAATAAAATAGTTATTAAGTCATCAAGAGTTTAGAGTAAAATAAGGTGTTCAACAGTTTCCCTTCTGACATATTATTGAAAAGCACTAAGTTGTAACATAACTGAGAGGAAGGAGGAAACGTGACTTCTGTGGTATGGTGTAAAGAAAAAGCCTGTTCTCCTTGAGGTAGGTCTGGATCCGATATGAGCCGAAAGATCAAATGGGGGTGCTCCCTGGACTTAGAATCAGAAAAGCCAAGATTGGTTTCCATATTTTCTACTTAGCATCTGCTCTGAATTTTTTTCTTTATCTCTAACTAACGTCTTGATACCTACCTGTCCTATATACCTTCAAGGTTTCTCGCAAGAAATGAAGTAATTCTCAGTAAAAAAGGCTTTACAGCTATATAAAATTCTTGGCAATTGATGGTAGCAGGAAGATGCTGTGCATCACCAAAGGGTGATATAGATCCCGGTTTTATCCGCACCCCAGTACATGATTTTACCTTTCTTGAAGGTTTGAACTTGAGCTGTGTTTAAAGTACCATCATTGACAATACCTCCCACTGTGGCTTCAGCTTCTACTGTAGTAAACATTTTGGTTCTCTTCTCCCAGACACTGGTGTTTACCTACTGAAATAAAAGAATGCAAAAGCAAATACAGAAAGAGGTGTCCTATATCATACATGGCACGGCCCCAGTTCTTCTAAGAATTAGGAGGAAATATTTGGTGGAAAAAGTGCTAGATTAGGGTTCAGGAGACATGATTTGTTGTCCAGATTCTATCACTATCCAAATGTGTGGTCTTGGGAATGTCACATCTCTGCTTCTCTAAAATGAGGAATCTTGTCTGGATTGCCTTAACAGATTGTAATATTCTTTCCAGTTCTGTGTTCCCATATCTCTCAACTGATATCAGTATCAACTGGATGTTAAAACCTGACAATCTTCTTTGAAATTTCATCTGGAAGATTCCAATGGATTAAATTACCTGAAAAACTAGATCTACTAAATACAATCTAGGTATACTAGATAAAACCTAGCAAACATCTTTTTAAATACATGGATCCAGGGACTTCCCTGGTGGCCCACTGGTTAAGACTTCCCCTTCCAGTGCAGGGGGTGCAGGTTAGATCCCTGGTCAGGGAGCTAAGATCCCACATGCCTTGCAGCCAAAAAACCAAAACATACAGAAGCAATATTGTAACAAATTCAACAAAGACTTTTAAAAATGGTCCACATCAAAATAAATAAATAAATAATAAATACATAGATCCAAAGATAGTAAGAGATATCCCCATGGATGTAATGAAAAGTTAGAGGTATGAGCTTACTCTTCAGAGATCTTGGGCCTGGGGACAAGGCATCAATTTCAGTGATGCAGGGGCTTGTGACCCAGGTCCCTATTGGGATGAAGGATAAAGTCTTAGACCCATGCCAGGAAGGCAGTTATAATAGAGATCTTAAGATAGAGCCAGAAGCCTCAAGTAGGTTCAAAACTGAGTTGGAGGCTCTGCCCTTTGCAACAAGTGAGACAGTGACAAGTCTCATCTACATTGTCCTGAGCCTCTCCTGAAAATTACAAAAATTCGTAACTATGTTATGGGGAGTTAGGGGTTAGAATTCACACTGTCTTCACTATCTGAGAGCTCTTCCTCCACTGAAAAATTGAAGTAAGAATTGGGCCTAGCCTGATTTGCTCAACAGAGATCACACAGAACTACTGAAGATGAAGCTCCTCTTAATATGACCTCAAGGTCCAAAATTATAAACCCTCAAAGAAGTGATCATCCAAAGCAAGTCCTTAGACTCAACACACAGCAGGATTAGACTGCTGAGAACTTCAAAAAAGAATAGAATACACTGATAAAAACATTATATAACCACGCTTAAAATCATTGAAGAAATAAAAGATAGACTCTAAAACATAAGAAGATACCAAAAAGAACAGGCAGATTTAAGAAAGATACTGCTTGAAATACAAAAGACAGATTTAGGCACTGAAATTGGAAACTAGGTGACTAGACATAGCTAATGAAAGAATTAGTGAAATAGAAGATAGAGCTAAGTAAATTATATCAAATAAGGCTGAGTGAGATAATGAGGTATGATAGCAAAATTAAGAGATCTGGAAAATGCAGTGAAAAGGTCCAACATATGTTGAATAAGACTTCTAGGAGGAGAAAATAAAGAGAATTGAGGACAGGCAATACTTTTAAAAATAATGAATAGGGCTCCTTCAGAATAGATGAAACACAAGCTTTCTCAGATTCAAGAATCACAAAAAGTGTCAAGCCAAAGAAATGAAATGAAATTTACACCTAGACATATCATAAGGCTGCAGTATATGTATACTGCTTTTTGTATACTGCAGGATACAAAAAGCACAGGCCTTATTTATAATAATAGCTGCCATTAAAGGTCATTGACAAAAGGGGAGAAATCCATTTCAGTATGATATCAGACAGGGGAGAGGTGTTTTTTAAACTTCTTCAAAATAATTTTAAAAAGACAAAATATAGGAAAATGGGTAAAGAGCAGGTAACTATCAGAAGAATAGATAAATACAGATGAAGAACGAACAGTGGGAAATGCAGTCTGCCTTACTTTAAAGGAAGGCCATGGATGTCAAAAGAACAATATCATACTATCTCTTACCCATCAACCTTCATAAATATTTAAAAGACTTTTATCACCAAGTTTAGGCAGAAGTGTGAGTAATAAGCTGTTATTTATGGTGGTCAAACTGCATTCCTTCCACCTGATATGGTTGCTTCATGGTGTCTGCACAGCCACACAGAGTATGTCCCAAGACACTCCTTGTGCTGTGACTCTTGGCCTGAGGCTTCAGAGCAGAGAAGGGCCCACAGCACACCGAGAGGTCATGAGACCTCCCACAACAGCAGATGCAAAGATGCCTGGACAGAGACCTGCAGGTTCCTTCTGAACCAGATACGGACAATTCAGGAGAGGTCCAGTTTACAGCATTTTAAAATCCTGCCCAAGAGAACTGTCTCAAGGGGCCGCATAGCCCAAAAAAGGTGGGGTGGACTGCAGGATGCCCAACAGGTGTGGGGGGAACAGTAAGGGCTGAGCAGTGGGCATGCATCACCTGTGACATGGGGGAGACTGATGGGCGTCCCCAGTGGGGAACTCTCCAAAAGATCAGCACTGAACATCCACCCAAGCCCAGAGAGCCCCAAGGCCAGATCACAAGAGTCCCAGTCAAAACCCACACTTCCTGCCTCTTATCCACCAACCCATATCGCCCTAACCACCAGCCCTACAAGGATCAGACACCTCAGCTAGCAAGAGGGGCGAGGGGAGGAGCTGACGGAGAAGAGAATAAGAAGCCAAACCAAATCATCAACCACTCGCCTCCCCAATCAGACCCAAGCTGGAGATGGGGAGAAGCTCTACTTTTAGATAAAATTTGGAGTTTTATGCTTTTCATCAGACTGGAGCTATTAATTATAACATGAGATTATTTGGAGGCTGAAAATAACCAATGGACTTTTCACTCTCTGAAAGTGATCAGAAAAGTTACGGGGCTGAGCAGATATAAAGGGAAGTGAGGGCAGGGCAGGAGTTGCCGGTAAAATAAAATTTCTAATTTCTCTCTATGGAGTACTACTTTTATTAACATAAAAGCAAGTATATATCTGATTCTTTGATTATTTATTTTTAAGTATAAGTGGAAACATTGCATAATGTCTGTGTATGTCACAACTACAGTAGGTAGTGGTTAACTAACAGAACAGTTGCCCAATTCCATCATTCAAAAGCACAGATGCTGGAGACCAAGGAGCCCTCCGGTCCACACTGAAATTCAGAAACAAACTGAAAGTTGAATTGAAATCCAAATCATTGTTCATTGGCAAAATAGAGTGGCTCTGCTAACTGAGAAGAAACCTGTCACAAGAAGGGACTGAATATCCCGCTGTATAAGTAATTTGCTTATCATGTCTGTCTACACCTTAGGGCAATTAGTTTAATTGACAGGGTTATTAGCAGTCACAGAATTGAAGACATAGCTTTCAGAGTAACATTTTCCCCCAAGGGTTTTACCTATAAGGACTCTTCTAGTGTACCAGTGCCTAAGAGTTCACTGACCACTTGTTCCTTCATTGATTCAGTAAATATTTGTTGAGCCAATAAGTGGAATGTTCTGCTACCTTAGACCTTTCTCTTGCATTTGTGACTGAAGGACTCCATTCTCATTAAATTTCCTCTCTCTGTACTTATTATTACAGAAGCGCTTGCTAGTTTTTCTGGCAACCGGCAATAATGCCAGCATACTGTCCACACCAGCATCCTTGCCCTATATCAGCTTTGTCCCAACTTCTACTGCCTTGTTAACTCCAGCAAAGTCTCCAGGAGGGGCACAAAATGAAAAGAAAGAGGAATGACAATTTGCTATGAAGAAAATGAGAGTAGCAGTGACAGTGACTTAGTAACTAGCATCTGGAGAAGAGGGCAACTACTTTGCCAAATCTAACTACTTTACCTGGTTGTGTGAGAAAGTTACATGTGAGTTGAAATGGGAATGATGAGAAAGAGGCAGCTCTGAGCAAGAGCATTCCAGGCAAAGGAACCAGCAAGTTTGTCCAACGTAGCCAGTGCAGAGTGAGTGAGGAGGTTAATGGTGGGAGATGAGATCAAAGTGGCGGTCAGGGCCACACCATGAAGGGTCCTATGGGGTGGATAAGGGGACTGGCTTTCCGTTGGCTGCTGTGGGGTGCATGGTCTACAAGGCACAAGGCTAGGAACCAAGAACCTGGAGAAGAGGCTGTCGTAGTCACCTATTCAAGGGTTGATGGTGTCTGGGCTAGGCTGTCGTGGTGCAAAAGACAAGATTGGGAATCTATTTTGGAGCTAGACCCAAGAAGAATTGCTGATAAGGTGGATGGCGGGATGAGAAAAGAGGCAGGGGGCGATTTTTGGAGACTTCTAGATTTATGGCTTGAGCAAGTGAGTGAATGGTAGTGTGCTCAATGGAGGTGGGGAAATGAGCGAGAGGGGAGCAGGTTTTCAGAAGAAAAACAAGAGTTTCATTTTGGGCATGTTGGGTTTGAGATGCCTGTGAGACCCAGAAGGGAATATTGCCAAGTAGGCATTGTGTCTATGAGTTGGTAGCTTGGGACAGAGGGCCCAGGTAGAAATATAAATTTGAAAGTCATCAGCCTTATTTATTTAGAGACCAGGTAAATGAGGAAGGACCAGCAAAGAAATTGGACCATTCATTCTTATATCAATTTCCTGGCAGTTTCTCTGGCCAAGATTGTTTCTGTGTCTCTTACCTTTGCATTAAGTATACCCTGCTTTTCCGCCATTGATTAGTTCACTGTAGAATGAGACTTTTCTTTAAGGTACCATGCAGAGTTATTAATAACTCAAATGTTATCTCTGTCTGGTCTCAGCACTGAGCATTTCTTCCATATAAGAACAGTTCGTGGCTCTTATTCATAGCCCCAGAATAAAAGTTCTCTGCCCCAAACTCTTCACTCACTACCTACTTCCCAAAGCCATGTGGGATTTCATTTTGTTTTACTCTTCCCCCTACATAAATTAATTGGAAAGGTCTAGTCTGTTTTGATTATTTGATGTTTTAGCCCCGATGAAAATCTCCCTTTGCCAGAATATACACTGACTGTCTCACCATAGATGTGATCAATGTCTTTTTTTTTTAATTAATGTGTCCTACAAAAACAAGCCCAGTTTAGGAATCTTAAGCTGGCCATCTAGCCTAATGCCAATAAATGGGTGATATTAACTCTAAAAAGCATAATTTAAAATTGTTGGTTTATCTCCAGGTCTCTGTAGCCATCCTTTTGGATAATTTTGCTCCCAGGGTTTTGTTCCCTGGAGTTCTGCGGCTCTGGTTTCTCTTAGGAAAAGGTGACACCTTCTCTCACTTTTCAGAATTATCTCAGGAAAGAAGAGGTCTCTTCCCCACTCCAACAATCTCTACCCCAAAACAGCAAATTAAGCTCCTCTCTATGGGAAAACTCATTCCCATCACCTCAAAAGCAGGATATTAAAGAGCAAAGCATTGAAGGCTAATCTGAGGGAGGTGCAGTGCAGGGTCCTCATTCCATTCAAATAAATTTCTCTAAACGTCTGCAAATTTCCTAGTCTTCAGGAGGTTAATGATTACCCCAAACCTTTAGCATCTATGTTACCAAAGGGGAGAATTTTATTGGCTTAATGGTTTAAATTTTAACTTCACTTTCATTGTCTCACTGACAAGTAGATCGAGCTCATTAAATCTTCCTCATGCTTCAAGCCCAGATGAGGCCAATGCCATCTTCCCTGATCTCCCATTTGGAACTGATGCCCACTTCTTGTAGGAACCTGACAGCCCATGCTCCTTGTTTAAGCACTGCTACCTTATGGGGTCTCTCAGCGTTATTATGTTCTTCATGAGGATGGGATATGTCTTGTCCCTTTTTGGTCCTCTCCCCATTATCCTCCTGTTTAATAGAACTGGGCTCTCCACAGAGTGGAGACTTAATATATTTTGGTTAATTTGAATGATTTTTGTGGTTTTCTGATTATACCTATTTGCACAAAGGCCATTGAGTTTTCTGTGAAAATTGACACCCTGTGATTCTGCTCCCTTTTGTAGCAAAATATTTCATAAGACTCAGGCATGCTTGTCTGTTTCCTCACCTCCAATTCTTTCTCTCTCTTTAAATTGAACTATAGTTGACTTACAATATTATATTAGTTTCAGGTGAACAACATAGTAATTCGATATTTTTCTAGATGATACTCCATATATAGTTATATTCTCTCTTGAGCCCACCAGCAACAAGACAGCCCTTGGCAAAGCCATCACCGACCTCCATACTGGCAAATCCAGTGGTCACTTCTCAGGCCTTATCTGTCGATACTTAACAGCTTTCATCGCTCACTCCTTCCTGTTTCCTTTGATTGCCACATGCCATTCAGGTCTGATTTTTCTCATGCCTTATTGGTTGCTCTTTCTGAATCCTTTTTGCTGAATCACCATCTTTTCCTTCACCTCTAATGTTGGTGTACCCAGAACTCTGTTCTTGAACTCCTTCCCGATCGAAACTCACTCCCAAGGTGATCCCATGCAGTCTCCTTTCCTTACATGCCCTCTCTCTGAGATCCAAACTTTCTCTCTTCAGCTGCCTTCACCTGTTGTTGAGGTTGGATTTCCACCAAGTGACACAAAACCACAGCAGCTCCTCTGCCATCCAGTGAGCTACACATGTGCCCTCTCCCAGAAGGTCTGGATCTCAGTCCTTGGTGCTCCCCTTTGGCCCTATGGGTAGTAACTGCCCCTTATCTCCGCTAGTCCTCTACTATTTAGAGTTATTTTTACTGCTTATTAGCCAGTCCCAAGTCCTTACTCCAATTCCCTGAATTCATTCTTTATATTCAAGTTTCCCTCTTCAGATAACTGTTGGTTTCTCTCTCCTGATTGGATCTAGTGGTATAACCGTTGACTTATTTTTTGTGTATTTACTGAATATTAAACCATTGGGATCATAGGGTGTCCTTGTGTGCTATTTATTTAATGTTCTCACAGAGTTGACTTTTAATATTTAACATAGGAAATAGGTCACTCTGAACAATTTTGAGCATGTTGTTTTCATTAGGTTTCAACATACTGTTATATTTTCTACATAAATAGAAATGAAGTGTATTTTTGCATAATTTTTCTGGGGTTCAATTTTCTCTCTATATTTCCCAGAATTTCTTTCCCTCTTTTTGGGAAAAAGAAAACTGTAGCTCACACACACACACACACACACACACACACACACACACACACATATGCAGAGGGAGGGCATATGTGCTTAATTCAAGGAACAATTGACTCTCATAAATTTGATTATTCTTAGCTATCAAATTACATCATTACTTCTAATCTTATGTTAATCCTCTTAGAAAGCTTTAGACTTTTCTTCACAACATCACTGCACATTTTTGTTGTTTGTCCCAAATCTCTGTACCTTTTGATCATATGTGATAATTAGTAGGTGTATGGATTACATTGTTTTACCTCATAGCCTCATAGTTAAAAAGGAGCTTTTTTTTTTTTTTACAGTAATGTACAGTAATGTATTTGGATTTCTATTTTCATTTCTTTCTTTAGATGTTTCTCTATACTCAATGCAATAAATCAACTCCTTGGAAAATTCCTTGACTACTATTCCTGAATATATCACAAAATGTCATCAAATAATGATGGTGGTACAAAGATTTCTTGTCACATTCCTGACTCTCTGGGGAACGGTACTGATATTTCACCATCAAACATGATATTGGGCTTTAGGTTGAGATATACTTGGTCCATGTGTTAAGAATACTATTAGTCTTGTTTTACTAAGCACTTTTTTTTAATGTAAAATAAGTATTAATTATACCCTTTTAGCAAATTTTGAATTTAACAGAGTTTTTTGGGGATTTTGGGGGGTTTTGTTGTTAGCACTGTCAGGGAGGAGGAAATTTCCCCCTACCCCTCTCAAGTTCTTTTGGCTGGTCTAATAATTAAATTGACACAAGAGAGATTAACAGGAGAGAAAAACACCAATTTAATTCGTACTCATTGGGGGTCTCATAGAAATGGGAACCCCAAATTCTCAAAGAAGGCTGTTTATATAGCATTTTTAGACAAAGAAACAATTATTTGTGAAGATTTAACAAAACAAAGGGGCTTGTGCTTGGGGTAGCTGACTAACGAAGAGTAACAAAATTTGTTTATACAGCTTTCTTAGCCTTGAATTCCCTAACTCTGGTGATATATTCTACCCTCCTGGTACAGGGAGGGTACCTTTACATGAAAGATTTATTTTCCGCTTTCAGGGGGAAAGTAGAGGATCAGAGTGGGTTTTTTAATCATTTTTTTTCCCCACTGGCTGTTTCTCAAGTAACTTTAGTTCAAAATAATATATACTGTTTTCCATAGTGGTTGTACCAATTTACATTCCCGCCAACAATACACTAAGGTTCCCTTTTCTCCACATCATTTGTAATTTGTGGTCTTTCTGATGACAGCCATTCTGACAGGTGTGAGGTGATATCTCATTGTGGTTTTGATTTGCATTTTCCTGATGATTAGTTATGTTGAGCATCTTTTCATGTAAAAAAGAAACAGACTCACAGATATAGAGAACAAACTAGTGGTTACCAGTGGGGAGAGGAAAAGTAGGGGAGGAGCTTTAGGGGATTAAGAGGTACAAACTAATATGTTTAAAATAAATAAGCTACAAGGATATTTGTACAGCACAGGGAATATAGCCAATATTCTATAATAACTTTAAATGGAGTATAATGTATAAAAATACTGAATCACTATGTTGTATACCTGAAACTAATATTGTAAAGCAACTATACCTCAATTAAAAAAAATAATCAATATGCCATTGTGGCATATTTTGGGGCAGCCTGCCCTGGGCCCCAACAGCACAAATATTACATTTAATTTGAAAACAAAAACTAAAACCAGCTATAAAAAATTTTCAGAAAATTGGGCAAATTTGAAAATAGACTAGGTATTAGGAAATTATTGTTAATTTTCCTAGATATGAAAATGATACTGAGAATATCCTCTCTTAGGAGAGGCATACTGAAATTGAAGTTTCCATAATGTGTCATTGTGGGTGTTCATCATACTATTCTTTCAAATTTATATTTGAAAAATATAACAATAAATAGTTGAGAAAATTAATAAAATAACATAAAAAGTGAATGACAGGGTTGGGAAGGGGATATTATTGAAAATAACATTTTCAGGCTATATGTAATTTTTGTGGTCTACTCCTATTTAAAATTTTTGTGTAACTTTTGTATGTTATATATACACAATTTTGTTTACTAGAAAAAAAATAGACTAACTGCTGTCAAGTCAATATTAAAATGACTGGTGTTAAAAAATATAGTACCCGTTTACTGAATAATGGGCTTCAGGAACTTGTATTGGAAGACAATGAAGTAAAGAAATGATTTTTTTATGTGCAACTTAAGGCGATAAAATGACTTGTAAAGGTAAGAAGGGTATTCTGAGGAACTATAGCACTGGTGTGGAAAAAATGAGCAAATACTTTTAGGAACAATTTGTTAAAGCAAACACAAAATCTATAAATATGTTTGTATAAAATATTAGTTCTAAGAGAAGAATTGAGAAGTCTTTGTGCCTGCTGGGGTTTTTTGAGGAGGGATAATAATATATCAATCTCACCCCTACTTCACAGCTCCCTTATCACTTCCCTCTCAAATGAGGTTATGTCAGAGACATCAATAAATTATGTTTATTTTAAGTAAAAAGGATTTCAAGTTTTAATAAAATGGGTGCTTTCAAAAAAGCAAAAAAGACAATTTCATTATCAGTTATGTGGCATATGTTCTATAAATCTGACTTTACTCTCACTTTAGTTTTAGAACCTAGTGTGATAAACCATGATCACGCTGCAGTTACCTGTGGTTTCACTACAGCTCTTAGTGAAGGGCTTTGCTGTAGGGCTTTGCTTTTTCCACAGTTAGGCTTCTTTTCAAATCATGGATCTTTTATATTTGCTCTCTCAGTGGAATAAGTAGATTTTATGTACATAAATTTAAAACCATTTAAATATAAATTATCTCTCAAACTTGAAAATTGACGACCAATATCTCAAAATTACAAGACCAAGTTGTTACATTCTAATATTTACCCAGAGCAAAATGTTCGTATAATTCACTTGTCCGCTGTCTCAAGAGCCGTAAGCCGGAGCAAAATTAATTTTTATGGAGAAGAAAAATGAATAAAATGGGGATGAGGACCAGCTCTGGGTTCTCAGTACTGTTGGTGAATTGGAAAAAAGGCGTTTAACACAATTTTTGGAAACTTTTTGGCTTGGTATTATAGATCCCACATTATAGATGCTCTAATGTTAATATACGCTAAGTTTCTTGGAAGAATATTCCTAACTAGATGTATGAAGAATTTACACAGCCTTGGAGGTGTGGTGTTATCTGCCGACATCCTGTGGGCATACACTCCCATCAGACAGTTGAGCTGAAAGCTGAAAGTTTACATGTCTCCTTCCACTGCTTCTAATCTCATCGGCATTTAAGCCTAGCTCCTTACATCATTGAAATATAAGCCCTAAAATAAGATTTACCCACTCATCCACTATGATCTATATTTTTATTATCCTTTCTGAAGAACTACGCTGCTGTCACAATGCATAAGCAATTGTACTTTACTCCAATACCCTAGAATAGCTCCATGAGTGCCCTAACCAAGACTCAAATGGTAATATTGCTGCCAGATCCTGCTGGGCCCAGCTGCTCTGCCTACCCGCAGGAGGTGCTAAGATAGATCCACTTCCACACCTGCATCCTCTCTGAAGCCACAGGCATCAAGGGTTCCTCTGTTGGTGATATTCTTGGTGAATAGCTTTGGGAGGCCCCTGTCATTCAAATCAAAGATTCTTTTTAGGTTACTGTGAATTTGTAAAAGAAAAGTTGTGATAAAGTATCTCTTTTTATTGGCAGTCTATTGCTGGGAATCAATCAATTGCTCCCTTGATTCTCTTTCCTACTTTGTGACTAAAAGAAAATGCGTTATCTATTATAACCTAATCTCCACGGTGACATATTCTAACTTCTGCTGTATTGTATTTTCTGAGTCCCATAGACTAACCCTCGTACAACGTGGGAAGGGGCTGCTCAAGGGTGCCAATACCAGGAGGTAGGGGTAATGGAGTGCCATCTTAGAAACTGGCTACCACACTAGGTCTGCAATGAAGTCATCCGAAAGTATGAAATTGGCTTAGAGTTGACCATGGTTAAATTCCGTGCCTACTATCTTTGTCTAATATTTCACAATAAGACATATGGTGGTGATAGGGACTTTTGGGGGCAGGTTCCTGACTCTAATGACAGTAAAACTATTATTTCACTACTGGACATACGATGCTGGGTTTTCTTTGGAGATGTATCCAATTCAACAACTTCTAGAATTTATGCCATTATCTTCAGTTTACCAAAAGTTTTTAACTGTACAGTAACTATAGAGAGTATTTTCAAATGCATTTTTAGTAACCATTGTTATGAATATAATGCTTTATCAGTATTGACTTGCTAATTTGGTGAATCACCTTTATGGATGTGCCGGTACTGAATCATCCTTGGATTCTGGGGAGGAACTCTATGAGGCAGTCATCAAGGACTCCAGCTGCAGATAAGCTAATTAAAGATCATCAGAAACCAAAGTATTTTCAGAGCAATTAAGTTTCCATAATAATAGCTGTAATTAACTGTGTTTTTCTTGTTTATATGCTCGTGGCTCTGAATCACATAGTTCATTGGATAATACATGATATATTTTTTTTGTTGAGTTTATTATTTGCAGATGTGGTAAACATTCATGCTCACCAGGTAGATGACATTTAATTCTACTTATTATTAAGGTTGCAAAATCTTCTCATGAGTGATCCTCTCTGTCGTTAAGTCAAACTTGCGAATTTATTTCCAAGTGTGTCTTCTAAAACTTCTGAAAACGGTCTCGTGCAATAGGACCGTTTCTAGAAAGTCTCTGAGGATTTGTTTATTGGATGGAGTATAGGAGAGGCAATTTTTCAAATAGAGGAGGAGCTCTAGAGAGACAAACTAATGCCTCCATAGTGCCCATTTGTTTTGGCCTTTAGTACTTTCCCAGATTTTCTGGAAAGAGGCCAGATCATCTGTTTTTGTTATTTTGATGACTGTTATTCTGTAAGTCTGAGATAGAAGGATCTCCTGATCCTGAGAACAAGCCTCCAACTTTGGAATGGGAATAATAAGCACCCATTTTCTTTAGTATAGGAAAAAGGAGTTTTTCCCATGATCTGGCCTCCCTCCCCTCAGGAAACATGCCGGGGTTTGAGGCTACAGAACAAGTGAGTGTTAAAAGTATTCCTTTGCCTCTCATTGCCCTCTGTACATTTGTTTCATTTCGGGGCCTCTTTCAAATGTCTGGAGTGAGGGTTATAGACAGTGATGTGCTGGTAAATGTTAAACAACTGGCTCTAACAGAAAAACAAATACACACACAATACATACACACACACACACACACACACACACGCATACATATACATGTTAATAAAACCCTTGATACCGCTCAAGGGTTAAGGTAAAAAAACTCTGTTAAATATTTTCATACAGTTTATTTAGAAATAGATTTTAGCTAAAACCTCCTTGATTTTCAGATTAGAGCTATAATTTCAAAGGAATTGCTATTTCTTACAAAATCTACTTACCGTTTTTATAATTTTATTGCCCACAATAGTGTCATAAAATCAGACTGCAAATAACTGCTTGATTACTATCCATTTCATCACAGAAGTCACTCACACCACTGACCAATGAATATAGTCCTGACATAAATGTTGATTCTTTTTTTTAAAATTTCACCAAGAAAGAAAAAACTATGTCAGCGCATTGCTCAGATGTCATTGACATGAGGGACTCCTTTGCTGAATCAGATAATAGTTTCTGAATACTAGAAAAATATTTCCTTAATATTTGGGGTTATTCACAGTGTAACAGCTGCAGATACACCACACTTCTAAGTTTAATGCACATTTTCTCCAAGATGTTTTTAAATCTAGATAATCAACAAACTTAAATCTAGATAATCACCAAAACAATAAGTTAAGTCCTGCCTTTATAGCATTTGTTGATTTCCATGGTGTAAAAAAATCCCACCAGGCTGATTTCCAGCTACCAGCACTTCTCTGAAATCAGAACTGGGAAGAGAGCACAATAGCAAGCCATTAAATGGCATGTCTATCATTTAGATAGAATTAATGAAAATAACCTCAAGGGCATAGGTAATAGTAAACACTGGCAAAAATTAGAAAGTGATGTATATTTTTACCTGTTCTAAATTTATTTAATTGTAGTTTTATACGATTTAATTTTTAGTAATGGTCTTATTTAACACCAGCTTGCAAAATTCCTCCAAATTTAATGGTTGACCCTTGCAAGCAGGTTTGCTCTCACTGGAGCCTAATCCATCACAACACTGGCTCCGTGAGTGACAATTTGTAGGGATTAGGGACAGAGTTCAATGCTTAAGAGAATCCCAAGGATCTGGCTGAAGCAAACTCATTAGATGTGTTTCTTCAAACTTCCCTACCTCCCCATTACAATCCATCCGCATTGGTGCCAACAGTCTCTCAATAACTCACACATCTGACCATTTCACTCTCATACTCTGAAGCTTTGAACAGCTACCCTTTTGATTAGCGGTTCCAATCACTTTAGCATCCCACACAAAAGTTTGTGTCAACCATCCCCAAGCTGCCATCCGGTCAAGTCTTCCCACCGTGTGCCTGTGTTGTCTAGTCATACTGGACTCTATATTACGCAGAGAGGCCATTCTCGCCACACCTCAGGGCCTTTGATGATGCTCTTCTATATCCCTCAGTCGGTCCTGCCCCTTCCTCTGCATGGCATTTAGTAACTCCCTCATCCAGGTCTGGCTTACACAACCTTCTCCTTGGAAAACTTTTCTTTACCTTCCTCTCCCGAATGAACCAGACTTTCAATCCAGTAGCTCTCGTACACTTTTGTACATATTATCTGCTATACAATAGGGTTTTTTTTCTTAAGCACTTATGATTTTTCTAAAATTATCTGGTTCATTTATTTGTTCATTTCCACATCCATAAGTTCTTTGAAACATTGTCTGGTTTGCCACCAATTCCCCGGGGCCAGGAGCAGTTATCATTGGCATGTGCATGCTCTGTAACCCTTGTTTAATGAGTGGGTGGAAGACATTTTAAGTCCTTAAGTATACTGGCACTCCAAGGTTCAACCATCTGGCTTCACAAGGTATTTTTCCTTAATAAACTGCTTGCTTAGATTTTATATTATTCTGTTTAGGACTTTTGCATCTACTCAAGTAATTGAGATTAGCTTTGAGTTTTCTTGTGCTACCTTTGTCTAATTCTGGTTTCAGAGTAATGTTAGCTCATAGAACCCCACAGAAGTTGCTTCATTTTTCTGTTAGTTTACAAAACCTGGAATTTAAATTTTTAATTTATTTTCTTATTATTTTCTTTTTAATTTCTGACAGAAATAGAAGGCATCCCAATAAGAATATATCATCAGAGAACTGTGTTCAGAAGTCACTGGAAATAATCCATTCTTTGTGTATTCATGTTACCAATATGATATACAGTCACCTTCATTCATGTCAGTCTGTTTTCAGAATCTGCTTATTTTCCTTTTGATGTAATTTTTTTCTTGAACCTGTGAAGTATGAACATGGTTCAAAATTTCTGTCCTTTACCCAAAAGTAGCACTCAATATGTATTTTTTCTGCATTTCTTTCTTCACCTCACAGTATATCATGGAGCTCTTTCCCTACCAGCACATGAAGATGATTCTCATTCATTTTCATGGCTTCCCAGGTGCTCCAGTGTGAGTCTGTCCTGGAGATTATTCAACCTTTCCCCTGTGGATGGACATTAACATTATTTCCATTTTATAATATATCACAAATAATGCTGCCTGAGCAACTTCATACATTTTTGTTAATTCATATATGTAGAATCATATTTTTCAGGTAGATTCTTAGAAGTGGAATTCCTGAGTCCAAGGTTAAGGCATATGTTACTTTGTTAGATATTACTAAAGTTTCCCACCATATGTATTATATCATTTTACACTCCCACCAGCAATGTACATGTATGCCCATTTCTCCTTAGCATTGTCAGCTGGGTGGGTTGTAGGATTTTTGACTATCTGATAGGCAAGAATTGATATCCCAGTGTAGTTTTAACTTGCCCTTTATTTTGATTATAAATGAATATCTTTTCATGTATTTAAGGGTCATTTGCCTTTTTCTCCACTGTGAACTTTCTTTTCATCTTGTTAAATAAATAGGACTACACTGAATTTGACATCTTTAGGATGTTATATCATCCTGTCCACAAGTATAAGATGCTTTCTTGTTTATTTAAATCTCCTTTTGATTCTTTTAGGAGTATTTAAAGTTTTTCTTACATAGGATTTACATTTCTTACTAAGTTTACTCCTAGATATTTCACATATTTTGCTTCTTTTGAAAATTTGGTCTTTTCCTTTTTTATAACTTCTAACTGGTTATAGTTTATACTTAATGCTATTGACTTTTGTCTTAGTTTCATATCCTGCCACTTTATTGAATTATCTTGCTTTTCACTGGTTCTCTTGGGTTATCTTCAAGAAAGTTCTGTTAACCTGTTGCCTACAGATAGAGTGTGCCCTTTATTAATCTGATTCTTGGGCTCCCATTTGCTCCCTTTCCAGTGCTCCTTATGAGAGCACTTATACAACACTTTCTATGCGTTGGTCAATGTTTGAAGCACTTTACAGACATTTATACTTTTAATACTCACAACAAATCTACAAAATACTGTCATTATCCTTATTTCACAGAGAGGTTAAGTAACTTGCTTGTATGGAATGGAGTCAGGATACCAGCCCTTGACCCTGGCTATAGGGTCTGTCCTCTTACCCTCCACCTATTACAAAATAAAATCGTTTCCCTTAAATTTTCCTTCTTTTAGTTCAACCACCTTGGAATTCTTAGATTGGAGACAAAAGCAAGAGGAGTTTATTTTCTTTCTTTTTTTCTTCGTTTTCTTTTTCTAATACCCACTGTTCTCTTTAAGAATGTCAGGCATCCCTTCAGACTCTACTTGACTACTTTCCACTACAACCATTTACTTTAAAGCTTTTGAGTGGGTTTAATGCCATCAGGCTCCTCTCTCTCTCACTCTAAGTTTCACTTCCCTTTCAATGAAAGGTAAGTATTAAGAGCAAAGACATCAGTATTGTTGCTACAGAAAAAGAAAGGGCAGAAATAAGGGCAGAATGCACTTATTTGTTCAATATGCTAGTAAATGTGGAATTCTCATTGTGTTGAGTTAGTTTTGGCTTGGATTTGTCACACGATCTCTTGTTAGTGACAGAAGTCAAATTGAAATAGCATTTTAAAAAGAGAGACAGACAAAAGTGGAAGGTGGTGGTTTGTGCTAAGTAGACTGAGACACCTCACGTTATAAGAGCCTTTGGAACAAGCACACCTGCTGAGACTGGAAATAAATGTATCTCTCTGTTCCTCACCCCAAACTTCCAAACTCATTTTTGTTGTTCCCCTTCACTTCACCTTTCTTCTCAATCTTTTCCAAGAGGCCGGAGACACTTCCTCAGCCCCTCCAGTCTCATTCACACTCTCATAAAAGAAAGAAAAATTATGTTCAAGCTGCTGAAAATCTCAGAAAGCTCTTTCACTGGCTCAGCTCAGGCCACTTCCCTACTTTTGGGCCAATCTCTGTGGCCCAGGAGAGCAGTTCTATTGGCAATAAGCCTGTGTAATTATCCCAGCATTTTTCAAACTGCAGTGTCCTACCCTGCCTTGAAATCAATTTAGTGAGCACCCAGAGCATGGTTTTTAAGAAATGTAAAAGGTTAGAACAGGATTAAAAATCTAATGACAATCTAAATTTCAAGAAAAACTAACTTTCACAGAGTAGTCACAAACAAAATTTACAAGGAAGGTGTCAAGATAACATTTTTAACTGGACTGTTTTATTGAAAGATTGTATATTGTTCTTTGGAATCTAGCCACAGCTCTTTCTCAGAAACTATGTGCTTAACCTTTGGTTTTTGGTTTGTTTCCGTTCCCCAGAAATGCATATTACTTACTGGGCTTTGCTAACTGGAGACTTTACTGGCACTTGCCTCTGTGGTGGTGGCCCTTGGTTTCCTTTAATATCGGACTGTATGCCCGCCCTGGGCGATGGTTGTGCAGAGTCGGGCAGGATGATGCCTGACTTGTACCTGCCATGTTGTTTGCCAGCCCTTGCATCGACCATCGCTCCGAGCAGACTCGCTCCTTGCCAGCCAGGGAGAAGACATGATAAACCTTTGCCTACCTGCTCCCCAGCTTCAAAAGAGAGAAAGCTGAAAAACAAGAGTTAACACACGATTGAGGGAAATACCCACAGGCTATTTTAGCTACTTGACTAAGGTATAAGGTGTGGTTAGTGTTCTGATTGGCTGAAGTCAGGGAGGCATTTATCCAATCAGAGAGTTGAATTGGCAGTCCTACTTTTACTTTTATTCTACTATAATCATCCTCCAATCAGACCTGGTTGTTTCAAAACTTCATTTGAATACACGGACTATAAATAAATCCCTCCCAGCGCGTGCATGTAAATTGTCAGTCTTTCTTAGAGAGCAAGTTGCGTTACAATGACTGATTTTCTGAGGGGTTTTTGTGAGTCTCTAAGAAAGGCGATTGAAAAGCGAGGACTGCAAATGTTGACATTACAATAGGATTTGTATTTGTTTTGCGAGTTCCTAAAGCAAGTTTGCTTCAAAATCCAGCTGTGGTAGTTGGGTCAAGTTTTCTGGGAAACATCGGAAGTTATAGAATTTGGTGCCTCTAGTACTGCCCAGAGAACTGCAAGGCTATTGGGCTGTTTTACTAGAACCCAAAGGGTTTATTCTGAGCCATTTCAAGTCCTTTCGTCAAAGGAGTGTTTCCTGTTTACTCACCATCTAGGACATCAGCAAGAAATGAGTAATAATTTATAATTTATCTCTATAATTTCGTTATTTTGGAATGTTATATGAATGAGATCATACAGTATGTAACCTTTTGAGATTGACTTTATTTTCACACAACATAATTCCCCAGAGATCCGTCCAAGTTGTTGCATGTATGAGTAGCTTGTTCCTTTTTATTGTTGAATAGTATTCCATGGTATGGATAAACAACAGCGTATTTAACATTCACCTATTAAAGGACATATTAGTGTTTTTCCAAGCTTTGACCACTACAAAATAAACAAATCAAAAACAAATAAACAAAACCCTGGTATAAACATTCACCCGCAGGTTTTCGTGTCAATGTAAATTTTCATTTCTCTGGGATGGATGCTCAGTAGTGGGAGAGCTGGATCACACAGTAAGCATATGTTTAGTTTTTTAAGAAACTACCAAAATATTTTCCTCCACCTTCATGCCAGCATTTAATTTTTCTCACTATTTTTAATTTTAGTTGCCTAATAGGTATATATTAGCATCTCATCATAGTCTTAATCTCATTTCTCTAATGGTTATTAATGTTAAACAGCTTTTCATGTGCTTTGCTTGCCATCTGTATGTCTTCTGTGAAATGTCTCTGTGACTTTTGCCCATTTTTTAATGGGATAATTTGGGTTTGGGTTTTTGTTGTTGTTGTTGTTTTTAACTATTGAGCTTGGAAAGCTCTTTATATACTCTAAAAATAAGCCTTTTGTCATATATATAGTTTGCATATATTTCTTTTATGTCTATAGTTTGTCTTTTTATCCTTTCCACAGGGACTTTCACAAAACAGAAGTTTTTACTTTTGATGAGATTTACCAACTTTTTCTTTTCTGGATCATTTGGGTTTCATTTTTGCCTAGCTCTAGATCCCAAATATTTTTATATCTTTTCTTCTAAAAGGTTCATAGATTTATATTTTACATTTAAATCTACCATCCATTTTGAGTTACTTTTTGTAAGTGGTTTGAGGCTTAAGTGGAGGTTCTTATTTTTGCCTAGTGCTCCATCATAATTTGTTGAAAAAACTATTCTTCCTTCATTGTATTTCTCTTCATCATTGTCAAAAATCGGTTGGCCATACTTGTGTGGGACAATTTGTGGGTTCTCTGTTTTGGTCCACTGATACATTTATCTATTCCTTTCCTGTTACTATACAGCCTTGATTACTGTAATACATAATAAATCTTGAAATTGGGGAGAGTGATTCTTCTCACTTTATTCTTCTTTTTCAAAATTATTTTAGACATTGTGGTTCCTTTACCTGGCAGCTATTAGTTTTAGGAGGTCTTTTGGTTTTTTTTTGCTTTGTTTTGTTTGTAGATTCCTTGTTTTCTTCTACACAGACCATCATGTCATCTTTGAACAGAAGGAATTTTGTTTCCTTCTTTCAGATCCATATGCCTTTAGTTTCTTTTTCTTGCCTGATTGTGCAATGGAGGACTTCAAAGTGAAGTTGAATTTAATGGTGAGGATGGATATCTTTGCCTTGTTCCTGACCTTATGGGGAGGCACTGAGTCTCTCTTCATTAGTTATGGTGTTACCTGTAGGATATCTGTAGATGCCCTTCATTAGACACAGAAAGTTCTCTTCTACTAGTCTGTTGAGAGTTTTTAATCAGATAAGGTTGATGAATTTTGTCAAATGTTTTTTCTGCATTCACTGATGTGATCATGTTGTTTTTCTTTATACCGTTAATATGGTGGGTTACACTGATCGATTTTGAATATTGAACCAGTCTTACATTCTTTGATCTACATTGCTGGACTTGATTTGCTAATATTGTATCAATGTTCATAAGGAATATTGGTCTAGTTTTTGTTTGTACTGTTTTTGTCTGATTTTAGTAGTAGGGTAATTTTGGACTCATAAAATGAGTTGGGAAGTATTTTATCTTCTTTTATATTCTGGAAGAGATTGTGTGAAATCAGTGTTATTTCTTCTTTAAACATTCGGTAGAATTCTCCAGTGAAACCATCTGGATCTAGCGGTTTCATTTCCTGAAGGGTTTTAATTACTATTTCAGTTTCTTTAAGATATAAGAATATTTAATTTCTATAATTTATCTTAGATGAATTCTGCTAGTTTCTATTCCCTTATTATCATTTTAATAGTCTGTTATTTTATCCCCTGTTTTGAGATTGGTAATTTGTGTCTTCTCTCTTTTATTATCAGTCTTGATACAGCTTTTTCAATTGTACTGGTCTTTTTAAAAGACTTTTTGTTTCAGTGATTTTTCTGTTTTAATCTCATTGAGTTCTCCTCTTGTTTTTATTTTCTTTATGCTTAATTGAACTTACTTGCTCTTCTTTTTCCATGTCTTAACATTGAAACTTAGATTAATGATTTGAGAACTTCTACCTTCTCTGATATAAACATTTAGTGCTAAATTTCCCTCTAAGCATGGCTTTCATTGCATTCTACAAATTTTTTAAATTAAACTTTTTTATTTTGAGATCATGGTAGATTCACATGCAGTTGTAAGAAATAATGCAGAGACATACCATGCACCCTTTACTCAGTTTCCCCCAAAGGTAACATCTTGCAAAACTTAGTACAATATCACAACCAGGATATTGCTATTGATTTAATCAGGATATAGAATATTGCCATCACCACAAGGATTTCTCTTGTTGCCTTTTTATAGCCACAGATACTTCTCTGCTACCACCTCCTCAACTCTTGGGCCACTAATATATTCTCTGTTTCTTATGTCATTTCAAGAATGTACTATAAATTGAATTTATAGTAGGTAATCTTTTGGAGTTGGCTTTTTTTTTAATAGACTTTATTTTTTAAAGCAGTTTTAAGTTTAAAGCAGAAAAATTGTGCAGAAAGTACAGCGACTTCTCATATACCTCCTCTTCTTCTACATTAGTGTGGTACATTTGTTACAATTAAAGAACCACTATTGATATGTTATTATTAATTAAAGTCTATAGTTTGTGTTAGGATTCACTCTTCTTTTTTTTTTTAAAGAATTTTTTTTAATTTATTTTATTTTATTATTTATGGGTGTGTTGGGTCTTCGTTTCTGTGCGAGGGCTTCCTCTAGTTGCGGCAAGTGGGGACCACTCTTCATCGCGGTGCGCGGGCCTCTCGTTATCGTGGTTTCTCTTGTTGCAGAACACAGGCTCCAGACGCGCAGGCTCAGTAATTGTGGCTCACGGGCCTAGTTGCTCCGCGACATATGGGATCTTCCCAGACTGGGGCTCGAACCCGTGTCCCCTGCATTGGCAGGCAGATTCTCAACCACTGCGCCACCAGGGAAGCCCTAGGATTCACTCTTTATGTTGTAAAGTTCTATGGGTTTTGACAAATGCATAATGTCGTGTATCTACCTTATAGTATCATACAGAGTGGCTTCCCTGCCCTAAAAATCCTGTGTGCTCCACCTGTTCATCCTTGCCCCCTCCCACCCCCAAACCCTGGCAGCTGCTGGCCTTTTTACTATCTCTATCGTTTTACCTTTTCCATGATATTATTAGTTGGACTCATACAGTATGTAGTCTTTTCAGACTGGCTTCTTTCACTTAGCAGTATGCATTTAAGATTCCTCCATGCCTTTCCATGGCTTGATAGTTCATTTCTTTTTATCACTGAATAATACTCCATTGTATGGGTGTAACATAGTTTATTTATCCATTCACCTGTTGAACAACATCTTGGTTGTTTCCAGTTTTTGGCAATTGTGCATAAAGCTGCTATGAACATTTTGTGTGTATGTGTGTGAATGTACATATAAACTCATTTGGATAAATACCTAGGAGCACTGTTACTGGATCAAATAGCCAATATTTACTATTGTAAGAAACTGTGTCTTCCAAAGTGGCCATACCATTGTGTGTTACAAACAGCAATGAATGGGTGTTCCTGTTGCTTCATCTCCTACTTAGCATTTGGTATTGTCAGTGTTTTGGATTTTGGTCATTCTAATAGGTGTGAGATAATAGTGGTATCTCATTGTGGTTTTAATTTGCAGTTCCCTAATAACATATGGTATTGAATACCTTTTCATGTGCTTATTTGCTGTCTGTATACCCTTTTTGGTGAAATGTCCCTTCATGGTTTTTGCCCATTTTCTAATTGGATTCTTTAACATTTTCTAACTGTTGAATTTTGGAAGTTCTTTATATATTCTAGATACTAGCCCTTTATCAAATATGTATTTTGCAACTATTTTCTTTGAACCAGTATCTTGTCTTTTCATCCTCTTAACAGAGTGTATTTCTTATGGTCGCCGTAACAGATTTTCACAAACTGGGTAGTTTAAAACAACAGAAATTTGTTCTCATGTAATATTGGCAGGACGAAGTCCAAAATCAGGTGCTGGCAGAATTGGTTCTTTCTGGATGCTCTGAGAGATAATTTGTCCCATGCTTCCCTTCTAGTTTCTGGTGGCTTCCAGGAATCTTTTGTGTTGCTTGATTTGTAGCTGCATCTCTTCAATCTCTGCCTTCATCTTCCACGCAATGTTCTCTTCTGTGTGTCTTCTCTTCTGTCTCTTATAAGAATACTTGTTATTGGACTTAGGCCCTACTGGGGCCCTTGAGATGATCTGAGATCTTGGATAACCCAGAATGAACACAGATACCAACTAGAATCCAAGCAGAACCTGAAAGGTTGGGATTAAGGAGAATCAGAAGAAAGGTATCAGGAATGAAATGACTTATATCACACAGGATTTATTTTTTATATTTCTTTATGGTAACAGGAGGAGAGACTATTCATTTGGGAAAACCTAAATTTTGCTGCCAGATTTTTTTAAGGGGGAAACTGTGATCTAATATCACTATTATATTTCAGTGAATGCAGCAAGCTTAGTTCTTATTTCCAGCATCATGTTATTTGGGTGCCATTAGTATATGATGGTCATATATTATTGGTTGATTAACAGACTGATGAGTTTAGTTGGACCATGTAAGAAAGTAAAGTTCAAGATCAAAAGACAAGAGGGTGTCACTTTTATTTCTACTGGGTAGAAAGGGCTTGGAGGCAAACTTAGTTAAATGTGATCCAGGTCTGATAAAATTTCAAGATTTTAGATGACTCATTGGGTAAGAGAAGGAACCATGAGTGACAGATTGACGTTATCTCACTGCCCTCATACGGATTCTGGCAATAGAGGTAAGGATTGAAAAGATGACTCCATGGAATGGATCCCCACCCAGAAAGGATGACCCCGTCAGAATGTTCTGATGATCCACAAATACTCTCAAAGGGCCAGCCATACTCCTTTTTAGGTGTTAAATTTGTCTTTTAGTTGCCTTATATCATTAGAAGAAGGAGGAAAATTCCATCTCTTAACTAAATTTCATCCTTCTCCTCTGCCTCTCTCTCCTTTATTCTGTATTTATCTCTCAGTGGTACACCATGATTAAAAACAAGGTCATTTTCATTTCAGTACTAAAAAAAGTACTGAGATGAAGGACCCAGATTAATGACCAAACACATTTCATTGACAGTGGTGCTGGACAGAGTGTTTTCGTTGTGCCAAGTTGAAAGCTGTCCCTTGAATTTGCCAGACAAATGTGCTTGCAAGTGAAACACGTAGTTGAAATATATTAAGGAAAAATAGGGGAGACATTAAAAGTAGCCTGAATAACCCTGAGAACAGAAAGAAAAGCTACTGGGACTAAGTCCTTAGAGAGTGGAATCTCAGCAGCCACAGAATTTTTTTCTGATGTTGCCTTCATTTTCTTAATTTGGTCTAAGAACAAGAGATTAGCCACTGACAGTTCTAGATTAATTTTCTAAAGTCTTCAGATTGCCCTGCACCTGTACAAATGCGTCCCTTCGATTTCCAGGTCTGAGAATCCCAGGAAAGATTGGGTGGCATTCCCACTCTTTGAACGAATATTTTGGCCAGAGAGTGCAGTTTCTTTATTGGCTAAACCTGTGTGCCTCATGAGCTGCTTGGATCAGCCAGCCATTCCTATCATTTCAGCGTTCCAAACAGCAAATCATGAACCATTTGTGAAATAGGATACTCAAGAGAACAGTTGAACAAAATGGAATAATTAAGAACAGTAATCTCCGAATCCTTCCACAGTGGCATATTGTTTATGAAAACTTTTAAGTTATTTGTATGCATGTGTATTTCTGAGTGTGATTTTGCTCATATAGTAAAACAGATTTCTTAATGTGTTGTAGTAAAAAAAAGAAAAAGAAAAACTCACTGTACTGCATTGAATATAAATTTGTGTATTTGAATTCTGTCAGTGCTGCTGATGCTTGTGTAACTCATTACTCACAGCAGTAAGGCAGTTTCCCCTGTTTTGCGTAATAGACTGCATTAGCGCATGATTGCTCACTTAACCCCTGGGCTCCTCATTTACCCATTTAGATAGTAATCAGATGTACTTATTTCCCCCTCTGGGCTTCAGCATCAAGCTTCATTTATCCTTGTTTCTCCTGATTTCATTTGTCTTTAACCCCCCTTCTTCTCCCCAATTTTTCCATAGTCTGATTCCAGTGGAATATTACAATTCTTTTACTAAGTGTTTGCTATGGCTTTCTGAAATTATAAATGAAAAACTGCTATCAATCACCAAAAAGTCCGATTTTATTTTACTTATTAAAATGACTTCTCATATAACAGTTTAGATGAACTGAGGATAATAGATTAATACCAGCATTAAAATTTTTTTTTTTAATTTTTATTCTATTTTGGAGTGTAGTTGATTAACAAATGTTATGTTAGTTTTCGGTGTACAGCATAGTGATTGAGTTATACGTGTATCTATTCTTTTTCAAGTTCTTTTCCCAGTTAGGTTATTACAGAATATTGAGCAGAGTTCCCTGTGACATACAGTAGGTCCTTGCTGGTTACCTATTTTAAATATAGCAGTGTGTATATGTCAGTCCCCAACTCCCAATCTATCCCTCTCCCCTACTTTTTCCCCTCTCCCCCCTCCCCCATAACCATAAGTTCATTCTCTAATTCTGTGAGTCTGTTTCTGTTTTGTAAATAAGTTCATTTATATCATTTTCTTCTGGATTTCACATGTAAGAGATATCATATGATGTTTGTCTTTCTCTGTCCAACTTACGGCACTTAGTATGATAATCTCCAGGTCCATCCATGTTGCTGCATATGGCATGATTTCATCCTTTTTAATGGCTAATATTCCATTGTATATATGTACCACATCTTCTTTATCCATTCATCTGTTGATGGACATTTAGGTTGCTTCCATGTCTTGGCTATTGTAAATAGTGCTTCAGTGAACACTGGGGTGCATGTATCTTTTTGAATTATGGTTTCCTCCGGATATATGCCCAGGACTGGGTTTGCTGGATCATACGGTGGCTCTATTTTTAGTTTTTTAAGGAATCTCCATACTGTTCTCCATAGTGGCTGTATCAATTTACATTCCCACCAACAGTGTAGAATGTACTGTTGGTGGGAATGTAAACCAACCTTTTCTCCACACCCTCTCCAGCACTGATTATTTCTAGACTTTCTGATGATGGCCATTCTGACTGATGTAAGGTGATATCTCATTGTAGTTTTGATTTGCATTTCTCTAATAATTAGCGATGTTGAGCATCTTTTCATGTACCTCTTGGCCATCTGTATATCTTCTTTGGAGAAATGTCTATTTAGGTCTTCTGCCCATTTTTTGATTGGGTTGTTTGGTTTTTTGATATTGAGCAGCGTGAGCTGTTTGTAAATTTTGGAGGTTAATCCCTTGTCGGTCGTATTGTTTGCAAATTTTTCTCCCATTCTGTGGGTTGTCTTTACGTTTTGTTTATGGTTTCCTTTGCTGTGCAAAAGCTTTTGAGTTTAATTAGGTCCCATTTATTTATTTTTGTTTTTATTTCCATTACTCTAGGAGGTGGATCAAAAAAGATATTGCTGCGATTTATGTCAAACAGTGTTCTGCCTATGTTTTCCTCTAAGTTTTTTAGTATCCGGTCCTACATTTAAGGCCTTTAATCCATTTTGAGTTTATTTTTGTGTATGGTGTTAAAGAATGTTCTAATTTCAACACCAGCATTTTGAAGTAGCTATAATTAATATTACATTGAATATAAATGACTCATTGAAATGCTATTTTTTTTGAAACTTGGTCACAGCTCCTTTTCTGAAAGATGGCTCTGAAGAGAACTGTTGATTTCCAATATAATTATTTCCCAGTTAATTGTGAAGCATTACCCTGCAGGTGTTACTTGCACCTAGTTTTATTTTCCTTCTGTTACAGCAGAATCCTTTCAGTATTTCTAAATGATTTGTCTAACATAGTCCAGAATAATATTAAAATATAATGATAAGAAAAAGTCTGCTAACAGTAACTACTATTATTCCTCTAAGAAACAAAAACTATCCAACTAAACATACTAGCAAATGTTAAGCATCTTCTGAGTTTAACAAGACTATTTTTCCCTTTGGCTTTATAAAGTGAATTGCTTGCTTTGACTCAACATTGAAACAACCTCACATTCTTAGATCCCCATTTGTCATTGTTTGGTAATTTTTTAATGGGCTGCCAAAGTTAGTTCACATTTAATGGAGATTTATGGGTTATTTAAAACTTATATCGCACTGCAGTTAGTAGCATGCTTTTTTCATTAGATTTTATATTTCTTCAAAAATATACTTTTTTTCATAATCTGGAACCACTTCCTTAGCCATAGATTTCTATTTTCCTTAAATATCTAAGAGGATGGTAGCTCATCGATGACTTTTTTTCCCATTTATCTTAGTCCTCACTGCTTTCTAGGTTCAATTTAAGCAATTTATATTTTTCCAGAAACTCTTACATTTCATCATTATTTTTAAATGTGTTAACATAGTTTTTTTAAAACTGTGTTTTTGTAATTTTAGAACACTTCAATTCTATATATAGGTTTGGGTATACGTTTATAGACAAGAGTAGTGTTCAAATTTTGGGTCTAAATTTTAACTTGGCAACTGTTTAAGGAATTTTTAAATTATAAACATGTAGATCTTTGTTTTGTGCTGTGTTTGGAAATTTTTGATGCTTTCATTTTCGTACAAGAATTTTGTATTTGGCTGCTTTCTTATTTGTCAGTTGTCTCTGTGGGTGTTTACTCATAGGCAGTGCTAAAGGATCAACAAAATATTTTGCTTCATTTTCAGTGGTTAAATCTGTTGAATTCAGTGCCTACTATTCCTGAATAATTGGTGGTAGAAAGCTGCCTTGTCACATTACTTACCCACTCTAATATTGATAGTATTTTACCATAAAAATGGTATGTCTTGTTTGAGATTTATCCTACACACTATCAACCTGTTTGCTGTTTTTCACGTAATTAGCTGTCAAGTATGTCTTTTATCTTTTGGCTTAGCATGTCATGCTTAGAGATTTCAGGACATGGAACCATCCTAGAACTCTTGGAAATCCCTTGCTAGAAAGCACTTGAGAGAACAAGAAGCCGTGGTGCATGCTCATTTGTTAGCTGCTTGGCTGACATTCTGTAGACATGCTCTCCAAACGTGAGTTAAGCCAAAAGCTGCAACTTCACAAGTCTTTCTTTGCTTCTAACCCATTCATTTAGTCTAATTTTATCCTCACTAAAGATTATGCGTCTTAATTCTTTTTCTTCGGAATTGTGTTCATTGTCAGAACAGTCCTAAATTTGCTCCTTTCCCCAAGGAGAATGGCATCTCCTCCAACCCCACCCCTATCCCGCCAGAAGCCCGCCAGGATGTTTGCTCTATCTACCCTAAAATGTAAAAACTTTACACCCAAGTTCACGAGTTTTGTTGTAAAAATTTTTATGAAGTTAAACTGTTTCAGAGGTGTCAGTCACCGGAGCTAGATACTTTCCAGAGTTCTGTTAGCGTTAGGAGTTGTGGTCAGTTCTCTTTTGGTGCCAGTCACTGCTCTGTAGTCTCTTTGTAAACCTAAGTTGCTTCTCAGTAATTGTGAGCGGCTTTGGTTTCAGTTTGGGGCTTTTCTCCTTTAGACGTTCAGGTTACTTGCTTGGCTTTGCAATTTGTGAGGTGTTACTTGCACTGGACCTTGTGGTGGTGGCTCTCGGTCTTCTTGGGCAGCAGCACCGCCTGGATGTTGGGTAGGACGCCGCCTTGCGCGATGGTCACACCGCCCAGCAGCTTGTTGAGTTCTTCGTCATTACGGATGGCCAGCTGCAGGTGACGCGGGATGATGCGCATCTTCTTGTTGTCGCGGGCCGCGTTGCCCGCCAGCTCCAGGACCTCGGCCGTCAGGTACTCCAGCCACCGCTGCCAGGTAAATCAGCGCACCGGCCCCAATCCGCTCCATGTAATTGCCCTTGCAGAGAAGGTAGTGGACTCGGCCCACAGGGAACTGCAGGTCGGCTCTGGACGAACGACATTTGGCCTTAGTACGTGTCTTGCCACCCTGCTTACCACGTCCAGACATTACTATAAGAATACTGATCTGTTATAATGGGAAGAAATACCGTTAGGGTAGGTACGGTGGGTTGTGATTTACTATTTAATTGGCTGATACCCTTATATCCAATCAGAGAACCATACTGGAATCACCTCATTTGCATACACGCCACTACCCATTATCCAATCAGATGTGAGCTCCCCAATACGTCATCTGAGCTCCGCGCCTATAAATATCACGCTTCAGTAGAGTGTTTGCTGTCCTAAAGCTGTAGACTGATAATGCTGGAGCAGAGTATTAAAGGTAGTGCTATTTCTAAGAGAGACTTCAAGAAAGCCGTGATTAAAACTCAGAAAAAGGGGAAAAAGCGCAGTAGACGTCGCAAAGAAAGCTATTCACTTTATATCTATAAAGTACTGAAACAAGTTCATCCGAATGCTGGTATTTCTTCGAAGGCCATGAGCGTCATGAATTCTTTTGTTACTGATATGTTTGAGCGCATTGCGGGGGAGGCGTCCCGCCTGGTGCATTACAACAAGCGTTCGACCGTCACATCCAGGGAGATCCAGACAGCAGTGCACTTGCTGCTTCCTGGGGAATTGGCCAAGCACGCGGTGTGTGAGGGCAGCAAGGCTGTCACCAAATACAGTAATTCCAAGTAAAGAGATTCAGCCACCAGACGATTTTTGTAACCCAAAGGCTCTTTTAAGAGCCACTTAACTTTCTAGAGAGTTGTAGGCTTTTTACTTGGTTGCTCAGTGTATGTGGGCAGGCTTACTCTTAGAGTGAGGTATAGCTGTTACACTAGTAACTATTTATTAGATTCACTTTGCTGCCTTTAGTGTGGTTAAGAAATACGTAGGTAACTCGTCCGTCTCACGTGACTATTAGCCAGAATGATTTCAGGTGAAATCCCGGATCTCTTAAGCATGTCAAAGAATAGAGCTCTCTGAGTTGAAGGCAGCTCCTTTAAGTCTGTCTTAAGGGAGGATGGGCCGAGTGCCATGAGAAACGTGGCTTGCTCTTCTCTGGGGTATGTCCTGTTTTAAGTACTTTCTATCAAGAGACTGAAAGGGAACTTAAGCTGTGGAAAGACAAAGAACATAGGCAAGTTCAACATGGGAGCGTTAAGGCTGTTTTGCTTCCGCCCTACATTTTCTGTAGTGTGTGAAAATTCTTCCTATGGATCAGGTTAGATGCCCTGCAGCTGCTGAGATTTCGAGTCCAATAGTTCCTTGGTCTGGTGGTGTCATCTGTACATTATTGGGGTGTCTAAACGAGGCTGTTTGTTTAAAACAGCTTGATATTGGAGTGTGGAGGTCTTGCCATATCAAGTAATCCGTATTGGAGTCAAACAATCTGGCTAACCACAACCGACTGGCAAACAGAAGTAACTGACTGAATTTTTTGGGGGCGTTACTTTTCTTCCAAGTTACAATAGGATCACTTGCATTTTGTTTTATGAGAGGATCATTAAATTGGTGTTTGTGTCCTATATTACTGGACTCCAATACTAACAAGTTCCAAATTGGGTCATAATGGGTGTTTATCAAGTCAGGGGACTTTGGGTGCAAGATCTACTCTGTCACGATCGTCTGGACTCTTAGCAGACAAGCATTAAAAAGTGACAAATGACACTGAAATTAACATTAAAAAAGATCAAATTATTACTACTTCCCACAAACCAGTGGTTTAGCTGGACTCAATTCGTTAATTTATATTTTTCATTCCCTTTTAAAAACAAGATTTCGTGCTCATGTGTGTCTTCCTTACAGTTAAAAAATACCTTAGTATCATTTGGTAGAATATGTGTACTAAAACTCCACAGGAAAAAAAAAAAAAAGTGCCCTACATTTCTGCACAGTAACAGCCCCTACAAGAACCTCTGAATATCTTAACTGGGAATCATCCAAGGAGTTAACAGATGGGGCATCTGTGCCACATTGTCTGGGAGGGGAGGCATCATCTCCAAGCAGGGGTCCCAGCTGCCCTCATAAGACCTTGTGAAACAGCAGATGTCTGTATAGCTCCCAAATCCTTGTCAACTCTTGAGTTGAAAAGCATGCAGTTTTTCCACGCTGGTTTTTGCCTTAGCAGCATATGTTTAGATTCACCCATTTTGTTATGTGAATTAAGAGCTTGTTCCTTTCAATGGTTGACTAGTATTCCATTGTATGGATAAACCACAGTTTGTCTATCCATTCATCTAATGAAGTGATCTTAGTTGCTTCCACTTTTTAGCCGTTATGAATGAAGTTGTTATATAACTATTCACATGCAGGTTTTTGTGTGGACATAAGTTTTCAGATCAGTTGGGTAAGTATTATCAGGAGCACAGTTGCTGGATGGTAGGCTCAAGAGTATGTTTAGCTTTATAAGAAACTGTCAAACTGTCTTCCAAAGTGGCTGTGCCATTTTGCATTACTACCAACAATGAATGAGAGTTCCTGTTGCTCCATAGCCGCCTCAACATTTGGTAATGTACGATATTTTGGATGTTATCCATTCTAATCGATGTTTAATATCTCATTGTTTTAATTTGCATTTTCCTAGTAAATGATATTGAGGATCTTTTGGTATGCTAATTTACCATCTGTAAATTTGTTTGGTGAAGTGTCTGTCCAGTTCATTTGCCCATTCTTTAATTGGGTTATTTTCTTATTGTTTAGTTACAAGCATTCTTTTTTCTATTTTCTTGGACACAAGTCCTGTTTCAGATAAATGATTTGAAAATATTTTCTCCTGGTCTGTGGTCTATTTTTACAGTATCCTAGCAGAAGTTTTTAATTTCACAAATGTCTGGTAGAAATATAATGCAAGCCACAAATACTGATCACATATGTCACGTTAAACGTTCCAGTACCCACATAGCATAAAAAAAAGTGAAATTAATTTTAATCCAATATTTTGTTTAGTCCAGTTTATCTAAAATGTCAATGTGTAATAAGGGTTAAATTATAATAATTTACATTTTTAAAAATTAGGACTTTGAAATTCAATGTGTGTTTTATACTTACAGCATATCTCATGCAATATTTCAAGTGCTCAGTAATCACATCTGGCTAGTGGCCACCATATTGGACACTGTAGCACTAAACTCTTTCTCTAGGCAACCTAAGTCATACCCTTGCTCTAAATACCTACAGCAGATGATTCACAAGTTATATCTGCAGTCCAGGGCTCTCCATGAACTGCAGACCAGTAACTGCTTACTTAATATCACCACCCTGATGGTGCTCATCCATCTCAAACAATTTCTCTCCACAAGGGTTTCCAATGTATCCTGACAGACCTGTTGTCAAATTCCAATGTTCCCTATATCCATGGGGCCACCCCAATCACATGGTTGTCCAAGCCAGAAATGTATTTTTTCCTTGATAGTACCTCTGTTCAACCTCCATTTCAATCTTTTGACAACATATGGAGATTTTATTTCCTAAATATTTTATTATTATCTGACTTCTTTTGTCATCTCCACTGCCACCATTTTTGTCCAAGCCCCCATCATCTCTCACCTGGGTTACTGTCTCTAACTAGACTCACTGCTCCTAGTGTTTTCTTTCTAAAATCCACTCTCCACACAACTGACAAAGTAATCTTAGATAAGAAAAATATGGTCACTAACCCTTAACTGAAAGTTAGCATTTCTTTTAGTTTTGAATATAGCAAATAGACCAGTCGCATTAGCTATACCTGTGACTTTATTGTCAATGAAAACCATAGCCATAGTCCTAGCACTTAACCATGGTTACAGATATATCAAAATATTGTTTATGCTCATCCCAACCTCAGATTATTATAAATTTGATCTTGCTATTTGAAGCACAAGTAAAGAAGCACAAATATTACTGTATCAAACAATATTTTTAAAACTGTTTCAACCTGGCATTGTTTTATTATTAAAATTCATATTTTACTTTATGTATTTAGAAATTTATTTTAAGAAGATGTATATAGGGTCAACTAGACTTTCAAAGAAATTCATAATACAATAAAAGCTAAGAACCCCTGTTTAAGGATTCCAGCAAATACCTTACATATAAAGTAGACTAGAGACAGATGATATAAAAATCAGATGGCAGAATTCCACTAATAATCCAGCTGGGAGCAGATAACTGAATCTTCCTTAGCTGTTAGACTGATTCCTTCATCAAGGATGCCAATTCTACAGCCACAGGATACTGGGTTTACTAGGGTATCCCACTCAATTCATGCATGTGTGTCTGCTGGAAAAACACATCTTGATTATTATTGTTTTTATCACTGAAACAATTTCTCACATTACTTCTGCTAACCATCAGCCCTCTAGTGTGACTGGAGATGAAGAGCTAAAGAACTTGTAGTGGGTGAAAAGAACTTGTAGTGGGTCAAATGATGACTAACCTCTTCTGGAGAGTAAATTCCTCATTAGGAAAGTCCATTTATTAGTTTCCTAGGGCTGCTGCAACAATTTACCAAAATCTGGTTGGCGTAAAACAGAAATATATTCTTGCACTGTTTTGGAGGCCAAGAAGTCCAAAACCACAGTGTCAGTAGGGCTGATTCCTTGTGGAGGCGCTGAGGGAGAATCTGTTCTATGCCTCTTACCTGGCTTCTGGTGGCAGCTGGCAATCTTCGGTGTTCCTTGGCTTGCAGCTGCATCACTCCAATCTCTGCCTGCCTCAGTTTTCATATGGTCCTCCACTTTGCATCTCTGATGCCCCTCTCCCTTCTCTTATAAGCATACCCTAAATCCAGGATGATCTCATTTCAAGATTCTTAACTACACCCTATTTCCAAACAAGGGTCACATTCATAGGTGCCAAGGGTTAAGACTTGGACATGTCCTTTTTCAGGACACTCAACCTACTACACTTCACAGAGCCTAAGGTTTAGCTTAACATTGACTCACACAAAATTTACATCACGCTATCTGGATAGAAGTATTTTAGAGTAAATTACAGACAATACAAAGCTTTCCTTAGGCACCTTATTATCTCTCTCATTCATAATCAGCTGAAATGACCTCGTGTGTTTATATCTGCCTCACTAAACTAGAAAGGAAACAATGAGAGTAAGGACCTCCTCTCTTACACACACAAACACGCACACTCTCTCTCTCTCTCTATCAGTGAATGTTTGAAGAGTGAAGAAAAGGGAAACAATTTTTTTAAACCTTTTTGGAAAACAAAATAAGGAAAAATAACAAAATGCAGCCACTTGTCTATGACCAGCCCTGCACTGAAGAGCTAGCAGTGTCCACCTGCCGGAACAATGTAGTGGGGGCTTGATGTGGTCTAGCTCCCTCCGGCCCTGCTCCTTGGGAGGGTTTCCCTTGCCCGGTAGACCTCAGGGACCCATCTGAGATGAGAATAGAAAATCTCTTTTTTGAGGGCTACACCAGCCCTCTTTCTCCTTTTCTGAATTCAGAGGCACTGTGGTGGCTTTTGGGTAATTACAGCATCTGGGTTTCTAAACAGGCCTAGTTGCTCTGCCCTTTTTCCAGCCCTCATCTTACTGGCATCCATTATGTTCTCTGTTCTGCGGCACAACAAAACCACAGCCTAGAATCAGGGAAAGACAGCAAATGTCTCCCCTGCTTCCATGGCAAATCTCAATGGGTAACCATTGCAATGATTTTAGGGTGAAGTTAACAGCCAGATGTAGCTTAGGGAGGGTAGCACCTAAAGGATCTGCTTTCCCCAGTTCCGAAACCAAACCTTATCATATTTAAAGCAGAGTCCTAACTTTGCTGTGGCCCTTTTCTCAGAAAATTTTGTCTTGCCAGTCCTTTATAACTTAGGGATTGAGATGTGGGTGGACAAACAGCACCTTTCTTAAACATTTTAACCTAAAAAAAACCCAAAAAAACAAAAAAAATCCTGTGTTTTCTCTGCTTTCACATGAATTGTCTTGGACTAAAGCTTTACTCTTATTTCTCTGACATTATTAAAGTCTTTGAAGGTTGCAAACCCATCCCAACGTCCTGTGTTTGTCCCAGCAAGTTCCGTAAAGCTGGGTCCTTGGTCTGCATTTGGTCTGCATCTCTGATGGAAGGAGAATTTGACCAGCTGCTTTGCTGGTCGATAACAGTGATTTCCAGGTTCCTAATAGGAAGTGAAGGAATCTGCTTTTTCTAGCGTCTCTCTCACATTAATGAAAATTCAGAATATATACAGAACTTGTGGGAATAAAGTGAAGCCTGGCTCAAAGGAAAAATGATAGATTTAAATGCTGCTTACATTAATAAATTAGAACGTGTAAATGCAGGCAGTCCTTCAGGTAGTGTGAAATCTTAAAAGTGACTATGCAAAGCAGTCTTAATAATCAATGGGAAAAATCATGATTGTTCCATGATCTTTAAAATTTTTTATCAAAACATTAAAAACTCACCATCTATCATAAATATAAAGGGAAGTGAAAAACTAATATTAAGGACATTGTAATTTTAAATATTAAAACAATGAGAATTAGTGTCATTTCTTTTTTAAAAACTTACCAAAAGTAGTTGAATGGTGCTTGATTTTTTTCTTATCATGTAACTTATGATACAGAGTGAGTGTCCTTCCTATGCTTTGGTGAATTGACATGTTTCTTTCTAAGTTTGGATTAACTTCCAACATTTTATCCTTTGCATTTTTAATGCCATGAAATATCTCTGAGAATTCGTTTAATATGAAGTATTTTGCCAGTGTCACTTTCTTTGGAAAGTATTTATTGAAGTATAAACTGTAAATGATCCATTGGCAACCAGAGTTCAACAGAACATTAAATGAGTAACATATGATGCCCAAGCAGGGGGTTATATATAAAAATGCAAAGATGACTATTAAGAAGTTTATTAAAATAACTCATCATAATATATATTAAAGAGGGAAGGCCTATGCTCATTCTTCAGAGATGCTCAAACGGCATTTTATAAATTTCAACATGCATTCTTAACAATTCGCAATAAAGCAGACATAGAATTCTTCCTCATTGTATGATATATCTAATGAGGAATAGTGCAGATCTTCCGCAAAGTGAGGGATAAAACAAGAATGGCCACCCTATTTAACATTGATATGAAGGTATGAGGCACTGAAATCAGGTGAAAGAAATTAGAAGTGAACTAATTGAAAGGAAGCAGTGAAATGTTTACTATTTTCAGACATCATTGCAAACATGTAAAACCCAACAGAATTCTATCAGAAAGCCAATGCAAAAATTAGTCAATTCAGTAAGATATAATAGGATATAAAAATGCACAAAAATCAGTACTTTCATATAAAACAAGATGCTGGAAGATATGAATTGGGAAATACACTACTTATGGAAACGAAAACAAAATACCTAGAGCTAAATGTAATAAATATGCCATACATATCAAGTAAACTGGTCCACATCAATCGCATTGTCCCAATTTCCCTTCAGATGAATGACTCAGGCAGCATCTGGGACTAGGCTGTCTTAGAAAAGGAACTTGAGAGGAAATCCTCTGGGGAGGCTTTCATTTGCTCTCAATTGGAAACGCAGGGAGATAGACTGTCTTCCTGCCACTACTTTGACCTGTGTGAACACTTGGAACTGTGACCAGCATGAGAGTGTAAAGCCAGGGTCGGGAAAAGAGCAGTAAGACTGCACAGCCTTGGAGCCTGGGCTCTGATCCATGATTGTTACCACTGATGTTTCTTTAATGCTTGTCTGAGTGGAGTCCAGGTGGTTCAGTAATACAGGACACCAACATCTTTTTAAGTGATTCATCATACAAAACACCCACAAATGATTACACCGTAATTTATAGGAAAAATCAAAAAAGGAGTTTGTTACTGTTTACTAATCAATTGTGGTTAGCCAAATTGCTGGCTTCCGGTATGAGACAGAAAGCAATATTCCCACATGCCAGCTCAACATGCCCTGGACAACGTAGGTCACCAGGGCAAAAAGACCCCAAGCTGAGGACCTCAAACCACTTGAGCTTTCAAACAACTTCACTGGCCTACAGGCTCCAAGTTTTTCAGACACAGAAGTAGAAAAAAACAGGATAATGTCCCTTACACGATCTCTCCACAACTTCAGACCCTTTATAGAATCCTCAGTTATTTGTAGAGGCAAATGCATCTTTTATACTTTACAGCTCCTTCACTCTAAGAACACTCTGTATATGTTATTAACCATAAACTTCCCTGTAAGAAGCATTTTGAAGAATTTCTTTTGCCGCAGTTGACTTCTGAAAGACCGTTGGAGCCTCATGGGGGCTTCTTTACCGTAGAGAGTCAGTCACTAAATTACATACACCAGTTGAGTACTGAAGTTTACAATGTAAGTATCCTACTTAACGTTGAGTCCACAGCTCTCTTTCAGGAACGTGAGTGGCTCTGAAAAGAGCCTTTGGGTTAACTGAAGCAGTGCTTCTACTTCACAAGTTTACTTGGAGCTGGTGTACTTCGTAACAGCCTTGGTGCCTTCAGACACAGCGTGCTTAGCCAGCTCTCCTGGCAGCAACAGGCGGACGGCCGTTTGAATCTCCCTGGATGTGATAGTCGATTGCTTACTGTAATGGGCCAAGCGGGACGCCTCGCTTGAAATACGCTCAAAGATATCAGATACGAAACAATTCATGATACTCATGGCTTTCGAGGAGATACCGGTTTCCGGATGCACTTGTTTCAACACTTTATAGATGTAAACCGAATAACTCTCTTTTCTGCATCTTCTGCGCTTCTTTCCTTCTTTACTTTGAGTTTTCGTAACAGCTCTCTTAAACCCTTTCTTCGAAACAGCAGTACTTCTTGAAGACAACTCTGGCATGATTAGTGTTAAGCTCTACAGTGTCAACAACCCTCGCGTTACAACTCAAACAGCTCCCGTCAACGCCAAGAAAACGAAGCGACTTGCTGGCCCGAAAGGGTGGTATTTATAGGGGCAGCGCTCAAGTGACGTGTGGAGAGGCCAGTATCTGATTGGATATCTGGGACTGTCGTGTATGTAAATGAGGTGATTCCTGTGAGCCTTTCTGATTGGATAGACGGCTATCAGCCAATCAGAAAGCAAAGCACACCCTACCGGCAGACTATAAATAGGCCCAGTCGAAGGGGTTATACTTTGCTGTACCGGTTTGGCACGTCGCGTGGAGTTTATGTGTGGGCGTGGAGAACGAAGTGGTAAAGCTCGCGGCGAAAGTGAGTCTCGCTCCTCCGGAGCGAGCTTGCAGTTTCCAGTGGGTCAGATCCATCTTCTGCTCCGCAGCGGTAAACTATGCGGAGCGCATTGGGGCTGGTTCGTCTGTGTATTTGGCAGCGGTGTTGGAGTCCCTAACGGTTCACGTCTTGGAGTCGGCGGGCAATGCCTGTCGCGACGACAAGGGGACGTGCATTAGTCCGGGCCACTTGCAGTTGGCAGTCCGCAATAGTGAGGAGCTCAACAATTTGCTGGGTGGTGTGGCTATCGCTCAGGGTGGCGTTTTGGAACAGCCACGCCGTGCTGCTGCCCGGGAAGACTGAGAGCCACCATCAGAAAGTGCAGAGCAAGTAATCCAAGCGGAAGTTACCAGGGAGCAGTCTAAACGTCTGACGAAGGAACAGAAACCAAAGGCTCTTTTCAGAGCCACTTAAATTATCATAGAGGGCTGTGCCTGGGCTGTCTGGGTCTGTGATTGTGACGTGTTCCAAAAGTAGGCCGCCAAAAAGATCCGTTAATTGTGACTTTATCATGTTGATTCTAACACGTGAGGTTCTTCGCAGCTTTTTTATTACTGAAGGGCAAGTTCATGGGCCTTCAAGATGCCTTTCGGGTGAGAGAAAGAGAAAGCAAAGCTTCAGTATTCTAATACCCTTTTTAAGGCTCATTTTGATAAGTATTCGCGATGCCTATGGTTTAACACGTGCTTAGAAAATGTTTCTTAACATGTAATGTCCATCAAAAACCTAAATGGCACATGTGGGGGAGGGATACTAGTGTCTCATTAGAGGTAGGAGTGTGACATGGTGTATCATAGTTGGAATTATTAGGGAGGTTTTGTCAGCTCTTTCAAATGGTTTCATTTGATCTGTATTATAAACACCAAGAAAAATTGGAAAGTAAATGAACAGGTAGACTGTCATAAAATTACAGAAAATTCAGCAGTTTGCCTTATCTCAAGGAGAAAGTCTCGCTGGTTATCTTTTTAAAGTCATTGTTAGACACGTGAGAGTTAAATACATAAGAAATACAGAAGCAGGTACGAAGTATAGAGTTCTGTAAGAAATTAAAAGATGAAAGTAAACTACGTAATATGTTGATGAGGAACAATCAAATTACGAAAAAGCCAACCATGTCTTAATGTACATAGATAAGGCATGCGATTAAGAAGGGCACAGAAGGAAGGGAAAATTTTGAAAACTGAAACAAAATTGTACAGATATATTGAACAAAATTAGATTATGTTTAGACCATGGCATTAAAAACTAAAATGTGAAAATTTTAAATCTGAGAATGCTGATGTAAGTGATTGACTAAATGAGGTATATGTGAAAAATCTCCTAAACAGAAGAATTTCAAATCATTTATATAGATGCTCCCCCATCAAGCAGTTGGAACTTAACTCCCCAGACTTACCGAAGTGGAGTATGGAAAGGCAGGGGAAAACAGGAGTGACTTTACAGTAGAGAAACCTGGCAAACACTACCGCAAATGATCAGTGTTAAGATCATCAGTGATAAACCACGTGGTTTGCATGTGCCATTAATATGCACTTGATCTTAGCCAAAAGGCCGAGAAGCGACGTGTGCCATTAATATGATGTGTTGAGAAGGGCAATTCACTTCTCTGCTCTTCCTCCCGGCAACACATAATCTCAGTCTAAACATGAGAAAAACGTCAGACAAATACAAGTTGAGGAACATTCTAAAGAATATGAGTCCTCAAAATTATCAAGTTCATCGAAAACAAGGAAATTCTGAGAAACTGTCAGCCCAGAGCAGTTAAGGAGACATTACAAGTAAATGTCATGTACAACATGACATGGGATTAATCAGCATATACCTTATAGTCGGATTTCATATTCAAGGTTCTTCCACATCCACATATTCAACCACAGGCTGTATAGCACTGTAGTATTTACTATTGAAAAGTATCTGCGTATAAGTATACCCGCACAGTTCAAACCCCGAGTTGTTCAAGAGTCAACTGTATTTTGGATTGGATCCTGGAACAGAAAAAGAGCATTAGGTAAAATCTAATGAAACCCAAAGTTTAGAGTTTAATTCACAGTAAAGTACCAGTGTTATTTCCTAGGTTGTGACAAATGCATAAATGTTGACAACAGAGGAAATGGTGAGAGGTATATGGGAACTACCTTTACAACTTTTATGTAAATCTAAAATTGTTCCAAGTTAGAAAGCTTATTGAAAAAAAACAAAAAATAAACACATTTTTTTAAATCAAAGAAGAGTCCCAAATCCATAACAAATGAAGAAATCTCAATAGACTATCGCTCAGAAGCTGAAAGTATGAGTGGCTCTGAAAAGAGCCTCTGGTTTCAGATGTTGGTGTCCTAAAAAAAGCTCTCTTGTAGCTGTTGTACTTGGTGACGAGACATAGTGCCTTGCACACAGCGTGCTTGGCTGGTTCCCCAGTCATCAACAGGCATTAGTTCTCTGGAATTCCCTGTAGAGCAGGGGTCCCCAAGCCCTGGTCCATGGACCGGTACGGGTCATGGCCTGTTAGGAACAGGGCCACACAGCAGGAGGTGAGTGGCGGGCGAGCAAGCAAAGCTTCATCTGTATTTACAGCTGCTCCCCATCACTCGCATTACCGCCTGAGCTCCGCCTCCTGTCAGATCAGCAGCGTCGTTAGATTCTCATAGGAGTGTGCAACCTACTCTGAACTACGCATGCGAGAGATCTAGGTTGCGCGCTCATTATGAGAATCTAATGCCTGATGATCTGAGGTGGAGCTGAGGCGGTGATGCCAGCGCTGAGGAGCGCCTGCAAATACAGATTATCATTAGCAGAGAGGTTTCACTGCACAGAGACCATAATAAGTCAGTTGCTTGCAGACCCACATCAAAACCCTATCAGTGACTGACAAGTGAAAACAAGCTCAGGGCTCCCACTGATTCTGCATTATGGTGGGTTGTATAATTATTTCATTATATATTTCAAGGTAATAATAATAGAAATAAAGTGCACAATAAAGGTAATGCACTTGAATTATCCTGAAACCACCCCTCCCCTCCACCATCCATGGAAAAATTGTCTTCCTTGAAACCGGTCCCTGGTGCCAAAAAGGTTGGGGACCACTGCTGTAGAGGATAGTCAAGAGTCTGTTGTAATGAGCCAAGTAGGTTGACTCACCAGTGATGTGCTCAAAGGTCACAAACGAGTTCAGTATTCCCATGGCTTCCATAGAGATGCCAGGGTTGGGGCAAACCGCAGCACTGTCTGTGACATCTCTGGTGCTTCTTGCCTTTCTTTTCATCTTGAGGATAGCTTCTTGGACATGACAGTAAACTTAGAGAAAGACTGGGAGATAGGAGACACAGCCATTATCTACCTTGAGAAAAGAAGGATGGCAGTCTGTGAAGCCACAGCTTATTTATATACTGTGTATTCAAATGAGGTATTGAATAAACAATTTCTGATTGGAATAAAAGCAAGAGGCAAATGAATGCAAATAAGGTATCTCAGGTCAACTCTGATTGGATAGTACTCCTACTGGCATCAACCGCTCAGAAAGCAGAAGGCTATCATGTGGGGTCTTGCTCAAGAGCATTTGAACCCAGGGGCCCCTACAGCTGCTCAGTTTTGTAGATTTCAGCCTCAGCTTGTTTTGAGAGAGACCAACTTCCTTAACCCAAGTTTAAATTTCCAAAGAAATGGATCTGGCCCAGTGTGAATCGTTATGTCCACTCACTGTCCATCAATAGTAGTCAGAAGAGAATGATCCTGAAAACAGTGCATCGGAATTGACACATTAATGTTAGGATTATTTGTTCTCAGTTTCCCTGATGCTGAATAGTATTTGCTTATACTTGCCTGTTTTAAAAACCCTGTCCTGTGGTCAAACGTGGTTCTTATCTACTACCTGAGCAAGTGAAGGTGACTCACTGCTATTCAAGTTATTAGCCTGATTGAATTTCCATTTTTTTAATAGTGAGGTGAGGCATCATTTCATGTTTGGTGGTATCTTTTTGACGTTTTTCTTCCGGTTTTAAAGACTACCATAATGTAAGTACTTTCTGTCAAATGGTGTAAGTTGCCTTTTGTACTTTTCAGAATCAACCTATGCGTTCTCTTTTTTCATATGCATTTCTTAATCCTTTTCCCGTTATAATGAAATCCTATTTGAGTTATATTAAAGTAAAAGCTTGTATAGAATAAAATATTTGTAAACAACGTGAATACATGTTTAGGGTGACATGTGCCTTGACTTTTTCAAACCTTTTGTGTATCTCTTATAAAACTTTATGATTTTCCTTATAGAGCTTTTACACATATTTCATGGAGTTTATATCCAGGTGCCCTTCTTTTTATTTTATTTTAGGGGCATTTTGTTGTTGTTGTTGTTCTTGTTGTTAGCTTATACCTTTATTTCTTAAAATAATTTTTCACCCGCTGAAAGGAAACAGAGCACCTTGAAAGGCTGATTTCAGGCCTGTGGCAGGAAATTAAGAGGAGTCTGGGACATCTTGCTGTACTGGAAAGCAAGGAACCTATCAGGAACTAATGGGTCAGGTCAGGAAGACACAAGAACCAGCAGGGGTAAGATACTGGTAAAGGAATGAAAGGAAAGAAAGGAAAAAGGGAGAGAGGGAGCAAATATGGCAAAATCTTGATCATTGTTTAATCTGGGTGATGTGTATGTGGGATTCATTTTAATATTCTTTCTTGTATTTGAATTTTTTCATTATAAGATAAACATTTACATATTTAGGCCTTCTTTAATGCAAAGCAACACATATGTATTATCAATAAGATTAAGTAACACAGATGGGTAAAATAAAAAGCATTGATAATTCTATCACTCAGATAATTACTGAACTACTACTACTAATTTGTTGTGATGCTTTCTCGATATTCTTCACTACATATGCAAATTTTTTAAAACTAATTTCATATTCAATTTCTCATATCATCTATGGCCTAAAAGCACCACTTTGATTATACTATTGGCCTGCTTTCTAATCCATTAGGACTTTCCACAGTTACCAAGTACAGTCTGGGCTCCTTGACATTAAAGGTCTTCCAACGTTCTTTCCAGAATTCTTTCTACTACCTTGTCTCCATAAACCCCCCTATGCTCTAGCCACTCTGGATCGCCTACATTTCAATTCGTATTGGTTTCTGTATAAATGTCATAATTTATCATCTGAACGAGCACTCAGGACCTTTAAAATAATATATTTGGGGATTTCAAAGTTTAAGACTCCTGATACAACTAGCAACTTGTCCCAGCACAGAGCCTAATTTCTGTCAAAAGGCCAAGCTGTTACATAAGCATTGAGCCGAGATCCATGAAAAGAAATCAAGAGAATGCATCTCAGCCTGTAAGGGATGGCTTGAAAACTAAAAAAAAAGTGAGAATCTGCCTCCACAAGTCACAGTGCTTCTGCAATATTTTTTTCTGCTGGTAGTGTTAGAAGAAGAAATAACATGCCTGTTTTGCTGAATACAGGGAGTGTGAGGTCCCCCAAAGGTCCTAGGCATCACCCTCTTTCAGAATTGGGAATTTTGGTCCCAGGAATAAGCTTGTCCCCTTTTCAGCTATGCTGCATTCACTGCACTTCTGCAACTTTGAGAGGTTACAGTTTTGGTCCGAAAAAATGTAACTCCAATGTTGTTTCTAAACTTAAACAGTCTTGTATGTCAATTTTTTATTTTTAATATCTGTATTGGAGTATAATTGCTTTACAATGGTGTTAAGTTTCTGCTTTATAACAAAGTGAATCAGCTATACATATACATATATCCCCATATCTCCTCCCTTTTGCGTCTCCCTCCCACCCTCCCTATCCCACCCCTCTAGGTGGTCACAAAGCACCGAGCTGATCTCCCTGTGCTATGCAGATTCTTCCCACTAGCAATCTATTTTACATTTGGTAATGTATATAAGTCCATGCCACTCTCTCATTTCGACGCAGCTTACCATTCCCCCTCCCCGTGTCCTCAAGTCCATTCTCTACGTCTGCATCTTTATTCCTGTCCTGCCCCTAGGTACTTCCTAACCTTTTTTTTTTTTTTTTAGATTCCATATATATGTGTTAGCATACGATATTTGTTTTTCTCTTTCTGACTTACTTCACTCTGTATGACAAGACTCTAGGTCCATCCACCTCACGACAAATAACTCACTTTCATTTCTTTTTATGGCTGAGTAATATTCCATTGTATATATGTGCCACATCTTCTTTATCCGTTCATCTGTTGATGGACACTTAGGTTGTGTCCATGTCCTGGCTATTGTAAATAGAGCTGCAATGAACACTCTCATACTTGACTCTTTTTGAATTATGGTTTTCTCAGGGTATATGCCCAGTAATGGGATTGCTGGGTCACATGGTAGTTCTATTTTTAGTTTCTTAAGGAACCTCCATACTGTTCTCCATAGTGGCTGTATCAATTTACATTCCCACCAACAGTGCAAGAGGGTTCCCTTTTCTCCACAGCCTCTCCAGCATTTATTGTTTGTAGATTTTTTTTGATGATGGCCATTCTGACTGGTGTGAGGTGATACCTCACTGTAGTTTAGATTTGCATTTCTCTAATGATTAGTGATGTTGAACATTCTTTCATGCATTTGTTAGCAATCTGTATATCTTCTTTGGAGAAATGTCTATTTAGGCCTTCTGCCCATTTTTGGATTGGGTTGTTTGTTTGTTTAGTATTGAGCTGCATGAGCCGCTTGTAAATTTTGGAGATTAATCCTTTGTCAGTTGCTTCATTTGCACATATTTTCTCCCATTCTGAGGGTTGTCTTTTCATCTTGTTTATAGTTTCCTTTGCTGTGCAAAAACTTTTAAGTTTCATTAGGTCCCATTTGTTTATTTTTGTTTTTATTTCCATTCCTCTAGGAGGTGGGTCAAAAAGGATCTTGCTGTGATTTATGTCATAGAGTGTTCTGCCTATATTTTCCTCTAAGAGTTTGATGGTGTCTGGCCTTAAATTTAGGTCTTTAATCCATTTTGAGTTTATTTTTGTGTATGGTGTTAGGGAGTGTTCTAATTTCATTCTTTTACATGTGGCTGTCCAGTTCACCCAGCACCACTTATTGAAGAGACTCTCTTTCCTCCATTGTATATTCTTGCCTCCTTTATCAAAGATAAGGTGACCATATGTGCGTGGGTTTATCTCTGGGCTTTCTATCCTCTTCCATTAATGTGTATTTCTGTTTTTGTGCCAGTACCATACTGTCTTCATTACTGTAGCTTTGTAGTATAGTTTGAAGTCAGGGAGTCTGATTCCTCCAGCTCCGTTTTTCTTTCTCAAGATTGCTTTGGCTATTCAGGGTCTTTTGTGTTTCCATACAAATTGTGAAATTTTTTGTTCTAGTTCTGTGAAAAATGCCATTGGTAGTTTGATAAGGATTGCATTGAATCTGTAGATTGCTTTGGGTAGTATAGTCATTTTCACAATGTTGATTCTTCCAATCCAAGAACATGGTATATCTCTCCATCTGTTTGTATCATCTTTAATTTCTTTCATCTGTGTCTTATAGTTTTCTGCATACAGGTCTTTTGTATCCTTAGGTAGGTTCATTCCTAGGTATTTTATTCTTTTTGTTGCAATGGTAAATGGGAATGTTTCCTTAATTTCTCTTTCAGATTTTTCATCATTAGTGTATAGGAATGCAAGAGATTTCTGTGCATTAATTTTGGATCCTGCAGCTTTACCAAATTCATTGATTAGCTCTAGTAGCTTTCTGGTAGAGTCCTTAGGATTCTCTATGTATAGTATCATGTCATCTGCAGTGACAGGTTTACTTCTTCTTTTCCAATTTGAATTCCTTTTATTTCTTTTTCTTCTCTGATTGCTGTTGGTAAAACTTCCAAAACTATGTTGAATAATAGTGGTGAGAGTGGGCAACCTTGTCTCGTTCCTGATCTTAGAGGAAATGGTTTCAGTTTTTCACCAATAAGAACGATGTTGACTGTGGGTTTGTCATATATGACCTTTATTATGTTGAGGTAAGTTCCCTGTATGCCTACTTTCTGGAGACTTTATCATAAATGGGTGTTGATTTTGTCAAAATCTTTTTTCTGCAACTATTGAGATGATCACATGGTTTTTCTCCTTCAGTTTGTTAATTTGGTTTATCACATTGATTGATTTGCATATATTGAAGAATCCTTGCATTCCTGGGATAAACCCTACTTGATCATGGTGTATGATCCTTTTAATGTGCTGCTGGATTCTGTTTGCTAGTCTTTTGTTGAGGATTTTTGCATCTATGTTCGTCAGTGATATTGGCCTGTAGTTTTCTTTCTTTGTGACATCTCTGTCTGGTTTTGGTATCAGGGTGATGTGGTCTTGTAGAATGAGTTTGGGAGTGTTCCTCCCTCTGCTATATTTTAAAGAGTTTGAGAAGGATACGTGTTAGCTCTTCTCTAAATGTTTGATAGAATTCGCCTGTGAAGCCATCTGGTCCTGAGCTTTTGTTTGTTGGAAGATGTTTAATCACAGTCTCAATTTGAGTGCTTGCGATTTGTCTGTTTATATTTCCTGTTTCTTCCTGGTTCATTCTCGGCAGGTTGTGCTTTTCTAAGAATTTGTCCATTTTTTCCAGGTTGTCCATTTTATTGGCATAGAGTTGCTTGTAGTAATCTCTCATGATCGTTTGTATTTCTGCAGTCTCAGTTGTCACTTCTCCATTTTCATTTCTAATTCTATTCATTTGAGTCTTCTCCCTTTTTTTCTTGATGAGTCTGGCTAATGGTTTATCAATTTTGTTTATCTTCTGAAAGAACCAGCTTTTAGTTTTATTGATCTTTGCTATTGTTTCCTTCATTTCTTTTTCATTTATTTCTGATCTGATCTTTATGATTTCTTTCCTTCTGCTAACTTTGAGGGTTTTTTGTTCTTCTTTCTCTAATTGCTTTAGGTATAAGGTTAGGTTGTTTATTTGAGATGTTTCTTGTTTCTTGAGGTAAGATTGTATTGCTATAAACTTCCCTCTTAGAACTGCTTTTGCTACTTCTCATAGGTTTTGGGTCATCATGTTTTCATTGTCATTTGTTTCTAGGTATTTTTTGATTTCCTCTTTGATTTCTTCAGTGATCTCTTAGTTATTTAGTAGTGTATTGTGTAGCCTCCATGTGTTTGTATTTTTTACAGATCTTTTCCTGTAATTGATATCTAGTCTCATAGCGTTGTGGTTGGAAAAGATACTTGATATGATTTCAATTTTCTTAAATTTACCAAGGCTTGATTTGTGACCCAAGATATGATCTATCCTGGAGAATGTTCCATGAGCACTTGAGAAAAATGTGTATTCTGTTGTTTTGGGGTGGAATGTCCTATAAATATCAATTAAGTCCATTTTGTTTAATGTATCATTTAAAGCTTGTGTTTCCTTATTTATTTTCATTTTGGATGATCTGTCCATTGGTGAAAGTGGGGTGTTAAAGTCGCCTGCTATGATTGTGTTACTCTTGGTTTCTCCTTTTATGGTGTTAGCGTTTGCCTTATGTATTGAAGTGCTCCTATGTTGGGTGCATAAATATTTACAATGGTTATATTTTCTTCTTGAATTGATCCCTTGATCATTATGTAGTGTCCTTCTTGGTCTCTTGTAGTAGTCTTTATTTTAAAGTCTATTTTGTCTGATATGAGAATTGCTACTCCACGTTTCTCATGATTTGCATTTGCATGGAATATCTTTTTCCATCCCCTCACTTTCAGTCTATATGTGTCCCTAGGTCTGAACTGGTTCTCTTGTAGACAGCATTTATACTGGTCTTGTTTTTGTATCCATTCAGCCAGTCTATGTCTTTTGGTTGGAGCATTTAATCCATTTACATTTAAGGTAATTATTGATATGTATGTTCCTATTACCATTTTCTTAATTGTGTTGGGTTTGTTATTGTAGGCCTTTTCCTTCCCTTTTGTTTCCTGTCTAGAGAAGTTCCTTTAGCATTTGTTGTAAAGCTGGTTTGGTGGTGCTGAATTCTCTTAGCTTTTGTTTGTCTGTTAAGGTTTGAATTTCTCTGTCAAATCTGAATGAGATCCTTGCTGGGTAGAGTAATCTTGCTTGTAGGTTTTCCCCTTTCATCACTTTAAATATGTCCTGCCACTTCCTTCTGGCTTGCAGAGCTTCTGCTGAAAGATCAGCTGTTAACCTTATGGGGATTCCCTTGTATGTTATTTGTTGTTTTTCACTTGCTGCTTTTAATATTTTTTCTTTGTGTTTAATTTTTGATACTTGGCTTAATATGTGTCTTGGCGTGTTTCTCCTTGGATTTATCTTGTATGGGACTCTCTGCGCTTTCTGGACTTGATTAACTATTTCCTTTCCCATATTAGGGAAGTTTTCAACTATAATCTCTTCAAATATTTTCTCAGTCCCTTTCTTTTTCTCTTCTTCTTCTGGGACCCCTATAATTCGAATATTGCTGTGTTTAATTTTGTCCCAGAGGTCTCTGAGACTGCCCTCAATTCTTTTCACTCTTTTTTCTTTATTCTGCTCTGTGGTAGTTATTTCCACTATTTTATCTTCCAGGTGTCTTATCCTCAGTTATTCTGCTATTGATTCTTTCTAGAGAATTTTTAATTTCATTTATTGTATTGCTCATCATTGTTTGTTCTTTAGTTCTTCTAGGTCCTTGTTAAACGTTTCTTGTATTATCTCCATTCTCTTTCCAAGATTTTGGATCATCTTTACTATCATTACTCTGAATTCTTTTTCAGGTATACTGCCTATTTCCTCTTCATTTGTTTGGTCTCGTGGGTTTTTACCTTGCTCCTTCATCTGCTGTGTATTTCTCTGTCTTCTCATTTTGTTTAACTTACTGTCTTTGGGGTCTCCTTTTCACAGGCTGCAGGTTCGTACTTTCCATTGTTACTTTCCATTGTTTTTGGTGTCTGCCCCCAGTGGCTAAGGTTGGTTCAGTGGGTTGTGTAGGCTTCCTGTTGGAGGGGACTAGTGCCTGTGTTCTGGTGGATGAGGCTGGATCTTGTCTTTCTGGTGGGCAGGGCCACGTCCGGTGGTGTGTTTTGCGGTGTCTGTGAACTTAGTATGATTTTAGGCAGCCTCTCTACTAATAGGTGGGGTTGTGTTACTGTCTTGCTAGTTGTTTGGCATAGGGTATCCAGCACTGTAGCTTGCTGGTCGTTGAGTGGAGCTGGGTCTTAGCGTTGAGATGGAGATATCTGGGAGAGCTTTCACCGTTCGATATTACATGGGGCCGGGAGGTCTCTGGCGGACCAGTGTCCTGAACTCGGCTGTCCCACCTCAGAGGCATAGGCCTGACACCCAGCCAGAGCACCAAGACCCTGTCAGCCACACAGCTCAGAAGAAAAGGGAGAAAACAAGAAAGAAAGAAGGAAAGAAAGAAAGAAAGAAAATAAAGTTATTAAAATAAAAAAGGATTATTAAAAATAAAAAAATTTTTTAATAAAAAAAGAAAGAAGAGAGCAACCAAATCAAAAAACAAATCCACCTATGATAACGCTAAAAACTGTACAAAACAATAATAAAAATAATAACAAAAAAAACACACAGACAGAACCCTAGGACAAATGGTAAAAGCAAAGCTATACAGACAAAATCACACACAGAAGCATACAGATACACACTCACAAAAAGGGAAAAAGGAAAAATATATATATATATCATTGCTCCCAAAGTCCACTGCCTCAATATTGGGATGATTCGTTGTCTATTCAGGTATTCCACAGATGTAGGGTACATCAGGTTGATTGTGGAGCTTTAATCCGCTGCTCCTGAGGCTGCTGGGAGAGATTTCCCTTTCTCTTCCTTGTTCGCACAGCTCCCGGGGTTCAGCTTTGGATTTGGACCCACCTCTGTGTGTAGGTCGCCTGAGGGCATCTGTTCCCCACCCAGACAGAACGGGGTTAAAGGAGCAGCTGCTTCGGGGGCTCTGGCTCACTCAGGCTGGGGGGAGGGAGGGGTATGGATGCGGGGCGAGCCTGCGGCGGCAGAGGCCGGCGTGACGTTGCAGCAGCCTGAGGCTCCGTGTGTTCTCCCGGGGAAGCTGTCCCTGTGGTGGGCTGCACAGGCTCCCGGGAGGGGCGGTGTGGAGAGTGACCTGGGCTCGCACACAGGCTTCTTGGTGGCTGCAGCAGCAGCCTTAGCGTCCCATGCCCGTCTCTGGGGTCCGTGCTGGTAGCCGTGGCTCGCGCCCGTCTCTGGAGCTCGTTTAGGCGGCGCTCTGAATCCCCTCTCCTCGCGCACCAGGAAACAAAGAGGCAAGAAAAAGTCTCTTGCCTCTTCGGCAGGTCCAGACTTTTTACCGGACTCCCTCCCGGCTAGCTGTGGCGCACTAACCCCTTCAGGCTGTGTTCACGCCGCCAGCCCCAGTCCTCTCCCTGCGATCCAACTGAAGCTGAGCCTCATCTCCCAGCCCCGCCCGCCCCGGCGGCTGAGCAGACAAGCCTCTCGGGCTGCTGAGTGCTGCTCGGCACCGATCCTCTGTGCGGGAGTCTCTCCGCTTTGCCCTCCGCACCCCTGTGGCTGCGCTCTCCTCCGTGGCTCCGAAGCTTCCCCCCTCCGCCACCCGCAGTCTTTGCCCGCGAAGGGGCTTCCTAGTGCGTGGAAACCTTTCCTCCTTCACAGCTCCCTCCCACTGGTTCAGGTGCCGTCCCTATTCTTTGTCTCTGTTTTTTCTTTTCTTTTTTACCCTACACAGGTACGTGGGGAGTTTCTTGCCTTTTGGGAGGTCTGAGGTCTTCTGCCAGCGTTCAGTAGGTGTTCTGTAGGAGTTGTTCCACATATAGATGTATTTCTGATGTTTTTGTGGGGAGGAAGGTGATCTCCATGTCTTACTGTTCAGGCATCTTGAAGGTCTCTCACATTTTAGGGACATATTAAAAGGGACTTTTTATTATGTTTTCTGACTGTTTTTTATAGGTAGAAACTTATCGAGTTTTGTATTGTAATTTCGTATTTAGCTTCCTTATTGAATTCTGTCATTTCCATTTTCTACCTTTTTTTCCCCTAGGGTTTTCAAGGAGGCAAGAAAATCATATAATGTTGCTCCTTAGTTAACTTTCTTGTCTAAATGAATTGTCTAATAGTCAGGAATGATGATAAATAAAAGTGGTGATTGAGGGCTTTCTCATCTTACTGCTGATTATAATCAGAATAATATGACATTGGTGCAGTTCTTGGATTGTTTCTCCTATTTCCTTACCACCACCACCCCCACCCCAGGCAATTTATATTGCTTCACAGTTACCACTCTACTTGGGGGTGGTAGACTTACTGGTTCCCAGTTGGCATTTCCCCTCAGTACTGGTTTGATTACTCTAACCGGAAGTGGGAGTCACAGATAGAGGTTTGCAGAGTTTGACCTTGTAGAATATCAGTGCCCAGTATGTTCTCTGAAATTGGAGAGATAAAAACCTCATATTTTCATGGGGGAGAGTGCTCAATGTCAGTGTCAAAAGGACCTTCCTGGCCATAATTGTTTGCCATCTGTAACTATCAATGGCACTGAGGGGCCAGAAAACCCCTGAGGGTGACCGTGTATTAGAGTACATTCGGTTCCAGTGTCAACCAGAGCCATCACCTTCTGTTTACTTCTGGGGAACAAGGAATAGTGAGCACAACATGGAGCCTCCATTCCCCCACAACGGCCCTCTCCTGGAGACAGTATTGGCCACATCCTAAACCCAGTATGTGGGGGCACCCACCATGAATAGGACCGTGTCTCTGAGGTCTCCGCTGGAGCAGGTGGGACATCAGGGAAGGTAAGGGCAGGTGGGGCAGGTCTGAACTGTGGTTCAGGTTTTAAGGCTTTTTACCGGCTGACCAACACAGCATTGGGTTGTTGGTCTATCTTTTCAGGTGGAGTCCTTGCAGCAATGAGGTCAAACCCCACTTGCTTCCAGGTTACTTTTACCAGAACCTTTACAGCTGATTGGGATAACCTACTGGCTTCTCCAGCTCCCTCTCTGTCTCAGGTCTTTCCCACAGCCTGTACCCACTCCCAGGGTTTGTCAGTTTCCCCTAAGATTAGCAATGGATCGCCCAACATAAATATCTTGTCCCACGACTGGACCCAACATGGACATCGGTGTACATACTGGGTGCTGGGGGAAGACTGGAGTATCATGGCTTTCACTCCTGCAGTGAATGTAGCCCAGTCAGGGCCTTCAGAGATCAGGGGCATAGATGACCTGACTCATTCCTAACTCCTTAAGAATTTGTTGTACCTTCTGTATAGATTTCTAGAATCCCGCGTACCCGGCGATATCTTCCCCATCCCCCCAATTGGGTCAAGCCTCTCTGTAGGATAGAATGACTCAATCTATAAAGGAGCGAGTACCTTGAACCCCCACACGACGCAGGTGCTGCCAGAGGGCAGGGTGTGTGGGGATGGTGCTCATTTTCTCTGCCTCCTGCCCAGTCAGAGAAACACCATTGCCCCCTGTATCCCATAGCCGTGCTAATAATGCCTGGATACTTTCCCTGGCCTCTGGCTGGAACATTGCAGCTATATTAATAAGCTCAGCAGGTATATAGTCTCTCATCATGAACATTTCCTGAACTGGGGACTGCCCCGCTGACTGACATTGTTGTTGCTATGCTTTTGCTTTTTTGAATTAGGGGTTGGACAGCATGGGACGTTCTGTCCATTTCACTGTCACTCACCTCTTCATCCTCTTCATCAACATCCTCTTCATTCTCCTCACTTTCCTAGGCATTCCACCTTTTAGTGTCCCAATCTGGCTTTGTCACTTCTCAGACCTTAATCTGTAGTAGCTTGTGCCCTCCTAGCTTTGCAAAATGGCACCCTAAAGTCTACACCTTATCCTGCTCTCCTACCTTGCCTGCCAGCTCTGGAGCCAGCAGAGTAGTGGACACCCACATGTCCTTCCTAAATCTCAGCTCTTCTTCCAGCTTTCTAACAGTGCACTCTGTGCAGTACCTCAGTCAAGCAAATTCAATCAGACCGAGTTTTTAGGGCATCCCAGTACTCATGCAACAGTCCACAAGCATCTAACATACAGGCCACCCTCCCCACACAGAGGTTGATGACCAACCTGGGATTCCCCCCAGGTGCCCCTTTCCCAAGACCCATTTCTTTAGTCTCCTGGTTGGCTCACCAATTATTGGTTCGCAACCTTGGTAGTTCCCCAGGTGAAATTCAAAACTGACCATCGTTACAGAGGGCAAGGGGAGACTGAAAAAAGAAGCAGACAACTCCAGATTGGTGGGTGGCAGTTTTAATACGCAAGGGAACTTACATATGAGGCTTGTCTTGTGCAGCTGCAAGACGAGCAGATCCCTGCATCTGCCCACCAGAATCTTAAAGAGTTTATATAGCGGCCTTAAGGGGGTTCAGCCACGAATACAGTCCAGGTGGCCTCAGTAACACATTACTCTCTCAAGGCTGCATCTTTGAAGTGGCTCCTAGTACAGGGACAATGGGTGGAAAGTTCATTCCAAGGACAGGGGAGGGGTGAGGAGTCTCCAGTTCAAGGGTCAACTAGTGGTCACATCCTCTTGATGACCTCCTCCAACAACATCTCTCAACTGCTCCCCCCTAGCTTTCAGGACAAAATTCAGATTCCAAGCTAAGCTGTGGAATCTAGCCCCTGCCTACCTCACTGGGCTTTTTTCTTATCACAGTCTCCCATTTGTGGTTATATCAATATACTTGCAGTTCCGTGAATTTAATTCACTTTTGTCTTTCTTAGTTGTATTTCCCCCCGGAATGTTCTTCCTGCCCTTCTTTATTTAGTTTCTGAAAATCATTCAAGATTATGGTCTTGTAATAATATTTCATTATTTCAATCAATGCTGTAACGAACATGTACATGCAAATAGCTTTTGCCTCCTTCTGAAGTAGTTGCCTTAAACCATTCCTAGATATAGGATGATTGGATCAAAGAGTGTACATGATTTTAGGGCTTTGTCCGCAATTGTTAAATGATTCTTCCAAACGGTTGCATCAAAATGCCACAGCCAAGCATGAAAGTATATCTGTTTTATTTCGCTCTCAGAGAAGTTGGTGTTGTTTAAATAAAGGTTTGCTTAAGTGTTAGGGTAAAGTGCTACCACATTATTGTTTTAATTTGTATTTCTTTTGATCATTGTGAGACTGCACGTTTTCATTCATATATATGTTTGTTTTTTCCAGTTAGTTCCATCTTGTGAAATGTCTTTCGATCCATTAAAAAATAATTTAAACAACAAATTCACATTTGTTGTTCTCTAACATTATAAAACCTAAGTTATGTTGGACCCTTAAGAGAATATTTGTGAAATCTGAATGAAACAATTTACAATATGGTCAGTAAGAGCCAGCTGAAATTTTTAAATTGCCGCTTGACGAAGAACATATTCCTCATTAACTTGAAATGTGGTCACACATGAGCTCCTTTAAAGGCAAATATAATCTTAGCTGACACCAGAGGGAGCCCGGTAGGCATTCCACGTGAAAGTATATCCAATTTTTCGTGCATTTCTGAAATGACACTGGAGAAAATATACAGTGAAATTATGAATACTGCACTTAACAGTCCTAGAGAGAAAAACAGAAATCAGTTCTTAAAATATATTTTCAGACTTCAACCTTTCTTGAACTAAGGAAGATATAAAATAAGAATGGTGATTAAATGAACAATTGTAGAACACCCACAAATGCCTTTACTGATCTTGTTTTAATTGTTATTTCTGGCTCCTGTGAGCATGGGAATCAGTCAGACCTGCTTCACAGCCCAGCTCTGCTGCTTCTGAGTTGAGTGTTCTTAACCTCTCTGCCTCTCAGTCTCTTCACTTGCACATTGTAATACCTACCTCACAGGGTTACTGTGAAGGTCAAATTGTAGATCACATCAATAAAGCATCTGGTGCATAGCACATGCTTCAGATATGTTAGTTCTTCATCTAGTGCAGTGGTTCTCAACCAGGGGTGATTTTGCCACCCAAAGAACATTTGGCAATATCTGGAGACATGTTTGGCTGATGGAGCCTGGGAGAAGAAGCCTTTGAGTTAGAAGTCCTGAATTTGAGTCCTGGCTCTGCCCCTTTCTACGTGGGTGACCTCTCTTGATATCTCAAGCCTCTTTCCCCATCTATAGCATGGAAGGAAGAATCCCTCATGAGGTTTATGTGGACTTTATCCATTCATTGCTTCACAAGCATCACCTATAATTCTCTCCTTTGCTTGTCAGGTTCTGCCTCACAAAGGAGTCTTGTGGCCAAGCTCAGAAGTTGCCACAGAATTACTATTCTATGGCCTTAAGTTGCCAGCGAGAGGCAGGTGGATTCACACTTATTGAGCATCTACTATGTGAGGATTCCATGTTCAGCACTTCAAGCCCATTGTTTAAGATGCAAAAAATGGCAAAGCATTAAAAGGCAGCCAAGGGGCTGATCCAAGGAGCTATCTACTTTTTCAATGGACGAAGGGTAAGTGACTAAAATGTAATTGATGGCTTCCTAGGCCCTAGAATGGGAACGTTAATTTAGTTCCCTTTTTTTTTTTTTTTTTTTGGTTCACCTGCCCTGCTCACCTCAAAACTTCCTTAAAGGAAGAGGCCACAAATGAATCAACTAGATGCCTGCGAAGTAGGAGATAGGCTGAGGTGAGAAAAGGCTGAAGAAAGGAGATCTTAGGTAGAGGGCCCTTTCCTCCAGCAGCGGGGATTCCAGGGCTGGGGGCAGAGCTGTAAGTACACAGCCATTCTACTCCCTCCTCATCTTGGCTTCTCTCTTCTCCTGAGCTGACCCTTTCTGTCCATCTACCTCCCTTGTCTACATATGTCTCTACCTGCAGATCTACCTCTCCCAGGCTCAAGCTTATCAAGAGTAGCGGGTTGTGGTGAATGCTGACAGAAAGAATGCATATGAAACACATGGGTAGCCTGTTTCCAAAAGAAGGCTTGGGGCAGGGAGTTTAGCTTTACATTCTCACAGTTAATGGATTTAATCTTGTTGGAGGGAGAGGGAGGTGTTTCTCTCCAAAAAAAAAGTGAAAATGAAAATATCAAAAAATGGTTCAGGGCTTCCCTGGTGGTGCAGTGGTTGAGAGTCCGCCTGCCAATGCAGGGGACACGGGTTCGAGCCCTGGTCTGGGAAGATCCCACATGCCGCGGAGCGGCTGGGCCCATGAGCCGCAATTGCTGAGCCTGCGCATCTGGAGCCTGTGCTCCGCAACAAGAGAGGCCGCGATGGTGAGAGGCCCGCGCACTGTGATGAAGAGTGGTCCCCGCTTGCCACAACTAGAGAAAGCCCTCGCACAGAAACGAAGACCCAACACAGCCATAAATAAATTTTAAAAATTAAAAAAAAAAAAAAAAATGGTTCAAGGGTCTGGCAAAAATGGGAGTGGTTTTGGTTGATTTGACCTCTGGGATACCCAAGCACAAGATCTGCTGGTGGGGCTGCTGGTCTGGTTCCTTAAAAGTTTTCAACCAAAGATGCTTATCCAAGCAGAGATGGAAGGATGAGGCAGCCAGCTACAAAGACTCACTCATTTATCTGCTCTGGACTGAAGGGTTTTCATATTGAGAATCTACATCTGTTAAAGGTCATCATCAATCCTAGGGCATGTGAACCAGGCCTGCCAGCCCCCTGGTGACAGCGTGTTTGAGATAATTGCAGGCTGTCCTCTTCGACAGCTCCTTTTGACTGAACAAGTGCTGCCTTTCCCAGCACTGGCTTAATTTGGAGTTAAACAAATGCTGTAATCCTGATGCAGCAGCTGAGAGTGGTTCTCAGATAATCACTGTGCAAAGCGATATTATTAGCAATATTAGCGCTTGTTGGCAGATTACTATAATTGTGCCCGTGGTAATCAATGCTGACTCAGAATGACACAGATTTATAAATAAGACAAAAAAGTGCGTGCCAAGCAAGGATTTCCACGCCAGACAGCCTCTCCCTCCCCCATCATATGTTCAACAACATTCTCACTCAGTTCTTCTACCATCTGCACTCAGATAACTAGGGAAGTAAAATTTTGTTTTACTGTCTAGGAGAAAATGATCATTATATTTTGATAGATGAAATTGGGCTGCCTCATTATTTAAGCGGAAAATGTTGATCTCAAGACAGTGCAACAGAGCGGGACAATGGAAGGATTTGAGGGTCTCAAGTCTCATAGTCAAGGCTGGCCATGCCATGAGGTGGAGAAGACCACTGCCCACTTTGGAAGGTTTGGGGAGGCCAGAATTCTCCAAAATTATTCTTCCAACTGATTATTGAAGTCTGAAATGCCTTTAACCAGGGACAAAACCTCTCATACTAGCAATAAGAAATGAGGTTGTTTTCTACATACATTATTTCACTAAAACGTCCTAACAATCTATGCTCTTGTTCTTTCATTACCCCCCACTTTGCAAGAAGTTTAGAGAAGTAAAATCACACACAGCTAATTATATGATAGTAGCCAGGATAAACCTATTACATGCTGGTTCCTGACCCCATCTGACTGTTCTGCACCCCTATTTTACACTAGTGGCACCAGATTTTTCCCTGAAACCTGGCAACAAGGAGAAAACGTGAGAGAAGAATGGGTTTCTGAAGCAAAAGTCCCCTCAAAGGAACAATAAAATAGAGACGGAAAGAGTAGGTGCCCCTGGGGACCATGAAGACAAGTTGTCACTTCCCACCTGTGCCTGAGGACTGACCCTGGGCAGTGTTTCCCTCCTTGACTTTGGCAGGAGTCATGGAGCACTATAGTCCTGTAACAAAAGTCATGAGAGGCCGGCTTTGCCTGGGCACATTCTTTTGGAGACTAACACTGCTGTGACTAAATAGACCCCACCAGACCTCAGAGACCCCAGCCTGGGGAAAAGGCAGTCTTGGTGATTTCTTTTATTGTGGTTATTTTCTTTACATTTTTCCCTTTCCATTTGTCCTCAAATACCTTTCTTTAGTCTTTAATTGACTGGAAACAGTTGCCAGTAAGGAAGAGAAGTATATTGTAAACTATTTGTAGGGATTCCATATTTGTCCAAAAATTGCTCTCTTGCTTCATTTCTTGTGGATAATTTTTGGCCCCCATTTACAGTGGCTGCTTGGTCCTCCCCAACAAAATTCATGGTATAATATTCCATTGTATATATGTGCCACATCTTCTTTATCCGTTCATCTGTCACTCAGCCATAAAAAGAAATGAAATTGAGTTATTTGTAGTGAGGTGGATGGACCTAGAGTCTGTCATACAGAGTGAAGTAAGTCAGAAAGAGAAAAACAAATACCTTAAGCTAACACATATATATGGAATCTAAAAAAAAAAAAAATGGTTCTGAGGAACTTAGGGGCAGGACAGGAATAAAGATGCAGACGTGGAGGGTGGACTTGAGGACATGGGGTGGGGGGCGGAGTGGTGGGCTGGGACAAGGTGAGAGAGTGGCACGGACATGTATACACTACCAAATGTAGAACGGAGGGCTGGTGGGGAGCAGCTGCATAACACAGGGAGATCCGCTCGGTGCTTTGTGACAACCTAGAGGAGTGGGATAGGGAGGGTCGGAGGGAGACGCAAGAGGGAGGGGATATGGGGATATGTGTATATGTATGGCTGATTCACTTTGTTACACAGAAGAAGCTAACACACCATTGTAGAGGAATTATACTCCAATAAAGATGTTGAAAAAAATTCATGGTATAAAAGACTAAATATGGGAGTTCAGGTCTTTTGAGCATGAGATGCCCATTCTCCTTGCAGAGCCTTGCAATAAACCTTTCTCTGCTCCAGACTCCAATATTTTGGGGTTTTGGGCCTCACTGTGTGTCAGGCGCACAAACTCGTGTTTGTCAACGCTTCCTGTAATAATCTATACTGGTTAATAACCCTCCGATGGAAGGGAGGAGGACTCAGGTGATTTCAATCTCTTTTCTTTGGTATTTACCCTGATTGGTGTTCTCTGTGCTTCCTGGGTCTGTGGTTTGGTATCTGAAATTAATTGGGGGAAATTCTCAGTCATTATTGTTTCAAACATTTCTTCTGTTCCTTTTATCTCTTTCTTCTCCTATTTCCCTTACACATATGTTACACCTTTTGTAATTGTCCCACAGTCCCTGGAGAGTCTGTTCTGTCTTTTTAAGTCTTTGTTCTCTTTGCTTTTATCTTTTAAAGTTTTTTGGGGGATATCCTCAAGCGCAGATATTCTTCTTTCCTCAGCCATGTCTAGTCTGCTAATAAACCCATCAAAGGCATGGCATTCTTTATTTCTGGTACAGTGTTTTTGATCTCTAGCATTTCTTTTTGGTTCTTTCTTAGGATTTCCATTTCTCTGCTTACGTTGTCCATTTGTTCTTGCATCCTGTCTACTTTATCCATTAGAGCCCCTACCATATAAATCATAGTTTTAAATTCCGGGTCTGATAATTCCAACATCCCTGCCATGTCTGGTTCTGATGATTGCTCTGTCTCTTCAAATTGTCTTTTGTGATGTTTGGTATGCTTTGTCATTTTTTTCTTGGTAGCTTAACATGATGTACCAGGTAAAAAGAACTGCTATAAAGAAGCCTATAGTCATGTGGTGGTGCGGTGTGGGGCAGGGGAAGCATTCTGTAGTCCGGTGGTCAGGTCTCAGTCTTTTGGTGAGCTTAGGCCACTGGACGGTGAACTTCGCAAGAGTTTCTCGGTTTTTTTCTTCCCCCCTTAGATGGAACAGGGTGGCTAGAGTGGGCTGGAGTTGGGTATTTCCCTTCCCCCAAGTCAATCAGGCTCTGATAATAACCCAGCAGGTGAGGCTCTGGTTAACTAGTTTCCCCTGCGGGCAGGCTTTTTAAGTAGAACAGAGTATGCTGGGATATTTCAAAATGGCTCCTTTTCTCCTTCCCTCTGCTGGAAGCAGGAGAGGATTTTTCTCCGATGTTTCCTGAGGGAATCTGCTCGGGCTTCCGGAGGTAGAGCTCACAGTTATTACTGGGTCCCTGTGGAGTTTTAACTCTCAGACTTGTTCCTGCTGAGCCTCCAGCAATTCGTCAATTACAGTTCCTGGTTTCCTGCCCAGCATGTCGGTTCCCAAAGGTAATCCCTTATATTTGCCTGTCTCTCTAATCTTGGGGGCAGTGGTTTGCTCTGCGTTCTCTCCTCTGTTATGGGTATGAGTTGTTGCTTTTTGTCTGTTCAGCTTTTTACTTGTTTGAATGGGGTTGCGGCTTCCAAGCTCCTTACATGGGGAACCAGAAATCAGACCCCATCCCACACTCCCCCTCCATCCCAGTTAAAGCAGAGAGCTGCCTGAATAGTAGTAGGAAAAAAAAAAAAAAAAAGGACTAAGCATACGTGTGGGAGTAGGGAAGTGTGGAAAAAATTACCTAAACCAAGTGTCTATTATGTTTTAGATCTTTAAACAATGTGTGTCTTTACTCATCACAAAAGTCATATGCTGTGTTTTACTGCCAGACGTACCCCTTCCTTTTTCTGATAATCAAATGCTCTGTTGTGAAACATTCAGGGTCTTTTAGGAAGGTCAAACTCTGCACCAGAGGCAGCTGGACCACCTAGACAAGCAATCAGCAAACTTTTTCTGTAAAGAACATGAAAAGATGTTCAGCACCACTAATTATTAGGGAAATACAAATTAAAACCACAATAAGATATCACCTCACACCTGTTAGAATGGCTACTATCAAAAAGACAAGAAATAATAAATATTGGAGAGGATGTGGAGAAAAGGGAACCTTTTGGTAGGATTTAAAATTGATGCAGCCACTATGGAAACCAATATGAAGATTCCTCAAAAAATTAAGAATAGAGTTACCATATGATCCAGCAATTTCACTTCTGGGTATTTATCCAAAGAACATGAAAACACTAATTCAAAAAGATACCTGCACCCCCATGTTCATTGCAGCATTATTTACAGTAGCCAACATATGGAAACAATCTAAGTGCCCATCAATGGATGAATAGCTAAAGAAGATGTAGTATATATATACACAATGGAATTCCACTCAGCCATGAAAAAGAATGAAATCCTGCCATTTGTGACAACATGGACAGATCTTGAGGGCATTATGCAAAATGAAATAAGTCAGAGAAAGACAGATACAATATGATTTCAACCATATGTGGAATCTTAAAAAAGCAAAACAAGCAACTCACAGATACAGAAATCAGAGTAGTGGTTACCAGAGGGAAGCAGGGGAGGAATGGGGGAAATGGGCGAAGGGGGTCAACTGAATGGTGATAGATGGTAACTAGCCTTGTGGTGGTGATCATTTTGTAGTGTATACAGATATAGAATTATAATACTGTATACCTGTAACTTATGTAATAATAATTATACACACACAACCCCCCCCCCCATAGAACATATTTTTGGCTTTGCAAGACATACTGTCTCACCTCTACTGGTATAGTATAGCATGAAAACAGCCATAGACAGTATAAATGAATGAGCATGACCAGATGTGGCCCATGTGGGGCTGGATTTGGCCCCAGGGTCATACTTTGTCCGCTCCTGATCTAGACCTTACCAGTTGAAGTGCCCTGCCCTCTGGCCACTGTGATTGGCTCAGGGATAGTACGTAATCCAAGCTAGACCAATCAGAATACGCCCTGGAATTTTTCTATTGAAGCTACAGAAAAGTTGGCCCCGCAGTTAGTTGTGAAGATGTGGATCTGTAACTGCCAAGGGCCATCTTCTTTGCATGTTAGAAAGGTTCTGGCTGAGAAATGGAGAAAAGAGGGAGAGAATTATTGGTGTTTCTTGAGCCCCTAATCCCAGTCAAGGATCCAGATCTTCCTTTATGATTTATAGTTCTATGCACACAACTTTTTGTGGAAGCTAGTTTGAGTCTGGTTTGGCTCTTAAGACTAAAATATTCTGGCTAATATACTATAAGAAATCAACATTATTCCTGTTTTACAAATTAATTTGTATTCTGCTCTGTCACTTACTAACTGGGAGAACTTCAACAGTTTAATTACCCTCTCTAAGCCCAAATTTTCTGATTTGTAAAATAGGAATAATAATGTACATTCATCCCATGATTGAATGGGATAATTTATGTGTAGCATGTATGAATCTCTGTTCACAGATTCAGGTGATCAAGGAATATCACTTTATCTTCTATGACTTCATTTTACTCTGAGGCCCCTTTTTTCCTGGCTAGTTAAAACTTCTCTGGCATTCTTGGGTGTCCCTGCCCCTTACCATCATTGTATTACAACTCCAGTGAGTGTGTGTGTGTGTGTGTGTGTGTATTATGTGGAGGGTATTTGTCATTTGGTCTCATAGAAATAGGACTCAAGAAGTGGCCAAAGGAGGCAGCTTTTATATTTTTTTAAGACAAAGAAACAAATTTGAGGGGAATTGACAGGACAAAGGAACGAGGTTTGGGCTTTTAATGATAAGGAACATCAGCAAAGTTTGGTCTTGTGTGGTAAATTAAAGAAGTAACAAGGTTTGTTCATAGGGGCTTCTCACCCAAATTCTTCTGGAGATAAGGGTGTCCTTCTACCTCCAGATGCACAGAGGGCACCTTCCATATGAAAGATTTATTTCCTGCTTTCAGGGAGACAGAGAGGAGGGTCAGAGTGTTCTTCTTGCATTGGCTCTTTCTTTAAGTAACTTTAATTCAAAATAATCAATATGCTGTTGAGGCACATTTCGGGGCCACCCACCCTGAGTCCCAGCAACTGCATGGTTACAAAATCAGGACTCACAGTCAGCATGCGTGTGTGACGTACAGACCCACAAGGTAACGTTGAGTAACTGTAAGTGATTTGGGGAGCAGGGATGGGACAAGGGAATGACAGAACTTTTTGGTTTGTTTTTTTGTTTGTTTTTAAGTATAGTTGATTTACAGTATTGTGTTAATTTCAGGTGTATAGCTTGATGATTTGGGTTTTTTGCAGATCATATTCCATTATAGGTTATTATAAGATATTGGATATAATTCCCTGTGCTAAACAGTAAAGCATTGTTCCTTATCTATTTTATGTATAGTAGTTTGTGTCTGCTAATCCCATACCCCTAACTTGTCCCCCCACCCCCTTTGATAACCATTAGTTTGCTTTCTATGTCTGTCTGTTTCTGTTTTGTATATAGATTCATTTGTATTATTTTTTAGATTTCACATATAAGTGATATCATATAGTATTTGTCTTTCTCTGTCTGACTTATTTCACCGAGCATTATATTCTCTAGGTCCATCAGTGTTGCTGCAGATGGCAATATTTCATTCTTTTTTATGGCTGAGTAATATTCTCTTGTATATATATACACCACATCTTTTTTTTAATTGAAGTATAGTTGATTTACAATGTTGTGTTAATTTCTTCTGTACAAAGTGACTCAAACATATATATACATATATATTCTTTTTCATATTCTTTTCCATTATGGTTTGTCACAGAATATTGAATATAGTTCTCTGTGCTGTACAATAGGACCTTGTGGTTTATCCATCCTATATATAATAGTTTGTCTCTGCTAATCCCAAACTCCCAATCCTTCCCTCCCCTACCCCCCATTCCCCTTGGCAACCACAAGTTTGTTCTCTATATCTGTCAGTCTGTTTTTGTTTCATAGATATGTTGATTTGTGTCGTGTTTTAGATTCCTCATATAAGTGATATCATATGGTATTTGTCTTTCTCTTTCTGACTTACTTCCCTTAGTATGATAATCTCTAGGTCCATCCATGTTGCTGCAAATGGCATTATTTCATTCTTTTTAATGGCTGAGTAATGTTCCGTTGTGTGTGTGTATGTATATATATATGTATATATATGTATATATATGTGTGTATATATATATATCTCGTCTTCTTTATCCATTCCTCTGTCAGTGGACATTTATATTGCTTCTGTGTCTTGGCTATTGTAAATAGTGCTGCTATGAAGATGGGGTGCTTGTATCTTTTTGAATTATAGTTTTGTCTGGGTATATGCCCAGGAGTGAGATTGCTGGATCATATGGCAGCTCTTTTTTTTCATTTCTTGAGGAACCTCCATACTGTTTTCCATAGTGGCTGCACTAATTTACATTTCCACCAACAGTGTAGGAAGGTTCCCTTTTCTCCACACCCTCTCCAGCATTTGTTATTTGTAGACTTTTTAATGATGGCCATTCTGACAGGTGTGAGGTGGTACCTCATTGCAGTTTTGATTTTCATCTCTCTAATAATTAGTGGTATTGAGCATCTTTCATGTGCCTACTGGCCATCTGTATGTCTTCTTTGGAGACATGTCTATCAAGGTCTTCTGCCCATTTTTTGACTGGGTTCTTTGGTTTTTGATATTGAGACACATGAGCTGTTTGTAAATTTTGGAGGTTAATCCCTGGTCGGTTGCATCATTTGCAAATATTTTCTCCCATTTGCAAATATTTTCTCCCATTCTGTGGGTTGTCTTTTCGTTACGTTTATGGTTTCCTTTGCTGTGCAAGAGCTTGTAAGTTTAAGTCAAACTTTTGTTTATTTTTGCTTTTATTTCTATTGCCTTAGGAGACTGACCTAAGAAAACATTGGTATGATTTGTGTCAGAGAATGTTTTGCCTATGTTCTCTTCTAGGAATTTTATGGTGTCTTGTCTTATATTTAGGTCTTTAAGCCATTTTGAGTTTATTTTGTATATGGTGTTAGCGTGTGTTCTAACTTCATTGATTTACATGTGGCTGTCCAACTTTCCCAACACCACTTGCTGAAGAGACTGTCTTTTCCCCATTGTATATTCTTGCCTCCTTTGTTGAAGATTAATTGTCCCTAGTTGTGTGAGTTTATTTCTGGGCTCCCTATTCTGTTCCATTTGATCCATATGTCTGTTTTTGTGCCAGTACCATGCTGTTTTGATTACTGTAGCCTTGCAATATTGTCTGAAGTTTGGGAGAGTTATGCCTCCTGGTTTTTTCCTTTTCCTCAAGATTGCTTTGGCAATTCTGTGTCTTTTATGGTTCCATATAAATGTCCGTATTACTTGTTATTTCTGTGAAAAATGTCATGGGTAATTTAATAGGGATCACATTAAATCTGTAGATTGCTTTGGGTAGTATAGCCATTTTAACAATATTAATTCTTCTAATCAAAGAGCATGGGATATCTTTCCATTTCTTTGAATCATCTTTAATTTCCTTCATTAATGTTTTATAGCTCTCAGCATATAATCTTTATCTCCTTGGTGAGGTTTGTTCCTAAGTATTTTTTTTTTGGTACAATTTTAAAAGGGATTGTTTGTTTACATTCACTTTCTGATATTTCATTGTTAGTGTAAAGAAATGCAGCTGTTGTCTGTATGTTGATTTCTGTCTACCACATCTTAAGCCAATTGTCTGTTGATGAACACTTGGGTAGCTTCCATGTTTGGCTCTTGTAAATAGTGCATGACAGACGGTTTTAAGCTTTATTACTTAAGATGGTGATGAAACAAACCTCCCCCTTTCCTCCCCACTGTTATTGTCTCACCTACCTAATGTTTGTGCAAAGCATCACAGTTTATAAAATGTTTTCATGTACATTAGTTCATTCAATCACACAGTCTTTTCACCAATCATGTGAGGTAAGTATTTTTATTACTGTTATTATTTCCATTTAACAGGTGAGGAAGCTGAGGTTCAAACAGGTTGGACATGAGTATCCATATAGCACATAGCTTGTGAGAACTTAACCAGGTTTCCTGATGCCAAGTTCAGTTACTTTTCTTCTCATTTGTATAGGTTTTTTGTTTTGTTTTGTTTTACATGTCCTTTCTGACCTGGAGTATCCTAGCATTTTCTGCACATTGGAGACATTTGTTTGGTCCAAATGTCCTGCACTTTCTCTCTCTTGTATATAACATACAGACAGGCTCCATGAAGCCATTTAGTTCATAAAAGCAACTTTCAGCTTTGAATCATCTTTGGGACCACAGTTGTTAAGCAAGTAATTTTAAACAATAATATCTGTAATTAAAATACAGAATGAAAACATTTGCTTACACTTCCATCATAGCAGATGTTTCCATGATGTTGGCTGCTCTGCTACCTTGCAAGCTATTGTTTTTATTAATAATGGTATTTTGTCATTCTACAAACAACCTTAAGCAAGGGAAGGAGAGAAAGAGAGAGACATCAAAACAACCTGTTGGTTTTTATATTGTCAAGTACTTTTTTTTCCCTTAAAATTTTTTTTGGCAAGTGAGGGAACTAGAAAATTGTTTTCTATTTCTGTCTTAGCAGGAGTCAAAACTGGTAAGGATTTCTCCAGACACGCCCTAACTTATTCATGGTTTTTAGGACTATTAGATTAAATGAGAATATTTATCTGACTCTTTTCCTTTAGAATATTGCAGCATTAGAAACATGTCATGAAATTGTCTCCCTTAAGAATGTACCCATCTGATTAATTTTGAATAATAGTTCAACTCATATATTCTCTTACCCTAATGAGAAATGCGTCAGGCCATGCAAAACAGTGACACAGAAACTAGACCAGAGGGGAATAGGGAAGGAGGAGAGAATAGGAGTCTGGGGTCTGGTCTAGAATCACATGCCTACCAGCCTCCTTCCCAACCAATAACTTACTCTGAGCTCCTGACCAAGACATGGTCTCTCTAGACTTAAGAACTGTGTTAATATAAATATGAATAGTTATGTAAAATAACTTAACTTACATATTCACAAGGATATTGGGGAGGAAAATAAGAAACCAATCCCTGCTTTTCATTCAATGGGGAAGCTTAATATGTCTTCTTACTAAAGACAAATAGGGGAATTGACGGTGTTAGTTCTATTAGATTTTTCAATGTACTTGATTTTTTTTTCTTTACTTTTCAAAATAGCAGACTAAATTCTCTAGTTCTGTTTAACTCAGGCTATGGTAAAAATTCATCGGAACCCTTCAAATCTACCGTGGCTGGCAGTGGGCCGGGCTAAAGAGGAGAGTGACAGGAACACACTATAAATGAGTGGGGCCTGGTGACGTGAAAGGGGGCCCCTGGGGCAAATCCCTGGTGAAGAGTTTGAGCCAGATCCTCCTGACTCAGGGGTTATGATAGGCCGGTCACAAAAATGGCTCCAATTCTTCTCTCCTTAAATCCATGCCCTTGCCATGTAATTTTGCAGTGCCCTCGTCCTCTTGGTCCTACTCTTTGATGCTGCTTTGCTTTGGTCATGGGACATTAGCAAATACTGCTCAAGAAGAAGCTTGAGCAGTGCCTGCCCACTCATATTTCTGCAGTTGCCATGAGGATAACATGGGCAGACTAGCCTCCTCAAGAATGAGACACACAGAGCTGAGCTGAGTTATCCCAGTTGCCCAAGCTAAGGCCAGCCTCTATCAGCCAGTGGCCAACCGATCCCCAGATATCTGAGCCAGCCTAGCCAAGATCAGCAAAGTGATTAGCTGATCTTAGACTGGTGAGCAGTAAACACTTAAAGTTATGTTACTTGGATTATGTGGTTGTTTGTTTCAAGGGAAATGCTAATTGATACAGCCTCCACCCCCCAAGTTTTCTACCTGGACCCAAACCTAGTGGCCCTGGTGATAGGGAAAACTAACTTGGAGCTTATCCAGAATACCAATTAGTAGTAGGGGAAAGTCAGCCAGTGACTTACAATTGAGCCAGGATGGTTCTCAATGGGACTCCTTCCCATGTGACCAGTTGAGCTTTGACCATGTTTGTTATTTTCAATTTCTCCTTCCATCTGGGGACTGAGAAATGTTCTTTCTTTCATGTTCCCTTTTCATTCCTAAGACTTTTCTAAAGAGCTGAAACAAAGAAACACATACAGGAAACTAGAGAGGCAATCATTCATGTTGCTTGTTGTTAGGAACTCCAAGATGTATCCGTGTCCCCCAGAATCTTTTCCACTGGCCTGTGTTTCAGAAAGCCTATCCACTCTTTTGAGAGAAAGCATTGTTCTCAAGAAACAATAACAAAATGATTACAGTGCTAGTATGCTCACCAAAAGGCAATTCATTAAGTTATCAATTCTGCCACACGGTTGTCATCAAGTATGTGGTTACAATAGAAGGAACCTTAGAAATCTATCAGTCTCATCTTTGATTTTATGTAAAAGAAGCATAATCCTAGGAAAGTTAGGTGACTTTGTTCAAAATAAAATAACCTAAGTTGAAACTCACATTCAGGATTTCAGACCCCAGGTCTGATGCCTCTCCCACCATGCTGCTGCGTTTCGGGCAGCAACTCCCAGCTCCTCAGAGGAGAAGAGCCCATACATATCAGACAGCCTCTCTGGGTACTACCGAGTGTTACCGAATTAAAATTAAGCAGCCTTGTGGCCTACTTATACACAGTGGTTTATTCAAGGAAACACCAATCTGATAACCAAAAAAAAATTTTAAAGAAACTTAAATCATTACTGAACTATTTCAATAAACATCAAAGGGGGATTCCATTAATAAAATCCAGTGAACTGTCTTCCTCCCTTTATACCCCTCACACATAGCTGCCCCCATTCTCTCCTCCCTCTTTTCAAACTCTCCCAAACTGTGCCCCAATTCCAGCCCACACAGCTGCTTCATTTCTTCCCTCCCTTCTCTTTTGGATCTGTTCCTCTCCCAATGACTCCAGCCCTTTCCAACGAAAACCACTTGGAATTCTTGACTTCTGCGATTCTGTCTCTACCTAATACCCTTATTTTGTGTAACAGGGTCTTGGGAATCTAGTGGGCAAAATAAAATTCTCCTCGGTGGATGGGAGTGAGAGAGAAGCTATACACACACCAGGATATAAGACCAGGGAGCAGGACTTTGTGTCTGTGACCCTGCTATATACTGATCGCCCAGAAGAGTAATGGTATGCATTAATTAAATGCATAAATATTTGCTAAATAAAGAAATGTCACACATGCAATGAAACCTCCAGGAGGTACAGAAGAACAAAGGCTGTCAAGTTGTATTGTCAGTCACGTGGACCCCATTGCAGCAAAGTGGCTGGTGTCAAGGAGAGGATCTTATAATCTAGCAAAGTACATTGTGCCAAAGACATTAATCCTGTTGATTCCGAGTAATGAAGTCACGTTAGGAGCGAAGGATCATATTTTCACCACCATGTGGTCTTCCTGGTAATAGGTGAGCACAGGATGGCAGACAAGCCACTGGTTGTTGCCCCTCCTTTTATGGTGTGTATGAAAAGAAAAAGATGTTCCCTCTACTGTAATCTGGGGGGCCAAAAACAGAGTTTATCATTTCATGCTCTAACAAATTAATGATGACAGTTATTAAAGGAAGAATGTGAGGTACAAACTCTAATTCTCTGGAAATGATTTCCCTATGAAAATGATTACCTCAGCTCTGTTGCAATATCATCATTTTCACATAAAGAAAGAAAGTTGAGAAAATGTTTAAAAATAATTAGATTCCAGGAAAGTTAATTAGACAAGCACTAATTCTATTTTAAGAGGAAGATAATAAATAGTTTTATGACAAGACAAAGTGGAGGGTGGGGGAAAATCACATCAGAAGAAATGCCATGAAATGCTTCAGTGTTTTTAAAGACCAACTTCCCCAAGACATGCTGCCCCCAACTTTCTCACATTGCCATTGTCAATCTCCACAGAGAGTTGGGAGCATTTCCTTGTAATGTGACATAATGGAATAGAGTCATGACAGATCCATCTCTTTTGTCTAAAGAATGTCTCTAAATGACTGAAATGCTCCTTCTAAAAGATTGAATCATTCAGTCTCTGCTTTGGATATATTTCCTAATTCATTCCAGTCTGCCTTTAGTCATTTCCTGTTTGTACTCTCAATGATCTGAAAATGTCTTTGTACAGTTTTTAAAGTTGTATAATACTAATTGGAGAAAAAAATAATTATCTTCATTCTCTACTGTCAGACAAATATAAAGAATAAAGAATGAAAAAACTTTTTACCACAAAGGCATTTTCTGAGATGATTATGTAATAAGCTTACTTGGAAATGTTCCCTTGTCTTTGGCATCTAGCTTTGCTGATAAAAATCTGCTTATGATAATTATCATTTACTAAATATTTTTCTCCTTTTCTCAGATAGCTTTTGAGGTTTTACATTTTAACCTTTATTTTCGACAGTTTTGCTAGAAAGTATCTGGTGTGAGTTTATTTTTATTTGCTAGGTTTAATATTCAAGCTGTATTCCTATTCTGAGGACTCATGTCTTTCTTCATTTCTGGAAACTCTCAACCATTATCTCTTCAAGTTTTATTTATCCATCATTCCTTCTGTTCTTTTTGTTTGGAATTGCTGTAGACACACATTGTGGACTCTTAATATAGCTACCATCTTTCTTTTTCATATTTATTATCTCACTACATCTCTGTGTGGCTTTCTGTGTGAATTATCTGCTCTATTTCTATTCACTAATTACTTCCAACTGTGACCAGTCAAAAGTTATTTCTTGCATTGATATCGTCTCAGTGATTATACTTTGGGCAAAGGTGATCAAAAGGTACAAACTTCCAGTTATATAATAAGTAAGTCCTGGAGATGTAATGCAGCAGGGTGACTATAGTTAATAATACTGTATTGTATATTTGATGCCAGCCCCTGGTGTCAAGCAATGAAACCAACTCCTGCCTTCCAATCCGTTTTAATGCCTGATGCTAACCTTCTTGACTCAGAATTGGGAGCCCAGCAAGACCTCTGGCCCTGTGTTATCTTACAGGAAGATTATTTTGTTTGTGAGCATCATTTTTAGAAGTCTTTTTTATTGCTTGCTGGGACACTGCTATGCATTTGGAGTGGTGGCCTGGGGAGAGATGTGCTCAAAGCCTGAACATACAGCATAATTGTCACTGGAAGTCAACACGGTTATTTTACAGATGAGGAAATTGATGTGTAGAGAGATTAGGTGATCTTTCCCTAGGAACAGACAGAATTAGAACTAAATGCCAGACTACTGTGTAGTCTTATAATTGAGACTCTTTCCATTACACAGTAATATTTTAAGTTTCTAATTGGTGCTGGTGTTGACCAAAAATAATTCAATAGTCAATCTAAGAAAGAAATGGAAAATTGTATTCAAGTCAAACTGAGGAGTATAACCCAGGAGACAGTGTCTCAGAGAGCTCTGAGGACAGTTCCAAAGAGGTAAAGGGGGAGGCCAGTTCATATGTGATTTTGGCAAATGGGTACGTGCAATCAGGCACTCATCTTGGTAGAAGATTTTGCTGTTTGTGAGGAACAGATATCTTAGTTAATGGTTTAGTGCTTTTCTAAGTATGAGAAGATGCAAGAAACTGGGATCACACAGTCTTCTCCTGAAAATATCTATCTCAGAGCCAGTCCTGTCAGTTTTCCCAGAACACAAAATGCCCCATCCTGATCTTCGCCCTGAATTCCTTTCAAGGTGTATTATAGGTCAGTGACTGCAGTGGCTGATGACTTGATTCTTGTAGAACTGGATGGTGGGCAACATTCTATATTTTACAATCTCCTCTCTTTTGGTCTTAATTTCAACCAAGGTTTGGGAGGCATTTCGTGACCACTTTGTCCCATGGTGCTAAGATCGCTCATTCCCAGGTCAGGTGAGAATTTCCTTGATAGGCTAGTCAGTGTGCTGTTACTGGACCTAGGCCCTGTTAAAGTAGCCAGAAGCCTCTGGACCACCTGTCTTACTAGTCTGTTATGGTCCAGGAAATGTTTCCCTTTTGTTGCTTCTTCCCATATCTAGAGTTGTAATATTACAATCATTGATCTTATAGAGCTGGATATTTGATCAACTGTTTCAAGTCACCTAATTATTAATTTTATCTGAGGCTCAGTCATACATTTAGTAATGCAAGAAACAATCTTGTAAAATAAGCAGAATACAAGTAATATAGCTAGTAACATTAATAAGGTCATAAGTAAATATTTAAGCTAAGAACTTACATTCAGTATGGCCCAGTATCTCACCAGGTTATCTGACCAGTCTGTTCTGCCCCAATCACAGTCTTTAAGGGAAATGATATATTGGCTGCACCTGTAGGTGGTCTGCACCTATAAGGTGAGTGGTGAGTCATCATGACCCCTTATAAGTTAGAGAAACAAATATTATATTCTAAGGAGTTACACAGCTGGCATCAGAGGGAGAAAAATTGATCTTTATGGTTGAGCAGGTATTTCTGCCAGTGGGGAGTCTGGTTAATGCAGAATGCAGATAGATGCATGATGCACACTAGAGGGAAGGGAGGAGGCCCAAATGGGCAGAGAAAATTTTTGTTTGAGTTCTTCTTGTCATGCCTTAAACTGTGAATTTCTGTTTCATCACTGGGCACTGTGCTAAGAGATGTATGTGTGTGTGTAGTGGTCAGGTAGGGCCAGCTTCTGGAAGAAATCTAAAACAAGGTTTTCTGATCTTAAAAGAAGCTTATCACTTCATTGGAAATTACAAAACCAGACGTATAAAACAACTACAGAAGGATTAGAATCAAATTATAGAGTATTGGTTAAACAATGACAGAAATTGGGGGGCAAAAGGACATCGGTGGAGAGTATTGGGGCAGGCTCTATAGGAAAGTTGACGCTTGAGCAGACCTTTGAAGAAAGGGTGGATTTTAATTGGTCAAGGGGAAGAGGAATGAGGTGGGAGGTGCGAAGGGACTAGAGACCAGACAGAGGTAAAGAAGAGGGAATGGGCAGCTGTAGGCACCGCAGTGAGAGGTGGGAGGGGGCAGCTGAGGAGAGCAGAGCCGACCCTCAGGGAAAGGAGCCCGCCTGGGAGGCACTGAGATGTCCTAGGGATGTGGAGATGCAGAGAACCAGTGAAGAGGGAAGGTTAGCAGTCATGATAATTAGTTCCTCTAACCCTGGAGGGAAAGAAGAGAGAGGATCCATTAGGGAATAGAAACACATTTTTATCTGCCAGGTTGATTGTTTGTTTTCATAGTTAGAAACTTATATTGTCCTAGAAGTCTCATAGACTCTAAGTATCTTTACCAAAATAAAGCAGAAATATGCCGACTATTGCTGTTCCTAAAACTTACAGACTTTCAGAACTTATAAATTCATAAGCAGTCAAGAAGCAGAATTAAAGCCTATGGGTCTGGTAGTAGGGCCTCTGAAGCTGTTTTTTTGGTTTGTTTGGTTTTTGGGTTTTTTTAATGCCAAGTCTTGTCTGAGTTCAGTCAGAAAGTCTGTTATTTGTGCAACTATTAAATTCATTCAAACTGCTGGATCTTATAGGATTTTTGGCTGAACTGATCAGATACTGCAGTGTCAGGATAAAGTAAAGCTGGTACCCACACCAGTTTTACTGAAATTTTACAGAAATGAATGATTGGATTCTATCACTCAACCTTTTATTTTAGGCTACATTATGCAGCAAATATAATCACATTCTTTTTTGCTTTAATATCATATAGACATATATTAAAGCAAAATAGAATGTAATATATACATGTATATATATGTAGAGGAAGATTATATGTATATAATCTTTTTTATTTATGTATCCATTGATGGGCACTTAGATGGTCTTTGCATCTTGGCTATTGTGAATGATGCTGCAAAGAAACGTGAAAGTGAAGGTACTTCTTCAAGATCCTGATTTTATTTCCTTTGGCTGTATACCCAGAAGTAGAATTGCTGGATCCTATGGTAGTTCTGTTTTTATTTTTTTGAGGAACCTCCATACTGTTTTCCACAGTAGCTGAACCAATTTACATTCCCACCAAGAGTGCACAAGCGTTCCCTTTTCTCCACATCCTTGCAAACACTTATCTCTTGTCTTTTTGATAATGGCCATTCTAATAGGTGTGAGGTAATATCTCATTGTGGTTTTGATTTGTATTTCTCTGATGATTAGTAATGTTGAGCACCTTTTGACATACCTGTTGTTCATTTGTATGTCTTCTTTGGCAAAATGTCTATTCAGATCCTCTTCCCACATTTTAACCAGATTGTTTGTTTTTTGCTACTGAGTTGTATGAGTTTCTTGTATATTTTGGATATTAACCCCTTATTAGACAGATGGTTTGCAAATATTTTCTCCCATTCTGTAGGTTGCCTCTTCATTTTAACTGTTTTTCCTGCTGTGCAGAAGCTTTTTCGTTCGATGTAGTTCCACTTACTGACTTTTGCTCCTGTTGCTTGTGCTTTTGGTGTCATATCCAAAAAAATCATTGCCAAGACCGATGTCAAGGAGCTCTTTCTGTATTTTTGTCTAGTAGTTTTATTGTTTCAGGTCTTACATTTAAATCTTTAATCCATTTCACGTTAATTTTTGTTGAGTGGTATAAGATGAGGATCCAATTTCATTCTTGTGCATGTGGCTATCCAGTTTCCCCAACACCATTTATTGAAGACACTATTCTTTCTCTTGAGCATTCCTGGCTCCCTTGTCAAATATTAGTTGACCATATATGCGAGGGTTTATTTCTGGCCTCTCAATTCTGTTCCATTAGTCTATGTGTCTGTTTTTTATGCCATACCATACCATTCTGATTACTGTAACTTTGTAATATAGTTTGAAATCAGGAAGTGTGATGTCTTCAGCTTTGGTCTTCTTTCTTAGGCTTGCTTTAGTTATTTGAGGTCTTTCGTGGTTCCATACAAATTTTAAGATTATTTTTTCTACCTATATGAAAAATGCTATTGGAATTTTGATATGGATTGCATTGAATATTAGATGGCTCTGGGTAGTATTCACATTTTAACAATATTAATTCTTCCAAATGATAAACACAGGATATCTTTCCATTTATTTGCGCCTTCTTCAATTTCTTTCATCAAAGTCTTACAGTTTTCAGTGTACATATCTTTCACTTCCTTGGTTAAATTTATTCCTAAGTATTTGATTATGTTTGATGCTATTGTAAATGGGATTGTTTTCTTTGTTCCTTTTTCATGTATTTTGTTGTTAGAATATAAAAATGCTATATACTACAGCATTTTGCATGTTGATTTTGTATACTGCAACTTTACTGAATTCATTTATTAGTTCTAACAGGTTTTTGGTGGAGTCTTTAGGATTTTCTCTATATAAGATCACATCATCAGCAAATAGAGACAATTTTACTTCTTCCTTTCTGATTTGGAATGAATGAGCAAACATCTTCAGCAAGGAGCACAGCTCTCTGGGGTGCCATCACACCTTTCCCCAACCCATCAAATATTTACAGCATGGGCTTTGATAAGAGACTTCTGCCTTCTGTCAGTCCCTTATTCAGCACTCTGTTCCCCTTTGGAGCTCCAGCAGAGGGCTAAGACCAGTTATTTTCCTTGGCCATTGCTATAGACTGAATGTTTGTGTCCCTCCAAAATTTATATGGTGAAGCTTAATCCCCAACATGTTGACATTTGGAGATTTGACCTTTGGGAGGTGATTAGGTCACAGCACAGAGTCCTCCTCATAAATGAGATTACTGCCCTTATAAAAGAGACTACAGAGAGTTCATTTCTCCTTCTACCATTGGAGGACACAGGAATAGACATCTGTCTATGAACCAAGAAGCAGGTTCTCACCAGACACTGAATCTACCAGGACCTTGAATTTGGACTTACCAGCCTCTAGAACTGTGAAAAATAAATGTTCGTTGCTTAAGCCACCCAGTCAATAGTATTTTTGTTATAGTAGCCAGAATGGACTGAGATAACTATCCATTAATGTACATACCAGCACCTATATTATAGGACATGAGGCTCAAACTTCTTGAGAATGTTTTTGAGTGAACTCATTCCTTAAGTGGAACAAACCCACCTTCCTTCCACTTAAAGATCTCCACCAGCCCTTTCTTTGGATGCTGGGAAAGGTCTTTGCCAACCTAAGGTTATGACTGGGCAAGAAACCTGAGAGCTTCTGATAGAATCTCAGCCATATGCCATGACTGAAAGCTTGCTGGTGCTCAAGGCAAGTAGCTGCCCTCAATGAATCTTAACTAATTAACCTTAAAAGACTAAAGTTCCCCTTCCCCACTCAACTTCCACCTCCATTATCTCCAGAAAGACACTGAGGACCCTTTGGCTAAGAATTTATACAGTCATGGCTGGAGCAGTAACCTCAAAAGTTCTCCTCATGTAGCTAAAGGGAGAGTCATGAATTAAATGAATATATGTCAGCTTTGGGTCCAGTTTTTATTTTTTCCTTCTTGTGAGCTTAGGTTGTCTCAACCCTGGAAACGAATGTTTTCTCTTTGAAGGGTGTGTGGGTACACAGCTCAACATTTGGACAATGAGGAGAAGTCTGCCTTCTTGGCTTGCCCTGTACTCCTTCCTGGGCTCTCTTTAAGCTCCCATGAAGCATTAATCCACACTGAATGACCCAGACTTAGAGAAATGTTCTGCTGGGGGCTGCTGTGGACCCCACAGTGAGACCAAACCTGTGGGGAAGGGCCAAGGTTTCCTGAAAGGTGCATGAAAATTGGCCATTATTTGTATATATGTCCCACATCTTCTTTATCCATTCATCTGTCGATGGACATTTAGGTTGTTTCCATGTTTTGGCTATTGTGAATAGTGCTGCTATGAACATAGGGATGCATGTATCTTTTTGAATTAGAGTTTTGTCTGGGTATATTCCCAGGAGTGGGATTGCTGGGTCATAGGGTAATTCTATTTTCAGTTTTCTGAGGAACCTCCGTACTGTTCTCCATAGTGGCTGCACCAACTTGCATTCCCACCAACAGTGTAGGAGTGTTCCGTTTTCTCCACACCCTCTGCAGCATTTGTCATTTGTAGATGTTTTAATGATGGCCATTCTGACAGGTATGAGGTGGTGACTCATTGTAGTTTCGATTTGCATCTCTCTAATAATTAGTGATGTTGAGCATCTTTTTAGTGCCTACTGGCCATCTGTATGTCTTCTTTGGAGAAATGTTTATCAAGGTCTTCTGCCCATTTTTCAATTGGGTTGTTTGCTTTTTTGTTGTTGAGTTGTATGAACTGTTTGTATATTTTGGAGATTAAGCCCTTTTCTGTCGCATCATTTGAAAATCGGCCATTGTTGACCCCCTGACTCCCAACCTCTGATATGTATGAGCACAGACATGCTGCTTAGCTTCTATTTGCCTCAGTTTCTTCATCTCTAAGGTGGGTGTCATGAGAGTACCTACCTCATAGGGTTTGGTGAGGACTAAATTAGTTAAGGTATGGAAAGCATCTAGAAGTACATGGCACATAGAAAGCACTTGATCAAATAGTAATTATGGATACTAATTATCTGTATGTTGGAAGTAAGGGGCACCTAAGAGGAAGGGAACCAGGTTAGGACCTGTGTGTGCCAGTGAGGGAGATCTCTGTGAGTGGTAGAATTTCTTGGGTTATGGTCAGCTCTAAGTGAACTATGCTACACTGTAATTTTTCTGAATTACCTGCAACACTTCGTTAAACCTGACATTCCTGCACAGTCTGGTATAAGGTAGGGGTGTTCTGGAAAATAAAGTGTCAGGACAGCAGAGGAATCAATCTGTCTGCCCCTGCCCCAGGGGGACTGAGTCTAGAGTTCCAGGAGTGAAGGGAGGGGGTCTGGTCCATGGGGGAGCCAGCAGCCTGCAGAGGGGCCCACAATAGTCACAGGCATAGGAGGAGGCCTCAGGGGTCCCAGATTTGCCAGAGGAAACTGTTGGAAGGGGAATGGTTGGAGGGGGTGACGGATGCTTGGGTTACCTGGGAAAGATTTTCTCCAGATTTCTTCTGTATTCCTGCCTGCTTGGCCATGTGAGTTCGCAAAGCACCTAAGAGCAAAACCCAGCCCAGGATGAGTGTTCTGGTCTTCTCCACGCAGTGAGATGAAGGTGACTATTGGCAACTCCTACTTTGACTCCAACTCATCCGGGCACCTGAGAACTACAGAAGGATTGGTGATGGGGACTCCATCCAGGATCTTGCCCTTCTCTCTCCTTCTCCTCTTTCCCCCACCCCAGTTAGAGAAGTAGTTCATCCATCCAACCATCAGGTAGAACCCTCCAAAGGTCACAACACAAAAACAGTTATCAGTGCATCTTTGTTTCCAGCTGCAGGTTTATTTCCACTTCAAAATCTATTTGTAAAAGTCACGGGACTGCCACGAATGCCACATACCATTCAGCAGAAAGCCGAAAAGAAGAGCGCAGATAGATGGACTCAGCTGCCCCACCTCCGCAGTGACTGGGGGAGGACAAGCCAAGCAGATCCTGGAGGTCAGCTGAGTCTTTAGGGAGACAGGAAAGCCCAGGGTCAAGCGGAAAATAACACAGACCCTGCGTGGGGGGCTTCCAGTAAAGGCAGGAAAACACCAGGCCATTAAAAAGAAGGCCCTCAGGTCCTCCCCTTGCCCAAGAACACCACACCATTTGTTAGAACGTTTGCCTACTGTGTCCCCAGTAGCAAAGCACAGATACAGTTTTACCAGCAGGAGCTCAGAAACACGCTAAGAGCAAAAGGCAAAGCGGTGTGGGTATTAGGGGTTGATTTTCAGCCCAAGACACAAAGCCAGCTCAGACTTCTGAATTTTTCCATCCTTATTCACATCGCAGTGACGCAAAAGAATCTCCCGGAACTTATCAAGGTCCACGCCACTGATGCTGGGCTGAGGACAATAAAAATAACATGTCAGTAGGCAAGCCAATGGCAGTCCCACCCTTTCATGCCACCCTGCCTCCCCTCCATGTTTGCTAAGCTTAGGGGACACCCTGCCTTCTGAGAGCCCCTCCCTGGAGACAGGCCATGAGGGAGTGATTCTATCTCCTCATCCCACCAAATGTTGCCAAGGATAAGTTTTCTGCCCACAAGTTCATTTCTCAGCATGTCCCTTCAGGCAAAAGAATGTCTATTCCCACATCACTTCTCTGCAGTTCTAACAGAAAGCCTGCCTTTTTCTCAACCATAATAAAGATATTTTGCCTTAGAGCAGAGGATCGTCACCAAAATTCTGTCTCACTACACTGCTGAAAGAAGGCACATTTATTATCTCCCTGTGGGAGGTTTCTGTGCCTCTAGTTTTTAAAAGGGTTACAATGCATGAAAATCTAACTAAAGAATTATGTTGTTGAGCTAGATAGGCCCCATCACATTTATTCCAAGGGGATATTTCAGGGGCTAAGAAGGAATTGTGAATCAGGTCAGCTAGGAAAATATTCTAAACTCAAAGGCCTGCAAAAGTGAGCAATGCTGGAACTGATTCTCCCTAGGTTATTTTATTTAATCCTCGCGGTAACTTTGCAAAGTAAATGATTATGCCTTGTTTACAGATTAGGACGCGGAGGCTCAGAAAGAGCTGAGACATCTTGCCAAGCTAGAAAGAGGCAACAGCATTTTTGATCCCAAGTCTTTTGTCTCCAATTAAGTGCTTATTTCACCAGTTCTCACTGCTCTCATGGCGAAATCGCTGGCCTAATGAAGCTGTATGCATGGTGATGAATCTAAATTTAAAAGTCAGTGTCCGGAGAGAAAGGAAAACATCAGATTTCCAAACCCCTTGATTGTGGACTAGTTATGAGTGAGCAGCAGAGGCTCACTCTGCAGGGTTTGATTTTAGGAACTCTTGGAAGCAGCCCTCATCACCAAACCCCACCCCAAGGTTTCCTCACTTCCAAAGAAAGCTCTAGAAAACCTGCAGTAGGAAACAAAACCTTTCATTCTGCAACTAGACAGCCATATTAAGACAAGCTAATTTGCACCGTCCCACAGGGTAAATGACTGACACTAAATCTACCCCTGATAGCAGGTTTTAACAGAGCGAAGGAGGGGAGGGAACACCAGGAACGGGGAGCCATACGGCAGAGCAAGAAGAAGAAACGCCGAAGTGGGGCAGGATTCTGGGAGATATCAGGAGGTGAAAGGGTCTGGGGCCAGAAGCTAAACCTGGCTAACTTCACTCCTCTGACGAGAATACCTGAGTGTTTGGACTAAGAGGCTAACACGTAACACATTGTCAATAGGTTCTCTTTGTCGGGGCTCTAGAGGATAGCTCCCTGGGTGTCAGTGCCAGGCAGGTATAGACGTGGCCTGAGGAAATGTGGCCTAGAGGTCCTGAACACAGCAAGCTACACTCTGTGGCTCTGTATTAGAGGCTCATTTGTTGTACAGTTACAAGTGGGGATATTTGGTTTTCAGTATCCTCAAACCACTTTTGCTAAATCCTTTCTGCAGCAAGTGACACCCTGCCCCAGGATCCTTTTAGTAAATTCCCACACTTAGAAAAGACTCGGGTGGTAGTCATGTACATATTAGCATATATTAATTTGCCAAGGCATTTATGCGATACCAAACTATTCTAAGCTTTTTTTTTTTTTCTTTCTAATTTGTTTCCTTTAAGTGAGTAGAAATATCTTAGGTTGTGTGCAGGCATGTGTCGGGGAGGCAGTTGTGGGTATGAATGTGGGTGTGTGTATAAAGGAAGTTTCTTTAGATCTTTTGAGTTGTGGGTTTTGGGTTTTGTGGGGTTTTTAAAAATTTGTTTATTTTTGGCTGCGTTGGGTCTTTTTTGCTGCACACGGGCTTTCTCTAGTTGCGGCGAGCGGGGACTACTCCTCGTTGCGGTGGGTGTGCTTCTCATTGTGGTGGCTTCTCATGTTGTGGAGCACGGGCTCTAGGCATGTGGGCTTCAGTAGTTGTGGCACGAGGGCTCAGTAGTTGTGGCTCGCAGGCTCAGTAGTTGTGGCGCACGGGCTTAGCTGCTCCACAGCATGTGGGATCTTTCCGGACCAGGACACAACCCCGTGACCCCTGCATTGGCAGGCTAATTCCCAACCACTGCGCCACCAGGGAAGCCCTTGAGTTATGTTTTTAATGCTTGACAAATCACCAGGAGTCAGGAGGACTGAATGCCACTGCTAAAAAAATGCTTGGATCACAGAAGACAAATCATTTGAAACCACTGAGGGCTTCTATTTTAATAACAAGTTGCCAATATAAATGCATGCAGGTTCTTGATCTAAGGCCTCTATGAGTCCCCTCTTGCCAACCATCTTCTTGTCAACAACAGAGAAAAGCAGATGGTGTATCTAGCAGGGAAAAGAATAAACTTTTGGAGGCCTGGGGGCAGGACCTCTCATCATCTCCAGGCAGACACCCTGGTCATCTCTGGCATCGCTTTTATTTGGTTTCCAACATTTTTGTTCACATTGCTACTTTTCCTTGGTGGGTGCTTGGAATCTTCAATGTCTTGCCTTCCCACTTTCTAGTTTAGGTTGTAGATTCTTGTGTTGATTTTCTTGCTGTGCTAAGTGAGCTACAGGCTTTCAAAAAGTCTTCTGTAGAAATTATGGTGTCTGCTCCCTCAGGGACTTGCTATCTGATCACACTGATGGAGGACAGCCTAGGGTAGCATTTTCCAGAGGTTAAAGGAAAGGGTGGGTGTTCTGGTAACCAAATAATTTTGTTAACACAAATTCAACATATGCATCATATATGACTGTACAAGAACTAAAAGGCTATAAAATAAGCTTACTTAAGGGTTATTATTGCAAACATTGGGGATCCTGACCAGGACTGTATGTTTAGAAACTGAACCAGCTCCCTGCTGACCCCATGGCATGCTCTGATAGTTGTTTTTAATATAAATCCCAGATACTGGTTTAATTGTCCTGTGGCCCTTTCTTTTTTTTTTTTTTAATTTATTTATTTATTTATTTTTGGCTGTGTTGGGTCTTCATTTCTGTGGGAGGGCTTTCTCCAGTTGCGGCAAGCGGGGGCCACTCTTCATCGCAGTGCACGGGCCTCACACTGTCGCGGCCTCTCCCATTGTGGAGCACAGGCTCCAGACGCGCAGGCTCAGTAGTTGTGGCTCACGGGCTTAGTTGCTCCGCGGCATGTGGGATCCTCCCAGACCAGGGCTCGAACCCGCGTCCCCTGCATTGGCAGGCGGATTCCCAACCACTGCGCTGTGACCCTTTCTTATAAGATGAAAATAAAGAAAATAGTCACAGGAAATGGCTCCAGCTTATGGAGCTGAGAAATGTCAGATCTTCAGTGGTCTCAATGTCAGGGTCTCAGTGACCCAATGGTCATACTTCACTACATCTTTCAAATTGTATGTGAATATATATTTAAGCAACCTGGAAGACTAGAAAGATCCAATAAAGATAGGTACCCTCAATCATCTGGCTTCAGGGGAGAACATTAGTAACTAATTACTGCGTACATACTTTTTAGCTCAATAGATCAGCCTCCTATAAACTGCTTTTGTATTACTAACCACAGTCTGACCCAATCCTTAGAAACCAGCTGTCTCATATTGTCTGGTACTGACATGGAGAAGTGCTTTTTAGTTGCCCCAGTAGCCCCACAGAAATAGAGGGGCAAGGACAAAAGTGGTGGGGATCCTCTGATTTCCCATAGAGGTGCTATAAGTCCATCAGAGAGTGAGGCGGACTTCTGCCTCCAGCTCAGGTTTTTAGATGGTCATGAATTTTTCCCTTTACTTTTCTCTAGAAAAATGTCTTCTCTGCTCCGTTGCTGGTTTAGGTTTTACTTCCATCATCTCCCATTAACCTTTGGAAGCCATTGCCGAACCCAGAGACAGCTGAAAGATAATTGAAAGGATCTGTACGGATCTGAAGCCTCTGGGCTCTACACTCAGGCAATCAGGGGCCCTCGCTCCACGGCAAAGAGGAGGCCACACAGCTTTGGAAAACAGGCTCCCCATCCCATTATTCTATCAAAAGCAACTTAAAACTCCAGTTAGGCAAGGGCTTCTGCTGTGCACCTTTAGTGTCCCATGGATAATTGCTCACTTTCTATTATAGAAGTCATTCTGGCATTAAATAGGTAATGAGTGAAATGGGATTTTAATTTAGCAAGCAGTGTAAAAGGCAATATCACACCAACACCCAGCAACTATCCTGGCTGCACAAATGTTGGTGAACTCTCCAACGGGAGCACCACGTGAAGGGGACAGAGAAGTGGCAAGGGGCCAGTTGGGATGGGACTAATGAGAGTTAGGAGGCATCCTGATAAGAAAAATCTCATCCATGCCTGCTTAACTGCAGTATGTAAACTTCCTGGAGATTTACGCAAAAATCGGTATCTGGGCATTTTTCCATGACAAAACCCCATAGTTTTAATCAGGTTTTTCAAAAAGGTCTGAGACTCCAAAAACCGTTAATAATTGTTGCTATTCAAATTTATTGCCATCTGGGCCAATCAGGAAACGACCATTGTGTCCTATACAGACCTCAAAAGAAATCCCTAAGGATATGAGACTATGAAATTCAGTGTCTATACAGTCTCATAGAAAAACACCCACACAGGAGTTGGAAAGTACCTGTTTAACTGGATCATGCAGCCAGTCAGTACAATTCATCAGGATCTCAAAGGAGATTGCTTTTTTAAACATTGTTTACCCTACGTGAAACAGCTCTGTGATGTAGATATAATCTAAATATCATCAGTCCCAATCACTGCCTTGCTAGGTAAAACAGCCATCTTAGGCTAGGTGTTAGAGCAGCCCCTTGGTGTAAAAAAAAAAAAAAAAAAGAGAGAGAGAGAATCCCAAGTATGGGATTTATTACATGAAATTAAAAGTTTTAGTTATTCTAATAACCAAGTCCACAGGAGAAGGACTTTCTGTAATCGAAAAATAAAGCAGTAAGATATATAGTGCCACTGTGCTCCTTTGGTAAAATAGATGACATTCAAATGATGGTAACAAGAAGCTTCTATGGGGGCTTCACTTAACTGAAACTACAAATGATCTTAAGAGAGAAGAGAGATTTTTTGGGCTTCAAAGTTTGAAAGCTCTAAGTTTGTTAAACAGACTACATCCCTAGATTTTCTCCAGCATTAATCTTTGGCCCTACTGATTCCCCAAAATAAACAGTGGAGTCAAAATGTCAACCCCAATCCATGATGGGGATGATCTACACAGCCTCGTGAAGTTACCTGGACAAGCTCCATCATGTCTTTGACAAACCCATCCACTTCTGGGCCTTCTAGGGCTCCAGTTTTACTCTGAAAAATAAAAGATCCAATCAACCAAATATCATTTTCTTAAGTCAGAAAGCTTAAAGAATAAATTATACAAATAGACCAAATCAGTATTCTTTTGTGACTGCAAACAAGTTTGGAAATGGCATGTTCCAACTTATCGTCTCTCTGCAGGATGTGAATGCTCCACATAAATCAGAAGCGCTCACTGTAAATAACTCCCTCCATTTAACCAAATGGGAAGCAGTAGTTTTGAGTTCCTTGGCTCTTACAAATAGCATTAATATGACATGTACCGACTTTATTTGCTTCCCAAATACTAGGACTCAGTTCAGACTAGTGCTAATTGAACATCCACTGATCCTTTGAAGGATAGGTTGACATTTTTAAATTTTGCTTTATGATTTAGCAATGATTTAATGAGTATCAAAACACATTTTAAATTCAAGAGAGACTAGATTGAGTGAGCATATTAGAATTACTATATGGTTCATGCATAAAATCTTTTATTTTTTCTACCCATTTTATAAGAATGCCTATAAAATATAATACATATTAACATATTTCAGTTTCTTCTCTAAAGTTCCAGTTAATGATAAGTCGTCCATTCTCTTCAAGGTTTTCTAATCCTGAACCTTTAACATATTATAAAAACTCATTCCCTTACTGTATTTACCAGACACTAATACAGTACTTGCCACATGCCAGGAACTCCTCGAAGAGCTTATGAACATGAATTCATTTAATTCTCATATAAGAAGTCCATGAGGTAGGTATTATCATTATCCCCATCACTCTAATTTTATAGATAAGGAAAATGAGGCACAGAGAGGTTAAGAAATTTGCCCAAGGTCACACAGCTCATGAGCCGTGATTCAAAGCCAGGTAATTGGTCACAGAGTCCTATATACTTAAACAGTTTGCTAGACTGCCTCTTCCAGGTGATTTTCTTTTCTGCTCAGAATATGACACGCAGATATCCAGTCTGATTAGTTTCAGGATCTCTTATGACCTTTCTCAACTTTCTTTTTGTTTTCCTTGCTCTGTGCATTATCCCACCTTGTCCTCAAGAAATTCAATCTCTTTGCCATACTTCGTTCTTTAGAATTATTATTTTCTCGCCTCTAAAGAAGGACCAAATGATAGTCTTATAAGAGAAATAGATTTTGTGCCAAATATGCCTGACTTTCCCCCTATTTCTTTAGGTTGGTTGTGTTTTTTTATTTGACTGTTTGCTTTTGTGTTTGAGCATACTATGATAGATAGAGACCAAGAAGGAGAAACTTTCTTTTAGCTTGGTTACAAGGAGCAAAATAGTAATAATAATGTGATTTTATTCTCTTCTCCACCATAAGTACTCCTATGTCTATTTTTACTTAGTTCTCAGGAGTTTCATAGAGAAGCTGAGGGTACCTTGACATAGCAACACACATGTGCGATTGCTGTTCATTATATAAATTTAGGGTCTGTAAGTAGGATGACCCCACATAAGGGCTAAAAAAGCTTCCTACCTAAAGATGGCCAGCACAATATATTGAAAAGGCACACTTACGACATCATAGTGAGCAAAGATTTTCTCAAAGTCCCTCTTTCTTTCTTCAGTGGAACAAGCCTGTATATGGAGAAAGCATTATGTCAATCAGCAGTGTGAAACTTCCGTTGTACAATTCTTCCAGGGTCTTAGACAACTTTTATAAACTTTGAGTCAACAGTTCCTAATCCCTTAGTTTCTGACACTGAGCCTTATCAGTCTCTAGATAAATTAACGGTAATACAATTAGCTACCTTTCTTCCCTCCCTCTCAAATCTATAGAGCAACATGAATGATACAAATCCACCTAGAGAAATGCCACCACTTACATCCATTTTAAACTGGAGAAGGAAATTTTCCTGAAGAGCCAGAATCCTAAATGGGGGGGGAAAAAAAAAAAAAAGTCATCCACATGATGATCTATCAACTCTCAATTACAAGTAGATTTATAACTCTGGTGTGAGGAAATGGCAGGCAATGTCCAGGTTATTCTGCAGAATAGGGTAGGTGCTTAAAAAATAGGAATTTGTACAATATAAAAACAAATAAAGACGGGAAAGACTTTCACAGGGATTAGTAGTCACCATAGAGAGACATCTAAAAATTCCAGCAAGGTTTTAGGTACACGATCAATATGCAAAATTCAGTTGTATTTCGATATACTAGTAATGGCCAATCCAAAAGAGAAATTAAGAATACCATTCCATTTACAACAGTATCAAGAAGAATAAAATACTTAGGAATAAATATGATAAAAGAGACCTAAGACTTATAGACTGAAAACTATAAAACAATGTTGAAGAAAAACAAAGAAGAACTAAATAATAGTATTAAGGACATCCTGTGATCATGAGTTAGAAGACTTAATATTTTTAAGATGGCAATGCTCCTCAAATTTATCTACAGATCCGACACAATTCCTATAAAAATCCCAGTTGCCTTTTTTTGCAGAAATTGATAATCTGATAATTGATGATCTGCAATTCATGTGGAAATGCAAGGGATTCAGAATAGCCATAACTACACTTTTTAAAAGGGTAAATTATATAGTATATAAATTATACTCAATAAAAAATTATGTATTTCTCTTTCCTGCATAACTACAATTGTACTTCAGTGGAATAGAATCAGTTTCAAAAGACTAAAGCATTGGATTTGTGTTGAATTTATAATCATGGGTATATAGAGAGAAAGGCAGAAAAAATATCATACAACAATTTGGAAAGTTTTACTCCTTTGGATGCCCAGGGTAGAGAGAATTAAGTTGAGCCAAATAGAGGGTAGAATATCCTGAGACTCTGCAAGGAATACTGTCCTCATCTATTTGCTGGCACCAAGCAGTCTAAAGTATGTTGCCAGTTAGAGGACATATACTCGAGAGGTGATTGTATAGGAGTAATAGGGCTACATTTCACAGCTGGGGGTAGAGAAAGAAGATTCCCATGTGTAAATGTTTTAAGACCTTTTGTCATTGAATTAGTTTCTTATTGCTGCTATAACAAATTACCACAAACTTAGTGGCTTAAAACAACACAAATTAATATCTTACAGTACTGGAACTCAGAAGTCTGAAATGGATTTCACTGGTGTTTCAAGGTGTTGACGGGGCTGTATTCCTTATGGAGGCTCTAGGGGAGAATCTGTTTCCCTGCCCTTTTCAGCTTCTAGAAGCTGCCTGCATTCTTTGGCTTATGGCCCCTTCCTCTACTTCAAAGCCAGCAATATAACATCTTCAAATTTCTCTGTGATTCTGATCTTTTGCCTCCTCCTTACATGTTTAAAGGTCCCTTGTTATCACACTGCACCTACCCAGGTACTCCAGAATAATCTCTTTATTTTAAGGTTTTTAATTAGCAACCTTAATTCTATCTGCAACCTTAGTTATCTTTGCCATATAACATAAAGTATTCACTGGTCCTGGGAATTAGGACATGAACATCTTTATTCTGCTTACCCTAATTGTCATTTTCAAATTCCATAGCAAATTGGTTTTAAAATAATGTAGTAACTGTCTTATTGCTTTGCATCTCAATGCCACTTAACCCTTTCTTCAGTCCAGAACTATTCATTGAATCCTCCCATGTAGCTCTCACTGCGTGAGAAGCTATTCAGGAGATTAAGACATAGTCCCTACCAGCTAGGTAGGACTATAGTAGGGGGTGTTTGTAAATCTGCAGAGGGGCTTTTTGTTTATCACAGGGATAGAATGGCCATGACTAGTGCTCTGCTTCACTGTTCAGTGTACAATTGCCATCCAGCCTGACCCTGAGGAACCTGGTATTATAGCTGCTACCCCTAAGGGTTCTATCCATGTATTCTTTTTTTTTTTTAATATCTTTATTAGAGTATAATTGCTTTACAATGGTGTGTCAGTTTCTGCTTTATAACAAAGTGAATCAGTTATACATATACATATGTCCCCATATCTCTTCCCTCTTGCATCTCCCTCCCTCCCACCCTCCCTATCACACCCCTCTAGGTGGTCACAAAGCACCGAGCTGATCTCCCTGTGCTATGCGGCTGCTTCCCACACATTTGGTAGTATATATAAGTCCATGCCACTCTCTCACTTCGTCCCAGCTTACCCTTCCCCCTTCCCATGTCCTCAAGTCCATTCTCTACGTCTGCATCTTTATTCCTGTCATGCCCCTAGGTTCTTCAGAACCATCTTTTTTTTTTTAGATTCCATATATATGTGTTAGCATACGGTATTTATTTTTCTCTTTCTTACTTCACTCTGTATGACAGTCTCTAGGTCCATCCACCTCACTACAAATAACTCGGTTTCATTCCTTTTTATGGCTGAGTAATATTCCATTGTATATATGTGCCACATCTTCTTTATCCATTCATCTGTCGATGGACACTTAGGTTGCGTCCATGTCCTGGCTATTGTAAATAGAGCTGCAATGAACACTCTCATACATGACTCTTTTTGAATTATGGTTTTCTCAGGGTATATGCCCAGTAATGGGATTGCTGGGTCACATGGTAGTTCTATTTTTAGTTTCTTAAGGAACCTCCATACTGTTCTCCATAGTGGCTGTATCAGTTTACATTCCCACCAACAGTGCAAGAGGGTTCCCTTCTCTCCACAGCCTCTCCAGCATTTATTGTTTGTAGATTTTTTGATGATGGCCATTCTGACTGGTGTGAGATGATATCTCATTGTAGCTTTGATTTGCATTTCTCTAATGATTAATGATGTTGAGCATTCTTTCATGTGTTTGTTGGCAATCTGTATATCTTCTTTGGAGAAATGTCTATTTAGGTCTTCTGCCCATTTTTGGATTGGGTTGCTTGTTTTTTTGATATTGAGCTGCATGAGTGGCTTGTATATTTTGGAGATTAATCCTTTGTCAGTTGCTTCATTTGCAAATATTTCTCCCATTCTGAGGGTTGTCTTTTCATCTTGTTTATGGTTTCCTTTGCTGTGCAAAAGCTTTTACGTTTCATTAGGTCCCATTTGTTTATTTTTGTTTGTATTTCCATTTCTCTAGGAGGTGGGTCAAAAAGGATCTTGCTGTGATTTATGTCATAGAGTGTTCTGCCTATGTTTTCCTCTAAGAGTTTGATGGTGTCTGGCCTTACATTTAGGTCTTTAATCCATTTTGAGTTTATTTTTGTGTATGGTGTTAGGGAGTGTTCTAATTTCATTCTTTTACATGTAGCTGTCCAGTTTTCCCAGCACCACTTATCGAAGAAGCTGTCTTTCCTCCATTGTATATTCTTGCCTCCTTTATCAAAGATAAGGTGACCATATGTGCATGGGTTTATCTCTGGGCTTTCTATCCTATTCCATTGATCTATATTTCTGTTTTTGTGCCGGTACCATAGTGTCTTGATTATGTAGCTTTGTAGTATAGTCTGAAGTCAGGGAGCCTGATTCCTCCAGCTCTGTTTTTCTTTCTCAAGATTGCTTTGGCTATTCGTGGCCTTTCGTGTTTCCATACAAATTGTGAAATTTTTTGTTATAGTTCTGTGAAAAATGCCATTGGTAGTTTGATAAGGATTGCATTGAATCTGTAGATTGCTTTGGGCAGTATAGTCATTTTCACAATGTTGATTCTTCCAGTCCAAGAACATGGTATATCTCTCCATCTGTTGGTATCATCTTTAATTTCTTTCATCAGTGTCTTATAATTTTCTGCATACAAGTTTTTTGTCTCCTTAGGTAGGTTTATTCCTAGATATTCTTTTTGTTACAATGGTAAATGGGAGTGTTTAATTTCACTTTCAGGTTTTTCATCATTAGTGTATAGGGATGCAAGAGATTTCTGTGCATTAATTTTGTATCCTGCTACTTTACCAAATTCATTGATTAGCTCTAGGAGTTTTCTGGTAGCATCTTTAGGATTCTCTATGTATAGTATCATGTCATCTGCAAACAGTGACAGCTTTACTTCTTCTTTTCCAGTTTGTAATCCTTTTATTTCTTTTTCTTCTCTGATTGCTGTTGGTTAAACTTCCAAAACTATGTTGTATAATAGTGGTGAGAGTGGGCAGCCTTGTCTTGTTGCTGATATTAGTGGAAATGGTTTCAGTTTTTCACCATTGAGGATGATGTTGGCTGTGTGTTTGTCATATATGCCTTTTATTATGTTGAGGAAAGTTCCCTCTATGCCTACTCTCTGGAGGGTTTTTATCATAAATGGGTGTTGAATTTTGTCGAAAGCTTTCTTTGCATCTATTGAGATGATCATATGGCTTTTCTCCTTCAATTTGTTAATATGGTGTATCACATTGATTGATTTGCGTATATTGAAGAATCCTTGCATTCCTGGGATAAACCCCACTTGATCATAGTTTATGATCCTTTTAATGTGCTGTTGGATTCTGTTTGCTAGTATTTTGTTGAGGATTTTTGCATCTATGTTCATCAGTGATATTGGCCCGTAGTTTTCTTTCCTTGTGAAATCTTTGTCTGGTTTTGGTATCAGAGTGATGGTGGCCTCGTAGAATGAGTTTGGGAGTGTTCCTCCCTTATCCATGTATTCTTGATCCAATGATTTCAACTCTCTATCTGCTTAGAATCTCTTTTTTCCTTTTTGTGGACAATCAGAGGTTGTTTTGGGGTTGGCTAGACTTGACAGAAACATGCTGACATCATCATGTGTCACAATACCAGCCTCATAGGCAGCACTTTTGCAGATACTGGACCACTTCTGCTGTCATCCTCCCCTCTTCCACTTCTAGCCTGCAGACACTTGGTGCCCCACAGAGGATACGCCAGCACTCAGACCACAGGGTGCAGCTGTGAGTCTGACTCTGTTGTTCTCTGTCCTGAACTAACTATTCAGTATTCTCAGAACCAGTGAATGGGATTCAGGACTTTTTTTTTGTTGTGGGATCCTTATGTAGGACCATGAATGTCTGGCCTTTGAGGGCAGGGCTGGCCCATTTATAAAATATTTTGAAAATGTTGTGCATAGTGCTTTTCTGGGGAGAAGTGCTGTTATGATCTTCACAAAGGTATCTGTTACCCCTAAAGATTCACCTATTCTTTAAGACTTCAGGTGAGACTTGATCTCTGCCTTTCAAAAAGAAGTGTATGCTGTCAGTAAACCCCTAGGAACATGTTTCTGAATCTATGACACCATTTTCACACTACTCACCTTGCCAAGTCATTAAGATCCAACCGGCCATCATTATTTTTGTCAAAGATCTTCATCTGGAATGCAGAAGGGGAAAGGAGTGTAAGAAATACTTGTAATGGGAATTTATTTTGAAAGTCATTAAAGTGCTTTTCTGTTTTGCTCTTCTGGTTATATATTTGTCTAAATTGGCTGAGGTTGACTCATATCATAGAGTACTCTCTATAGAGTATAGAAGAAATAGTTTTCCATGAAAGCAAAAGTAGCTGAGGGGGATATGATGTAGGAGAAAGTCTGCCCTGTGTAGGCCTCAGATGATTGTAGGAAGGAAAAGAGAGAGAGAAGCAGAGATGGCAGAGTAAAGTAGATGTGTGACCTAGCTCTGCTGGAAGGGGATCTGGAAGGAGAGGAGAACTAGCTAAGGAAGGACAACATTGAGCGGACAGAGTTGCTGGGGCTTAGCTTTCCTGGGACCCTCTGAGCACCCAAGGGTTTGGAGGCTGAGTCAAGGACCAGTGGACCTTCCATGGGGCCAGCTGAGTATGAGATGATGCTGGAACAGAGGATGGGGGTGGATCACTGAGTCAGCAAGCTGGAAGGAGGATATGGCAGAGAATTAGTGATCTGCATCCAGCAAGAGTTAGAGGATGGCTTCAACCATGAATGTCAGCCAAGTAGCAGCAACTGTGTGGTCAACAGGCATCACCATGGAAACCAGAGCATTGTGACTTGGGACCTCGACTCCTCCCCTTCACCATGAGGTCCTATAAGCTGCCTTTTCTCTCCTTACCCAGCTTGATGACATTTTTAGAGAAGGGTCTGGGTTGGATCCAGAGGACTGAGAAATCTAAGAGACTGAGCTTTTCCTTTTGCAGAGACTTAGCCTTATTCAAAGAGGCTGTTTGAATTTATTAGATCAGGCTAAATTTGTTTTTTTTTAACATCTTTATTGGACTATAATTGCTTTATAATGGTGTGTTAGTTTCTGCTTTATAACAAAGTGAATCAGCTATACATATACATATATCCCCATATCTCCTTCCTCTTGTGTAGATCAGACAAAGTTTTAAGCAAGATATAAGAGGTTCATTCTTAGAAAGCTAGATTATCTTGAGTTTTAAGCAAATAATAGCTCACCTTGAAAGACATGGGCCCATCTTCATTGGTGTGCAAATTTACACAGCAAGTGTAAGGGGAAAAAGCCCTTTGCTCAAAATTGGCTCAAGGAAGAACTGAACACTAATGTGTAAATTATGCTTCTGCCCATCAGAAAATTGGTTATGTGGTTCACTTAAGGATCAGAATCAGAAAAAAAAAATCACTTGCTTAATTTTACTATCCCTGTGTGTGTACACATGGGGGTGACTAATACACCTATTCCCCTGTGTCTCCTCTTCTAGTTGACTGGGACATCTTTGACTACAAGAAATATGCATAACAAGGGAAGCTTGAGACATGCCTATTGCACCAGACCAGAAATCAGACCTCTTGTCACATTAGTAAAGTCATATGATCTCTTTGGGTGCAGCTTCTTCAGCTATTACTGTGCCCATGATTTTAACTTTCCTTATCAGAAGAACCCTATTTTCAAATGAAATTCTGCGTGGTGCTTGAATGTATAAAGCAAAGAAATGGAGCTGTACAAGTAGTGGCTGGAAGTGGGCTGGAGCTTTGTCCTCTAGGTTCCCTCTCAATCCTGAAGTATTGCCTCTGAGCCCAAGGGTTTCTTGGAACCCAACAGTCCAATAACAACTGACTGAATTAGGGCCCAGATTGCATCCAGCTCTGAAAATTAATGATTTCATGACTTTGTCAAAGCAGTTGAAGGGGAGTAAGATTGATGCTGAGCACTTTTCCTGGTAAAGTCAGCAAACAGAGTTCTTCAGAGCAGGTTCCGGTGTGGCTAATGGGAGGACTGAGTTCTTGGGAAGACTGGGTTCTTAGGTATCCAGGGACCTCGGTGGCACCTGCCCTTGCACTTCACCCCTGAGTAATTGATGGTCAGCATCTCCTCAGAGGATGCTATATGTCTACTGAACGGTGGTGATCAGAACACCCAAATTACACGCGTTTCATATGCAAGTTCACTGCAACCGCCACGAGGGTATCTTCCACCAGAAGCCATCAGTAGAGTAGCAGCTGGTTGCTAATCCAGGTATATGAATTTACCAGGATTTTCTTCCTCCCAAAACTTGATTATGAAAAAGAAAAAGCCTCAGAAAATGACCGGTTTCTAAGAAGGAGGGAAGAGTAGGCTCCTAATAGTTCATGATCTCAGTAACTGAGAAAGTTGTTTGTAAACAGGTCCGTACTAACTCACGGAAGTTACTAACGACTTTTGATGAATTTTGAATGTTTGGCAATTTGGTGGTGGGGGGGATGGGCATAATGGCTTCTTAATTTTTAAAACTCTGATAGTGACCATTTGTAGAGCAGCCAAAACTTTCTATGTTATTTCATTTAATCATCACCACATTCTCAGAAGGTAAGAAATAGCTGCATGCCACACATGCAAAAAACTGGAATGTAGAAAGATTGATTTGTCTAAGAAAGTAGCAAGATTTGAATCTAAGCATATCTGTCACCAGAGCTCTAGAGCTCTTCCCATAAACCAGGCTCTTAGCTTTATAGAGTCTGGGTAGCTTATGGTTAATGTAGTTTGCTTCATGGTTGGTTATGAAATAAAACATCTGGTGCTATAGATTATGCCAGAGATGTTGTGTTTACCTTTTCTGATTGCCCCTTCTTTCCCTGGGAAAGCAAAAAGAGATTCTATTTATGTGAGTTTCCCTCTGACCTTAGTGGTCACGTGCTCGTGGCACAGGTCCCTCCTGGAGGGCTGTGGTGATTCACGGTGCTGGCGGTGGGGACAAGATTCCATTCTGAAGGGCTGATTGTTGAAAGGTTGTGAAGGGCCCTTAACCACTGTTCTCACTTCTGCCACTGCCTTTTCCAAGATTGAACATCCACACATTTTGAGTACTAAGTACATGAAAGGTTCTATAAAGTCTCCTGGAAATGGAACACAGTGACTTACTGACAAACTCCTTAAAATTCTGTAGACCTATGGTTCCCCACGAGAGACCCCTCAGAGACTATAGATCTACCCAGCATTCTCCTTAGATTGAATAATAGGTTTACCTTAATTTTTTGATTCTTTAAAGATGCTATGGTGATTGTGAAATGTAAATTCATTTAAAACCATTGCTGGGTTAATATCAGGTTGGCCAAAAAGTTCATTCAGATTTTTCCCTAACATCTTACAGAAAAACCTGAATGAACTTTTTGGCCAACCCAAATAGTAACTTCTTACCAGAAACAGTAGATCCAAAGTATGACTATTGTCATGTGGTGAGAGAGGCAGTCCGTGAATTTTTTAAACAATTGCTAAATGATAATTTGAGATGCAGTGCAAGGTCAAAATTATGCAGATAGTTCAGCAGAGTGAAGAGTACAAAGTATAAGTCCTTCCCGTCCCTGTTGTAAAGGTAACTACCATTCACAGGACTGTGTGTCCTTCCAGAAACTTTTTAAACATTTTAATATGTCCATCTTTATTTTTTGGACAAATAGGACCACATTCTATGTATTATTTTGCAACTTGCTTTTTTTCATTAAGCAGTATTCTTAGAAATCACTCCTTATCGGTTATCATTTTTTTTTACTTAAAAAGAGTTCCCCCCTTTCTGGTCAAGATGGCGGCGCCCAGGTGGGCCGCGCCGAGGTGAGCTGGAGCCGGGCCCAGAGCGGGGCGAGCCTGCTGCGCCCAGGACTTGGACCGCGGGCTGGTCTCCCGTCTCCCAGGGAGCGGCGGGAACTGCCAGACTGTTTTCTACAGCAGCTGCACCATTTTGCATTCCCATCGGCTGTGCACCAGGTTCCAGTTTCCGCCAATTGGAGGAGCTGTGTGGATGAAAGGCTCTTGGTGCTCCAGCCAGGCATCAGGGCTGTGCCTCTGAGGTGGGAGAGCCAACTTCAGGACACTGGTCCACAAGAGACCTACCAGCTCCACGTAATACCAAACGGCAAAAATCTCTCAGAGATCTCCATCTCAACATCAAGACCCAGCTTCACTCAACGACCAGCAAGCTACAGGGCTGGACACCCTATGCCAAACAACTAGCAAGACAAGAACACAGCCCCATCCATTAGCAGGGAGGCTGCCTAAAATCATAAGGCCACAGACACCCCAAAACACACCACCAGACGTGGACGTGCCCACCAGAAAGACAAGATTCAACCTCATCCACCAGAACACAGGCAATAGTCCCCTCCACCAGGAAGCCTACACAACCCACTGAACCAACCTTACCCACTGGGGACAGATACCAAAAACAACGGGAACTACGAACCTGCAGCCTGTGAAAAGGAGACCCCAAACACAGTAAGATAAGCAAAATGAGAAGACAGAAAAACACACAGCAGATGAAGGAGCAGGGTCAAAACACACCAGACCTAACAAATGAAGAGGAAATAGGTAGTCTACCTGAAAAAGAATTCAGAATAATGATAGTAAGGATGATCCAAAATCTTGGAAATAGAATAGACAAAATGCAAGAAACATTTAACAAGGACGTAGAAGAACTAAAGAGGAACCAAGCAACGATGAAAAACACAATAAATGAAATTAAAAATACTCTAGATGGGATCAATAGCAGAATAACTGAGGCAGAAGAAAGGATAAGTGACCTGGAAGATAAAATGGTGGAAATAACTACTGCAGAGCAGGATAAAGAAAAAAGAATGAAAAGAACTGAGGACAGTCTCAGAGACCTCTGGGACAACATTAAACGCACCAACATTCGAATTATAGGGGTCCCAGAAGAAGAAGAGAAAAAGAAAGGGACTGAGAAAATATTTGAAGAGATTATAGTTGAAAACGTCCCTAATATGGGAAAGGAAATAGTTAATCAAGTCCAGGAAGCACAGAGAGTCCCATACAGGATAAACCCAAGGAGAAACACGCCAAGACACATATTAATCAAACTGTCAAAAATTAAATATAAAGAAAACATATTAAAAGCAGCAAGGGAAAAACAACAAATAACACACAAGGGAATCCCCATAAGGTTAACATCTGATCTTTCAGCAGAAACTCTGCAAGCCAGAAGGGAGTGGCAGGATATACTTAAAGTGATGAAGGAGAAAAACCTACAACCAAGATTACTCTACCCAGCAAGGATCTCATTCAGATGTGATGGAGAAATTAAAACCTTTACAGACAAGCAAAAGCTGAGAGAGTTCAGCACCACCAAACCAGCTTTACAACAAATGCTAAAGGAACTTCTCTAGGCAAGAAACACAAGAGAAGGAAAACACCTACAATAACAAACCCAAAACATTTAAGAAAATGGGAATAGGAACATACATATCGATAATTACCTTGAATGTAAATGGATTAAATGCTCCCACCAAAAGACACAGACTGGCTGAATGGATACAAAAACAAGACCCATATATACGCTGCCTACAAGAGACCCACTTCAGACCTAGAGACACATACAGACTGAAAGTGAGGGGATGGAAAAAGATAGTCCATGAAAGTGGAAATCAAAAGAAAGCTGGAGTAGCAATACTCATATCAGACAAAATAGACTTTAAAATAAAGAATATTATAAGAGACAAAGAAGGACACTATATAATGATCAAGGGATCGATCCAAGAGGAAGGTATAACAATTGTAAATATTTATGCACCCAACATAGGAGCACCTCAATACATAAGGCAAATACTGACAGCCATAAAAGGGGAAATCGACAGTAACACAATCATAGTAGGGGACTTTAACACCCCACTTTCACCAATGGACAGATCATCCAAAATGAAAATAAATAAGGAAACACAAGCTTTAAATGATACATTAAACAAGATGGACTTAATTGATATTTATAGGACATTCCACCCAAAAACAACAGAATACACATTTTTCTCAAGTGCGCATGGAACATTCTCCAGGATAGATCATATCTTGGGTCACAAATCAAGCCTTGGTAAATTTAAGAAAATTGAAATCGTATCAAGTATCTTTTCCGACCACAACGCTATGAGACTAGATATCAATTACAGGAAAAGATGTGTAAAAAATACAAACACATGGAGGCTACACAATACACTACTTAATAACGAAGTGATCACTGAAGAAATCAAAGGGAAAATCAAAAAATACCTAGAAACATGGGGCTTCCCTGGTGGCGCAGTGGTTGAGAATCTGCCTGCCAATGCAGGGGACACGGGTTCGTGCCCCGGTCCGGGAGGATCCCACATGCCACGGAGCAACTAGGCCCGTGAGCCACAACTACTGAGCCTGCGCGTCTGGAGCCTGTGCTCCGCGTCTGGAGCCTGTGCTCCGCAACGGAAGAGGCCGCGACAGTGAGAGGCCCGCGCACCGCGATGAAGAGTGGCCCCCGCTCGCCGTAACTGGAGAAAGCCCTCGCACAGAAACGAAGACCCAACACAGCCAAAAATAAATAAATAAATAAATAAATAAATAAATTTATTAAAAAAAAAAAAAAAAAAAATACCTAGAAACAAATGACAATGGAGATACGACGACCCAAAACCTATGGGACGCAGCAAAAGCAGTGCTAAGAGGGAAGTTTATAGCAATACAAGCCTACCTCAAGAAACAGGAAACATCTCGAATAAACAACCTAACCTTGCACCTAAAGCAATTAGAGAAAGAAGAACAAAAAAACCCCAAAGCTAGCAGAAGGAAAGAAATCATAAAGATCAGGTCAGAAATAAATGAAAAAGAAATGAAGGAAACAATAGCAAAAATCAATAAAACTAAAAGCTGGTTCTTTGAGAAGATAAACAAAATTGATAAACCATTAGCCAGACTCATCAAGAGAAAAAGGGAGAAGACTCAAATCAATAGAATTAGAAATGAAAAAGGAGAAGTAACCACTGACACTGCAGAAATACAAAAGATCATGAGAGATTACTACAAGCAACTCTACGCCAATAAAATGGACAACGTGGAAGAAATGGACAGATTCTTAGAAATGCACAAACTGCCGAGACTGAACCAGGAAGAAATAGAAAATATGAACAGACCAATCACAAGCACTGAACTGTGATTAAAAACCTTCCAACAAATAAAAGCCCAGGACCAGATGGCTTCACAGGTGAATTCTATCAAACATTTAGAGAAGAGCTAACACCTATCCTTCTCAAACTCTTCCAAAATATTGCAGAGGGAGGAACACTCCCAAACTCATTCTACGAGGCCACCATCACCCTGATACCAAAACCAGACAAAGATGTCACAAAGAAAGAAAACTACAGGCCAATATCACTGATGAACATAGATGCAAAAATCCTCAACAAAATACTAGCAAACAGAATCCAACAGCACATTAAAAGGATTATACACCATGATCAAGTGGGGTTTATCCCAGGAATGCAAGGATTCTTCAATATATGCAAATCAATCAACGTGATACACCATATTAACAAATTGAAGGAGAAAAACCATATGATCATCTCAATAGATGCAGAGAAAGCTTTCGACAAAATTCAACACCCATTTATGATAAAAGCCCTGCAGAAAGTAGGCATAGAGGGAACTTTCCTCAACATAATAAAGGCCATATATGACAAACCCACAGCCAACATTGTCCTCAATGGTGAAAAACTGAAACCATTTCCACTAAGATCAGGAACAAGACAAGGTTGCCCACTCTCACCACTATTATTCAACATAGTTTTGGAAGTGTTAGCCACAGCAATCAGAGAAGAAAAAGAAGTAAAAGGAATCCAAATCGGAAAAGAAGAAGTAAAGCTGTCACTGTTTGCAGATGACATGATACTATACATAGAGAATCCTAAAGATGCTACCAGAAAACTCCTAGAGCTAATCAATGAATTTGGTAAAGTAGCAGGATACAAAATTAATGCACAGAAATCTCTTGCATTTCTATACACTAATGACGAAAAATCTGAAAGTGAAATTAAGAAAACACTCCCGTTTACCATTGCAACAAAAAGAATAAAATATCTAGGAATAAACCTACCTAAGGAGACAAAAGACCTGTATGCAGAAAATTATAAGACACTGATGAAAGAAATTAAAGATGATACACATAGATGGAAAGATATACCATGTTCCTGGATTGGAAGAATCAACATTGTGAAAATGACTCTACTACCCAAAGCAATCTACAGATTCAATGCAATCCCTATCAAACTACCACTGGCATTTTTCACAGAACTAGAACAAAAAATTTCACAATTTGTATGGAAACACAAAAGACCCCGAATAGCCAAAGCAATCTTGAGAACGAAAAATGGAGCTGGGGGAATCAGGCTCCCTGACTTCAGACTATATTACAAAGCTACAGTAATCAAGACAGTTTGGTACTGGCACAAAAACAGAAATATTGATCAATGGAACAGGATAGAAAGCCCAGAGATAAACCCACGCACATATGGTCACCTTATCTTTGATAAAGGAGGCAAGCATATACAGTGGAGAAAAGACAGCCTCTTCAATAAGTGGTGCTGGGAAAATTGGACAGGTACATGTAAAAGTATGAAATTAGAACACTCCCTGACACCATGCACAAAAATAAACTCAAAATGGATTAAAGACCTAAGTGTAAGGGCAGACACTATCAAACTCTTAGAGGAAAACACAGGCAGAACACTCTATGACATACATCACAGCAAGATTCTTTTTGACCCAGCTCCCAGAGAAATGGAAATAAGAACACAAATAAACAAATGGGACCTAATGAAACTTAAAAGCTTTTGCACAGCAAAGGAAACCATAAACAAGACCAAAAGACAACCATCAGAATGGGAGAAAATATTTGCAAATGAAGCAACTGACAAAGGATTAATCTCCAAGATTTACAAGCAGCTCATGCAGCTCAATAACAAAAAAAACGAACAACCCAATCCAAAAATGGGCAGAAGACCTAAATAGACATTTCTCCAAAGAAGATATACAGATGGTCTACAGACACATGAAAGAATGCTCAATATCATTAATCATTAGAGAAATGCAAATCAAAACTACAATGAGATATCATGTCACACCGGTCAGAATGGCCATCATCAAAAAATCTAGAAACAATAAATGCTGGAGAGGGTGTGGAGGAAAGGGAACTCTCTTGCACTGTTGGTGGGAATGTAAATTGATACAGCCACTATGGAGAACAGTATGGAGGTTCCTTAAAAAACTACAAATAGAACTACCATACGATCCAGCAATCCCACTACTGGGCATATACCCTGAGAAAACCATAGTTCAAAAAGAGTCATGTACCAAAATGTTCATTGCAGCTCTATTTACAATAGCCAGGACATGGAAGCAACCTAAGTGTCCATCATCGGATGAATGGATAAAGAAGATGTGGCACATATATACAATGGAATATTACTCAGCCATAAAAAGAAATGAAATGGAGGTATTTGTAATGAGGTGGATGGAGTTAGAGTCTGTCATACAGAGTGAAGTAAGTCAGAAAGAGAAAAACAAATACAGTATGCTAACACATATATACGGAATCTAAGGGAAAAAAAAAGCCATGAAGAACCTAGTGGCAAGACGGGAATAAAGATACAGACCTACTAGAGAATGGACTTGAGGATATGGGGAGGGGGTGGGGTGAGATGTGACAGGGTGAGAGAGTGTCATGGACATATATACACTACCAAATGTAAAATAGATAGCTAGTGGGAAGCAGCCGCATAGCACAGGGAGATCAGCTCGGTGCTTTGTGACCACCTAGAGGGGTGGGACGGGGAGGGTGGGAGGGAGGGAGATGCAAGAGGGAAGAGATATGGGAACATATTGTATTAAAAAAAAAAAAAAAAAGAATTAAATAAAATGATATATATGTAAAAAAAATGGCTAGAACTCAACTCACCATATTTTTAAATAACTTTTTCTTATAATAATTCAACTATTTCAAAATAACAAGTTTAATAAAAATGTAATAGATGTCCATTTAGAAAATTTAGAACTATAAAAATAGAAAATAGAAAATAAGGACCAGGGATTATAGCTATTGAACCTTGCATAGTTCTTCCACGGTTTCTAAATACAGTATGTGTGTATTTATAGGTAGATATATATATATTTACATAGTTAAGATCATATCATACATTTTTATATTCTCTTTATCACTCTGTAAGTATGTAGTTATGTCATTAAAACTCTTTGCAACCATTATACTTTATGACTGCACAATGTTTTACTGTATGGTTCTACTATAAGTTACTTAATTTCCCCCTCTCTGGGGAAAGTTTATGTTGTTCATAATTTTTCTGTATTATAAATCACACTGTAATGAAAAAAAAAAAAAAAGAGTTCCTCATTCTTAAAAAGTCTGGCAATTGTTGCCATACACAATCTCAAAAAGGATTTAGAGGGCCCCCCCCATATTACTGAATCAACAATTGTGTGTTGAATAATTACCATGTGTCTAACAACATGTGAGGCACTGTGAGAGATTCTCAAATATCATTAAGGTGGTACAGGCTTTTAGGAGCTTACAATGTAATTGGAGAGGCAAAAATGAATATCTGAAATAAGATTCAGCATTATCTCCATGACCACTGAGTCAAAGAAACAGAACAATGTGTTAGAATATTGAAGAACACTGAGAGAGGAGATGGGACTTCAGATAAATCTTGAAGGAGGGGCAACTTGAAAGGTATAGGTCACATTCACTGGGCTGAGGAAGATCACCAATGGAACAGGACTGGGGGGAAGGTCAGAATGTCAGTTTTGGACATGCCAAGTTTGAGAGGCTTATTGGGCATCCAAGTGGAGACACACATCCAAGTATATGCAGGCAGCTCAGAGAAGTGCTCTGAGTCAGAGCTATAAATTGGAGGCAGTCACCTTTAGTAAGTATTCAAAACCATCAGACTGGTTGAGATCAACAGTAGAGTGATGGGGCTTCCCTGGTGGCGCAGTGGTTGAGAATCTGCCTGCTAATGCAGGGGACACGGGTTCGCGCCCTGGTCTGGGAAGATCCCACATGCCGCGGAGCAACTAGGCCCGTGAGCCACAACTACTGAGCCTGCGCGTCTGGAGCCCGTGCTCCGCAACAAGAGAGGCCGCGATGGTGAGAGGCCCGCGCGCCGCGATGAAGAGTGGTCCCCACTTGCCGCAACTGGAGAAGGCCCTCGCACAGAGACGAAGACCCAACACAGCCATAAATAAATGGATAAATAAATAAATAAATAACAAAAGTGATTGTTTAAAAAAAAAAAAAAAAACAGTAGAGTGAGGGTGGACGTGGAATAGAAGAGATTTCAAGACAACCTGGTGGCGGAGGGGGGGATAAATTGGGAGATTGGGACTGACATATACACACTACTATATATAAAATAGATAACTAATAAGAACCTACTATATAGTACAGGGAACTCTACTTAATACTCTGTAATGGCCTATATGGGAAAAGAATCTTAAAAAAGAGTGGATATATGTATATGTACAACTGATTCACTTTGCTGTACACCTGAAACTAACACAGCATTGTAAATCAACTAGACTCCAATAAAAATTAAATTTAAAAAAAGCACAGACATGTCTCAGATTGGCCTGGATCAGAGACCTAGGGGGAAGGAAGCAGCTAGGAAGTCAGGTGCTTTAATCCAGGCATGAAGGATGAGAGCTGGGACCAGAGTAGAGGATGGGGGTATTCTCTTTGCCCGTCACATTCTCAGATTTTAATTTATTGTTTTACAGTAGTTCAAGTTCCATGCTCTAATTAGGTACATGAGCTTAATATCTCCCACATGTATTAGCTTACATTTTACAAAGCTCAGTATTACCAAATAATATTCTACTCAGACAGCTAATCTTTCCCCCTGCCAGGTGTTGGCAGCATCTCTTAATTAGATGTCATAATTGGATTTTGTTAATAGTTTCCTTCCTTGTACAGAACATTAGTTACGAGTTTAGATGAGACAAGGTCTGCAGACCTCAACTTTTCTCTTCTGATTGGATGTTCTGCCTTGACTTGTTGAATGTTACGTTTCAGACAGCTTTCAAGTGTGCCAATCCTTATTTGGGTCAATTTGAATTCATTAGTAGGTTACATCTCTTAAGTAAAGCATTTGATGCTAAACCTCAGAACCAAATCTTTAATGCAGTGTTGCTGTGACTGTGTCCATTGCTCATGAAAAAGCCATTAAAGCAGCAGTAAAGTGATTTCACACTTGGTGTATCACTTAGAGCTCAGATCCTAGAAGTTTTTTTTCAGAATGTTGAGTTTCTAAAAGTCAGTATACCCAGAAGTCTCTAAGGAAATGTAAAGAGTCTTTAAAAAAAACCACAAAACTGTAGTCCAGTTCCCATATCTGTTCATTGGAAAAGTATAAGTCGCCTTTACAATTTAAGAAAGAAAAATGAAATGGATGGGCCAAAATCTCATTAAACTCATCTAGTCTTCAGGGCAAACTGAGATCCTTGGATGGAAACTCTTTCACTAGATTCCTCAACACTTACGTATCACCCCAGCGCATAAAGAACCAATGAGGGGCTACCTGGAGTTTAATTGATCATGGGCCTTCATGGGACAATTTAGAGCAAAAATGAATACTTAACTGCAGCACACATGAGCAGAAGAGCCACAGGGTTCTAGCAATGAAACAGACACATATAACAGGAGAAACAGGACAGTCTTGGTCAACTGTCATTTCTCAACCTCTATATACTCAAAAGTTGGCTAAGACCACTCGGATTCCCCTCAGCTACTTCACAGGACTCTAAGCTTCTGGATCCAAGCTCAAAGCCATCAAAAGTGTACATTGCCATTTCTTTTTTCATTTCATAGGTTTTCTTCAGCTCAGGGCATTCCATTGTAAGAGCTGCCAGCCTGAGGTTTCTTAAATGTAAACTGTAGAGCTGTGAAGAAAAGAGCTCTGGGCAACTAGGGCTGCGGGGCTTGATGTGTGATGTGCAGGATCTCTTTTCAGCCCAGTACTGACTTTCTAAGCAGTCTACATTTCTCCTCCCTGCCTGCTTCTGCCCCTTATAATGGGATGTTTGACTGAGGTGACCCCTGGGGCTTTATGCAGCCACAATTCACTCTTCTTTTCTTTCTCCCTTCCCCAGTTTAATCAGTGTTCCTCTTTTCTCCAGAACAATTTTGTGGAACCCTTTCTTGTTTCTTTCATTCATTTGTGTCCTTTTTGGTGTTTAAGAAGTTGTCAATTCTTAGGAGTATTTAGGGACTTCAGGAGGAGAAAAATCCATCTTTCTGGGTAATAAATTCTGTTGTGGCTGTCAGAGCTCCTGTATTATCTTATCTTTAAAAATACTAAGAGAATCCTAATCTCCTAACATGGCTTTGCCCTCACCTTGCTCTTCACTTTATTCATAGGGATTTGTATCTCTTCTTGATCTCTCATAGAGCTCAGCCCTCCCTCTTTTGAAAGTTTTCATTTTAATAATTTGACATTTAGACTTTCAGACGTGAATGTTACGGTTTGAATACAGTTTGAAGATGGATTTGGGTCTGAATTTCCACTCCATCCTTATCATCTCTGACCTGTAATCCTCAGTTTTTTCATTTACAAAATAGAGGTTTAAAAATACTTATTTCATAAGGTTCATGTGAGAATCAAATAAGATGTTTGAAAAGTGCTTCACACAGGGCCCAGCACAGAAGGAACTCTCAATTATTAGGATTAAAATATTTAATACTAGAACAAACACTGGCTACGTTTCAATGAAAATAAAGTACTGTGTGTACTCTGTTAAGAAGACATCTTTAAAAAAATTTAACTTTAATTCTTTTCACCTACCTTTTTTTTTAAATTGAAGTATAGTTGATTTACAGTGTTTCAGGTATACAGCAAAGTGATTCAGCTATACATACATGTGTGTGTGTATATATATATTTTTCAGATTCTTTCCTGTTATAGGTTATTACAAGATATTAAATATAGTTCCCTGTGCTATACAGTAGGTCCTTGTTGTTTATCTATTTTATATATAGTAGTGTGTATCTGTTAATCCCAAATTCCTAATTTATCCCTCTCCTGGCCTTTCCCCTTTGTCCACCTACCTTTTCTTGTCCTGCCTTTGCCGAAGCTCTAGAATTGCTGCTTCATTGCAGTCCATCTTATTTTTTTAAAAATCCAGAAAACTTTTCAAGAATCTTTTAATTGGATCTCAAGGTGAAATTGCTGTATTTAAGGGCTGAAAGGAAAATTGAACTCAATTCCTACTTATGGGTCGATACTCTAGGGCAGTGATACACACACTGGGGATGAAAGGGAGGGACCAGAGGGAATGTTTGCTCCTTTCCCGTTCTTACCAAATTTCCTCCCAGTTGGAAGACTCCATAAGGTCAGAGACCGTATCTTCCTTGGTAGTTTCTCCCTAAATATTTGTTGAAGGAACGAGCTCACATCTTTGTATGAACTAGTTTACTAGAGCGCATTCTAACCTGAGAGAGCAGCAATAAGAGAGTGGGGTTTTGGTGAGGGAGGGGATATTCTCGGTCACTTTGAGACCCTACCTCTCAGCCCAGAAAAAACATCTCAGACCCAGCTTAAGAAAAGGAGCAGAGTGACGTGACTTGCGAATCCACAGGGGCATATACTAGGCTCGCCCTGATCTGACTGTCCCTTCTCGATTTGCTCTGCTCTGTCTCCATGCCTCCAGCTCTAGCCCTCACTCCTGTCCCTCCTACCTCCCGTCATCAGCTCAGGGCTCCCATCTCTCTGTCTGTCTCTGTCCCCTGGGCTCAGCATGGCTCCTACCCACTGCCTGGTTGGGATCCTTCTGGGTGACTCTTTGTGATGAAGGACCCCAGTGAGAGACATAAGGAGGGAGCTCAGCACTTCCAGGCTCCCTTTCTGGTTCTGCCCTGGAGGGTCTGGTTTTAAACAAGGAAAGAGAAAAAGGAGAATTTCGGAACATGAAGCACTGCTTGAGGAAAGCTGGGTCTGTGCAAAATGTTGCGATGTGCATTATGCAGTATGCGAGGCACCTCAAGAGGGATCAAGAGTCATGATGGAGCTGGAGGGTCCCAAGGAACACAGACAAGGGAGGCAGGAGGGTCCCAAGGGCAAATTTTACTCATATTGTTAGGGTTTATTCATAGCTGTTTATGAGGTAATAACTGAAAATTCCGTTCAGACAATTCGCATTAAGTAGCCCACTGTGTGCCAGGCTCCGTGGGAGGGCTGAGAACACAAAGGTAAGATGCCACCTTGCCCTTGAGGAATCACAGCCTAGTGGAGTACAAGATCCATAAACAGTGTCAGCATCATCCTTGACTCCCAGCTGCTTCATCAGGAAATCCTACTGATTCCATCTTCAGACAGATCTAGTTCTCATCTCTTCTGCTACCCGACCCTGGTCCAAGCTGCCATCCTCTCTCACCTGGATGGAGCAATGGCCTCTTAACAGGTCTTCCTAATTCCCTCCTTGCCCATTTCGGGCTCTTCTCAACACAGCAGCCAGATCATGGCATCCTCTGCTTCAAATCCTCCAGTGGCTCTCCATCTCCCTCCAGCTAAATCCCCAAGTTCTCACAGTGGCCCCAAAAGCCCAACCTGGTCTGGCCTACATCTCATCCTTGCTTACTCTGCTCCAGCCACACTGGTCTCTTCCTGTTCCTGGAAATCCCAGGCACACCCCTGACCCAGGGACTCTGCTTGCTGTACCTTTGGTCCTTTCTCATGTTGCATCTTCTTGAAGGGCCTCCCCTGACCACTCTGTTGAAAATTACACCTCCCCAAACTCCCATCCTAGCTGCCCTGCTGGCACTTGCCTGGTCTACTTTTCAATTTTTTCCATAACGCTATCACCCTCTATCAGGCAATGTAATTTATTGTTTATTGTGCTTATTGTTAGTGTCAGTCTCTCCTTTGTCTATTTCACCCACTGCTGAATCCTTGATGACTAGAATAGTGCCTGAGGCATAGCAGGTATTTGAGGAATATTTGTGGAATGAATTAAATGGGTGACTATGATGTTAAGACAGTGAGATACACAAGATACTATAGAGGCACAGAGGAGAGGCACTTGGATCCACTATAGAAGAAGGTTATGGAAGATCTGCTAGGGCAAGATGACGTCTAACTAAATCTTGAAGGATGAGCAAGAACCAGGTGGAGAAAAGTAAGGAAAAAATAGCCAAGCTGTGTTAAAAAGTCAGAAAGCAGTGGCTTAGTATTCTAGTTGGAGGTGGAGGGAAGCCCCTCAGAGTCAAAGGTATTCAAAGAAATACTGGAAACATGCTGGAGATTCTAAATGCAAGCATTTCATTGTGTAGGGCCTGTTTTAAACATTAATGAAATCAAGATAACAACAGCCAGTGCTAACATTGTTAAATCAATGTTGAAAAAAATGCCCAACTGGAAGAATAATCTCCTTGTTATTCTCTCCCCCAGGCAGTTTCAGTCTAATTTCCTTTTTCAGATTATTCATTCTATTAGAGGGTTTCACTGGAACTTAGGTCAAAAGGAAACTAGAGATATCCCTGTAGCTGGGAACCTGCTTCCTGCTTCTCAGGGATTTCCCACGTCACTCATTAGTGCTAAGTACCTATTTACTCAGGATTTCAAACAGCGTTTTGCATGCTATTACAACAAGTCAACATAGTAGGAAGCCAGATAATTTCCTTGATTGAGATCCTGGCCTGGGGTGTGATTCTGTCCTTGGCATCAGCTTTGCTCCTGTCCAGCCCATTTACAAGGTATCATGGTCAAGAGCACATTCTTCCTTCCTGGGGCTGATGCCCTTGGCTGGAAGCAGCATTCTGAGTAGTCAGAGTACAGAGTGAGAGCCAGGAAGATGCAGGGTTGAAAGCCAGGAGAGCCCAACTTCCAGTTTAACTGGTGCCTTAGGCTAGGCAACTTAACATTTCCCAGTTAATCTGATTTTTATAAAACGAGTCTAGGGATTCAACTTGGTGGTGACTTAGTTACTTACCCTTTCCAAGCCTCAATCATCAGATATACAAAATAGCAGGAACAATGCCAGTGCTATAGAGGAGTCGTTAAAATTAATACAGTATTCGGAAACATCAATTAAAGGCCTAAATAGATGAACCTAGTGGTACACATTTTAACAGGGATCCATAAAACTCTTCTCAGTGATATGCTTCCGTGGCTGTTCACCAGAAGTTTCAGTAAGATGCGTCTACTCGAGAACTCTTTCTATAATAAGTGTAGCAATTGCACAAGTAATTAAACCTTTACCAGCAATTTCCTTGCTTGTTAATTAAGAAACCTACAGAGTTTGATTGGAATGAAGCACACATCTGGGGATGGGAAGGGGCTCGGGGGGAGATAAATGGTAGAGAAGCCAGGTCCAATTCAATACAGATTGTTGATTAGCACTGGGAGAAAAGCATCAAGTTAGGAACTGAAACAGAATATGAGGATGAGTTCACCAAAGGCAGCTTCTCCTACTTCACCATTTTCCAGGGAGCTTTGACGCTGAAATAGTCCTGGGGTCACATGATGGCATGAGGGGCAAGTGAAATAATGACAACAAGGACCACAACAACCACTACAGGAAGAGCTAACATGTACTGAACATTTCTTATTTCCTTGATGCTCTGCAAAGTGCTTCATACGCATCCACTCACTTAACCTCGCAGTAACTAGATACTATTAATCTCCATTTTTCAGATGAAGTAAATAAAGTTGAGAGGCTGGACAGTTTCTCAAGGTCATGGCTAAAGATGGCAGAGGTGGGACACACATCTCCCATCTATCTGATTCCCAATTGCTCTAAATCAACTTGCTAAATGAGTAGAATCGTCCACTGTACCAGACAATGTTTCTGGGCCGTGAGGAGGCAGCGGAGAAGCTGTCCTCATGGAGATCGCATGGCTCAGTTACTCACCATGGTGCCAGTATATTCTTCCAGCTTAGCCTCAGAAATGGCCTTTTTGTGGTGGCGGAAGAGGTCTCGGAGGAAGTTCTGTGACATCAAGAGAAGAGCTACATTTTATCTAGTGAGCAAATAAACCTAAAAATCTCAAGAGGCTGTATTTTAAGAATTGTGATTTGTTTGTTTTAGGAAGGAACTGAAATGCTTTTAGCAAGCAGTAAATCCAACATACAGTTTCTAAACCTTCTAAACACGAATCAGTTTTTTTAAGTAACAAATTCATATCCGTGTTTCTTGGAAACACAGAAATCAAGCTCATGAAACACATATATCAAATTCCCAGCGATGAGCAAACCCGCCCTTCACCCAGACGCAGCTCCCGGCAACACTTACACGAAGCTCAGCAGCTGATATAAAGCCACTGCTGTCAGCATCATATTTGCGCCAAATCTGAAATACACAAAAGCCATTAATCCATTTATCCTCAAATAATTTGGGGTCAACTTATGCTGCTGTCTACTGTGGTTCAGCATCTGATAACAGTACTTAACTGGGTGCAACTAAGACTTTGCATGGAGAATTTTAGGCTTTCTTTGGTGACAGCTATTGTTTGGGCAGAACTCACTAGAAATGACTCACTGCATTCACTTAGAGCCACTTAGGAGGACCACAGTGCACTCACTGAAAGGGAGCTATGGAAAGTTCAAAATGGAAAGATATCAAGGGATGGCCTTCAGTGGGAGGCAATATAGCAAACTATGAAATCTTCTTTGTACTAAATTCCTAAAAATGCAGAGTACTCTAAAAAACAACTCTTTAAATACATAGCTCAGCTGGCAAGAAAGTGAGGGGACTTCTAAGAGGTCTGACATGATAGGAAAGCACAAAATGCATGACAGAAACCAAAGTCTGTCCTAGGTACATCTACTGATCTCTGATAACTCAGCCTGTAGCTTTATCAGGAAACTGCACACAAGGTAGACGGGAGACTAATGCTGGGGCCACCCAAGGTGGGAAGTCAAACTGAGGCACCCACATAAGACTAAAACCCCGAACAGCAATAACCGTAATGCAAAGGTGAACTTCCCCAAAATAAATTGCACGGCAGAAAGGGCCCCTAAGGAATCTTGCCTTTGTGGTCTTTGCTCCAGGTAAAGGGAATAAAACATCTCTGATAATTCCCAGTAGTAAGCCAACCCTTTCATTGGTTTAAGAACAGCATTTGTGGGACTTCCCTGACAGTCCAGTGGTTAAGACTCTGCGCTTCCAATGCAGGTGGCTCGGGTTCGATAGCTGGTCGGGGAACTAAGATCCCACATGCCGTGCAGTGTGGCCAAAAAACCCCACAAAAAACAGCATTCATCCAGCTGAAGATACAGTTACTTAAACTGGAAGACAGAACAGCTGAATATTTTTAAGGAAACATTGAACTGCTTTCTTTAGTAAATGGTGTGATTTTGACCACCTCTGATTTTTTCCATATCCAAGCCTCACAAGTTAACAAGTTCCCTAACTCCTATACAGAATGAAAAAGTAGCATTAAGTATTTTTTTTAATTGACAGATGTTTCATTGATGTGGAATGGGTTACCTGAGTCATCAACTGCAGGGACCTTAATTCTAGATCACAACTAGGGTCCTGCCTGAATATCCTGCAGGGATAGTAGGAGATGCTGATATTTAGTGAGAAGTGTTCAGAAACATTGCCCCTTTCAGTCCCTGTCACCAACGTTTCTGCCTGAATCTAACCAGGCTTAGAAAATCAACTGGTTAAATGTGATTTATATCCTAACTTTAATGGTGTGACTATACCAGAACTAAGAATGAGAATTTCAAATAACAAAAACATTTTTACCTGCTTTTTTATGCTGTTCCCCAAACATTTTCCATCTAAATTATCTTACAGTTTTACTGCACCTGAGCTATTGGTGGGCCAAAGATCTTTATGTGACTACTATATATGCCTGTCTTTAAAGAATAAAAGCAAAATAAAGAGGTTTCCAGGCAAACAAAAACAGAATTTATTACCAACAGTCTCTTGGTAAAGGATATACTCCAGGAAGGAAGAACACAAAGGAGGAAAATCTAAGATGAAGAAGGAATGATGTACAAACACAATGGGAAACATGTGGGCAAATGGAAACATATCTTGTTAACGTAAAATTTGTGGGATTAAAGAAAACAAGATAGAACTAATATTCTGGACAATAATGGCAAGTGAGCTGATAGTTAAAGTGTCTTAAGGTCCTGTAGTTCAGGGGGAATATAAAGACATTAAGGTAGGATTTCTTAAAATATATAGGAGAGTACATAGGTTATAACAAATTTAATTTAAAAATAAAGAATTCAAGAATCCAAAATATTTTTTTTAATTGGGTAGAGAAAGAGAAAGCACTTCTTTACAGAAGAAGTTGACAAACTAGAAGGGAGGGAGGAAAAATGGAGAAAGTTTTTTTTTTAAAAAAAGATGGAAATGGCATTATGGAACCTTTCTTTTTCCCATTTCTCAAGATTATTCAAGCCTACATAGGCATAATATTTTAATACTTTCTGCTGATTATAAAAGCAAATCATATTTATTGTGCAAAATTACTGAAACAAAAAACACTACAATCTTCTGAAATTCCTACCCCAAGATAGTCACTTGTCATTTCTATGTGTTTCCTTTTCATTGTGTTTCTATTATATATGTGACAAAATGAAGGGGAAGTCATATGGCCTACACACTTGGGTAGTCTACTATTTTCATTTAAAATTTTCTGTGAGCATTCTTAAACACAACTAAAATTATTTTGAAAATGTCATTTAAAATAATCTGTAAATAATAGAACAATGATTCTACACAATTGGAAAATACAAAAGTACAGAGAACATAAAGATTATCCAAAATCTTACCCCTAAAAAAAAACAATATTTATCTAGTGTGTATTTACCCGTTGTCTTATTTACGTGGGTGTTAGGGTAAATAATTTTTTAAGCAAAGTTAAGATCATAACGCATATACAATTTTGTTTCTTAACACCATAACGCATTTCCTTCTTGTCACTAGATAGTCTTTGAAAACTTGATTTTCAGTGATGCATAAAGTTCCACAATGGGGTTTTTCTCTCATGAATCTCCAGGGCCTAGAGCAGTTTCTGGCATACTGTAGGGGCACATAAGTATTTGTGGAATGAATGAATTGTATGAATGTATCATAATTTACCTAATTTTTCTTTCATTGTTGAGCATTTATGTTATTTTCAGTTTTAACTATACTAAGTAACAGAAATATTTAATGTACATCATTGTGTAGAAAATTTGTCTGCATCTCTGATTATATCCTTAACATAGATGCTTGAAGAAGTAGAATTATTGAGTCAAAGGGTAAAGATTTTTATTTTATTTTTTTTAATTATTAGCACCTTTAATTATTATTTATTTATTTATTTATTTATTTTTTTGGCTGTGTTGGGTCTTCGTTTCTGTGCTAGGGCTTTCTCTAATTGTGGCAAGTGGGGGCCACTCTTCATTGTGGTGTGCGGGCCTCTCACTATCGTGGCCTCTCTTGTTGCGGAGCACAGGCTCCAGATGCGCAGGCTCAGTAGTTGTGGCTCACGGGCTTAGTTGCTCCGCGGCATGTGGGATCCTCCCAGACCAGGGCTCAAACCCGTGTCCCCTGCATTAGCAGGCAGATTCTCAACCACTGCGCCACCAGGGAAGCCCCAAGAGTTTTAAAAATTAACAGTGGATTATGAAATTTTAAAGAATCCTGATTACGTTTTTGCAAAATCTCTTTCCATAAAATTATCCCAGTGTGCGTGCCTGCCCGGAGAGCACGAGCCACAGTCTCAGTGCTTGCTTGCCAGCGCTGTATCTTTTTGTTGATCCTCTTAAAATCTTTACCACTTTGGAAAAGTTAGTTGTTTCTAATTTGCATTTCTTTGGTTGCTGTTGTATATCAATTGTCTATTCATATTTCTTCTGTGAATTGTCTATGCAAGTGCTTGCCCATTTCTCATAACTTCCACTTGGCCAGAAGATAAATAAAGTAGTGCACAAGGGTGCTAAGTTATTATCTCCTAAGTGGGGACCTGGTAAGTCTTTCAGGAATGGGGCCCTGGGTGCAGGAGCTGTCTTGAATCTGCCGCTCTGGCCTTGAAGACACCCTGCTCTGCCTTCCCTGGTCTTTTTTCACCCACAGACAGTAACACCTAGAGGCTGAAAGAGGAGATAAGAGGAGCCATTGATTCTGCCTTTTGTTTTTATTCTGGCACAATGATTGCAAAGAGATGCCTGCTGGCTGCATCAGCCCTCTAATAAGTTATATTTTGACCATACTGTGCCTTCAAAGCTAGAATTAGTTGCCAACATTTAATAATAAGTAATTTCCCATAGAGTCTAGATGCCTAGGCTGCATTCCCAGAAGGCAGCAGTTGGCTGGAGCTCACAGGACTCTGGGCTCTTGATGGGCATGTGCTCTCCAGGCTCCACGGCCCCCACCCTTCCCTCCCATTACGTGCCTCAGGTACCTGCCGGGCCCCTCGTCTAAGCCTTCCTCTAGCCCAGGCTAAGGAGTTTGTCAGCTCAGGGGCAGCCCGGGTCAGCACACTGAGAGAGCACATTGGGGCTTGGGGCCAGGCTCAACACAAGGGCTTCTTTGCTTGGTCTTGTCCTCTGTGGGCAGCTCTCCCTTGGGGACTGGGCAGGAGTGGTGGCAGCCACAGCAGGTGGCTGGGATCCTGGCCTCACCCTCCATAGAGACACAACCAAACGCTTACCTGCATAAACTCCACACTGCTGTCCAAGGGGGTTTCCCGGCGAAAGAGCAGAAGAAAGTTTTCATCCTCGGACAAGAACATGCAGGCAAGCTAAAGGAAAAGGGAGAGATAGCAGCTGGTGACACTGGCCAGGGCTCCGTGGGTAAAAGGCATCAAGGAACATATTAGAGGGCAGAAGGGCTTGGATCTCTCAGGATGGAGAGCCCAACACGTAGTTCCGTGCCCTTGATTGTCATTTTGGATTCATTGATTCTTTCAAGAAGTGTTGCACCCTTCTAGGTATGAAACACTATGAGTATCTGTCTTCCATGAGCTTACAATCCAAAATAATAATAATCATCTTTATTATTATTTAATAATAAATGTGTTAGTGCTTAAAATGTTCCAGACCTTATTCTGAGAGGCTCCAATTTTATATTAACAACTCTATAATTATAGTAGAAAATTAAAATACCCAATAATTTTTATATGTGCCATGAATTGTTCTAAATGCTTATATATGCTAACTCATTTAATCCTAACAACCTATAGGGTGCATAACACATCATTATTATTATTTATTAGTTAAGGAAACTGGGCTACACAGAGATAAGGAACTTGCCATCATTACGTAGTTAGTAAGTGGTGGAGTCAGGACTTCAACTAAGCCCACACTTTTAACCCCTATGCTGTGCTGGTGAGATGTTGTGTATACAGATCACTTCGGTGCCGTACACAAAAGCAGGAATGATTGCTGTCTGGCTTGATTCTTGAGTTGGCTATGGTTTATATTCTTTTATATTATTAGCATCTATATTGATACTTTAAAAGTTGGTTCACTTGTGGTAAATTTAACCGTCCAGCTGTCTATATGAGCACCAGTTCTATTGATTTACTTCCCTTGCTCCCATGAACAAAGGTAACATGTTCTTCCCCTATGTGACGGTAACACTTGTTTCAGCTCATAGGCATGTTTGGCTGGGTTCTTTGCCAAACCTATGGTATTTCAGTGTATACTGTCTTCTTTCTGAATTGTCCCCCATAAACAGTGGGCATTTCTTCTATAGCCATAGTTCTCCCAGCATCTTGTTCAATGCTACAGAGGAAGTCCAGAGCAAATGCTTCTGCTAGGTTGTAGGAATGATTAGCCCACGCTCCCATTCATATTCTCTAGTTGGATGTAGGTCAGCTCAAGGGCACATCGTGTTATAACAGCTGTCATATATTGAATACCTACTTCATGGCAGTCACTGGCAATGTACTTTTCATTTATCATCTCATTAAATTCTCACACCAGTCCTTCAGGTAAATATAAGTATTGGCATTTTAATACTAATGGGAGGCAGCACAATGCAGTATGTTGTTGGCTTTAGTGTGGATCCAAATTCCTTCTCTGTATTCACCTATTATTTGATCTTGGACAATTTAATTGATACCTCTGTGCCTCAATTTCCTCATTTGTAAAATGGAGATAATAATATTTATATACTGGTGCTTATGTGAAGACTAAAAATCAGGTGAGGCACTATTTATAAACTGTTTAGCAAAGTCCCTGGTACCTATTAAAAATTTAGTCAGTGGTAACTTCTCTGTGGATGAAGATGATGAACTTGAGGTTCAGAGAGATGAAGTCACTTGGCCAAGGTTTCATATTTCACCTGCTGACTTTGTGTTTTTCTTACCCACCCACACAAGGTCAGCTGAGAACTGCTCTTCAGGACTAAGTGTGTTTTCGCATGGGGTGGCACAGGCTAAGAAACCAAATTAAAATGTAATTCACCAGCCCTAAGTCTTTAGAACGCACTCTGTCTTCAGTTTGACCAGAGTGGCACAGAGGAGCCCTGGACAAATCAAGTACACAGATCATCCCCAAGCTTCACTTTGGCTCTTAGATGTGACTCCTTTCCCATTTTGTTTTGTGCTAAAATATCTAAAGTGTGTGCAGGTGAGCTGATTTTATGTCACAAGTACCTGTAATTGGAGTACGCGAAATGGCCAGCGGTATAGCAGGAGGCAGTAGGAGAGACCTTGCTACTCTTTACAGTCACAGACTCATGAGGTTTTAAGGGGACCAAAGCAGTCCTATACCATCAGCTTCTCTGCAAACAACCTCAGTTATGCTCATTGGCAGGACTCCATGACAGGTTGGTTGGCATGGATGTCAAAGTTTTAGCCAAGTTCCCAGTTGCTTCAGGAAGGTCTACCAGTAATTGGTAAGATAATGGTATAGTTTTTCATTATTTACCATGTTTCATTCATTTATTATTAAGTTAACAAATATTTGTTGAGCGCCACTATATGCTACGCTCTGTTCTATGGACTGGAGAATGTAACTGTGAACATGTAATTATGAATACTTTGGTATTTCTAGCTTGATGCTTACAATTACTTTTCCATTAATCAATACACTGATACGTTTACATCAATTATAATGCAATTATTATTGGTTATATAAATAATTTTTGCCTTTTAGTGAAAACTTTGGAAACAGCTACACTTATAAATCTGGAGTTTAGCTTAGTTTTCTGAAAAGGCAGCCTCCTGGTGTGAACATGTCTATTTTTTATGACATAATCTTGCCTTATTATCATAACTTTCTGAAGAAAAATTACTATTTTCACCAACAATATTGACTAAGTACGACAGCATTAAGAGATTTCAGATTTCAGGTAATATGTCTAGCAGGCACTTTTGTCTCTGAAATTAATATCTTACTTTCATAGCAGCTCATTTTTATGTATGGATTTATAACTCTATAGAATAAACCTGTATAGATTCATACCTATAAGTGTGTTACAAATTAATCCAGTGCCACTTACTGGCCATACGATGCTAGGAAAGTAACTTAGTTTCCTCATCAGTAAAATAGAGATAATGTTCCATGCCCATTTTCTATAGCTACTGTGGGGATAAAGTAACATAAGATGTGTGGAAATCCTTTCTAAACTGTAAACCTTTTTGTAACTGGAAGGAAAAATTATCAGGTTAAAGATAGACTATGCCTGGCACTGCACGCCTAACACAGTTCCTTGCTTTAGTAGGTACTTAATAAGTGTGGGTTGAGTTGAAGTAGAGGCGGCTGCTCTCTGTTTTGTTTTTAATGATGTTCACAGACAGATCTTTCCAATCTCCATTGGGAACTGATACTGAAGTTTAAACTCATTTATTGTCAGTACGTTTTCCCTTATGTCAAGGTTGAATTTGAACAGGACACTGTGGAAAGAGACAAATATTAGATCAAGTAACTGAAAAGCCTCCAGCATATCAATTCCCCAATTATAAAATAAGTATAAATATTGATTGACCTAAATAAAATGATGGAAGCATCATATACTCTTTGTTATTAAGCTGATGAAAAAGGAAAAGTGAGTACTTCAGAAATGTTATGTAACCCAGCTGCCTTGCAGAGGGTTCTAATTTTCCAATCAAATGTAAAACTTTCATTATCCTTCAGAGAAAATTATAGCCCAAGAAGGTAGAGTCAAGAAAGTTACAGTCATAAAAGGTACCTCTTCCATCTGTATGCGACCGTCTTTAGAGACATTGTGGGCAGACATAAATTGTTGTTTCATCTTCTGCACATTTTCTTCCATGACTACATCCTACAGTGGACCAGACAGAACCACATTAAAGCCACTGAGATTCCAAAAATGTAGTTAGGATATCAAATATTCAGAGTATATAGCCTGATAATTATGTTAGTCTAACCTGGAAAGTAAGTTACTTAGCCATTGAAAGTGATCCCACCAAGTTGCACATGAGAGAGAGAGAGAGAGAGATGGAGATTTCTTAAACAAATAACCACTAATCAGAATCCTAACTAGGTAAGACTATGTAGCTAGTGAGCTCCTAAAATATGAATGAAGAGAAGCTTAGAGACTAGACTGTTGATAGAATGAATTTGAACATCATTCTATATTTGGTTGTGACAAAAGATTGTATTGTAATGAACGTATAAACTTTCTTCCCAAGAACTCAGAGGTTTTTTTTATTCTTTTCTATTTGAAAAGTCCAGCTCTTCTGGGTCCCCAGTTTGCTAGAGTTTATTCTTTTAATCTTGGTCTCGCCAAGGAAAAAAATAATTAGGGGAAAATAATTAAAGAGGAAACCAAATAGATAATCATTGAACTACCGAAGACGTCACATATCCCTTCCTTGTACAACCTTTTCCACACATTAAATTGTTCTTCATCAATGGACTGCAGGGTTATTACAAAGAAAGGTGACCTGTATAATCAACAGTGGAGAATGAATTTTGATGTAGGGGCTGAGAGGCTCAGATACTCCCAAACAGTGCCGTATTCCTAGACTTCAGACTAGATCAGTTATACTAAATTTATTCTCCCTAATACTACTACACTATGCCTGCCAACCTGGTTTCCTCATTTGACACTCCACTAAGTATCGAGAGAGTAGCCTCTTTAGTCTTGGCGCCATAGATTGTGTGGTTTGTTTGCTTGTATGAGTGTGTATGTGCATCATACAGAAAAATCACAATGGAAATCACGCAAGAAAGTGGGTCTTCACTTTGAATTTCAGCTTGGCCTTCTACCTTTAGTTTGAAGGCACAGAAACTTGACCTCCGTCCTCTCAGACCTCTAACTCCAAAGTCCATGATTATCCCTTGGACCTAAAGCAAAAGAGTCTAGGGCTCCCTCTGTTGTAATTTCCCATCAGCACCAACCCTGCTCACCTTGTCTGAGACTCTAGGCCCCAGCAGAGTATTCATCTCTGAAGCATTGAAACAGGTACGCGAAGAATGCATACACAGCCCCAGAAAGCAATGCTATGCAACAGACTGGCTAGATCTGGACCTAGTTCAGAGGCCAGTTCTGAGTATTTGAAAAGACAAAAGGCAGAGATATGAGGGGAGTGGGTAACAGAAACAGCAGCAAGAGCAGCCGATGGTTCCATTAAGTCAAGCCCCTCAGAGGCTGTGAGGAACAGGTAATTACAAGCAGGCTGGTTGCTCTCCAAGGTTGACTAGCAGGCAGCTTGCTGTTAGAAATCTTCAAATTCCTTCCCCCAAGGTCTCTGTGACTCGCTAATCAGGGCAGGAAAGTAGAGCTATTCAGGCCTCTGATGAACTGCTTGTCACACTTAAACACCAGGGTGAGGGGCTGCCTGGTCATGGAGGCCCCCCTGCTGCTGCTTCTGTACCCAGTGGGGCATCACTGATTAAAAGTAGGTGTCACAAATGGTGATTATCCCTCCGCTGAGAGGGACGTGTCTTCTTGTTAAGGACATACTTAGGGCCTATTCATTTCTCAGCAGGAAAAAAAGTCCAGAGTTAGGAACAGTTTCCTTAATCATGGTTGTCCCGGTGTCGTGGAGCGCCCAGTGAAGGTCCCTGTAACTATATTCCCTGGGGTAATGCCTCAGCATTTTGAAAGGAAACAATGGCAGATGACAGCATTTCTGATTAACAGTTTAAACAGCTCATCCCCTGGCTCCAAAACCTCTCTCCTTTGCCAAGTGCTGAGGAGGAACACCTGGGGCTACAGCCACAACTCAGCAGGACTGGCCTAATTATATTACAGTCCCCTGTCTGACAGGTAATCACTGTTCCTGGAGGGAACAGAGTGAAAGAAGATGCAGTGTGACTCAGGGTGCTTTTAAAATGCAAGACCCCAGACAGACCCCCAAATGTACTGAAATACCTAAGAGGTGGGACCTGGGGCTTTGCATGTTAACAAATACAGGTAATTCTTAAGCACACCAAAATTTTATTTTCACTAGCCTAAGGACTCTGCAAGCCTTCCAAGCCCTTCGCCTCTGGACTCAGGAGTGCCTGCACTGAACACAGTTGCACAGCAGACTGGTGAGTCATTTGTTGTTTCCTTTCCTCCGAGGACCATGCCTGCCCATGTGTGAGAAGGTGAGGCCATGGGCCAGATCTGAGGGAGGGGTGATGGTAAGATCAGCCAAGCTACGGGAGATGGCATCCACCTTCTCCCTCACTAATGGGAACGATGCCTTTAAAGTCAGCCCAAGCCCCAGAAGAAGGCAGCTCGCAGTGTCCTCAGTCTAGAGCAGACCCCAGTGTTTGAGTAGCCCTACCCCTCATCCCATGACTGAAAATTAGACACTTTCGGTTTCAATAGTGACAGCAACTTTTCTCCTCCTTTTCTTTAAATCACTAAAGCAAGGAACTTTCTGAAAAGGTGTGAAGTTCCAAGTCTCTGGGGTTTAGTTTTTTTGACCATCCAGTTTATTTATTTTTTTTTAAACATCTTTATTGAAGTATAATTGCTTTACAATGGTGTGTTAGTTTCTGCTTTATAACAAAGTGAATCAGTTATACATATACATACATCCCCATATCTCTTCCCTCTTGCGTCTCCCTCCCTCCCACCCTCCCCATCCCACCCCTCTAGGTGGTCACAAAGCACCAAGCTGATCTCCCTTTGCTATGCGGCTGCTTCCCACTAGCTATCTATTTTACATTTGGTAGTGTATATATGTCCATGCCACTCTCTCACGACCATTCAGTTTATTGCAAGACTCTGAATGGCTTTGCCTTCATCTTTTTGTTTTCCTGAAATACTCCTGTCATGTTTGACAAAATGGCGTCAGACCCATGGGTTCTGGAATGACACGAGCCTTTGCATTTACAGTAGTTAAGTGGCAGCAAAGCAGAGAAAGAGAGAGATAGAGAAATAAGGGAAGGAAAGAGAAAAGGAGAGGAGAGAAACTGATAAAAGAAATGAAGGGCAAAGAGAGATAGGAAAGAGAGAGGAGCGACAATGAGAGAGCTTGAGAAACAGACTGAAGAGAGAAAGCAGGAGAAACAAAGAGACAGGAGAGGGACAAAGACAGATGGAGAGACATGAGAAATAGAGCTGAGAGAGAGAGATGAGAGACAGAGAAGTCACAGAGAAAGTCAAGAGATGATGGGAGAGGAGCCCATGAAACACAGAATGAGAAACAGAAATGGGAAGAAACATAAGAGACACAGAGATCAGAAGAGAGATGGAAAATGAGAGGCAGACGGGCTGGGGGCGAGAGGGGGAAACTACGAGTTCTGTGTATGGCTGTTAGAGGCAGATGGCAGCCTCTCTTATTCTGAGCTGACTGCCCTTCCCCCAGAAACAGTGTCCCCAAGCTGCTTGTTCCCCGCACTGGGCTCCTATGTGAAAGTGTGATGCACTCCAGTATTCTTCCATGTAAACAACTATAGCTGAGGATAAGCTGTCGCCACAATTCGTTTTAAACGCTACTATCTCCAGAGCTACTCCTCTTACCATGTATCCCCTGATAGAGTCTTTACCAGGTTATCCCAGCCCCAGGCTGGTGCGTCTCTGTGTGCATTTTTCCTCTGCTTTGGTACAGGGCTCATCAAAAGGTAATCTGCATCTCTCAAGGCCAGATTTACCATCAGGGAGGGATATGGACACTGGATGGATTGGTTTACATTTATACTTGGGCTCTGGGTATGTTTATTATTTTCTGGTTTGCCATTTCCTAAGAAATTTGTAACCTTTCTGACAAAACGAAAAACGATTTTGAATGGTTTGTTTGTGGTTTGCTATCCAAGTAATATCAAAGGCACTAAACACCCAGAGCCTGAAAAGCTCTTAACATCTTTTCCACCTTTCTGAACAAAGTAAGCTACCTTATCTCTAGGTTTAAATCCATTAGCAGAGACATAACCAAGGAGACGTTCAAAACAAGGTTGTTTGATTCTACAGTTAAAATCTCTGAGTGGATGACAAATGTCACACTAAAAGTCAGTGACCAGCATGTCAAGTGCTACAGCTGAACCTCATAAAACCTACCTAAATCCCTCTGTGCTGCTAGGAGAGGGAGAAAAATTACATGCAGGGAAGAAAAGAGGTCAGATGTGATTAATAGGTACAAATCAACATAAGATTTGGATGCTTTTTATAATTCACTAAGAGACACATAAATTAATGCTTAGTGGCACAAGTACTTACATCAGTACAAAATTGCGGCAACATGTGGTAAAAGAAAGCATCAAGCTCCTTCTCTTCTATGTAACCTTTTTCTAAATGCAAGAAGGTATCCATAAATAATAGTCACTTACACAGAATAACATGTGACATTTAGTATTTAACATTTAACATCTAAGTTTGTTTTTAGTCTCAAATTTATAAAATCCCCATGGACACTATCTACTGTAACTCTAATTAAGTGCCAGTATCTACCTCTAGATGATATGGATGTGAATAGCAAATACACATTTGAGAGTAAATGCTTTGTGCTGGGGTTTGTATAAATATTGGGGAAAGGAAAGCTATTTATACATGGATTTTAATCCACAAATAAACATGAGTTTTAGAATAAACTCTAACCCAAGGATTTTGCAGTCTTGGAAAAATTTAAGAGATGTAAGCATTGAATCTTAGTTTGCAAGGTTAAAACACACACTTTAGATATTTTCTTTATGTTTCTTTTTTAATGAAGACAAAGCAAATGTAAGTAGTTCTTTTCAAATAGTTTTTTGGGGAGTGAGGGTAGTGTCTTTTTGAAAGTTGATAAAATTCACCCTCTGAGAGACTGGGGGTTACACAACAAAGTCATTGAGTAAAAATGAGCGTTTGAGTAAAAATGTCAGAGAGGGCTGACTTCAGATACCCGAGTGTCAGCCCACAAGCCTCTAATATATACAATGATATTTGTCATTATATATACGGTATATCACTGCACACACACACACAGGTTGGGGGGTGGGGGCCGGGGTGTAGTTTCAGGTCTCTCCTCCCACCCTGAACTTTCACAAGGTATCAAGAAGTGCAGCTCCAGTATACCAAACGTCTGTTAGGTATACTGCGTTAGGTATATTGCATTAACAGCGCTGGAAGACAACTTCTTCTGCAGGGAAAGACGTATGGGGAAGAGGAAAGTCTAGGTCCTTTAAGCAAGGCTGTACAGGTGGCTTGTTTTACTCACCCTCCGCGTCAAAGCGCTGCCAGACCTGCCAGAAGCCAGCGGCGTCCAAGCGCCCCTGAGTTGTTTCGCGGGTGCTGTCCATGGTATTGACAACGAAGCGCAGGCACCCGCCGGCAAGAAACAGCTAGAGAACTTAGATAAGGACTCCTTTACGGTATCTTCTGACACTCTTGCCTGCTTCTTTCGCCCTCTGATTTCCTTTGAGCACCAGTCTGAGGGGCGGGCACGGGGGCAGCTGGCGAGGCAGCTGCTGGCGCCTTAGCGTCGCTGTGCCGTCCCCAAGGCCCCACCGCGGACTCTCGGGGAAACCAGATGCTGGGAACCCGCCCTCTTCATGGCGCGTCGTCCCTGACCCGCCCAGCGCGCTGTCTGTCCTGGACACATCAGCGGGGAGCTCTTGTCTGCCTCAGCGCTGTGGGGAAGTGGGGGAGAAAGGATCTGTCTCCGGGCGGTCATGGTTCACTCTCTTTGCCCCTTAACTTGTTTGTCAAACTCAGAGAAAGTATCCCCCTTATGTTTCACTCACCTTCCAAACGTGTGTCTCAACGGGTTTTCTAGAGACAGCTCCCCCATTTAAAGGGTTGGAAGGGTGTCAGTGTTAGGATCCTTTGGCCTGATGATTTAGAAATGTCGTGTGTGGGGGAGGGTGGGGGTGAGGAGGAGAGGGGTGATAGTGCTGGGGTGGGTAGGAGGTTACCAGTAAGCAAGGAGACAGTCAACAGGGCAATTACTGAGCTCTGATTGTAGAGGGCACGCACGTTGCAGAGCTGTAATGCACTATAAGGACTTGCATCTACATAGAGATTCTGCAGGGAACTGTGGTCTAAATCAGGCTGTTAAGATGCTGAGGGAAGTTCATACTATGCCATGCTCTTCCAGGAAAGGATTGTCTAGGGCGAGACATGGTGGCCGACTGCAGAGTTCTTAGGTAGAAGTTTAGGTGATTGTGTTTGGCTCCTCAGAACCACACTAAGACCAAAGGAAAAACCATTTGGAAGAACACAGAGCTCTCGTGATCAGAATTGTTCAAAACTTGACTGGATGTTTTGTGAAACAGTGAGCTGAGTGATACTGATGGCTTCTGACCATGTGCTTAGAACCTTTTGTTGAGGAATCTATAGAAGGAGCTTGGGCAATAGGAGAGTTGGACCAAATATCGATCTTTATGGCACTCTAACTCTGCTATTAACATTTAATTTTATTTTTTAAAAGCACATGTACATAAGCCACCTAAATTAGAGTATTGAAAAGAACATGACACTAATGGTCAGACAGTCCCAGGTTAGGATCCCAGCTCCATCACTTACTAGCTTTGTGACCTGCATCATTAGTTTTCATCTCTAAGTCTCGGTTTTCTCAACTGTAGAATGAGGATTATAATAGCTTTGGAGAGTTTCTGTGAGGACCAAAGCCACTCTCAACAGTGCACAATAAATTGTAATTGCTATGGTCTTGTAAAGGATAAGAGGTGACTATATTGTAAAAAAAAAAAAAAAAAAAGCAAAGGTTTAGAGAAAACAAGCAAAGTCTGAGAAACTGTCACAGCCGAGAGAAGTCTAAGAAGACATGATTAAATGAAACATTGTATCCTGGGTGGTATCCTAGAGCAGAAAAAGGACATTAGGCAAAAACTAAGAAAATTTGAATAAAAATGGACTTTAGTTAATAATAATAATAAATTATGTAGAAGCAAACAGGTCTGGGTTTAGGGCCAGCTTTGCCTCATACTAGCTGTGATATTAGTCAAGTTACTCAAAAGAAGCTTCACTTTCTTCACCTGTAGAAGGGAGATAATAGTAGTATTTGCCTTGTATTACTGTCATAAAGTTTAAATGAAAAAAATTCTTATAAACCTCTAACCACAGAAAACACAGTAAATATTCAGTGTAGGTTAGCTACTAAAATGATGAATCTTCCCTACATACACATTTGGAAGATGGTGATATAGACTTCAGGATTTTTGAGGAATGTGGCTTAGGTTGAAGGAAGAAAAACAATATCTTCACTCTTGGGGAAAATGTTGGGTACAAAAATTGGAGAACAAAGCAGGAGGAGAGGATAAGGGACTCAGTATCCATATATCCACATATCACATGTGGTCCTGGGAAACTATTGGATATAATGTCAAACATCAGTCAGGAAGACTGATAAATATGGACTCACAAGGTTGGTGACTGTTTTCTGATAAATAGTGGGAAAAAAGAAAACACAAGGCAAATGTCAGAAGTAATAATCAAGGTCTAATGTAGTGGATGGTTAAATGATGGTAAGTCACTATGATAGTCTTTGCTGCATACACAGAAATCTTGATTTTCAAGCCTGACAACACACAAAAAATGCTCAGAACATAAGGTTAAGATTAAAAAGCAAGTTACAAAAATGCACGTATTGCATGACCCAAATCTTTAAAATAAAATACATGTTTCTACACATAGGAAAACAATGGAAGAATATGAACTAATAATGTAAATGATTATCTCTGGAATGGGGAAGAGGGAGAATAATGGGTGATTTTAATTTTGTTATTTGTAATTCTTCTACTTTAAAACTTTCTACAAAAGCATATAATGCAAACATAGTTTTTAAAAGTTGTAAAGGTGAAATCTAGAGAAAGAAGGAAAGAAGTACAGCTACAAGGACTGCTGTTCTTCTTAGAACTCCAGAACAAATGGAACTTGGACCAATTTCCAGGAGCCTGGCATGTGGCGCTCTCTGGGGAGTTGTAATTTCCATTCAATGGCTTACTCTTTTTTTTAAATTTTATTTATTTTTTTATACAGCAGTTTCTTATTAGTCATCCATTTTATACACATCAGTGTATACATGTCAATCCCAATCTCCCAATTCATCACACCACCACCATCCCCCCCCACTGCTTTCCCCCCTTGGTGTCCACACGTTTGTGCTCTACATCTGTGTCTCTATTTCTGCCCTGCAAACCAGTTCATCTGTACCATTTTTCTAGGTTCCACATATATGTGTTAATATACGATATTTGTTTTTCTCTTTCTGACTTACTTCACTCTCTATGACAGTCTCTAGATCCATCCACGTCTCTACAAATGACCCAATTTCGTTCCTTTTTATAGCTGAGTAATATTGCATTGTATATATGTACCACAACTTCTTTATCCATTCGTCTGCCTATGGGCATTCAGGTTGCTTCCATGACCTGGCTATTGTAGATAGTGCTGCAATGAACATTGGGGTGCATGTGTCTTTTTGAATTACGGTTTTCTCTTGGTATATGCCCAGTAGGGGGATTGCTGGGTCATATGGTAATTCTATTTTTAGTTTTTTAAGGAACCTGCATACTGTTCTCCATAGTGGCTGTATCAATTTACATTCCCACCAACAGTGCAAGAGGGTTCCCTTTTCTCCACACCCTCTCCAGCATTTGTTGTTTATAGATTTTCTGATGATGCCCATTCTAACTGGTGTGAGGTGATACCTCATTGTAGTTTTGATTTGCATTTCTCTAATAATTAGTGATGCTGAGCAGCTTTTCATGTGCTTCTTGGCCATCTGTATATCTTCTTTGGAGAAATGTCTATTTAGGTCTTCTGCCCATTTTTGTATTGGGTTGCTTGTTTTTTTAATATTGAGCTGCATGAGCTGTTTATATATTTTGGAGATTAATCCTCTGTCCGTTGGTTCGTTTGCAAATATTTTCTCCCATTCTGAGGGTTGTGTTTTCGTCTTGTTTGTGGTTTCCTTTGCTGTGCAAAAGCTTTGAAGTTTCATTAGGTCCCGTTTGGGTTTTTTTGTTTGTTTGTTTTTGTTTTTTTTAAACATCTTTATTGGAGTATAATTGCTTTACAATGGTGTGTTAGTTTCTGCTTTATAACAAAGTGAATCAGTTATACATATACATATGTCCCTCAGAATGTGAGAAAATATTTGCAAATGAAGCAACTGACAAAGGATTAATCTCCAAAATTTACAAGCAGCTCAGGCAGCTCAATATCAAAAAAACAAAAAATCTAATACAAAAATGGGCAGAAGACCTAAATAGACATTTCTCCAAAGAAGATAAATAGATTGCCAACAAACACATGAAAGAATGCTTAACATCATTAATCATTAGAGAAATGCAAATGAAAACTACAATGAGATATCATCTCACACCAGTCAGAATGGCCATCATCAAAAAATCTACAAACAATAAATGCTGGAGAGGGTGTGAGAAAAGGGAACCGTCTTGCACTGTTGGTGGGAATGTAAATTGATACAGCCACTATGGAGAACAGTATGGAGGTTCCTTAAAAAACTAAAAATAGAACTACCATATGACCCAGCAATCCCACTACTGGACATATACCCTGAGAAAACCATGATTCAAAAAGAGTCATGTACCAAAATGTTCATTGCAGCTCTATTTACATTAGCCAGGACATGGAAGCAATCCATTGGTTTATTTTTGTTTTTATTTCCATTACTGTAGGAGGTGGATCAAAAAAGATCTTGCTGTGATTTATGTCAGAGTGTTCTTCCTACGTTTTCCACTAAGAGTTTTATAGTGTCCAGTCTTACATTTAGGTCTCTAATCCATTTTGAGTTTATTTTTGTGTATGGTGTTAGGGAGTGTTCTAATTTCATTCTTTTACATGTGGCTGTCCAGTTCGCCCAGCACCACTTATTGAAGAGACTGTCTTTTCTCCATTGTATATCCTTGCCTCCTTTGTCACAGATTAGTTGACCATAGGTGCATGGGTTTATCTCTGGGCTTTCTATCTTGTTCCATTGATCTATGTTTGTGTTTTTGTGCCAGTACCATAGTGTCTTGATTACTGTAGCTTTGTAGTATAGTCTGAAGTCAGGGAGTCTGATTCCTCCAGATCCGCTTTTTCCCTCAAGAATGCTTTGGCTATTCGGGGTCTTTTGTATCTCCATACAAATTTTAAGATTTTTTGTTTTAGTTCTGTAAAAAATGCCATTAGTAATTTGATAGGGATTGCATTGAACCTGTAGATTGCTTTGGGGAGTATAGTCATTTTCACAATATTGATTCTTCCAATCCAAAAACATGGTATATCTCTCCATCTGTTGGTATCATCTTTAATTTCTTTCATCAGTGTCTTATAGTTTTCTGCATACAGGTCTTTTGTCTCCCTAGGTAGGTTTATTCCTAGGTATTTTATTCTTTTTGTTGCAGTGGTAAATGGGAGTGTTTCCTTAATTTCTCCTTCAGATTTTTCATCATTAGCATATAGGAATGCAAGAGATTTCTGTGCGTTAATTTTGTATCCTGCAACTTTACCAAATTCATTGATTAGCTCTACTAGTTTTCTGGTAGCATCTTTAGGATTCTCTATGTATAGTATCATGTCATCTGCAAACAGTGACTGTTTTACTTCTTGTTTTCCAATTTGTATTCCTTTTATTTCTTTTTCTTCTCTGATTGTCATGGCTAAGACTTCCAAAACTATGTTGTATAATAGTGGTGAGAGTGGACATCCTTGTCTTGTTCCTGATCTTAGAGGAAACGCCTTCAGTTTTTCACCATTGAGAATGATGTTTGCTGTGGGTTTGTCGTACATGGCCTTTATTATGTTGAGGTAGGTTCCCTCTATGCCCACTTTCTGGAGAGTTTTTATCATAAATGGGTGCTGAATTTTGTCAAAAGCTTTTTCTGCATCTATTGAGATGATCATATGATTTTTATTCTTCAATTTGTTAATATGGTGTATCACATTGATTGGTTTGCATATATTGAAGAATTCTTGCATCCCTGGGATAAATTAAAAGGTGTATGATCCTTTTAATCTGTTGTTGGATTCTGTTTGCTAGTATTTTGTTGAGGATTTTTGCGTCTATATTCATCAGTGATATTGGTCTGTAATTTTCTTTTTTTGTAGTATCTTTGTCTGGTTTTGGTATCAGGGTGATGGTGGCCTCATAGAATGAGTTTGGGAGTGTTCCTCCCTCCGCAATTTTTTGGAAGAGTTTGAGAAAGATGGGTGTTAGCTCGTCTCTAAATGTTTGATGGAATTCACCTGTGAAGCCACCTGGTCCTGGACTTTTGTTTGTTGGAAGATTTTTAATCACAGTTTCAATTTCATTACTTTTGATTGGTCTGTTCATATTTTCTATTTCTTCCTGGTTCAGTCTTGGAAGGTTATACCTTTCTGAGAATTTTTCCATTTCTTCCAGGTTGCCCATTTTATTGGCATAGTGTTGCTTGTTGTAGTCTCTTAGGATGCTTTGTATTTCTGTGGTGTCTGTTGTAACTTCTACTTTTTCATTTCTAATTTTATCGATTTGAGTCCTCTTCCTCTTTTTCTTGATGAGTCTGGCTAATGGTTTATCAACTTTGTTTATCTTCTCAAAGAACCAGCTTTTAGTTTTATTGATCTTTGCTATTGTTTTCTTTGTTTCTATTTCATTTATTTCTGCTCTGAACTTTATGATTTGTTTCCTTCTGCTAACTTTGGGTTTTCTTTGTTCTTCTTCTCTAGTTCCTTTAGGTGTAAGGTGAGAGTGTTTATTTGAGATTTTTCTTGTTTCTTGAGGTAGGCTTGTATAGCTATAAACTTCCCTCTTAGAACTACGTTTGCTGCATCCCATAGGTTTTCGATCGTCGTGTTTTCATTGTCATTTGTCTCTAGGTATTTTTTGATTTCCTCTTTGATTTCTTCAGTGATCTCTTGGTTATTTAGTAACGTATTGTTTAGCCTCCATGTGTTTGTGTTTTTTACGTTTTTTTCCCCTGTAATTGATTTCTAATCTCATAGCCTTGTGGTCAGAAAAGATGCTTGATATGATTTCAATTTTCTTAAATTTACTGAAGCTTGATTTGTGACCCAAGATGTGATCTATCCTGGAGAATGTTCCGTGCGCACTTGAGAAGAAAGTATAATCTGCTGTTTTTGGATGGAATGTCCTATAAATATCAATTAAATCTATCTGGTCTATTGTGTCATTTAAAGCTTGTGTTTCCTTCTTAATTTTCTGTCTGGATGATCTGTCCGTTGGTGTAAGTGAGGTGTTAAAGTCCCCCACTATTATTGTGTTACTGTCGATTTCCTCTTTTATAGCTGTTAGTATCTGCCTTATGTATTGAGGTCCTCCTATGTTGGGTGCATATATATTTATAATTGTTATATCTTCTTCTTGGATTGATCCCTTGATCATTATATAGTGTCCTTCCTTGTCTTTTGTAACATGCTTTATTTTAAAGTCTATTTTATCTGATATGAGTATTGCTACTCCAGCTTTCTTTTGATTTCCACTTTCATGGACTATCTTTTTCCATCCCCTCACTTTCAGTTTGTATGTATCCCTAGGTCTGAAGTGGGTCTCTTGTAGACAGCATATATATGGGTCTTGTTTTTGTATCCATTCAGCAAGCCTGTGTCTTTTGGTTGGAGCATTTAATCCATTCAACTTTAAGGTAATTATCGATATGTATGTTCCTATTACCATTTTCTTAATTGTTTTGGGTTTGTTTTTGTAGGTCGTTTTCTTCTCTTTTGTTTCCCACTTAGAAAAGTTCCTTTAGCATTTGTTGTAGAGCTGGTTTGGTGGTGCTGAATTCTCTTAGCTTTTGCTCATCTGTAAAGCTTTTGATTTCTCCATCGAATCTGAATGAGATCCTTGCTGGGTAGAGTAATCTTGGTTGTAGGTTCTTCCTTTTCATTACTTTAAGTATATCATGCCACTCCCTTCTGGCTTGTAAAGTTTCTGCTGAGAAAACAGCTGTTAACCTTATGGGAGTTCCCTTGTATGTTATTTGTCATTTTTCCCTGGCTGCTTTCAATAAGTTTTTCTTTGTCTTTAATTTTTGCCAATTTGATTACTATGTGTCTCCGCATGTTTCTCCTTGGGTTTATCCTGTATGGGACTCTCTGGGCTTCCTGGACTTGTGTGGCTATTTCCTTTCCCACGTTAGGGAAGTTTTCCACTATAATCTTTTCAAATATTTTCTCTGGTCTTTTCTCTCTCTCTTCTCCTTCTGGGACCCCTATAATGCGAATGTTGTTGCATTTAATGTTGTCCCAGAGGTCTCTTAGGCTGTCTTCATTTCTTTTCATTCTTTTTTCTTTATTCTGTTCCACAGCAGTGAATTCCACCATTCTGTCTTCCAGGTCACTTATCCATTCTTCTGCCTCAGTTTTTCTGCTATTGCTTCCTTCTAGTGTAGTTTTCCTTTCAGTTATTGTATTGTTCATCTCTGTTTGTTTGTTCTTTAATTCTTCTAGGTCTTTGTTAAACATTTCTTGCATCTTCTCAATCTTTGCCTCCATTCTTTTTCTGAGGTCCTGGATCATCTTCACTATCATTATTCTGAATTCTTTTACTGGAAGGTTGCCTATCTCCACTTCATTTAGTTGCTTTTCTGGGGTTTTATCTTGTTCCTTCATCTGGTACATAGCCCTCTGCCTTTTCATCTTGTCTATCTTTCTGTGAATGAGGTTTTTGTTCCACAGGCTGTAGGATTGTAGTTCTTCTTGCTTCTGCTGTCTGCCCTCTGGAGGATGAGGCTATCTAAGAGGCTTGTGCAAGTTTCCTAATAGGGGGGACTGGTGGTGGGTAGAGCTGGCTGTTGCTCTGGTGGGCAGAGCTCAGTAAAACTTTAATCTACTTGACTGCTGATGGGTGGGGCTGGGTTCCCTCCCTGTTGGTTGTTTGGCCTGAGGCGACCCAACACTGGAACCTACCTGGGCTCTTTGGTGGGGCTAATGGCGGACTCTGGGAGGGCTCACGCCAAGGAGTACTTCCCAGAACTTCTGTTGCCAGTGTCCTTGTACTCATGGTGGCACACAGCCACCCCCCGCCTCTGCAGGAGACCCTCCAACACTAGCAGGTATGTCTGCTTCAGTCTCCTATGGGGTCATTGCTCCTTCCTCTGGGTTCTGATGAGCACACTACTTTGTGTGTGCCCTCCAAGAGTGGAGTCTCTGTTTCCTCCAGTCCTCTCGAAGTCCTGCAATCAAATCCCGCTAGCCTTCAAAGTCTGATTCTCTAGGAATTCCTCCTCCCGTTGCCAGACCCCCAGGTTGGGAAGCCTGACGTGGGGCTCAGAACTTTCACTCCAGTGGGTGGACTTCTGTGGTATAAGTGTTCTGCAGTTTGTGAGTCACCCACCCAGCAGTTATGGGATTTGATTTTATTGTGATTGTGCCCCTCCTACCGTCTCATTGTGGCTTCTCCTTTGTCTTTGGATGGGGTATCATTTTTGGTGAGTTCCAGTGTCTTCCTGTCGATGACTGTTCAGCAGTTAGTTGTGATTCTGGTGTTCTCGCAAGAGGGAGTGAGAGCACGTCCTTCTACTCCGCCATCTTGTTTCCAGGAATTGTCCAATGACTTACTTTCATTTTCTTGGTATCCAAATATCTATCATGGCACTAGGTAGATAATGTTCTGATTCTTTGCATTCTCCCATACAGAGATTTCCTTCTGGGAAAATTATCCAAACTCTTGACAGAGAAGAGAGCCATTAGGAAGGTATTTAAAGATACTGGATCAGCAGGAGTCATCTTTAAGACTGTCTCACTTGAAAGGTTTTCCTGCCTTGGAATGGAGTGATGGGAGTAGGGGTGAAAGAACCAAAGGTGATTTACTTGAGTCCCTGACTGTCCAACCAGAGAACTCAGAGTAAAGCAAATTCAAAGAAGCTAGAATTAACTTGAGATAAATTATGCAATTTATAGATTAATTTAGCCCCTTCCACAGAGATTCTGATTTAAATGGTCTGCAAGAGGACTCTGCATTGATACTTTTTAAAAGGTCCCCTAGGGATTATATTAGAACTACCAACTAGTCTTTTGTCTCTAAGTTTCCTGCTGCTTATATTTTGGTCATTTTATTTTTTGGGTAGGGCTTCTCTGAAGGACAATCTGGAAAAGGAAAAGACTTCTAAGGAATTAATATTATTTTTTATTAACACCCCAACTCTTTCAAAAAAAGCTTAGAATTTACATTGTATGTCACTCTGGTAAATTTTAACAACTGATGGCTGAAACTAAGGGCTTCAATGAGTTGTTTTTCTTTTTTAGTCCCTGCTGATTTCATTTTCTCCTGAAATCATTTCCTGCTTTCCTCATTAACATAGCTAATTGATGGTTAGTTGTACAAGAAACATCAGTGGTGTCTAATTTGAAGCATTGCTATTTAACCCTGATGCATGCATTAAACTTTGAGTTAGAGTATCTGCATCTTTTTACAAACTCAGAATGATATTTCTAGCTGGAAATATAAACAATGCTTTTCTTAATATCATCACCCAGTAGTTATTAAACATTCAAACATGGGAGACACCTCACAGACTATATAGTAGACCTTAGGATTCAAAGAGATTGCCTTGGTTTGATGCTACACCAACTCCAAAGGGCAAAGAAAGTTGACTAGAAGAAATCAGACAATGTTTATCATAAGAAAATGCTGGAAATAGAGTTAATGCTTTTTTGAAAATATACCTTTTATTGTTTCTTTGGTAATCACATGAAAAATACAGATAATTAAATAATAAAGATCAGAAAATTCAAAAGAAATATATTCTCCCATAATTTCACCACCAGAGATATCCAAGAATAATAAGATATTAGTGTATATCCTTCCAGTCTTTTTTTTATATGCACAAAAATTGGATTATACTGCTCTGTAACTTGCTTGTTTCACTTACTATTATGAACGCCTCTCCATGTCATTACATTTTCTTCAGTGACATCATTGTAAGGGTGGGATTGCCATAATGTATTGTAACTAATGTCCTCTTTTTGGACTTTTAAATTATCTGTAGGTTTTCAATATCATAGTGCTGTGAGAGCTAAATATTTGCACACTCTCATAATTATTTCTCTAAGATAAAATTCTAAATGCAGAAGTTCTGGACTGAACAATACATAGCATTTTAAGTCTTCAAAATACATTGTTAAAAAGACCTCCTCCATCTTAATTTTACCAATTTATTCTGCCATTAGCAGTGGAAAAGTGTAATCCACCCCCCCCCCCAACATTAACAATAAAAGCAAAAATCTTTAAATGGGATGAATTTTAAAGTAGTAGTTAATAGTTATTTTATAGTGAATGTTTCATGTAGTTTAGGATTTATTAAGAGGTGGGCTATGTGTTAAAGCCTGTGATACTCAAGTGGCTGATCAGAATCTCTGTGCTCTCTCCCTGCCCCTCAACACATAGCTTCTGTCACAGTGTCTTGAAAACAGTGGCTAATATTTCTATATTGCACCAATAATACCACTTAATGTATTATATTTCACTAAATTATGGAAGGAGACTTTGATAGCCTATAAAAAAGAGCAAAGCCAGGGATAGTGATGAGTTGCCGAGGGTATAGGGGAGGATGGGAGCGTCGGCTGCTTCTTCTAGATGCTAGGTAATGCAGTTGGACCTGGATCCAAAACAGGCTATCCATATCAACCAGGCCCAGAGGACAAGGCCCAGCTGGAGGACCGAGCGGAGTGCAGAAGGCCAGCCACCGTGTGCCTTTGGATTGGAGAATTTAACCCATTTACATGTAAGCTGTGTGGCTGACAAGGTCTTGGTGCTCCGGCTGGGTGTCAGGCCTGAGCCTCTGAGGTGGGAGAGCCGGGTTCAGGACATTGGACCACCAGAGACCTCCTGGCTCCATGTAATATCAATCAGCAAGAGCTCTACCAGAGATCTCCGTCTCAACACTAAGACCCAGCTCCACTCAACGACCAGCAAGCTCCAGTGCTGGACACTCCATGCCAAACAATTAGCAAGACAGGAACACAACCCCACCTGTTAGCAGAGAGGCTACCTAAAATCATACTAAGTTCACAGACACCTCAAAATACACCACCGGACGTGGTCCTGCCCACCAGAAAGACAAGATCCAGCCTCATCCACCAGAACACAGGCACCAGTCCCTTCCACCAGGAAGTCTACACAACCCACTGAACCAACCTTACCCACTGGAGGCAAACACCAAAAACAACGGGAACTACGAACCTGCAGCCTGTGAAAAGGAGACCCCAAACACAGTAAGTTAAGCAAAATGAGAAGACAGAGAAATACGCAACAGATGAAGGAGCAAAGTAAAAACCCACCAGACAAACAAATGAAGAGGAAATAGGCAGTCTACCTAAAAAAGAATTCAGAGTAAAGATAGTAAAGATGATCCAAAATCTTGGAAATAGAATGGAGAACATACAAGAAACGTTTAACAAGAACCTAGAATAACTAAAGAGCAAAGAAACAATGATGAACAACACAATAAATGCAATTAAAAATTCTCTTGAAGGAATGAATGGCAGAATAACTGAGGCAGAAGAACGGATAAGTGACCTGGAAGATAAGATAGTGGAAATAACTATCACAGAGCAGAATAAAGAAAAAAAGAATGAAAAGAATTGAGGACAGTCTCAGAGACCTCTGGGACAACATTAAACACACCAACATTCAAATTATAGGGGTCCCAGAAGAAGAAGAGAAAAAGAAAGGGACTGAGAAAAGATTTGAGGAGATTATAGTTGAAAACTTCCCTAATATGGGAAAGAAAATAGTCAATGAAGTCCAGGAAGCTCAAAGAGTCCTATACAAGATAAATCCAAGGAAAACATTCCAAGACACATATTAAACTATGAAAAATAAAATACAAAGAAAAAAATATTAAAAGCAGCAAGGGAAAAACAACAAATAACATACAAAGGAATCCCCATAAGGTTAACAGCTGATCTTTCAGCAGAAACTCTGCAAGCCAGAAGGGAGTGGCAGGACATATTTAACGTGATGAAAGGGAAAAACCTACAAGCAAGATTACTCTACCCAGCAACGATCTCATTCAGATTTGATGGAGAAATTAAAACCTTTACAGACAAGCAAAAGCTAAGAGAATTCAGCACCACCAAAGCAGTTTTACAACAAATGCTAAAGGAAGTTCTCTAGGCAGGAAACACAAGAGAAGGAAGAAACCTACAATAACAAACCCAAAACAATTAAGAAAATGGTAATAGGAACATACATATCAATAATTACCTTAAATGTAAATGGTTTAAATGCTCCAACCAAAAGACATAGACTGGCTGAATGGGTACAAAAACAAGGCCCATATATATGCTATCTACAAGAGACCCACTTCAGACCTAGGGACACATACAGACTGAAAGTGAGGGGATGGAAAAAGATACTCCATGCAAGTGGAAATCAAAAGAAAGCTGGAGTAGCAATTCTCATATCAGACAAAATAGACTTTAAAATAAAGACTATTACAAGAGACAAAGAAGGACAATACATAATAATCAAGGGATCAATACAAGAAGAAGATATAAGAATTGTAAATATCTACGCACTCAACTTAGGAGCACCTCAGTACATAAGGAAAATGCTAACAGCCATAAAAGGGGAAATCGACAGTAACACAATCATAGTAGGGGACTTTAACACCCCACTTTCACCAATGGACAGATCATCCAAAATGAAAATAAATCAGGAAGCACAAGCTTTAAAAGACACATTAAACAAGATGGATTTAATGGATATTTACAGGACATTCCATCCAAAAACAACAGAATACACTGTCTTCTCAAATGCTCACGGAACATTCTCCAGGATAGATCATATCTTGGGTCACAAATCAAGCCTTGGTAAATTTAAGAAAATTGAAATTGTATGAAGTATCTTTTCCAATCACAATGCGATGAGACTAGATATCAATTACAGGAAAAAAAAACTGTAAAAAATATAAAACACATGGAGGCTAAACAATACACTATTAAATAACTAAGAGATCACTGAAGAAATCAAAGAGGAAATCAAAAAATACCTAGAAACAAATGACAATGAAAACATGATGACCCAAAACCTATGGGAAGTAGCAAAAGCAGTTCTAAGAGGGAAGTTTATAGCAATACAATCTTACCTCAAGAAACAAGAAACATCTCAAATAAACAACCTAACCTTATACCTAAAGCAAGTAGAGAAAGAAGAACAAAAATATCCAAAGTTAGCAGAAGGAAAAAATCATAAAGATCAGATGAGAAATAAATGAAAAAGACATGAAGGAAACAATAGCAAAGATCAATAAACTAAAAGCTGGTTCTTTGAGAAGATAAACAAAATTGATAAACCATTAGCCAGACTCATCAAGAAAAAAAGGGAGAAGACTCAAATCAATAGACTTGGAAATGAAAAAGGAGCAGTAACAACTGACACTGCAGAAATACAAAGGATCATTAGAGATTACTACAAGCAACTATATGCCAATAAAATGGACAACCTGGAAGAAATGGACAAATTCTTAGAAAGGTATAACCTTCCAAGACTGAACCAGGAAGAAATACAAAATATAAACAGATGAATCAGAAGCACTGAAACTGAGACTGTGATTAAAAGTTTTCCAACAGACAAAAGCCCAGGACCACACAGGTGAATTCTATCAAACATTTAGAGAAGAGCTAACACCTATCCTCCTCAAATTCTTCCAAAATATAGCAGAGGGAGGAACACTCCCAAACTCATTCTACGAGGCCACCATCACCCTGATACCAACACCAGACAAAGATGCCACAAAAAAAGAAAACTACAGGCCAATATCATTGATGAACATAGTTGCAAAAATCCTCAACAAAAGACTAGCAAACAGAATCCAGCAGCACATTAAAAGGATCATACACCATGATCAAGTGGGGTGAATGCAAGGATTCTTCAATAGACGTAAATCAGTCAATGTGATACAACATATTAACAAATTGAAGGATAAAAACAATATGATAAGCTCAATAGATGCAGAAAAAGCTTTCAACAAAATTCAACACCGATTTATGATAAAAACCCTCTAGAATGTAGGCATGGAGGGAACTTAACAAAGGCCACGTATGACAAACCCACAGCCAACATCATTCTCAATGGTGAAAAACTGAAACTATTTCCACTAAGATCAGGAACAAGACAAGGTTGCCCACACTCACCACTATTATTCAACATAGTTTTGGAAGTTTTAGCCACAGCAATCAGAGAAGAAAAAGAAATAAAAGGAATTCAAATCAGAAAAGAAGTAAAACTGTCACTGTTTTCAGATGACATGATACTATACATAGAGAATCCTAAAGATGCTACCAGAAAACTACTAGAGCTAATCAGTGAATTTGGTAAAGTTGCAGGATACAAAATTAACGCACAGAAATCTCTTGCATTCCTATACACTAATGATGAAAAGTCTGAAACAGAAAATAAGGAAACACTCCCATTTACCATTGCAAAAAAACTAATAAAATACCTAGGAATAAACCTACCTAAGGAGACAAAAGACCTGTATGCAGAAAACTATAAGACACTGATGAAGGAAATTAACGATGATGCAAACAGATGGAGAGAGATACCATGTTATTGGACTGGAAGAATCAACATTGTGAAAATGACTATACTACCCAAAGTAATCTACAGATTCAATGCAATCCCTATCAAACTACCAATGGCATTTTTCATAGAACTAGAACAAAAAATTTCACAATTTTTATGGAAACACGAAAGACCCCAAATAGCCAAAGCAATCTTGAGAAAGAAAAACGGAGCTGGAGGAATCAGGCTCCCAGACTTCAGACTATACTACAAAGCTACAGTAATCAAGACAGTTTGGTACTGGCACAGAAACAGAAATATAGATCAATGGAACAGGATAGAAAGCCCAGAGATAAACCCATGCACATATGGTCACCTTATCTTTGATAAAGGAGGCAAGAATATACAATGCAGAAAAAACAGCCTCTTCAATAAATGGTGCTGGGAAAACTGGACAGCTACATGTAAAAGAATGAAATTAGAACACTCCCTAACACCATACACAAAAATAAACTCAAAATGGATTGAAGACCTAAATGTAAGGCCAAACACTATAAAACTCTTAGAGGAAAACATAGGCAGAACACTCTATGACATAAATCACAGCAAGACCCTTTTTGACCCACCTCCTAGAGAAATGGAAATAAAAACCCAAATAAACAAATGACACCTAATGAAACTTAAAAGCTTTTGCACAGCAAAGGAAACTGTAAACAAGACGAAAAGACAACCCTCAGAATGGGAGAAAATATTTGCAAACGAAGCAACTGACAAAGGATTAATCCAAAATAAAAAACCCAATCCAAAAATGGGCAGAAGACCTACATAGACATTTCTCCAAAGTAGATATACAGATTGCCAACAAACACATGAAAGGATGCTCAACATCACTAGTCATTAGAGAAATGCAAATCAAAACTACAATGAGGTATCACCCCACACCAGTCAGAATGGCTATCATCAAAAAATCTACAAACAGTAAATGCTGGAGAGGGTGTGGAGAAAAGGGAACCATCTTACACTGTTGGTGGTAATGTAAATTGTTACAGCCACTATGGAGAACAGTATGGAGATTCCTTTAAAAACTAAAAATAGAACTACCATACGACCCAGCAATCCCACTACTGGGCATACACCCTGAGAAAACCATAATTCAAAAAGAGTCATGTACCACAATGTTCATTGCAGCTCTATTTACAATAGCCAGGACATGGAAGCAACCTCTGCGTCCATTGACAGTTGAATGGATAAAGAAGATGTGACACGGATATACAATGGAATATTACTCAGCCATAAAAAGAAACGAAATTCAGTTATTTTTAGTGAGGTGGGTGAAACTAGAGTCTGTCATACAGAGTGAAGTAAGTCAGAAAGAGAAAAACAAATACCGTGTGCTAAGACATATATATGGAATCTAAAAAAAAAAAAAGTGGTTCTGAAGAACCTTGGGGCAGGACAGGAATAAAGACACAGACGTAGAGAATGGACTTGAGGACACGCGGAGGGGGAAGGGTAAGCTGGGACAAAGTGAGAGAGTGGCATTGAGATATATACACTACCAAATGTAAAATAGGTAGCTGGTGGGAAGCAGCCGCATAGCACAGGGAGATCAGCTCTGTGCTTTGTGACCACCTAAAGGGGTGCGATAGGGAGGGTGGGAGGGAGACCAAGAGGGAGGGGATATGGGGATATACGTATACGTATAGCTTATTCACTTTGTTATACAGCAGAAACTAACACAACACTGTAAAGCAATTATACTCCAATAAAGATGTTAAAAAAAAAAAGCATTTGCCAACATTAATTCTATTCTGTATCATTAGTCTTTATTGTTTCTCAGTTCTCTAAAGACAGAAGGTGGACACGTCAGGATGTGATGTTAAGCCTTTCTCACGAGTGGTCTGGGTTCACAGAGCTTTTTAAAATGGCCAATTTATTCCTAGCTTGTCCATAAGGAAAATTTGGCCTATTGAAAGCCCTTAGGGCCCTAGGAACCCACCTTCATTCAAGAAGTCAATTTGGTTCAATTTTCTAAGTGTTTGTTGCCTGCCCAGTGAATGCCAGGCACTGAGCAAGATTGTGCAGGGCAGTCTGGGACGGTCGCTAGCAGCAGGTAATCGGTACCAAACTGAAAATAGACAACCTGAGGTTTGTGGCCCAGGAGCTAGGGTCTCAAGGACTAGTAACCAGTAGAAGCAGATATAGCTTATATGACTTACTCATTGGTGAAATCTCTGCAAAAACATTAATTCTTTTAACTTAGTAGCATATTAATCATTGATTATTTTGTCTGCAAACAGCATGTAATATAAGTGAAGTTTCCAGTAATAAAGCACAAGATCCAAGTTAATTACATAAAATGATAAACTTTTCTGTAATGAGACAGTGGTCATTGAAGCTCTTCTTTTTTATGGGATGACTTAGAACTCATTTTCAGCTCTGCTGCTTGCTGCCAGGTATTTCTCTAGTCAACACTGCATGTGTCATGCTCTGTGTTCTATCTAGGGCTCCCTTCCAGGGTAACATTCTTTTTATTCTCTTCCAACAAAGGTCTGCCTGGTATCTGCCTCAGAGCTCACCCAAAAGAAACTTGGCAATGGAGGTAAGTCCCATCTTTTCATCCGAACTGCGACTTCTCCATGGTGGTTTTTCTCAGTTATCTATTGCCAGGTAACAAATCACTCCAAACCTTAGAGAAGCAATCATTTAATTGCTTATAATTCTGCTATTTGGCCTTGGGCCCAGCAAAAGAGGCTTACTGCTGCTCCTGGTGGCATCACCCTGATTGGGCCTGAAAGGTCCAACGAATGGCCTCCCTCACATGGCTGGTAGTTGGAACTGTCAGCCAGGAGCTCAGCTGGGACTGTCTACAGAGATCCCTCCGTCCTCCTCCACGTGGCTCACTTGGGCTTCTCCTAGCATGGTACCTGGGCTCAAAGAGGGAGCGTCCCAAGAGACAAATACAGCAGCTGCAGATCCTTTAAGGCCCGGCTTTGTAAGTTATGTCGCATCATTATTGCCATATTCTATTTGTCAGAACACGGTGAGAGGCCCGCCCAGACTCTGCTTTTCAAAGGGAGGCATTGTAAAAAAAATTGGCATCTGCCTTTAATCCTCTTTAATCTTTCTGACTTTGAAAAAATGCCTGTTCCTTTAAAAATAAATTCCTGCGTTTGTCTGGTGGATTCTCTTCCTTTCTCAATATGTGTATATTTTTGACATTCATTTTTAAGTCCCCTTCATATAGCTTATTATCACTGGTGGTGAGTTTCCTTGTTGCTTTTTAACTTTTGCCTGTGAGCTCATCTTGATGGGAGTCCTTTGCAAGCCCCCTATTTTGTGGAGGCAGTCTTATACAGTGGATAAATCTCCAGCCCAACGAGGAAGTATTTTTCTTATACTCGTACACGGAAAGGACAACCCCTTTCTGGCTCCTGGGTTTTTGGTGTTAGGTGTTAGGATAAGAGGGAGGGCTTCCCACATCAGCTCAGTCCATTATCTTAGTCTGAAGTTCTTGTGATGGTCTATTTCCAATGACAACAAAATCTCTCGTTTACAACCTGGCCTCTGCCAGTGGTTTGCAGTTCCTTTTCAGATTTAAAATCACACCTCAGAACGGTAGCAATTAATTTGAAAAGTTAACAGTGATTTCTTCTCTAGGATGAGAAAACCAGTAACACTCTTCAGTTAAATAAATAATGATGTAGCCAGTGTCTGTGATATAAGTGGCAAACATTTTCCCCAGTTTACCATTTATTTTTTGACTTTCCTCACGGACATGTTTGACACACAGATTTTTTTTTTATGTTATTAAGAATTGGAGTTGTCAAATTTGTCTTTTATGTCTTTGGTTTGGTGAGAAAGGAAGGTTTTAATCATTCTAATTATTTTTATCAGTGTCTTTACTATTGGATCACCTTCCTGTTAACCGACTCTACATAATTTTGGAATTTTATTACTTCTTCTAAGTAATAAGGTTGTTTCTAGTACATGATGTATGGCTATTAGCATAACTGATGCCCTCTTGGGCCTGTACAGTTCCTTCCATCCTTTCGCTGACCCTACCCAGGACTGTACTGTGCGATAAATCACTTCTCTATCATCAAGAGCTTTGTAGTTAATAGATATTGTTTAATAATCATTAGGACCAGGTGGCCGCTATGCTCAACTAGTCCCCAAACAATGATGAAGACCTCTGCTGTTGTATTCCTGGCACCTGCAAGACTATTTACCCATTCATAAATCTGGACTTTAGGAATGCACTTCCTGTTTCCAAGTGGCATACCCCCATACCTTAGGTTAACTATAAAGTTGTCCCAATGATTCATCAAGAGAGTCAGCAATGGCTTCAGAGACCTTAATTGGTCCATACTTACTATAGTCACATAGTAGCCCCTATGGCTGATTTAGTCAAGATTCATTTTGTTGAAAGAAACAACCACAGTCAAACTAGCTTAGGTAAAAAAGGTTTATTGTAGGATATATAAGACCATCACAGGGATGGAGCACGAGCAAGACCCATGTGTCTCATGGATACTAGAAGGTCGTCAGGCCCTTTCTGCCCTTTCTCCTCTGAGTTGCTTAGTTCTTGTCTGCTCTTGGCAACCTCTCTTGCATAATCTCTCTCCCCCTCCTCCCCTCTCTCCCCCCCTCCACACCCCAAGTCTCTGAGTACAGCTGCTTCTCTTCTGAATGTATATGACCCTCCTGGCCCCAAATGGTGGTCACAGCATCCATGTCTCTGTGACCTTCTCTTTCAGGAAGTGGAAAATTTTGTAAAGGACAGATAGTAAATATTTTAGACTTTCTGGACCCATAGGTCTCTGTTGCAAGCATGGACAGTCATAGATAATATGTAAACTAGTGGGTGTTGCCAGATTGGGCTGATGGGCAATAGTTTGCCAACCCCTGAACTAATTCTTCTTTACTTTTCCAAATTATATGGAGAGAGAGAACTTGATGGGTTCCCTGTGGGTCAGATGTTCAATCCTGATTCAGTCATTTAGGGAAGAAGGTCTAGATTTGCCCTTCTGGGCTTATGGGCTGGGAGGACAGATCTTTCTAACAGAGTAGCTCAACTTTGTTATCTGTGAATTGGGGTAGAGAGAGTTTGCATGTCTCACTTCCAGACTTCAGTATGATTATGGATGAGGAAAATTTCCTAAATGCTGGGGCATCCTGGGTCCACATTAAACTCCATAGGAAAAATAAGCAGTTCCTATTCTAAAATGCCTGGATCCCCATGATAGTGGCCCAGACCCCTTCCTGGTTAGAGCTTCCAGCTGTACAGCATAAGGAATGAAGTCTCTGTTGCAGGGATAGAGGGGTTTTTTTTGTTTTCTGTTTTTGACTGAGTTGTTGTCACGTGTCACACCTTCTGATGTAACCTAAAAACCAACCATTAGGTGTTCTACTTTAATAAAATAGCTGTGCCCTGCTCCATCCTATGCCATCCTTAAGCCAGTGTTGGGATGGAATGAGCTGAGGCTCAGGAATGGGGTGTGAGCATCTGGTGGTGGTAAAAAAGGAGCACTTTTACATATTGATACATCCAAAGGTCCTTTTTGTACACTGCTTCACTTTTTAAAAAAAATTCTTATTCAATTTTTATAGTAACCCTAATTGGAAGATAATCAGTACCCCTAATTTTCAGGTGAGGAAACTCCTCTGTGGATTTAGATCCAGCAGTTAGGTGGGATGGCTGGGGGTTGGGGGAAACCACCGATGTTGCTTTCCTACTCACCCCTCCTTCCCACTTGTAGGACAAGCGTAGTGCATATCACATCTCTGCCCCCAAGCTCTACATATGTCCCTGCTCCCTGTGGCCCCTCATTTCTTTACACCCTCCGTGTTCCGGACTCTGCACCACACTCACCTCATCCCATGACGGCCGCCTCATCAGCAAGAAGAGCCAGCACAGTGGTTCCATCAGACAAGGATTGGCCACGCTGCATCCCAGCTCCCAGAGCCCAGGACCTGGGCTGTGCTGAGAGCAGGTGGCAGGGCTGTTGGGCACGCAGAGCTGTCTCGATGCCCAGTTTACTCTGGACACCTTCCATATGTGGAAGAAAAGCCAAGTCACTTCCTCCAGACTCCACAGACTAGCTAGCAGTGGTCCCTGTGCCAACAAAAAGTCAGGAGCCATGGCGCCCGAGATGCTCCACCAACATGGTGCTGCCCTTCCTACTTCCTTTCCTGCTCACTCATGGCTGTGGGTCTGAAAAGTCAGGAGGAGAAACTACCTACACTGTGCTTTTTTATTTTTTTAAGACACCATATACATTCGCAGCCTTTTCTCCAGGTCTTTCTCCACTTATGAAACAATCTAGGCTGAACAGCTTTGGCACCTCACCCCGCCCCCCCCCACCCGACCCCGACCTGACCACCACCACCAAGCTATCTGGACTTGATCACAAAGAGGGATGAGGCTGAGCCTTGGGGGCTGGAGGTGGGGAAGAAATCAAAGGCTAGCTCCTCTGATTGCCGCCTGCATGCCTTAGATGGACCAGCCACTTCCTTGACTTTTCCTGGGGAGGGAGTTGGAAGCTAATCAATGCCCCTTCCCTGCAGGTAATTGGCGTTAAAGCTACAATCAGTGCTTTTACCAGATTGGCTGCTCTGGGCTCCTGGGGCTCCTGATTGTAATGAAATAACCCCTTTTCTGGAGTGGGACCTTGCTCCCTCTGCCTCTCCCCAGTGTGATCTCACTGCAGAGGGAATACTGGAGGATCCAGAATTGTTAGTTAATGCCAGGCAAGAAGGGGCTTTTTTTTTCTGGAAAAAGACAGGATGCCCTATTCGCATCAGCATAGTGGGGCAAACCTTGGGACTTACGCAGCCACGCACTTTCCCATCACTCGCAAGGCTTCATCTCCTGCCTCCCAGAGCTCCGGACTGGAAATCAGGAGATGGGCTCTTCCCCTTGGTAAGGTAGCTTAGTGCTAAGGAGTAAGCGATTTTGGCGATACACTGGATCACAAACTGTGTGACCTTGGGTAAGTTACTCAACTTCTTTAAACCTTGAATTCCTTATTTGTAAATGGGGATGGTAATGCTCTCTACTTCACAGGGTTGCTCTGAGGTTTAAATCAGGGGTAACGCGTGTAAAATGCCTGGCATGTTGCCAAACTCAATTAATGTTTACAATTCTTATTATCATCTTCTCCATCTTTCTGGAGGAATTTCAGAAAGCCCCTAACTGTTTTCTTTCTCAGTTTCTTCACCTACAAATTGTGAATATCTGTGCATTTGGAAACATTTAACAAATGCCAGAAACTTTTGAGTACCAAGACCGTCATATTGGCATATAGCATTGAGGGTAACAAGAAAACAGAGGTAGGGAGGCCAGTGGGAAGAGGAAGTCATTGTGGATAAGAGAGGGGGGAAAAAAGATGAAATGGAAAGAAATGAAACAGCAAACTCAAGCTAAAAGGATTAATGCCCCTCAATCAACCCCAGCAACTTTGAAAGGTTCCCAAGAGGCTTAAGCTCTCTGGGGCAGCTCCGGGTTGGGCGGCTCTGATAATGACGGACCCGGTGTGGTTTCCAAGGAGAGAGGAGACTCATAGGCTAGTGTTTGGCACACAGCAGATACTCTGTAAATATTTGTTAATGGTTAACGAAGAGATCACAGCCCGCTTCTTCAAGGTGGAAAAGAGAGATGGCAGTGGCACCAGGGAAAAGCTGAGAGAGAATTTCTGGATGTTTCCAGAACCCAATTTATGCAGCCTCTGCTACTGGAAGATGAGTTTGCTCTCCTAGAGGGGCTGCAGGGGCAACCCCTCCCCCCAAAGAGCATCATCCGTCAGGCCAGGAAGTTCCAAGAGGCTGAATGAGAAGAGCAGGTTCCTCTAGTCTCCCAGCCCTCCTGGGAAAAAGAATAGAATGCTACGGTGTTTGCAGGGGAGGGAAACCCCGTTTGCAGGGACTGGGTTTGCAGTCCCAGGAGGTTTTAGAGGCGCTCTGAGGCTAACCCAATGAGTATTTATGAACTATAAATATGTTCTGTCAAATAAGCTCAACATAACTACTTTAAGTACCTTAAATTCATTTTGTTCAAAACTGTCTCTGATTGGGTTCACCAGAAAGCCATCTCCCGGATGGAGACTGGTGTGTAGGACGGTTACTGGGAAGTGTTCTTGGGATCAAAGGAAGGAAGGCACCAGGACGGGGCAGAGGGAGAAACTGAGCTGTGACGCTGTCTCAGTGAAGGCCTCAGCCCACCCTGTGGAGGGTTCCGAAGATGGGGTCACTTTTTCACAGCTGTTGTGAGTTGGGGTGAGGGGCTGGGCCTTCATCAGCCACTGGATGAGCCACCAGGGAAGGGGTGTGACCTTGGGCAGGTTGGCTCTCTTCAGTAGAGGAAGGTCCCCCCCAAGGAGCAGACAGCCGAAGTGATAAATCTGTTATTCCTAAAATAAGGAGATCCGGGTGGTGCCTCCTAGGCCCTACCACAATGGGGGAGCATAAACCAATAGAAAATGGTAGGGTAGGAAGAAAAAACCTTCTGTCACCGCCTTTTCCCCTGCCATACAGAGCACTTACCATGAGAAATTATGTCATTCATTAACTTACTTGTTTATTTTCTGTCCCCTCTTTTAGATTGTTGGCTCCATGAGTCGAAGCTCCATGAGCCAAAGGATGGGAACTCTGTTTTACCAGACAAGCACCCAGACCATCTCCTATTGCGTGATAAGTACTCAACAAATATTGAACAAATTAACGAGATGAAAAGCCGTAACTGGTGGCAAGAAGCCGGTCGCAGATTGCAGATGTTCTCAGGAGTCAGGGAAGGAGAGGAGAGAACATACTATGAAGCCAAATTCCATGGAACCAATGACCTGGGGAATCAATGAGACAGATTGGGTTGTGGAAATGCTCCGTCTGATGCTGTAATCGGGGATGGACGGTCCTTCCAATCTCCGGGTGTTTTGCATGGTTCTTCATCCAAACTGGGCCTCCCTGGGAAAGGGAGTGAGACAGTAAGGTACATTTCATTCTTCCTTCTTAATCCATGATGAATCTTGTCGTAGGTAGTAACACTGGCCCCAGCCTTGTTTTGTACCCTCAAGGGGGCCGCCTACGTGCTAGTGGTCACTCAGCCCTGCTCCCCATAGCCTGAACACCTGGAATTTCAAAAGCAAGATGCCGGCATGAAATTTGCAAGAAACCCACATGGCACATGGGGTTCTTGCTGCTTTGCTTGTGTTTCGGTCACGGTCACTGTGGCTCCTTGTGCATCATTGCTGGTAACGGGAGGTGCCAGCAGTCTTGGCTCTACTGACATCACCTCGCTCACCTCGGGGTCTTGCTTTCTTTGTCTTTTAAGATTGGTTGGAGGGCTAACTTCAGGCCAGTATTCAATTAAATAAAATTGAATTTAGTGGAGTGGAAGTTTCTTCCTCTTGCCCTTTCCAGGAAGAATCAATCTCATTAACATGTTCATGCTCCCAGGACTTTTTTTTTTTATCTCCTCCTCCGTTTTTCAATTGAACTCATTAATGACACAGTTTTCTTTTGAAGCTATTCAGTGGTTGGAGTGGCTGGCAAAGCTTGTTCAGGGCAAGCTGTCTGCACAGCAGTCCTCCCAGGATGGGCACTCCTTTGGCAACAAGACTGAATTGATTGCTTTCCTACTTGAACAGGCTCAGTCCCCAAGGCCTCTCTGGGCCAGCCCCTTCTGGACCATAAGATTGCCCTCAGACCCCAGGGCACTAGGGGCACTCATTTCCAACCCTCTGCTCCTCTCCTTGGGCCTCTGAGGTCCCCAGAGCCCACTAATCCAGACACGCTGAGCCCCTTTCCCACCCACTAGCCCAACAGGAGGACGAGGAGTATGGAGAAGGGTGGGAAGAGGCCAGGGTGCTGGGAACATATGCCAAAGGCCTATTTCCACCCGAACGTTCGGCTCTGTAAGCCTGGCCCGACCATCCTGCTCAGGTGTCTGCTAAGGGACCGTCAGCGTGCTCTCATAGGAAGCTACAGAAGCAGACCTTCTCCCAGAGTGCACCCCTCCAGCCAGGAGTCTTAGGGGGCCTCTGTATTAATCATGCCTTTTTATTTTCTGTAAATATGATGCATTGACATCTTGGGGCCTTGCTGACACTGGAGAAACTGCCCCTCCCAGGGCTGGCCAATTCCTAGAGATAGTAAACAGCATCTGCCAGGGAGTGTGCCTTTCATTTGCAAAGTAACCAATCCAGAACCCACACACTCACCACCTACCTCCCCACTCAGGGCCACTATTCCCCTGCCCTAATCACTCCAGGGCCAGGTACCAGCAAACTTGGGACGGCCACCGTACTCCAGAACCCACTGAAATTATTCAAATTAACCAATCCGAAACCTCCTTACCCTGCCTTGCCTGTTCCTTCCCACAGAAACTATAAGCACCTCATTTTATTGCACTTTGCACATGTGGTTTTTTCTTTTTTTTTTTTTTTTTTTTTACAAATTGAAGGTTTGTGGCATCTCTGCATTGTCAGATGATACATTTTTTTAGATTAGCGCTTTTTAGCAATAGAGAATTTTTAAATTATGGTGCGTACCTTATTTTTTTAGATATAATGCTATTGCACACTTAATAGACTACAGTATAGTTTAAACGTAACTTTTATGTGCACTGGGAAACCAAAAAATTCGTGTGGCTTGCTTTATCGTGACATTTTCTCGCTTTATTGCAGCGCTCTGGAGCCGAATCCGCAAGCTCCGAGGTATGCCTGCACCATATAGACTCTTGCCCATGTTCCCCCCAACCCTCCCGGCTCCCCAGAGGTGGAAGATGGGGTGTTGGGGGTGGGTGAAATGGTGAAAGGTGTCAAAAGGTACAAACTTCCAGTTATAAAATAAGTCATGGGAATATAATGTACGGCATGGTGACTGTAGTTAATAGTACCGTATTGCATATTTGAAAGTTGCTGCACACGGTGTGGGTGCCGCTCCAGGACCTGGCTTCAGACCTGTAAGATCCCCTGTGCAGTAAGCCATTGATGTCTCTGTCACTACAGGTGGAAGACATTACAAAAGGCCTCTCCGAGTTGTCTAGTCACGCAAAAACAAACAGTGTTTGGGGCCTAGAAGAGCTGTATGCACGACATACAAGACCCCCATGGACATCAATACTGACCAAGGGATCCACTTTGTCGGCCATGAAGTTCAGGAATGGGCCGATAAGAATGACACACACCGGCATCTCCCCCCGCCTCACAACCCCACTGCTGCTGGGCTGTGAATGAGCTGCTTCAACAACAACTGAGACGGGAAACCCGCTCCTTCAACGTGTGGACACATCCCAGGAGCGATCGTCCCAGTGCTGACGCCATGTTAACCCAGAGGCAACTAGTCAACGCCATTCGGGTTCAACTGTTGACCGCTGAAGGACCGCTGCCAACTGCTGGCCAGGACAATAACTCACTTCTGCCCTCGCCACAGGCTCTACCCCCAGGGGAACACATTATAACATGGCCCTGGGACTGGCAGGTAAGTCTCTATGGTTTGGGTTTGCTGCCTCATGGGGAAGAGGATTAGAAAGGGACTTAGAGCTTTCACCTGTCTCCTACCCAGCCCCACCTAAGAGGACTAAGGTAATTAATCCGGCCCTCCTACTGGAGAAGGGCATCATTACACTAACCCTGCGGTCTGTTGTTCTATGGCTTCTCCAGTACTCGGCACTGGCTGTGGGGACTGAGGGTAGGCAGGCCGTGTGGTCCTGCAGGCCAGGACAGAAGCCACGGGCAGGGGGGGGTGGTATCTCAGAATGCTGTTACTGCTTGTATTTTGCTCAGTGGTCATCATCTGCCCTGTACTGTGCCTGTTAAACACCTTACATTTCACCCCTAGTCTGAGCAGAGGGGATCTGTCCACAGACTGGGCGACAACAGTGGCTCACTGTGAAATGAGTTTGATGGCTGGGTCTACAGGGAGATGCCGTCGTGGTCCTCCTCTGGCCCCTCCGTGACCCGATAAGCACCTGACTCCATACATTTGCCCACATCTTGGCCTCCTGATGCTCTTTAGCTGCTGTTGTCTGTATTGCGTTTGTCGTAGCTGGTTGCAGTTCGCCTCTGTATACCTGACCCCTCGGAAGAGGGCTGGGCCAGGACAGTAAGGGTCGTGCAGGGTGTTTAGGGATGGAGTGTATGGTCAGGTTGCTCAAGATGGCTGTTGCTCCCTGCACATCCCCTGCTCGGCCGACACCTGAGTCACCTACGCCCTACTCACAGGAACGTGCTTTCCCCCTGCCCCTTAGGCCAGAATGGCTTCACCTGCTAGTTTATTAAAAGGAAACATCGGCCCTCATGAGGGCCTGTGTGGGAGGTGCCCTGGCTGCCGGTTTCCCTGGTAACTGATGAGCCAAACTAACGTTAGTCAATTTCCCCTAAAAATGGTAGACCACCCTCCCACCACCACCACCACTGTAGGAAAGACTGCAGTTGTGTCCTGCTCACTGGCTGCCTCACACGGTGGGGTGCTGCTCCAGGACCTGGCTTCAGACTTGTAAGATGCCCTGACCAATAAGCCGTTGATGTGTCTGTCGTTGTCTCCCGGGTCTTACTTAGGTCTTGAGGCTGGGCAACTACAAGGCTTGCAGGCCTGCGGGGTGCAGCCCAACAGAGTATTACAGTGGAAACTAATTACACTGATGTGTACAGTTACTAAAAATATTTTTAAGGCAAATTTTGATTTAAAAGTGAATGTGCTTTAGAGGTGAACGTGCTTTATCAATTTATTAAATAACACGATCTAGCAGGGTATCTCACAACTACCATAATTCTGAGTTGTGATGAGTGTGAAGGATATCTTGCAACGCCTGCAATGATTGTAAACTGATAGGAAAATATCCCAAGTGTTGCTAATACAACCGTGGCTTGTTGCATATCCTCAAACTGAAGGAAATGCTAAATTGCAAACGAGGTTAAAGAAAATAAAGATGTAATTTTCGTGATCCAAGTTCACACATGCCTTGAATACTACCCAGCCCGTGGCCTGCAGGTTAAGGACCTTGTTTAGAGTTTGGAAAATCAGTGGCAGGTGGACAACCTGGTCTCCTCTTTGGACTGAGTCTGGCTTCAGCTCAGGGGCACTCTCCAGGAGCCCAGCAGTTCAGGCCAGCAAATCACATCTTTGTTAGCAAATGGTCCCCCCTGCCCTCTGGCCTGGAGTGGGGGAAAAGCCATGCTTTTCCTTTGCAATCGTGGGCAATGAGGGTGCCATCAAGGTATCTGGGATGGGATAGAGCAAGCTCGGCAACCTTTTGCAAAATCAGTTTCCGCTCTATAGAAATGGAAGGGCATGGTGCTTCTCACCCCTTATCTCCGTCAAGAGTTGGGTCTTGTGAGTCCTAGATCTCTACAGTTATCACAAAGTTTGATTTTTGTCATTACTGGGCATGCCTCATGGTCACTCTACACTCATGAATCACTGGTATTGGACACGATTATTTCTTTTTTTTTTTTAATTAATTTTTTTAGAGTACAGTTGCTTTACAATGTTGTGTTAATTTCAGGTGTACAGCAAAGTGAATCAGTTATATGTATACCTATATACACTCTTTTTAAAATTCCCTTCCCATTTAGGTCACCACAGAGCATTGAGTAGAGTTCCCTGTGCTATACAGTAGGTTCTCATTAGTTATCTATTTTATACATGGTAGTGTGTATATATGTCAATCCCAATCTCCTAGTTCATCTCACCCCCCCTTCCCCCTTTGGTAACCATAAGTTTTTCTCTACATCTGTGACTGTATTTCTGCTTTGCAAATAACTTTATCTGTATCATTTATCTAGATTCCACATGTAAGTGATATATGATATTTGTTTTTCTCTTTCTGACTTCATTCACTCTATGACAATCTCTAGGCCCATCCATATCTCTGCAAAGGGCACTATTTCATTCCTTTTTATGGCTGAGTAATATTCTATTGTATATATGTACCACATCTTCTTTATCCATTCCTCTGTCAGTGGACATATAGGTTGCTTCCATGTCTTGGCTATTGTAAGTAGTGCTGCAATGAACACTGGGGTGCATGTAATCTTTTTGAATTATGGCTTTCTTCAGATATATGCCCAGGAATGGGATTGCTGGATCATAAGGTAGCTCTGTTTTTAGTTTTTTGGGTTTTTTTAAAATTAATTAATTATTTATTTATTTTTGGGTGTGTTGGGTCTTTGTTTCTGTGCGAGGGCTTTCTCTAGTTGCAGCAAGCGGGGGCCACTCTTCATCGCGGTGCACGGGCCTCTCACTGTCGCGGCCTCTTGTTGCGGAGCACAGGCTCCAGACGCGCAGGCTCAGTAGTTGTGGCTCACGGGCCCATTTGCTCCGTGGCATGTGGGATCTTCCCAGACCAGGGCTTGAACCCGTGTCCCCTGCATTGGCAGGCAGATTCTCAACCACTGCGCCACCAGGGAAGCCCAACATGTATCTTTTTGAATTATGGTTTTCTCTAGATATATGCCCAGGAGTGGGATTGCTGGATCATATGGTAGCTCTATTCTTAATTTCTTAAGGAACCTCCATACTGTTCTCCACAGTGGCTACACCAATTTACATTCCCACCAACAGTGCAAGAGGGTTCCCTTTTCTCCACACCCTCTCCAGCATTTATTGCTTGTAGATTTTTTGATGATGGCCATTCTAACTGGTGCGAGGTGATACCTCATTGCAGTTTTGATTTGCATTTCTCTAATAATTAGTGACGTTGAGCATCTTTTCATGTGTCTGTTGGCCATCTGTATGTCTTCTTTGGAGAAATGTCTGTTTAGATCTTCTGCCCATTTTTTGATTGGATTGTTTGGTTTTTTGATATTCAGCTGCATGAGCTGTTTGTATATTTTGGAGATTAATCCCTTGTCAGTTGCTTCATTTACAAATATTTTTTCCCATTCTGTGGGTTGTCTTTTCATTTTGTTTATGGTTTCCTTTGCTGTGCAAAAGCTTGTAAGTTTCAATAGGTCCAATTTATTTATTTTGTTTTTATTTTCATTACTCTAGGAGGTGGATCAAAAAAGATCTTGCTGCGATTTATGTCAGAGTATTTTTCTCTGAGAGTTTTATAATAGCCAGCATTACATTTAGGTCTTTAATCCATTTTGAGCTTATTTTTGTGGATGATGTTAAGGAGTGTTCTGATTTCATTTTTTTACATGTAGCTGTCCAGTTTTCCCAGCACCGCTTATTGAAGAGACTGTAGCAGGGATTTTATAGTTCTACTTTGTCCAGTCAAAACTCAGGAGAGACAAATCAAATGCAAGAGAAGAAAAAAATACACTCTCTTCATCCTTCCATTTTCCTTTGTCTTCCCTACTCTGTCTTCCTACTCTGGTCTTCAGCAATTTGGCCAAGGGGTTGGGTTCTGGGCTAAAGTGAGAGTCGGGAATGCAGGTTTCTAGTTGACTGTGTACCTTAGGAAGAGCAGGACCCCAAACACAGCAGTGACAACCCTTGAGGGTCTGAAACCTCTATTTCCTTAGCGCCTTATAGAGTGGACATGAGGGTCAGCCTCATAATCTAGAGCCTTCTACCAAAACCTCCCACTGGGCTCCTTCAACAATCTATAGAAGGTGTTGGTTAATGTTCTTGCTCTGAAGAAAAAAAAGAGGAACAGGCAGAATGAACTCCCAATGGTTTCTACAGCAGAGCTGCACTTGGGCAGTGCTTTTAATCTAGCAAGTAAAAAATGCTAAATCTTTTCATGGCCATCTCAATTTAGGATTTGCACACTAGGGGTTGAGGACAGGTGCAACATTTTTGACAAACCAGGGCTGCCCTGCCTCCTTAGATTTTGTTGTAATTTTCCCATATATTTTCTTTCGCAAAAAAGAAACAAGTCATTGTTTTCCCTTCAAGTTGGCAAAATTTCCTCTGGGAATACTATTTTGCAAATGGAGAGTGTTAAAGTGCATCGTGAACAGAAGAAGCTGGATCACACGGGGAAACAAGCCAGCATGGGGCAGGGTCAAAGGCATGAGAACATCTTTTCTACCACAGGTGGAGCTCCCCATCGTAAGTAACCAGGTGTTGATTATCCTCTTCCTGGATTTTCAGTGGCCATTTTTTAATTGCAGTTTGACTTCTTTCCAACACCTGACACATGCCTGCCCAATTGCTGGCCAATGGCCTCTGCAAAGTAGACCCAGACCAACCAATGTTAAACTAAGGAAAAATAAATTTGGAAGGTCAGCCTGCCCAATCTAGCCATACAACGATGCGTCCTCAAAACAAAGTGATTCCTGGCTTTTTTGGCCCCTGTTTGGTATATCTGAGATGGGGTGTGAATTACTGATAGCCTGATTCTTAGTTTAGGGCTTGCACACGGCACCAATAGGAAAACCATGGTCTGTAACTTAGGTGAAGATTCCCAGACCCCTCCTAGCAGTAGTCCTGCTCATCTCACAGTGCCTTGGTATTTTCTGAGCAACTCAGGCCCCCACTCCATCATCTGGCCCTGTCATTTGGCCTGAGTGGGCTCTCTTGGACACTCGTAATATAACCTTTCGATGAATTTCATCCTTTCGCCAAAGGTGAGAGCAGGCCATGGAATTAGCAAGTTGCATTTATTTGGACTGTAAAAGGTTTTTGATTATCTGGGAACTGTGATTATTGTGGATTTTTGGAAAACAAAGTTCATCACCACAAGCCAATCCTCACTAAAAAAGTCACTGGAGAAAGTCACAATTCCACTTGTAAAATCATTTTATTGGTATAAATATACATATGGCTAAAATACCTTCAGCATGTAATGTAAGTGAATATTTGTGAAATGTCTTAAAAAGTAGTAGTTTGATTTTTTTACAGGTGTCAAAGTATTCTCAATCACACGTTAAAAGCTAATATGCAGACAGAAATTAAAGGCCTTCAAAAAACACGAATATTCATAAAACCTCATTCCAGTCAACTATATACATCAATCTGGGCACATGGTAGAATCAGCCACAGGCCTTTCACTCGGTTCTTAACTTTCTTGTCGATGATATCGTAAAGGTCACCAGACCAAGTTTAAATGTACAATTCCACATCGGGAAGGAAGAAGTTCCCCATGGGAGAATGCAAAAACCATACCCAAGATCTAATATATATAATTTATACAAATTATTAGTGTGCTCTGTTAATATAATTACAGTGTGCAATTGCATACATCAAGAATAAATTGCTCTATCAAGTCAAGTGCAGATTTGACACAGGTACGTGCAGCAGTAACCCAGGGTCAGCTGGATGGTGTTTCTTGTGAGTGTGTGTCCAGTTACTTTGTTTGATTACGTCCCAAAACTCATCTTACAGGGCAAACTGTAGCTGCCTCAGAGAAATTCAAGTAGGGCCCATGGGATAATTGCTGGCATTCATTGAAGGCATATGAAGGAATGCAGAGAAATCAAATGCCAAGGGTTGGGAGAAGATCAGACATGTGCTTTGATTACTGAGAGATGGATCTGTTTCAGTTTTGGGGGGGAAAAAAAGGACAAAGGAAAAAGCACCAAGAGAAGATGCTTAGGAAGTAGGAAGAGGTGTTGCCCTTGGTTCCTCTCTGATGGCCAGCAAACGCACCCTGCATGGTAAGACTTCTACATGGGTGACCGTTACACAAAAATAAACTCTTTTTCTGCTTCTTCCCCAGAGTCACTGGATTTGCTGCCTTGCTGGCCATCTTTACTGGAGGACCACTGCTTCTGTTCTTGACACTCCTGGGCCTGCTGGCCCCAGCTTCTCCTGGACACTGAAACAGAAAGGAAAGGAAGTCATTATAGTTGATGAACAAGAAGATGCCAGTGGCCTGAGCAGTAACGGGGTGAGATGCAGGGGCCCTGAAGAGTGGGAGGGTTCGGGATGAACTTTCTCAAAAACAACTTGCCAAGTACATTTCAAGACTCTAGACAGAAATTAAAAACAAACCAACAAAACAAAACAGAAAACAGAAAAACCCCAGTCTATGAGAGGGTGAGCCTCTCATAGACGTGGTTGACCATCTGAGGGCAAGGACCCCAGGAGGTGAGGGTGTGGGTGGGAGCAAAGGGAGAGGCCAGGAAGGAGGAGCACTGAAGCCACTCTGCCCCAGGTGACCTCCTCAGTCATAGCTGCCCCCTCATGCAGCACAGAGCACAGGAAACAGAGCCCTGAGGTGGACAATTTAGGGTTGGCCATCCCTGCTTCGGGGACGGGATTTAAGCAGAGGCCCCAGTAATCCTTGTCAGGGTTTTCTATGTCTTAGAAAACCTCAGTTTCACTTGCTAGGAAATGAATAAAGTCTTGTAGAAATGAATTAATACTGCCTGTATTCAATCCTCTAGGAACCAGCCTCCAGGTAAAAGAACTGCCATTTTTGTTGCCTGTTCTGATCACATATAAATAAGAAGGATCTGCTGTTTATCTACAAAGCAATGATGAGAGAACAATCACCAGACTGAGCCTTTGTGATGTGTCCTGCCAGGTGCTCTGTTTTATCATTGCTACTCTTCACAGCTACGGGGTAGGTTCCATAAAACTTGGAATCGGGATTTAAACCAAATCTTTCTCCAATGCCCATGTTCTTTCCAGCTAGATCATAGCTTCACTGCTACTATACCTTGGGAAAGGTTCAGATGCCACACCCCAGCATGGCTGTTAAGGGTTATTAAATATTACTCACCAAGTCTATTGTAGAGACACCACTTAAGCTAAAAATACCAAACCCATGCACTTCGTGTGGCTTGAAAGAGTACAGCTACCTCACTACTCAGAAGTTTAAATGATCCAAACAGGAACATAGTCCTGGAAAAGCAAGAGGACTCATTTGATGCTTCTAATCATTTTGATGTTAGCATTATGCTAAAAAACTCATCTTGGCTACTTAAATGTTTACGCTGCTAAAGAATGGTGTTTCAGGAAGTGAAAGCTCATGAAACCTAATAGTCAAAATGCAAACATAATAAAGTACTTCTCCTGCCCCTCCTGCTGTCAGGGCCAGATTCTGACCTCTAGACAATAAAAATTTAAGTTTAGTTAATTACATTAAATTGAAATTACTCAATTCTGAAAAGGATAAACTTTCAAATCTCACCATACAAGTAAGTAATTTTTTAAAATTTTCTGACTTCTTTTTACCCAACAGCTTTGAGCAAATTCTCAGATGGAGGGGAAAAGCAATGAATAAATGTTATATATTGATTTTTATATTTTAGCTTGAATTGGGTAAAAAAATTAAATGTGTCTGTTTGGTCCTTTGAAAGTTGTTAACAAGCCAGGTTTTGGAAAAGTAAATTTTCTATAAATAGTTTGCCCTTTATCACAAAGCCAATTTGATAGTATTCAATAATACTCAAAGTATTTAAGTTCTCAACTTGTGTGTATATTATGAACAGGAATTAATAGAGAAAATTTATAATATTTTCATCTTGAAATACTGTGCAATAAATAATCTAACCTCAAAGTAGAGCATTACTAGTGAAAACTGCTAGAAAATTTTATTCATTCATTTTAAAACTAAAATAAGTATTACTCAAAAATGTCCAACACTACAAGTTCTAAGGAAGAAATAAGTATGGTGATACATTGCTCATTTGTCTTCAGAGCAAACATATTAGCTTTCTTTCTTAGATTAAAACTTTTCATCCTGCCCAATATTTTAGGCTTCCTCGAAATCCCAGGTCTAATTGATGTTACATGATATGTACATCAGACTACTACTACTACTACTACTACTATATACATCAGACTACTCTCTAAAAATGGAGAAATTCATGCAATCAAATATGTTTCTGTCACAGATAAAAACCGAGAACCCTGGACCAGCGCTAAGCGAAACTGAGAGAAATCCAACAAAGGAATCTTCCTGAAAAAAGTAAGACTGTCCTTTAGCCTCCATCCAAGTGACACTAGTTTTTGAGTCCTCCAGGGATGGGGGGGTGGGCGGGGGGCAAGTTAACAGGCTCGTTTTTGAGTTGGTAACATAGACCCGACCTGGTACCCGTCATGAAAGCAAAAATTTTAATTTGTCCGACATAGTCACTGAGAGGAATAATAACATGCTCTTTCTGGGGGACTGTCAAAGCAGTTCACTAGGGTGGTGCCATTATCTAAAAATGTATTCTAAAAATATTCACTTTCATTGATTTAACTCTACCAATTGTGAATGTGACAATGAGTCTAGTACCAGGCTGACATTTTCTTTGTATCATAGGTAGGCACCTTTCTTGGAGAGGAAAACTGAGGCATGGTGAGATCAAGGAACTAGTTGCACAACTAACTGGTTTGAGTTTGGAAGCCAAAGCACTCAGTATTAGTCCAGATCACTAGTGCAAACAACTTTGTAGGGGGAATGTTCTTTGTCAAGCTTGTTTTCCAGCCTTTAGGCAGCATTATTTGATTGCATGTGATTAGGATGTTAATTACAATTATATTGAAGTAGGTTCAATATTTCTGAATTTAGACTCTACTAATTCAGAGGAATCTTAGGCAGCCTGCTTTAATGTGTGAATTCTTACATTAAAGAAGTGTAGTAAAACAATCTAATTTTTTTTTTATACCGTATAAAGTCAAGCATAAAGTGCTGGAGCATCTCTATATATGTGTCTATACACATATTTATTACCATTCCAGGTACCATTAAATTTATAAAAGATACTTGAGTAAGTAAACAGGCAATTTATTCAACAGAGACACTCCATGTATATTCATATCCTGTCTACAGTGTTGATAACTGGCACAGAGAGGCTCAAATGTGAAATCTGTCATTCTTGAAGATGATCTGATTTTGCGTATATATATATATATATATATATATATATATATGCAAATACATACATATGCTAATTTTAAAGCTTCTGAAATGTGCATATAAATTCAGAATTAGAGATTCATATAAAAATTTGAGCTTTTCTTCATTTTAAGCTCCACTGACCTCCATATTTCCAAGGAGAAAACATTATGATGACCTTAAAATAATACTCAGTAGTCGGCCCTGGTTTTTTAATACTTTCTGGCAAGGGCCCAAAGTGCCAACCAACCATTAAATTTCATTTGAAGAATTCACATAGGGGTAGTAGAACCCAGATCTGGTGAAAAATGGGGAACAGAGCACTGGCTTACAGATGATAAGCCACAGCCAAATATTTGTTGGCTATAGGTTGAATTATGGAAGAAGCAAGTGATATATATAAAAGGAATCTCAGAATAAGATGGCCTGTACAAACAGGATACATTACAATGCATATAAAGCCAAAACCGACTGTTTTCTTCAAGAAAATAGGACATACTCTAATAAAAACATCACAGCTTATGATTAAACGTAGAGAGGAAATGATATGAAATTCATATCACTCGATGCAGTTACAAGTACTTCCAGGAAAAGAAAGTAAGCATTTTACCTGTCACATCAATATTAAAATAGCCACACAATTAAAACATAATAATCATGATAAAGATAGGTAGCGTGCTTTGAGAACAATAGCCTCTGTTTCACGGATACATGATTTAGGAAAATAAGAAAGCTATTTTAGCATAAACAAAGCTGTTCTTAAAACACTTAAAGAAAAGTACACACCGTGGTTTAACAGAATTGCTCTGCTGAATGCTATTTGTTAACCAGGGAACTATTCAGAAAGACTGCTACGCAGTTCTCAGGGGTGAAGACAAGTGCTGGGAATCGGCACTAACAAAACAGGATTAAAATATTATACATAAAATTACTTTAATTGAAGCTCCTGTAAAAATTACATTTTTGGTTTCCTGTCCATAGTTCAAGAAATCAAGGCAGCAAAGCAAATCAAGATGGTCCTATTTAATTCCATCAAAATTTGATGCAGCCCATCACAATGAGAATTTTAAGCCGAAGAGGTCATGAAAAAATCAGAGAGACACAGAATTTCTTGCCTTTCTAGGATTTGGCTTATCTCTGGCTTCATCTTATTTTTACTCTAACTCAAAGCCTCGCTGGCTGATCCATGTGGTACTACTGGCTGTCGGGCTCCTCCTCTGTGTGTTGTATAAAGTGCTCTAGTGTCCTCTTGAAGAAGGAACATTACTTTGTATCAAGGGTGCTTTGTTACTAACAAGTGATATAAGTCAACTGATGTAATAGTTCAAATGTAAATTTCCAAAATCTAGAAACATCTATGTAACCTTGGGTGTCCTTATCAAAAGAGGCACTATATAGAGATAGAGCTTCTGATTTAACATACTCTAAGAATTAATTCTCTCTCCCCAGAAAATAAGTGTCTTAGGTGTTCATTTATGTAATTTTTCTGTGACTTGAAGACAACAGATTTTCTTAGAAAATCTCTTGCAGGGAAAAGAGTTATTGTAATCGTGTGTCTATGAACACACCTACCACAAAGGAAGTACTTTAAAAGTGAAGGACCAAGTTGGTTGGTTTCCTCTAGGGCAAGTGCTACTCAGCCCAAACAGAATGCTCCATGCGTATCTACAGACTACGGACATCGCTTTATGTGGTGGGCATGTCCTCAACTCCACCCTGTCATGTGGCCAGTGTGTGCCGGGCCACCAGGCAAGTCAGAGTACATGGCTCATCCAACAGTGCTGGCCAAGAAGGCTGATTCCAAATGCTGTTGCTCGTGGGGGGCTGGTAGATGCTTTCTTTGTTGTTTTTGTGTTTAAATCTGTCGAGGAAAGTCCTCAAAGACAATAGTTCCTACCTGAGAAATCGTAACTCATTGGGCTACTAAGCTCTAAGGTGGGAGAGGTTTATCATCAATAATCAAGTGCTAAAGTTTGAGAATGGTTTAGCCTTTTAAAATAAAGGGAAATTATCCCTATTATAAGGTCACTTCCAGTGCCCTGCCCTCTTGAGGGATGTGGGCACTTTATCCCTGGAGCCAAGACACGCATATGTTAACCTCTGATAAAGTTTTACAGAAAGAAACAAAAGCCTTCTTCTAAGGGAAAAAGTCCCTTAAAGAAATTTCACATACCAGAATATTTTATATTCTTTTTCTTGTATGATACTAAAATTTCCTTTAAAAGACTTTTCAAGTCATATTTATAAAAAGTTATTAACCAGGGAGAGGATGAATAGTCATAGAAAAGCCATTTCCTCTCTGAATCAGCAGTGCTTGTTCTAAAATTTCCCATTGGAGATGAAAGCTGATTTAAAATCTGTCTCCTTTTTCTCTCCTGGGACTGTCCTCACCTGAAAATAACTTTACAGAATTTACTACAGTGTCAAATGGCAGACAGAAGTCATTGAGTAACTGCTGTAAAATAGTATAAATTGTTCCTAGAGGTTGAAAAGTTAATTAGTACTTTTCTGTTCTTACTAAAGGGTCATAAAATGTCCCCTAAAAGATGATGTGCATCCTTCCCTAAAAGAGTGTAAGGTAAGGTGTTAGACCAACATTGTCTAAAGGATAAATTGTGCTACTCTAAGAATTTCTGACCCCATCCCAGTTGAAATCTAAGACAAAAGAGATAAAGGGAGACATGACCCTGAATATAAAAATAAACCTCGACGATCACAGAAATTTGAAAGGACAAGTCACCATACTCGAAAGTAACTTGATCCTCCTCATAAGAATTTCTAAATTTAGATTTTTAAGTCAATACTTTTTTGCCACCAATGGAAGGACCATCCTGTTGCCATTCAGAAAAAAAAAAACCAGTTTATGAATAATCCCTGACCCAGTCCCAGGACAGAAGTTACTCAATTAAAGTTTGTTTTTGTTAGTGCCAGTTCATAAGCTTTGGGACAGTGAGGGATGATAATTGAAGACTCTAACCATTTGTTGGCTGTGACTTCCTGTGCCCAATTGCATTCACTTCCTCTTCTGCAATGGTGGAGTACAGTTTTGAAGGTCTTTTCCCTCTACTGGAAGGCTTGCCACTGTCATGATCTGAATGCCTTTTGTAATAATCTCCTCTTTGCACTACTGAGGAAAAGGGATTCATTTTACCCTTTGTAGTAGCAAATAACATCATGTTGACATTAATATTAAAAAATATTAATATATAAAACTTAAATATCAGCTTACCCACCCCACTTAAGATTCAAGGAACCTCCAGTGTTGGTCCTGAACAGATACACCATTATCTACAGAATTCAACAGCCAACATTATGGAAATGTCGTGCAAAATGAGGTGAGCGCTGAGTCTGCCCCCAAAAGATACTAATAAAAAGGCCCCCGCATTACCATTTCGATTCCAAGATGGATTAACGAAAGTCACATTCACTATGGAATAATCCAGAAGAATCACAGCCATTTACCTGTTTCAGAAATGAGTTGGGCACGCTAGTCCAAAGGGAGGCACAGAACAAGGAAATGAAGTAACCAGCATGAATAATATACAAGAAAATAGGAATGAGCACAGCAGGAACATTTTTCTAAAGAAAAAGAGAGGGCTCACAAGCGGCTCTCATTCCTGGGCCAGCTTAGTGGACAAGCTGAAAAATAAACTGAAGTCAAAATATTACCACCTCAGACATTTACAAACCGTGCTCAGACCTCACATAGATTTTCAGTCCAATTTCAGTATCAAGCGACACCATCAGAATGATCTCGGTGATTAACTTATCCTGGATGCCAGAGGGGAAAGCAATGGTTTCCCCAGCTCTACAGTCTTTAGCTGGAAAGATGGGGTCACAAACCATCCATAGTATTTGCTGTTGGGGGGAGTAAGGAAGGGAATCAAACATCTATCCCTGAAGCTATGAAATAGTTGAGAAGCAACTCATTCCTAAGTTCCTGGGGAAAGAACACCTGAATTTTTCAAAGCAGCAGTGGGCACACGAGCAGCATCCAGTATTTCACCCACTTCGTTAACTAGAGGCTCGTGGGTGACTCTAGGCCTTGTCTGATCATATAGCCAGGCGTCTTAGAAAACATCATTTTTCAAAAATGTTAAGCAATTATTTCTTCTTCAGCCTTCTCCCGCTTTCTTTTTAATCCTTCCATATTTCCAATGGCTTTTTGATGAGAGGAGCATTCCTACTTACCCCTACCACCCCTCCATGCCTCCCCATTTCTCTCCAACAAAATTCTCTCAGGCATTTTCAAAGCTTCCTTATAAGTAAAGACGCAAAGTCAGCAGTTGCAGAAAGAAGGGCAAATGAGGGGTGGGGCTGTGTGGTGTGAGCGGGCCTATCAGGGACACTCGCTGGCTCCAGTCTCTCTGAGCTGGCACCACCAAAGTTTCCTCTTCCTACACCAAAACTTCCAAAGGCCGTGGCTGTAATACGAAGCCCTGTATTTATTGATTACCCCGTGTGAAATGACTATAGGTGTCAGCCATTGTTCATGGCTTCAGTTTCTCTGACAGAAGTGGTTTGTCAGCTTTGGTCAAAAACCCCACCTTTTAAAATTTATAGCCAATAGGTGAGTGAAGCTTGTACCCACTTAGTAAATCTGCAGAATGGAGATGAGAAAGCAGTCTGTGTTATTTTTTATTCGACTCCCAATTAACAAAGACAGTACTCACAAACACTTTCTATTAACTTCAACCCAAGACCATCATGAATAAAAGAAAATGGCCCAAAGGAGGAAGATGTCAGAGCGGTCAAAGAATTCTAAAGCATCAAACAATAAAATAAAACCAAGCAACTCCAAACCACGCTGAGAGCTATCTGGACATGGGTGACGATGGCTCTAGAATTTCTTTATAGGTGGTGCTTAGAGATGGCAATTACATTACACTTTATGAAGGACAGAACCCCAAAGGCAACTGTGCATTGAACAGAATGGGAGGAGTGGGGGAAAGACCTGGTGGGGTGCGGAAGACACCCCGAACCCACCTCGCCTCCACTGATACCGACATTTGATCTGATTCTGGGAGATGAGATTCAAGTCCCGGGACTACCTTGTTCTGCTCCCACCTCAGCAAATTTGAAGGAACACACTGGTGCCATGATGCCCTGCGTCCACGCAGGTGACACACTTCTGAGGATGAGGAGCATCTGACCTCACGACTGAGCGAGCTAACAAGCCACAGGGTCTCCCAGGCCTGTGTGAGCCGCTCCTGAACCATAGCAACGGTGACTGACAACCAGGGGGAGCTCTTCTGAGCAACGATGGGACCTAGAAACCCACAGGTAGCACCAAATGAGTCACAGAACAATGTGTGTGCACTTCTGATAAACTGGGAGTCAGTTCAGGAGCATCTAGAGATTATTATTACAAAGATCTTCGGGCTGAGTGTCTCAGTTACGCTTTTATTCCCTGTATATGGTCCTTCTTTAAGACCCAGTGTCACCAACAATGCTGAATCAAGTTTCTGAACAAAACTGCACTGGTTCCAAAATTTAATCCAAGGGATGCTGGGCTGACCGACAAACTCTAGGATATAAGTTGAGTCCAAGATTAATTCCTTCCCCTTGAAATGACTCTCCTTGGGGAGAGCTCACTCAGAGAAAAAATGTCTTACCTTCCCGGGAAAACGTCCTGGGACTGGGCTGTGGGCTGCCCTGGCTCTCTCTCTCCTTGTCCGAAGGAACCTTTTTCAGGACAGGCGGAAGAAGAGCGACTTTAGGGGAACCCGGGCTGGATGGAGAGTCTGGGATGTCCTCTATGGAGACACAAAGACATGAATCAACCTGTCCCACAAACTGGATTCCTAAAGCATAAGCTGGGTTAATCTTTAAAAACAAATGACTAATAATCTTTTAAAACGCAGCAGAGAATTTTTCTGGCCAAAAACTAGCTTCACAGCTCAGTTGAAGTAACAAACAATAGAGAGAAAAATAATGAAAACTTACGAAGAGTTAAAATCTGCAGATGTGAATCTATCTTGCAGATAGAATTTCAATTTCAGAATCTCAGTGAGCTGGTATTTGAAAATTAGACTGTAAGTGAACTAAATACTCCCTCTGCCTCAAACACAAAGGCTATTTGATTTTCTTAAAATACGTGATAGTTATAACCCATTGCCTTTACCTGTTGTCAAATCCAGTAAAGTGGTCACCATATGTATATAACGTGTATTTGCGCTTTCAGGAGTGGAGGTGCACGTACCTACATACACATACTGAGATCAGTAAGAATAACTTAGAATCATGGACTTTGAGAACCAGATAGGACTGTGGTGAGCACTGTACAACTGGAGAGACTGAACGACCTGCTACGCTAAAAAGATGGCAAAACAGGTAGGATTAGAAGTCTCGTCTCTTGATTCTAAAGGCTGTCCTGTTTCAGTCTAATTGAAAGGATTAACTGCATTGCACTCCTTTCTCTGCTCTATCACCAGCAGAGTAATTCTCAGTTTGGTGTGTGTGTGGGCCGGGCTGTGGTATACACAGACGGTGGGGCTGTGTGCCCATGACATGTTATTTACAAAAACAGGCCCACAGTTTGCAGAGCCCTGTTCTAAACCCTAAATATTTGACAGGATATGGGATTAAAAACACAGCAACTTATGCGTTCTCTATTTGTGGCCCTCATCCTTAAACTGTGGCCTTCTGAAGGGTCGGAGAACCAGGACACAGCTTTCAGAAAGCTACACCGAGCCCTGTCAAGGGGTCAGCACCCCACGAGGCTGCTTTATCCATCCTGCCTCCGAGCCGGAGCCCTGAGCGCAAGGACAGTCCCTGAGTGGGTGACCTCAGCACTGAATGAAGGCACCCTTCAGCCTCTGTCACTCTGGCAGGTTTCTCACGGCCCCTCCCGCACACACGCCCCCCTCCACGTTCACCAGCCGCCCTGGACACCAGCTGTGGAGGCCCGGTCCTGCCGCCCGGTCATGGTGTCACTTCCTGACCAGCAAAACCCTTACCAGGCCGCGAGGCGGCTCTCGGTTTCTGCGGGATGGTGGGCCGCACCGACAGGCCGGGTTTGGGGGACTGCAGGAGGGGCTTCGGGCTGGTGGGCCTGCTGGAAAAGCTCCGGGAGCTGGAGCCCGCCTCCACCTTGAGCTCTGCTTTGGTGTTCTTTTCTGGTGTTCCCAAACCGAAGCGGTTCTCTGGATGCACTTTAGGCACTTTTAAAATGAAAATGAGTACAAAAACCACTTTACTGTAAAAACCAAAGGTGAAAGAAACCAGTCCTTTGAAGGTAGAAGTCTGGTGCAAACTGCTATAATGGTTTCTTGTCATTTCTCATCAGATATTTTATTTAATTGAAGTATAGTTGACTTACAATATTATATTAGTTTCATGTGTACAACACAGTGACTCAATACTTTTATAGATTATACTCCATGTTATTATAAAATATTGGCTATATTCCCTGTGCTGTACATTACAGCCCTGTATCTTAGCTATCTTGTACCTAGCCGTCTATACCTCTTAATCCCTAATCTTGCCCCTCCTCCCACCCCTCACCCCACTGGTAACCACTAGTTTGTTTTCTGTATCTGTCATCAAAGATATTTTAGAACAGGAACATGCTATTCTAGCATGTTTTTAGAATCAAAACACGCTGGTGGAAGACAAAAATTCTTGCTAGAAAAGTGGTGAATTTGGTGGTGCTCTTCCAATCACCCTTGACTATTCCAGAGACGACGAGCCTCATATTTAATAGGGTACATGTCCATACGAGTGTATAGGGGGGACAGCAGGCCTCAATCCATTTGAAGCCGTCAGATCTTCCTTAGATCTGGCACAAGGCACAGGTCTAACCAACTGCAGGTGCCTCCGTTCTGGAGGACAATCAGTTAGGGGTCTGGCTGCAGGTCCTGGGAGAGGAGCACTGTGCTGATGCCCAGAACCTCAAGTCTAGTGAGAACCACTCCAGGGGCATCAGCTCATGCCCCGCCTCCACAGCTTCTGCTGCCTTAATTATCCAGATAACCGGCAGAAATAAGCCAGCTGAATATGAGTTTTAGCCCAACTCTTACCTTATGAAGATGCTAAAGCCAAACACAAGAACGTCAAACAGTAAAATGAGGTAATTTCTGCACAATTTACAAGTTACTCTCCAGTTTGCATCTAAAGTATCTTACTCTCTTTCTGCACCTGAAAAGTCCGAGGGTCAAAGGAAATCAGATATTCAGGAATATTCAAGCTGAAAGAAAAGAACATCCCCTCATGTCAGTTAAAAGGGCCTCCTCCCATATACCATGTATGGCGTATTTTTAAAAACATCAGTAAAACAGAAACAAGATTCATAGATACAGAAAACAAGCAGGTGGATTCTAGAGAAGAAATGGGTAGAGGGATGAGTGAAATTAGGTGAGGGAGATTAAGAGGTATAAACTTCCAGGGACAAAATAAATGAGACACAGGGATGAAATGTACAGCATGGGGAATATAGTCAGTGATTTTGGCATAACTTTGTACAGTGGCAGATGGTACTTGACTTATCATGGTGATCATTTTGTAATAGAAATATCAAATCACGGTGGTGTGCACCTGGAACTAACACAGTGTTGTAGGTCAATTATACTTCCATGATTAATTAATTTAATTAAATTAATTCATCAGCCATGTCCCCTCTCCAAATGCCCACAGTTTAGGAGTTCTTCTCAATGAAGTCTCTTCCCTTTGGGAAACAGGGAAAGGTGCCCTGCCCAGGTGCCAGGCTACTATGGTGGGAGGTGTCGGGCAGGTGAAGGGCTGTGGTCTTTTAGGTGAAAGCTGAGAACATGTAACACAGAGGCCCATCCTTGCTCTCCATCTTTATTTGCCTTCTGTCAATCACATTTGACACATGGAATCAGAACGTGTTTTTCTTAACGGGGTGACGGCAGTGGCCTGACTTACCTGCCCCACCTCCATCCAACCGTTCTGTGCTGCTCAAGGCCAGGCTGGAAGAATCCTGGGAGATGGCATCATTTCCAAGTTTCTAAAAAATTCAAGTGCCCCGCCCCAAAAGTGCATAGTTTTTTAAAGTGTAAGAAAAAGAACAAAGCAGATAATAACTGGCAACAAATAATGGCTCCTTAACTCTACTGTCATTACACTGACTGTGTCCGACCTCCCCATCTCCCTGAGGCTCTGCTGCTGGGACAAGACCATGAGAGACACGCTCTGTTCTGTGTTTACAATCAGGGCTCTGGGGTCCAAAGTGCGGCCAGTTCCTCAGGATGCTCCCCATGGACAGAGGGGCGGGGGCCCGAGGGAGCCAGCGGGCGTGGTGACATCTCCTGTTTTTCTGATTGAACACCTAGGCGGGCTCTGCAGCCCCTGATGCTCCATGTGATGGGGGCACTGATACTCTAATTGTTTCCAGGACCCTCTCCAGATTGGGTTCCACTGATCTAAAAGCAGTGGAAACCTTCCCAACCTCAGTGTACAAAATAGGGAGGAAGGGGCCTGAAGTGGGCAGGGTCTTCCTTGCCAGTGAGGCAGAAGCACAAGACACACATCTATAGTTTAGGAGGCAAGTATAAATAGGTCTGAATTAATTTTTTTAAAATCTGCAGGTGGGAGGAGTTTATGATGGCAAAGACAAGGAAGGTGAGATGGCCAGGAATCAGCCATCTGCTTTATGGGGCAGGAAGTCCACAAGAGCGTGAGGCATTTAGATACAAAAAAGATAAGAAGAAAAAAAAAGGCTAGCGTTTGCTCAATGATACCCGAGAACCCTATTGGCAGAAATGACCCACATCTGCCTCCCGTCTAAAAAACAAAAATAAGAGGGGCGGGTGGACCAGGAGGCACGACGATTCCTAAGCCAGTTCGAGCTTCAGCCTGCCGGTTCCTGCTCAACTCACGCTTCTGACAAACCTAAAAAGCAAATATCTGCTGCCAGTTCCGAGCTTTAAATTGTTTCCGATGATACAGGAGAGATGATCTGAAACACAGTTGAGATCTGCCACAGCCGCGCATCCGCCGGGAGTGCCAGCTGTGTCAGGAGGGAGTGGGGAACATGGCAGGAGTGCCGAGGAATTTCTCAGCGAGCCCATGGAGTTCCACTCTCACTAGGGGTGGTTACTGAGCAGGTCTCAGAGGAAGTGTGGACACAAGTACCACAGCGAGAACGGCACGTTATTTGACATCATTATGGAAAAGTGACCCCAAGGAAGGGAAGCCCCGTGCCAGGGGCAGCACGTGGAGCCCTCTGAGCCCGGACGCAGGTCCGCAGGGCCAGGAGCTAGCCATGAACTGCCAGCCAAAACCAGCAGGGGGCGCCTTAGTCCCCCCCCCCCCCCCCCCACCTCCCCGCAGCTGTCTAGAGGCTGGGCCAAACCGGTCCTCAAATGCAGAGTGCCTGACCTAGCCTTTCATAGCTTCTTAGAAGGCAGGGGCGTGGGTATCCAAGCTCAGATAAAAATGATAAAGTGGAGTATTTAAACAGGGCCAGGAATGAAGAGGAGTTAAATTTGTGCCCTGAGCGCCTTGCTTAAGGAGAAACTGCCTTTTAGGCTCATGCGAGTGCAGGGCTGGCATCTGAGAGTAAGGGCCTCCTTAAATTTTATACCCTGGGCACCTCATTTGCCTACATTTAAAATCTAATCCTAGGAGTTGTTTTCACTTTTTCCTTCCAGGCTTTCTGAGGTAGTTATAAATCCCCAAAATGACTGTGCGGAATGAGGATGAAATAACCTGATGTCAGTTGTCTCTGAGTGCAGGCAGCTGACGAGGTGGCCCCAGAAGAAAAGATATGGCCGCTAAGCTTTCAATACCTGTTACTCTCCTTTGTTAATAAATAATAAACACCATACTTTCATTTTCACAGTTCTTTCTGTGAAAATATATGTATTTTTAAAATAAATACATATATTAAAAGTAAGTAGTGTAAAGAGAATTACTCCAGAGGAAAGTGAAGGCTATATATATACATACACACACATATATATATATATATATTTTTTTTTTATCATAGTATATTCACTTCTGGTGCTTATGTTGCTAACTTTATAGGGAACACAGTCATGGAATTTTAGGGGAAAATATTCTAAAACTAATTTTCAAAACACGTTCTCATTATTTTATAGTTCTGATAGAACACCCTTGACTGGTTCCAATTTTAAATACTAAGGATTTTTATTCTTGTTTTAATAGACACTAGATGGTGCTCAAAGATCATCAGTATGAGTCTTGAACAAATTAAACCATAAGAATTTTGTCACTTAGAGCCAATTTATCGAATCCAAAGCACCTGGAAAAAAACCGTCCAGCACTTCTCATCTTTCTACCAAAAGGCAGCTATTCATCCATGGAAATAGTGATAAAAATAAACCGCTCATTAGTGAAAACAGCACATGCCTTGTTGTAAGGAAAGTCTATGAAACAGTTTGAAATTTAAACATTTCCTTGGGTGTCTGACTCACCAATGATATGTTCACAGTGTTCAGAATTCTGAGCAGTGAAGGCCACAACATGCCTCCCATGTTAACAGAGTATAGTTTTAGCTCAACCCTTCTCTGCGGGCTAGTGAGTGAGTGAGGAGGGATCCGTAACTAGAAAATTGCTAGATAACGATGGTGCTGGTGGAAGAACTACGGTGAACAGCTGTAAAATCTTGCGGGGTGCAGGATTTAAAGAAAAAATAATCAGTTGTTTAGAAGTAATATAAAACAGCCCTGCATGTCCTGGTAAACAGTTAACCATTTACTTTCTGAAAATCAAGGGTTCATTGGGATGAACTATTTTATTCTGATTCAAATAAAAATCGACGTGCGATTTTCCTTTCATTGGAGAACTCAGTTTTACAAACATAAAAGAGCTCAGGATAGTGCATAGAAACCAAAACCTGGGTTAAACATATTGATCTTAGTGATCACAATAAGGATACAATCCTCAAGTAGCTGCAGGAAAAAATAGAGGTAAAAGGAGAAAAAAAATAAATACACAACTTATATTTTAAAAAGAAGTTCAAAAATAAGTAATGCATTAAGTCAGATTTTGGGGGGACTCAGCAATTTTTAAATGATAAAGTGCTTCTTCATAGCAAAAGACAACATATCTCAGTGGTCAAGTATTCAATTAATTCTAACAGAATACTTTGACTTTTAAACCTGGAATTTAGCAAGGAACTTTCAGGTTTGGAAAAGGACATAAATTCTGAAATAACTGAAAAATAGATCTCTCTTGATATAACTAGAATCTGGTTTCAATAATTTTATTTGCCTCTGTCAGCTTTCCTATCTCCAGTCACCCTCAGGTCTCCATTTGGATTCAACAGACAGTCTTTCCCCAGAGTGGAGCACGTCCCTGGCACAGCTGTCACATGTTTCTATGACACGCACAGGAGCACCTGAGCAGGTGAGACAAGGCCCGTAGACCTTCAGCCACTGCCTGACCTTCCCAGGCTGAGGCTCTCCGGGAGAGCGTGACCCTCATGCCAGCGGGAAAACATGGGAAGACCAGGCCCTCTGGTCTGTGTTCCGGGTTCTTTAGGAAAAAGTCGTGTTTTCGGATTTTTATTTAACCCACAGGTTATTTTTCTGTACCTGTCTTGCCCATAAAAACCGAGTGGAGACAAAAACGACAAAGGCAACCAAGTCAAAACAGACCCTCCTCCCTTACCTTCAGCGAGCAAGCAGCCTTGGCTTTCATCTCCTGCTTGGCCTTCATCTCCGCCAGCAGCCCGCTGCCCATCATTTGGACCCTGTACCTTCGCCCTCCTTGGGGGCTGCCCTTGCTGTCACTCCGGTCCACCTTCCCCACATCTTCCCCTTGACTTTCTTCTAGGGAGTCAGGTGTTTTGATCTCCTCTACCCGATCAGCACTGCCATTGTGCTCTGCTGGCTTCGTGTCCTTCCTGGGGGTGTCCACAGCTGGGCTTCTGACTCCTGCCTTTGGAGAGGAGAGTTCTTCTGTCATCAAGAGCGTTGGTGACCGCTCAGGTTTGGTCCGGGGTTTGATTAAGTTGAGAAAGCCACTTTTCCGAAAGTCTCGCTTTTTCTTCTCGTCTCCTCCTTCACTAAGCTCGTGGGACTCTAAGCCTCTTGCTGACCCTCTCCTGTGATTCAAAAGAACAAATCCTGTTGGGTTTACTGTAATTAAAGCTCCAGCAAGAATCAGTCAAAATCGAAATAGGGAGATTGCTGCTTATACAGCAACCATTCTGAAGCATTTAAAAAAAAGTTGACTTTGGAAATAGAAAGGAATGTTGAATATCACCATATCCACACAAATCAACAATGGGAATGTGATGTGACTGGGAGGACTGAGAGCAGAGGTGAGTTTATGTTTAAATGCTGTATGTAGTCAAGTGCCTCTCCACTCGCAAGAACTTCCAGAAAAGGTGGCTCCACCCAAGACATAGGTGGGCGACGGACTGCCTTATTTACTTTGGCGGGCACTGGAAAGGGCCAGATTTCCCCTTAAGCCCCTAAAATCCTTCCATGGTCATTAGATAACATCTGAAATCCCGCCCTAAGTGCTCAAACCAAGATCCGGATCCCTGCTTAAATGTAATACCACTGAAAGAGGCAACAACATGAAAAAGCAGACAGTAAGCTTTGGTAGAGGTCTGTCAGGAAACGGATGGGGAGAAAGTGTAAATGATGTGGGTTGAGTGGGAGGTATCATCACTGCCTTTCACTTAAAGCTGGAAGGATGAATACCCGTTTAGCTGCCCTGAGTCCCCGGGAAAATCCCAGTAAGGGATTGAAAAAAAAAAAAAGGCATAAGCCCCAGAGGGGAGAAAAGGCAAAAACAACAGTTTGGAAGCCAAAATCGTTAGGAGTGAAAACTGACTTAATCTGGGAACGCTGACCTCTAAAGCATTGTAGGGGAGGCCCTGAAGCAAATGGACTTCAGGTGAAGGGGAGCAAAATATGCCACCCCAAATATGCCTCTTTGGCACAGGATTATTTGAGGCTGATTATTTTTAAGGAACTGCAGACACAGGAGAAGCTCTGAAAACAGAGTAGTTACCCTTTTGTAAGAGAAATTTACATTTCTAAGGAAAATCTCCATTTGTAAGGGTGTATTCCTTTCAGTACCAGGAAAAAAAGAATCACTAAATCCCTAGACATTTATCAATGGAGAAGGCAGGGACTTAAACCTGCATAACGACCTTACCCTTGTTTATCTGGTCCAGGATAACCTCCCCAAACTGTCCCCAACCCCATCTTTCTTCTGTCTTTAGCTGAAGATGGTATTTAAGGTGGTAGTGTGGGCCATTTCAGGGAATTATTGTTTTCCTTGGGATCTCACATGTATACAGGGGGTATACATGTTAATAAACTCCATGAAACAAGAAAAATAGAAAAATGTGATAGCATAAGTGGAAGACTCAAGGTTGGAAGATAAGACTGAGGAAATCGCACAGAAAGTTGATGGGGGGAGGCTAAGAAAAAAAATGAAAAAATAGAAGCGAAACAGTAAAAAAACAAACAAACAAACAAAAACTAGTGGATTAATAGAGGAAACAGGGCTTCCCTGATGGCGCAGTGGTTGAGAATCTGCCTGCCAATGCAGGGGACATGGGTTTGAGCCCTGGTCTGGGAAGATCCCACATGCCGTGGAGCGACTAGGCCCGTGAGCCACAATTACTGAGCCTGCGCGTCTGGAGCCTGTGCTCCGCAACAACAGAGGCTGCGATAATGAGAGGCCCACGCACCGTGGATGAAGAGTGGCCCCCACTTGCCGCAACGAGAAAAAGCCCTAGCACAGAAACGAAGACCCAACACAGCCATAAATAAATAATTAAATAATTTTTTAAAAAAAACAAACAATTGAAAAAACAACTGAAATGTACATTATTGTATTTTTAAAAAAAAATAGAGGAAACAATAATGGGAGTTTAAGAAAAAGAATATAGAGAAAAAGGAAGCAAAGAAATTATAAAAGAAATAATTCACAAAAAACTCCAGAACCAAAGAATATAAATTCCCAGATTGAAATGGCTCATTAGTGCCTAGCAAATGGGTTTCAACGAAACAAAATCAAAAATCCACACAGAGGATATCATCATAAAATGTCAATATACCAGGAGCAGAAAGAAGATCCCAAATGCTTCCTGAGAAGAGGAAAAAAAGAACAAGCCAGAAAGGATCAGGACTCAAGATGACATTGGATTCTTAGAGCAACACTAGAAGCTTGAGGATAATGGGACCAGGTTTTCAAAATTCTAAAGAAAAATGGATTCCAATCTAGAGTTCTGTACCTAGTCACACTATTAAGCAAAATGCAAGACATACGCATTTCAGAAACTCACTTCCCGTGCTTCCTTTCTCAGCAAGCAACCCGAGGAGGTGCTGCACCAAACAAGAGAGTGAAGTAAGGAAGACGACGACCGGGCCAAAGGAAACAGGAAAGACACAGGAATGAGTGAGGGGAGGCCCCCAGCAGACAGTGAAGGGACATCCCAGGAGGCCAGCAGGGGACGAGGCCTACAGGTCACCCTGGGGCTATCAGACAGCAGTGAAGGATGTGCCCAGGAAGATGAAACTGAGAAGACTTGTGGAAATTTATACCTTTACTGGAGACTTTGGCGGGCACTGGAGATATGTCAGAGATAGGAATACAGAAAACTAAGCAAAGGCAAAAGGAGACAATTGTTAACTCCAGGGAAAATAAAAAGTTGTATAGCAGATGAACCTATTGGCAAAGCAGAAATAGAGACACAGACATAGAGAACAAACGTATGGACACCATGGAGGGGAAAGGGGTGGGGGTGGGATGAATTGGGAGATTGGGATTGACATATATACACACTACTATGTATAAAATAGATAACTAAAGAGAACCTACTGCCTAGCACAGGGAACTCTACTCAGTGCTCTGTGGTGACCTAAATGGGAAGGAAATCCAAAAATATTGGGATATATGTATACGTATAGCTGATTCACTCTGCTGTACAGCAGAAACTAACACAACATTGTAGAGCAACTATACCCCAATAAAAATTTAAAAAGTTGTATAGGAAAGGAAATGTAATCATACCATACTGTATAACTCAGCTGTGAATATTTACATGCTTATAATGAAGTAAACATTAAACACTGATGTAACCAACAGTTATGACATAACTAAATAAGATGGCAAGAAGAGGAAAAGTGTGTGTGTGTATGAGTTTGCCTGCATGCGTTTGGTAGACAGAAGGGTCAGACTGTATAAGAGCTAAAGTATCATCCTCTATATAGTAAGAAGTCACCAGTTACGGTTACTATTTAAAACTGAAAAATAAGAAATAGCAACAACAACAAAAAAGTTAAGAAATATGGAAGCAAAATCAAAAGTAAACAGCTAAAGGAAGAGGAATTAATTGCCTCTGGGGAATAGGGAAAGAAACAGCCCCCTGCGTGTTTTTGTTAATAAAAAGCCTTGAAGAACATCTGACATTTTAAACTATGAGGAGCATGTGCAACTTTGATTTTCAAACTTCCTTCATACAACCTGACGGTCTGACCTGTGCCTACACCTCTCGTAACAAACTGACAATGGTCTGTTTTTATATAACAAAATAAAACAAATCACAGCTTTTAGTGGATTCCATCATTATTCGACAAAAACTGATGTACCTAGTTCTATGTGTGCACTTGGACATGAAGAGAATCCTCCTAGAGCAAGTATCTTTGTAGAAAGTGGGTTTTACACCTTATAAAGTTTGCCCAACTTTCATTCAGAGCCTATTGAAGAAGGAGGCAGCTTTAAGGGCAGAGGACATCACACTGGCGGTGACACCACAGATGATCTAGATCTAACGCGCACAGATCTCTCCACTAACTCAATTTCCAAAGTTTGGGAAGAGGAGAGCCTACAATATTATCTGTTTGTACAGATACAGGCCAGGACTGTCTTGATTCATTCAACCAGTAGTGACTGAGGGCAGTTGATACATTATGGGCTGTGTCAGACACTGAAGTTATAATGAAAAATAAGACCCAGGCATTGTTTGTGAAGAACAGCATTCTTTGGGAAGAAAAGACTTGAAAGCCAGTCATTAAGAAGGCTTTTCCCGTTTGGCTCAGTTTATGTTGGTATTGCTTGAATCTTCTGCGCTGAGAATATGTCCATCTATTCCCCACGCTGTAAAAAAATTAAAAACCAAACAAACTCTGGAAGGATTATGTTGCCCTAACAGATGTGTGCAGAGGATGAAAAAAAAAGGGGGGGGGGGTTGGTTGACTCAGCACTAGAGAAAGAGCAATTAATTTGGGGGGGGTGGGGGAGGAATAGTCAGGGCTTTCCCCTGACTAGAATAAATGACATTTATTTTGAATAAATGACATTTACATTGGATCTTGAAGGAGAGGAGAATAGAATTTTCCCTAGTATGCCAAGCTTCAAGTGTCAAAAAGACAAATAATTGGGTCCTAAAGCTTATAACATTAGGTAAGTTATACTGGTATGGACACAAAAATTTAACTTATTCCCACCTTGCCATCCTGCTAAGGCAAGATAAGGCACATCAATCTACAGAACGGACTAGCTTCTTCCTTCCCAGTGCCTGGCCTGTTCACCCTCAGCTTATCAGGATGGTTAAATTCGTTCTTGAATTTGATATCTCAAGGTGAAGAATACTTCACAGACACAAATCCATATTCAGAATGTACTTGGGGATGGATCTGCATATAGTTGGGGATTAAGTAACTTGGTACAAGTCATGCTTAAAGGCTGGAGTGTTTCAAGTTAAGCTCTTAGTAAAAGTACTATTGAATTGTCTTCTAAGGAAACTCCATGTTGTTAATAAGAAAATACAGAGAAAACTTTTTAGAGGCTAACTCTGAAGCCTCTTCACTAATTCTGTTGTCATTTTGACACTGTCTGTTAAAGCTGTGCCATTTAGCAATGATGTAGGGCCCCCAGATACATCAAATTATGAACGTGAGGAATTTTAAAATACAGCTGACCCTTGAACAACGAGGGGGTTAATTCACGTATAACTTAGAGTAGGTCCTCAGTATCCGAGTTTGTCCACATCCACAGATCAACCAACCACAGCCTGTGCAGTACTGTAGTATTTACTGTTGAAAAAAATCCACAAATAAGCGGACCCGTGCCGTTTAAAGCTGCGTAGTTCAAGGGTCCACTGTAAGTAACTTCAGCCTGCCAATGCCCACTGTCCTAGACATACCCAGGTGAATGTGATGATGCCCTAAAAAAAATACCTTGGGGAGGTACATTTTCTGGTCTGATTTAGAAGAGTACAGTGGTTCTTCAACTTGAGCGTGCCTCAGTATACCCTGGAGGGCTTATTAAAACACTGGCTGCTGGGCCCCACCTCTAGCTTCTGATTCAGTAGGTCTGGGGTAGAGGTTTGAGAATTTGCATTTCTAATAAGTTCCCAGTTGATAGTGATGTTGCTGACCTGAAGATCACATCTGCAAACCACCAGAACAGTAAATCCCCTGTAAAATGTGTCTATTTTATATATTTATATGAAATAAGAGCCTTAGTACATACTAAGTTTAATTGTAATTGTTAGTAATTTAAATATGAATTAAATAGTATGATTAGTGAAATGACTCTGAACTCACTTGGAATCCATTTTGGTCACCTTCTTGGTGAAAAATTCATCTACACCTTCATCCACTCTCCCCATAAGACCATTCTGTTCACCATCTTGGGAGACTAGGCTGGTAGCACAGCCCTGCAAACCAAACAGGTGTGATATTAATTTACATTCAACTTAATTCGGCAAACACGTATTGCTAGATTCAAGGCACTGTGATAAAGGCCATGGGAAGGACAAGACTGACTGACATAGGGCCCTTATATTCTACTGGAATAGAAGTCACATTACAACTGTAACAAGGGTAGAAAGAAACAAAAGTGAGAAATGCACTATAAACACAAAGCCTGCTGGAAGATTAAGGCTGACTGCTGTCTCAGAAGCAGCTTGGAACCTAGCAGGCTATGAAGAGCCATGTGTTCCTGAAGCAGAGGAAGGCATTGTGGGCATATTGGTAAGGGAAGAGAGAATGCATGAGAAAATGATACATACACTAAGTTTTGAGAACAGTAATAATTCCAGTGGCCGGGGCCTGAGGTTTAGGGATAGAGTTAACTGCTGAGTATTAACCCTAGCAGATACTAAAAATGGCCACTCCAAACACCACCCCCCAACCCCCACCACCTGCTTTCTTTCTTGCTTGCTGGAAGAACCCTGATTTCAAGATGGAATACTTATCTGAACAAGTCAAATACTATAATTCTATCTCCTTGTCTGTGACTGGTAGGCATGGGCATGTGATACAGTTCTGGTCAGTGAGTTACAAGGTGGCTCACGGGCAGGTTTTCCTGCAGAGGAAGGGATGCATTTTTTTATGCATGGTTGTGGGAGAGAGGATGTGATGTCTGAGCTGCAGCAGCCACCTGGAGTTCAAGAGGAAGCAAACCTGAGGACAAAATCCACCATGCTGAGGATGAAAGAGCAGAACAGTGGAAACCATCTGGGTGCTTATGCTGTGCTGAACAAACCAGTCTTGGATCCCGAGACTTCTGGATTTCTTGTTAAGTAAGAAAATAAGTATTTCTCATGATTTAAGTCATTTTTAATTCAGTATCTCTCATTATCTCTAGTTGAATGAATACTTCCCAACTAATAATACAAGGACTGACAGTGAACAACCTTGAATCCTATGCTAAAAAGTGCGGAATTTACTTTGTAGGTGAGAGGGAGCCCCAAAGAAATGCCATGGCCCAACCTGCATTTTGGTCAGATGATCCTGGGGCAGCATGAAGGATATACTGGAGAAGCCAGGGATTATAACTAGGGAAATCTGTTCAGGAACACAAACGAAAGACTTCTGTGATTGTTTAGTCTAATCTGGAGGAGATGAGGAACTAAGTACTAGGGAAATGAGAAGAGAAAGAAAGACGTTGCCCAAGATGAGGTTGAACTTCCCAGGCTGGGTGAATGGGAGCATCATTCTAGGGAACATAGTTCAAAGATCCGACTTGGGGAAAAAGATGATGAGTCCAATTTCAGGCAGTGTTATTTGAGGTGCTGTGGAAATCCAGGGGCAGGTGTCGAAAGCTTGAGTCTCAGGACAGAAGCTGGTGAGAAGGTATATGGAAATTATTCATCAATCTAGCATTTCTCTTTGAATGGACAACTCATAGTGAACTCAGTAACATGCTTGGTTTGTGTCTGCAATAGTGTATTAAAATTTCACACAGATAGGGTGTGGGCCATTGAGAAAGGACATGTATCTTGCCCATTCTGTTGGGCAGAGGACAAATTCCCATGTGGTTGCGATATCTGGGCGGGATGTCTTGCCATAGAGCGGTGGGAAAGTTCCTTTCTGTAATCTTGATTTGCAAGTCTCAAGTTGCCTCTGGGGGAACCTGGCTCTTGTCTGCACAAGCACTGTTTAAAGAAAAGACCCATCATTTGCTTTAAACAATCATTCACTGGCAACGTCCACTATAAAAATGACCTGATAATAGGTAATAGACCAAGAACCCTGTGAAATGCGAATAATGAAAACAATTAGACCTCTCCTCTGAATGGTGATTTATAGTGGAGCAAGGCTTTCTTGTGAATTTCAAGAGAGCAGAGAATCAGCCAAGTTCGAGAATTCAGTTACGGAGAGAAAGCAGCTCACTGAATAACTTCTGTTTTAATTACAAAAGACAAAGTAGCACAGAACTTGCTTGGATTGTCATTTTTCCTTTTGTAAAAGAATGGAATCTCTACAGTAATAATAGCTCCCTAAGTTTGTACAGTGCTCGATAGTTTACTATTTCATCTTCACACCTACCCTTTGAACTGAAAAGGAAAGATAGCTTTATCCTAGGTTTTGGTTAGTACCAGATCAAACCATGGCTCAGAGGGTGAGGGGTGCCCACACAGGTCACCTGACGGATGGATGAGAAGGATGTGACCCCAGGACATGTGGTCCTAACACGGGGCTTCCTTCCAGGGCGCCCTCGCTTGCCCTCAGAGGCTGCCTCTCAAATTCCTCTTCCCATTTTGAGGGGAAAAAAAAAGTTTTGCTAGCATAATTTCTCCTTTCAGCCCTTTTCTTTTTTGCCTGCTTTGAAACAATTCACAGCTAGCATAAAAGGTCTCTGGGAACATGAAAAACAATCAATGGATTTCAGAGATGGAGGCACACGGGGCTCAACAAAGCAATCTGGTTTCCCATCCTGTAGGACAGGCCAGTTTTTAGGGCTGGACAGGACCTTAGAGACCCCACCCACCACCCTGGGTCCAACCCTGTCATTTTAGAGATAAAGAGACTGGGAGTAGAGAGATTAAGAGAAGTCCAGGATCACTGGGAGACCTTGAGAGAGATGCAGCTTAAAATGCATCTGTTAAAAGCAAGAGGTGTCAGCAGCCTGTAAGAAAAGCAGCAGAGAAGCTGAAGACTAAAATGACGTGCGGTTTGTCAGGAGAGTTCAAAGCCAAACACACATGCTGTTTTAGCTCAATATCCAGCAAAAGGAAAGGAAAGGAAAGGAAAGGACATACAGACGTCGGAAGTTCTCAAAATTCCATTTGATTTTGGTCTTTAATGTCAAGGAGGATAAATTCCAGACTAAAAAGGGGAGCGGAGCTATTGGAAAGCGAGAGCAGAAACCTTAGCCCTGAGCTAGTTGAAACCGACTGCACCTGTGCTCAGAAGCAGGCTTTTGCAAATAAAATCAGAAATTGCTGTTGTTAGTATCTGAGAAGTAAAGAAGGTAGGTTTCACACCTCTGGTGTATAAGTAAATGCTAATAGGATAATTTGTGAATGCTTAGAAGATAAGCCGGTGATTATGAAGACTAAAGACCATCAGACCACCCTCCGTTCTCCTCTTCCTGGATTATTAAGACGATTGCCCCAGGACAGCACTGCCGGGGGTGCACCTGGATTTTGACAAGGCAGCTGCCAAATCTCTCAAGTCTCCACAGGCGGGGGGGAGAGAGCTGGGCAGGAAGGAAGGACGATTAGGTACATTAGGGACTCTGAGCCAAAAAAAACCCTTAGAGTGCTAATTAGTGAGTTGAATAATCTTGAAATTTTACGTGCATACATTAGACAGTAAGAAACATGGAAAATTAAGAGCCAAGCAATCAAGCCAGGAAAAAAGGAATCCAAGAGGAGGTAAAAGAAACAAAATATAATAAAAAAAAAAAAAGACAAAAATTAATGAACTTGAGAGGACTAGTAAAGCTAATTCTTTGAGAAAGACTAGTAAACGAGACCTTGCAAAATTAGGAGAGAGGAATTAAGTTATATTAAAAATGGAAAAATGGGACACAGCTATTGATACAGAAGAGATTAAAAACGCAAAAGAATTCTATAAACAACTAAATGAACTATTAGACTAAGTGGACAATATCCTAGAAAAACAGTAATTACCAAAGTGGTCTCAAGGAGAATTAGGTAATCTGAATAGATCTGATGAAATAAAATTCATATTTTATGGCAAGATGAGAAAAATTTAAACACAAAATTTTTCTCTGCCCGTTTGGACCTCCCTCCCTCCCTCCCCTTTAGAGTGTACTGTGCATTCTGCCTTAACCAGACCTCCTGAGGCGATAACCTTCCTTTTTAATCTTGTAAGGGGTCAGGATGACCCACCTCTCACTTTGTTCATGCAGGTCTGGATTGTGTAAACTGTCAGTACACCATTTGACGTATAACCCTTTGTCTCAAAAACTTATATAACTGTGTTTTGACCTCTAACAGACAGAAGAGTCCTCAGAGCTTTCTGAAAAACTGTCTCCCGGGTTATAATCCTCAGGTTGGCTGAAATAAAATTTTCCATTTCTTTCTTAGATTGACTATTCATCTCTTTCATCAACAGATCTATAACAAAAGAAATCAAACCCCTAGTTTAAAAAAATCGACATATCAGCATGACATACACCCAGACAGCACATCAGGCCCAGGTGGCTTCCCGGGAGACGAACAGAAGATCTATGATACACGCAAACTGTTCCAGAGACTAGGAACGGAGAGAGAGCGTCCCAACTATGTTATGAAGATAGTTGTGATATAGTGATTTACAGTAAGAAATACATATTTGGCCTTCATCCCCATTTCTGGCACAGAGCTCCTAAACGCTTGGAATTTCCTAATGAGAGCCATAAAGGTGTTTGGGTTATGTTAATGAGGTGACTTTGGAACCCACCTAAAAATGGGGGCTGATAGCCAGGAGACCCAACCACATGATTAGAGGGTTTGAACTTTCAGTCCCACCCCCTGCACTTTAGGGAGGTGGTAGGGCCCAGAAGTTCAATCAGTCACCAATGGCCAGTGATTTACTCAGTTATGACTGTGTAATGAAGTCTCCATAAGAACCCCAAAGGACAAGGTTCGGAGAGCTTCTGAGTTGGTGAACACGTGGAGATGCAGGGAGTGGGATGTGCTGGGGGAGGGCATGGAAGCTCCGTGCCCCTTCTCGTGTATCTTTCCCTAAGCATCTCCTCCATCTGGCTGTTCCTGAGTTACATCGTTTTATAATAAACTAGTAATCCAGTAAGTAAGTTCTGGGTTCCGTGAGCCGCTATAACAAATACATCAAACCCAAGAAGGATTGTGGGAACCTTTCATTTATAGCCAGTTGGTCAGTATGGGTAACAACTGCCAACTAAAGATTGTCGCTTGCCATGTGGCTCTACAAGAATTAAGCCGTTAGCCACTGCAGTCACTGACCTTCAACACACCCAAAAGGAGTTCAGGGTGCAGATCAGGAATGAGGCCCTCTGTGCTCTGGGAAAACTGGCAGAACAGGCCTTCAGATAGTTAAATATTTTCAAGAGAAAATTTTATGAACCCAATTTCTTGCATCTTCCCATACTTAGAAAAGCACTACAATCATTAAGATATCTGTGCCCCATGACCAACAGCAACCTTCTACCAAGATATGTGCTTGACTGCACGTACCCGTTCTCCAAAATCACACATGTGCTGACCGTCCCCCCACCTCTTTGAGCAGTTCCTCAGAGTCTTTGGAGAGGCTGTCTCCCAGGCTATAGTCCTCAGAAAGTCCCCAAATAAAACTGAATCTCACAGCTCTCACACTGCATGTTTTTATTTCAGTTGACAGTATCCTTTATAATAAACCAGTAATAGTAAAGTGTCCTCTTGAGTATTCTGAGCCATTCTAGCAAATTATCTAACCTAAGGAGGGGGGCATGGGAACCTCCCATGAAGTTGGTTGGTCAGAAGTACCGGAGGCGACCTGAGACTGGTATCTGAAGTGAGGGTACCGCTGAGCCCTTCACCTGAGGGGTCAGAATTGAATTGAATCGTGGGACACCCAGTTGTTGTCCAGAGTTGAAGAATTAGCAGGTGTCGGGGGAAGAAAACCACACATTTGGTATTAGAAATGCTGAAAGTTAAAAACAGCCTCCATACCTTGGCTTTGAGAGTTCTGACATCCAGAAAAGCTCATTAGGGGCATTAGGGGTCAAAGACAAGCTCTAGAAAAGCTAAGATCGATTTAGGGTGGACTAAGGCTACTCAATCCATCAAAAGAAACCGAAACGATAATATCAAATGACTGCTGCTACTAAATCCTGCAGCCTTCTCAGCCTCCACTGGAAAATGCGGACAATGGGGCCAGTGTGGCAGCTTCACGGAGGCGTTCGACGTGAGAGCACTCTGAAAATCACAAGCTCTGTGAAACCATTAGGCAGCATGTTTCCACTGTGAAACCAAAGGAGAACAAGCTGTGCACGTTTCTCAGGCTACCAAGCCTCTGGGGAGATCTATTTAGACCCAGGACCATAATCCATTATCCTAGGACATACCCTTGTGCTACAGAGTCCCTAGGATGGAGCAGCCTGGGGTTTGCCAACCCTGTGAGTCTGAGCTTTTCCGTGGACAAAGTTGAAATCGCTCTAGAATAGCCCTAAGTACACTCCTCCACCAAGACTCTGTCACAGCTTTCTTCCCTTCTTTCTCGTTTTTCAAATGGGTAAAGAAAAAAAGGACATGACGTTCTCTTTCCCTGGGTCACTGACTTCATCAAGGGGAACCTTAAACCATCATGTCACATACAAGCTATACTGCTAATGACCCTCCACAGGGAAAGAGCCGGAGGAACCATTTATTCAGTAACCACGTAGAATCTGGAGTGTGGGATGCTGTCTTTTTCCCCATCTGAAAGGCCTTTCCCTTATTTAAAAAAGAAAAAAGTTTATTCCTCGAAGAATATGTAACAGTGCAATAAAAAGTTAAAATCAAGTAAGTTGGAAAAGAAAATTTACTAAAATTTTTTTTCTTTTGTTTTTTTGAAACCATGTCAAGATATTCAGAATCAAATGAGAGAAATCAACCAAATACACCCAACCTGGATCTGGAATGAGCAAATGACTGACCATGCAGATAACTGGTTGTGACTTTTATCCATCTACGACTCCAGTCATCCACCTATCATCCGGTGAGTATTGAACGCCTGCTACATTGTACTGAATAAATTCATACTAAGTGCTCAGTATACAACCATGCATAATAAACCACACACCTTCCTACACAGAGCTTATACACAAGGAGGAAAGCGTGCTTAGAAAACACTGTACAGCGAGGGCTGTAACAGGGTGAAAGCCAGGCACTGGGGGAGCAGGGCCTCCATGGAAGGTTGCTCAGGCTGTGCACAACTAGTGTGGGAGAACGACCTTCCCTGGAGTCGTGCACCCCCAGCCATGTGGGAGAACAGAGGCAGAGACAGGGGGGGCTTCCTGGGAGAAATCTTGCCTCAGTGGAGGTCTGCAAAATGAGTAGTTATCCACCTAGGAGCTAAGGGTAGGGGGATGGACAGGCAGAGGAAAACTGAAAAGGCATCACTGGAGAGGTGAATAGGAAAGAAAAGAGAGTGATGACTCAGAGGCCCACAGAAGGATGGAGCTTTCTGGGTCAGGTAACTGCTGAGATGTCAAGTAGGCTGACAGCTGACAAGTGTCCACAGGATTAGGTTAGGAGTGACCTTGGCAGGGTAGTTTCAGAGGTGGGTAGGTACAGAATGAAGATTTTGGTGGGTTGCAGAGTGACAGGAAGGTGAGGGAGAAAGACCACAGGCAAAGACAAACTTTTTCAAGAAGTCTGACTGCAAAGGAGAGAAAAGACGCTAACCAAAGAGAGACATGGGGTCAATTGCATTAAGGCTCCTTCGCGCAAACAATTCAGTCCTCTCCTGAGTGGACAGCAGGATGCTGAGAAGCATGCCGCCTGCATGGTCCTCCCAGGTACGGCCTCTTCTCCGCCACGCAGCTTGTGGGTTATCAAAAGCCAGGGCACCAGAGCCTTGAACACCAGGTCAGAACACGGAGGTGGGGGAGTATATGGGTGCAGTCCAAAATCAAATGCAAACAACTTTTAATCACAAATCAATTCTTTGGTACTTATTTTCCATCTTTTCACACCCAGACACTATAAAATTCTATAGATGTAGCCTTTATATCTCACCCACGTGACTGATATTTTTCTAACGACTTCCAAGGGGCAACTCTGTTCTAAAGAGTTGAAAACCTTACAGTGTTGTCTTTTCCAAAATTGTTGAGCACCACATGAGACATTTTATGTGAATATCACACACACGGAGAGGTTCTATTCTCCTTAACTACAAGCTTTCAGGTATGCAACGCGCTTTTATAAGACTCTCCAGGTTTCCCCGGAGGAGGACAGGGTGAGGGAGAGACGGGGCCCCTCCAGCCCACCTACCGCTGTGTGCGAGGACTGCTGCTTCTTAGTCCGTTTTGGTCTTAACTTGGTAAAGTGCTCCAGCTTCTTTCCTTCCTCGGATGGCAAGTCAGAGATAAACCCTGAGCTCTGCTTCTCTTGTCTGATGGATGGGAAAGGCGGGTCTTCAATGTGAATTGGCACTTCTTCCAGGGCTTTATCAAGATCAAATTCCATTTCTAAAATAAAGCAAAGCCCCAGGTTGAAGCTTACTGCATACAGATGGATAAAAAAGTTCCTAAAAGTAATTTTAAGTCTGTCACTGAATAGCAAACACCCATTCACAAATCACTTAACTCTTTCTCAATATTTACTCACTTAGAGCATCCCTAAGGAATATCCTTGAAGTGGTCCGAGGTTCTTGCTGAGGGGTGTTTCACAGTTATAAGGAAATGACTGGCATTAGCAAAATACTCACTTACCAAATGCCCTGGAAACAGGCCGCAGCATTCGGCTATGGATAGTCTTCCTTTTGGATTTAGGAGTCATCTAGCAATAAAATAAAGAAAGTACTTAGACAGGTATTCCCAGAAAACTTAACTTTCAAAGTTTAGAAACATTGTTGGGGGGGTGGGTAATATTTGGGATCAATTGTTTTATGCTCAGTATTTACTTCTTCAGAGGATGGTTAGTAACATTTGACAGCCAGACTGAAAAGACTAAGCCAAGACATTTCTAAATGTTTACCACTTTCTCAAATGATATAGCCAACTTCTTTCCCCCAGCCCTATTCAGTTAAATTCTATTTTTATAGCTAAAAGGAACAATGAACGATATAGGATTTAACTCCAAGCTGCACATGAGGATGTTAAAACAGATACAAGGAATAAGAATGAAAGACTGTAAAAATCAGTCGCTAAAAATTGAAAACACAATTATTCACTGTTCATTATCACAGCAACATCAATATAAACAACACCAAACTCTGTCATCTTAATGATTTAAGCAGTTTAACTGTTTTGTTTCACATTTCTGCCACAAAAATTTTGATCTTTACATTGTGAGCAAAGACCATAGACCAAAGACCAAAGAAAAACGTTGCCATGATTTAGAAGTCTATCTGCTGTCACTTCTCAGTAAGACATCTTTGTTCCTTCTTTTCCTTTTAAAAAAGGAGGCCAAAACCCAAACCATGGCCAAAACTTCTTAGAGCATTTTTCTAGCATTGGTGTCAACTGTTGATTATGTTAAGTCAAGCCTTAAGGAAGACATTAGCTTCTCCCTCAACACGATAACTCGTGTCAAAGCTGGAGGGGACCTTTGTCATCACCTCCACAAACAAATTGCAAGGAAGAAACTGAGTCATGGAGATGATAAGGACAACCACTCAAGTCAAGAGGAGCAGGGCCAGGGACAGAGCCAGTTATTAAGGTCAGCCCAGCATCCCTCCTGCCTCACCACTTGTGATCAATAAAACGGATGGATTTTAGGGGTGTTAACTGCTTTGATACTGGAAACTGGTATTCGTGTAAACTAAGATATAACATAACTGAAAGAACTTAGTTTGTAGACTTTGATTTCACTTAATAGGTTGTCATCTAAAGCTTTCTCCAAAAAAAAAAAATCCACAGGTTGATAACAAGGTTCAAAGAATAAATTGTTTCATACTGAAATTTAAAGCAAACAGCTTTACAGTTTTGACAGTCTTATGTCATTTTTAACAATAATAGCCTTTTGCTATTATTTATTATTGAGAGAAAAGATTAAAAATGGTGAGCAGGGTGGTGCCTTATCCCCGGGGCAGGCCCCCTCCGCTCTCCCTCTCCCAGGCGCTAGAGCTGGTTGGAACCCCCGGTTTCAGGAGCGGCGTCCAGGGGGGCCCGCGGAGAGGGAGAAGAAAGTTTCGCTTCCTTCCCTCCGGAGGCCAGGAAGGTGTGACGCCCCTCCGGAAAGCCCCCTGCCGGCGGGTAGGGGCCACCTCAGGGCTCACACTGACGCCATCTCCCAGAGACCTACACAAAGACCTTGCCAACACAAGCAGCTACTCCCTGAGGACCACTACATTCCTGTCCCCGCCCCCCCCCATGGAGACCCTGCCAGGCCCCCTCTCATGTATTCCTGCCCCTCCGCCAAAAACATTGCTCTTCTCGTGCACATTTGGAGCATGCTCATGTCCCCCACTCCCAACCCCGGCGCGCACACACACACACACACACACACACACACACACACAAATGGTGAGCAATAGAACTTAAATCCAGACTGGTCTTCCTGAACGTAATGAAACTTGCTGATTTGGTTCTTTCAAGGTTTTTTAAAGGCAGACAATCAGAGGAAAATCTTTTTATAAAGCATCGGGCTTTGCAGGTTCAATAAAAATACAACCAATCCAATGCAACTGGAAAGGAATCCAGTTTCAAGGTAGTTCTCCCCAAAACAGGCCTTACAGGTGGTTGAAGGTGGTGTGACTGGTCTATTCATAAGTGAAACCTCTAAAAATAATTTTCAAGGAGACACAAACTATCAAAATATATGCTGTGTTTGGTCATGAAAACTTCTTCAGTATTGTATCCACCTTGTGCACAACCTTGATAGGTAAAAGGATTAAGAAGTAGCTTGGGATATAATTTCCAGCCAATTCATCTAGATAGTCACAGATAAATTGGAAGGAAGTTTAAAAATGCATAGAATGAAGATGTCTTCCAAAAGTTTTTCCTGTGACTTCTGATTAGATTTTATAAGAAAAAGTGTTTGTGGGCAAAAATAATCTGGGTCAAGTTTCCCTATTTAGCCTTTATAATGAATACCAAATACATGTTAAAACATATGACAATAATGACATTTCAACTATATTATAATTCTTAAATATATAAAAAGAAATACATATAGAATTACATATAAGAGAATATATATAACATATATAAAAAATAGAAACTCATTTACAAACTGATGCCCAACTGTAAATGGACCATTCCGCTCAATCTAATTTTATAGACACATTGAGAAACATACAAAATCATCAGGATTTTTGATGGCTGACATTAATCAAAGGGAAACCAGTTTGCCTTTCTTGGTCTAGCTTTCTAATGCCTCAAAACCTAGTACACAAAATCTGAATATCAGAAAGATGCATTCTAATGCATTTTCATTGCTTTCCTTCATTTCATATGCTCTTTACAAGAGCATATAACTTCCAGTTGCATTCTGCATAAAACTCTCTCTGTGTTTGACGTATCTGTGAATTCTGAAGTTTTGCCATGTTTGGACAGGGCCAACGGCCTTTTGCTAAAATGGTCAGAGCTTGCAATCAGGCTGGTTTCTACAATTGGTGTTAAGAAGGCAACCTGATTTTATACATTTCTTTCGATGGATGAACTGGTTTACAATCTCTTTCTTTCATGAGAAAGAATAAGTATGGATTTAAGTATAACAATGGAGAAAAAAAGTGAATTTTATTTCTTCATAGTTTTCTTTCTTTTCTTTACAATTGTTTCTTCCCTAACAGTTTTACAGACAGTGTGGACTTGCTCAGTCTTATTGGCTCATTCCTATGATTCGATTACATATAAATCTAAAGCAAGAGGAAATGTAAGAATGATATGATTATCCACCTATGTGTACATTTAGGAACACATACTGTATGTTTCTCTACAAAGATGGTTTCTATGCACTCTCTTCTCCCTTCTCACACCTGTTGGTTAGATGAATTGAATCCTGGAAAAAAAAAATCTGGCTTTACCATCCAGATTTACATTTACTCTCTTCCCTTTCTGAACCAAAATGAAAGGGTTAATTTTCTCACACTATGTCTTAGTCCTTGTTTACTCTTCCTGGACATCTGTCAATGCCTAAGTATTTTCTGATCAGAGAAATCACAAAGTGCCCAACAGATGAAGGGGGTCAGCAATGGAAGCAGAAGAGGTACACACGCCAAAAGGACCCTTCACAAATCGATGTATGATTAACATTGCCAACTATTACTTCAGGCCTAGACAAAATTACTTTGTCTTTAAAAGTGCATTTTATGAGTAGTAAGTAATTTTCAATATTCACATCCTCAGGAAATAAGAGGAACAATGCGTTAAACCCTTTAAAATATAACTTTAGAAGGAAAACTCTAAACATAGACTTATTCTGATATCACAAACATCAGTAAATCCCCATCGTGGCAGACAGTGAATGAAATTCATGGCTCTATTCCCTAAGCATCCAAAAGCAGCACAATGTCTACATTGCTTGGAAATCGTACTCGTTTGATCCAATTTTTATAATGGATTTATAACTATTCTCCATGTAGCTCAACAGTGATACATATCCACTTTTACCATAAGTTAAGGACTAATGTTAGAACCTTATATAAACAACACAACATATTTTTCCTGTTAAACTCATTTTTAACACATAATGCCTAGACATACTAATTTTTTTTTTTAATGAGAGTTAAATTGTTTCTATCACCAGAAAAATAGGATGGAGTAGTTTCCTTGTTCATTTTACCAAGTTTGCGCAAAGAATAATAAACAACACCCTCACTCCAAAGCTCAAGAATCCTTAATTACTTTTCTTTTCCTTGAGGTTAAAAAAAAAAAGAAAACAAAAACAGTTGGAAAGCAGATTAGTAAAAATCTTCTAATACAAGAAGGTATTATGATGCCAGTTTTCTACAACTCTGGGAAACAAGTAATATGACAAGAATCAGAAATTTAAAACCTTGGAAGTTTAAGTAATCATGTCTTTTTTTTTTTTTTTTAAACATGAATGGAAGAAGCACTTTTCTCCTCTTGAATGTTTATACCCTCTTCATCAACACTCTGCTTGCTTTCAGGCACATGGCTGGGAATATTTTAAATTCATCCCCTGTTTTGCTAAGCTGAACCATTTTGTAAAGTTCAGTCTTGTCTCTAAATTGCTGCCTGTTTTATTCAGGATCCACAGATGGATGACGACACTACAGTCTCCTGGGAGATCAGCCAGGCAGCACGGAAGCAAATGGAGCACAAGAATGTAAACTAGTACGGCCAGAATCTGCAGAGCCACCAAAAAGTACTTACACTTGTACAGCAGAGAGTCTCCATGCAGCAAAAAGAAAGGAAAAAAAAATTTTGAATGGAAGAGAAATAAAGCAACAGCATTACAAGAAATGGGGAGGGAGAGGCACCATACACAAATAAACAGAAAAGCTACATAAAAAGCCTTCATAGCAAAGGAACGAGGCAAGAATGAGGCCAAACTATTATTAGCTTAAGGCATCCAACCTAGCTTTTCCTAAGCAGAAGCACAATTACAGCTTGAAAACTGCAGAAACTCTTAGAGATATTACCTCTTCTGCTAAGTGCGTGCAAAATGCCATCTACCAACCCCGTAAGGTATTAATCCCACTTGGGAGATGGAGATGTCATCAGCTCCAAAGGCACATGGTAGACAGAACACTGGATGGACATTAGCAAACACCATGCAGGTGTTGGTTCTTGGGCCACAGGGCTAGTCCCAGCAACTAAGTGGGGACAACACGTCTTCGGGCACATGTAAGCGTCCCTTCTGGGGGTCTTTACATCATTCTGTCCTCCCCCACTGTAGCAGCAGCTTTGAGTTCTCTCTCCCCCTCAGTCATCAGAGCATTTCAGGCAAGGATCTGATACCAGGACCTAGCACAGTTACCTACCTATAGTGTCATTAACATTGATAGTACCTTGTACCTTAGTGGGAATTTAGGTCACCTTACATTTCACACTAAATCTCTAATTAAAGAATTTTTAAAACCTCATTGGTCACCATTATTAACAGTTGTTAGGGCATGTTAATATTCTGAACATTTATAAAAGAATTTTTTAAAAAGCATAACAAAACTGAAAATGTCCCATTGTAGAATGTCAGATCTTTGTAAAGATGGGGGGCATCTTTTCCAAACTTCCTGAAAACACACTCTGAGGAAGGCCACCGACTCCATCTACCTGGGGCTGACTTTTTTCCTTCAAGTTCCTTATTTTGTGTGTGTCAATTCTTCTCAATATACAGCAGGATGAAAATACAGGGCTTCTCAGTTTGTGACTGTAAACCGGTGGTGGCACACAAGTAAAAGGCTTCCCATAACCATCACCACCATCATTATGATCATCCTCAGTATTATTTGCTTATCAGAAAGGCTTCCATCAGCAAGGTCCTGAAAAAGTCTCAATCCACAGACTTCTAATTTCATATTTCATTAGGCAATTTTCTTCAAATATACCTCATTTTATGATACCTTAGATTGAAAACAGCCTTGCTGAATGAAAGGAGAAAAAGTACAAATGTATTTTCAAATATTCCTGAATGGCCCGAAATAAAGACTCTTGCCCCTGTCTTAACTATACATCCCCTCAAAAGCTTCCTTAAAGATGTGACTATGGATACATACGTACGAGAGTTATAGCTGATGGTTAAGTCCCACAGATAATTTTAGACTTTCTCTTTGTGAAAGGTTAATTCAACATGACAAGTACTCTGTCCCAATTATCCACCTAAAGGTCATTATAAGTGAAGGTAAGGAACCTTTCAGTTGGTTCAACTCCTAAAATGACAGGCAAGCAAAAATATGTTTCTATGAAGAGGGAAACCATGGCAACAGACATTTCAACTTTTCAAAGGAATCAAGATCATTAGTTCTCTACTCCTTCAGCACACTTTTTGGAACTCATTTACCTATACTGACTTCAATGTCTCCCCATCAAGGCAAGGGAAGGACTAGTGAGTACAGAGAGCTCATCCTCTCCCGAGAGTATGTCCCATGCTCAAGGTTTTGGCATCCAAGAACTGAGCTCGAATCAGTTAAGGGGTTGTGGAACATTGGCCAATGTTTTTATAAAGTCAGGCCTAGTTTTCTAGTTTGTAAAATAAACTGTTGTGAGGATTAAACAAGATCATGAATATAAAGTGTTTAGCACAGAGCCTGGCATATAGTGCCAGTCCATGGCCCCACAGTGCTTCAACAACTGGCAGTGATTATGAGCATTAGTCATATTATCATTTTTTCATTTTGCTATTCCCAAGGAGAAAAACTGAGGGGAGAGGAAGCATTTATTAGTAGATTTATAATGGCAAAAATCTGGGAACAATCTAAAAGCCTATTAAACACAGGAATGGATAACTAAAATGAAGTATATTCAAATGATGGAACAGCAGTTAAAAGGAGAAAAAACTTTATATATAGCAACATGAAAAATCTCAAAAGGTAATACTGAGTGAAAAAAGCAAGTTTCAGAAAGATACACACGGTATGATGCCATTTATGTAAATTTTAAAACATACAAAATAACACTATATACTGTTACGAATACATTATGTTTGGAACATACAAAATAAACAGAAAGCATCCAAAATTGTGACAGTGGTTCTTCTGAGGAAAGGGGGAGAAGAGTGAGACTGTCAGGAGAGGTCAAATGAGGCTATAATTTTATCAATAATGTTTCATATTATTTGAAATTCAACAAATATTTACTGAGCACCTACTGTGCACTGGGCACTCTTGGTGAAGGGGCGTGGGTATAGCAGTGAAGAAGATCGATGAGGTCCCTGCATTCCTAGAGTTCATATTCTGGTATCAAAAAAACACACTGGCAAGACAAAGATGCTAACGTGTTGTCTGTTCAGGCTGGTGGGAACACAGGTGCTTGACATTTTTTTGGTGTGCTTTTTTGTAATTTTGTAGGAACTCTCCAAAAAGCTTATTTAGGAATACTTAAAGGCATCACTCAGGTCACTTGGTGCTGACTGATTGCCTGGACTTACTCTGCAGACACCCCAGTAGAAGCTCATCTGCAGGACCATATGCCACCACCACTGTGGCCACCTCTTGATGGGTAATGACAAGGGACAAATTTGATCATCAGGTGGAAACTGACCGACTGTAATATATGTGAAGAAACTTTAAAGATTCTTAAAGCAACTCAGGGTTACATGTACCAGTGTTTTACAAGTGTTATTATTGCCATGAAGCATTCAAGAATAACTGCCATCTCACAGGCACATGAAAAGATGCTCAACATCACTAATTATTAGGGAAATGCAAATAAAAACCACGATGTGGTATCACCTCACACCGGTCAGAATGGCTATCATCAAAAAGTCTACAAAGAACAAATGTTGTAGAAGGTGTGGAGAAAAGGGAACCAACACTGTTGGTGGGAATGTAAATTGGTGCAGCCTCTGCGGAAAACAGTATGGAGGTTTCTTAGAAAACTAAAAATAGAACTACCATATGATCCAGCAATTCTACTCTTGGGTATTTATCTGGAAAAACCCGAAAACACCAATTCAAAAAGACTCATGTACCCCCCAGTGGATAGCAGCATTATTTACAATAGCCAAGACATGGAAGCAACCCAAGTGCCCATCAACAGATGAGTGGATTAAGTGATATGTATACACATGGAATATTACTCAGCCATAAAAAGGAATGAAATATTGCCATCTGCAGCAACACGAATGGACCTAGAGAACAGTATAATGAAATAAATCAGACAGAAAAAGACAAATACTATGTGATATCACTAAAACGTGGAATTTAAAAAATAATACAAGTGAATGTATATCCAAACTAAAACAGACTCACAGACATAGAAAACAAACTTGTGGTTACTAAAGGGGAGAGGGAAGCGGGGGAGGGACAAATTAGGGGTATGTGATTAACAGATACAAACTACTATATATAAAATAGATACGCAACAAGGATCTACAGTATAGCACAGGGAATTATACCCATTATCTTGTAATGACCTACAATGGAATATAATCTGCAAAAATACTGAATCACTATGCTGTACACCTGGAACTAACACAATACTGTAAATCAACTATACTTCAATTAAAAAAATAATAATTAAAAATCAATAATAATAATAAAAAAAATAGCTGCCATCTCAACATTTAGGAGCCCAAGAAGCCAAATTAAAACAAGAACTTGGTACCGCTTCTAACTTTTTCATTTTCTTTACCACAAAACTCACATTTGAGGGAGTAAAAAAATTAAACATGAACCTGGATGGGATTCACTCTAACAAAACAATGTAAATGTTTTGCCAGCCACTTTAGTAATTCATTTCAACAAGAACACAGAGATAGCGATTTGGTGTTCAAGAACCGGCCCAGACGGGTGAGGAAGAAAAGCCATTTAGTTAAAAAAAAATAAGCAAATGAGGGAGTTTACCTCCAAGCACAGAAATTTAGGCAAATCTGCCCAAAGACTGCAGAGGTGCCTTTTGGCTCCCACCTCATCAGCCCTCCCTCAGCTTCCATGGGCAGAAACGGCATCACATCTATGAGGACTTCAACTATGGATAGTTGCCTAGTCAAGTATACTCACTTTTTAAAACTTCTGCAGAGATAAACTCTTTTTACAAGTTAATGGCCAAAGACATTTATTATGGGATCCTTTATCACACACACAAAAAAGTGATTTTTTCCAAGTTTTTTTTCTTTTTAATATATGGCAGAATTCTTTTTGAAACATGTTAAACAGTATCTCAAAAATACAGAAGAGTGAAATGGAATTAACTTGGCTGAAATAGGAAAACGCCTAGAGGTTGACTCAGGAGGTTTCCTTTAAGTGACCCCTCCCTACCCTTGTGGCCACAAGCATCCTTGGGGGAAACAAACTGAACGTCTTTGGGTGGAAAGGATAAGCCAGGATTCTGTCTTGCTCACCTCTAAATCCCCACAGCCTGGAGAAAGCCTGGCAAGTAGTGGGCATTCAATAACTGGTGAATGAATGAGTGAACTGACCCACTGTTTTAACCCAGCGCTCCCCCGCACTTGGATTTTATAGACTTGTTTAAAAGAGAACATCTGTCACTACTACCACCATCACTTCCATAAAGGGAATTTAGGCACAAAGATAGAAGGGCGCAATCTATTATAAAGAACAGGCCTTTAAATTAGATACATTTACGTTCATGTAAAGTTTTTCTGTTGTCCTTATTTTTCCCATTTCATGTTAGATTGACAAAAAACTTCCTAATGGACCCTAGTGGTTCATGGATTGGTGTCCACTTCTTTAACTTCAAATACATACACCTACTCTTTGCTCCCCAACTATTCTTAACATTTTCAAATTTATCACAAAAATAGTATAATAAATACAGGTATACTCTTCACGTGGATTCTCTAACATTTTGTCACATTATTTCCTCCATTTTCTCTTTTTATCACAAACACACAAATTTTTGGTTGAACCATTTAAGTTGTTGACATCTTGACATTTCACCTTTAAATACTTCTGCGTGAATATCCTAAGAAGTATATTCTCCTACATAACCATACACCTAACAAAATTAATAGCAATTACATAGTATCTATGTACATACCATGGTCCACATTCAAATTGCCCCAATTGTCCCTCACATGTGTTACAACACTCCCCCTCCCCCTTTTAGATGCAGGATCTAATGGAGAATTCACCCACGATATATTGTTATGTTTCTCTCATCTTTTTTATCTAGCAAACCCTCCTTCCCCCACCCCCAATCCTGCCTTTCTTTTTCATGATACTGACTTTCTTGAAGAATTCAGGCCAATTGTTTCACAGACTCTCCCACATTCTATATTTGTCTGATTGTCCCCCATAATTAGATTCAGGTGAACTATTTTTAGCAAAAATGCCAAACGGGTGATGCTGTAAACAACTGAATCACAACAGGTGGCACCCAGATCAAGTTGTTCCACTCTTGGTGACACTAAATTTGATCACTTCAATAGGACAGGAACCTCCCAACTGCTTCGCAGGAAAGGTACCTTGTCCCTTGGTAATTTGTAAAGGTACCTTGTCTCTTGATAATTAATAATAACTCTGTGAGGTGATACTTTCAGTTTATGCAGATGAGCCCATTTGTAAACAACCACTGACAATCCCTGCCTGAATGAATGAATATAAGAGAGCTACAAAACTGTCACTTTCTACTTCTATCATTATTCCCACATTTTATTAGGTGCCATTCCTCTGTAAGGATCAAATTTCCCTTTTTTAAATCTTCTGTACCATCCCCTCTCTTTTATTTTCCTAGTATTACTATGGACTTAAGGATTTTTTTAAAATTAATTCAATGTATCCTAAACTATTACTGTCATTACTGTTTTGGTTGCAGGGAGTATCCCAGTGGAAGCCATTTCAATCTGGATTTTGTATCCTTTGCAATGATCCCATTGGATTTAGAGCCAATCCTTGCTTTTTGATTCAAGATATCCTAGTGTCATCTTGTGCTTTTCTGTGCATTTTTAAAATGAATATGGGTAATCCCTGTTTAATGAACTAGATTATAATAATTAAATATTTCCTACCAGATTGTCATCTGAGTCAATGCTCAAGGGGAACCCAAACTTAGTCATTATTATTTTTACCCTCAAAATATCTAACCAAACAGTATCATCACATTTGTAGTTTCAAAAGTAATTTTTATGCATTTCTACTTGTTAAAGTTTGAGGCGGTATAAATCTTACTGAGAAAATGAGATACCTAACCCTTCCTATGATGACTGTTGGAGAGCAACAATCTTTAATATCTAGGAAGAGTAGTATATGGAAGCCATAACTCTGAGAGAGCCACTATAAATCAATGGACAAAAGGAGGAATGATGTGGAGATTTAGTGAGGCACCACATTTCCTACTGAATGCAATATTAAATCCAGCTATTCACATCACACTCATTAACTTTTATATCCAGAATCTCATTTCATATAAAAGTTAAAATGGCATCATGATGTTAAAACAAAAACATTCAGGGAGCTGTACTGATGAGACTTGTGAAGATCACAGTAGAGTACTATTTTTAAATGAACATGGTTTGTTTCCTTGTTTTCCAGATCTGCACAATTTTTTTGATACAAGAAAATTAAATCTTTATCTTTGTCATGTTTTCTCCAGGAAACAGCCCACTTTTTATTCATTTTAACTAATCTTGCAACCAAGCTATAGAGGAAATTGGATAAATTGTCTATCAAAGACACTTTTTACATGCCACTGTGATGTTGTATTACAACCAAAGAAGAATGGCTTTCAGAGCATATGTGTGTAATCTCTGTTGTCCTGACTTAATATTAACTATAACAAACCCTGTCTTGTCAATGACTGTCTTTCATTAACATTTTCCAACATTTAAGGCTTCAGCATCAAATAACAGGATACAGATGGTCAACGGATTCAGTTACCTGGGGAGTGGAGGCCACACATTGCACAACTAGAAGCCCTTTCTGAGGTTGTGCTACGGCCGTGATAGAGGACACTCTGAAATCTTTTTCAGGGAAGGGCCATTTTGGCCATGCTGAACTGGGTATGGCATTTGGAGATTTCAACTGGGTACAGTTGACCCTTGAACAATATAGCTTTGAACTTGTGCAGGTCCACTTAAGTGGGGATTATTTTTCAATAAATACATACTACAGTACTAGTCAATCCGAGGCTGGTTGAATCTGCAGAGGTGGAACAACAGACATAGAGAGCTGGCTGTACAGAGTTATAGCCCAATTTTCGGGAGGGGGGGGTGTCGGCGCCCCTAACCACCGCGTCGTTCAAAGGTCCAGTGCACTCGAGCAAGGGCTGAAGTGGAATGAAGGCTGCTCCCAGGGAATCCTGGCTTGACTTACAGGTACCCACCCTACCGTTCAGCTCTGGTTAGTTGATCTCCTGCCTGGGAGAGCAAAATGACCACATACGTCAATTTTGATAATCAAAGTCAGATCAGTTAGGTCTAAAGCCTGTAGCACTAGTTCCCAAGGTTAAGGCTCCACCTTACCCAGCAAGCAAAACAGAGCACCACGGAGTCATAGATAGGGACTGATCTTGACCTTTGCTGTATCATAACTTCATTCCCTCCTTAGCAAGCCTTTATTTTCAGGAGATATTTGGCTAACCCTCAAATTCTCCTAGGCAAGAAGGAAAACTGTCCAACTGAAAGTCAGGGCCAGTGGCATGGCCTGAGTAAGCAGGACTGAACTGGGGATGATCATGTGTGTTCTCAGTATGCAGCTTCCAGAGGCAGACAGCCCTCTTTTCTCGGTTTTTTTTGCTGCTTGTTCCCATCAGTTCAGACACCTACAACTCGAGCCATCACTTGCCCCATTATTTCAAGAGGTGGGATTTGCCACCACAGGTTAGAATCCCTCCCAGTTCACTAAGAGGAAGAGTAAAACCCTGGAGGGACAGAGTTGGCCTGCAGTTAGAGACACCACCCACCAAACTCTCAGTGCAAACCCTCCGTGAAAAGGCTCTTCCCCAACCCAACCTTCCCTGGACTTTTCTTCCAGTGACCTGGTCCAGCCTGAAGACCAGGGGTGCAGCAGAGAGGGTACAGGCTTGGGAACTGGATCATTTGGAGTTGAGCCCTCCGCTCTGGCTACCCCTAAACCAGCCGTGTGATATGGGGCAACTGTATTAACGTCTCTGAGCTCTGAGCTCTCATCTGAAAAACAGGTTAAAATAGTTACCACATACGGCTGCCATGACAAAGCAGAGGGCACAGCGCATGTCTCACAGCGGGTACGTGGTTTTCTCCTTTTTTCCTATACAACTTGCTGAGAGCTTGGATCACTGAGGATATAACCTATAATATTCTCATTAACAGAACCTCACAGGTTTAAAGATAGCCTTTTCAGGCCAAGAATCATTTTCTAGAGTTCCCAGAGAAATCTGTTACTGACATTTATTGCTGGCATTAGCTGTACAGAATTCAAAGACGTAACTCCCGTACCCTCAAGGAGCAGAGAATCTAGCAGGAAAGTTGAGCTAAGCAAGGAACTGCAATGCAAAGCCAAGGCATTAAACAAAATGTACTGAGCAATTATTACATGCCAGGTACTGGGCACTAGATACTGGGATTATGTGGTCCAAGCACAATCCCAGCCCCTGCCCTCTAGGAGCGTATGCTCCAGCATGGGGAGATGGCAAAAAGTACCTACACGAGTAAACAAGATCATTTCAAATACTGATAAGTGCTGAGCAGATAAAACAGGATAATATGGTAGAGAGACTGGAGGGTTTCTTCGGCTCGGAGGGTCAAGGAAAACTTCTGAGAGATCTGAGTTAAGACCTGAGTGGCGGGGAAAAGGTAGCTGAGGGAAGATCTGGTGAAGCGTGTTCCAAGCTGAAGGAAGAAAAGGATGAGATGGGAGCCAGGGCAAGTTCTAGAGAAAAGCAATGAGGCCACAGTGGCTTGAGGGAAGTGAACAAAGGAGAGAGTAGAGCACATAGAGAGAGGGAGGCCAGATCACGGAGGACCTTGTGAACCCGTGGGGAAGAGACTCCATTTATTCTGGGTGCAACGGGAAGCCATCAAAGGATCTGACACCTCACACACTGATCTGTTCTCTACTTTAGAAAGTTCCTGGGCTACTGAGAGGGGATTGATTGATTGCAGAGAGGCCAGAGTGGAAGCAGAAGTATAAGCTACAAGTCTATTTCAGGAGTACAGGCAAGGGTGGCTAGGGTGAGGGGCCGCAGTGGATACGGACAGTAAGGGAAAGGGTAAGACTGAGACTGACTGTGGAGTTAGGAATAAACGGGTAGAATAGAAGGTGGTGTCCCACACTGAGAAGACGAATGCTCCAGTAGGGGAAGGGGAAATCAATGATCCTGTTTTGGACACATTAAGTTTGAGATACCCAGTAGACATCTAATTGAGATGTCGAGTAGGCAGATGAATATACAAGTCTGTAGCTCAAGGTAAGCTGAGATAAATGTCATGAATGTAGGAAAAGAAAAGTGCTTATAGAGTTGAAGGAACAGCGGTCAGGTGAGGGAAGGTGTCTGGTGAGCGCATCTGTACCATGGCTGTGCGTGGATGACTTACCAATCCAGCCCTGGCTACTGAGCTCCGAGGCCGCCTCTACAATTCCCTACTGGACATCTCAAGCCAGGGTCTTGCAAACACCTCACCTCAACATAACCAAAATGGGAATCACTAACGTCTGTTTCTGCCAAAATCTGCCCCTTCTCCCATATTCCTCACCTTCAGTGTTGCCTTCAAAATAAATAAACAATATAGAAACAACTAAACCCTTAGTGAGCTCTACAAGGCTCTTTGTGATATGGCCTTCACCCTCATCACCTATCCTCTCTCCTACCCTTTATTCCCGTTGTACCATAATCCCACAATAGTTCCTCAAATCGTGATGCTCTCTCCTCACGCCAAGCCTCTCTATAAGTGCTATTCTCTCTGCTAAATTTACTTACTCATTTTCCTCCCGGCCAACTTCTCCTTCAAATGCTAACTCTCATTGTACCAACAGTTACTAAGGGCCTACTATGTACCAAGCATGATGCTCAGAACTTTCCTCCAGGAAGGCTTCCTTGACAACGGCCCTCCCCAGGCTGGGCTGGGCACCCCTGCTCTGTGCTTCCATAGCAACCTACACATCTCTATCAGAGCTCTTTCCCACCATATCTCATATTTCACTGTATTAATGGATAACCACCTCAGTCCAAAAGTGAACTGAGGCTCATGAAGAACAGCAAGTTGTTTTTTGTTTTGTTATGTTTTTGTTTTGTTTTTTAGTTTATACCCTTTTACTAACCTATATCTATTCCCCAACCTCCCAGCCCCTGCCCTGGCAACCACTTTTCTACTCAGTTTCTATGAGTTTGACTGCTTTCTTTCTTTCTTTTCTTTTTTTTTTGAATTTTATTTTTTTATACAGCAGGTTCTTATTAGTCATCCATTTTATACACATCAGTGTATACATGTCAATCCCAATCGCACAATTCATCACACCACCACCCCCACCCCTCCCGCCACTTTCCCCCCTTAGAGTCCACACGTTTGTTCTCTACATCTGTGTCTCAATTTCTGTCCTGCAAACCGATTCATCTGTACCATTTTTCTAGGTTCCACATACATGCGTTAATATACGATATTTGTTTTTCTCTTTCTGACTTACTTCACTCTGTATGACAGTCTCTAGATCCATCCATGTCTCTACAAATGACCCAATTTCATTCCTTTCTATGGCTGAGTAATATTCCATAGTATATATGTACCACATCTTCTTTAGCCATTCGTCTGTTGATGGGCATTTAGGTTGCTTCCATGATCTGGCTATTGGAAATAGTGCTGCAATGAACATTGGGGTGCATGTGTCTTTTTGAATTATGGTTTTCTCTGGGTATATGCCCTGTAGGGGGATTGCTGGGTTATATGGTAATTCTATTTTTAGTTTCTTAAGGAACCTCCATACTGTTCTCCATACTGGCTGTATGAACTTACATTCCCACCAACAGTGCAAGAGGGTTCCCTTTTCTCCACACCCTCCCCAGCATTTGCTGTTTGCAGATTTTCTGATGATGCCCATTCTAACTGGTGTGAGGTGATACCTCATTGTACTTTTGATTTGCATTTCTCTAATAATTAGTGCTGATGAGCAGCTTTTCATGTGCTTCTTGGCCATCTGTATGTCTTCTTCGGAGAAATGACTATTTAGGTCTTCTGCCCATTTTTGGATTAGGTTGTTTGTTTCTTTAATATTGAGCTGAATGAGCTGTTTATATATTTTGGAGATTAATCCTTTGTCCATTGATTCGTTTGCAAATATTTTCTCACATTCTGAGCATTGTGTTTTCGTCTTGTTTATGGTTTCCTTTGCTGTGCAAAAGCTTTGAAGTTTCATTAGGTCCCATTTGTTTATTTTTGTTTTTATTTCCATTACTCTAGGAGGTGGATCAAAAAAGATCTTGCTGTGATTTATGCAAAGAGTGTTCTTCCTATGTTTTCCTCTAAGAGTTTTATAGTGTCCGGTCTTACATTTAGGTCTCTAATCAATTTTGAGTTTATTTCTGTGTATGGTGTTAGGGAGTGTTCTAATTTCATTCTTTTACGTGTAGCTGTCCAGTTTTCCCAGCACCACTTATTGAAGAGACTGTCTTCTCTCCATTGTATATCCTTGCCTCCTTTGTCATAGATTAGTTGACCATAGGTGCATGGGTTTATCTCTGAGCTTTCTATCTTGTTCCATTGATCTATCTTTCTGTTTTTGTGCCAGTCCCATAATGTCTTGATTACTATAGCTTTGTAGTATAGTCTGAAGTCAGGGAGTCTGATTCCTCCAGCTCTGTTTTTTTTCGTCAAGACTGCTTTGGCTATTCGGGGTCGTTTGTGTCTCCATACAAATTTTAAGATTTTTTGTTCCAGTTCCGTAAAAAATGCCACTGGTAATCAGATAGGGATTGCACTGAATCTGTAGATTGCTTTGGATAGTATAATCATTTTCACAATACTGATTCTTCCAATCCAAGAACATGGTATATCTCTCCATCTGTTAGTATCATCTTTAATTTCTTTCATCAGTGTCTTATACATTTCTGCATACAGGTCTTTTGTCTCCCTAATTGGGTTTATTCCTAGGTATTTTATTCTTTTTGTTGCAATGGTAAATGGGAGTGTTTCCTTAATTTCTCTTTCAGATTTTTCATCATTTGTGTATAGGAATGCAAGAGATTTCTGTGCATTAATTTTGTATCCTGCAACTTTACCAAACTCACTGATTAGCTCTAGTAGTTTTCTGGTGGCATCTTTAGGATCCTCCATGTATAGTAGCATGTCATCTGCAAACAGTGACAGTTTTACTTCTTCTTTTTCCAATTTGTATTCCTTTTATTTCTTTTTCTTCTCTGATTGCCGTGGCTAGGACTTCCAAAACTATGTTGAGTAATAGTGGTGAGATTGGACACCCTTGTCTTGTTCCTGATCTTAGAGGAAATGCTTTCAGTTTTTCACCACTGAGAATGATGTTTGCTGTGGGTTTGTCGTATATGGCCTTTATTATGTTGAGGTAGGTTCCCTCATGCCCACTTTCTGGAGCGTTTTTATCATAAATGGGTGTTGAATTTTGTCAAAAGCTTTTTCTGCATCTATTGAGAGGATCATATGGTTTTTCTTCTTCAATTTGTTAATATGGTGCATCACATTGATTGATTTGCGTATATTGAAGAATCCTTGCATCCCTGGGATAAATCCCACTTGATCATGGTGTATGATCCTTTTAATGTGTTGCTGGATTCTGTTTGCTAGTATTTTGTTGAGGATTTTTGCATCTATATTCATCAGTGGTATTGGTCTGTAATTTTCTTTTTTTGTAGTGCCTTTGTCTGGTTTTGGTATCAGGGTGATGGTGGCCTCATAGAATGAGTTTGGGAGTTGTCCTTCCTCTGCAATTTTTTGGAAGATTTTGAGAAGGATGGGTGTTAGCTCTTCTCTAAATGTTTGATAGAATTCACCTGTGAAGCCACCTGGTCCTGGACTTTTGTTTGTTGGCAGATTTTTAATCAGTTTCAATTTCATTACTTGTGATTGGTCTGTTCATATTTTCTATTTCTTCCTGGTTCAGTCTTGGGAGGTTATACCTTTCTAAGAATTTGTCCATTTCTTCCAGGTTGTCCATTTTATTGGCATAGAGCTGCCTGTAGTAGTCTCTTAGGATGCTTTGTATTTCTGTGGTGTCTGTTGTAACTTCTCCTTTTTCATTTCTAATTTTATTGATTTCAGTCCTCTCCCTCTTTTTCTTGATGAGTCTGGCTATAGTTTATCAATTTTGTTTATCTTCTCAAAGAACCAGCTTTTAGTTTTATTGATCTTTGCTATTGTTTTCTTTGTTTCTATTTCAGTTATTTCTGCTCTGATCTTTATGATTTCTTTCCTTCTGCTAACTTTGGGTTTTGTTTGTTCTCCTTTCTCTAGTTCCTTTAGGTGTAAGGTTAGATTGTTTATTTGAAATTTTTCTTGTTTCTTGAGGTAGGCTTGTATAGCTATAAACTTCCCTCTTAGAATTGCTTTTGCCGAATCCCATAGGTTTTGGATTGTCGTGTTTTCATTGTCATTTGTCTCTAGGTATTTTTTGATTTCCTCTTTGATTTCTTCAGTGATCACTTGGTTATTCAGTAACGTATTGTTTAGCCTCCATGTGCTTGTGTTTTTTATGTTTTTCTCCCTATAATTGATTTCTAATCTCATAGTGTTGTACTCAGAAAAGATGCTTGATATGATTTCAATTTTCTTAAATTTACTGAGGCTTGATTTGTGACCCAAGATGTGATCTATCCTGGAGAATGTTCCGTGCGCACTTGAGAAGAAAGTGTTATCTGCTGTTTTTGGTTGGAATGTCCTATAAATATCAATTAAATCTATCTGGTCTATTGTGTCATTTAAAGATTGTGTTTAGTTATTAATTTTCTGTTTGGATGATCTGTCCATTGGTGTAAGTGAGGTGTTAAAGTCCCCCACTATTATTGTGTCACTGTCGATTTCCTCTTTTATAGCTGTTAGCAGTGGCCTTATGTATTGAGGTGCTCCTATATTGGGTGCATATATATTTGTAATTGTTATATCTTCTTCTTGGATTAATCCCTTGATCACTATGTAGTGTCCTTTCTTGTCTCTTATAACATTCTTTATTTTAAAGTTTATTTTATCTGATATGAGTACTGCTACTCCAGCTTTCTTTTGATTTCCATTTGCATGGAATATCTTTTTCCATCCCCTAACTTTCAGTCTGTATGTGTCCCTAGGTCTGAAGTGGGTCTCTTGTAGACAGCATATATATGGGGCTTGTTTTTGTATCCATTCAGCAAGCCTGTGTCTTTTGGTTGGAGCATTTAATCCATTCACGTTTAAGGTAATTATTGATACGTATGTTCCTATTACCATTTTCTTAATTGTTTTGCGTTTGTTTTTGTAGGTCCTTTTCTTCTCTTGTGTTTCCTAATTACAGAAGTTCCTTTAGCATTTGTTGTAGAGCTGGTTTGGTGGTGCTGAATTGTCTTAGCTTTGCTTGTCTGTAAAGCTTTTGATTTCTCCATCAAATCTGAGTGAGATCCTTTCTGGGTAGAGTAATCTTGGTTGTAGGTTCTTCTTTTCATTACTTTAAGTATATCATGCCACTCCCTTCTGGTTTGTAGAGTTTCTGCTGAGAAATCAGCTGTTAACCTTATGGGAGTTCCCTTGTATGTTATTTGTCATTTTTCCCTGGCTGCTTTCAATAATTCTTCTTTGTCTTTAATTTTTGCCAATTTGATTACTATGTGTCTCAGCGTGTTTCTCCTTGGGTTTATCCTGTATGGGACCCTCTGCACTTCCTGGACTTGGGTGGCTATTTCCTTTCCCATGTTAGGGAAGTTTTCCACTATAATCTCTTCAAATATTTTCTCGGGTCCTTTCTCTCTCTCTTCTCCTTCTGGGACCCCTATAATGCGAATGTTGTTGCGTTTAATGTTGTCCCAGAGGTCTCTTAGGCTGTCTTCATTTCTTTTCATTCTTTTTTCTTTATTCTGTTCTGCAGCAGTGAATTCCACCATTCTGTCTTCCAGGTCACTTATCCATTCTTCTACCTCAGTTATTCTGCTATTGATTCCTTCTAGTGTATTTTTCATCTCAATTATTGTATTGTTCATCTCTGTTTGTTTGTTCTTTAATTCTTCTAGGTCTTTGTTAAACATTTCTTGCATCTTCTTGATCTTTGCCTCCATTCTTTTTCTGAGGTCCTGGATCATCTTCACTATCATTATTCTGAATTCTTTTTCTGGAAGGTTGCCTATCTCCCTTCATTTAGTTGTTTTTCTGGGGTTTTATCTTGTTCCTTCATCTGGTACATAGCCCTCTGCCTTTTCCTCCAGTCTGTCTTTCTGTGAGTGTGGTTTTTGTTCCACAGGCTGCAGGATTGTAGTTCTTCTTGCTTCTGCTGTCTGCCCTCTGGTGGATGAGGCTATCTAAGAGGCTTGTGCAAGTTCCCTGATGGGAGGGACTGGTTGTGGGTAGAGCTGGCTGTTGCTTTGGTGGGCAGAGTTCAGTAAAACTTTAATCCACTTGTCTGCTGATGGGTGGGGCTGGGTTCCCTCCCTGTTGGTTGTTTGGCCTGAGGCGACCCAACACTGGAACCTACCCGGGCTCTTTGGTGGGGCTAATGGCAGACTCTGGGAGGTTCTCACGCCAAGGAGTACTTCCCAGAACTTCTGTTGCCAGTGTCCTTGTACTCATGGTGGCACACAGCCACCCCCCGCCTCTGCAGGAGACCCTCCAACACTAGCAGGTAGGTCTGGTTCAGTCTCTATGGGGTCACTGCTCCTTCCCCTGGGTCCCGATGCACACACTACTTTGTGTGTGCCCTCCAAGAGTGGAGTCTCTTTTTCCCCCAGTCCTGTTGAATTCCTGCAATCAAATCCCGCTAGCCATCAAAGTCTGATTCTCTAGTAATTCCTCCTCCCATTGCCCGACCCCCAGGTTGGGAAGCCTGATGTGGGGCTCAGAACCTTCATTCCAGTGGGTGGACTTCTGTGGTATAATTGTTCTCCAGTTTGTGAGTCACCCACCCAGCAGTTATGGGATTTGATTTTATTGTGATTGCGCCCCTCCTACCATCTCACTGTGGCTTCTCCTTTGTCTTTGGATGTGGAGTATCTTTTTTGGTGAGTTCCAGTGTCTTCCTGTCGATGACTGTTCAGCAGTTAGTTGTGATTCCAGTGTTCCTTGTTTTGTTTTTAATGAGTAAATTAGGATAAAAATGGGAAAAAAATGAAGCCAGAATTAAGACTGACTACAACAAACTATACTTCTTTAGGCCTGGAACTGCACCCCCACCCCTATTTTTTTGATGTGGACCATTTTTAAAAGTCTCTGCTGAATTTGTTACAGTATTGTTTCTGTTTTATGTTTTTCGTTTTTTGGCCACGAGGTATGTGGGATCTTAGCTCCCCGACCAGGGATCGAACCCACACCCCCTGCATTGGAAGGCGAAGTCCTAACCACTGGACTGCCAAGGAATTCCCAGGCCCAGAACCCTTTTAATAGGTCAAGTGCACATTCAGCTCTGAGCCTCTCAACTTACAGTACAAAAGGCAGGCATAAGTCATAGCACAATTCACTGTGTCTGAGACAGAGCAAACTAACGGCTCCAGGTTTCCACTCCTCTTGACAAAGAACTGCAATTTCTTCTGCATAGATTTGCAACAAAGGCATCTGGGGATGAAACTGAACAGTGCCCACAACAGTGGTACAGCCAGTAGAAAAAGCACATATGGTAACAATTTTTATAGGGATATTAAAGCAGCCCTTAATGAAAGTCAATGACATGATGCAAAAGCACAACACAGTAAAAGTAATGCTGTGAGGCCCAAAACAATAGGAAAAAAAGGGGGTGAGTCTATTTAGCAGAGACTCTCCAGGGCACCATACCCTCTGCTATCCCCGAATCTCTGCTCAAGGCCCTTCTGGACTTTGGTCCTGAAGGAATGAGACCTGGAATGTGCTTCTGGCACTTCCACAAAGGGCTGTCAAAAAAATTACTAGAAATTTTAACGAACATACATTTTAGCTGAATTATACAGATGGTATCATAGTTCTGAAATTTAGAATTTGGAAATTAAGGTTTTCATATGTTGCTTTCTAGTGGTTAATAAGTTAAGCCTCCATTTTTCCAGAGTGATATCAATATGAAAATGACAGTACAGAATAAATAAAACTGTAAGAGGAAACAAACAGGACTTGAACGACCTTCTGTGCACAATTAATATCAGTGTGACTAATTTTAAATGAGATATCCACTTAATAGTCTGTGCTTGGCAACACTGTTAATAGATTAGTTCAATTAATAACTGTTGGTATGTGAAAATGAGGTGATTTGTTTAAAAATAAAATATCATTTTGACCAAGACAAATGGATCTTCACTGAATTTTAATCTATGTTAAAAAGCTTAAAAATTATATATGGAAATTTGAGGTTGAATTTGTCAAGGGAAAATAATTGCTATTTGGTCATTGGAGCAAGGATACACAAGATATATTCTGTAACAATTCAAGCCTTTTAAAATTGTTTTCCTAGGAAAGAGCAGTAAGCAGATGACCTGTTCCTCTGCATGAATACATTTTGATTTAAAACTGGTATGACACTCATTAAAATAATTGAAAGAATTACACACAATTAGTGAGCTAGTTCTGCCTAAGGAGCAGATACTGACTCTTCACCACTTGGCACATTATTTGAAACCCCAAACTTATGCGATTTTTTAAAGGTAGTAGACTATATATCGTGACAAATTAAATATGTAGACATTACCAGTCAGTAGAAGGAGAACTGTATCCTTTAATACCCCAAGGGCCAATGACAAACCAAAGTTGAAAGATATGGTGGGAAATACTGATTTCCTAAGAGCACCTGATTGCAGGAAAAGAACAGATGGTCTACAGACAATAAAGACTCTAAGTGAATACACGTTTCAGCTTGACATACAAGGCATGTATGTTGAAATGACAAGAAGCACATTGGAAAGCTAATTAATCACTGTCAGCAACAAAATAACACATGGAGAGGCACCGAATGTTCCAGGTAAGCCCAAAGTAGACAGATTCATTTCTAACAATTGGATAACAATTAAGTGGATCAGATCCCTGATGCAGTTGTTTCCAATAATGTTTAAAAACTATGGGCTTACATTAAGGTTAAGTGGCACACATTTTTCACTTGTGTTTCTGTTCACCTATTAATTTAGTATAGACATAGTAAGCAGATATTTTGCATAAAACAATGCAGTCTATTTAAATCTAACTTGGAATTTAATTCTGATTGCAAGAAATGTACCAGATATGAAATCAGTATACAGATTATAGCAGACCGGTTAAACATGCAGTGGTCTACAGACCACTGGGTGCCTGCTTTTGGGTGACCTTAGATCATCTCGGCCAAGTTACTTAATGTTTCCATGCCTCAGTTTCCTCATCTGTTAAATAGAAGGTATTAACAACACCTATCCTTCATAGGTTGTCATGAGAATTAAACTGGTTGCTATTTAATAAAAAGCTTAGACTAGTGCCTAGCATGTCATAGGTGCTATGTAAGTGTTAAATAAATGAATAAGAAGACTTTTCAAGCCATCTGATTCCCAGCCCTGGAGTTAAAGGGTTATCAGAATCTCTGGCGCTACGACAGTGGATACAGGTTGAAAAACCCTGCAGGTTATTCTAACAGTTCTTGTTCTACGCTGCCCTCCTCCCCACCAAGTAAACTAAATTACCTCTTAGTTTCTTTCTAGTTAAAAGGAAAAAAAAAAAAAATTACTTGATTGGAGACAGAGTTTTTAAAAATGATTCCCCTTTCTGCCATTTTGTTTAAAGAAATCAGCCTTTTTCTTCAACTTTATGAAATTAAGGTTGATGAGAAGCTCTCAGTCATCCTCCCAGCAGATAACAGGCCCCATCAAATCATTCAATCATCCCTATTTCAGCCCTCAAAGTGCAAGTTTAATAGGTGTTGACTAAGTGAAGAATTTCCTTCTAAGAAATCAATCATTGTTTCCATCTCCACAAAGGCAATCCCTTAAGTTCAAACTAATATGTACTTCAACAACTAATCTACGGCTCTGAACCTTCCCTAGTGCTATCATAGCTATCGGTTCTTTAAAGAGACTTAAGCACTGAAATGGAATTGACTTTTGGACCACAGAGAAATGGAGGAAAACATAAAGATATCCAGGAACAGGGGAAAAAAGAGATGCCCAGAATCTCCACTAAGTCTGTTAAAGAAATGTTCAAAAATGGATTTAGTAGATACCATGAACATCACAAATAGAAAATGCCAGGATCTGTTAACAATCTTGAATCTATAAGTAGAAGGTTGGTGATGAGTCAGAGTTACTTTGGAATGTCCTAGGGAAACTATTTCAGGGCTTCGGGCTACAAACAAACATTTTAGGGAATAAAGTTACAGCATCTCCCAGAGCAGTCACATTCAAGAGTGCTCTGGCTCCATGTGGCACAATTTCTACCCGCCAGGGATGCATAATTACATGTAGGAAAGGTTGTATGCATGTACTTAAATGCTTCTAGAATTTTCTATGCAACAGTTTATCTTGTGTCCTTACTTCCTGGACCACTTAAGATCTAAACGCTGCCAAAGAATACATATAGGCTCATTTAGAAAATCATCACCAATTAAATGTCTCTCCCTTTGAAATATGTACTTCAAAAAATTTTTTAAATCGCACCACATAAGGATAACAACTTGAAATATGTGGTAAGATGTCAATGAGAAACAAAAATGATTTGCTACTTTGATTATGGAAGGTGGCAGTGAAAGTAACTTAAAAAGGCAAATCTAATGCTCTTTCCAATTAGTTGTGAGTTTGTACCACTGGCTTAGGGTAAGAAGTCCAGAGTTTAGAAAGCTGATTTTCTTTCAGAGTGGGACCTTTGCACCTGGGGTAACTGCCCATGTAAATGGGGCTATCTTTGGGTGACTTAGAATCAATAGTTAGGCTGAGAGTATAGAGGAAATTATTATAGCACAAAATCCACTGAGTTGCACTTTCTACACAAAAATGTTCTTTTTCATTAAACTAACATCAAACTTGGCTCTGGTTTTCTGCTACTTAATGATTCATTAGCCTCGTTAAAACAATGATCAAAGACAAAATTTTTAGAACTGAAAAAAATGCTATTTTTAATGGCTTAAAAATTCTGCCCAAGTATTTGTTTTCTTTATAGAGAGCTCCGTCTTGTCTCAACAAGACACTCGACACCAGAGGCCCTGCTTCTGGTCCTAGGATTCAGTAGGTGCTCACGTCAGGAATGGCCCTAACTGCTTGCCTCCCAGCCGTCTGAACCAGAAAAAGACCACCCTTCTAACCTGGGTCATCCTTTGAGTGAAGTTCAGAGAGATCTCCATCTAGTTCTGCCTCTTTCTGCATCATGGCAACAAGACAGTTTTTACAAAATGGAAGCCACACGGTGCTGGATGTGCCTGCAGCATGGTTTGCCCTTTGGTCCTCATAGTGGTCCTGTATCTGCATTTCTTTTTCAAAGTACAAACTTCCAGTTATAATAAGTCCTGGCAATGTAAAGTACAGCATGGTGACTGCAGTTAACAATACTGTACTGCATATTTGAAGTTGCTAAGAGAGTAAAGCATAAAAGTTCTCATCACAAGGAAAAAAATCATACCTATGTGTGGTGATGATGTTAATTAAACTTGTTACAATCACTCTGCAATATATACATATATTGAATCATTATGTTGTACACCTAAAACTAATACAATGTTATGTCAATTGTATCTCAATAAAAACTAAATTTTAAAAAAGGGTTCTTTTCCTCTATCCTCACCCCACCCACTTTATTTAAGGAGAACAACTTTTTTTTCTTTCACATAACAAAGCAAATTAGTCAATCAAACAAAAACAAACCAAGCTTATACGATTTAAAACCATCCTTACATGAGCTAAGCCAATCTTTTTTAACCAACACTCCATCACCCAAAACCACATGACTTATGAACTCAAAAACTCATGTTTCCTATACCCCTTTCCAACTCACACACAACCAGATATTTCTGGCAGAAAACATCATATGTAGAGTTAATTTTAAATTTTTAATTCAAATCTATTTCCTATTACTGCTTTTTTTTTTTAGGGTTAGCCTAAGAGGTTTCCAGAATAATTACCCTATGATAACTTAGTGTCTATTGCCTCAAAGTGTAAACAAAATTTAAAATATTTATTAAACATACATTTTATAACATACTGGACAAGCAAGTTTTAAAAAACTTGATATTCCCTCTACATAGACCAAATATATTTACAGATTTATACAGTTATATATTAACAGAAAATTATTTATCTTTAGTTATACTAGAATGTTACTAGTTGAAATATATACTAACATACTAATGTTGAAATCTAAGATACATTTTAGTCTTTCTTTGCTAGTCTCCTTGTATATGATAAGGTTTTATCTGGAGGGCATTTAACTATTTTATTCACAGATTTTAAAAGATGATAGTAATGGTTTATAAATAAGGAACTACTTAAAGCATATTCTCTTCTGGGCTAGAAAAATAGTATCAGTCTCATCAGATCTTTGGTTTTGAAAGTTAAAAACAAGTACTATTTCTTTACAATGGCTGCATTGAAAAATTACTAAAATCAGAAGCTGATATAGAAATATTTGGGCACATAAGTAGACCAAACCTAGTCTCACCAGCACCCTCTCAGATTATAAGAAATTACTAAAAATGAATGTTTTAGTAAAACATAAAAATACTAAATACAGAGGATGAAAACATATTTAATACAGAGGTATATACAACTATATTAATGGTAAAATGAGAAATAACTATACTAATACCACAAATTTTAGAATAATAAAATAAGAACTGACATCAAATTGTCCCCAGAAAAATGAAGTATCAACAACCTGAATACTCTAGTTTTATGGTCAGATGGATGCACCACGTGGATGCACCATATTCCATCTTCTAAAGCACATCAAGTCAAGTCAATGAAAGAGAATATGAACTAAACAGGAAATGCAAATCTTAGGGTGTACCCCAAAATTGTGTAAAGAAAAAACAGGAAGAAGCAAGAGATTAAAAAAAAAAAAAACCTATAGGACCAACAAAGAGATAATCACCCTACGTATTTTTTGGGGGAAAAAGTCCTTCCCCACGTTTTTCTGAAAGCTTATTTATTTAAAGATATTTTCCTGTCACAAATGACCTTTAAAAGGTAAATAAATAATTTCTCCTAATTAATTTAGGAGTTCCCACCCCCCACTATGGCTTTAGGGACAGATCCAAGTTTTATGTTCACTGAAATTTTCACAATTTTTCGTTTTTTTGGGGGTGAGTGGGGTGGGTGGAGGTACTTGCTAAGAAAAGTTTTACAAAATTACAGATAAAAAGTGAATTATAGGGCCTTCACGGGAACCTGAAGGTTAAGCTTTATCAGCGTCATTAACAGACTATATACAGCAACAAGTTTCTGAAAGAACTGTCTCTGCAGGGAAGTTTTATTTGGTCTGGTTTGTAAAAGTGAGATTTTTTTTAAAAAAACAATAGCAAATCCAGTGAATGGGATAATGCTGTCACCAAAAGATGTGTCTTACCATACAAGTATCCAGATCTTCCAAACGTTCTATCTCTGTGAGCTCCTCCACCATGACGATTGAGCGTTTAACGGGCTTCTCCTCAGGCAGCTCGATCTCCAAGGAATCTTGCTGAGGAAGGGCCTTGCCACGTCTGCTGAAATGGTCGGCCTAGAGAATCAAGACACATCCAAGGAGAAATGAAAGCCCAGAGGCAAGGGAACAGCAGGTCAGCTGAATTCCAGAAGATACCTTCCTCAAGGTGGCGCAGTGAAGGATACTGTCTGCACTTGGTTAATGGCGACTCTTAATACATTCACACTGGAGTACGTTACCTCTTTTATCATCTTTCTTTGGAAGGTGGAGTATTTTAAACAAGAAATTACAAAATCTCCTTTTAAACATCTTTTGAGACGTTAGTTGAAAAACAGGTAATTCATAAATCTTTGCCATGTTCGTGTAAATATGCACAAAGTAGGCATGTATTTTTGTTTTCCAAAAGATGCATTATGAACATTTTCAGGAAGCTGATGTGATTTTTTTCAGCTTTCAGCCTTCAATACAATCACCTAAATGTCCATCGACAGATGAACGGATAAAGAAGATGTGGCACATATATACAATGGAATATTACTCAGCCATAAAAAGAAACGAAATTGAGTTATTTGTAGTGGGGTGGATGGACCTAGACTCTGTCATACAGAGTGAAGTAAGTCAGAAAGAGAAAAACAAATACCGTATGCTAACACATATATATGGAATCTAAAAAAAAAAAAAATGGTACTGATGAACCTAGTTGCAGGGCAGGAATAAAGATGTAGATGTAGGGAATAGATCTGAGGACATGGCGGGGAAGGGGAAGCTGGGACGAAGTGAGAGAGTGGCATGGACATATATACACTACCAAACGTAAAACAGACAGCTAGTGGGAAGCAGCCACATAGCACAGGGAGATCAGCTCGGTGCTTTGTGACCACCTAGAGGGGTGGGATAGGGAGGGAGGGAGGGAGGCTCAAGAGGGAGGAGATATGGGGACATACGTAAGCATATGGCTGATTCACTTTGGTGTACAACAGAAACTAACACAGTATTGTGAAGCAATTATACTCCAATAAAGATCTATTTAAAAAGAAGAAAAAAAAACACTAGGAAGGAAGGAAGTCAAAGGGGAAGGACAGATTGAAGTCGCTGGATTAGACCCACAACCATAGCAACTCGGGGCTGGTCTGGATGCTGATTCCAACATCTTAACTGTAAGAAGACATCTCTGAGTCAATTGGGGAAATCTGAATAGAAAGTGGATTCTCACTGGTAATAAGGAATCTTTGTTGATTTTGTTAGGTGTGACTGTTTCGGCAATCATGTAAAAATCATGCTGCCAGTTAGAGACGCCTTCTGAAGTATTTACAGCAAAATGGCATGGTATACGAGAGATGCTTTAAAATAGGCCAGAGAAAAAAGTGTGTGCGTGTGTGGTGTGGGGTGGGGGGAGAGGTAGAAAAAGCAAAGAAAGATCAGCAAAATATTGGGATAACTGTTAAAACTGAATAGTGGGCAAAGGAGGGCTCATTGTCATACTTTCTCTGTTCTTGTCTGTATTTGAAATTTTCCACAATAAAAATGTTATCTCCCCCTTGGAAAAAAAAAAAGTAAGTGAAGTATGATGTCACTGCCACCAACATTACTGGTGGAAATATAAGGGAAATTTAAACCAGAAAAATAACTGACACAGGGTAAATGAGGAGAACACTTAGTACGAAAGAAAATAAGAAGTGTTCTTTTTTGTTAATTTTATTTCGTATTTCCTCTGAAAGAATTTCTTTCTATACCTAGTGCTCAAAAGTATCTAACGAGGGGAAATAAAATGATTCCAACCTTCATTATTTTTAAAGGACTGAAAGGAAAGAAATTGCTAATAAAATTTTAATTATTGCTAGCGTTCATTGTTTTCATGTAATAATTATCATATTTTACATGACTTATTAATTACCAGTGTTGTACTTTAGATAAACCTAAAAAAGTAAATGGTAAGAGATGAAATAAACTGGGCTGAAATTAATAAGCTCTAGTGCTGAGCTGATTCATCACCAGGAACTTTGAAACGTTGAGAACCAGTTGACAATTCTATGGAAACTTCGGGAATATTTCTAAACTTAAGTTGGAGAAAATATTAACGCTACTGGAATGTCTTTGAAAGCAGTATTTCACTTTGAAGGTACAATTTCTTTCACACAGCAGTTAAGCTCTCGACTTACAATCCAAATCAGCAGTAAGAAATTCAAAACGAAAGTGCATTCACACAATTCTTTTTCGATTGTAAAAAGAAAATGTCAGTACTTAGAGTTACCATATTCTTCAAAGAAGGATAAATGCAAAAAAAGTGAAAATATTCAAAGTGTCAGTGTAGTTCTCACATGCAGCCATATTCATACAACATCTAGTATCTGTATCATCAAGTAGGCATCCTGAGACAGTCCCTGGAGCTGTAGGTTATCAATAAACTATTTCTATAAAGGATGCTTTATTGATTTTGTTTCTGCTTATTAAAAAAAAAAAGTTTGAATTGTGATCTCTTGACAAGGTTGTAGCTCTTTATTGTGCAACGAACTGCAAACCAGTGCTTCTTAAAATCTCTTTGGTGATGAACCAGTTTTTTGTATTTCCAATTTGCCACAAACCAGTATATTGATAAAATACAATACAAATTTTAAAAAAAATTTAAATAACATGTGTTTGGATATTATTGCCATGTCAAATTGCTCTAGAAGTCTCTCCACGCTTCCTCTTAGTTTCTGAACTTGCCTTGTCACGGACTAGTAACCATTGATTAGTGGGCCAGCTCCAGTCCATAGGCAATACTGGGAGCAGCTAAAGATGTCCAGCTTATCTTTTAGATTTTAGAGAAGAGTCAGATATTTTTCTCAAATGAATTTTTCAAAATACTCATTTTGTCTGCCTCGCAGAAGAAGCTGTTGCTGCTCCTGTGACTTTGGTGTTCTCTACCGTCACCCAACAACTCAATGCCATAAAACTGTAGGGTATCTACAGCCTACATAGTTAACCTGCAATTCTTCTCTGGAGAAAACACTGTCATAACTTGTTTGGGAGATTTCTACTGCATCATATCACAAATATTTTCGAGACACAAGATATAGCCACTTATAAAACCTTCATCTGCACCTCAGAGGACTTCGTGAAGTTTCTGATATACTTTTCATATGCACTGATATTGGAAATATTTCTACCTAGTTTCTACCTTGATGTAGAAGCAGTCTCTAGATGAAGACAATTTTAGTTTTTCACCTTGGTGATATCCAAAAGGCCTGGTTAGACACTCGGCAGCTATCAATTGCTGGAATATGTCCATTTTACTCTTGCACTCTCTTTGGACTCCAAACATTTCATTTCCGTCATGTTTTTAAGAATACTCTGTTATCAGATAATCATATCAGAGAACAACAAAACGAGCACAGATACATTAAATACAGGTGAGCCTTGGACTACATGGGTTTGAGCTGTGCAGGCCCACTTACACGAGAATTTTTTTTAGTAGTAAATACTACAGTACTACACGATCCGGGTTGGCTGAATCCTCGGATGTGGAGAGCCAACTATAAGTTATATGTGGATTTTCAACTGCAAGGAGGGTCCTGCTCCAAGCCCTCGGTGTTGTTCAAGGGTCAACTATAATCTAAAAAAAATTCTCAATTTTAGACCTTAGTCCCAACATCATCTCCTATCAAAATTTTTGACCTGTACACATTATAAATGAACAACAATTCTGAGTACTGTCGCTTCTGCTTTGCCCTTCCATTCTCTCTGGAGAAATTCTAACATGCTCTAGAACAGCTGGAAGCAATGAAGGAGGAGGAGGCAAACTAGGATTTTAACCCATAAAGCTGCAAAGGAATAAAATGTAGAAAAGCAACCACATCCCCACGCCGGAGGCTGCCCTGCATTACCGCAGACCAGACCAGGGGTTAGGATAAGGGTTCAAGATGTCCATAGCACTTACCAGTTTGTGATGGCAGTGTGAAAGTGCATCCAGAATTTCATCCACGATTCGGTCAGATAGGAAGGAGGCCACGGTCAACTTCACTTCACTGTGTGAAAATCAGAAGCACAGAGTGGCATTTTAATTTGTGCAAGAGGGAAAAAAAATCACCCACCCTTGATACTATGTTGATAAGGTCAACTGTGATTTAGTTTCTGTCTTTGAAAATGGCATATAAGAATGTGCAAACAGGGCTAAGGATTTCCAAAAATAAGCCTTAAACACTGCCATAAACACACAGGTAATAGACTTTCTTCACCAATTCCAACCTGCCTCTGCAATTTCAAAACTCAAGATTTAGCGGGAGAAATGAAAAACATCTGGATAAAGACAAACTTAATGGGAACCGTATGTACCATGTGGGAAGAACAATTCATCCATTGACATAAATGAAAACAAACTTGGGCTGGAGTAAATTAAGAAAATCTAGTCTGGTTGTGACGTCTTGGTTATTTCTTTCATATGCATATCCATCGCCTTTTACAAAACTTTTTACCAGTCAAATGGTACCATATTGAACTGCTTCTGCTTTGACTTGCCATCAAGTCAAATTCACTGTTCTCTTGCCTTTTATGAACAGAAGTTATCAAAATATTTAGTTTTAGTGCCTCTTACCTAACCTTACAAAGATGCCCAGACAACAAGAAGTAGCTTGTAGTTTTTACTAATAAATGACTCAGCCACTAAGGTTTCCATCAGAGGGCTGGTATTTTAGTTAGCATTTTAGCTATTTGGCATTCCCAAGAATTCAACTTCCATGTGTGTCTTCAGTCTAAATAACCCTACCTAAATGCACACATGCACGAATGTGCATAAATGCACAATACACTGAAAGGTAAACGTGCTGGAGAGATACATACCCACGTTCCAACATCGTCACATAATTTCAGCCTACTTCTGAAGTCAATAATTTAAAAAATTTTCGAGCAGGGAAAGAAGGTATCAAAATAAGATGATTTATTCCTAAAACTAAAGTTGAAAGTATATTTGTGTAATAGGGAAAAATCTTTCTAACTGAAAGGCAATAATTTGCATTGCAATGTTTCTGCTCAGAAGATTTCTGATGGCAGTGCAGAGGGGAAGCATCAACTCTTTGATGACTACACTAAAAATTTTCCTGGGCTACATAAAAAGGAATGTTTCTTTAATTCCTGTCTCTGAAACAAGGTCTCACTAGCTACTTAGTTTATCTAATACTATATTATTCCCCAGAGGTGTCCACTGATAAGATTCACCTGGGTTGCTTATGAAAAATACAGATAACTAGGTCCCACCCCAAACATCCAGAGAGGCCTGGGAATGTAATGTTAACAAGTACTTCCCCTGATGCTTTCAGACATGTTTGGAAATTTTGCTTCCTTCTAAGACTACAGAGTCAGTAGTTTGTTTCTCTTCCCCACCCCGCCCCTCTCTGAGGTCGGAAGGGAAAGTTTATTGCAAGTTATAACATCAAAAAAAGGTTCTTAAAAAGAAAACAATAGATACGTGTTATGTATAACTGAATCATTTTGCTGTGCACCTGAAACTAACATAACATTGTTAATCAACTATGCTCCAATATAAAATAAAATTTTTTTAAAAAAGCAATTATTTTTTAATGTTTCAGGACCATTCTATCATTTTGCTACTGGACGCTCTACTTCCTTCCTGATTGAACTTCCAGTTTGCAAAACTTTTAAAGGAAAAGATTCAATTTAGCTTGCATGTGCCTATTTTCATTCTATCAGTGCTCAGTATAATGCATTATAAGAAGCCAAGTAAGGAGTTAGTGGACATATAACTGATTTATTTAAGTGAGGAGTTTTATACTGCTATTCAACTTTTAGAATTTGCCCATTTTCAAGGGAAATGAACATATCTGACAGAATCTGGTACTCCAGGAAAGGCAGAATATGATCTACTGGTGGTTCAATCCACTATTATGAAAAATGGTGGTCAATACATTTTTTTTCTCCTTAATACTTAAGGGACTTCAATAGAAATTCTGAAACGACAGGTTACAGAAATATGTAAGCGCACCTGGGCTAGAGTTCATAAAATCACAATCTGTGGGGTCCTAAAAACCCTCTGAAAGTCTTTTCTTAATTTCTCAAGTCCTTCCAGTTGCCTTGCAATTCAGTTGAATAGGCATTAGGATCTTTGTTTAAAAGACACACACACACACACACACACACACACTATAGCTGTATCTTAGACCTGAAACTGTCTAGTTACTACAGAATTCCTAAACCCTCAAAGTTCTATAGTCTAGCTTTAAGGTTATCAGCCTTTGATATCTACATTGTGATGACATAATTTTTTTTGCATATTTTGTTTTTAACTCTTATTTTTCTTGCAGGCTGTCATCAAGCTACATCATGATGTGTCAGTACCTCTCTCAACTCTCCAGATAGGAGCTGTTATTTTTGCTACTCCTAATTATTCTTATCAAGATTTGGACATGGTTAAAATGGGAAATTTTAAACGCTTCTGAATTTGGTTTTTAGTCACCTGACTCTCCAACTAGAAAACATAATGAGAATTAGCTAAGCTATAATGTAATACTGGTGATCATCCCAGAGTTTCTACGTAAAAATCCAGGAAAGTTTGTTGGTGACCACACCTTCTAAATATTTATACCTAGGCATAATTTTCAAACTTTATCAAGCAGAAATCTATGTAAACACTCCAGAGCACCATTAGCACATACAGAGTCTCACAGACCCATCAAAGAACCCAAAGGAAAATATGGTGAAGTCCTAGTGGGCCTCTTTGCCTATTTATAGGCTGTGCATTGGCTCCAAATAGTCTGGCGGTAGAAAGCGAACTGACCTCACTCTTCAAAAGTTAGTGATTTATAAAGGTGAAAGATAAGCTTCAGAAGCAGAGAAAAAGAGGGGCTTACAAACATGTACCCCCCTCTTAAAAAAAAAAAAAACTCTTAAAAAGAGCAGGTAACTGTTCCTCAGTAATGCAGGCATATCTGGGGTCATCTGATTTTGGAAATGTATTAAACCTATGCATTTATGCACAGCTATATCTGTATATAGTCGCTGCCTCTTACACATGTCTAAACACATTCTGTACAAATAAAGCCAACGATAACGCTCTTCACAGCTGCCTCAACTGCATTCACAGACACTGCAGCTCCTCGGTTTATTAACATTATAAACCTACCTAATTTTGTTAAGGATATCAATTCCAGACTGCTCCAACAGGACATTTTTAACAAAAGTACGTGGGATGGAGATCTTTTCAGTGCTGGCATGAATCAAGTCCTGCCGAATGTGGGCTTTTTTCATCACATTGGGGCAAAGATTCTCGGCAGCATCAACCATGGACTCAAGCAACGCCTGCAATGCAGCACAAGTGGAGAGAGAGAGATGATGACACAGCCCCGGCGGCGCCCGCCATAAAACTGAAAGGTGGTTATATATGACATCAAGCTCTCGGAGAACAGGGACACGACAGAGTCCTAGGTGCGACTAGGGATTCGGAGCTGCCCTGGGGCGACTTGTGACTGCTGGGTGATCACTGATCTCAGGTGATCACTTTAAATCAGACACCTGGCAGATCCACGCAGGCTTCACCCTGGCATCTGAAGCATGGTGGTGTGCTAGCTGTACTTAACACAGAGGCATTCATGATAAGATTTAGAAAGACACATATACACCAATTTACCACACCAGACTGTTCTCCTGGGTATTAGCAAATAAAGTTACAGATGTCCCTAGAACATACATCAAGTTAGAACTCTTGTGCAATTTCACAAATCACAGAAACCTCAAATCAGGGTGAAGCATTCAATAGCTCCATCAAAAGAGCAGTCATAGCAAACCACTATATAACAACTGCTAGTTCTCCCCTTTTAAAAGAAAACCTTTAGTGTTAAGCAAAATTATAATTGTTATCAGAACAATAAAAAAACATGAATAACAGACACAGATATTAACAGAGCACTTTATAAACAACATTAATAATAACAGTCAAAACCTACTTATATAGCACTTCAGAATTTTAAAAATGTTTCGTCCATTTTATCCTTCCAACATCTGTGAAGATGGGTACAGAAGCTATTCGTGTGATCACCATTTTATAGTTGAAGAATATGAGCTAAGGGAAGTTAAACAATTTGCCTGAGATGGATGGCACGGCTGGTAAGTGTGGAAAGGGCACCCAAGTTAGCGTCAGACCTAAATTTGAATCCCAGCTGAGTGACACTGGGCTAAGTTACTGATCTCTCAATTTTACTTTCCTCATCTATAAAATGGCAAATAAAAAAGTTCTTGTCCCATAGGATTACTGAAGATTAAATGATGTTACATGTGTAAAGTGTTCAGTATCGTGTCTAGCATACAATAAAAGTTCAGTATATCACAGATGTTATTAATTTGTTTTCAAAGATGCTAATCTTCATGATAAGATCCCAGCATATACCCTGAGAAAACCATAATTCAAAAAGAGTCATGTACCAAAGTGTTCATTGCAGCTCTATTTACAATAGCCAGGACATGGAAGCAACCTAAGTGTCCATCATCAGATGAATGGATAAAAAAGATGTGGCACATATATACAATGGAATATTACTCAGCCATAAAAAGAAATGAAATTGAGTTATTTGTAGTGAGGTGGATGGACCTAGAGTCTGTCATACAGAGTGAAGTAAGTCAGAAAGAGAAAAACAAATATAGTATGCTAACACATATATATGGAATCTAAGAAGAAAAAAAAAAAGTCATGAAGAACCTAGGGGCAAGACAGGAATAAAGACATAGACCTACTAGAAAATGGACTTGAGGATATGGGGAGGGGGAAGGGTAAGCTGTGACAAACTGAGAGAGTGGCACGGACATATATACACTACCAAACAAAAAATAGATAGCTAGTGGGAAGCAGCCACATAGCACAGGGAGATCAGTTCGGTGATTTGTGACCACCTAGAGGGGTGGGATAGGGAGGGTGGGAGGGAGGGAGACACAAGAGGGAAGAGATATGGGAACATATGTATATGTATAACTGATACACTTTGTTATAAAACAGAAACTGACACACCATTGTAAAGCAATTATACTCCAATAAGGATGTTAAAAAAAAAAAAAGAAAGCCAAGCTTGATCCCATTACTATTGCAGTATGAAGGGGACTAGTGGAGCATTATTATGGAAAGACTAGTCTCTCTGCTCATATATTCACATGCAAAGCATGATGCCAACAGTACAATCCCTCATCACGCTGTAGGATGAGCAGCAGGGCGGCAGGATGTTTATAAAGATCTTGTGAAAAGCAGGAGAGGAGTGGCGGAGGCAGCCACTTGAGAAGTTTCCAAAAGCCACTCGTATTCTGACAGTGCTCTGTCCCTGTGAGAACTCTGACGAATCACTCATTTAGTACATTATTCCAAGAGAGCTACAAGCAATGCCAAAGGAGTCAGTTTAAGACAAATCATTGTCCTCTTTGGCAATAAACACATTCTGTTCCAGATGGAGTAGCAGAGTCCAGCACTCCTGATAAGAACGACCTCAGGTATCAATACGCTGTTTGAATTCTGTCACGTTCATCAATGTAGCGTGACTTTCTGAAAGGTCCCCTGCATGACAGTGCTAATTCAGTTGGAATGAACTCCAGACCTAAGGAGGGAAGCCTGGCTTCCGATGCAGACCCCGACGTGAAATTTCTGTGGAATGTTAAGTGCGCAGCGTTAAGTGAAGAACCTTTGCAGATCTCTGCTTTCTGACCTATAAAATTATTTCTAAGGTCTCTTTCTGCTCTACAAATCGACTACTGCATGATTTTTGACCCTATAAAAAGGAATTTCATCCTGCCCTGGGCATCCAATTTGACAGATATTTTGCAGTTAGTCCCCTACCACCACCTCTAGCCCGACACTTTATACTCTACAAAGTGATTTCATCCATGATTTCCTTTGATCCACATAACAACCCTGTGAGTAGAGGTAGATTTTAGCAAACCCATTTTATAGATGAGAAAATGGAGACTCGGAGGAGATAAGTGACTTCCTCAAGGTCACTTAGCTGGTTACTGGAATAAGTGAGAAGGGGACTCAGGTGTTTCATCTTCTACTCTTGTTTCGTACTCCAGCCGCCCTTTTCCAATGCTCTGCACACTGCCCAAAGGTGTGTCCCCTTCAGCTCTCTTCATTACCTACAATTTTCATCCCCTAATGCTGGTACCTAATGCCACCATGGTGGATTTTCTGACAGGGCTGGTAAAAAGGGGAGAAAGGATCACAGGATAAATTTGTAATGCAGCCCCTGACCACTTCTTTGTGTCTAGCCCCCAGCTCAGGTCCTTAAACAGCATCTCCTTCCAAGTCCCATGGCCCTCTGCACACCAAACCACATTCTTCAACATCCATCCTTCCCATGGCTTCAAATTACTACCTATATTCCAATGGTTCGCAACTAAATGTTTACCTATAGCCACCTACCCAAAACATCCCATGCATATATAATACAGCCTATTAGGAATTTCCACCTGGATATTCTACCATGGCAAGGTCAACTACAACATGTTTGGCCTCCCGTTAACCCCACCTGAACAGTAACTGCAACAGCAAAATCAACCATTCTTGCAAAGTTTTTATTGTGAGGTACGGTGCCAAACTAGGGCAGAAATTTGCAACTCTCCCTACACTCCACCTACCTCAACTCCTTCCACCACAACTATCTCTAAAACATGTTAAATTTACTCCTAGACATTTTCTCAAAAGTGGAAATGTGCCAAAAATATTACTCATTAGCACAGAATAGAAATCCCTGAAATATCTGGTAAATGCTCCATTTTCTAGCCTCATTTTTCGTCATATCTCTATATTCCCCTTCTAACTATCCATATCCAGTTATAGGGCAGTTCCCCACATGATCCAGGCCCTGTCTCCATGCTTTCTACAACTGTTCTCTTAGCCTAGAATCCTGTTCCCCTCTGTAGCCGGAATAAATCATCTGTATTCCTCCCTACTCAGCTCAGCTCAAGCACCACCTCCTGGAGGAGATGTTCTTGCTCTTGTTCCTTCCGTGCCCTTCACACTCCAAACTGCGTTTGATGATCTCATAGCATCCAGTGGGGACCTCAGTAATCAAATGTGTTAGAAAACGGTCAAGAATGCAGTAATCTGGGGATCCAAGGACGCCTTTGAGAATCGATGCACACTCATCCAGAAAAATTGGTATGAGATTTTACACATAACTTTGGAAGTTCATGGAGAGCTAGAGGCACCAGACTCCAGATACACAACTTGTACCTGAGAGCAACGGTGAAGCCCTACCCTCTCTCCCCAGGGCCTAGCACACTTCTTGGAACAATCTCTAAGAAACATATAAAAAGTATTATAAGCCCAGGAACTTACTGAATGTGGGTTCTGAATAGTCCATCATTTTTCTATTGATCAATGGTAAGTCACTGAAGGTAGCATTATGAAAATTTGCATAGATGTATGGGTCCATTTCTGGGATCTCTCTGTCGCACTGGTCTGTCTACCTCTGCACACTGTCCTAATTATGATAAGTCCTAATATGTGGTAGGGCAAGACTACCAACCTTCTTGTTCTTCCTCATAAGTGTCTGGGCTTATGAAGCCATATACTTCACTCTAAGTACTGGTTTAGCGGCATCTCACAGGTTCTGATTACTAACTACTTTATTGTTTAATTATAAATATCCTCTAATTCAAATTATGCCCTCCCCTTTGACCCTTGGGTTACAAGTAATTTTTAAATGTATAAACATGTGAGGTTTTTCCCTTTTTTAAATTGTTATTAATTCCTAATTTATTTTAAATGAAACCAGAGAATACCGCCTTTGAAAATTGTTGAGATGTTCTTATAGACCTCATGTCAAATATTTCACGTATCCTTGCAAAGAACTGATAGTCTCCTATTATTGGTGCACTGATCACATAGGTCCACTAGGTCATAATTGAGAATTCTATTGTTCAAATATTCTTTATCATTATAAAGAATTTTTTCAAATATTCTTTATCATTACTTTATTTACTTGATCTATCAGTTACTGGCAGTCATTTTGAAAGATCTCTACCATAATAGTAAATGTTATCAATTTTTCTTTGTAATTCTGTCCACTTACTCATACATATAAAGCCATATAATTAAATACATACACAGTTGAAATTATCTCTGGCAAATTGGATCATTTGTCATTATTCACTGATCTATTTTATCTCTAGTAATGTCTTTTTTTTTTTGACCACACTGTGCAGCATGCGGGACCTTAGTTCCCTGACCAGGGATCGAACCCATGCCGCCTGCAGTGGAAGCGTGGAGTCTTAACCACTGGACCGCCAGGAAAGTCCTAGTGATGCCTTTTCTACTGCATCACTAGATTTTGAGTGAGAGCATTCCTTCTGGTGTGGAACTGAACCTTGTATTACAGGATGTTTAGGATCATTATCAACTGCCCATGCCAACCCAAAATAATCCCAAACATTTCCTAATGCTCCTCTTGGTATGCAGTATGATCCCTGGTATACTGCCTCTGTTTTGGTGGTTACACTAGAAATTTTAACCTGCATACTTTACTTCATGTCTAAAGCAGCACTGTCCAACAGAACTTTCTGAGATGATGGGAATACGTGTGCTGTGCAATATGGGAGCCACTAGCCACAGGTGGCTATTGAGCCCTTTAAATGTGGCTAGTGCAACTGAGAAACTGAATTTTAAATTTCATTGAATTTTAATTAATTTACATTTAAATGACCATATGTGGCTAATGGACAAGACAATGGACAACCCAGATCTAATGTTGATCCCTTAAATCTTTTCCAGAATAAAACTAGGATGTTAGGGGCTTCCCTGGTGGCGCAGTGGTTGAGAATCTGCCTGCTAATGCAGGGGACACGGGTTCGAGCCCTGGTCTGGGAAGATCCCACATGCCACGGAGCAGCTGGGCCCGTGAGCCACAACTACTGAGCCTGCGCGTCTGGAGCCTGTGCCCCGCAACGGGAGGGGCCGCGATAGTGAAAGGCCCGCGCACCGCGATGAAGAGCGGTCCCCGCACCGCGATGAAGAGTGGCCCCCACTTGCCGCAACTAGAGAAAGCCCTCGCACGAACCGAAGACCCAACACAGCCAAAAATAAATAAATAAATAAATAAAGTAGCTATAAAAAAAAAAAAAAAAAAAAAAAAAAAAAAAACTAGGATGTTAGACTTCTTTTACTCACTCCTAACTGACTTAGATGCTCACATCTAGTATTTTACTTGCATTTATTCTTAATTTGACAGCAAAAATTAGACATCAATGTTGTTGTCTCATACAGTTGATGTTTCACATTTGGCATTTTCCCTGCTCACTATTCTTTCCTGCAGCTCAGACCCTCTTTCTTTGATAATGTTTCCTTTGTCCTAAAGCATATCCTTTAGATGTTTATTTAGTGTGGTCTACTGGCAGTAAACTATCTTGGATTTTGTTTGGATGAAATGTTTTCATTTCATCCTCATTCTTAATAGTAGGTTTATTGAGTATATAATTCTTGATTTGTTCTCTCAGAAGCATGAAGATATTATTTGTCTTTTTAGCTTCCTGTCAAGAAATGAGCTGTCCTGTCAGTCTTCAGTTTGATCTTTTTAAAGTAATATGGCTTTTCCTTCCCTCTGGCTCCTTTTAAGATCTTCTCTTTGTCTTCAGTGTTTTCCACTTTTCATTACGATGATTCGAGACATGGATTTGCTTCTATCTTTCCTGCCTGGGTTTCGCTGGACTTCCTGAATCTGAAGATTCTAGCCTTTCATCAATCCCTGAAATTCTCAGCCACCATCCCCTCAATTGTTACCTTCTCCTATTTATCCTCTCTTTCCTTCTGGAAATCTAATTTGGCTTATGTTAAATTTTCTCACTCTATCCATGTTTCTTAACTTTTCTTACATATTCTCCATTTTGTGAGTCTATGTGTCCTACCTTGAGACAACTTGAATGACCAGGCCCTGTATTTGAAATGTGATAATCAGATTTCATTTTGCATGTATCTTCCAAATGATAGTTAGGAGAATCTATATTTCTTAACTGTAAAAATAACTAATGGTACTTAAAAAACCCTGTACAATATTTGTAAAATAAATTGAGTTAATATCCTTAACATGGCAGCTATGCTCACATATTCTTGCAGTGAGCAAATGACTAGCTGTAATTCATTACAAGCAAATACAACTTCCACACTGAATTGCTCTGAAATTTCTCTTTCTTTTGCTTTGGAAAATATTATATAAAATGTAGGAAAATAAGAAAACTCAGAGAACTCTCCCAGCAAACTGAGTTAGTACTTGCCAAAATGCCACCTACACCCCTCAGGCCTCATTTCCTTGGTAAACCTGATATTTACCAGTGAGGTATTTCACAGTTGAAGCCCTGAGGGAAATGAAGCATTTTCAAGGCCAAAACAAGCATTCTAAAATTTAAGTCCAGAAGGGGAAAATGAAAGTTCCCTTATGTTAAAACATTCAAATCCCACTTATTCATCTACGATTACCCCAGGAGTAAATGTTAGGATCAAAAACAGGGAAAACAGGAGGTGAGTTGTCATTTAAAAACACCTAAAACAGGCCAGTCCAGAGAAAATATCACCTCGTTTCAAAGAAGGACTTTCTCCACACTTACTGCTTTCTTCTCCTCCAGGAAGTTTGCTAAGAAGGCTGGCTCTTCCGGCCATTTCTTTGGCTTTTCTGAACTAGTATTTTTTTTGACAGATGACTCAAAGAGCTATTTGAACTTATTCTTATCCAGAATTCAAAATGTGTACTACTGACCATGATACAGGATGAGTAAATATTAAGGATAAAATCTCCCTAATTATCTCGAGACAAAGACAATCTTGCGCAAGGAGGCTCAGTCCCAACAAATTAGGTGACTTGCTTGGAGCAAACAGCTCGTAGCAAACCCAGGTCACAAATCCAGCCTTGCTAGTCCCATTTTTTAAAATTCACTACAATAAAAACATATTTTTACAAAATAATACATTCACTTTAGCTTTTGCTAGTATAACATGTTAATCTTAGAGAATTTCAGAAATAGAGAAAGGACTCTTTTTTAACCAAACAAAATATAATACTACTAGTGAAATAAATAAGGACACAGTTGTTTAAGAAACTGAATATTGATTGTAGTAAAAATACATTTTTTTCCTACATAATTTTAAGAAAAGCAAGGTGCTGGAAAGCTATATAAATAGATAAATGGGGATTTTTTTTTTTTTTAATCATAAAATGATGTCCACTTGTCAGGTCAACTGGAAGGAAAAAGAAAGGAAGTAACTGCCTATAGTCTGTTGAAAGTATCAAAAACTGTGAACTCAGTGAAAGAGAAATTAATAAGTAACATTTAATTAAGAAGTTGTGGTTGAGGATGTGCTTTGATTCATGCCACAAGTCCCTGAAGGGAAGAGAAGGGAAGAGAACTTGCAACTCAAAAGGATTGAGAGTAAAGAAAACAAGGGAGTGGGGAATAGAAAAACTCAGGGCATTTGGAAGCCGGGGACCTCAGAGATAGAATGAGAGAAAAGCAGGCGATGACACTTGCAAATAAGGAAGCTGTAATGAACGGAGAACACTGGTGACACTGACAAGGGGCCAGAAAGGTCAGCCTCAAAAAATTCGGGGATGGGCGTCCCTGGTGGCGCAGTGGTTGAGAGTCTGCCTGCCAATGCAGGGGACACGGGTTCGAGCCCTGGTCTGGGAAGATCCCACATGCCGCAGAGCAACTAGGCCCATGAGTCACAATTACTGAGCCTGCGCGTCTGGAGCCTGTGCTCCACAACAAGAGAGGCCGCGATAATGAGAGGCCCACGCACCGCGATGAAGAGTGGCCCCCGCTTGCCCCAACTAGAGAAAGCCCTCGCACAGAAACGAAGACCCAGCACAGCCATAAATAAATAAATTAATTAATTAATTTTTTTAAAAGTTTAAAAAAAAAATTCGGGGAATGTCTATTTACAGAAAAATATTTTTGGTCCTAAATATATTGTTATTATTTCAGGCTTTTAAAAATTCAAATGCCTTTTACTTTAGACCTCTGCCTTCTACTCCCTCCCAAGAATGACTGGCAAAAGTCAATTCCAACCATCTGGTGTGCTGGGGAGGAAACGGACCAAAATTTCAAGGGATAACTTGTGGTTTAGACCAGTTGAAACAAGTGCCCGTAGGAAGCCGTTTCACAGGAAAGTTCCAGTTGCAATGTTTCGTGCTGATTTAAATGACAGCCCATTCTTAGTATATAAGGAATTCTTACAAAAACTTTAAAGGAAAAAGTTAGGCAATAGATACAAATATGTAATTTACAAAAGAAGAAATACAAATGGATAATAAAATTACTTGATGCATCACTGGTTATTAAAGAAATCCAAAAGACAAAATAAGATTTTTTTTAACCTGTTACACTGACAAATATTAAAAGGTTAACATGCTTAGTATTGGTGAGGGTGTGACAAAACAAGCAATTGGGTACACTACCGGAAAACAGTTTGTGAATACATACGAACGTATAAAATGTGCGTACCATTTGACCTCGGAATGGATCAACTACAGGCATTGACTCTAATAGGATTCATCAGAAATTAGAAAATAAATTATGCTGGCTGTGAGATAATAGAAAATGTATATTGGTCTCTGCCCCCAGTTCCTGGCACAGAGCTCCTGAAACCCTTGTAATTTCCTAAGTGATAAGAACACTAGGAGCATCTTTTGTTCTAACAGTTGATCCTTGATCCTGGTTCCTGACACAGGGCTCCTGAAACCCTTGTAATTTCCTGGGTGATGGGGGTGTCTTTTGCTTTATTGGGTGGGCTCTTGGATGGCTCCTGGATGAGGGCTGGTCACTGGAAAGACCAAGACATGATTAGAAGCTTGGAATTTTCAGCTCCACACCCACCTCCTAAGGAGGGCTAAAAATGGATTTAATGACTGGTCATGCCTACATGACAAAGCCTCCATCAAAACCCCAAAAGTATGGGTTCAGAGGGCTGGTGAACACGTGGAGGTGCTGGGAGAGTGGTGTGCTCCAAGAGAGCATGGAAGCCCTGAAACCTTTCCCACATACCTTGCCCTGTACATTTCTTCCATCTGGCTGTTCATCTATATCTTTTATCATATCCTTTAATAAACTGGTAAACATAAGTGTTTCCCTGAGTTCTGGGAGCCACTCTGGCAAGTCAACTGAACTGGAGGAGGGGTTATAAGAACCTCGGATTTATTGCCAATTGGTCAGGAGCTCAGGTACAAACTGGACTCCCAGTTGGTATCTGAAGTGGGGCGGGGGCAGTCTTGTGGGACTGAGCCCTTAAACTGTGGGATCTAATGCTATCTCCAGGTAGATAGTGTCTGAATTGAGTTAAATAGTAGGACACCCAGCTGGGGGGTGGGGGGGAACCCAGCACATCTGGTGACCAGAAGTGTCAAAACTGAGGAGTTCTGTGTGAAAGTAAAGGAGAGACACAGAGGAGGACTGAGCTTCCCCACTACACTGGTACATCTATACAATGAAATACCATGTAGCCACTAAAATGATGATGAGTACTCACTGATCTAGAATTGTAATCACGATATTGTACCAAATATAAAAAAGTACGTATAGTATGATCACATACATAAAATTGTGTGTGTAGACAGAGAATGTTTGGAAATTCACTAAAATATTAAGAATGATGCTGTCCCCGGGATTTCAAGTGATTTTTACTATTCAAATGTTTCACAAAGAGTAGTTTCATTTTTACAGTCAGAAGTAAATAAGCAACAAAGATGACTTTATTTTAAATGTGTAAGAAAGTATCCTTTTTACATATTTGATCCTTCATGGAGGATAAAACAAGTGCTGTTAGGTAACAACTGATCTGGCAGAACTCTGTACCAACCAACCAATCCTTTTTCTACCCCTTTGTCTTTGCTCAGAATGTACTCAAAATAACCACAGTTAAGTAAAATAAAAATGATACACAAGAGTCTCTCTGTATTGTACGTACAGGAAGAAAGGGGCTTAAACTCCTAAATAATCCACAACGTTCTCTCCCACATTAATTAAATTTACAAACAGAATAATTAGCATGTTGCAAAGTTATGATTGAGTTGCTCATCAAATCCCTCTGAGCTACAGCAATTGTGTTCTCAGAAGAAAATGAACCAAATAAATATAGAAATTTAGACAAGGTCTTTTTAAGACATCCTTGAACAGACAGATTGAAAATGATGAAAACTTTCGGAAAGTGAAATGTCTTCTGCTGTAGCTGTTTTTTGAAGTTACCTTAGGAAAAAGTTGGTCTTAGGTTACTCTCGTCACTTAAATTTCAAAGACTTTTTTTTTTTTCAACCTATGAGCCTATAGACTAGTCTCCGCTACTTTGGGTGCCTTGTAACTTCATTCTAAATCCCTTTTTAATCTTTCAACCAGCTCCTTACCTAGTGGCAAACTCTCCATATACGCAGCAGCTTGGCACTAAGCACACAGCTCCTGTCATCTCTCCCATTCTCTAAATCGAATGTAATAACAGGAGATATTTTTTCGCGAAGCAGACTTCTCTTTCTAAGCAAAAATCAATCTTTCCCTTATCAGTGGCAACCTGTCATACATTAAATATGGTTAGAGATTTACCGTCAAAAACAAAATTGAATTTGATAGGTTTTACTTGATCTTATTATGCAAAAAGTTATTCCAAAAATTATAAATGAAGCTGGGAAAGGCACAATTTTTACTACACATGCACACGTGCATGCACACACACACCTATAAAACATAGGATAGCACGGTATGAAATGCTATCACACATAGTTAAGTCATAACAATTTCATTTTCCAAAATAACAGAGACCACAAACCTTGAGTTGTTCATCTACAACTCTCGTAACTTCTCCGGCCATTGATTCCAGGGTCTCCTGAATTGGACTGGATAACAAGCCACTGGCTCCCGCCCAAGATGCACCACCAACGTGGTATAAATTTGGTAACAACTGTAAGAAAAATAAAAGTAACCTCTCCATAATAAATATTTAAATAAGCACCAAAGTCACTGCAGAGTTCATAAAACAGGGTGGAGAAATACTAGCGATAAACAAAGATCGTCTTGATGAAAGGCCCTTTATACCAATTAAAAAACTGAGGTCCAGCTTTGAAACCAGAGGAACAGTACCTTACCTGTTTGTGGCTTAATGTCTTCATCTCGGGTGTGAGAGTATTTGACTAACCCATGAGGTTCCTCCTACTTATAAAATTCAGTGACTGTGTGATTCTAATAGCAGAGCCTGGACCAGATCTCAGGTTTTCTGACTCCCAGTTAGTCCTTTCTCTATGAAATCACACTTTGGGGACCACAGTCTAAGTTGAGAGAAGCTTCCTTTTAGAGGTGACAGAGGAGAGTTTCGTGCTATCAGTTTGGCAGTAGAATCATGTGCAACGAGTTGCTACTCACTGAAACTACAACTACCTCCCAGTTACCTAGAACCTGATTATACCCTTTGTAAATCACACTGACCCTCTGCTTTTAATTCTATACAGCCAGCTGGCTGTATCCGAGGCTGCAGAACCCGTGGATGAGGAGGCCCACCTGTGCTACGCCATGCCATTTCATATATAAGGGATTTGAGCATCCACAGATTTTGGTATCTGCAGGGGGTCCTGGAACCAATCCCCCCGCCCCCCCGCAGATTCTGAGGGACAACTGTATTTTGATTATTGGTAATTAGCAGGGGTACAGAAAGGAGGCAAAGACTAACTCAGTTCACCTTGCCACTTGTTAGTAACCTTGAAATTGGGTGGAAAAGTAAATTTAGTTAGAACGAGTTCCTAAAACTGAAGTTTACGAAGTCTTTTTATTCCACGGGACTCACGTAGCTGGAAGTGAAACTCACCGTTTTAGAGTTCTTAGCATCACGCATGAGCCTTTCTGCTGATTTCAGATCTTCCTGGACAGCACCTCCCCCACAGTTTCGTAAAGAGTTGAGATGATCTTGCACTTTCACACATATTCTGTCAATCATCTGCTCCACACGTAACAATGAGGGCAAGCGTCCAAGTCAGCACAGCCAATGTTCAGACAAAAGGAAACACTGAATGAGGATGAACACTTCTCCTAACTGGAATCTTCAAGAAGACAGCTTAGAGCCAATTATTAATTTATCTATTTCTATAAGAAACCTTTAGCAACGTTAATTCCAAACAAACATGTAAGGGATTTTGGTCCCCTCTCCTGCCTTAGGAAATGCAGCATGTAGAACAAAAGTGAATACTTCTTGATGATTCAGAATCTCATAGTTACTCAGTGACATTTTGCTTGATAGTAACTCTTCTTCATTAATTTTTATTGAGTACCCTATATGTGTCAGACATAGTGCTGGGTACTGAGGAAACAGAAAAAGGAGATGTACAATTCTGAGGCAGTTGATGACAAAATGATGCCCACAGCCAGTTGGTCTCAATATTATGGAAATCAGAACATCCCTGGAAATTAATATTTTTTAATTAGTTCAATTATATCAGGTAATTTTCTACCAAAAAAAAGCACAAGCTGAGGTTTTATTATATTAACATAGGCAATAATAAAGTTAATAACATCTAGTTTCTATTCTATTAAGGTCCTTCTCCCATGTTAATTACATCTGAATCACTTTCAGATGTTTCATGGATTTAAACATAAAACCCACAGGGTAGTGGCAGATCACTACTGTGGACAAAAACTAGTACAGAAGGGTAAGATTATGCTCTATTCTATTTGTATGTATAAAGAGAAACATGAACAAAGCTAAGACATCTGAAGAAAAAGACAACTACAGTGTGGTTTTAAAAGTTTCTCCAATATTTTTTTTTAATAGATCTTTATTGGAGTATAATTGCTTCACAATACTGTGTTAGTTTCTGTTGTACAACAAAGTGAATCAGCCATATGCATACACATATCCCCATATCCCCTCCCTCTTGAGCCTCCCTATCCCACCTCTCTAGGTCATCGCAAAGCTAATCTCCCTGTGCTATGTGGCTGCTTCCCACTAGCCATCCATTTTACATTTGGTAGTGTATATATGTCAATGCTACTCTCTCACTTCATCCCAGCTTCCCACCCCTCCACCCCAGGTCCTCAAGTCTATTCTCCATGTCTACATCTTTATTCCTGCCCTGCCACTAGGTTCATCAGTACCATTTTTTTTTTTTAGATTCCATATATATGTGTTGATCAGAGCTGCAGGTTGTCTATTCTTAAAAAAAAATTATTTATTCCCCAGAGACCCTACATATCAAGTCCTATCCCACCTGATAATTCATTTGGCAGAGGTGACGATCCAGCAACAATCTTTTTAATTTAAATTCACACTTCTCTATTTATTTTGAATTATTTGGTACAACAGCTATAGGAGGCCAAAATCAGCCTTCCTTCCCCCGTAAATTCCACAATAGAAACTTTACTACACTGCTCAGCAAACTGAAGGTCTGACTATAGAGCCCGCGTCTACTTGCTGCAGCATCACCAATTCTCCTGCCTTTCTCTTTTAAAAAATCAGGTTCGTAACGTCTACTCCATCTTCTTTTCTAGTGTATGATGAAGACAACCCAGTAAAATAACACCACTCAAAGCACTTAGTCTCTTGACAAAGGGTCAGTGATGCTAATGTTAATGTATGACCTCTAAAAATGGTTCGTTATTCACCTGACCCAGAAAACCCCACAAAATCATGCAAGTCAAGAGGTTCAAATCTTCGCGTTCACTTTAAGAACACTCGTGAAACTGCCCAGGCCATTAAGGGTACACATATCCGAAAAGCCACCAAGTATCTGAAGGATGCCACTTTAAAGAAGCAATGTGTGCCATTCCACTGTTACAATGGTGGAGCTGGTACGTGTGCCCTGGCCAAACAATGGGGCTGGACGCAGGGCTGGTGGCCCAAAAAAGAGTGCTGAATTTTTACTGCACATGCTCAAAAATGCAGAGAGTAATGCTGAACTTAAGGGCTTAGATGTAAATTCTCTGGTCATTGAGCACATCCAGGTGAACAAAGCCCCCAGGATGGGGTGCAGGACTTACAGAGCTCATGGTCAGATCAACCCATACATGAGCTCTCCCTGCCACACTGAGATGATCCTCACTGAAAAAGAACAGATTGTTCCTAAACCAGAAGAGGAGGTTGCACAGAAGAAAAAGATATCCCAGAAGAAACTGAAGAAACAAAAACTTATGGCCCGGTAATAAATGACACAAAAAATAAATGCAAAGTAAAAAAAAAAAGAAAAAAAGAACAGCTCTTATGACTGTAAAATGTACTGAGGCTACATAAGTGAACTATGTGCAACTCCCGTAGGAAAAAGAAGTTACATGAATAATGCTTCTCATGTAATAATCATCTCCCTGACCAAAATCTAAGCTTGTAGGCAGGGATCACATCTTAATTTTCTGCATTTACACAGCACCCTGAAGAGAACTATGTTTTTTTTAATCTTAATTGATATAAATTCCAGCTCTTCCAACTACTGTATTGATCTGTGCTTCCTGAAACAAAAATGGTCATCAATAATTCATATCTCACCAAGAATGAATACCTAATTTCAAGAAACAAAATGAACTCCGTACTAAGAAAGGAACTGATATACATCTGAGGCCACAAAAGACTAATTTGAGAGGCATGTGGATGTGGCACCATAAAATTGATCATCTTTAATAATCATGAGAGACCAGAGACCCTTGAAGCGCGTGCCATTAAGCATACACCAAGGAGAGAGGGTCTAAATGAACTCAGCAAAATGGTCTTTAAGTAGAAATTTTAAAATCACATCCAAAAGAAACATAAAAATTTTGTTCTTCGATTCAAATAAGACATTAAATCTCACAAGTCTCAAAGATTCTTCTGTACACACACTTGCTAAGGGTCAGCACAGCCCAATAGATCACATTCAGATGCTTTGCAACTAAAGACCGCAAGGCCCAGAAAAGTGAAACTATTTAAGATGACACAGAATTACACAGAGTACCAACTGGAAATTTTGAAAACAGGAAACCAAGGATTTTGACTCTCAGTTCATATTCAAGTCCCTAAGATACACAAATAAAAACAAAGGAAACTGCAGTCTGAAAGACTGTCATCTCTTTGGTTATCTCATGAAAGACCTCAGGGTAGATGACGGCATTTGGGCTCTTGATTTTCATCTCCCTACTTTACCCAAACCCCTAGTGTTCCATTTTCTAAAGCACCCCAGGAAAGTTGTTAACTGCCACAGTTTGAGAAGCTCAGTTCTTTCCAAGGAAATGTACTTGGACTTGGTCTTCTCTGAGTCCTCATCTGTCTTCCCATGTTCTTCTACAGGTCACATGTCTTCCCCCTTGAGAGCACTCTAAACAGTCACAAGCTCTCTTCCATGTGACAGTCTTGCCCATGTTTGAACACAACTATCTTTTCTTCTCTAATCTTTTCTTCTTCAGGCTTAACATTCCCAGTTCCTTCTACCATTCTACTGTGACAACATTGTGTGGTCCCTGACTGCCACCTCCCCCTGTCTACCCCAGGTCACTTCTCTGAATTCTCCCTCCATCTAAGACCGTCACAAAACATGCCCCCCCTCAATAAAATATATTGTAACAGAGGAAGAGTGGATCAGTAAGCTGAACGGGGCTATCACCTTTCTTACCGTAGAAAGTATACTTTCATTAATGTGGTATAAGTCAAACTGGCTTCTTTGGCAACTAAATCACACAGCAACTCACATCTCACTTGGTGGTGACCACTTAGGCTTTTCCAAACATACTGGGCTATAGAACCCAAGTGCAGAACTTAGAACCATTAGCAATAAATGCCAGCTTTGGTTGCTTGCAACTTGTTACAACTGTTCTCAGTCCCAGCAAATAGCTTACTTGTGGAAAATTTTATCTTCCTCCACATCTATTTCTTTATTCAATTCAAAAGAAATATACTCAACACCTTGCATTGAATGAGATACAGTCCTGAGTAAGATATACCCTTTGCCACCAAGCAACGTAAAAATCTAGAAGTGGAAAGAAATATTCACAATTAACAATAACACAAGATATAAAGTTTGCATAATATAATATCCACAAAGACAGGCACATTTTATTCACTGCCAAAGCTCCATCTCCTATAATAGTGCCTGCCATATCACAGACCCTTATAAGTGTTTATTCAATGACTAAATAAATGATAGAAAGTTCTAAAGGATTTCAGTCAAGGAAGGGATCACATGTAGCTGATGCTGAAGGTAGCTTTTAGACTGGGTCCTGAAAGATTTCTACAAACTGAGAAAAGAGAAGGGAATTTTAAAAGCAAAGAATGAACATAAGCAATGGCATATCCAGACACCTGTGATTCCTATTTCCTGATTAGGAACAGAGGTACTTTATTATGGGAGATCAGATTGGAATGCTGAGTTGAGGCAAGATAGTGTAAGACTTAGGCACAGGCTAAGGAGTTCAAACACCGTGTACAAGGCATAGAGCATCTATTCCCCCAACTTCTCCCACAATTGTGAAGATCTAAAAATTCCTTACCCCATAACACTCACAGTGACTCGGCTTCCCTGATACAAAGGAAAAGGGCTGTAAAAAGCACAAGGAGACATGGAAGATGAATAAACTAGTTCTTGCAGTGCTTGTAAAAGAAGACATAGGAGGGAGTTAATAAAAAGCCTTAACAAGAGGAGATGCAATAGAAACGGAAAGAAAAGAATGGCTGTAAAAGACACCTTGAAGGTAAATGGGCAGTAAATAGTGACCTTGGATGAATAAAGCAAACGAGGCATCCAAGATGACTCCAGGAGTTCTATCCTCAGTGAATGATGATGTCACTGAGAAAAATGGCAAAATCGGTTGTTCCAAGGGATGAGTTTGGTCTTAGTGACCGTGCTATCTCAGAGGGTCATCTGGATGAAGATACTGAACAAGCAGTTGAAAAAAAGGATTTTCTGGAAAGAAACAGGGACTGAGGGGATAGATCCAGGAGTCATCCACAGACGAGAGAGTTAAAATGGCAGAAGCAGATCAGATAGCACTAAGTACAAAACTCTGAAAAATTATTGCATTTGAAGGATAAAAAGGGAAAGTTATGTAGAAAGGAGACAAAGAGCAGCAGAAAAATATTCAGAACAGCACACTGTCGGATGAACCAAGAAGTGCATCTTAAGAAAGACGAAACAGTCTATAATAATGATAATAATCGTAATAATAAAAATATAGCCACAAACAATGTTTACTAGTGAGGAGCCAAGTACTTTGCATGCATTACCTCACTGAATTGTCACAGCACCTTCTGAGTCATTTCCCCCATTTTTACAGATGAAATCAAGCCTTAAAGAGGTTAGTAAATGACTAACAACATTTCCCACTAAGAGGGAATAGCAGAGCCTGTACTTAAATCCAGGTCATCTGACTTGAGAGCCCAAGTTCCTGACCACTACACATACGGAGGGCCTCTTTTCATCAAAAGACGAAGAGGGAGAAAAGGCCTCTGACTCGGTGACCAGGTCCATTAAGAGCCATCTCAGCAGACAGATTGGGACAGAGGGCACATTCTGAAAGGTTGCAAAGTGAGTGGGTAGCAAAGAAGTCATGAAAGCAAGTATAAAAATCTGCGCATGAAAGGAAGGAAAGAGAGTGTGCTAAGTAAATAGGTCTAGGCAATAAAATTGTTTTGTTTTTTCTTTTAAGGGTGAGAAGACTTAGCATAGGTTGTCAATTCTGGGCCTGTCTTTGTAAATAAAGCTTTATTGGAACAGCCACACTCATTCATGAAGATATTGTCTGTGGCTTCTTCTGCTCTACAATAGCACAGCTGAGTAGTTGCAACAGAGACCATACAGGCGGTAAAGCCTATTTACTGTTTGGTGTTTTATAGAAGAAGTTTGCTAACTCTTGATTAAGAGGGTTTATAAGATGGAAAAGAAGAGATCAAAAGCAGAGGTGGAATGTTGAGTCATGTGAAGGTCAGAGGTGGAGTGTTGTCATGTGAAGGTCTTTCCTAAACAAAGACTAGAGACAAAAACAAATATGTGAACAATTATGAGACTTCAATGTTTCATTGAAACATATTTTAATCCCTCAGTGTCACCCGGGAATGATGACTGGCTATGCGTTTGGCAGAAGTAGTCACAGAGGGTCTATTCTTTCTGTGTTCCTATTTCTGGAAACTTCAATAAGAAGTTCCAATAAGAAGGAGATGAATCTCTCCTAAGGTGACTGAAACAATTAAAGTCTGAAAACTGCTAATCATCATGTCCTAAGAAATCCCCAAAGCGAAAAGGTGGCAGTATACCTACTACATAATGACTCAAATAATTCAGAATGATGTCACCCATGCAGAATGAAACATCTGTATATGCCTCCTGTGTATAATTTCCTCTTGATTGAGAAGATAAAACTTACTTTTAAGAATTAGCATTAAAGGTTGTGGCAGTAATTTTTTTGGATGAGCAAAACACCTGTAAATGAGGAAAAAAGTTAAAAGGATATTGTATTAAGAAAAGCCTGCATTATGGTAGCTCATAAAGGAACCCAAGGCAAAGGTTCAATGTAAGATTTTAGCACTCTCATTGCTTTTAATGTTAAACACTAAAACCAGGAAATAACAGTAAACCATAAAGTACTAAAGGCTAATATTAGTCCCTTGCAGGAAAAAAATTTAGATTTTTTAAGGCACTGGTAAGGTCAAAATAATGTTTTCCTTCTCAAAACTCCCTGTTACTTCACTAATATTCATAATTATTGTTTTTCTTTTTCTCAACACATACCACTTTACTTTTTCTTATATAAATAATACATGCTTACTATAAAGCATTCAAACAATACTGTGAAGTATAAGAGAATAAAAATCACCTAATCACAGCACCTGAGAGAACCATCATTAACATTTTGGTGAACACTCTTCCACAAATCTCTATGCATATCTATGCAGTCATTCATATAATTTTACCTACTTAAAAGATTACACACAACTCATTTATTATGGACATCTTTCCTTCATTCTCTTTTAAGAAAAAGGAACAACAAAAAATTAAAATGACACTCCATCCCAAAGCAGTAAAATACATATTCTTTTCAAGAGCACATGGAACGTGCTCCAGGATAGATCACATGCTGGGCCACAAAACAATTCTCAATATATTTAAGAAGATTGAAATCATATCAAGCAACTTTTCTGACCAGTATAAGACTAGAAATCAACTACAAGAAAAAAAGTGCAAAACCACAAACATGTGGAGGCTAAACAATATGCAACTAAACAACCAATGGGTCACTGAAGAAGTCAAAGAGGAAATCAAAAAACATCTGTAGACAAATAAAAATGGAAACACGATCCAAAATCTATGGGATGCAGCAAAAGCAGTTCTAAGAGGGACGATTATAGCAATACAAGCCTATCCTGGGAAACAAGAACAATTTCAAATAAATAACCTAACTTTGCACCTAAAGGAACTAGAAAAAGGAGAACAAACAAAACCAAAGTTAGTAGAAGGAAAGAAATCCTAAAGATCAGAGCAGAAATAGAGACTAAAAAAAAAAATAGAAAATATTAATGAAACTAAGAGCTGGTTCTTTGAAAATATCAACAAAACTGATAAACCTTTAGCCAGACTAATCAAGAAAAAAGAGAGAGAGGGCTCAAATAAATAAATCAGAAATGAAAGAGAAGTTACAAGTGACATCACAGAAATACAAACGATAAGAGATTACTACAAACAAATATACCCCAATAAAATGGACAATCTAGAAGAAATAAATTCCTAGAAACATACAATCTCCCACGACTGAATCAGTAAGAAATAAAAAACATGAACAGACCAATTACCAGTAATGAAATTAAATCGGTAATAAAAAAAATAAACTCCCAACAAACAAAAGTCCAGGACCAGATGGCTTCACAGGTGAATTCTACCAAACACTGAGAGAAGAGTTAACACTTATCCTTCTCAAAGTATACCAAAAATTGAAGAGGAAGAAACGCTTCCAAAGTCATTCTATGAGATGAGCGTTACCCTCATTTGGTTTTGATACCAAAACCAAAGACACCACAGAAAATTAAAATGACATCTGCCCAAGGTAAGAAAATAGAACAAACCATACAAAATGGTCTCAAATGACAAAACTTTCCCTACCAGTCAGTTCCTCTCAATCTGCTGAAATAAACATTTTTGAAAACCCTCTGTTTTAATCCTTTTGGTGGCTTCCATTTTAAATTTAAATAGTAGATTTACATCTGTATTTTTGACTTATGAATTATAGAATAGAGGATTATTCCATGAAACAAGTAAAAATTTAGTATACTTATACTACCACTCACCTTTCTCCCTCTTCAACTCCTAATTTTAATTAGTTTCATTACTTTTACGTTAAAATTTCCAACATGTACATTTTTTAGTATAGCAATAATTAGGTGTTCCCTTGCTGTCTAAGTTGATATTAAAATTTTAAATCTACTAAAATGCAGGTACAGAATTATGATTATGGGATTCATAGAGAAAGAAATGTAATCCTGTATCTTTTAATTCTGCAGCTCAAAGCAGGTTTTCCCAAAGTGGCAACTTTTTAAAGCTTTCTTTCAGCTCTTATAACTCCTATGATTTCGTTTCTTATTTATACCTCATATTGTATACTTTCTTATTTTTCTTTGTTACACTGGAGAATTTCCTCAAAAAGCCTTTTTTCGTATGGAATATTGGGGGTAAAATTTCTGGGTCCATGTGCGAGGACAGTTTTAGTCTGCCCTCGCATCTGTTTGATAAAATGACTAGATATAGAATTCTTGGTCCAAAACAAATTCCCCTCTGAACCTCATTTGTTTCTAGTAATTGAGATTGATGCTAAGAATTGGTTCCAGTTCCCTTGTAAGATAGTCTTTTTATTCTGTCTGGAACTCTTTAAGATGTTTTTTCTTTATTCTCGGTGTTCTGACCAGGTGTGGGCCTTCACCCATTCATCCATATCAATTTCAGTAGGTCATATCAACCCCAAGATTCATATGAAATGCTTTTCTATTATTTTCTCTTTTTTAACTTTCTCTATTATGTCTCTTTTTAAATTTCGACGTTCCTATTAGAAGGCTATTGGTCACTTTTAATCTCTTCACGATTCTGACTTACTTTTCTCTCATATTTTTTATGTCTTTTTACTGCATGTTTTAAGATTTTCTCTTGTTTTCTACCAGAGAAACAGCTTAATTTGTGCCCTATTGGTTAATTTAAGTCTATATTACAGTTTTCATATTTTCAACTGTTAAGCATTGTTTCTTATTCTCTGATTATTCTTTTTCATAGCAGCTCATTCTTATTTTATGGATATAATATTGTCTCAATTCCTTCTGAACTTACTAATTACAATATTTTTTTAAAGTCCTCTGCTGTACTCTGAATTATCTGAGCTCAGTTCTTTGGTTTATCTTCTTCTTTCTTTGACATCCTATAGGTTTTCCTCAAATATCTTATGATCCTTGGTTTTGGTTAATATTTTTGGAGGAAAACATTCCATACTTTTTTTATTCTAAAGTTGGGTAGAGAGAAGAGGAATGAAGTAAAAAACAGTTTAGTTTCTCTTCAGCACTTGTGTTAATTAATATTCAACAAATTCTTAATTATTCAGAAGAATCTGGGAATTTGTTTCCTACTCATAGAAGTGAGGGGGAGTAGAATAAAAGGAATAGGATGTCTCCAAAGTGGCAAATTTGATTACCCTCAGACTTTTATCATCTGTAATCCAGGGTTCCTAATAGTTGTATGTAAATCTAAGATACACCTTACTGACAATCTTAAAAGGCACAAAATCATCAACAATGAAAAGTGCATATTTAGCATTAGAATTAACCTCCCCCAAACTCTACTTAACATTTGTTGTCATTTTCAGAAACAGGTTCTTACTGCCCCATTGGGAATGATTCAAACGATAAAAATCCTTGGTCCCTGGCTCTTAAAAGGGTCAGTTCAGCATGAGTAAGAGGAGGAACTGTCACTGGGAGAAGACTGGCACCTTCTTACCTGCTGCGTGGTGCTGGTGACAATGCCCTGCTGTAGGCGGTAGGCCTGCTCTTGAAGGTATTTTCTAGTCTCGTGATTCCGGAGCAGATAGTTTTCTATCTGGAAATTAAGCACATGTCTCTCTCAAGAACACATTTCGACAGCAGAGAGTAAAGTCATAAGTGCAACAGCCAGCTGCTAAACTGAAGACCCAAGCAACTAATTCACACATCCTGCCAGGGCCTTGACCCCACAAAACGTATGAGATGGGGAAACTGGCTATTGTCATGATGCATTATGGGTGTTTTTAGTTAGAAATGTCACTCGCAGGTAACCAGGGTAATTTTTATGTCACTCAGTAGTTGACAAAGATGAGCAAGTGTTTAATTGCCTGCAGGGTTAGAGACCCCTTTTAGTGACTTCTCATCACTTTCCTGTACACGATCACAATCTTTCTCTCTCGCAAATTTTTAACCACTAAACAGTTCAGAAGCTAAATAAATACCCCTATAGTGTATGGACGGTCCTTTCTGAACCTCTTGGCCTTATCCACCAGCACTCAGAAAATTCTTTATTTTAAGGGAAAAAAGGAGAAAATAGGTACAAAATTGGAAAGATACAGGCTGGTACAACTCAAAACCATATACCAATTTCCTTAATCCACCAGGTTTACATGTTTTCTCAAAAACAGGAATGGTTTTAGCAAAATTACCAAAAATAAGAAAATGGATTTCTACAGAAAATGAGAAATCTTGAAGTTGCTTGACAATCTATATTTTTATACATAGACAATGTTTTACGAAAAATTCAAACATACAAATGATAACTAGATTGAAATAAAGTATTGAAGGAGAACAATATACAATGGATATATAATACATTGAAAAATGTAAACTATTGATTATAATGAATACCTATTAATGTGTTTTTTTAAAGAATGATTTGAGATGATTAAGTATGCCATCTATTTTTTTTCAGTTGTTGTTTTTATTTGTTTTCATAATGCAACTTAACCATTTGGCTTCTAATTTGTCACTACAGTTCCCTGGTTAAGAATTTCTAGTAACTGTGAGGCTTTCAGGATTATTACATTTTCATTTTCATTTTGCATATGCTAAAATGACTACTATTAATACCAATTAGGAAAAATTAAAATACAGGCTATAATTATTATCATCCTTGGAAACCATAAAGCAGAACAAAATGTACCATTCTACTAAACATAAATGAAGATATTATAAAAACAAAAAGACCCCTGAAATGAAGCATCATTAAAGTGACACATTAATACCATGACATTATATTACATTAATTTTCTCTTGCTGCTTCCCAAGAAGTCATCTCTTTCCAAGGTGACATTACCATCAAGATAGAATGTCTTTGCTAAAAAAAGATTCTGCCTGAAATATGACAGGCACACACTGCCACCCAGCTTTGGGTGATTTTGTTTTGTTCTTCTACATTTGGCCTCATTAAGCCCTGGCCATGGGCCAGTTCTGAGAGCAGCTTGTTTATTCAGGAGGATCAGCTCACACACAGGCAGTGCACCAAGGCTGGCCCACATGCTTCCAGGCCTTCCCCAGGTGCACCAACAGTGCTTCACAGACTGAGCCTAGAGGGAATATTTTAGAAAAAAAAATAATATTCAAAGCTCATTTCTAAAAGCTAGTGCAAGGGGAAGGAAGAAAAACAATGCTGAAGTGTCTTTAATAACGGTCAGGTACACATCACTGCTGAAAGTATTTGCATCTGGAAAGTTTACAAGGTAAACTTTCCTTCTGTGCACTATTAGAGACCAAGACAGAGAACCAGGACAGGACAGGGGGCTGACTCAGGTCAAAAGGAAAGAGGAAGAGCCAAAAGTGTCATTAATCACATTTGCCAGTACCCCTGGGCAGCAGTGACCTGGGAGACAGTCTACAGTAAGTCAGACATCTTCAGTCTCATTGCTGAAAAGAGCAGCAGCACAGAAGGCAAAAAAATGCTGTGCTGTGTTTTAATAAAGGAATCTTATATTTTAAAAAAATAAAGATTGAGTATAGAATCACAATATTGTTTTTCAGTAGAGTAAAATTAAAGAGCCATAATTCTTCCAGAGGACAGTTCTGTTAAAATGAAAACTTGAATATGTAAGAGCATAGTTAAATACTATAGGGAAAAAAAAACAATAAATATGAGATTTAAAGTCACCGATTTTCATTTTAAAAAAACACAACTTTTATAATTAATATATTTGCATATTCTGCATTTATTCTTTGTTTCTTCTTTTATCCTCCTCTCTTTTTCTGCCTTCTCTGGTTTTAAGTATTGTATATGATTGCACTTTTCTCTCCTTTCTTAGAATATTAAGTATACTTCTTTATAAATATTTTAGTGGTTTCCCTAGTGTGGGCAATATACATTTACAATTCATCCAACTCCTCTTTCAAATAACACTGCAGTTGTCCCTTGAACAAACAGGTTTGAACTGCACAGGTCTGCTTATAAGTGGATATTTTTCAGTAGTAAATACTACAGCATACATGGTCCATGGTTGGTTGAATCCATGGATGCAGACAAGAAGGGCCAACTATAAGGTATACTCAGATTAAGCCCCGTGCTGTCCACGGGCCAACTGTATACCGTTTCACAAATAGCGCAGGTACAGGTACATTATAAGGGAGTATCACCAATTTCTCCCTTTCACCCCTTGTAACACTGCTGTCTTAGAAAGTATTTCTTCTTTATTTTTGAAGGAAAATATTGCTAGATGCAGAATTCTAGGCTGCTGGGTTTTTCGGGTTTTTTTCAACACTTTAAATAAATATTTCACTCCACTTTCTTCTTGCTTGCATGCTTTGTGACTCAAAGTCTGATATAATTCTTACCCTTATTTCTCAATATGTAAGGTATATTTTTCCTCTGGCTTCCTTCAAGATTTTCTCTTTGTCTTTGGTTTTCTGCAGTTTGAATATGATATGCCTACACATCAATTTTTTTTTGGGGGGGGGGTGGTATTTTTCCTGCTTGGTGTTCTCTGAGATCCCTGGATCTGTGGTTTGGTGTCTGTCATTAATTTTAGAAAATTGTAAGTCATTATTACTTCAGACATTTCTTCTGTTCTTTTCTCTTTCTTCTCCTTCTGGTATTCCCATTACCAGGATGTTCAATGTTTTGTAATTGTCCCATAGTTTTGGGATCTTCTGTTCTTTTTTCCCCCTATTCTTTTTCTCCTCTTTGCATTTCAGTCTGGGAAGTTTCTACTGACATATCTTCAAGCTCAATGATTCTTTCCTCAGCTGTGTCCAGTCCACTGATGAGCTCATAAAAGGTATTTTTTTTTGCTTGTTACAGCATTTCTGATCTCTAGCATTTCCTTTCAATTTTTTCTTAGAGTTCCTGTCTCTCTGCTTTTATTACCTATCTGTTCTTGCTGGTTTTTTTCACTTTTTCCATTAGAGCCCTTAACATATTTGATCATAGTTATTTTAAATTACCTGTCTGATAATTCTAAAATCTGTGTCATATCTGAGTCTGGTTCTGATGTTTGCTTTGTCTCTTCATACTGTGTTTTTTCTTGTCTTTTAGCTTGCCTTGTAATTTTTTGTTGAAAGCCAGATATGATGTAGCTAGTAATAACTGAGGTAATCAGTCTTTTAATGTGAGGCTTTTATGTTCCTCTGGCTAGAAGCTGAGGTGTGTTGAATGTCTGCTGTAACTGTATATGCCAGTTAATTTCTTCTATTGACCTTGTTTATGTCTCCCCTGCTGTTTTGGGGTTTCCCTAGAAATGCCTCCTTAAATAAAGTGTCTGACAGCTTTGCTTAGTTGTAATTCAGTGTTATTATAATTGATATGTGATGTAAGTATAATAGGGAGGGGAAGCATTCTATAATCTTATGATTAAATTTAGGCTTTTTTTTTTTTTTAAACCAGGCCTGAGTCCCTGGACTGTGACCTTCAGAAGTGTTTCTTGGTCTTTTTTTTTTTCCTCCCTTATGTGAAACAGGAAGGCTGGAAGGGGCTGCAGTGGTCTAATTGTCTTCTACTAGGTCAGATAAGGCTCTGGTAGAATAGCTTCTCTTGAGGGTAGGCCTTTGTTATGGAGAACAGCATGCTCTGAGTGTATTTCAAAATGGTTACTTTTTCCCTTCCCCCTGCCAGAAACATGAGTGAATTATCCTCCTTCAATCTTCACTGTGATAACCTGGGGTTCTTGTAACTAAAATCCCTGCAAAGGTCAGGGCCTCCCTAAGACTAAGCACCTAGGAGTATTTAGCTTCTTCTTTTTTTTTTTTTTTTTTTAAGCTCTTAACTAGTCCACCTAAGCCTCCAGCAATTCAGCAATTACTGTTTAAGCTCTCCTCTGAGTTACCAGCTCCATTAGCTTCTGCCCCTGGTAAGCTGATCTCAGCTTTGATTCTCTGTGATTCTCTGTATCACCATCTCTCCAGTTTCCAGGGTGACAGTTTGCCTTGTAACCTCAATTCTCTGGCAGACCTAAGAAAAGTCACTGATTTTGTTTGTTAAGCTTATTTTTTCTTGTTGTGAGGATAGGAATGATGACTTCCAAACTCTTTACATGTCTAGTCTGAAACCAGAAACCTTGTTTCTGTAGAATATGTCTTTTGTTATAAGCTGACTAATATCCTTTAGCAAAGTGTAAAGATATCGAACATTTGTATATTGCTTTATGGTCTACAAACTGCTTTTCACATATACCACCTCATTTGATCCTCATGGACACCTTAGGCAAATTACTTAATCACTCTGTCCTTCAGTTTTCTTATCTGTAAAATGAGCATATAATAGAACCTACCTCATGGGTTTATTTTAAAGATGACAGATGTTAATTTATGTAAATCATTTAAAATAGTGTCAGGCACCCAGTATAAACTATATGCTAAGTGTCAGCTAAATACAGTTATCGTGTAGCTTTATTTTTTATGTAGATGGAGAAACTAAAGTTCAGAAAAATTAAATACATACTGAACTTACAATGCTGGGAAGAGTTTGATTTAGTCAGATCTTCTGAATCCAAACCTTAGATAGTTTCTTTTGCTACACCACAGCTGCCTCTCCCCTCCACTCCCAACCTTACTCTCTTTAATTCATTGAATGTCTGAAGAACATCCATCCAAGCATGCATGCCAGGTACTGCACTAGCTTCTGAGAATAAAACAAGATGAAAAATATAGGCTCTGCCTTCAAAGAGCTCACAGCCGCTGGGAGAAAAAAAAAAAAAAAATAGAGGCAGGTAACTTAAAACAATGTCACAAGGCCAGTGACAGAGAGAACCACAGGAAATTCTGAGAAGACCACCTACCTAGCAGGGAAAAGGGACTCCGAGAAGTCTTTCTGGATGAACTGACCCTTGATTTCAATCTCAACAGATATGCACAGTAGTGGGGAAAGCACGAGTATCATCTAGATTCGAGCAGTGATTCTCAGTGATTCTCAAATGTTACAATCGCCAGGACAACTCAGAAAAACACAGATGTATAATTCCCACCCCAGTTTCTAAGGCCCAAGAATTTGCATTTCTAATAAGTTCCCTGAGGTAGAGCAAAACAAAGACTAAGGGTTGGTAAGAGATGAAATTGGTGGTGAATAGGAGGCAGATTCTGGGCAGAAATTCATGACAAGTTCAGGAGATTAGGCTTTAATCCTAAAAGCCACCAGGAGGAATGGATTGAAGGTTTTAGTCTGATCAACTTCACCATGAAGAAAGATGGCTATTTTTGACTGCAGCATGGAAAACAGATAAGAGGATGTAATCATCCTGGTGAGAGAGGATGAGGTTTGAATAAAGGCATCTGTTATAGGAATAGAGGGAAGGAGAGTTAATGAAGAGATTTATGCGCTAGAATCAGTAAACTTGGTGACTGACTGGCTACAGAAGATATAGAGGGAAAAAAGTCAAGCTTAGGAGATTGGACAGAGGGTGATACCACCAGATGAAAGAACAAAGAGGGAAGAAAGATTTAGAAGATTTCCCAAATAACACCATAATAAAGGTGGAGTAGGCTTCCTCAAATGGGAAATATTTGAGCACATCTAAAAGTAGAGAAAAGGGTAGCCATAACCATAGAACAAGAAGGATGAAGATATGAAAGAGCGAGGGAATGACTCACAGGGCAAGTTTCCAGCACAGGGCAGAGATGTTGGGGTTAAAGGCACTGAAGATGGCTGGGCTTGGAAGAGGAAGGTACCCATCATCCTCTGGGGTTGCCAGAAAGGAGGTGGGCATTGGGTGTGGATTCAGACACATTTATAGACAAAGGTGGTAAAACGAGATCTCAGTAATACCCTAAATTTCTCGATGAAGAAGGAAGGGAAGGCTCTAGCTGTTGAGGATGAAGGGGATGAAGGTTGTGTTAGTTGTCATTCACTTGTACGCATTCTCCAATGGACGAAGAGGAAGTTATCCATGCCTAAGTCTGGCATGTTGATGCTCTAAGAATGTTATTTTACTCCACTTAAATTTCATGACAAGTTTTAGTCTTTATTTTATTCCTCCCCCAGTCATGCATTATGCCAGTCGTGACCATAAGAATACAAGCTAATGTGAAAAAAGCTTTGTAAAATACAAAGCACTGTTCATATGTTCAGAATGTATTATCCACACAATTCCACTCAAATGTGAATTTATTATAATTAAGTTACTGATCCTTCAATACCTTCTGCAGAGCCTCTTCTGTTTTTTCAGGGTTTGTTTTTAAGGCTTGAGAAGCATCATACATAGGAATTGGCATAAATCTCAACGTGTAGTTCCTAGAAAAAGGAGAAAATGGTATGTTTATTTGAAAATCACTTCCTATTATCTTAATTCAGCACTCTTTTTTAAAATCCGAAAAGAGAGTTGCCAGAGCATCTTAGAAAATTCTAAACTACCGGACCATCTTAGGCCCCTCGACTGCAGGTCAGCCTTCTTTCCTACCACCTGTGCGACACCACAAGTGACCTCGTCAATTCACGCTGTCTACAAAACCTACACAACTTGAAGGAATCTGGTTTTGTTGTTTTGCTTTCAGTTTTCAATTACAGCAAGCACAGGATTTTCAAATTGGAACTGGAGAGATGGCCTGAGAGAAAGGCTAGGAAAAAAGTCCAGCATCAACTTGCTACTTGGATTTTAGTCACCAACAGATCTGAAGGTAACGTGATTACCACAGTGACAACGTGACAGACAGACCCAGAACGGTAGACGAAAAACCCAAAATAGAACCAAAACATTTGCTCTCCAAGCCAAGGATGTGAACATCCCCAAAAACAGTCTGTTCAGGCTCTGGGCTCCTTTAAATAACCAAGTCCGAGACCAGTGACTGTCTTTAGAAAACCTTCCTGCTGGCTCAACACCCTGACCTCTGCAGGTTCTGGCAGTTGGCACCCCAAATCAGCCCGAGTGCCCCAGGCTCTAGACACCAAGTAAAGCAACTGTGGAACTCTGGGTCTATTTAATACCTCACACGGCTGTTGCCTGGCTGATTAGACACAAGAATGCAAGGGTGAGTCATTTTTGCGTGAGAACTCTAAATCTGCACTCTGACCTCTGCTCCTGAACTTGCTACAAAGTGCTATGTGTCTGGATGAACACTCACACCTGCTCCCCTACCACAAACTCTAGCCCTGGAGATGCCTCCTCTCTCCCAGCCAGAATGCATCTGTTTCTACAACAAGATACTCAGGAAGGATGACCTTGTGGGCCACGTGTCGGCAACTGGTACCTAGGCATCCCACAGCTGGCTTGTTTCAGGTCTCTAAACAACAAGCAGCACTCATGGTGTGACTCTTATGGATAGTCAGATGGCTTCTACTGGAAGAATAAATTAACAGCTAATTCCTAAAATAGGTACTAATAATGAAGAAATAATAAAGAAAATAAACAGTCATCTTAATAAAAGCAGCCAATCTGGATGGTTACCTAATGGGGAAAAAAAAAACAACAACTGTTCTTCATCCAGTCCAACTGACAAGGTGGCTGAAAGTAAAATAATCAGCAAAGACAAGGCTGTTATTTCTATAACTTTAATTTTTACCTTAGCTTTGTTTGAGCAAAATTGCTTTTGTTTGACTTAAGAGGAACCAGCCAACTGAAACTAAGAGATAATACGTCTCTTTTTGCAGCCTTGAAGATTTTCTTTTCCCTCATCCACTTTTCATCATGCTTCAGACCAGCGTGGTTTATCTAAACCAAATGTGATTTCACACCATTGGCATCTTCGAGCACAGAGTACATAACAGACTGTGATCAGGGAGTTCTGTTTTCAGTCTGGAAACGTGGAGTGTTGGGGGTGCATCCTCTTGGCTTCTCACAAAGACCTGCCTGGGCTGGCAGTCTGCAACGTCATTAGAGTGGCAGCTGTGCTGTTAGCACCCAAATGCAGCAATCTGTAAATGTATGTTTCCATTCAAAGGTTTTGTGTGCAATAGGTGTAATTACAGGAGGTTCTGCAGTCACAGAAGGCTCCCGGGAGAGGTGGCCATGATGACTGATGGTATAAGCTGCCTTGTTTAGTGATGTTTAGTGATGGCGGTGGTGGCAGCAATTTTGACTTCCTGGCTAAAGGAGAACCACGGGATTTAGAACTGAAGCCACTTAGAGATGATTTACTGTGATTTCTCACTTTATAAAAGAAAAATTCATCAATGAGGTGAAATGATCATAGGCTCAAGATCACAGGCTTATTGGTGACAGAGCTGGGGACTGAATGGAGGGCTCCTAATTCCAGGTCTAGGCTTTTATCCAGGTCACCATGTTGGGCATGACAGCTCCACCTGAGGGGCTGTGAATGGAGGAAAACACAAAATAATGAGCACCCCCTCCCCCTCCTAAGAGGCCCAACTTCTATGCTACTGGCCCCTAATTTCCCTCCTACATTTTGTAACCACTCGTTTTTAATGCTATAAATCTGCTTTGATCATTCCTACCATTAGAATACACTATGAGGATTGAAAAGCTCAGAAAGAACCAGATTTCTAGCATTTTTTTCAGCCACGTTTGTATTCTTCTTTCCCCATTTAGTTTACTAGGAAAGTAAATTTGACAATAAATAATAGTTGCAGACTTTAGTTACGAAGGTAATAAAAAAAAGCCTTTTACAGAAATGAGACCAGTGAGCCCTAGCCTTGCCATTTCATCAATTTCATTTTTATTTTCTGGACCTCAGCTTTCTTCTCACCACTGGATTCAGAGTTGTCATCCTGGGCAAAAAAAGTGAGATCCAGTGGAAGGAGATTTAAAACCACAAGGAGAAAGAAGCAAGGTGACCGCTGTGTAGCCCCCTCCACCCCACCCCCCTGCAACCATGATCTTGTGTGTTCGGCGGAATAAGCATCTCTGCTCTCATTTTATAGATGAAGAAACTCACACCAGAGGAAAGTCAGCGTCTTCCCAGGTCCCATGGCTGGTTAGCAGGAGACTAATCAGACCCAGACCTTCTGATTCCCAATCTATTGCTACTTGTATTACCCCACAGAGACACAAACGCCATTGGTTCTTTTCTATTTTTCTAGAAAGAAGTCCTAAGTAAAACTTACTTTTCCATAGCAACAGCTATATCTTGAAAGCCTTGGGCAGTAATGTTGTTCTTGTCCCATATAACAGTCCTGTTTGGAAACCAAATCACATAAATGATCAGATACTTAAGAATGGAGGAAATGATTCTCCCATTGCAGATAAATCTCTTATAGGCAACACCATCTAGGTATTTTAGTACAACGAGCAAGGAATAATGTTCAGCTTTGTTTCAAACAAAGCAAGGATGAGCATTTCCCCCAACATTAGATTCCAAAGCCATTCTCTGCTCAAGTACTATGAAAAAAAACATACTTAAAAGCAACAGCACACACATTAACTTACCATTAAGTCACCTAATGCTTTGCTAGCCAGAAAGCCCTAAAACCTGATTTCCCTGATATTCTCCCAACATATTCTCCAAACAGCATTCTAGTATTCAAGTCTGAGGCTGAAGCTATTTATACAAGAGGCTAAACAGTCTCATGTCCAACATAAAGAATTCCAGATACTGAGACTTTTTTCTATTCTAAACAACTAGAGAGACAAAGTGGTCATATTTTCTGACATTTCATCATTGCCCTGACATGATATGATCAGCAATCCCAGCAACTGAGTTCACTCTGATGATAAACCTCAGTTACCCTAGGAGGTGGTTTACTTTTTAAATACAAAATCTCTTTTGGAAGAAAAGTATTACTTCCCTTTCAGAATGTGAATACTTCAGAAGTATTTTAGGATTTGTCAATTCACCCGACACATGAAATGGCTTTTATTTGTCTGAACGCTCCCAGGATCACAACCTCTAATTGCTTTCTCTTCTTAACCTCAACGACCTTCTTCACGTACACACTGACCTTCAAAGAAACTGCTGATTTTGGTTTTTGCCTTCTGTTTAGACAGAAGGTGCAGGCTGTGCCTTACACTGGGAAGCAAGGGAAACAGCCAGAAAAAGCCCTTGAGGAGCAGTGTGAATTATTAACTCTTCCTTCACCAGACTGCTGGGCTAGGTAGCAACTGGATCTCTCTGAACGATGGATGGTAACATGGTGACCAGATAACTAGTCCCTAAGGGAAGTGGTTACTGCATAGCTCATCCTTAACAAAAGCCATGCTTGGGAAGCACTACGGATGAAAACCACTGAAAAGAAGAGTTCGCATCCAGTACAAACTTGCCTTCGACCCAGAGGACTTCATGGATCCCTTGGGTTTTAGGTCGTTATGTCGCAGGAGTGGGAAGGGAAGATAAGACGCTGGGCTCACAACCAAGTACAGGGAAGCCCCTCGTGTTATACCTCCAGTCTTCCCAGCTCTGCCCCCAAACCCCTCCTCTGCTGCCCCCTGCCTTTCCCGACACATCAGTCAGCTGTCAATGCTGCTGTGAAATGGGAAACTGCAATGGTTCTCAGTCAGGTTTGCCTCGTAGCGGAAACCTTTAAGACAGCAGTTTGAAGGAATGACTGTGTCTAAATTTGGGAACGCCCTCCTCCATATTTTGAAAAAAGACTTGAAGCTGTCGCTTCTGCTCCCCAGCTGGTCGCCTGGGAAACTGAGGCCTCACGCGAACACAGCCAGCCCCCCAGCGGTTGCTGGGTCAGACCCTCTTCCAGACCTTCCTTTGAACCAGCATCCACTCCTCGGGGCCGAGGGCCCGGCCTGCGTACCTGAGCTTGGTGTTGATCTGCAGCGCTTTGGCCAGCATCTTTGCCCCCATGTCCCCCATGCCATTCCCACTGATGTCCACTGTGGTCAGGGAGGTGTTGCTTCCCAGGGCGTTGATGATGATGGTGACCTCGGTCTTGAGTTTCGAGTCAGCCAGGGACAAGGACTGCAGAGGCTGTGGAGGGAACACCAGGCAGTGCTCACACAGTGTTGTCAGAGCTGCTGCGGCTCGCTGGGACCCACTTCACGGAGAACCATCAGGGGAGGGACCCACCGCACAAACACAAAGTGCCTCATTTGGAAACTTCTGGCCAAAAGACACTGATGAATGGGACCTGAAGGTTCTGGACCTTTGGAGTCAAACATGAAGAGCGTGTGTCTTAACGCTGAATATATCAGCCACCTCTCTTCTAAGGGAAGCTGTGGAAAGATACCCAGAGTGGCAGATGCCAGCTCTTTTGCAGTGGAGGATGGGAAGAAAGAAATAAAAATACTACACAAAAATGTCTGCGCTTGAGTATGGCAACACTATCCCTTGACCCATTTTATTTCTATGCAAGGTAAAATGACGTCTTAAAATACTAGTAGAGGAATACTAGTACTAAATTACTAGAAGTAGTAAATGCAAAATAAAACCCAGCCAAGATCAATAATAACTGACATTTATTGAATACTTAACCACTATTTAAGCTTTTTACATATATTTACTCATTTAATCCTCCCAGTAACCCAATACTTAGGTATTATTATATTAGGTATTGTTATCCCTACTTCTCAAGTAAGAAACGAAAAGGTTAAGTGATTCAACCAAGGTCACACAGAACGTAGCTGAACAGGAACCGGACAGGCCGGTTGCAGATTTTGTGCTTTCAGCTCCTGCACAACATTGCCCCTATTGGCTTATCCGAGATCTTTTTGATCCTCACTCTTAGCTTTGTCTTATAAGATCCAATCAAAAGACACACTTACAATTAAAATAAAAAAAAGTCAAGTGTGTGTGACCTTTTCATTACTGTAAGCTGTGTGGTGAACCCAAGCCAATCCACTCACTGTCTATTTAAACCAGAGACTGAAAGCCCTCTGCCTGGAGGCATGTTTTGTTTGGCCTACAGAGTATCTGACAAAAAAAAAAAGAATGTGCTCCCTACTTACACCCAGCTTACACTTGTTTATGTCACCTTCTTAGCCCTGTGGGTATTTAAATTGCAATCCCTGATTTCAGCCATAACTGAATTAATGAGGTGGTGCGAATTCCAGGACTTAAGACAATGTTGCTCTAAAAGTCAGAACTAAGACTTCTCCGGGGGATTTGGATGTCTTCTGGGTTGCCTGCGGTGGTCTACACTGGCCCAGCCATATTCAACAATTGTATATGCTAACTCCATAAGCAGTTCGGACATTACAGGGAGGTGGATGCTGGAAGCAGCTTCTAGGATCATCTATGACCAGGTTCCATGGTGGCCCGTGGGACTGGGGTTCTTGAGATGTGCCTAGGTGGTCTGTAGGACCCCCACACAAATCGTGGGGTGTATTCATGTCCACTTAACCACTGAACATGGACTTCTAATAGAACACCTGTTCCAGGCACATCTGCCAAAAGGCTCAGGAGGCAGAATGAGAGTGTTGACAGTTTCAAGACTCATATGTCCACAAACTGGTATTATGCATTTGGTTCTAGTTTTCCCGAGCGATTGTTCTTATTGTCCAAATTTGATCATGTTTTCTAAACATAATACATCTATGGTGGGCTTCCCTGGTGGCGCAATGGTTGAGAATCTGCCAGCCAATGCAGGGCACACGGGTTCGAGCCCTGGTCTGGGAAGATCCCACATGCCGCGGAGCAACTAGGCCCGTGAGCCACAATTACTGAGCCTGCGCGTCTGGAGCCTGTGCTCCGCAACAAGAGAGGCCGCGATAATGAGAGGCCCGCGCACCGCGATGAAGAGTGGCCCCCACTTGCCGCAACTAGAGAAAGCCCTCGCACAGAAACGAAGACCCAACACAGCCACAAATAAATAAATAAAATTAAAAAACTTAAAAAAAAAAAAAAAAAAAAAAAAAAATACATCTATGGTAAAATCAAAAGGTAATATTATATAAATTAGAATCAAATTTTTTAAGGTTAAATGGCATAGTAAGTGCCAAGTCAATTAAAACCTCAGCCCAAAAGCCTGCATAATCTTAGACTCAGGCAGGTTTAGGGAGGGAGCTTCAATTTTCTTAAGAGTCTACGTTCCAGTAGATAGAAAAAAAAAACTAAACGAAAAATGCTTCAGACTCCGGAAACTTCATGTTTTAAATGAAAACATAAGCAATGTTGCTTTAATAAAAAGCTGTAATCGTATCTCCCATCATTTCAATAAGCTCTATTCAATGCCTACAAAAATGACACATTACGGCTTCTTCCTAATACTGGAAAACTGCCAAGTCTCCAAGCTGGAGAGCACCAATTCCAGTACTATATTCAAACCCTAATACACCCCAGTTAACACTTAAAAGTAATAGGCAGAGCCATTAATGCGAACAGAACAGCCGGAATTGCATGCATATTTATAAGGTCATCCCTTCTTGATTTACTGCACTTCCAGGAAACATTACTATTTGAAATCTTACTATTCCTATTCATAGCTGAACATGCCTAATCTGACAATCTGTCTCCTTGCTACAGGGACTCCAAGGACAAACACATACTGCTGTATTGTTCACAACACAGGTTTGTATGTAATACTTCAGAACAAGAGTCCCTGTCATCTTGGCCCTTCAATGTTACCATCCCTAGACTCTGGGAGCAGCAGCCTGACAACCACTGTCTAGAGTTGAAGGCGACACTGAAGCCCGTGCGTCTAGGTTGTCCAAGTGAACATATTGTGCAATATCGGGAGAATAAAGTATTCCACACGCTGTCTAAGAATAAGCTCTACAGACACAAGGTCAGAATGTAAAAAGCAAAGAGTTTCCTTTTTATATGTAAAAACCTTTAAAAACATAAAACCAAAACATGAGCCCAATGGTGCCAGTTATGGGTGGAATTTTTATAGTCACAAGACTGAACTCCTAATCATTTTAAATAGTTTTGCACATTACTGATTCAGAAGTAGAAAAAAAATAAAAAGAAGGTAATTACTTATTGAAAAAGCCACCTACTTTTCTGTGACATGAACATAAAAGGCTTTTCACTGTACATTATTAGCAGCAACTTTTCAAATTTATAACAGAGTTCACATTTTTGTAGCAAACTTTACTGTCTGCGAATATGTTTTTAGGTGTGCTTTAAATATCAAGATTATCTTTGAGTAAGAGAGTTTGAAAATTATAGGAACAGAGTTTGAAGACCCTCGTGTAATAAGCAAAATATGAAATTAAGAAATGTATTTTTCATAACATATAAATTTTCCTAAAATATGTGCTAAGGAACAAATATTTGGGAATGATTATTAAATATGATTCTGCAATACTGGCTTCCCCAACCTTTTAAAACTGGGCCAATACTAGGAAATCAAAATCTCAAATACAGCAGGGTGGTATAAAGTCAAATTAAATATGTGAAACAAACTGCATGAATTCTGAAAAGTATAAATTACATTCTAATTATGACTCTAACTTTAATAACCCAGTATAAGAGTAACAAAATATGGGGTTTATTAGCAAATGAGGACAAAGAGAAGTGTCTGAATTCATTAAATAATAATGAGTTTCATTTCTAGTCCACAGGTTGGAAATTATATCCACACAATGAAGAGGCAGGACAACAGAATTTTCTCCTGCCCTCCAGATCAGAGCTCCACAAAGAGATGTGGGCAAGGGTAAGCAAGGAAAAGTACCAGTCTCCATCTCTCCTGACCGCATGGCTTTCTCCAAAAATTTAGCTTACAGTTATAGTAGAATTTGCTATAACCCTATATGAATTCAAAATGGGAAATGATACTTTTTTTTTAATGATTTTTTTTTTGATGTGGACCATTTTTAAAGTCTTTACTGAATATGTTACAATATTGCTTCTGTTTTATGTCTTGGTTTTTTGGTCGCGAGGCATGTGGTATCCTAGTTCCCCCACCAGGGATTGAACCTGCACCCCCTGCACTGGAAGGCAATGTCTTAACCACTGGACCGCCAGGGAAGTCCCGAAATGATACTTTTTTTAAATGTGACATATCTCACATGATTAATACAGGAAATCACTCTTATGACCTATAAAAGTAGCTATCACCGAACATGAATAATATGAATCTTCATTATACAAATTGATTTGGATGTTAGTAACCACAAAAGCTCTTTGGTGGCTGAATAGGACTAAGATAGGAAAGGGACAAAATCTTAAAGAGCATCAGTAAAATATAAGATGTGATGCACCAGGTTTCAATGAAAGGAATTAATGGTAGAGTGCTTCTCACTTTGTCCATAAAATATCTTCCTTTATCCTAATGCACTTCTAAGGGCAGCTAAATAGGATACTATTTGAAATTAAATTTCTTTACCCTGAACCGAGTCTTAGCCAGGAACAACTAAAGGGAATAAAAATATAAGAAGGATTATTAGAGCTCTAGACACAGTTTAAGATGGGGGATAACTTTCTTAGTCTCTTGTAATTCTGCATAATTACTAGATGAAATTCAAATTAGCAACATCATGTTTCTCAGCATGACAGAAGGTTATAAAGTCAACTAGAGAGTAAAAATTCACACTTGCAGATTACTGTATTAGCTGAAGCTAGGAAGTAGTAAGGCTTATTAAAAGATGGGCTTAGGAGTCAATGTATACATCTATTCATCTATTAGTTACAATCTTCCTTTAATCAGTGATAAGCTGAATAAAGTGAAGAGTAGGCAAATTTTAAGTACACTCTAAACCTGTACTAAAGCATAAATATTTATTGCACTTAAAAACAATAACAACAGGGGGCTTCCCTGGTGGCGCAGTGGTTGAGAGTCTGCCTGCCAATGCAGGGGATACGGGTTCGAGCCCTGGTCTGGGAAGATCCCACATGCCACGGAGCAACTGGGCCCGTGAGCCACAATTACTGAGCCTGCGCGTCTGGAGCCTGTGCTCCGCAACAAGAGAGGCCACGATGGTGGGAGGCCCGCGCACCGCGATGAAGAGTGGCCCCCACTTGCCACAGCTAGAGAAAGCCCTCGCACAGAAACGAAGACCCAACACAGCCATAAATAAATAAATAAATAAATTTAATACTTGCTACTCTAACTAGCTCCTCTGACATCTCTCTGTATTCACTATAAAAAATAAAATAAAAAATAAAAAAAAAACAATAACAACAGAAAATGTATACAGTGATAAAATTATCTGAAAGCATATCTGCATTAACCCAGCAGACATAATTAGTAAGAACAGCAACAAACGGCAGATTTTAGGCAAGAGTGTTAAAAATAATACTCACTGATTCTTCATCTTGAATCATCTGTACTAAGTTGTCCAACACAGGTGTCAGATTTCTAAAGAGATTTTAAAGATGTGGACAGTGGAATCAAATCAAAAGCTTTCAGGAGGCTGGTTATTTTCATCATTGTCATATAAAAAAATGCAAAACTCTTACTTGGATTTCATATTATTAAAATTTTTGCCTAACGCCAGGTGTTGTATGGATCTGTTTTTACTGAGCCACACTATTAAGGTAGATAGGTCAGATTCTAAACCTGGAAAGAATCAGAGTAAATGGAGAATCAACACACATGTGGATAAATAAATTCTCAGGTGCAGCACAATTAAACAAAGGTGCAAGGCAGTGGATGACTTTCTGTCCTGAGAGCCCTGAGATGCTAATCTTTTTTCCCCCAACCCCCGCCAAAGGAACTTTTTGTCCTCTTTTTATGTCCTCTTATTTCACAGGGATAAACTCATTCTCCACAAAGACTTATCTAAATCTCTTATGCAATCAGTGGCTAAATAAAGTCAACAAGGAATGGGGAGGTATGACAGCAGAAAATTTCATCTCTCCCCATCCCTTCGTGAAGGAAGATTCTGACATACTGCTCACTGGGAAGTAACTGCAGTTAAAGTTGTCTATGCAAATTCATACTGCATTCTTGTCTATGCAAGTTCATATGCACATGCTACTATAACCAGTAGAAATAAAGCTAATGAAACAAGTTTCTGAATAAATAAACAAGACCTCAATTTTATTACCACTAAGCATGCAAAGGGTTGGACTCAGATCTTTATCAATGCATTGATGATAACTTTTTTTTTTCTTGGTCTGAATTGTTTTACTGCATAGACTTTTCATTTTTGGCCATGGAAAAATCTTAGTAAGACTTTGGCACAGAATTATTCCATAAATAAACTCTGTTAAATTAAAAGGTCCTCTAGTCAAGAAGTGAAATAACAATTTTATTAAGGTGTCATCTAGATTGGGCTAGAAGATTATTTTCCCTTTACCAACTTGCTTCAAATAACATTTCTATGTCTTTTCTTCTCTGATTTCTGACTTACCATTATCGGAGATGTCTAGGCTGGTGATGTTGTGGATTTCGGCGATGCAGCCTTCTAATACCTGCGCACCTCCAGATCTCAGCTAGAGAAACACAAACCAAACAGGTAAAGGGGTCACTGGAGGGGTAAAGCCAAAAAAATGAAAAATAGGAGATATAGTCTCAAACTTAGCACCAAAGAAAAAGTGAAAACTTATCAACTCCAAAAACGCTATCATCAGTGTAAAGAGCTAATCACTAGTCATTATATGGTTTCCCATCTCACATAAGTCTGAAAATCATTAGAAAAAGAAACAGAAGACAGAGGCCACCCCGCATCACCACTGCCAAGACGGTCTCCGTCAACTCACAAGAATTTTCTTCATTTCTGACTTTTGGAAAGCTAACAAATCCCTTTTATACATTAGATACGGCTACTATTTTATTTGATTATTACAGATTTCAAGGTATAACTCTCCACCATGTAGCAGCAAAACAACCAAAGGGGACAGTAAAGACCTATAAAATCCTTTTCATCTTTTCCCATAAAACCCAAAGCATATTTTACAGAGGTCAGAGTATTTTTGTTTTCCGTGCAGCAACTATCTGAGTTCCTACTATGTGTAAAACACTGTGCAGGATACAGTTTCCCAAGCTGTGGCCCTTTGTTCAGTAAACTTACGATCTAATAAGGGAAAAGAAACTCATTTATTGGGAACCTACTATGTGCCAAGGAACATGGTAGTTTCTCTATTCACTTAAGAAAATTAAAATTTATGTAAAAATTCTATCCCAAATTGATAACACTTTCTACTTGTTCAAGTTTTGATGTAAAAATTTAAAGAATCCTTATTTCACTATTTTAGATGAAATATGTCTGTGGTACTCTGGACCAAACCCTGCCAATTTCCCTGGCTGCTTACATGTTAAGCAGAATTTTGCACAGATCTTTGGAATTGCTTTATTCAGGAGTATTTCAGCTGGGTGTTTAACTTCAGTCCTTTCTACTTTTTCAGGTAACAGCAGATCACGGTGAGGTGCCTGATGTGAACTCTGACGGGGTGTGTCACACAGAGGCAGACCTCCCCAGGAGGCTGGTCTACACACTTCAGGGAAACCAAGGCCAACCAACTCCACAGCTGCAGGGCTACGAATCCAGTGTGTGGAGCTACGGCCATTTTTATTATATTTTTGCCGAAGTACTGGTTTATGATTGGTTGTAAATTAAAAAACAACACCCAGGTTCTTCACAAATAGATTTGAGAAACACTGTTCCAGGTCACAGTTTGTTAATATTTGAAGAAGTGAATGTTATATGTAGACTATGTCAACATTAAAGCAGGAAATAATTTAGGCAAACACTTCCAAGGAACATAATTTGATTTTCAGAGCATGAAAAAAATTATGCTTTTGAGAAGACAAACATAAGTTTTTACAATTTCATTATTTGCTGTTAGTGATTTCTCTGTTGAGAAGTCAAATTTCTACAACAAAATCTCTACTTCTTATTATAATGTATAGTAAAAATATTCCATTTGCAAAAATGGAAAATAAAAGTGAGATTTCAGTGCTCAATTCTGTTTATTTTATAAATACTCCTGACTGATATTTGTAGCATAATACTAACATTTTCCAATACTAAAAAATGTCATCATACCCTAATTTATTAATTCATAAAGTACTTACACAATGGCCAAGCTAAGGAAAGCCCAAGGAGAAAAAACAAAAAATGTTAAGTAAGCAGAATAAGAACAGAGAAATAGAAGTCTCTATCAACACACGATGTAAAAAAGCAGAGTCAGAAAAAATACTTCAACTAAAATAAATTCCCAAAACTAAAATCCAAAACTTAAATAAGAAAATAACTGACCTTCAGTCACAAGAACATTCGATTGTACTCACAGGTTATTAGATGCCTAAAATTCCCCCAAAGCTTAAGGCTTTCCCAAAACAGTAAAAGCTTTTCCATTACTGTAAATGAAAATCCTTTTAAATAAATTTGCATAATTAGAGGCTGTGTCTGCATGTAAAACTGGTTTTAAATTACCCTCATTTGGATCCCACACACTAGCATTATTTAAAAAGAAAGCAAGATCAAAGAGGAGTAAATGTGACTGAATCACTCAATACTTTTTGAAATGTTAAAAATAAAATCACATTTCTTTCAAGAGAGAAGTGTGGTCTCACTCAAGGAAGGTGGAATATTTCAGCTGTTACTCATAGTTCTAAGTGAATAGTTCTATCTAATACAAAAACATCCATAATGGGTACAGAAACAAGGAAAACTAAAATCTAGAGAACTTTTAATAATTCATTTTTCTTCCTCAAGAGCACTTACCATTTAAAAAGAGGTAGCAAATATTACAGGTTTATATATAAAATAACCTCCCTATTTATCACTTGTCCTCTATAGGGGTTCCATTTTTAATGAAAAAATAATTTCTATCCTGGGAAATTTTCTCACATGAAACTGTGAATATTGTAAGATTCTCCAAGAACAGAAAATAGTTTGACATGATCCAGTTCAATATATCCTCGCTAGCAGGGTCTGATGCCAAAAGGTAATTTAGAACCCAAGAAAGATATATAATACAATTGACCCTTGAACAACTCTGGGGTGAGGGGAGTTGGGGGGGCCAACCCTCCACACAATCAGAAATCCAAGTATACCTTTACAGTTGGCCCTCAGTATCTGTGGTTCCTTCCCCACGTGCAGATTCAACCAACCACGATGTAGTACTATAGGAGGTATTTCATGAAAAAAAATCCACATATAAGTGGACCCATGCAGTTCAAACCCGTGTTGTTCAAGGGTCAACTGTATATACACTGTCATTTCCAAGTGAACGGAAATACTTGCATTTCCAAATAGTTGCATGCATTATATTGCTTATGTCCATCCTGTGGTGAAACATTTTCCATTTTGCATTCCATACCCAGCCTAAGAGGAAAGTGATAGCAAGGGGTACAGCAATGATGGCGCTCAACACACACAAGCAAACCCGCCTTCTCACCTCAAAGCTGGCTGAATGACTATCAAATTGAATGGAATTGTCTGAAAAGTTACTAGTGACTTGCTGCAATGTCCTACTTGTTACAAATTTTAATATCTGATGCTCTTTTTTCTACTCATCATCAAAGCACATTGCAATGAATATGGCATAATGTGCAGGAAAATTTCTCCTTAACAGAACCAACTCCCACATCCAGACTGCAACAAATCCTCAGTTATGGCTAGCCTTTACGTCTTCTCTGAAGTATCAGAGATTTTCCTCTCTCACTTGGAAGGAGATTAAGCTTGAAGAATTCAGTCCCAGCACTGACTTGTTCTTCCCTTGAAGTATGACTATGAAGTAATAAGATTTTTAAACACACGCCAGGATGTATACACCCATTGCCTCCTTTCAGGCAAAGGGGTACATGGGGAGAATGCATATGAATGTCAACATCACTATCACTATATATAAAAGAGTTTTGAAACTCTTGTTTTGGAACTAACCTTGAGGACAAGGGAACACACACATTTCTCTGAACATCTGCACAGATGCTAAGTCCTTACGCTTTGAGAGTGAGTTGGGATCAGCCACAGGCCATTCAGAGCCTGGCCGTAGAGGGTAATGCTGTTTTGTGTCCAAAACCAAGTGTGCCTATAAATTGACGAGACTAATTATTCTTGAGAGATTTAAAACAGCTTTGAAGGTGATTTTTTTTTTAATGGTCTAATAAAGATAGTTACCCTAGGCTTGGCATTGTGCCAAATACTATCTCAGCAAACTACTACAGTTGGCCGTCCGCAAAATTTCAGTCCTAGGTTGGTTGAATCCGCAGATGCAAAACCTGCAGATATGGAAGCCAACTGTATTTATTGTACTCCACTATATTACATGGGGGACGTGAGCATCTGTGCATTTTGATATCTGTGGGAGCTCCCCAAACCCATCCCCAGAGGATACTGAGGGATGACTGTATAATCCCCATTTCACAGGTGAAAAATGAGGGCCGAAAGAAGGGAACCTTTTGGATTCCGAAGTGCCCACCCTTTGTTTGATATGACAATCTCTTGCCGTCCATGACTACTTTTTCTTATTCTTCTCAAAGAAAACCTTTCTGGTACTAAAAGACCGAGAAAATGAAATGATAACATAATTAATGTGAAACAGGTAAGTTTTTTCTCTAAGTACAGAAGTTATCTGTAAATGAAAGGTTAATTTCAGTACTGACTAGCTGAGCCCTCACAGAGCAAAAGATTACAGCCCCAAATTCTGGATTGAAGTTTCTAAATAACAAGGATGTTTGTGTTGTAGGAAAGCAACTCCATAATTTATAAATATCTGCATGACACTTTTTTTTTTAATAACATGAAGTGTAAATCTCTCTCATTCAAACTGATGAATGTGAAATGCCTCTTTCAGGGCAGTACCGAAGGATAACGCACCAAGAAAGGTAAACGTGAAGAGTAAAGGAACCAGTAAATGGTAAAAACAAAATAATTTGCTTAAGGAAAGTTATTCTAAGTTTCCTGTCTAGACACTTTTAATTCCTGTTTCAAGGTTACATTCTCTCTCCTCCAAATAAACTCGACCACGATTTTAGATGATGGTCATTTACTTTCTATGACACCCATATAAACCTAATTTTAAAGTTAATAAGTGGAGAGCAGCTGTTTTATAATAAAATAAGTGATCTATTTATAAATATGAAAAAAAATTTCATGATATTTCACATTTGTTCTTTGCTTCCATGGTTTGGGTAGACTATTGTACTTAGAGGCATTTGTAGGGGGCACTGAACTCATACAGTGCCCACATCTGAAACTCCCCAGTATTATACAACAGACATTTGACCTTTTAGGTCTGGCAGTCCCTCATCTTGAGTAAGCCACCCCTGTAGAAATGACTTCCCGAGATGATTATGGCATCAGGGTGAAGCTTCTTTCCCCCCAACCCACCACAGGTGGGGGCATTTATCTGATCATCAGTTTCTTTTTATTCATCATTAAGTGATGAATTCTTCCATGGTTTTGACTGGCATGATAAGAGTAAAGAAGACTGTCTACTGTGGCTAAATAGAGAATGAACAAAAAAAAATTCACATATGCATAATTTTAAACTTCCAAGTTAGTGAAAGCTTTTTTCAAGAGCATTACATAAGTTCTGAATCAATGAATGATTTTAAGGAGTAGTAGTTAATACTCTAAGTGCCAAGCATTCTAAACAGAAAATATTGTAACTTCTAGTACCTTTATAGGAAAGAGGTTTACTGTATCATGGAGATGAGCAAAGTGAAACCTAGTTAAATTTGGACATCTAGCTTTAAGAAGAAAAACGTCACAAGACACCTTAATTTACAAAAATAATTTTGTGTTTCATTAATTTTTATGAGCAGCAACACAATGTGTGACTTTATAAACGTGGTCACCAGTACTGTGATTCAAGCTGTAAGATGGTGGAACAACATGGCACTAAGGTAGTATTAAGGGGTCTCCATCTCAGCAGTATCATTTTATCATATAATTCATAAATGAATGGCCAAAATGAAGATGGAATTATCATCACAATAATGGTCAATCCTACCATCAGAATTTGATCTGGATTCCTGCTTTATTAAGAAAAATTATAAAAGAAAAAGTCTACTAGCCATTTGATGGATCCATATGAAACTGCCAATAGTCTGCCATTTTTTTCTTCCATTTGTGTAAAATATTTTTTTTAACATCTTTATTGGAGTATAATTGCTTTACAATGGTGTGTTAGTTTCTGCTTTATAACAAAGTGAATCAGCTATACATATACATATATCCCCATATCCCCTCCCTCTTGTGTCTCCCTCCCACCCTCCCTATCCCACCCCTCTAGGTGGTCACAAAGCACCGAGCTGATCTCCCTGTGCTATGTGGCTACTTCCCACCAGCTATTTTACATCTGGTAGTGTATATATGTCCATGCCACTCTCACTTCGTCCCAGCTTACCCTTCCCCCTTCCTGTGTCCTCAAGTCCATTCTCTACGTCTGCATCTTTATTCCTGTCCTGCCCCTAGATTCTTCAGAACCATTTTTTCTTTTTTTAAGATTCCATATATATGTGTTAGCATATGGTATTTGTTTTTCTCTTTCGGACTTCTTCACTCTCTATGACAGACTCTAGGTCCATCCACCTCATTACAAATAACTCAATTTCGCTTCATTTTATGGCTGTGTAATATTCCACTGTATATATGTGCCATATCTTCTTTATCCATTCATCTGTTGATGGACACTTAGGTTGCTTCCATCTCCTGGCTATTGTAAATAGAGCTGCAATGAACATTGTGGTACATGACTCTTTTTGAATTATGGTTTTCTCAGGGTATATGCCCAGTAGTGGGATTGCTGGGTCGTATGGTAGTTCTATATTTAGTTTTTTAAGGAACCTCCATACTGTTCTCCATAGTTGTCTGCCATTTTTGACCCACAAAAATGTTAGTTAGTTTTATATGGTTCACCAAATATAACTGTCTCTGAAAGTTATTCTGAATAGGATCACAAAGGAGTTTAAAAAACAAGCTGTGTGACAATCTAACACAGTGTTCTTTGGGCATATGGTACCTATCAACTTATTTGAGAAGAAAATGTCTAATTGTATAATATTCTAATAATTACTAGTATTAACAACAATCAGGAGAGCATACTTTGATTATGACTCTGCCATTAGTGAGCTGGATTATTTCAGCTTCTTTAGACCTCAGTTTCCTCATCAATAAAAGCATGAGAATCAGATGATCACTTATGTCCATTCCAGTTTTGATTACAGAATTAAATGAATGATGTTATATTGGTAGCAATCACGATCTTTAATCAGGATAGTAAAGCATATGGGTTATTGCTAATTCAGTATTTTGATCTAACAGAGCAATCAAGGTTATACCAACTTGCTTTTTTAATAGAATAACCCTTTCTATCCTCATTCATCTTACGCCTTCCCTCATAAGGAATTTTTATTATTGGCATGCCCTTAATATTAAGTGCTGGTAAACAAATAATTAATTCATATTACCAGAGCTAGTTTCTGTTTTATGGTCTGTCTTTATAAATGAAAGAGCATTAATTTGCACATGAAAATTTCACAATGCCAGGTTAGGTTTTTAGGATTTTCCCTTTCCTCCACTCCCCCCAACAAACAAAAAGGCTAGTAAATCACACACAGTTGGCATTCACCGCAGCTCAAAATTAATAAAAAATCCTGCACTAACAATTTATATGGCTGATTTCAGACTTGTCAGTTTCTAGAATTTTCCGAGAGGTAAAGCATTAATCTTCAATATTTAGTGTTGGCTTAGTGCTCAGCATTTTGTTAGTGGCTAAAGGAAACACAAAGCAAAGTAAGACACAAATACTGCCTTCCATAAAGTCACAACCCAGCTGGGAAAGCATACAGGAGCCAATTTAATAATTGTGCAAGGCACTACTTGGTTCACTGTCCAAATGTATGTCACCGTTATTAAGTACTAGACAATGAGAAAAAAACAAGACCACAAAGTGCTGAAGCAGTCAGGGAAGAAACGTACAGACAGATAAGCAACAATAGTGAACAACCTTTATAGGTACTGGACGTTCTAAGCATCACATTTCAAAGAAGAGCTCTTTTAAACCTCATAACAACCTACTAGGAGAGGCACTAATGTTGTTTCCTTTTCGCAGATGCAGCAATTGAGATGTAATGCTATCAAGTAATTCACCCAGGATCACATAGCTAGTCATGGCCAAACTCAGATCAAACAGTAGGAATCTGATGCAGGTACAGAGGAGACAGGACCTGAACGAGATCCTCAAAGAGAGGCAGGCCTTGGGGAAAAAGAGGGACATGGCAGGAGTGTTCTGGAAAGAGAGAAGAGTGGGCATAAAGGCCCAAGAATAGGAATGAATAAACTCCCACCTCCAGCCCTGAGAAAAGGCACCAAGTTTGACATGGTGGGTAAAGTCAGGCTCTGAAGAGGCTGGATAGTTTGTACCCGGGTATTTTCTTACTAATCTCCACACAAACTAAAAGTTTCAAGATAGCGAAAAAGTTCAGGTACCCTCTAAAATGTAGAAGCTTTTAGTCTCAATTCTTCTGTGTGTACTTTGATAGAAACTGCTTGTAGTTACTATAATTTTGAGAAGCATCTTAATTTTCCTGTTTTAAAATGAAGATATTAAAAAGCAAAATTAATGACAAAGATCTTCCCTTTCACACTCTCCAAATCCAAGTTAGGCTGTACACATCTGGCCCCTGCAAGAAAGGCTGTATGGTACAATTTTCCTGATGGTAAAGCTAGTTTAAGGCTTGATATCTCCAAGTTTCATCATAAACTACTTAAGCAACTGGCATGAAGAAGGGGAGAAAAAGAAAAGTCATTAAAAGCACATTTGACTGCTTTCTGAATGGTGTTCCATGGCTGTTTGTAGATTACACTCACAATATACAAACATCAGAAATTTCTATAAAGTGTGGTATTCTGCTTGTTGTATACCGTCTGGAATCACAGTATCACACTGTTTCCAGCAAAAAGACAAAGCAATTTTCAGGCTATTATCTATCCTAGTGCATCATCTAAAGGTGTTCTTACCTCACAGTTGCTGAGATCAAGAGAAACTCTCTTCAAGTTATGATTACAAGCCAGGCCCAATAACAGCGCTCTGAGGGGAGGAAACACACACACATTAGATAAAAATTCCATTTGTTGCTCTAAAAATGTGTAAGCACACTGAACAAAACCCAGAGAAAGAAGAAGGCCTTTTCTGAATCATAGGTCAAGCACCAAGCAGCGTTTCACTTTTTAAAATGCCAACTGCATTTCCGCCCACCAAGAGTAGTGACAAAAATGACAGGGGAACATTCTTCTGTTTGACACGGAGCGGGTCCCTCATAAATGCGAAACCCGACAGGGTTGCTATTCCTAAGGAAATAAACCAACAGTGCTCCTAATTGCACACTGAAATTAAATTGCGTTCATCACAGATAAACTGCCCCCTGCATCTGCTTGAGAACACCTTTAATAATGTTTAGAATATTATTAGGCAATTGCTATTAGAATAGCAAAGTAAAGCTAGTTTTCCCTAAGGGTTATGTTAATGGGGGAAGGCGGGCTCTAGAGTATTCCAGGATGTGAAATCATATCTAGATGAGTTTGTTAAAGGACTTACAGAGGTGGGATGGGTAAGGGTGTGACAGCATGGAAGGTAAGGTGCTAGTCTTCAGTTTCAGTGCAGGATCCTGCCTGTCTATCCAACTACTAGCTGGTCACAGGATAAACACCGTCACCACTCTGCAAAGGATTTTTCTTATCTGCTTATGGAGGAGACTGGACTCATCACATGGATCTCATATGTAAGAGAATGAATTGACTCCACTTTTACAAGTCAGTCCTGTAAAATCCAACACCACTGAATAGGCTTGAAACAAAAACTTCATACATGCACCCACATCCATTAATTACACCGAAAGGAAGAGAGACCCTCAACTAGGCCCTGTGAGGAGTACAAAGATGAGCATGAGAGGGTTGCCAATCTCAAGCAAAGGAAACAAATATGTTTCCTTTGCAATAACCATAATGCAAGGCAGACAGTTGTAAATACTAGAGAGTAGAACCAAGGCAACTGCCACCTGGGGGTGACTACCTGTTCTCAATGTTCCCAGGAAAGGCACCTCTACTAGCAGACTCCAAAAATACCCCAGGGGAAGGGGGAGGTGGGAAAGTAGGGAATTACTTCATGCCAAAGTCTCTGAGACTTTCCCCCATCCAGTGATTCTCTGGTCTCATCCACTGAGAGAGAATCCCCGAGGTGGGCAGAGCACAAGAACTTGGCTGCTCCCAGCTGCGAAAACGACCCGTGTGGGTAAGAAGGTCGAGGGGACTGCGTGTCTCTTCGTTCCTTTAATCCAGTTCACTGTCCCCTCTTCTAAAGCACTATCCTATGAAAAAGGCTGGGCATATCTCATCTGTGTGTGTGCCTCTGTTCAATTAATTATTCAAGCATTTCTCTGTTCCTAAAAAGTGCCTTTTCGCCCTTTCTTTCTTGGGGGCAGTGTTGAGCTACTGAAAGCTATTGGTACTAAGAACCAGAAGGCCTGTCCTCAGGTCCTGATTCTGTTACTGAGCATTGGGTAGCCAGAAGGACATCACTTTTCCTCTCTGTGTCTCAGGTTCTCATCAGCAAAATGGGAGAGTCAGGACATTACCAAAGAGGTCCCTACATTTCTAAGTTTTAAGTTTCTAGCACTTAGCCACATATTTTCACATTGTATTTGTATAATGCTTAGATGGAGGGAAAACTCTTCCTACTTTTCTGACGTGTAGGTTAAGGACAAGGAAATAAATGGTGTCCTTTAAGATACTTAACTACAGAAGGCCAATGATTAAGAGGTAACGACTCATGAGACAAATATAAATAACCCACAGAAACTGTCCCTAGTAAAACAAAACAGAACAACTACAACAAAACATCGCAGGCTCTGGGGGAAAACTCTATCACAAGGTGTGTTGTTTATTTTGACCCAGTGTGAACGGCCTTCGCAGCGTGATCCTCTCGGTCCTCAATCATTAGCGCCAAACTGACTAACAGAAGAATTTGTATTTCATTTCCACGGCTCTGGCAGCGTCACCATGTTCTTACAAAGCCCCGAAATACTTTAACTTGGACAGAAAAAAGCCTCCAAGGAAAAACACAACTATGAAATAAGCAATTACATCAAAAGAAGTTGCATTTCTTTAGCTTACTCTCTTATGGCTACTGATCTCCCTTTAAGAAATGAGGGCCTCCCTCTGGCCCTCTTGGTGCCTGGGGATACAATGTGGGCTTAGGAACAGGACTGAGCCAGTGTCCGCTGGCTGACAGCAGTGGACTCTGCAATGTACCTCCCAGAGCCCCCTCAGCTGTCGGTCTCGTTGGGGGCTGCCTCAGCCCAAGACAAGTGCCTCGCCCAAGGTCACACCTGATTCTGGGGCAGCCTGTATCCAAGGACTGATCAACACAGGGGTATAAAGGCCCAGCCTCCTCGCCCCAGCTCAGGGACATTCCAGCAACAAAGCTCCCATCGGGTTGGCTGAGGTCTTCACTGTGACAGCCCCAGTTCAACTTGCCCTCTGTCCCATCCTGCTTTCTTCCTGCTCCCCCTCCAGAGATGGGATTCCAAGAGCACTTCCTAATAAACATCCTACATGCTAATCTCCATCTCTAACTTGGCTTCCCAGAAAACCCAACCTGCGATGGCAGTGAGTTTTCACAGATTACTTAGCTTCTCTGAGCTTCAATTTCCTCAGCTGTAAAACAGGGATAATGATACCTTCCCACGGCTGTTGTCAACACTGCAGGTGACAGTTTGTGGGTAAGTACCCAGTTGTGTGTCCAAGCACTTAGGGCAGTGCTTGGCAAGTTCCCTTCCATCTTCACCCCCTCACAGGCAAACCCAAGCACCTCAGTTTTGTTAATATCTTTTCAAATTATAGTATCACATTAAATGTACTTCTGGAATTTTGTTTACAGAATCTTTGGCCATGAAGGCTTTTTCCTCATATTAAAATTTTTACTGAGTAAAACACAGACCTGAAGAGACTACGGGCATACCTCATCGTATTACATTTCACAGATACTGCGTTTTTTTTACAAATTGAAGGTTTACAGCAATTCGCATGAAGCAAGTCTATTGGTGCCACTTTTTCAACAGCATTTGCTCACTTCATGCCTCTGTGTCACATTTTGGTAATCCTCACAATATTTCAAACCCTCCACCAGCAAAAAGATTACGACTCGCTGATGGCTCAGATGATGGTTAGCATTGTTTAGCAATAAAGTGTTTTTTATTTAAGATATGTACATTTTTTTGGACATAATGCTATTGCACACTTAATAAATTACACTATAGTGTAAACATAACTTTTAAATGCACTGGGAAACCCCCAAATTCGTGTGACTCGCTTTATTGCAATATTCACTTTATTGCAGTGATCTGGAACCAAACCCGCAACAGCTCCGAGGTCTGCCAGTACTGATTTATTATTAAACATTAACATAAATAACAACAGGTCACAAGATTTAACACTGACCTATAATAAAGTACAGTAAATCCAGTGTTGTTGTGGTGAGGATTAGTCTATAAAATCAATTGTACTAATCAATGAAGAACTACTCTATATTTTACAGGAACCAGCAACATTGAATTAGTATACCATGTACCTATCACTAAAACTACTTTGAATATGTTAATCTCCCGCTGATACGATATGATAAAAGCAAGTCTGGTTTTGTTTTCTACTCAGTGCCCTCCTGGCATCTAGTCTGTTGTAAATGCTCAATAAATATCAGTTGAATGAATGAGTGTGGTTAAGTTATAATGGATCCCCTTTAGAATATTGATGCTGATAGCTTTATTAACATCCATACAAACAGCCTAATCATGATGTTTTTACAATTTGTAGCTGTTATATTTAGAGATCTCTAATACAAAGATTCAATTCTTCCTCTTTTTTTTTTTTTTAAAAACAGGTCGCTATAACATCAGGAGTTTTTTTTTTTGCACAGGTGGATCAACTGTTCTTAAAGGCATCCATTGTTTTAGTCATATGGTACTTTGTAGAAAACTAATCAAGAATTTCACACCTCTCAAAAAGAAAAGGCAATTTACAAATTAGATGATTAATTTTCTAGTAGAACGAATAGCAGACATTGATTTTAACATTTCATACAAATTGCAAGGGAACAATTGAATGCTGATTTACATGTCAGCTGGGGAAAGGAGAAATCCGTGCATACATTTGAACACATCTGACAACGTAGATATTCATAACTACTTGAAAATGTTCTTTTGACTCAAAGAGAATTAGATTCTGTAGCTCTTTTGATTATTTCTGGCAATGGTGAAAAGAAGTTCAAGGATAACAAATTATTCTAAAAAGTTCAACTTTACCATGACACCTACACTGAGGATATTAACCCATAAGTTGCCTGCCAAGTAAAAATACCGAACAAATAGATACCTAGGTAATTCAGAAAACAAAGCACCTAAAAATTGTTTCTGTTGTACACACGTGTATAGCCTTTGATTATTACTGTTAGTAGAAATATTGAGAATTAATAGATTTTAAAATGCACGCAAGAATATACCTAAAATGGACTGAAGAGAGGTCAATAGAAAGGTGATGGTACCCAGAAACACAACTTTTATAGATCAGTGACTACTGCCAAGGCCACAAACCAAAGGAAGATTTTTTTTTTCATAGAAGATGCAATAATATCAACAGCGTACAATGTACTCAGAAAGAATTTGACTTCCTTTGTGATCCAAAGTAAAAAGGCATTTTTATCTGCCTTGTCTGTCTTAGGATTGTACTTCTTTTTCCCTTCCCTCAAGCACATTCCTAATAACAAATTGAACTTTAAAAGCTCTGGATTAAATGAATTAACCACTCACTTTAAGGGCTCGGGAGACAGTTTTGTGCCTGAAAGGTTGATTTGCATCAGAGCCAGAGAACTACTAAAAAACTGCTTGAAAGATGGAGGTACTTCTTTTCCTTTCCTGAAAAACAAAACATGAGAGTCTTACATGAAGTTAAACTTCCATCTCTGCACCCCACTTCCAAACTGACACAATTATTCATCGGTAAATTCAAACACTGTGAAATAATCCACGAACTGGTTGTGTTTCAGTAGAAATTTAAAGGTAAAAAGAAACAAAATGTCTGAAAGTTAAATAAATTAATTCAGTGTACTTTCGAAAATGATGTAGGAGAGGTTAAGAAATGTCATTAAGTCTTTAAAACATTTTATTCCTATTCTTTGTAGCCAAAGAACTCATTGTGTTCCACCCCCTAGTTCTTCAGGAAACTCCATATTTGAATCTTTAAGAAATAAGTCAAAGAAGATACATACTTCTCACCAACTTAAAGAGCCTTCCCACTGGGTGGCATCAGATTGTTAAGGATCACTACCTGTGTTTGGCTATGTTTTCAGATGCAGCAGGTCTCAGACGCAACGAGATTGTGACCAGATGTCAAGTCTGATTGGCAAGAAGCCTGCATGACAAATATCCTACTCAGCTCTTATATCCACACCACAGATCTATTTCAGGCCAAATATTAGAATAAAGACAAAACTCCAAAAAGAAATGCTTATAACCTCCAAATACGTCCCCTTGCTATTCCAGTGGGAAGTACGTGAATCAAATCATACAACTCAATAAGAAGACAGAGTCAACACTGCACTATGAGGATTTAAGAAAAGATTCCAGAGTCAAAATTGGAATACGAATGCTTGGTTGTTTTGTTCTATCTGATAGAATTGTTGGAAGGTTTGAGTAAGTACAGCACTTAGCCTGATGCATTGTAAACACTTATTCAATGATAGTTATTCATATTCTGTGGCGGGAATCATAGACTCTCAGGGCAGAGGCCGTCCTAGGGGTCGAACTCAACCACATAACATTCAACAGTATTTTATGTACAGAGGTCTAGGAAACCTGTCAATATCTGAAAAAGGTTTTAAAACAGGACAATTTCAGGCTGAGAAGAAATACCTAAGCAACCAGAATATCTATTTAAGAGGATGAAAAATACACTTAAGAGGAAAGAGAATTCTGGTAGAATACATATTAGACGTTTCAAACAACTCTGGTCCCCCGACAGACGCTTGTATACTCAGGTTCATTTTCTTTTTCTTTTTTTTTTAACTGAATAATTGAAGTAAAGGTGAATTACAATGTTGTGTTAATTACCGCTGTATAGCGAAGTGACTCAGTTATACATATATATACATTCTTTTTCTGATGAGCAGACTTTGGCAGACTTCAGAAATGGGGTCTTGGCAACATGAATAAATTGAGGGTGGCTGGCAGCCAAAATCTCAGGAAAAACAAAAAAATTAACCTGCCTTGTATTCCCTGAAGTACAATGGGATATGAGTGGAAGTGATGTGTGTGATTTCCAGAGACAAGTTTTACCATGATTCTTTCTCCTCTACTATGTGACTGTCAACGTACTAGAAAGAGGCTGCTCTGCCTCCCAGAGTGATGCGGCTAATCCATAAGGGACATGTCGCAAAATTGCTGTTGCTGAAAGCTGTGGAGAGGGTGGTGGGTTGGGGGGATTATTTGTTACTGGAACAACCTGACCTATCCTGACTGCTACACTTATGAAATTATCTGTGAACCAAAGAATGAATAGCCTGGCTAACAATCCACAACTCAGTGTAAATGCAGCAATTTCTACATAATTACTAAGGGCTTTCTATGGTTATATCTAGGTAAGGTAGTGGGTACTAAACAGTTTAATCACAACCTCTCATTTGGAAGACAAGGAAATTTGTTAGCACAATTCTGCTCTATAAGCTTAATAGCTCTACTTAAGACCAGTCATCACAGAACTCACAGTATTATGAATTCAAAAGAGCTGATTAGATGAAAATCCTTATCATCTATGATATCATTTCTAACCCAGTTCCTCAGTCTATTATAGCTCCACCAAAGCATGGCTTCATAAGCTGACTTCAAATACATGAGTGGTCTGGGTGGTCAAGTTAATACCCTCTAAGGCCTTTGAAATAAAGTATCTTAGAAAACTCTCAACTTCTCCCACCATTTTATCTCCTACATTTTACTCTCTCTGATCTTATCCTATTGAGGTATATGTGGCATATTTTTGCTATCATAGACATTTACATACTGTAGAAGTAATGGACCAAGAATACTTTAAAATATAGAATAACTCACTATGAGGCATAATTGTAGAATAAAGCATGCTGAATTGTGAACTTTCCAAACAAGTGACTGTTATCCCTTTGAATATGTAAAGTTTTCAAAAAGTTAACCAATAAAAAAGGAGGTATTTCTAATATTAAGCAATTCTCCATGTTATTAAAGAGCATATAATGACTAAAATATTGTTTACGACTTGTGGTAATAATTACAAATGGTAAGTGTTGAACTGTATTAATACACTAGATGGTTCCAGAATTCCACAGTTACATAACCCATGTACTTTTCATAATTTTTCTGCATTCTGCCATTCTAAGTTGCTGCTGTGTGTGAATACTTTGCTTCTAATCTACTGCCTGATTTTGCAAACAATTCTAAGTCGGGAAGGTAGAAGTGAGGTACTTAGGCGGGCCCTCCACTTCTACAAATCAGAATGTATGAGCTCTGGGATGACGATTCTCTTTATCTCCCAGACACAGCTGATACTTAATTCAAAGTGCATTATTGAGAAACACCCATAGAAGTTTCTAAAAGGGTCTTTACCATATTAAGAGAGAATGCCTGTCCACATATGAGAAATAGTACATTATTACATCGTTCATATAGGCAGTCTGGAGTTATTGATAAGAACACTGTCCTGCAGGGAAAAAAGATATAATAAAAACTTGAACTTTCAAGGTCTAATATTCATAGATAATGGTTTAGGACCATCTCCTTTCATGCACAACATTCACCCTTTATCACTCTGTTTTCACCTCACTACAACTTTCTCTGAGAGAAAGACACTCCTAGATGATCATGATAGCAGGAATAAATCCATACCGGTGAGAAAAGACAGTTCTGGAGAGATTGAGCACAGCTAAATACTGAAGGCAGCCTCGGAGAAGAGCTCCACAGACCTGGGAAAGAAACAAGGCTCTCTTATTTTCAAATATTTCTAGGACTCGGAGAATATTTTATTGGGAAGAAAGCCCATTGTTTCCCATCTAAATATGGGACCCCCATATTTGAGACCCCCCCCCGAGCAATATAAAAAAATATTACCATGTCCAGGGAACATTCTGTATTGGACAAATCCAGATGAGCAATGGCATTTGGCTGGGCCAGAAAACTGTACATGGACTTGAATAAAAAGCAAAAACCAAATATGTTAGGATCCAGAAACAGACATGCACACGCTCGCACGTGCACACACGATGTTAATATTTTAAAATCAAGTTGCCCAAATCCACTGAAGATCATCCTCTACTCTTCCCAAGAGGATGGCAGAATTTTCTGTCATTCCATTACCTTCCCTGAGAGCAAAATTCCAAAGAATATTTTAAAGCATGTTTAAGTTTAAAAAAGGCCCAATGGAGTCTTGGCTACCAAACCCCCTTTTTGTTACACATGACTTAGTTTTCCTGATTAGCTCCATTTTTATTATACAATTTGGAACAGTGCTAATTAATTTTAACTGCTGAGATTGAAATACCACCTGAATTGCAGCCACCCTATCAAAATGCTAATCATTTTTGAAAGTGTTTAAGGAGCCACTAATTTGAATTTGAACCACAGGATGGTGGTCTCGGGCTGTACTCTCTTCAGTTCAAGAAAATAATTTTTCTATCCTTAGTTACTTCCAAAATCTAACAAGGGCCTGACAGTACTATTAGGCTTTTTTTTTTTTCTTAATCTCACTTATAACTAAGACCCTTCAGTTTCTAGAGTGTCACAATGCCTAAACTATACCCTCATCCCCGTGCAAGGCTATCAAAACAATAAAATTAATAACTCTCTGTTATTTTCTAATACCCCTGTGTGAGTAGTAACTGCCAGCATCCACCAATAGCACACCAAATCCAAGCTCCTGCCACCAAGCAAATAGCTAAATTCTGCTTTGCTTCACTGGATGCCACGAGATATTTGCAAAAACAAACAAGCTTACATTGAGATGTCCTAGTCCTTGGCAAAGACTCCTAAGTGTAGCAGCTTAGCTATAGATGCTTGAGAAAACTCCTCTTGACCAAGGAATTCAGAATAGCAAAAGACGGGCCTATAAATATTTTAGAATGACCAGACATACAATGTACTGTATTATGAAAAGTTCTGATTCAGAAAAATAATCTTGTTCTGACTTAATGAAGATCTGATTCTCTGGTCTTTGCCTGGCACTGTGATTTTACTCCTGGCCACCAGCTGGGGAAGCTCTAATCACCCTCAAGCGGTGACAAGACCCTACCTGGTCAACACTTCTCCAGCAGCCTCTGCTAGGCTGCTCTCCCAGAAAGCACAGGGCCAGGTAAGCCCCTCCCTGCACCTGCTGAATGGCTCTCAGAACCTCAGCCTGTCAGGGCTAGAAGCCCACTGTCACTCGGCTTCATCATTCCACTTGCCCTTCCCCAGAGGCAAGCTGGGACAGGACTGCTGGCTGGCTACTTTGCTGTCTTGGGTGACTATCAATGGCCCTATGTTAGCAGCCTTCTTGTTTAATCTTCAGGCTCTTCTTTTACCTTTCTCTCTATTCTGCTAGTTTGTCACTGGAATGTTTTGGTGGTTTCACATCGGAATCCTTGTTTCATCTTGGGAGGGAGCAGATTTATGAATCATCAGTGAAAGTGACAACTACAATTGGACAACACACTGAAAAAGTCATGGCACACCAGGAAGCAAGTATTAATATTATGTAAATGAGTTCAAGTGTAAGGGAGAGGAAAATAACTCCAAAAAGGGCTGTGGCAACATTCCCTGTCTTACAGGGAAAGGAAAACAGAAGAGAAATGAGAATACATGTCACAGTGTTTTTCACTCCCATAAAGCAATGGAATGTAAATTAAGGTCCTTTGAAGAGGTCCATGTGCTGTGGGTCCCACCCCATTGGTAAGGGAGCATTTCTTCTAAATCCTATACTGTGACTAGAGGGCACTATTCACCCCCATCTGGCAATGAGATCATACCTAATTCACTGTATCAATAAGATCTGCCAAACATTTATATTACGGATTCAGCTGCATGAAAAATCTTGTTGTAGTTGAGGGGAAACGTTTTGCCTTCACACTCAAACTTTCAAGAGTGGCCCCAGCTGACTCCTAACCCTCCCCACTCCCTACTGTAATCATGGAATATGGGACTTAAGTTCATCCCAATATCCCCTTTCCATCACAAACTATTTTTTTAAAAAGCCACCAGTCTTCTTAACAATATTATTTAATGATGAAATAATTCATTTTACGTTTCCAATCTTTCTTACCAGGCAATTTTAACAGGTGCAATAATGTTTTGAAGTGGAGAAAAAAATTCCTTCAGAATAAGTATTTCCAAAAAGAATTTAAATTTCAACAATCTTAAGTGAGGGGGGAATAAAATCTCTAGAATAGGCTACATTTAGTAAAGGAAGGCTCTGGAACATTTCTCTAAAACTCTTCATAAGCTCATGACTAAATGACTTGAAGGTGTCATGATAAAGGGAGATGTGGGGAAATATGTTTCGAAATTATTCTAGGGTTAGTTAAGTACAGCTTCTTTGAAGACGACAATAAGGAAAAGAAAACCTACCGAGAGGTCATCTCCGCGAAGGATGTTCCCTGAGAGGTCCAGATGGGTAAGAGTGGTGGCGGTCAACAGGTTGGCACTGAGTGACTGAGAAAGGCTATTCACCCCTGCAACATTGATGAGATCCAGGCTCAGTTTCCACTCCAGGAACCAAAATGAGGTTTGTGAGTTTCTTTAAATGCTCTAGCACCCCCATCAACTTGCAGGACTGAGGTTAACCATAAGCCCTGTCCCCAAAAGGCAGCTCTAGGATGGTCTTTTGACATCTTCTCAGGAAGAACAGGTTAGTCACAGACACGACCAACTCACCGAGTAGGAGAAAGAAACAGAATCAACTTCATTTTGTTCTACTTCTAATGATGTGGAGGGAAAGGATTTTATTTTGAAGTCTTAAAATGATGCAAGCAGTCTAACTGATCATTTTCATCCTTCTCTTAATCCTGCCAGGTGATTCTTGCCTTAATGTACAGTACTGAAAGGATGCAGATGCAAATTCAGATACTTTAGGCTACTGAAAGTACTTGGAAGTTAATACAGGAATGTACTGCTCTACTTAACATATTATACTCAAGGCAAAATTTAGATTGAAATGGACTTTACAAAGAGCTAATGACCTGTACACAATGGAAGAAGCAATCAAAAGGAAAAACTGATAATTAACACTCTACACATTATTTATGTATATAACATAAATGGTTCAAGTTAAAGTCAACTGAAATAAACTGATAATACCACCTCAAAAAACAAAGAATGAACACATGAGGAGGGTAAGATTATTCTGTGGAGAGAGAGGTATGGTCTACTATCTGTGGGTAACAGGAATTGAAACAGGCCTGTTAGTCAGGAACTTGTGGTGGGTAGATTTTCATCAGGCCACTTCAAAATGGGAGCCCAGAAGAGGCTGGTCCCTCCCTGGGATTCAAAGAGGTCAACACACACAATTATCACTGATTATTCTTCAGATAACTGGGATATGGATACTGCAAAGCTCTTCATGTTTCTACTGAAAGTCCATGGTTCTAAATCGTATATTTTGGAAATATGGCTATTTCTAAGGTGGGTATACTTTCATAAATCATTCTGTTTTTCTTGTTTTTCAGTAAAATTCTTCTTGAAAATCCCAGCCTATCTTAACCACCCAAAAGGGAAACAGGGAACGGGGTTTTTGTCTGTACATGGACAGAGCCTTCATCAGGATAAGGGGCGAGGGTCAGGCCAGAACTGGTCACGGCTGCAGGACCCAAGGAGGCACTCCAAGAAAAAAAAAAAAGCTGAGGGTTACAAGTACCACCCCACACTGGAGCAGTTTGGTTCATGGCACTCATGGAGGGGTTACTACCTCATCCTTCAGCTTTGGCGAGTTACAGAGAACCAACTCCAGTGTGTGTCCAATAAAGGCTACTGAGCCATTTCTTGATGGTGAGTGTGCATTTGGGTTTGTAGAGAGAAGACTCAGAGGCAGAGATGGGAAAATGTTTTACTTAAGTACATGGAAGAATTTCTTGGCCATCAACTCAACATTTATTAAGTGCTCATAACATGTTTATCAAATGCTGGGGATTTGGGAGATATGTGTAAATAAGACCCATTCTTTGCCCTCACAAAGTTCAAAGACCACCACGAAAGAAGCTAAATAAATTCCAGGATGAAAAGCCAGTGCTACACGAGGAATATTTATTCAATACAACAAATCTTAATTTAAGGCCTACTGTATACCAGGCGTGGGCTTCTGAGACCCAGGGGATACGCTTTTACCCTCTCAAAGCCAGTCCAGTGGGAGACCCAGACAGTTGAATAATCATAATCTAGTGAGGTCAATACTATCAAAGAGGTAAGAGACAAGAGCTTTGCAGTGAAGGAGGTAGAGATTTGATTAACTGTGTTAGATAAAAGGAACTTGCAATGGCCCATAGAAAAGGCTAATTTCTGGAGACAACTTCTATGATTGTTTAAATGACCAACTTCCTTCAGTTTGTCCTGTTATTGGTAGTATCAATGTATTTTGAAATGGAATAATTGAGTCCAAAACCTGTGGAAAATATCAGACTCTCATCAAGAAAATCATTTGTAAAATTATGTCCTTAGTGCGGTATAACAAAACTCAATAAATAAATTCCGAAATTAGAAGGTGAAATTAGTCTTGACAGCAAAACGCTCCTTGACAAGCGTGGGCGCTTGGCAGTTGGCCAACATCTGCATAGAACTGGGAGAGAATCAGGTTATCAGCTCAGCTTCAAGCTACTGAAACAGAATGAAGGATTTCCTCCCCCACCTCTGGAGCCTACATCCACATGAGGCCTGTGTTAATAACACACTAATAGCAGGAAATGACAAAAATATAGGATGGAAGAAATCAGGGCTCTTCCAACCCAAACTATGCACAGATTTTCATGTTATCCTCGATTCTGGCTGTCAAGTGATTTTGACCATTCTTCATATTTATTATTGGAGTGTTTACAGCTGGAAAAAGGTGGTACCAGATGGCCCTGCATTGACATAATCTGGCAACCAGCAGGACATTTACTAGAAATCCAGAAAACTATCACTTAGCTAACATCTGAGGAAGAGAAAGGATATTTGGAGACAGTGTGGATGTCATGGGCAGATTAAAAAAAAAATCTGTCTTGAATTATGAGCCATGAATATAAATGTTTTCATAGAACGAAAATATAAATGTGAGTCAAATTCAGCAAAGGCTTAAAACTGCAATTTAATCTGAGTTATTCTGAACCTGCAAAACCTTTCAGATCCTTTGTGACAGTCTGCAAGAGTACTGAAAACCTTTAAGAAATCACTTTTTTTAAAAAACAACATTTCAAGATATACATCTTAGGAAGGGCAACTTAAAATTCTTTGGGTCACATGTTATAAAACAATATTAATTCTCAAACACATTTTATTGCAGAGAAGAGATAAAGGTGTTGATCTTTATTTGTGAAGGGTATAGGGCATGTGGGGCTGTCCTGATTCACAAGGAAGCTGAGGAACCCAGCTCTGCCTAGGGAATCTGCCCACTCTCATCACACTGGGAGGGACAGGGCATCAGTGAGTGGGTAGCACTCAGGTGCCTCAGAACCCAAACCTGCCCTCAGAAGGATCAATGATCATAACATCCCTCTATCTGTCTTATAGTAATGAACAAATAAGTTAAATAAATATAATCAAGTTTAAAAACAAAAAACAAAAAAACCTCTACCTAAAAAAAGAGACTTATGAAGCACATAATAAATGATTAACATTTTAATGTGTGGAGAATTCAAATGAATAAAGAAAAAAATTGACACTGTAAATAGAATAATAACAGAGGAGGGGGACTAGCAATTTCCTCCAAAAGAAATACAAGTGACTAAGGAACAAGGCGGGAAAAGCTACTTAAGCAATAACTGAAGAAACTAAAATTAAAATATCAGAACACTTTTGCTCATATGCTTGATAAACAATTAAAAAAGAGAACAATATCCACCGATAGTGAGAGTGTAGAGAGGGTTATATGAAATACTTGGAGGACAACGCAACAATAAATATCAGAAAAAGCTTTTAAAAATGTTTGCAAACTTTGATCAAGCAATTCTACTTACAGGAATTTATCCTAAAGAAGAAATTAACACATGACCATTAACTGGATATAGAAGTCATTTTAGTGTTCTTTGCACTACTGAAGAATTTTAAATGATCTAAATGTACAACAGATCATTTAAATAAATTAGGGAACATTTTGCATATGCTGAACTATGGCATAGCCTTTGAAAGTGGACCAAGTATTTACTGACATAAATGATCACAATTTACTACAGGGGGCAGGGGAGGAAGCTTATGAGATAGTAAGCATAGTATAATCGCATATATGCATGTGAGTGTTTTTTGTAGGTATGTATATAAATAAACTATGTACAAGCAGAAAACAGTGTGGAAGGATGGGTACCAAGTTGTCAACAGTGACAGTCTTGTAATGGCTTGGTACTGGCATTACAAGTAATTTTTGCTTTCTCGTTTATACTTTTCAGTATCTTCTAAATCTTTACCATAAATATGTAATGCATTGATAATCATCAGAAAAAAAAGTTTTTTATGAAACTAATTTGCTGAGGTAGAACAGTGATAACAAAAAGGGACTACACACACTTAGCTTTAAGATCTGTAGATGGCTTCAGGCATCAAGACAGAAAACACTGGCTCCTGGGGAAATGTTTCCCTTTGGAAAGTTACTTTTATGCCTTCATCTTAAACATGTGGGTACAAGTGTGTGCACATAAAATCATGGAACGTATGGAACCAACCCCAACTTCAAATCACTCAGTGTAACTGTATGGTCAGGATAAAGTATGACCAGATGGATAGAAAACCATTCTGGGACCACTTTGCTTCACCCACTCATCCACGACACATTTAGTGAGAACTTGCAGTGTGTTGGGTGCCAGGGACATGGCAATGAATGAGGCAAAGCCCTTACCATCCAGAACCTCCCAGGCTAGGACACAACCAAAATACAATGGGAGACGCACTAAAATTGAGGAATTTACAAATTCCTGTGCTGTGGAACACAGAGAAGGGAACATCTAGTCCCACAGGGTGTGGTGAGAGGAGGTTGTCTGAGAGGCTTCAAAGAGAAAATGAGATAGAAACTGAATCTTCCAGGAGGAGCAGTCATTCACCAGATTTGTAGGTGTGACACTGCGGTTGCCCCAGGTGAAATGAAAGCATATAAAAACATACAACAGAGGGAAGGAAGGAAGGGAGGGAGAGAGGGAAGGAAGGAAGGGAGGGAGCGAGGGGAGGAGGGAGGGAGGGAGGGAGGAAGGAGAGGAGGAGAAGAGGGAGAGGGAGGAGAGGGAGAGGGAGGAGAGGGGAGAAGGAAGAGGAAGAAGATGATGGCGGCAGGGATAGCACGGCCCTTTGTGCCAAAAACTGCACTGTATGCGTACTAATGCATTTAATCCCACCGCCTCTGATGAAGCAGATACTCCTATTTCCATATTACAGATGAGGTAGGTAAAACCAAGAGATTGTAAAAGCATATATATAGTAAGCAAAAAAGTTAGGATTCAAACCTAGGCAATCTGCAAGAGAACCGGCAATCGCTACACATACTGCCCTCAAAAGATAGTGATATAGTTAAGGAATGGGAAATTATTCAATTCAAGAAACTTCCACTAAACACCCACAATGGTCCAGGCACTATGCCAGGTGCTGGAGATACGGAGACGAGAGATACAGAGGCTGCAAGGAGAGCCCCCTTCAAGTAGGGAAGACACGACATGTATACCATAATGTTAGGTATGATCTAGAAGTGACACAAAGGAAAGAGAAATTGATTCTGTTGAGGCCTCAGGAATAAGGAAGACATCTCAGAAGAGATGATCACAGATGAGGGTTTTATAAAATAAACTGAAGCTCTCCAAGAATATTTGGAGCTGTGTGAGATAAGAGAAAATATATATGGGTCTCTGCCTCCCATGCCCGTTCCTGGCACAGAGCTCCTCAAACCCTTGTAATATCCTAGGTGATAAGAGCACTAGAAACATCCCTTGTTCTGATATTTGTCTTTGACCCTGACACTGACCCAGGTCTCCTTAAACTCCTGTAAATTCTTAAGTGGTTAGAGCATTAGGAGCATCTTTTGTTCTAATGAGGTAACCCTGGTGGGCTCCTGGATGGGGGCTGGTCACCAGGAAGACCAAGCCATGCTGAGAAGCCCCACTCCCACCCAGCAACACTTCTGCAGAAAAGGGAGAGGGCCTGGAAATGCAGTTAATAACTGACCATGCCTACGTGATGCAGCCTCCATGAACATCCCAATGGTATGGGTTCTGGAGAGCTTCCAGGTTGATGGACACATCCACACCAGCAGAGTGACACACCCCGACTCCACAGGAACAGAAGCTCCTGGGCTCAGGAACCCCCCCAGACCTCGCCCTAAATATCTCTTCATCTGGCTGTTCATCTGTATCCTTGATGATACCCTTTAATAAACTAGTAAACGTAAGTAAGTGTTTCCCTGAGTTCTGTGGACCACTCTAGCAAATTAATCAAACTCAAGGAGGGGGGTCTTTGGAACCTCTGATAACCTGGGCGTGTGAACTGGTATCTAAAGGCGGTCGGGGGGCATGGCAGTCTTGTGGGACTGAGCCCTTAACCTGTAGGATCTCGTGCCATCTCCAGGTAGATACTGAGCTGAATTGTAGGACACCCAGGTGGTGTCACAGAGAATTGCCTGTTGTGAGGGAAAAACTTCCACACATCTGGTGACCAGAGGTGTCAGAAGTGAGACGTTTTGTATGAGTAGTAAAAGGAGGTGCACAGGAAAGAGAAACACAGAAGGAAGGCAAGAATGGAGGGTTTTCCCTATACAAGATGAAAGAAAAGCTTTTCAAGCAGTATACGAAGCGTGTACAAAGGCACGGTGAATGCAGGGAAATTTTAATTATTATTGTGACGGTGCTGATGTAGCAAAATAAGAAAACTGAAAAACTGAGAGGATGGTGAGTGGAGTCAGGAAAGAACCTGGGGAAGGAAAGGCAATTTCCAGGACAGGAAATAGAGCAGGTAGAGCTACAGCAGTGACTGGGACTAGGCAGTTAGGCCCAACTGTTTTCTGTGCAGCAGACAGCCCATCTGGAGGGGAAGGGGGAATGGGGAAGTGGGGATGGCTGATGTCTTTCCAAGGGTGAACCAAGAAAAACACAACCAGTGGTGACCATTTTGTCATGTACAGAAATATCGAATCACTATCTTACGCACTTGGACCTAACAGAGTGTTGTAGGTCAATTATACTTCAATAAAAACAACAAAACATTGCTAAATCAAAAACAAAAACAACAACAGCAAAACACAACCAGCTACCTCTAGGAATGTGAGGCAGGAGGCAGCCAGGTGAGCATTCTCTGACTCAAAGTTTAAAAAGTTGGAGACCACAGGTATACTTGAAAATTATTCCCTACTCTGAAAGCATTTCACTTTAGAACACCAGAAGTCCAATCAGATAACTTCTTTATCTTAAAACTGCCAGAGTACTATAATACACATACAGCTGACCCCTGAACAACGCAGGGATTAATCTGCGTGTAACTAATCGTCAGCTCTCTGTATACACGGTTCCTCCACTTCCGCAGATTTAACCAACTGTGGACCGTGTACTACTGTAGTATTTACTGTTGAAAAATATATGCATGTAAGTGGACCCAGGAAGTTCAAAGCACATTGTTCAAGGGTCAACTACATTTTTAAATGCAGATACACAACGAGTAATAATTCTAACTATGTAAGGTACCATGGAGCAGCAGAAATATTATAGACACACAGTTAAGTAAATAAGATATACTGTACCTTTAGGTGACAATGAGGTTTTAGATAAATTTAAATGCTTTAATCCCTTTGGGAGTTTGGCAAACTGAATACTTAAAGACGACACACCTGAGAAAGAAAGGGAAAACGGGGATTGTTAGAATTTTTAAGTTGTCAGGATTGCGTTTGTTTTACAATGCCTGAAAATTAACTTTGATTCCAATTTAAGTGAGCGTTTTTTCTTTCTAATGTTAGACACTGTTTTCTAATCATCTACCATCATGGCTCCTTTACTTTCAGTCCTACCTATAGGGTAAGAGAAAAGCACAATTATCAAAACTTTACCATTAGAGATGTTTTTCTTTGGACCAAGTATTATCCTCTCCTCATAGTGCTATTTCAAATGCAAATAGTCTTGGGAAGAGTTATATAATTTCGACCCTTTTCTTTTTAACCTGTGTCTTAATGAGCTGATCACTCTTCTGGGTGAGCGGATGCATGCTATTTAATTATTGTCAAGAAAAACAACGTGATATTAACTATTCAGATAACAGCTTCACTTTAAGCAGATCGATTCCAATATTTAATTAGCTTATGGCTAACAACCTCAGACAAAGCAACAGAGCATGTTTTAAACTACCTTTAACCTACGTTTGGTAACATAAAATTAATCCCAAGGAATTTACAGTAATAAAAATCAGGTGGTCTCTAAATTTAATGGCCAGAGTAGGCTACTGTGAAAACCAGCTCACTCACCCAAGGACTGTAATGAATGTAGACTTTTCTGGGAGGAAATAAGTAATAGATGAATGTATGCTCTTCCTACAGGTCCTTCAACCAACCTCCTGCTGTATCTAAGTTATCACCTTCCCAGGGGGCATGTTTTGGGAAGAATCCTAAAACAGTATTAACTGTATGGTCCCACAGACTGATTCTCAAACTCCAGGCACCAATAAGGAACAACCATGCTGGCTGCTGCCCTATCACATAACCTCAAATTATATATAAATTTTATCAATTAATACGTACTACTCTAGAAATAACCTAAACGTCATTCAGCTTGACGAAGCTTCTAGATGGGCATTTCCCCAAGGATGGTAGGGTACTGGGAGACCCTACCTATCTCCCACAGCATTTCCCAAATAAGCTTGACAATCACTGGATTAAATAATGTTAAACAGGTTTTTTAATTAAAAATATTTCTAGAGATTTGAAAATGTTAATCCATAATGTTAATTGCAGAGAGGCAATAGGCCTGATATTTAGTCAATACATTCTTGTAAAATGTATTGGGGTGGGAGGGGAGAGAGGAAAAAGATGGAGAAATTTTGAAATTGTGATTAATACAAAAGTCAAAAAAAGAGAGAGGAAAAGGGAACAAAAAAAAAGTGATAAAGAGAAAACAGATATATAGTGGATTGTCACACAAATAAATCAATAATTACATTAAATATAAATGTACTAAGTATTCAGACTAAAACTTAAAGATGGATTAGCTAAACAATAACATCAGATGGTTTCAAAAGACACACTTAGAAATGCATGTATTCCAAAGTGAACCTAAAAGCATGGAAAAAGATATATGCTGCAAATCTAACCAAAAGAAAGCTGGTTTATCTGTAATAATATAAAACACATTAGATTTTAAGAAATACTACTAGGGATAAATGAGATATTTCTTTAATGAAGAAGATGTAATAGTTTTAAATCTGCACAATCTGAATATCATAGTCTCAAAATATATAAAGTAAATCTAATGGCAAAAAAAGAAAATACACGTATTTTTATACATATATATGTGTGTATACACACACACACACATACACACTCAATAGTGGGAGATTTTTAAACACATCTCTGTCAGTAGCTGATAAATGGACAAAAAAAGCTATAAAATATACAAGATATCAAGAGCATAATGAAAAAACTCTATTTGATATATTTAAAGCACTGCACCTAATAACTACAGAATATATTTCTTCGAAGTACACAAGGAAAATTTACCAAAAGTGACCATCTACTGAGTCATAAAGCAAGTCTCAACAAACAGTATATTCCTTAACTTCTGTGAAATCATACAGAGTATATTTTCAAACTATTAGTACGTTTTCTAACTGCTACCATTACTATGGAATTAAGATAGGAATTATAAAAAAAATTATAATTAGAAAATTATAGAAATTATAGAAAATTATAGAAAAATTATAGAAAATCCCCCAATAATTAGAACTTAAGCAATATATTCCTACATAACAAATGAGTCCAAGAAAAAAAATCACAATGGAAATCTTTTAAAAATTTTTATTTAAATTTTTAAAATTATGACATCAAATTTTGGGGATATAACTCAAGCCCTCCTTAGAGTGAAGTCTACACTCCTAAATACATATGTGAATAAAGAAGAAAAGCTGGAAACTAATTATCAAAGTATCCATCTCAAGATGTGTAAAAAAAAAAAAAAGAAAAAAGCAAATTAATCCCCACTCCATCCCTATAAACAGAAGGAAAGAAATAACAGAGAGAAGACATCATTAAACAGAAAGCAGTCATAAAATAAGTAAATTTACCAAAGCTTGTTCTTCAAAAAAAAAAAAACCAATAAAATTAATAAATCCCAGCAAGACTTTAAAAAAGAGAAAGAAAAGGATCAAATTATATAAATCAGAAATGAAAACAGAATGCCAGTAGAGATCCTGCAGACACTACAAATAGACCTGAAGGGTATAAAAAAATCTACTGATCAAAAAATGTATCATTTTAGAAGAAATTCCACATGAAAAATACAACTTAGCAAAATTTACATAAGAAGAAATAATCTCCTCAACTTAGCAAAATTTACATAAGAAGAAATAATCTCCTCTATTTAAGAAAATAATAAATCTAGTATTAAAAACCTCTCAACAAAGAAAAGCAAAAGAAGACAAATATAAAAGAGTATGTATTATATAATTCTATAGTGGTGAGGTTCCAGAATAAATAAAGCTAATCTATCATAACAGAAGTCAGAATAGTAGTTATCTTTTCCGGGTGGTGGAGGGGAAGGGTGGGGCAAAACAAAAGAGAAGCTTGTGCGGTGCTGGTAACGTCCTATTTCTTGATCTTTGTAGAGGTTGCATGAGAGCATCCTCTTTGTAAAAATTCATTAAGATGTAAACTTGGGATTCACAAACTTTTATCAATGTACATTATACTTCAATGAAAAAAGTTACTTCAGAAAATTAGGTACGGAAGATAACAGAGGAGAAAATCTAGATGTCTGTGGGTGGCAATGACTTTTTAGATACAACAGCAAAGGCACAGTCGATGAAAGAAATCATTGATAAGCTGACCTTCATTAAAATTAAAAAGTTCTGTTGGTTACCAAGGAGGGGGAAGGATAAATTGGGAGATTGGGATTGACATATACACATGACTATATATAAAATAGATAATTAATAAGAACCTACTGTATGGCACAGGAAACTCTACTCAACACTCTATAATGTCCTATATGCGAAAAGAATCTAAAAAAGAGTGGCTATATGTATATGTATAACTGATTCACTTTGCTGTACAGCAGAAACTAACACAACATTGTAAATCAACTATACTCCAATAAAAATTAATTTTAAAAAAATCAAAAAGTTCTGCTCTGCAAAAGACAATGTCAAGAGAATAAGAAGACAAGCCACAGACTGAGAGGAAATCTCTGCAAAAGGCACAACTGATAAAAGACTGTTATTCAAAATATACAAGAACTCTTAAAACTCCACAGTAAGAAAATAAACAACCTAATCAAACAATGAGCCAAAGACCTTAATAGATATCTCACCAAAGAAGATATACAGGTGGCAAATAAGCATATGAAAAGATGCTCTACATCATATGTCATCAGGGAAATGCAAATTAAAACAACAATGAGATACTACTACACACCTATTAGGATGGCCAAAATCTGGAACACTGACAACATCAAATGTTCCAGGATGTGGAGCAAGAGGAACGCTCACTCATTGCTGGTGGGAACGCAAAATGGTACAGCTGCTTTGGAAGACAGTTTGGTGATTCCTTATAAAACTCAACTTATTATTACCATGTAATTCAGCAATCACACGCCTTGGTATTTACCCATAGTAGTTGAAAACTACACGAAATTCTGGAAAAGGCAAAACGCTGGAGACAGTAGAAAGACCAGTGATTGCCAGGGGTTGGGTATGGGGGTGCATGGGGAAGAGGGTTAAACAGGTAGAACACAGAATTTTTCAGGCAGTGAAAATACTCTGCATGATATTATAATGAGGGATGCATGTCATTATACATTTGTCCAAACCCATTCAACACCAAGAGTGAACCCTAATGAAAACTATGGACTTTGGGTGATTACGATGCATTAATGGAGGGTCATCAATCGTAACAAATGTCTTAACTCTGCTGATGGATGTTGATAACGAGGGAGGCTATGCCTATGTGGGCCCAGGGAATATATGAAATCTCTCTACATTTCTCTCAATTGTGCTGTGAACCTAAAACTACTCTAAAGAAGTTAAGTCTTTAAAAAAAAATTAGGTATGGAAGAGGAAAGGACACCAGATTCTTACTTTAAATATTGACAAGAGTTATCATGGACTACTCATGACCAATTCTTTCACATATTTTTTCACTCAGCAAAGTATATGCTACGACAATGTTTTAAAATCTATATATATACCCCCAAATCATGCTGAAAATATCTGTTAGATCAAAATTAAACTTCAAATTTGTTTCACTCAGGTTGACTTGAGTTGTTTTGCTTTGTTCTTTGAGAAAATGATAATTTCTAAACTTTCAATATTTTCTTTTCTGTCAGACACACCTGGAACACCACATAAAACTGTAAATGCCTACAATAAAATGCAAGGCCAGAATGGAACAATTATTTTACACTACTGGTGACACCCACCCATCTGTTCATTCCTTAATCGTAAACTTTCTTTTAAAAAGGAAGGTAGACAAAAAAGAATAAATAATCCAACAATACTTTTCTCTAGGAATAGAACTATCACACCCTAAGTAATGAAAGTAATAAAAAGTGAAGCTCCTAAGTTAGAATAAAGGTGAATAAAGTCATGTTTGAGCATTTATTTTAAACGAAAAAAGCAGGATTAAAGGTAAACAGGATTAAAGGTAAAAAGGACTAAAGTCTCAGATACAAGATTGTTTGGTTAAAGTATTTTTTATTTAATCCCAGACTAAGTTACTAGCTTCTTTTTTTCTTGATGAAATGTTTTGTTTTAGTTTCCTAGGCATCCACAACTCATAAGTATATTATATTTCATCTTTAAAGAAACACCCTTGCTAAGTGCTAATGGAATGAAAGGCATAACTGGGGTCAGTACTGTTCAGTTTTTTGAAAATGAAAAAACTAAATTCATTTTTGATAAAAAGGTAACATTATTACACAAAGGGTCCTCCACTTTGGCAGACTTCAGAAATGGGGTCTTGGCAACATGAATAAACTGAGGGTGGCTGGCAGCCAAAATCTCAGGAAAAACAAAAAAACTAACCTGCCTTGTACTTCCTCAAGTTAGTTACTCAATAGTGCCATGGAAGAAACTGATCATCAAGAAAACATTTCCCCACAAAGAAAGGACAGAACAGACTTTTCAACCTCTGGCCAAAACTATTCAATTCTGCCCCCCAAATAAAGCAAAACTTAGCCTTCAGAGCTGTGAATTAAAACGAAATTTATCACCAAAAGCTTTCATCTGGAGACTCTACTGGATGAATAACCCTTCTTGTAATTTATTTTTGTTTTACTATGTGTCAAATTTAGAAGAAAAAAATGGTCCAATTTTTATTTCTCCTTTCAAAACAAAACTATTACCGAAATATTTATGACTAATAAAAAAGTAATTATAAAATGTTTAGAATTATAATTTGCCATCTGATGTAATTAACTTCCTAAGACAGGAAATTAAATTTGACATTGCAGTCTTAACCCATTAATCATGCATGTACTTAAAAGCCTATGACAATAACATATAAAACTCTAAAATTTTGATATTCTGGAATCAGTGTGATTCACATGGTTGAAAAAAACGGTTTAAGGTGGGTCCTTGTTGACTGAAAGCATAATATTAATAATTTAACAAAATCCTGCTATGGAGTTCTACCAACATGATACAGGGAAACACAAGACCTCTTTCTTGTCTGTTAGGAAGCATAGAGATTTGACACTGTAGATGTCAGAACACAGGTGAGAGTTAAAATCTTTAGATTTCTACTAATTCCAATGGCTTCCCTGGAGAGTTCAGAAACACTAAAAAAAAAAAAACTAAGTAAATAAATAAAACGCAATGGAGTATTTCCATTTCAAAAATAAGGCTGAGTGAAAAAGATTCAAGAACTAGGAATATAGGAATACAAGACTAGTGGGAAAAAACAGTCAACACACTTAATTTTTGAATGCCCTAAAATCCAAATCTATGCAGTTTTTAAAATGCTGTTTTACCCAGTATAACCATAAAAATATCAATTAAATATGGCTGAAATCATGACTCTAAACACAAGTACTTTCTGCTGAGTAGCTGTCACGCAGAAACCTGGCCTCTTTAAATATCAAAGTGATTAAGAAAATGCATTGACGTGCTATGGAAAAAGCCAATGTTTTCCAAATCGCACACACAAAATTATTTCCTTCCACTTCCAAGGGAAATCTAGACAGCCAAATCAGAAAATCCCAACCACAGTATAAGAGGCTGACTGATTGATCACTAAGGCAATTCTCAACAAGAGTCTGTCGGTACTAGATATGACTCTGCAAGCTTTTCCAAATTATGTAAACATGGTTTCCTCATCTGTAAAGGGGAATAACATTTGTGCTATTTAACTTCACAAGACTATTTTATGAATCAAATATGGTAGTAAAAGTTAACACTTATTGAGTGCATAGTATGTGACAGGTGATTCTTATGTATATTATCTCATTTAATCCTTAGAACACTGTTATGTGGGAGGTGCTATTATTATTTTAGAGATGGGGAATCTGAGGCATAGAGAAGTTAGGTAACTAGTCCAAGGAAACTCAGAGGTAAAGTAGAGAAGCCCAGATTTGAACCTATGTATTTTGACTCCAGAATCCACTGGTATACACTGAGATATTAAAGATCTACAGCACCCCAAAATGTAAGGGACAATTCTAGAATCTATTTATCTTGTCTCATCCAGAAAATCAAATCAGAGCCACCACCAGATGGCTGGAGAAAAAAAAAATATTTGGGTGTTTCAGGTCAACATTTCCAAAAGAAAAACACTCCAAGACAGGATTCTAAATCATCTTTAAACAAAATAATCCAATTTAGAACAAAGTGAGTGGAGGAAATAAGGACAGACATTCCTGATGAGGCTAAGATCATAAAATCTAGGATAACTGGGAAGGGTAACTAGGGAGAACAGAACACAGAGCTTGTGACATTTAGGGAAGGAAAGTGTGTGAAATGAGCAGAGAGAGAAGAGCTGCATTCCCCAAAAACACTCAACTTTGATCCAAAAAGTCATCAGATCCAAAGGATTAGTCACGAGGTGATGACTGAAACATCCTGGTTCAGATACTAGGTCAGCCCAGAGGACTCACCACAGAACTAGTTAATGAAGTTCAGCTAGGACAGGGAGTTTCAAGCCTTTTCGACCATGACCCACATAAAGAAAGAGATTTGCCATCATGATGCAGGAACCTCATACCAAAATAAACACATACACATGTAATAGAAAACTAAAACCCAAGTTTTCCTGAAAAATGCACTCTGATATTTTCTATTCTATTTCTTCTTCTTTTTTTTTAAATGCTTACCAGGTCTTGACCTACAATCTGAAAACACACTGGGCTAGAAGGCCGAGAGCAAGCTGGGGAGCAGGGCCGGCCCCACAACCAGGGTAAGAGGAGCTCGTGCATGTGTGTGGTCCGTTCACTGCCCTGTGGGGCTCTCGCAGAGCGGAAGCAGGGCATCCAGCATTGGAAACATTGCCCATACCCACTACACCCCTCCTACTAAATCATACTTCAGCCTCCTCCACCCCAAGCCCCTTAACAACAGAAGGCTGCCTGTCCTCTGCACACGAGCCTGACAGGGAAGCTGAGCTGTAAATATCAGGGCTTTGCTGCATCAACTTTCATATCATAAAGCAAGGAGCCAAACTTCCTCTCTAGAGTTTCCAAATAAGTCCCTGAAAGGATGGTTCAGGTACAAAATCAAATTCCACTTGGTGCTTAAATTCCTCAGAATTCTAGGCTGCCAAACTGCCTTGTGTTTCTTTGCAATTCCTTGTAAATAATCTTCCTGGGCTCGGGCTCTCTTTATAGACTAAACAATTCAATTGCAAACTCCTCCCCCATGCTTTTTTATTGTTTTCCATTGAAAAGCTCAGAAAAAAAGTCATGAAAATTTTTCCCTATTTTGAAGTTTCTGTAAATATTTTACACTCAGTTGGATTTCTTGTGGACTTTCCATCCAGGAGCAGAAAAGCTACTAATCACTTTCAGATATTTAGCCTGGATGAAAAAAAAAGCCTGTAAAGAATTTGTGTTCAGGAGGCTCAGCCCCAAGAGTGAAAAAAGGTGGGGAATACAGGTGCTGGCAATTGTCCCAGAGCACTGGCAAACACAGCAACGAATGAATTAGACGGGGCAGAAACGTGTCAGGAGTGTCAAAGCTTGAATGTAAGTGAGCAGAAAACACCCCAAAGAGTCGGTATCTACACATCAAGCTGTGGAAAACGTCCTTGGAAGGATTCATGGTTCTAACACCTGGGAACAGACTGCAGGCAGGTGAAAAGATGCACAAAATCAGGTCACACAGGAGGAAAGAGGCAGGGAAATGTCATCTCTGAATACATGTTCTGACTCTGTACAAAAGAAATCTCTATAAACTTCACCATGGTTTTCAACTGCAATTTAAAAACCACAAAAGGGAATTCGATTACATGAAATCAAATTCAATTTAAAGAAAATATTTATTGATTACGTACAAGGTCTTAGGCTAGATGTAGTGTGTCTTCGAAGGTTAGGAGAGAATGACGGACAGAAGTAGGGAAGAGAACTAAGCTGGTGGAGAAACATCCACATCTAATTACAATGCGGCAGAATGAAGGAAGCACTGTTGCAGGAGTTTAAACCAAAGGAGAGGGTCCAATAGATAAGGTTGTCCAGTAGGGCTGCACCTCAGGGCATACGACGCACATGACAAGAAAGATGAAGGGCCTCAGACTCATTCTGCCCCTCACTGCCTCCCAAACCCAAACAATAACAAGAGGTCTTTGGGGTCTGGCTTCTTTAACTGAGCGTGACGTTTCTGGGGGTTCAACCGTGTCTTAGGCAGGATCAGTGCCACGTTCTCTCGTGCTACTGAGTAGTGTTCCACGGTACAGATACACCATATTTTGTTTATCCCCTCACCAGTAATGGGCATTTGGGTTTCCACTTTGGGGCGATCATGAATAAGACTGCTATCAACATTCATTCACGAGTCTTCTTGTGGACATACGTTTCATTTCTCTTGGGTAACACCTAGAAGTGGAATTGCTGGGTCATCAAGCAAATTTGTGTTTAACTTTTGAAGCAACTGGTTAACCAGTATCCAAAGAGGCTGCCCCATTTTACACTCCCGCCAGTAATGCATGAGTTCCCACTTCCCACATCCTCTCCAACACTTATGTTGATTATAGGCAAACTATTGGCTCTGAAGTGGTATCTCAATGTGGTTTGAATTTGTGTTTGCCTGATGACTAAGGAGTGTCCCTTACTGCACTCTGGATTTCACATCCTTAGCAACTGGCATTTAACAACTACTGATTTTGTCCTGTCAGTAGATAAAAATGTTCGAGTCCCTTCCATCTTAAAAACAAAAGCCAAACAGCCCTCATGTCTATAAAAGGTGATCTGCATGGTTTCCACTTTGTTATAGTCACCTCTTTGTAGCATTCGACTAATAGAACAGTTGCCTTTCTTAAAGAAAAGACTAAACCCCAGAGAAACTCCTGTTGCAGGGATATGTATCCATTATTTTCAGCTTTGCCCTATATATCTATGAGAGTGTCTTTCATGTGAACTAGTCTTCCAATTCAGTCTCAACCTTCCTTTAGGTTCACTACTTCAGGTGCTGGGAAGTTCCTCTTCGAATGTTTGTTTGGATACCACATGGGTATCTTTTTCAATGAAGAACAATGTCAATATCAGGAATAGAAAAGCAGAATTGAATGTCTATATCAGTATCTTCAGCTCAGTTTAATAATTAATCCTCATCAAATATATAACATCACAAGATGAAAGGCCCTTATTCAACAATGCTGGAAAACATCTGCAACAGATAATGAAAACGAAATATTCCCTCTAGAGATAAAGCTACTTCATCTTAAACCTCATCCATCAATGTTCTCCTACTGAGAATTCAAACTCTCAAGTTTCACTTTCTAAACCTACTGACTCTTCCCTCTACTCACACAAACACTTTTAATGAAAACTTCTTTTGCCTCATCATGAAATCTAGTCCTTCAACTTCTCTCTATTCTTACATTCAAATCTTGTTAAAGATTAAAAAACATTTGTGATGGTCAGAATTGTAAGATGGTCCTCAAGATTCCTGCCCCCTGGTAAACACACCCACTATAGGTTCTTCAAGTGTGTGGGACAGACCAATGAATATGCTGGGATATTATGAATGTGATTAGGTTACTAATCAGTCGACTCCGAGTTAATCAAAAGGGAGATTGTCTTGGGTGGGTCTGACTCAAACCGGTGAGCGGTCTAAAAGAAAGTAGAGCATCAGAGAGATGTGCTTCTGCTGGCCTGGAACGCGAGGCAGACAGGCATGTTGCGAGAGGAGGGGACTGCATGCCAAGGACCTGAACACAGCCTCCAGGTGCCAGGAGTGGTCCCTGGCAAGCAGCGAGCAAGAAAATAATGACCTAGTCCTACAGCCTCAGGAGATTGATTCTGCCAACAACCAGTGAGCTTGAGGAAGACCCCGGGTCACAGATAAGATCACAGCCCCAGCTAACAACTTGATTTCTGCCTCATGACACTGAGAACCCACCTAACCTCTACCCAGACTTCTGACCCCAAAACACTGTGTCATAATAAATCTGTGTCACCTTAAGCTGCCAAGTTTGTGGTAATTTGTTACCCAGCAATAAAAAACCAATATAATAGTTTAAAAATAATATCCTCTTTCCGAGAAAGACAAATACCATATCACTTATATGTAGAATCTAAAATACGACACAAACGAACATATCTACAAAACAGAAACAGACTCACAGACATAGAGAACAGACATGTGGTTGCCAAGGGGGAGGGGAGGTGGGGGAGGAAGGACTGGGAGTTTGGGGTTAGTAGATGCAAACTATTTCATTTGGAATGGAGAGACATCATGGTCCTACTGTATAGCACAGGGAACTATATTCAGTATCCTGGGATAAACCATAATGGAAAAGAATATAATAGAGAATGTATATACGTGTATAACTGAGTCACTTGGTGGTACAGCAGAAATTAACACAACGTTGTAAATCAACTAGACTTCAATAAAAATAATAAATAAAAATAAGACCCTCCTTTCCATCTGTGTCACTTCAAGAATAGTTTATCAGCTGATAAAATCGTAGCATGAGTATTTTCACCAAAGGGTGGAAAGAATGAGAAGCCAACAAGAGCATCAGCAGCATTTATAACATAATTACAACTACGCTTGACACTATTCTTCAGGCACGGCTCAGTTAAAACTCCCTAATCCTCTCACAGTTCTGGCATCAATGGTCACGTAAATGTCACGGTACCTCGATCCTCCAGTGGGTTGCCAGCAAGGTTAATCGTATGGAGTCCTGAGTTGGGATTATGTGCTAGAGCACTGGCCAGTTTTTGTGCAAAATCTCTGCAAGTAAACAAAACAGTCAGATGAAATAACACAAAGTGTAAAACTGCTCAAATAAAAAATTTAAAGCTAGAATAGCTAGGGTGAAATCTAAAAAGAGAAAAGCATTCTTTACAATATTAACCTATATATCATATATTTGTTAAGAACCAATCTATTTACACTAGTTCATATCCTCATTAGAGAGTCTGTAAAGCCATAGCTAGAACATGGTTCATCTTGATCAGTCAAAACCTCATTCAAAAGAAAAAAGAAAATATATAATTGCCCCTTTAAAGACACACTGCAGGATGCTATTAGTAGTACTATTTGGCTCCTTCATGACTTAAAAAACAAATCCTGAACTGAACCTGCTTTACATGAAAAGTACAATAGGCTATTCACTATATCAGTTCTAATTTCATGCAATAATCATGAACGCAAAACTGATTGCCCTAATAAAGGCTACAGTTGCTAGCACTATATTTTAACAAAAGTCAAAATCACTATTTCAGGTGTGTTTAACGCAAAATAACGCACTAAGTGCTATGATTACGAAACTGTCAACCCTCCTCACGTAGCAGCAGTAAAGTCTTTACTCCAGCAGATTCAAACTCGCCTGCCCCTGGTAAGGCTTGGGTATTGGTTACTGAACCACTAGATGAAGATTCTTTAAGTGTGAATTTGAAAAGGGAGAGAAATGGCTAAAACAGCTCACAACAAAGCAGTAACATCCTATGAAATGTGTTATTACTATGACTACCATTAATGATACTAGTAAAATCTAACACATAGCATCTATAATATGAAAGATACTTTTCTAAACACTTCCCATGTATTAATTCATTTATCCTTACTACCATATTCTATAAAGTAGGCATTATTATTATCTCCACCTTAAAGATGAAGAGACTGAGGCACAGAGAACTGAAACAATTTGCCCAAAGCCATCAGGCATCTGGCTCAAGGGTCCATGCTCTTAACCACTATGCTTACGTACCCTCAAAAATACCATGTGACACAACCACAAAAGATGTTAGAAAATCCTTGGACTTCATGATAATGATGGGGATCACAGGGACTTTCTTTAAGGAGGGAATACACTAACTATACTCTATATGTGAGTAGCCTAACTTTTTTCTCAAAACTATATATTAATTTTAGAGGAAATGGCAAAATGTTTTAAAGCAACACATTCACGTATTCAGGAAATACTCACGTTCTAAGTCCAGCATTTTCCAACACCAGTTCTTCCAGTCGATTGGACCTACTCACCACCCTCAAGATCTGTTCGCAGACATCAGTGGACTATAACAGAAGATATTCTTTGACCAAGTCATAAGCCTAAAAATAATCTCACTTCACTGTCATAAATCTATGCAGATGCAAAGTTTTAGTTAAATAAATCATTCATTCAACAAACTATGACTCAACATCTACTACTACACACCCCCATGATGAAGGTCCTGGGAATACAACGTAGAGGACAAAGTCTCTGCCTTCAAGACTGTACCCTCCGGAAGGCAATCAGACAAGAAGGAAATACACAATTATGATAGAAAAATAGAAATAGAAAAATAGAAAGGCCATTTTTGGTAGTGCTATGGGCATACAGAGGCGTATCTCACCCAATCCTGGGAAAACCAAAAGGAATTCCCAAGAAAGTGATATCCAAAATAACAAACTAAAGACTGAGTGGTAGCAACAATGGTGATGGTGATGAGGAGGAGGCTCTCTTTTACTGAGCTAAGCCCTTTACGTGTATTTCATGATAAAACTGTTAATTAAGTATTATTATTCCCTTTTTGTAGATAAGAAAATTAGATTAAAGATGTCATGTACTTTAAAAGGGAGGCTGAATAACCACTTGATAATCGTTAGGTATTACGATGTTCCTACTAGTAATCTCTAAACTAGGGTAAGGTAATAAGAAAGACTTCAGTAATTAATGGTCTCATGTTAATAAACCTCATGTTTACAAAAATTATGTAGTTGTAAACTTACATCTGTCAAAATATTTTAAATTCTTATGATATAATGTTAAACGAAAATGCATAATTAAAATAAAATGTTTTATAAAGATTACAACAATTGAAATAGGTAAGGTATGTAGCAAAAGTCTTGAGGGGACTATGAAAAATGAAGAGCTGTGCCCTAGTAGAATTGTGCATAATTTTTTCTTTTAAATTTTTATTTATTAATGTTTTATATTTACTTATATCCTGCCTTATTCCAAAAGTAATTTAAGGTGGCTCCTGACCTTAAAATTATTTGGATATTAAAAAGTGATATTTAAATGTCATTATAATCTAGGGTCTATTTAAATCCTTTATATTATTTTAAAAAGAGAGAGAGAGAGAAATCATTTTCTGTGTCATGCATACAAATGTCAAAGCAGTTTCTTTTCTTAAAATACCACATAAAAATATTATAGTTCTTTGATTTATCAGATCATAAATACCCAACTGGATTAACCATTATGGGAACAGTATAAAATATAGCAAAAGTTCTCCAGTCAAGTAGACTTTAGAAAAACTGACTTGGAAAAACTACCAAGTTACCCAGCATTTAAGGCTGTTATAATTCTTCTGTGCTGCTTGATCCCGCTGGGTCTATAACGTTGCTTTCACACTATTCCTGGGCTTCTAATGTGTCCCACAGATTGAAGAGGGGAGAGGAAAATTAATTCCAAGTGACCCAATGCCTGCAATTTATATTATGCTGACAGTGGTGATTTTCAAAATGGTGACCCCTTATCAGTATAATTCTTCGCCTTACAATATACAACCGGAGGAACTGATCTTATTCTGTGTCGTCATGATAAAAAGTGATTACTCAGACATGTTTTTGCGAAGATTATTCTAATTTCCAGAAACAATCCATGGTATCATTACCGTTCCAGGGCTACCTCAGAGCATCCAGAAAAGTAATTTACCAAAGCCAGGACGTGAAGCAGGGCTTTCATTTACCCATTGGGCATAATTACTGTAATAAAAGTTTTTATTTTAAATGTATGAAAAGTGTGTCCAACTTTTCTTTAAGATGCCAGTAGGGTAGAGGTGTAATAAGTCGTTCATGATTACATTAATTTTGCTACTTTTTATTAAGTGCCAACTACATGAAAAGCATTATTTGCTACACCAAAGAATATAAAGTGATGGACATTTTAAAGAGATACACACACAAACCTAGATAACAAGTAAATGTTACCATTACGTTGTCTTCCCCAAATGTCTACTTCATGTTCAGCACTACATTTACAGATTTAGGGGAAATTTTTTTTAACAAATTAATACAATGACTCTCTAAGAGCTTGTATTTATTTAAAAATCAAATGTAGGACTTCCCTGGTGGTGCAGTGGTTAAGAATCCGCTTGCCAATGCAGGGGACACGGGTTCAAGCCGTGGTCCAGGAAGATCCCACATGCTGCAAAGCAACTAAGCCCATGCACCACAACTACTAAGCCTGAACTCTATAGAGTCCGCGAGCCACAACTACTGAGCCCACGCACCACAACTACTGAAGCCCGCATGCCTAGAGCCCATGCTGTGCAACAAGAGAAGTCACTGCAATGAGAAACCCACGCACCGCAACTAAGAATAGCCCCATTCGCCTCAACTAGAGAAAGCCCGTGCGCAGCAATGAAGACCCAACGCAGCCAAAAAAATAAAAATAAATAAAATAAATTTTTTTTAAAAAATCAACTTTTAAAAAAAATTTAAAAATAAAAATAAAATGTACAGTATAAAAACTAGAAGAATCACTATAAAATAACAAATGAACTAATCCAAAATAAAACAAATATGAAAATTTGGAACTAAGAGGAACCACGTACATTATCCAGCCCAACCATATTTTAAAAGATTTAAAAAGACCCAATGATGCTCACTGATTTGCCTAAATTCTAAACCTGAGAGCACTGAGCAAGACCTCAATTCTACTGCTAATTTAATGAGTCCAGAATCTTGGTCCTAATTGCATATTCAGCATATCTTCAAAAAAAAATCCCTCTATCCCTCCTCCATTTAAATTTAGGATCCTGACTGCTAACTGGCTTCATAAGATCAGCATAAAGCATGTGTCATATTTTTCCTGTGGTGCCTTAAGCTCAGGAGACTTCTACTGAGCAAGCAGCAGTCTTAACAACCCAGCGAACTAACAACTCAGAGAATTCATATAACTTGAGAGGAGGTTACTTCTTTCTACACTTCATGTTTTAAGAAATTCACAGAAGGTGTAATGCCTTCCTTTGCCTCAAATAGACCAGGTGTTAGAAAATGTTCTGAGATTGCATACTGTAGAAGCCATCAAAGGGGAAAGTTTCATTTCTTTTTTTTTTTCTCTTTTTGGCTGTGTTGGGTCTTCATTGCTGCGTGCGGGCTTTCTCTAGTTGCGGCGAGCAGGGGCTACTCTTCGTTGCAGTGTGCAGGCTTCTTATTGCGATGGCTTTTCTTGTTGTGGAGCACGGGCTCTAGGTGCACAGGCTTCAGTAGTTGCAGCACGCGGGCTCAATAGTTGTGGCTCATGGGCTCTAGAGCGCAGGCTCAGTAGTTGTGGCACACGAGCTTAGTTGCTCTGCGGCATGTGGGATCTTCCCGGACCAGGGCTCGAACCCATGTCCCCTGCATGGGCAGGTGGATTCTTAACCACTGCGCCACCAGGGAAGTCTCTATCATTTCTTTTTAACTTTGAGTAACAAACATGGAAGAATTGCTAGTATTCTTTTTGAAAACTTGCAGAGAGATAGCCCAAAGACCATTTTTCATTTTTAAATACCAAATATTAAAAATATGCACATTTGCATTTTTATGTTTAAATCTCAGTTAATAGATAAGCAGTGAGGGCAATCCTCAAATCCTGTCACTCCACTTCCTGCCATCCCGGGACACCCAAGAAAGCATACGAACACTTACATGCTTTGTCTGGCCAAGACTGAAATAATTAGGTGCATGCTTTCTTCCCTAAACATCTAAGGCAGTTAAAAGGAGATACTGCCTGGGAGGAATAATGACAGAACGGCAGCACCGGTGGCCTGGTACTAATGATTTGGGACAACTTCCAAAAATGGGATATCCACAACCCCATAGCTCTCTTGTGCCCCATTTTGAAAATCATGGGCTTAGGTGAATGTCTGAATGAACCAGGAAAACTGACTTGGTAGCAAAACATTGTTCTCTCTGATCCTACAATCCCTGGGCTAATCTACTTCTCATTCCTCAAAATGGCTCCCCTCACGCACCTGGAATCTCTGCTAGTTCAGTCCTGCAAATGGTCCCCATCCCTGCAAATAGCAATGAGAGGCTTCTGTTCCCAGGTCTCCCATCACGGCTGTCTGTTTGTTCCGTGAGAGGTCACCATCCGTACCTCAATCATCACTGACCTCAGACACCACCACCACCCCCGGCCGTGTAGCTGATACAGTTTCCATAATTCATGCTCCCCCATTTGTTCATTTCTCAGCCTCTTTGCTAATCTGACTGTGACACGCCTATAATACGTTAGGCATTGTTAGAATTTCTATACACATTATTTACTCATCTCAATAACCTGCAAAATAGTTATATTGCTATGTCCATTCATTCATTCAACAAACTCATTTGACATCTATTTATTAAACCAATTTTTACTGTGTAGCTATTGAGCCACAGATTCTGATAAGACATGAGCTCCAACTAGCTCACAATAATAGGGACGCAGGAAACAGAGGCCCTGGAAGGTCAAGTAATGTATCTAAGGTCACACAGCCTTGTAATAAGAGTCAGAATCTGAAACCCAGATTTCTGGGTTTCCAAGCCCACACTCTTTTTGTCTACCGCATTGGCTCTAAATAATCCCCAAATGAGTTCTGCCCATGCTCATACCTATAACGCCTTAAGTCACTCACACGCCAGGCAAGTTCAGAGAACCAGCAGGCTGGCCGCCAGCAAATCTCAACCCTCCACTTTCAATAGATCCACGTCTCAATCCAAATCCTATCTCTTCGCTTGTAAAATCTTATACCCCCAGTTTGTATGACCTCTGAAAGTTGGAGGCTTGAATGTAAGAGTCTCCAATAAAACAACATCTAAATTATCTTCTGTGCTAAAATGAAGCAGCAGAAACCTAACTCATGGATAAGCATCTGTCCATATGGCTGCTTTGAATTTTGCAAAAAAAAAAACCAACAGAGCATCTTATTTCCAATAGTAAAACAGACCAAAACTTTGGCTCCCCCATGCCTTATGAAAACTAACGGATTTCACTTTGATTTCATTTTGCTTACATATAAATCTGCCCCAAAACTCATCTAGAAAATTAATGTTAACTATCGTAATTCAACCAGACCAACTCTACCTTAGTAACGTTTTCCTAAATTCTCAGGAAGGGAAGCTTTGTGGAGATGGAATGCAAGATAGGAACATAAAACCTGCTATCTGCAGCTGTGCAAATGTAACTTTAATAGTCTTGGCCGACAGAATGAGTGTGTACTGAAGGCTCCACTAAATGTGTCTTCCTGTTCATCATCTAAAATTGCCTGACGCAGCTGAAAACATGAGGAAGTACTTCTCTGAAGCATCTCACATTACAAACTTTATAAAATGTTCTGCAGATCATTTACAAGAAAATATCCCCCTAAGAAATAACATGTATGCAGCTCACCAGTGTGGTAGAAAAACAAATGTGTGTTGTGTTTTTATATAATTATCAGGTTTTGAAATTCAGCAAAGCTAAGCAACATCTTCAATTACTTACCAGTTTTAGATCCTTAGAGGACAGCTTAGTGAACCACTGATTGTATTCCAGAGCAGCAATGATAGGTATTAGGTCCCTAGAAGCAGAAATAACAAAATACATGAAAGTGCTCTTACAGTAGCCATATTGGCGCTTGACTTTTTAAATCCATGACATCCCAGTTTACCTGTTAATTTCTATTATTTATAAGCACAACATTCAGCTATATCTATTTTGACCCCTAGACAACAATTAAATTCTCTAGGACAGATCTTCAGGATGATATAAGCAGAATTCCTAAAAGTTGAAGGTAAATTATCTCTAGGGACTCTGATTCCTATTTCCAAAGAAAAAGAGAGGTTGGTAGCAGTGTTTGTTTGAAGAACCTCCTTACTCTAAGAGAAATCATACGTCTAATTCCATACTAACAGGTCCTATTTCTTTAGACTGCTCCTTCATAAATTCTTTCACCATCAAGTATATCATATGCTCTCTAGCTAGGGGAGTTTATACGGCAAGCAAGGACAGTATCTAGCCTGATAATAAGTTACATCGGATGGGATCCCCAATGCTTATTGGCAAGCATCCCACAACCATTTGGTACCTTGCTTGCAGTTCTTAGTACTGATTATACACATGAGATGGCCCAGGTGTTTTTTTTGTCTTATGCTTCATACAAGTTCTTCAGCCATAGAGTGAAGCTATTTGTATCAGAGATCTGCCACCACACTATTTTTCCAGCCCCTAACTCATGCTCAAGCCAAAAAGCAGACAATTCACTACTCACCAAACATATGCAATTTCACAATCAGAGTTATCTTTTACTAGCGGGGAAGAAGGGTGGGGGGAAGGAATAGTTAGGGAGTTTGGGACTGACATGTACACACTGCTATATTTAAAATGGATAACCAACAAGGGCCTACTGTATAGCCCAGGGAACTCTGTTCAGTATTATGCAACAACCTAAATGGGAAAATGTATAACTGAACCACTTTGCTCTACACCTGAAACTATCACAACATTGTTAATCAACTATGCTCCAGTATAAAATTAAAAGTTAAAAAAAAAATTAAAAGTAAAAGAAAAGCTGTGTTCAGCTACGAAAATCCATGTATCTTTCAATGCCTATATCATAATCCTCTCCTCTATAAGTTCCCCCAGGTCACCTCAACCAGCACAGTATTTACACCTCTACTTAGCATTTATTTTATTCTGTCTTATAGTATAGTTTGATGCTTAAACATCTATTCCTTATCACCCCAGGTTGTAAGTTCTTTGAAAACAACATCCCTGTTTATTTCAGTTTTGTGGCTTCAGGGAGGCCATATCAGTTTTACCCTCAGGGCATGACAATCAGCAAATGAACAAATTTTTACTGAAATAGAAATGAAAGGCAGAAGGTGGAAAGAGAACTGAAAATCACTATTATTTCAAGCTTCAAGGTACCAGGCCCCATGCTAGGCACTTTACATTTAAATCTCAAACAACAGCTCATTTAAATCTCAAAACAACCCTAGGAGGTATTATTGTTTACATTTTACAGATGAAGAAATAGATACTCAGAGAAATATAGTGAAACTAGGCCAAAGGGACAGGACTACAGTCGGAAGCCAGCCTCTGAAGCACGTGTGTGCAGTTTCATCAGATTTGCTTTAAAAAGTGAAATGAGCACCCACAGGTGTTAGAGAAAATGCCAAGGAATTAGTCTTAGTCATGTGGTTCCACATGCCATCTTTTCCACCAAAAAGCCTCTTTATTAACTTTGCTAAGTTTTAGATTAAAAAAAGAAGTTTCAGATTAAAAACCAAAAACAACAACTCTTCCCATAGTTGTTTTAGGGTCTCCACTCTCTCATCTCTCTCCACCGACCAAGGGCTCAAAACAAGTCCCAGCATTTCTCCCTGACGTCTAATGACAGTTGCAGCTTCTCTGGGAGTGAATTCCACCTTGTAATACAGGGCCCCCCAAGCCCACGGTATCTGAGAGTCCTCGCCTGTACTTCCCCATTCAGGAACTATGGCAAATCATTCTCATCTCATCTCCTTTTGTGGATTTAATGTCAAGTAGTGACTACACTTCAGAACCTCTTTATTGTGTATTTTGTTCTGTCACTTGATGTGACTTGAAGTACAGCTGGCTTTTGTCATAATGAATTCATTTCCAGGAGTTGAAGGGCACATCATGAATAGAACCAGGTTTCACGTTAATGCAGTGGGTAGGACAGCATTATCTCTGTGTATGACATGCAAAAACCTTGAAAATAATATTCTGGTATACTAAAAGTCAAACCTAACACTTAATGACACCAGAAATGTTTGGAGTACAATATTAAATTTTAAAAATATACAGCGTTACAGGTGTATACTTGTGTGATCAGAGCCAATGAGTGTAACTGGTAAAAACTACATATAAAATGATAGATATAAATGCTCACAAATACAGACACTGTGTTTTTTTTTTTAAGAAGAAAAATATAGCAAAATGTTACGAGAATACCTTGCCTGGGTGGTAGCATTAAAGATGATATGAATATTTTTCTAACAGAATTTTTATACTATATTTTAAAATTTATCTATAATGATCCATATTCATAATCTAAAAGAATCATACAATTAAATGTTCTATGGATGGTGTAAATAAAATTTTATTATAGAAAAAATGTCCATGAAGATGATGGAGACTCATGCATGCTGGCATGGTCTGCCCACCGTGTTTCTCTAAATTATGTTAATGCCTAGGCTTTTTAATGTTAAAAATAAATTAGAAAAGGACAAACATATACCGTAATTCATTCAATAAACATTTATTTAGTACCTGCTAAGTCCTAGGTAGGGATATTAGGGTCTGAGGGTTAAGTGATGAGTAAGGGCAGCTCTCCAGCGGTGGAGAAAGACCCCTCCTCTGCTACCTGCAGCACCATGGGAGACACGCTGCAAAGGGAGCATGTTCAAAGTGCCCTAAGAACACAGGAGGACATAAGCACTTCATCCTGGAGCAAATGGGGAAGGGTCCACAAGGCTTGAGAGATAGAAAGGGGCCAACCAGGCAGAGAAAAGGCAAGGGAGTATTTCAGGTAATTAGGAAGAGCATGTGCAAAGGCATGGGAACTCAAAAGTGACCAGCAACTCCATCCATTCACAAATCCAGCGAGTGCCACCCACTATGCATGAATCGCTGGGTTGAGGCAACAATGAACACAGCAAGATAGCCCCTCCCCTTGTGATACTAACCACCCAGCACAGCCTAGCAGAAGGCTCAGAAAATAAAAGCAACTCTAATGGAGCGAAATAATCCCTCTGGCACAGGGGGATATGAAGTATTACTGTGCAAATAAGAGAGATGTTAATCACGAAAAAGCAGTCACAAAAGATTCTTACGGGAAGTTAGTGAGCCTTCTAGATGAGACACATCGCCATCCCAGAAGAAATGGTCAACAGAGTAATGTATGGCTTAGTCAAAGAGTTTTTATATCTGACGCCAAAAGCAAAGAAAAAAAACATTGATCCACTGGACTTTATCAAAGTCAAAAACTCTTGCTCAGCAACAGATGCTGTTGAGAGAAGGGTAAGACAACCATATTCTGGGAGAAAATATTTGCAAATCCCAGTTCTGACAAAGGACTTGGTATTCAAAATGTATACAGAACTCTCAGAAGTCAGTAATAAGAAACAATTAACTCAATTTTTTTCAAATGAGCAGAAAGATATAAACAGACACTTCATCAAAGAAAATATACTGAAGGCAAATAAGTACACGAAAGATTTTCAAAATTATTAGCCATTAGAGAAATGCAATTTAAAGCCAAAATAAGATGCCACTACAAACCTACTGAATTGCTTAAACAAAAAAAAAGTGACAATATCAAGTGCTGACCAGGATACAAAGCGACTGAAACCTCATACACTGCTGATGGGAAAGCAAATGGCACACTCAAGGTAGACAACAGTATGACAGTGGCTTATTAAGTTTTATGTACATTTACCACGATCCAGCAACCTCAATTCTGGGTATTCGCCCAAGAGAAAGAAAAACTTTTATTTACACAAAAACTTACATACTGGGTTGGCCAAAAAGTTCCTTTGAGTTTTTCCATAAGATGTTACAGAAAAACCCAAACGAACTTTCTGGCCAACCCAATAGTATTGTTGATAACAGCTGTATTCATAATTGTCAAAAACTGGAAACAACACAGAGGTAGATGTCGTCCAGTGATGCTGAGTGACACCAGGTTAGAAAAGGTAATCATATGGCTGCTGCTTAGCCCCATTCTCCCTGTGTCTGTCTCCCTCTTCCTCTGATTTGGCCCCCCTTAAATAGAAAATACACAAGACACTCCATAACTAATTTCATTTCTGAGAGTTCATTTTCCGGGACGGCTTTCTCAGAACACGGTTATCAGTGAGCCCATAAGCAAATCTTGGATAAATACTCAATTTGCATTCACATGCGTCTCCCAACTGCTGTGCTGATGCCACCTAACTGCAGAGAACTCCCTGCGCTTCCCTGACGGGGGTCTGTGTCACCCAGCAACAATCCTTGCCCATGTTTTCACTAAGTACTGCTTATATTACATAATGATTATATTACACAATGTAGAAAGCTTTCCAAACACCCGTGCTAGTCATCTTGACTGATTTTCTCATGGTGGGAAGTGGTTAACAGCTTTTTGCCATCAGTTCATGGCATTTATTGTATATCCCACTATGTTTTGCTTTGACTTCCTAACTGACTCTTCATTACCATGTGACTTCCGATCTGAAGTTAGCCTTGAAGAGTTACAGCCGTTGAGGGAAGCCTCTCCCGAGTCTTGGCAACCTCACAACACAGTATTCTCATGTATGTTCTCATGTGACACTTCTACCAGTTCCTTAAAATGGGAGCAAAAACCTTTCAAGACTCCAAACGCTGAAAAGGAAGAGCCAGTGTGAATATCCTGGAGGGCCACATGGCAGGATTGTTTCTTATACTCTGCTGAACAGAGACAAGACAGTTCCTACCCCCTAACTTTTTACTGACGTAAACGTACTACATATAGAGTTGGTTTGTTTTTGTTGTTAGTCCAGCCTCTAGTTGGGGTTGGTAATAAAAGTTGGGATCCTTATTTCTCATTTCCGTTGACACCTTTGAATAATCCAAACTTTCCCTTAAAACTCAAAAGAACCAAGTTTTTCGCTTTTATCTTTCTAGAAGAAAATACCAGCATAAAACTGACAAGACAGAAGCAACATAGAAAAGACCATAAATTAGTCTCTGAAATATCTAAAATTTTCTGTAATGTAGGGATTTTGTAACTCTAATCCTTTTTCTTTCAATGAAGAAAACTGGTCACTTAATACAGTTGTTCATTTAAAAAGAGGGCAAATCTTGTAGGATATAAAAATAGCAAGTATTTACTTAAACATTTTTATGTACTAGCAAGAAGTGTTTTAAATACATTAATCCATGTAGTCTTCACAGTAACTCCAGGAGGGAGGCACTGTCATTAACACCACTTTATAGATGGAGACCCACCCTCCTCTCCCAAGGCACAGAGAGGTTAGCGAGCTGCCCATGGTCACAAAGTTAGTCTGGATAGACAGGATTCAGACCCAGGCACTGTGACCTATGACCTGGTTGTCTTAACCACTGTGCTATCATCTCGCTAATGGGTCAGATGCTTTCCATATTGTCAAGAGTCTTCAACCTACTCTACAGGGGAATCCAGGGTGGCATATCCATGGGTTTTCAAATCAAAAATTTCAAACCCCTTTCATTACATCCAACCAACCACTTAGTTTCTAATTTGAAAGCCAACACTAAGATGTATTCTGAGGTGATTTCTCAAACGACTGTCCTCTTATCCCTTTGGACATCAAAAATAAACTAATATTTGGGGGCTATAAAAAGAAGTTAAAATGCAAAAACAAAGAAGTTGGCAAGCAATCTGGAGTCTAAATCACTTGCCAAATTCTTTGCCACTCTAGATTCTAGATAATCTATTGAATTAGAATTTCTCACCTGATCTTTCTGAGCTAGATGACATCATAAGAATTCAATTTTTCCAGTTATTATTTTGGGGCCAAATTTCCCTCCTTACTCCTTCGCCCCCACCCACCTCCTCCCTGAAACTGTAAAAACACTGTGACTTTCAAATAGTGTGAAATACTCCAGGACAGTGTTAACGAACAAAAATGACTGACAGATTGGAAGGATGTCTAGCAGGCCCCATAATCTACAATGCGAGAAAAGCACAAAGGTACAGAGTAATAATCCAATGAACAACATTGTGATTATCTGAGTGTGCCCACATACCACAGGATTGAAGAGTTCCCCCCAATAAATCTTACAAACATTTAAAGGCTCAAAGGAAGTGTTTCATGCAAGAACACAGAGTTTTGCCACTCTCCTGCTTTCTGTGTGCACACAATGAAATATGCTCTGTAGCAGAAAGGCTGGTAAAACTCAGAACCACAGCAGTCTCTTCCTGACATATTCATTTGACAGCCTTTCTGGGGATAATTTAGACTTTTCTCCTTTACATTTAGTTTGAAAATGGGAGTGGGAGACCTTTAAAATTTTTTAAATGTCATGGATACCAATCCTGCCTGATATTCTAATTTATATAGATGTATGTTGATGTTCAGGGACATCAACATATAAATGCAAACGTCTATATAAATGAGTTGATGAGTTGGACCACTCACCAACTCTGTGAAGGATATGACAACCTGAAACACTTCCCAGATGAGGACATGCCAGAGGCCTAAAGGGGTATTCTCTAAATTTTTTGATCGTTCACTCCTAACTGAAAAGTATTTTGAGCACACATCTCCCCCAAATCTGTGTGTTAATCTGTAAATTATATACATGTGCTACTATATTAATATATTAGGCTCAGTTAAAAAAAAAAAAAAGCATACTCACACACATAAAATGGATAAGAAAAAAATAAGCATAAAACAAGTTCTACTGTTTTCTCCACATTCCTCGATATATCGTCACTTACTCTGTTCACCACACAGTCCATCTGACCAGGGCTGCAGACCACTGTTTTACAGAATTATTTATAGAAATTTAGGAATGGAAATAGAAGCTAATGCTTCTGATTCCACACTCCAAACAGCATTTCTTCTTTTTTAAATGAGAGCAGGAATAAAGAGAAGGAGCTTAGATTAGGAAAGAATTATACCAGTGTCTTCAGGACAACCTTGACAAACACTAATCCACACTCCAGACTCTTCCCTGAAAGCATCAGGCACATGAATGTCACCTTGATGAGTATGAAATATGACAACACAAAAACATGAGTCTGAAGGGGACGGACTGCTGGCTGGGCTCTCATGAGCCAAGTTTAAGCTCGATGATGCATGTCGCCGAGGCTTTAGAGGATGGAGAAGATTAGCTCCTCTTAAAAATCTTCAGGGAACAAGAAAAATCGATGTAGTTAAAGCTATATATTCTCTTCTCCTCGGCACCACTACCTCTAACCTCATCGTTCCCTGCCACTCCAAATTACAGTGTAATTACATTTTTAACATGTCAGCTCACAGGCCATTGAGAGATCCCATGAGAAATGTATAACAAAGCCTTCTTCAACCTGTGCCATCTTTTTGGCCCACTGATACCTAAACTAGAATAAATTTTAAGAATACACTTAAATAAAATTTTGGAAGCTATAAGTAATAACTGAATGGGCATTTTTCCAAGTACTTCTTAATTCCTATTCTCCTCCAGAGACTAGCTGGATGGATCCAGGATGATCGCTGTCATCCTCATACGTGAATGCTTATTCAGCAACAACAGGGTACCTGGCCCTACGTTTAATTCTGATAGAGCCATAATTCGTTAGTTAGAATCAATTAATTCATTAATCAGTTACAGCATTCAAGTTGCTTATAAATCTACCTTGAAGCTCCTGGGCAGACCCTAAGCGGTCTAGTGAGGTAGCAGAATATATAGGAACAGAGAGGCTGGTCTACAGTGAAGACAGAATAGCATGCTGGATGACTCCTAAGAAGCCTCAATATGATGTATATGCGTCTCTATTTCTCAGTACATGAGGGTCTAAAGGTCATGTGATATAACATGTATCATACCACTGGGCATGTCTCTGAAGAAGAGCAGATCCCAGGCAAATCAGAGGGTGAGGACATAAGTAAGGTCTCTGTGATGAGAACAATGACAAGGGCACAGCCCTGTCCCTAGATCTGCACCTTCTTCTAAATCCGTCTCCTCTGTGCGATGATGGGGTCACACAGAGATTACTGTTTCTTCCATCTCTGCGCTCCAGATGATAAAGCTGCCAAAACCATGTTTGGTCCTCCCTGTTACTAGACCTGCAACATTAACATCAGTACCACACACACGACCCAGATCTCCCACTTTGTATCTGAGCTGGTCCTAGAAAACGGTAGTTACAAACCCCTGGGTGCAAAAAGACAATGAACTGGGCGAGTAAACTGAAAGAAACAGATGGACTTGCATAGGAATCCAGACAGGATTTAGCCCTGGATTGGAGTAGGTAACACAGAGCAAAATTGGGTGCCGTTACAGCAATAATTGCCAACTTGAGTATGGGGAAGAAAGTATTTGAGTAATCTGATAGACTCTTAACACATTATTGACTAGGGGATTTTTGCAGAAACTAACACCTGTGGCTGTTAATACATCTCTGGTCAAAAATGTGTTAAAAATTAATCCACTCAGCCTCCCAGGATTCTGATCTGCTATCTTAGAGCAGTTCAGTTTCCCTTGAAAAACCTTCACTCTGAGCCACTGGTTTGACTGCGGAGTATCAGGTCATATGGTGTGAACAAGACAGAGAGAGCCCAGCCCCCATGGAACTTCCATCCTGGGAGCACTAATGATTTCAAGGACCCTTAAGTCATCTACCTCTGATGACTAAATGCAATGGGGAGAAAGAATGGAATGAAAAATAAAGCTTTGAATGAGGGACAATCAGGAGAGCTTTCAGACTGACTATATGAAATGCGTACAGCTTTCTAGAAGGAAGTCTGCTGAAATGATCAGGTTCAGGGACGTCAACATATAAATGCATGCAGAATCTCATTTTAATTGTAAACAAAATTGCTTATTTGTATCTGAATTATGATCAAATAGAGATACATGGGAGCCAACTGCCACAGTGGGAAAATTCATCAGTACATATGAGAACTATTGCCCCTATTTTCTAACAAACTCCAGCTCAACACACGGCCCATTTAATCTCCCATCTTGCACCTCTAATTCCTCTGTTCTCTTCTCCCTAACTCATACCCAAATGAGAAAAATACAAACATAGCGTGTTGTAAAACCTCTCAAATGACCCCCATAACACTCAAATTCTGCCATTATGAATCCTTCCAAACTACTGTGCCATTTAAGTACAGACTGTTCCTTCATGGGTAAGCATGCTCATTCTAATACAGAGAAATGTTCAGCCAATATAATTTGTTGCAACTTGATTAGAAAAATACTATTAATACAGGCCATCTAACAGGACTGGGGGTAGCCTCTTTACACAGACGCTGGCTTCAATTTTAACAGTAAGAACCATGGGAAAAAATTAAATCCTCAAGAAGAGGAGATAAACTTTAAAGATTTGGATTATTAAGATAGAGATCTGAAAAAAGCCAAATACTTAGGCATTAGCAGGAGAGATGACATCTAGAGCAGTGGTCCCCATTCTTATTAATCAAGCCCACTACAGTAAAAAAGTTTTCAGTACTCTAATTTTTTAACATTCAATTATATACTAAATATATCATTGTCATTATTTATTATAAAACTAAGATAGAAATCTTAAAAGGAGTCAACAATAAAAATAAATAGAAGTTCTAATGTTTTTTGTAGCTCATCTTGCATTTTCCTTTGGTTACATACATCCCACATAAGAAGCCACTGATCTACAGCAAGAGTCAGCAAGCTACAGCCCACAACATACATATGTATTTTTTTTAACAATTCTTTTTAAGGATTTACTTATTATTTATTTATTTCTGGCTGCGCTGTGTCTCTTAGTAGCGGCACGTGGGATCTTCGTTGAAGCACACAGGCTCTTTGTCGCAGCACGCGGGCTTCCTCTCTAGTTGAGGCGCCTGCGGACTCAATAGCTGTGGCGCGCAGGCTTAGTTGCCCTGTGGCATGTGGGATCTTAGTTCTCTGACTAGGGATCGAACCCGTGTCCCCTGCATTTGAAGGCGAATTCTTTACCACTGGACCACCACGGAAGTCCCCACAACATATATTTTTGCAAATAAAGTTTCACTGAAACACAGTCACACTCATTCAGTTACATACTGTCTAGAAGTGCTTACAAGCTACAGCAGCAGTGATGCATAACTGTAACAGTGACTGTCTCATAAAGCCTGAGATATTTACTATCTGGCCCTTTAAAGAAAAGATTTCCAACTTCTGATCTAGAGTCTCAGCAATGAAAAAGTCCTTCTAGCCCTTAATGAAGTAAGAAAAGCAGATGACGATGACCCACCCCATTAATGTGGCGTTCACTGATGAAATAAAAATTCTCCAGCTAAGAAATCAGGAAAAATCTACTCATGGGAAAATTCTAAGTTTTGACACAGTTTCTCAATTTTGGATAGTACTCTACATATTTCAAGTAACTGTATTTAGTAGCTTCTCTAGATGTAGTTTAATCACCAAATTAAGCACAGGGGATAAACTGGAAAGTTTAGCACTGATGCCACACATAATCTATTAACAGTGTAAAAATCATGAAGAGTATACGAAGGAAAGCTGGAGAAACACCTCAGGCTGCCCTACATGTCTTCACTCCTATAGACCAGCTGTTCTCCAAGTATGGTCCATGGACCCCTGGGGGACCCTGAGACTCACTTAGAGGTTCACAAGTTCAAAACAATTTTCATACTAATACTAAAACAAATTTGTCCTTTCTATCATGTTGACATTGCATGGATGGTGCAAAAGCAATGGTGGCGAAAACTGCTGGTGCCTTAGCACAAACCAAGGCAGTAGCATCAAACCGTGCTAGTCATCACTGTATTCTTTACCACCACACAAACAAACGACAATTTCATTTAAGAATGTCCTTGATGGGACTTCCCTGGTGGTCCAGGGGCTAAGACGCTGCGTTCCCAATGCAGGGGCCAGGGTTTGATCCCTGGTCAGGGAACTAGACCCCACATGCCACAATTAGGAGTTTGCATGCCACAACTAAAGATCCCACATGCCGCAACAGAAGATCCCACACATGGCAACAAAGATCCGGTGCAGTCAAAATAAATAAATAAATAAATAAATTTTTTTTTAAAGAGAAGAAAAAAGAAATCAAAGTGATCTGCCAGACTGGTGGAGTTTCAAGATGGCAGAAGAGTAAGACGCAGAGATCACCTTCCTCCCCACAAATACATCAGAAATACATCTACACGTGGAACAACTCCTACAGAACACCTACTAAACGCTGGCAGAAGACCTCAGACCTCCCAAAAAGCAAGAAACTCCCCACGTACCTGGGTAGGGTAAAAGAAAAAAGAAAAAACAGAGACAAAGAATAGGGACTTTTTTTAATCTTTCCTTGGGTACATGCCTGTGTTGGGTTAACAGTGTACTTAATAAATAATTTAGTGTTGAAAAAAAAAAAAAAAAAAGAATACGGACGGGACCTGCACCAGTGGGAGGGAGCTGTGAAGAAGGAAAGGTTTCCACACACTAGGAGCCCCTTCGCAGGCGGAGACTGCGGGTGGCGGAGGGGGGAGCGTCGGAGCCACGGAGGAGAGTGCAGCCACAGGGGTGCGGAGAGCAGAGTGCAGAGATCCCCGCACAGAGGATCAGTGCCGACCGGCACTCACCAGCCCGAGGGGCCTTTCTGCTCACCCGCCGGGGCGGGGGGTGCTTGGAGCTGAGGCTCGGCCTTCGGTCGGATCGCAGGGAGAGGACTGGGGTTGGCGGCGTGAACACAGCCTGAAGGGGTTAGTGCACCACAGCTAGCCGGGAGGGAGTCGGGGAAAAACTCTGCAGCTGCCGAACAGGCAAGAGACTTTTTCTTGCCTCTTTGTATCCTAGTGCGCGAGGAGAGGGGATTAAGAGCACTGCTTAAAGGAGCTCCAGAGACGGGCGCCAGCCGCGGCTATCAGCGTGGACCCCAGAGACGGGCATGGGACGCTAAGGCTGCTGCTGCCGCCACCAAGAAGCCTGTGTGCGAGCACAGGTCACTCTCCACACCGCCCCTCCCGGGAGCCTGTGCAGCGCGCCACTGCCAGGGTCCCGTGATCCAGGGACGACTTCCCCGGGAGAACACACGGAGCCTCAGGCTGGTGCAATGTCACGCCGGCCTCTGCTGCCGCAGGCTCGCCCCGCATCCGTACCCTCCTTCCCCCCAGCCTGAGTGAGCCAGAGCCCCCGAAGCAGCTGCTCCTTTAACCACGTCCTGTGTGAGCGAAGAACGGATGCCCTCAGGCGACCTACACGCAGAGGCGTGTCCAAATCCAAAGCTGAATCCCGGGAGCTGTGCGAACAAAGAAGAGAAAGGGAAATTTCTCCCAGCAGCCTCAGAAGCAGCGGATTAAAGCTCCACAATCAACTTGATGTACCCTGCATCTGTGGAATACCTGAATAGACAACAAATCATCCCAAATTGAGGAGGTGGACTTTGGGAGCAACAATATATATATTTTTTCCCATTTTTCTCTTTTTGTGAGTGTGTGTGTGCATGCTTCTGTGTGTGATTTTGTCTGTATAGGTTTGATTTTACCATTTGTCCTAGGGTTCTGTCTGTCCGCTTTTTTTTTTTTTACTTAAAAAAATTTTTTTTCATAATAATTATTTTTTATTTTAATAACTTTTTTATTTTATATTATTTTATCTTCTTCTTTCTTTCTTTCTTTTTTTTCTCCCTTTTATTCTGAGCCATGTGTAGGACAGGCTCTTGGTGCTCCAGCCAGGCATCAGGGCTGTGCTACTGAGGTGGGAGAGCCAAGCTCAGGACACTGGTCCACAAGAGACCTCCCAGCTCCACATAATATCAAACGGCAAAAATCTCGCAGAGATCTCCATCTCAATGCCAAGACCCAGCTCCACTCAATGACCAGCAAGCTACAGTGCAGGACACCCTATCCCAAACAACTAGCAAGACAAGAACATGACCCCATCCATTAGCACAGAGGCAGCCTAAAATCATAATAAGGCCACAGACACCCCAAAACACACCACCAGACGTGGACCTGCCCACCAGAAAGACAAGATCCAGCCTCATCCACCAGAACACAGGCACTAGTCCCCTCCACCAAGAAGCCTACACAACCCACTGAACCAACCTTAGCCACTGGGGACAGACACCAAAAACAACGGAAACTACGAACCTGTAGCCTGCAAAAAGGAGACCCCAAACACAGTAAGTTAAGCAAAATGAGAAGACAGAGAAACACACAGCAGATGAAGGAGCAAGGCAAAAACCCAGCAGACCTAACAAATGAAGAGGAAATAGGCAGTATACCTGAAAAAGAATTCAGAATAATGATAGTAAAGGTGATCCAAAATCTTGGAAATAGAATGGAGAAAATACAAGAAACGTTTAACAAGGACCTAGAAGAACTAAAGAGCAAACAAACAATGATGCACAACACAATAAACGAAATTAACAATTCTCTAGAAGGGATCAATAGCAGAATAACTGAGGCAGAAGAACGAATAAGTGACCTGGAAGATAAAATAGTGGAAATAACTACTGCAGAGCAGAATAAAGAAAAAAGAATGAAAAGAATAGAGGACAGTCTCAGAGACCTCTGGGACAACATTAAACGCACCAACTTTCGAATTATAGGGGTAGCAGAAGAAGAAGAGAAGAAGAAAGGGACTGAGAAAATATTTGAGGAGATTATAGTTGAAAACTTCCCTAATATGGGAAACGAAACAGTTAATCAAGTCCAAGAAGCGCAGTGCGTCCCATACAGGATAAATCCAAGGAGAAACACGCCAAGACACATATTAATCCAACTATCAAAAATTAAACACAAAGAAAAAATATTAAAAGCAGCAAGGGAAAAACAACAAATAACATACGAGGGAATCCCCATAAGGTTAACAGCTGATCTTTCAGCAGAAACTCTGAAAGCCAGAAGGGAGTGGCAGGACATATTTAAAGTGATGAAAGGGGAAAACCTACAAGCAAGATTACTCTACCCAGCAAGGATCTCATTCAGATTTGTCAGAGAAATTCAAACCTTAACAGACAAGCAAAAGCTAAGAGAATTCAGCACCACCAAACCAGCTTTACAAAAAATGTTAAAGGAACTTCTCTAGGCAGGAAACAAAAGGGAAGGAAAAGAACTACAATAATAAACCCAAAACAATTAATAAAATGGTAATAGGAACATACATATCAATAATTACCTTAAATGGAAACAGATTAAATGCTCCAACCAAAAGACATAGACTGGCTGAATGGATAAAAAACAAGACCCATATATATGCTGTCTACAAGAGACCCACTTCAGACCTAGGGACACATACAGACTGAAAGTGAGGGGATGGAAAAAGATATTCCATGCAAATGGAAATCAAAAGAAAGCTGGAGTAGCAATTCTCATATCAGACAAAATAGACTTTAAAACAAAGACTATTACAAGAGACAAAGAAGGACACTACATAATGATCAAGGGATCGATCCAAGAAGAAGATATTAACAATTGTAAATATTTATGCACCCAACATAGGAGCACCTCAATACATAAGGCATATACTAGCAGCCATAAAAGGGGAAATCGACAGTAACACAATCATAGTAGGGGACTTTAACACCCCACTTTCACCAATGGACAGATCATCCAAAATGAAAATAAATAAGGAAACACAAGCTTTAAATGATACATTAAACAAGATGGACTTAATTGATATTTATAGGACATTCCATCCAAACACAACAGAATACACATTCTTCTCAAGTGCTCATAGAACATTCTCCAGGATAGATCATATCTTGGGTCACAAATCAAGCCTTGGTAAATTTAAGAAAATTTAAATCATACCAAGTATGTTTCCAACCACAACACTATGAGCCTAGATATCAATTACAGGAAAAAGATCTGTAAGAAATACAAACACATGGAGGCTAAACAACACACTACTTAATAACCAAGAGATCACTGAAGAAATCAAAGAAGAAATCAAAAAATACCTAGAAACAAATGACAATGAAAACACAACTACCCAATACCTATGGGATGCAGCAAAAGCAGTTCTAAGAGGGAAGTTTATAGCTATACAAGCCTACCTTAAGAAACAAGAAACATCTCAAATAAACAACCTAACCTTACACCTAAAGCAATTAGAGAAAAGAATAAAAAAACCCCAAAATTAGCAGAAGGAAAGAAATCATAAAGATCAGATCAGAAATAAATGAAAAAGAAATCAAGGAAAGGACAGCAAAGATCAATAAAACTAAAAGCTGGTTCTTTGAGAAGATAAACAAAATTGATAAACCATTAGCCAGACTTATCAAGAAAAAAAGGGAGAAGACTCAAATCAACAGAATTAGAAATAAAAAAGAAAAAGTAACAACTGACACTGCAGAAATACAAAGGATCATGAGAGATTATTACAAGCAACTATATGTCAATAAAATGGACAACCCAGAAGAAATGGACAAATTCTTAGAAATGCACAACCTTCTGAGACTGAACCAGGAAGAAATAGAAAATATGAACAGACCAATCACAAGCACTGAAATGGAAACTGTGATTAAAAATCTTCCAACAAACAAAAGCCCAGGACCAGATGGCTTCACAGGCGAATTCTATCAAACATTTAGAGAAGAGCTAACACCTATCCTTCTCAAACTCTTCCAAAATATAGCAGAGAGAGGAACACTCCCAAACTCATTCTACGAGGCCACCATCACTCTGATACCAAAACCAGACAAAGATGTCACAAAAAAGAAAACTACAGGCCAATATCACTGATGAACATAGATGCAAAAATCATCAACAAAATACTAGCAAACAGAATCCAACAGCACATTAAAAGGATCATACGTTATGATCAAGTGGCGTTTATCCCATGAATGCAAGGATTTTTCAGTATACACAAATCAATCAACGTGATACACCATATTAACAAATTGAAGGAGAAAAACCATATGATCCTCTCAATAGATGCAGAGAAAGCTTTCGACAATATTCAACACCTATTTATGATTAAAACCCTCCAGAAAGTAGGCACAGAGGGAACTTTCCTCAGCAAAATAAAGGCCATATATGACAAACCCACAGCCAACATCATCCTCAATGGTGAAAAACTGAAACCATTTCCACTAAGATCAGGAACAAGACAAGGTTGTCCACTCTCACCACTATTATTCAACATAGTTTTGGAAGTTTTAGCCACAGCAATCAGAGAAGAAAAAGAAATAAAAGGAATCCAAATCGGAAAAGAAGAAGTAAAGCTGTCACTGTTTGCAGATGACATGATACTATACATAGAGAATCCTAAAGATGCTACCAGAAAACTACTAGAGCTAATCAATGAATTTGGTAAAGTAGCAGGATACAAAATTAATGCACAGAAATCTCTTACATTCCTATACACTAATGATGAAAAATCTGTAAGTGAAATTAAGAAAACACTCCCATTTACCACTGCAACAAAAAGAATAAAATATCTAGGAATAAACCTACCTAAGGAGCCAAAAGACCTGTATGAAGAAACTGTAAGACACTGATGAAAGAAATTAAAGATGATACAAACGGATGGAGAGATATACCATGTTCTTGGATTGGAAGAATCAGCACTGTGAAAATGACTATACTACCCAAAGCAATCTACAGATTCAATGCAATCCCTATCAAACTACCACTGGCATTTTTCACAGAACTAGAACAAAAAATTTCACAGTTTGTATGGAAATACAAAAGACCCCGAATAGCCAAAGCAATCTTGAAAAAGAAAAACAGAGCTTGAGGAATCAGGCTCCCTGGCTTCAGACTATACTACAAAGCTACAGTAATCAAGACAGTATGGTACGGACACAAAAACAGAAATATAGATCAATGGAACAGGATAGAAAGCCCAGAGATACACCCATGCACCTATGATCACCTTATTTTTGATAAAGGAGGCCTGACTATACAACGGAGAAAAGACAGCCTCTTCAATAAGTGGTGCTGGGAAAACTGGACAGCTACATGTAAAAGAATGAAATTAGAACACTCCCTAACACAATACACAAAATTAAACTCAAAATAGATTACAGACATAAATGTAAGGCCAGACACTATCAAACTCTTAGAGGAAAACATAGGCAGAACACTCTATGACATAAATCACAGCAAGATCCTTTTTGACCCACCTCCTAGAGAAATGGAACTACAAACAAAAATATACAAATGGGACCTAATGAAACTTAAAAGCTTTTGCACAGCAAAGGAAACCATAAACAAGACCAAAAGACAACCCTCAGAATGAGAGAAAATATTTGCAAATGAAGCAACTGACAAAGGATTAATCTCCAAAACATACAAGCAACTCATGCAGCTCAATATCAAAAAAACAAACAACCCAATCCAAAAATGGGCAGAAGACCTAAACAGACATTTCTCCAAAGAAGATATACAGATTGCCAACAAACACATGAAAGAATGCTCAACATCACTAATCATTAGAGAAATGCAAATCAAAACTACAATTAGATATCATCTCACACTGGTCAGAATGGCCATCATCAAAAAATCTACAAACAATAAATACTGGAGAGGGTGCGGAGAAAAGGGAACCCTCTTGCACTGTTGGTGGGAATGTAAATTGATACAGCCACTATGGAGAACAGTATGGAGGTTCCTTAAAAAACTAAAAATAGAACTACCATACGACCCAGCAATCCCACTACTGGGCATATACCCTGAGAAAACCATAATTCAAAAAGAGTCATGTACCACAATGTTCATTGCAGTTCTATTTACAATAGCCAGGGCATGGAAGCAACCTAAGTGTCCATCATCGGATGAATGGATAAAGAAGATGTGGTACATATATACAATGTAATATTACCCAGCCATAAAAAGGAATGAAACTGAGTTATTTGTAGTGAGGTGAATGGACCTAGAGACTGTCATACAGAGTGAAGCAAGTCAGAAAGAGAAAAACAAATACCGTATGCTAACACATATATATGGAATCTAAAAAAAAGAAAATGGTCAGAAGAACCTAGGGGCAAGATGGGAATAAAGATGCAGACCTACTAGAGAATAGACTTGAGGATACGGGGAGGGGGAAGGGTAAGCTGGGACAAAGTGAGAGAGTGGCCTGGACATATATACACTACCAAAATAGCTAGCTAGCGGGAAGCAGCCGCATAGCACAGGGAGATCAGCTCGGTGCTTTGTGACCACCTAGAGGGGTGGGATAGGGAGTGTGGGAGGAAGGGAGATGCAAGAGGGAAGAGATATGGGGACATACGTATATGTATAACTGATTCACTTTGTTATAAAGCAGAAACTGACACAGCATTGTAAGGCAATTATACTCTAATAAAGATGTTAAGGAAAAAAAAAAAAAGTTTATCTGCCAAATCGGTAAACTGATGCCACTTTTCTTGCTGACTGATTTTTGTTTTGGAAAATAGTTATTTTTTATAAAAATGGTATCTATGTTAGCATGCAATAGGTTTACTAATATTATTTTTAAAGGACTTAATAAACTTTTTATTTTAGTTTTAATTTCCAGTATGATAAATACCAAAAGATAAAACCCACATAAACAATGCAAACATTTTTAAGAATATAAAGAGATCCTGGGACCAAAAACATCAAGACTGGATACTGTAGGCCTACCTACTCCTATCTTATTCTACATACAATTTTCTGTTTTTATTGAAAAATACTTACAAAATAAAATATCTCCCCTTTATGTTTCTCAGTTCACTTTTTCATGAGCTACACAGGAAACATCTTGCCTAAATGGGAGTATGACTTTCCCTCAAATATAGGAAGAGGGAGAACGGCTCTAAGCAAGAGAAAACTGCCTGTTCCACAGAAAGGAATCAAATCTGAGCTTGAGAACTGGGGGCTTTAGGCTTTAGCCACATCTACAGACACAGCTGAGCCTGCTTCACCGTCCACCGTAGACCCAGGCTGTGCACAGAGGCCACATCCATCCAGCACACTTTTTCTTTGCTCAATTCAGTTGGCCAGAACTCTTTGGGGACTCTGCTACAACTCTGGACTCCCTTCCAGGTAAGTGGAAAAATAATTTGACAAGATATTTTGGGGGCAAGATGCTGGTGCTAAAAAGAGGCAACCATCCTCTCCTCTTTACAATTCCAATCGTCCAAATGGCATGAAAGGTACAGCTGGAATCTCAGATTTCTCTCTGTGCATTCCAAACAGAGAGAAAAGATTTCTCAAGCTGGGATTCACTGCGATGGAGCTATCATATCTGCCCACCTAAAATAAGTAGCAGCATCTCCAGGGTTGAGGAGACAGGCGGGGATAGATGACTAGAAAGACTTGCCAGGGGCAGGGGGAGTGGGGTGACAGGGGAGTTCCAACGCTCAGCTTTGTCAGGGATCAGAATCACTTTGCTAGGTCTGCTCTTACAGAGAGAAGGGGAACGGAATGAAGTTTCTTCTCCGGGGCCTGATCACACAGGCCACAGCCCTAAATATAGTAAAGTTGACATCTTAAAACCTAGAAGTCTCTCAAATAACTTGTAACAGGTTTCATCGTTTTATTATCACTATCATAAGGTAGATATTGGCAAACTGATTTCCACCAATATATGCATATAAACCCTAGCCATCCCCAATAAAGGAATTGTAAACTCAAAGTCATTTGTTAGGATTTTAGCATAAAGTTCCCTTATAGAAAAATGTTCTAAATGGCAATTAGACAAAATAATACTGTATTTTATATACAGGGTAGATTAAATAGATTTGTGGGCTGGCATAAGAACCTAAGAATTAAATTGTTTCCACAGTTTATAAGTGTAAATCCTGGACTTGAGGTATACTCACGAACCACCATCCCAAACCAGTCGTAGTGATAAACACACTGGAAACTCTTACTTAAAAGGCAAAATCCAGAGATTCTTAGGTTCTTTGATTCCCCTTATAAAAAAAGGATTCTCTGGAGATAATGTACACCTGTAAGTACCGACAGACAAGGGCAGCTCTGAAAGCAAAATCAGAAGTGAAAGAAAGGAAAGAAAGAAGCTTACCTGTGGTCAAGATGACTGAAGTCTTGTAAATTCAATTCCCTGGTGTCTTGTGTCAGATAAATTGTATCCACATCCTATTTGAAACATAATTCAGTCATATAAACAGTCCCCATAGAGGATCAGGGAAGCAAGAGAGATGCAAAGAAAATCAGACAATGACACAGGCAGATTTTTATGTAATCTGAGGAAGGAAGATTTTAAGCAAGCAATGAATGGTGGGGGCAAAAAGAGAGAGACAGAGAAATAAGCCAGTCAAATACTGGAATATTCTCCAGGTGTGTGTGTGTGAGAAAGTGTGTGTGTGCATGCATACAGATACACTTACCCATTGTACTTCTTCCCTGTATGAAAATCCAAGCCAGTCACAAACACAGGCATACATCTGAGAAAATCCACCTGAATTATACAATAGAAATGTGACAGGTTTTCGACTAAATGTTTTTTAAGTTAAAATTTAAAAGCTTAAATATGGCCGATGTTCACAATGCTGATTATTCTCTCCTTTTGGGAAAACAGCAAAGATTCTCCCCCCTGTTCTACAGTAAGTACATAGCCGGATGCAATATAGCTTAAATATAGGATGTTTGTCCACCAATCTAAAGTCTGTGCAGTGCTAATTACACCTTAAAAGTAATTGTACCTTTACAGTAGCACACTAGGAATAGACTTAGCTTCCTGGCAAAACGGCAGCCATCCAGCCATTTATTTTTTGGTTTTAAAATGCATGCTCACCACAGGGGCCCTGCTCGGCCACAGTCTGGCTGTCCCACAGAGCCTGGAGACTGGCCAATCGCTCAGATGGCTCCACGCAGACTTTTTTCATGATTCTCCTGTAAGATCAACAAAAACAACGATACATTTCAAAAATCAAGTTTTCTGAAGTGCACTCAGAAATCTATTTTGTGATACACCATTTTTTTTTTTTTTTTAAAACAAAGATGGGTTTCGAGACTTCCCTGGTGGTCCAGTGGTAAAGAATCCGCCTTCCAATGCAGGGGATGCGGCTTCCATCCCTGGTCGGGGAACTAAGATCCCACATGCCGCGGGGCAACTAAGCCTGTGCGCCGCAACTACTGAGCTCACACACCTCAACTAGAGAGCCCGCGTGCCGCAAACTACAGAGCCCATGTGCTCTGGAACCCGCACACCACAACTAGAGAGAAGCCCAGGCGCTGCAACAAAAGATCCCGCATGCCTCAACGAAGATCCCGTGTGCCGCAACTAAGACCCGACGCAGCCAAAAAAAAAAAAAAAAAGATGGGTATCACTTCAATTTTGGTAAATATAATTTCATTTTTTGAGTACCAGGAGCTGGAGAGCTATAGGAACTTAATAATAAAGCCCTTTATTTAACGCCCATTTGTAGCTAAAGGTATCTAACAATATAAATATTCTCCGTGTTTAGTTCTTTCACAACATTAGATTTTATTAGAATAGTTAGAAAATGGTGTGTTGCACTTAATAAATTATCTAATTTATCTAATAATAATTTACTAGATTATGTGTACACTAAATATAAATTACTAATTTTCAAGGAATTAAAGTACAAATCTCCTCTTCTGTCCTTCCATAGTACAAACAGTACAAATGTCCATCAAGAAACTGGGCATTTCATATTGGAAGAGCTGTCCCTTTTACTCTCTCTTCCCCTGGACTACACCTCCTACGGAGCCTGTGCTTTCCAGAGACTGAACACAGTTCAAATCAGTTAGCAAATAACGTGTAGTAGGGAGGGGATGACAGAGGAATCTAGGAGCTAAGTGGGAACCAGGTCACAGTGAGCCTCAGAGGTCAAAGGAAGGGGTTGGGATTTTATTCTCAGGGCAACGAGGAGCCACAGAAAGGCTACACAGGGAGTATGAGATGATCAGATAGCACTGTAAACAAACATCTACAGGGGTGGGGGATAAGCCTGCGGCAAACTTGGGAAATAAAGAGATAAAATAGCTTGAGAAATTAAAAAGAACTTCCCGGGACTGTTAAGAGCCCAGTGAGAGTGAAGGTCATGCATTGTTGGTGGCACCAAGCTGAACAGCTGTGTGATCTTCTCCTGCAGCTCCCAGCAGCCCAAATGTGTGTGGAGAAAGGGCAGTTGGCTTGCTGCAGGGATGCAGACTTTCCAGGCAGGCGAGCCAGAAAAGCAGTGGGGACAGAAGGAGTGGAGGATACTGACAGAGCCCCACTGAAGTGATGGACACCACGGGGCTTGGCGGTCAGGAGAGGAAGGGAAGGCAGGAAGGAGATGGAAAGAAGGGGAAAGCCAAGGGATCCGTGGCCTGGAGGCCCCGCCATAAGTCCAAGTACGGGTACCGCCAAGGGAGAGAAAGTGAAAGACTAGAGGCTGTGGTCCGAGAGAGATGACTAAATGATGATTTCACCCCAGGAGAAGCCGTTCCAGGAGATGACAAGGTCTAGGGTGTGGCCATCAAGCGTAAAGCGGGGTGGAGGGGAAGAGGTCAGGGGCTGTGAGGAAGGCTGCTGGCAGGTTGAAATCACCCAGGACCATGACAGGCCCGGGGTGCAAAGTGGTGAAATAAACATACTAAGTCATACTGAACATCATTTTAATCTTTCTTTAATGATTTAAAGCACTTTGGCTATGTGTATAATGCTCATCCTTATGAATTTCAATCACCTTGTAGAGTATTAGAAGAGAATGGTCCCAATTATTTCCACTTTCTGATTGGATGAATATTCCAGATAAAATGTGCTAGAGCCTGACAAGTTGCCTGGTTGGCCTGTTCTACTCCTAGAAAAAACTTCAAATACATACCCAAGCATTTAAATACAAGCATTCTGCTAGCATTGAAAAATACTCCTACTTCTTTATAATTTTTTTGACTGAAGCATAAGCAGATATCACCAATTGATGTCAAATATCAGTGATCCCTTCAAATTCTTGTGTAAATGCATGACATCTACAAATGCAGCATGATTTTTCTCTATTTTACCTGAACACACATATGATTAACTCTCATTATTCTAAAAGTTCTTAATTTGGGGACAACTGTGGGTTAAAGAAGATGTTCATAATGAAAGTGATATTACAGAATCTGGCAAATCGGCATGGTTCATCGTGGTTCAATACCATCATTCTGGTATCGCAGTGGCACTATTTTCTGGCTACAAGACAGCGAAGCCGGATATTATGTAAAGAAGGAGCAGAGTGGTTGGAAGCAGATGCATTTCCACAGATGAATTAAGTAAACCTTGGACACACCAAGCTGGATTTATGTCTGACTTCATCTGAGATCACATTTCTCTTCTAAAATTCTTGCTTTATTTCAGCTGAACTGTAGGGCATGTTGTTTCAATAACACACAGGATGAAGTTGAGCTAGTCCAAAACAGACAGAAAGTAAGGCAGGAAGCTGGTAGGATTAAGAATAGGAAGGTGGCTATCTAGGATTATAGGGAGAAATAAACTAATCCTTATGGCAGGTTCAGAAACCAGAGCCTAATTTTACTCCAAAAACAGCACTGGACAGTCACACTCAGAAGTAGGAGGAAATGATCTGGAGAGTGAGGGAAGCGGCTAGTGTAGACATCCATGTGAACAGGGCCCTGCTGTGAGGAGGCTACACCTGGCATTTTCCCTAAACTTCAAACCACCCTTCAAAAGTATCAGTCTGAGCTTTTCCAAGTAGCTCCCCTTCTGTAACAGTTTTCATCTTTCTTTTTTCAGGAAGGAAAAAAAATCAGGTATCAGGAACTAAAGATGAAACAAGTGCATTTATTTACCTAAGAGGTAAAGTCATATGAACTAAACTTCCAGAAGGCGGCAACTGTTTCTTACGTATTCTAACGCTAGACAGAGACAACGAGGAAAAGAAAAATCTACCCCACATGAGTTCTGCCTGTAGCTAAATAACAGCAAAGAGCCATCTGTGTATGCACCACAGGGCACCCGCTCACACATACACACACAAAAAGAGCGCGTGTGTGTCAGACACAGACAGACAGACAAAGGAGTTGCTGTCAGAATAAGTGCCCTAAGAGGTAAACCAAAATCCTAGCAAACAGATATGTACATCCTGTCACTCACTAACGGGCGGCACTATACAGCTGAACCAACTACATTTACATTATGTGCATTTCATTTACACAAGACTCAGAAAATAGTTCTATGTGGTAAGAACAGTGAACTCGGTGACAAGCATGCCCGCTCTCTATGCAAATCTCATGCTTAAATCGTTGACACGGGAAAAAAATCTGCAAATTATTTTAATCCAGGTAAATTAATTGGTTTATCAAAAATTCAATTCCAGTGCTGATCCTATACCATATGGCAGTTGTCTCCAGAAGTGGACATGTTTTATTGACGTAAACCACACCACACAATGCTACCTACTGCTTTAGAAAAGTATAGAAACTGCCGCAGCCTGTAAAGCACCTTTCTGTTGTTTAACCATAAACTTCTATTTTGCCGCTTCTCTTCACTTATAATAACCTCACCTTTTCATACTTAACCGGCTTTCGACTTGAAAAGGGATTTGCAATTCCATTTCTATCATGGTAGTAAAGACGCATTGTCCTAGCATACCGACACTAATACCCAGCCAACTTTCAAATTGTCACATACGTGAAAGAATAATCCAATATGATGAAAGCCTAGAAGAAAATCATGTTAGAAGGTTACTGTTCTGTCACCTAAAACGGTGTTATGAGCCACATTTAACAAGAATCAAAGTAGAGAAATGCAACCAACTTACATAGAAACATATAATAATAATAAAAAATCATAAACATCAAAGAAATTCCCTACGGATGTCACCCATTTCCTTTCCAACAGTGGAGGCTTTCATTCCAGGGCCTCTGGGTAAGAACAGCAATGGGCTACACAGCTAAGACTTGTGGAGCACTTGTTAAGCAGTCAGCACGAGTTAATTTAATCCTCACAAAACTGCATGAGTATCATTATTCCCATTTTACAGAGGAGGACACTGAGGCATTGAGAAGTGCATTAATTTGCCAAGAGTCTCGCCCCCTAAAGTAACGAGACAATCTGACACCTTCCAGTTCCACCTCAAGGCTCTCTTCCCCCAGGTTCATAAATCAGTGCTACAAGACTGACTCTCCCTTAAGTGTAGCTGTCATTTCATTCTAAAGTTCAAAAGCCTTCACTAGCTCCCTACTGCCTATCCCAGAGGCTTTTATTCAGGCCCTCTCCAGGTGTGCCTTACCTTTGTCTCACAGTGAAATCTGCAGGCTCCCAATTCTAACTGCTTTAGGCTGGCTGCTGTCCTCCTAAGGCAAGTTAAGTTACAGCTGCACCTGCCCTCGCCTCTGCCTCCAGCCTCCAACCTCTGCCACTTACCCCACAGAACTTTCCCTGGAGCTCACCCCCAACAAAAGCCCACCTCTCAAAACAAAGAGGAAAACAGACACAAATCAAACATTATTTTCTTGACATCCCAAGTTACATGGAACTTTCCCTTCTCTGAAATCTGAGGATGTTTCACTCTCTTCATGATATTGTTTGTGGAACTTTCTTACACTACCTTTAGACAATAAACTCTTAGATGGCAGGAAACATTTCACTCATCTACGTTCTCTAGTAAGCATTTTCTAAATTAGTTCTAACTCGCCCTAATGACTTAATATTAAAAAAAAAAAAATCTAGCTTGGTTTTGGAAAACAGCCAGGGTTCTTGGTATTAGAAAAGCTAAAGGCCATAACACAAAACAGCTTCCTGAAGGGAACTGCCATTACAGACATCTCTGTGAAACGGATTAAACAACACTTAGGCTACAAATATTTCCCTAGTTTCCTCCCAATATCACTGCCTTAGAGATGAGGCCTCCAGCGATAGTGATCATCACACAGCAAAGATGAGAACGTTGACAAAACAATGCTAATGGTGATTTGATTTTTAAATTTAAATTTTCTTCTTGAATCTTTACATTTTCTCTGTATTTTAAAATAAACTTTCCTTATTTAATGAGGGGAGGGGGGCAGGGAAATGGCACTCTGTGAGGGAAGAGAGGGAGAGAGAAACATCCTAACACATACATGTAGCAGGGAGGTGAAGATTCTAGGCGTAAAAACTTAATTTTAATTAAAATTCTTCATTTTTTTTTTTCCTACCAGCATTCTCTTGACCATAGTCAAGGGGATTGGTTATATTTCATAGATATATATACTATTTTTATATATTTGATTTTGATCATGGATGTTATTTCAAAATTATATTTAAAACCAGAAATTCAGGTCCTGGCAGGTTATCATTTCATTTATAATATATACAGCCAACCTTAGGTTATTCAAGAACGTATTATGTTAACTGAGGCCCTGGCTGTGTTTGTCCTCCTGATTCACCCAGTTTCTGGTATCTGCTCATCAGACTTTTCCCCGATGATCATGCTCTACCTGAGTAAGGAAGGAGGTGAGGGCTAAGGACCCAAGGGCCCCACGATGGGCTCAGGTAATACATTTGATGGGACAAATGACTCAAACAAGGCTTGAGAATTCCAAATACAGTATCATATTCTCCAACTTACTATGAGTAGGTCGTATGACATTACCGGGGACCTATTTTCTTTTGCGTGTTCTATATTATTTACATAAAGGATCTATTTCCCTTCCTGACAGCGTTGACTACTAGGAACGTACAAGAAAGGGTATGATTACCTCCTTCTTCCACTCTCTTGTCCCAATAACCAACACCAATAGAATTATACATTTCCCCGGCCAACCTCATGTAATACAATCTAAGGAACTTCACGAGTAAAGGCAGAACATGCAAGTCACAAAATATTAAGAGTTTATTTTGACAAGCTAACTGTGCATGTTGGGTAAGAAAGCAAAATGGAAGTCAAGTACATTTATTTAAATTCTCTGCCCAGTCATTTTCTAAATTATAATCTATACCGTCTTCCACGTTGGTATATTCATTTGAACCGCCTCTCCTTTCCCTACCCTTTCCTATAAATTCTCTCCATCCTTTCCAGGTAGATCTCCTCTGCACAGCCAGCCTCCACTCACTCACCGCCCACTTACACCCAATCACTTTCAGTTCAAGAGTCCATGGTTTGAGGGCAGAGCTACCATCTTGTAAGTTCTATACACTCCCAGGGCACCTCTCCCAACAATGTACTAGGCAAAGAGGAAGCACGAAATGTATGTGCTCATCCAAAACCTCGGTGACTATCTACTATGTGCCAAGGGCTAGGGACTAAAGATTAAGAAAGAAATGTGGCCTTTGCTCAAGCAGCGCCCAGGCTAGAAGGAAGGTCAGGTGTGTCTTGTGATCTGTACCCCTCTTACCTTCTCAAGGATATTGCTGGTTTATTACCAATGTCTCCAGCAACAATCTCTTTCTACTAGATCATTCCCCTTGTTACAGTCATATACTTTAATATCTCCCATTCTGAGTACCAAACAGAAGTTCCCTGCAATTCCTCATACCCGTCATAGCTAAACTTCTCTACTTAGTTTTCTACACATACCACATCCACATTCTCACGTCTGAGTTCATCCTACAGCCACGGCAGTCTGCCTCTCCCCATCAGAACACGTGAACTGCTCTGGTCAAGGTCGTCTGTGCCCTTCATGGTGCCAGCCCACTGGACACCTCTCTGCCCTTGGCTTATTCAATGCCCAGTAGCATCCTGCAATCACCCACTCCTTCCTCCGGAAAATTCTCCCAGGCTCTGCTTTCCCACTGGAATCCACCAAAAAATCTGGTTTTCTACTAGAGTAACCCAGCTCCCTTTGTGGTTCTTCCTCTTTTGCTTGACCTCTAAACGTTGGGACATTTTCTCTTCTAGGTCCACATCTCTCTCCAGGTGATCTTATCAACAGTCATGAATTCAAGACCCTCTCTACACTAATGACTCTCACATTTGCAACATCTCCAGACTTGGACCTCTCCTCCAAGCATATCTAACTGCCTATCTGATTTCCCCACCTAGATGCCCCAGATTTCACATTATGCATGCGTACAACAAAATGGTTGGTAATTTTTCCCCAAAAAAAACTTGCCCCACCCTACTCTAGGCCCTCTTCACCTCACTGAAAAGTAGTGTCAGTCACTAAGTTATTAAACCAGAAACCTAAGAGCCATCCTTGGTTCTTCCCTTTCCTCACTGCTGTCACCTATCTACCTAATCCATCATCATGTCTTATATCCAAAATAAATCTTAATAAATCTACTGTCGCTCTCATCTTTATCTCTAATAGCATTACCTTTAGCTATTAGCTTTCAAATTAGCTTAGCTTTGATAATTTCCAAATTAGCTTTCTACTTCTACTCTTTCCCCTTCGCAACCCACTCTATCTAGAAGCAAAAATAATTTCCATAAAATATATAAGGAACCATGTCTTTCCTTACTTACAAGCTTACAGTGACTTCCTAGTGGAATGCTACTAAATTCCAAACTCTTTACCAGGAGTCTCTATAAAAACTGACCAGGGCCTATGTTTCCAGCCTGATCTTACACAATTTCTCATTTTTCTTTTTTGGGGGGTTTCTTTCCCAGTGTAAGTAATGCAACTTCCCAATGTAAGTTCCATGTGGTCAGGGACCATATTCACTGCTGGGCCCCAACACTTAGCACTCTGCCTAGCATATAGTAGAAAGTCAATAAATACTCACTGAATGTATAAATGTATAAACAAACAATTATAACACGATGTGCTTTGTGGTAGTATAGGCAGTAATCACAAAGTTCTATGGAAACATAAATAAACTCCTGACTGATGAGAAACTCTTCACATATTTGGGCTAGTCTTTTGGAGTGGGAGTCTGTCAGGATTAGGAGCCTATATAAAAGGCATGAAAATATAAAAGAGGCTGATGTGTTCAACAACAGGCTGGACTATGGGGCAAGACGGCAGTGGTTTTCTATGCCAGGCTACGTGTTTGGATTTTATCAGGAAGGATAGCCATTAAAGAGCTCAGGCAAGGAATAGAGACTATGTGAATTATGGAAAGATAATTCTGGCGACAGTACGGAAGATCAGTTGGAAGGGCAAGAACTAGAGACAGAGAAACTAGCTAGAAAGATGCTGCACTGGGCAAGTGAGAAGAAAGACAAAGGACCAAAGAGCTATTAAGACAGAAGCAAAAGAGCTTGGCAACTAATCAGATGGGCAAGTAAGGAACAAGAAATCAAAGCAGCTCAGCTTTTCACTTGGGAGACTATGTAAATGAAGAAGCCACTCACTGAGATAGAATATCCAATACAGGGAGGTTTTAGGGGAAACAGTAAGAAGTTCCGTTTGGGACATACTAAGTGTGAGGTGCGTGGGGACATCCTTGTGGGGATATCTGATAAGCAGCTGGGGGACAGAAATGAAGATCAGGGTGAGGCGGAGGGTCATGAATTTAGAAACCTCTCTAGAGGTAACTGCCTCTCTAGAAATGGAGCTGCTTATTTAAGACTTGTGGTTTAATATTTGCTGCCTAAACATTTTAACAAGAAGTTAAATGGAAGATAAAAGAGAAAAACACTTTTCGTACACAACTTTCTCCAGGAAAAAAAAAATGGGAGAATCCAAACCAAAAATAAAACCGATAATTTCCCCCCTGACCCCGACAAATTCCTAGAGTATTAAACAAAGTTGCCTTTTAAAGAAAATAGAGATTCTAACTATGACTCTGAGGGTCTTATAAGCCCTTGCTGAATAAGGCTGTACTTAATAATTTTCTTATTCCATCGGTGTTGATTTGGAATGAAAGGAAGGACACTGGAAGAGGAACCTCGCGTCCAAAGTCACATTACTCAAATGCAGTTTCAGGAAAACGGGTTGTATAATTACTGCTAACTCGTGATTACCCCGGACAGTTCTCTGGCGGCTCTAAGGATGACGTGGAAAGCATTCCTGAGACTGTTTTGCTTCTGGGTATTTCCCCACTGCCACGCCTCACCTCATCCCACCAACCCGTCCTGGCCCTCGCGTCCCCTCCACACACACGAGACGAGAGACAGGTGGCCTTTCAGACACCTCAGACCCGGAGATGGAGCTCCGGCTCCCCACTCCACTCCACTGGGACGGGGCTGGGACCACTTAGCTCCCTCGGCAACCAGCTACCTGGATATTCAGAGCAGCACAAGGTGACTTAAGCTTCAGGAAGGAGGAAGCCCTTTCTGAACAGCCAGGAAGCACGGGGCCAGCCCCTCCACTGTGGTGTGTGAAGGGAGGGAAGGGACCAGGGAAGAGCTGTGAGAAGGACCAAGCAGGTCTCCTGAAGCCGAAGAGCCTGAAGGGAAGCTCCCATCCCCCAGGAGCCGCTTTCCGCTCATCAAAAAGGTTTGAAAGACACGAAGGCCGGGTTTTCCTGCTGCTTTGCCTCCTAATTTACAGGCAGCAGCAGTGGAGGGACACGTTCCATGAAGGACGACAGTCCCCCAAATTCCCCTCCTGCCCCCACCAACCAAGGCACACAGCTACCCATGTCTGTGCTCTATGTGAGGTTTCATGGCCTCCTCGGCAGGGATTTCCTGCGATCTGTGTATCCTCTCCTTCCATCAGGAAGGTATTCTGAATATGCGCTATTATTTTAGGGAGCTTTCTGACATAAGGATCTCTCTGCCTTTCCACCTCAGCCAATTTAACTCCCCCTTTCCAACAAGCTACACATTCCCTATGTTCAAACTCTGTTACCCAAGCACAGAATCCTGGTTTAAAATGCTTGACAAAAAAATATGAGGGCATGTACAGACAAAATGTACTCATATCCTTAATGTGTATTCCAGAAAAGTGAGAGGAAAATGAAAGAGGCTAATTTTGATGTTCAGTTTTGGCTTTTTAAGTTTCCTCTTACTGAACAGAAAAAAATCAGGAAAAATGAGGCACTCTCACTCGTCATTAATACTCACTGCCTTCCTTTCAAAGCATGCAGCTCCTGGCATGCTGCTAATAGCTGTGAGTAAAATTCACACTAGGGTAAATCTCAGGTTACATTAAAAAGGCTTCTGTTTTAGTCTTAGGAGTAGAGGTTAAAGGATTGCCAAATCCCTTCATCACTCCAGCTCTCTAAAGAGCAGCCATATAGAAAATCTCAGACATAAACACAAAGGTTTGAGCGAGGGTTGTAACATGTAATGTTTAAGAGAAGAAGAAAGTATGAGAGAGGAACCAAGTGAAGGGGAAAGAGGAAGGCTGCTTTCATTTTGCGGGAGACCAGGTCTCTGCTCTCCTCACCCTCCCGCGGGAGAACTCACACCGGGGAGAAGCCAGGGAAGATCTTCCGCAGGCTGGTGCCGATGTGCACCAGCACCTCGGTCACGTCCTCAGGTGATGCCATCTTCAGAGAGATGCTGCACTTCTCAGTTTCCACAACCATCTGCAACAACCAGGTTGGACACTGCTTAATAATGAGTCCAATTCCTTCCATTTTTTTATTTTAAATAATGTAAACTATATACAGCAGTCCCCCCCTTAGCCGTGGGGAAACATTCTAAGACCCCCAATGGAAGCCTGAAACCTCGGATAGTACCGAACCCTATATATGCTGTTTTTTCCTATACATACATGCCTGTGATAGAGTTTAATTTATAAATTAGGCACACTAAGAGATTAACAACAATTAACTAATAATAAAATAGAACAATTATAACAATACACTATAATAAAATTTATGTGAATGTGGTCTCTCTCAAAACATCTTACTGTATAAATTTAATGCCTTTTCCATTGTTTTTAATTCAAGTATTGATGTACATATTATATAAGTAACAGGTAGACAAGGTAGTGATTCACAATTTTTAAAGTTTACACTCCATTTATAATTATTATAAAATATTGGCTATATTCCTTCCTGTGTTATACAATATATTCTTGTAGCTTATTTTCTACCTAATAGTTGTACGTCTTAATCCCCCACTCATATATTGCCCCTTCCCCTTCCCTCTCCCCACTGATAACCACTAGTTTGTTCTCTATATCTGTGAGTCTGTTTCTTTTTTGTTATATTTGCTAGTTTGTTGTATTTTTGAGATTGCACATATAAGTGATATCACACAGTATTTGTCTTTCTCTGTCTGATTTATTTCACTTAGCATGATGCCCTCCAAGTCCAACCATGCTGCTGCAAAAGGCAAAATTTCATTTTTTTTATGGCTGAGTAGTATTCCCATGTGTGTGTGTGTGTGTGTGTGTGTGTGTGTGTGTGTACACATACCACATCTTTATCCATTCATCTGTTGGTGAATACTTAGGTTGCTTCCATATCTTGGCTATGTAAATAGTGCTGCTATGAACACTGGGGTACATGTGTCTTTTCAAATTAGTGTTTTTGGGTTTTTAGGATATATATCCAGGACTGAAACTGCTGTATCATAAGGTAGTTATATTTTTAGTTTTTTTGAGAAACCTCCATACTGTTTTCTACAGGGGCTGCACCAATTTACATTCCCACCAATCATGTACACGGGGTCTCTCTTTTCTCCACATCCTTCCCAGTATTTGTTATTTGTGTTCTTTTTGATGACAGCCATTCTGTCAGGTATGAGGTGTATCTCGTTGTTTTGATTTGCATTTCCCTGATGATTAACGATGTTTTGCATCTTTTCATGTGCCTTTTTGCCATCTGTATTTCCTCTTTGGAAAAATGTCTATTCACGTCTTATGCCCAGTTTTTAATCAGGTTGTTTGTTTTTTTGATGTTGAGTTGTGTGAGCTGTTTATGTATGTTGGATATTAACTCCTTATCGGTCATATCATTTGCAAATATTTTCTCCCATTCAGTAGGCTGTCTTTTCACTTTGTTGATGATTTCCTTTAATACCTTTTTCATCTTAATTAAGCAGTTATCACACTCTGTGGTCATAACTTCGGCAATTTGAGGTGCAAGAGCAAAACTCACACAAATTTCTTTTTCCTGCTTCACAATTTCACAGATAGAAGATTCGTTCTTCCCTTAGATCTTAGCATCCTCAGCATACAAATTTTTTTCTTTCCTTATTAAGTCAAGAACTTTCACCTTTTCTCTTAAAGGGAGCACTTTATGACTTCTCTTTGCCACTTCCAAATTGCCAATGTCATGACTCTTGTGCTTTGGGGCCATTATTAAGTAAAATAAGGGTTACTTGAACACAAGCACTGCAATACCACAACAGTAGATCTGATAACCTAGCTGGCTACTAAATGACTAACGGGTGGGAAACGCTGGGTGAAGAGATGATTCAAGTCCTGGGTGGGAAGGGGCAGGACAGCGTAAGATTTCATCACGCTACTCAGAACAGCATGAAATTTAAGATTTATGAATTGTTTATTTCTGGATTTTTCCATTTTCCAACCATAGTTGACCACAGGTAACTGAAACCACAGAAAGTGAAACTGCAGATATGGGGGAACTTCTGTACTCACGCTGATATATACTAATACAATACCAGCTTTTTAAGAAGCACTTCCTTAAAATAATGCTCTTAACCTTAAGACTCAAAGAACTGTTTGGGTAGAGGGTGGTTAGTTTGTCAGAAACGTCCAGAAACTGAAGCAAGTTTCTAAGGGCCAAACTGCAGATTCAAACAGACCACCCCGCCCTGCACCCCCCCTCCGCCCCCAGTGATGGAAACTGAATAGCCACATTTGCAGGTGAGTTCTCCTTTTACCAAGATTTCGTCTTGCCTTACAAAGTCTGTCATATCCCTAGCATCTAGTGTAAGTAAGAATACCTCCTTCAGTGAGCACCGGAGGATACCCCAATAGTCACTTCTTTGTAAAATGTGTTTTAAAAACAAGACATATCATGAGCTATTTAAATGAAATGGTAAAACCTTTTGCCTGATAACAAAAGAAAAATCAAGTGCTTATAAAAGCTTCAGCTTTTCTAAGAAGACAGGATACTTGGAAAGGATTATACAAAGGGAACAAAGTAATAAAGTTCATGCTAGGCAGAGACTCATTCCTATAATTAACTGCTGGAGATGTACAAAAATGCTGAACTGAGGTCATATAGCTAGTCCTACAAATAAGTATAAAACAACCTGATAAAAAGGGCAGGTCACAAAAGGGAAGATAGGTTGATTATAAACACGTTCCAAATAAAAAGAACTGACTTCAATCACTCTTTTAAAAAAAAAATGCTATTTATTATCTTGGATCTCAAAAATATTCACGTACAATTCAATCCTTTTGATGATCACTGCATCAAAATATCCTTACACATTTACCTCCTGTTGTTACTTAATTTGTACAGAAATATGGGGAAACACTACCCTTAATGTGTGACTAGCCAACTGGATTGACAAAGAAGCTTTTAGATTTGCTTTAGGTTGTCCTACGATTAGCTGAATTTTAAAAAAATAATCTGTCTTTCAAAGTGTTTATGTTAAAAGAAAAAGCAATCCAATTTATTTGTCAAAATGATGAGATCAAAGAAAAAGACTTCAGTGATTTGAGTCCTTAAAATGTTACTTCCCCGTAAGTACCCCTAGAGGCATCTGTTAACAGGTATTTAATACATACCACCTTTGTACCAGTTAGTTGGCTCCCTATATAAAAAACATTTTTTAATCCTAATTCTCAGCACATTCATTCCTCAAGGAATTAATGGCACTGCCTTTGAAATTGTCTAGACAAAGATTGCCCCGGTCTTGTAGAAGCTGGTCCAAGAGATATTTCCCCCCAAAAAGGCAGCAAGCATTATTGTACTTGGAGGTATTTACTGATATGACACTTCAGTGATGTGTCTTAAGACTAAAACTGCTTTATGCAATTAGGCTCAGATATTTTATATGCACCTATCTGGGCGAATGTATGTTTTAACAAGCCAGATACTTTGGGATGCAACCACCTTATCTATGTTCCACACCCCACCCCCTACATTCCCACCACAGGTAATTATATTTTTCACTATAAGGTACTTCTTCTTTCTTCACATCTAGTGCATCTATTCAGTTCACAGTTTGGGTACGAGTAATTAGTAATTAGCTTATTCTAATTCCACTTAATCTTAACACCTAATCATCCTTAATTGCACAGGATTGAATAGAATGACAGGGAAGAAGAAAAGGTGGCAGGTGGGAAGAAATGAGGCCTTTAAATTCAACTTCACATAAAAGCATTCATCCAGCCCTGCATAATATGTCACCACCTTTGCATAATGTGTCACCACCTTTGCATAATGTAAAGAATTACAACAAAGTGATAGAGGTGAGACTAACACAGTAAATCATTTCATCAGGAAAAAGAACTCCCTCTCAAATATCTCTTTCCCTCCTATTTCAGCTGGGGAAAAATAGAATGTTTGAAACAATTTTTGCTTAGACACCTAGCAGAACATAATTCATGACCACCAATACACATGTAAAATAATAGTGATATAAACCCTAGTATCCTATTTAAGACTCAAGTTTCCAAACCCACTCTGCCTCTTGTTTTAAGGTAGAGCCACCTGACTAACCTTTAAGAAAACCATTTTTTTTTTTTTTGGCTGCATTGGGTCTTCGTTGCTGCGCACCGGCTTTCTCTAGTTACGGCAAGCGGGGCCTACTCTTTGTTGCGGTGCGTGGGCTTCTAATTGCGGTGGCTTCTCTTGTTGCAGAGCATGGGCTCTAGGTCCGTGGGCTTCAGTAGCTGCAGCACGCAGGCTCAGTAGTTGCAGCATGTGGGCCCTAGAGCACGGGGGCTTCAGTAGTTGAGGTGCGTGGGCTCAGTAGTTGTGGCTCACGGGCTCTAGAGCGCAGGCTCGGTAGTTGTGGCGCACGGGCTTAGCTGCTCCATGGGACGTGGGATCTTCCCAGACCAGGGATCGAACCACTATCACCTGCATTGGCAGGCGGATTCTTAACAACTGCGTCACCAGGGAAGTCCAAGAAAAGCACTTTTTACTAACCCCCAGCCAACAGATCTGTAAAGTGTTTTTCTTTCTTCTAACAAAAACAGCCAGGGGTGGTTTACCAAGATCATTCTATGACGTAGCAAATAATTAACTTATAATTTAAAAAAAAATTTTTAGCAGGTACTTCAGTTGTACAAAAAAAGGTCCAAAACTTCTGTAACTATAAAACTATACAACTGTTGGTCTCTATTTATTGACTGTGACAGCAAGAGAACCTGAACACCAGAAAGTGTGATGGCAAGGAGACTTGTCAAGTAAGATGAAGGTCTCCCCCATTTTCACAAGAAAGAGGAAAAGAGCAATAGTAAAGTCACACTTCACAAACTCAATAACACATTCACTCACTCTCACTCATATACCATGAAATGCGTATACCCCCTGGCATTTTATTGGAATTTACAAATGTAATTAAATAATGATAAAAATAGCAATGACAGAGAAGTTAATAAACACCAGAGAACATTAAGAAGAAAATGTTCTAATCAAGGCTAGACTGCAAGTGCCACGGGCAGACACCATCATCCTTATGATTTCACATCAGGAAAAATCAAAACCAGAGACATCAAGGGTCCTGAGGTTACACAGGTTATTCATATTCAACCTTTGGGACACAACAGAATCAAATGCCCACCCCAGACATATCGAAGCCTAACTGTCATGAGTGTATGAGTGTGTGTGTGTGAGAGAGAGAGAAAGTGTGTGTGTGTGTGTGTGTGTGTGTGTGTGTGTGTGTGTGTGTGGCAGGGGGGTGGGGTAGGGCTGCTGGATGTATCAGCATCTTTTTGATTTTTTTATTCAATTTTTAAAGGTTACACTCCATTTACAGTTATTAGAAAATATTGGCTATATTTCCCATGTAGCACAATACATCCTTGTAGCCTGTCTTACACCCAATAGCTGAGGTATCAGTATTTTTAAAAAGCACCATAGGCAATTTTGAAACATCAAATTTTGAATACCACTAAGTGACTCGTATTCCAAGTGTCTGGATTGCTAGCTCCTCTGTGAAGTAGTACCACTGTTTCACTATATAGTAATTTCATTTCCAAGGTCCGTACCATGGGACAAAGTCAAACTGAGGTCATGTTGTAGAGCTATTTTTGTGGTACTTACAACCACAGAACAGCTCCATGGGACTGAGGTGGATTGCTTTACACCCAGTTCCCCTGAATGCTGGATATATTGAAGGCACAGGACCACAAGTGTGGTAAGAGCAGTTCCAGCAACCACATGGGAAAATTAGTCTTGCTATATCAACATCCTTTCTCATAATTAATACCACAGTCTAATCATATTCTGAATATAACCTTGGCACTGGCATTTCAATAGCGCCCTTCTATCCCCATCCCAACCCCGAAATCATAAACATAAACATTCCTGAATTAAGACCATCAAGAAGGCCCTGGTTATGTCATCATTCATGAGTTATCACTCACTCCTGCATATGTTTGCCCATTTGGGCAAATATATGGTGCTGTAATTTTTCTTCCAAACTCCAGTTCTTGGAGAATGATAAACATAGGATAAAACATTGCTCTAAGATGAACTATGGAAAAGTTCCAAGGATTTGTATGTAATCTCAATCAACACAAAGTGATGATTTTGGCAATTTCTTTTACGAATGCTATCAACAAACTACACACACATACACACACACACACACATTTTCTTTAGAGTTTTAAAAACCAAAAAAAACGTAAGTAGAAGGAAGGAAATAAAAAGATCAGAGTAAGAATCAATGAAATAGAAAATAATCAATGAAATCAATAGAGAAAAATTAATGCAACCGAAAAGCAAGTTCTTTGAGAAGATCAAAAGAATTGATAAACCTCTAGCCAGACTGATACGGAAAAGAAAACAGAGAAGAACCAAATTATCAATATCAGGAATGATATTCTACAGATATTTAAAGGATAACAAGTGGATACTATGAACAACTTTATACCAATAAATCTGACAACTGAGATGAAATGTATAAATTTCTTGGGAGACACAAACTACCAAAGCTCACTCAAGAAAAAACCATATGAATGTATCTATATCTATTAAAGAAACTGAATTTGTAGTTAAACACCTTCCGTAAGAGAGAACTCCAGGCCCAGATGACTTCACTGGAAATTCAACCAAACATTTAAAGAAGAATTAACACCAAGACTACATAGAATTTTCTAAAAAAATTGAAGAGGGGGGACTAATTCCCAAGTCATTCCATGATCCCATGATTGCTCTAATACAGAAAGCAGATTAAAACATTTTAAAAGACAGAGAGAAAGAGAGAATTACAGCCAATAAGTCTTATTAACATAGTTGCAAAGTTCCTTCATGAAATTTTAACAGATGAAATCCAACAATATATAAAAGGAATAATACATCATAACCAAGTGGGGTTAATCTCAGGAATGAAAGGTTGATTTAATATTTGAAAAATCAATAAAATTTACCATATTAACAAAAGAAAAAAGAAAAGAAAAGCACACAATAATCGTATACAACAATAATTCCTAATAACAAACTTTCAGCAAACTAGGAATAAAAGAGAACTTCCTCAACCAGATAAAGGGCACCTATGCCCAACAGCTAAAATCACACTTAATGGAAAAAGAATGATGCTTTCTCTCAAAGATAGAAATAAATCAAGAGTATCTGTTCTCACCACTCTATTCAGCACTGTACTGGAGGTATTAGCCAGTGCAATTGTCAGGGTTTCAGATTTGATTTTTACCCTACTTACAAGCCAGTAAGTTAGTCTGTTGCTGTTTCATGAATGCTGGCAGGAGACAAGAGACTCCTGGGTCAGAGACAAAGGACTTTATCATTCATGGCACAGCAAGGGCATTAGCATCATGTTTGCTTAGATTCCTCCTTTCCCCAAAAGTCCCACAGGGTGACACGGAGGGCTCAGAGAGATGCCTGCACACACAGTGGGTTGCTTACGGAAAAGGAACTGTTGAGCTTAGGTAATCTGATTTTCATAGTAAATGGTAAGCAAGCCTGCTCTTTGTTCAGAAGGGGAACATCCCATCATCCCACAAGGCCGCTCAATGCAAACATAACCCTGAGAAGTAACCTGGGTAAAGAGCAGTCACAGCACTGAATTCTTGGCATACTCAGCAAGACATGTAGGAGTGTGCAAGACCCGTGAGGAATGTCTCCCAACAGCAATAAGGCAAGAAAAAGAAATAAAAGGCATCAATACTGAAAAAGGAAGAAGTAAAACAATCTTTAGTCACAAACAACACAATCATCTATGTAAATCTATTAAAAAAATAAGCTGCTGGAACTAACAGGTGAGTATAGTGAGGTGGCAGGATACTAGATTAATATGCAAAAATCCATTGTTTTTGTATCTATCAGCAAGAAACTATTGGAAATTGAAATTTAAAACAATACCATTTATAATAGCATCGAAAAAAACATGAAATTCTTAGAAATAAATCTGACTAAAGATATATAAGACCTGTACACTGAAAGCTACAACAAAATACTACTGAGATAAATTTTAAAAGACCTAAATACATGGAAGAATATAGTTTTCTTGGATAAGGGACTCCATTTTTTTAAGATGTCAATTCTTGTAAAGCAATTATACTCCAATAAAGATGTTATTAAAAAAAGATGTCAATTCGCCCCAAACTGATTTATAGATTTAATATAATCCCAATGAAAATCTCAGCAGGCCTTTTTGTAGAAACTGAGCTGAGTCTAAAATTCATATGGAATTGCAAAGAACCTAGAATCACTAAAACAACTTTGAAAAAGAACAAAGTTAGAGGACTAACACAATCTGATTTCAAGTCTTAACTATAACAGCTACAGTAATCAAGACAGTGTGAGAGCAGCATACGGATAGACAAATAGACCAAAGGGACAGGATTAAAGGGACCAGAGTCCAGAAAGAGACCAACATTTATGTGAACAATTGATCTCCAACAAAAGTGAAAGCCAGTTCAGTGGGGAAATGACAGTCTTTCAAACAAATGGTACTTGAACAAGTAAAAATACTATACATAATGGAAAAAAAAAAAACAAACTGATCCACATATTGCTTTACATACAAAAATTACCTCAAAATGGATCATAGACCTAAATGTATAACTTAGAGCTATAAAGCTCCTAGAAGACATAGAACATAGAACATCTGTGACCTTAGGTTAATCAAGGATTTATTCAATATGATACCAGCATGATCCATAAAAGAAAATACTGATAAATTGAACTTCATCAAAATTTAAAACTTCCACTCTTTGAAAAGCACTGTAAAGAAAATGAAAAAGGAAGCCACAGACGGAGAGAAAATATGTACAAATCACATATATGATAAAGGGTTTGTATTCAGAATATATAAAGAACTCTTAAAACAATAACTCAATTTTTTAAATGGCAAAAGATTTGAACTGACACTTGAACAAAAAAGATATATGACAGCAGATAAGCAGATAAAAAGATGCTCAATGTCTTTAGTCATTAGGGAAATGCAAATTAAAACTACAAATGAGAAAGCACTAAAAATTTATTAAAATGGTTAAAAACTAAAACACCGACCATACCAGTGTTGGGAGGATGTGGAGGAACTGGAACTCTTACACATTGTTGGTGGCAACGTAAAGTGGTACAACCACTTCGGAAAACAATTTAGCTGCTTCTTAAAAAGTTTACATACATATTTACACTATATACATACATACATTTACATACATACAATTCAGCCACTCCACTCCTAGATATTTACCCACAGGAAATAAAAGCCAATGTCCAATCAAAGATTTGTAAATAAATGTTCATTGCACCTTTGCTTGTCGGCCAAAAACTGGAAACAACACAAACGTCCATCAGTGGGTGATGGATAAACTGTGATATAGTCATACAATGGAACACTACTCAGCAATAAAAAGGAATGAGCTATTGAGACATGCAACAAAATTAACCAGTCTCAAAATAATTACACTGGCTAAAAGAAGGCAGACAATCAAGAGTACACACACTGTATGATTCCATTCATATGAATTTTTAGAAAATGCAAACTAGTCTATAGTGGCTGAGAGTAGATGCCTGTAGATGATAACGAATGAGGAGGGGCAAGAAGGAACGTTTACTAAGATGCCTGAGAAAACCCTGAGGAGATGAATATGTTCAGTATCTTGACTGTGGTAATGGTTTCATGGGTCTACATGTCAAAACTTATCAAACTGTACACTTCAGTTGGCTGCCTGTTACTGATAGTTCAATAAAGCTGTTGTTAAAAATCTACATTTTATTAATACCAAAAGATTCACTTATCACTCTATTCCCAGAAAGATCTTACAGAGTACTGTAGAATAGCTATGAAATTTTAGTGCTGTAACTTGTACAACATCTCTAAGGAACAGTACTCTCATGTTTACATGGCCAGGTAACGTAAGAGCTAATTAGTTCTTTTCAAATTGAGTTATGGAGAACGTGTTTCCCTTATCACAAATTCCCGACACCCTCCCGCCTAGCCCCTGTTCAGTCTCTCAGGCAGAAACTTCCATTTTCCCTTATCTTGTTTTTCCACATTATCTCAAGAAACTTTCAACAGTGAACCAAATAGAAGGTATGAGCTGGTTTCAGAAACTCAAGAAAGGTTCTGACCTCGCAGTAATGACAAACAGGTTATTCACACCCACCTGAGTTGGCTTGCTGCACAGGACACCGTGGATCTCCAGGTAGCTGAAGGTTACCTCGAGCTGCAATTGAGGGAGGAGGGGGAAATAAAGACCTGTAATGAGGGTTTTAAAACCTATAATTCAAAGTAAAAATGCTACAATTAGAAACAGTCCAGTGCAAACAAAACACTGGGCATCTTCTGAAGGTAGCCTGGTTTAATATCTCCATATATTCAATACGACATGACCTTGATCTATCATATTTCAGGAAAAGCATTATTCATTTTCCCAAAGGGCTGAAAGGAAACTCCAAGTCTGACTTTTTAAATTTCATCCAAGGACAAACCCAATGGAAAGTTTCTGTACTTCTACTCGAGTATTTATTTACTGAGAAATGAATATATGAAGGGAGCCATCTAAATAGACTTTTTTTTCCTCTTATTTCAAGATGTTGCTTCAGCAAATCAGATCAGGATAGAGACAATGTTTGTCTTCCCTTCTCTCTAAACCCTGACCTCTTTGGGTTACCCTCTGACCACTTACTGGAATCATCATTCCTTCCACCGTCTTTCATTAAAGTTCATATTTTGAATGGATTTAAAAGAATATAATATTTAGGAATTTTAATCTGTGTTTCAATGAAACACACATAGTTAAATAAAAGTCTTCTCTCTCCCTCTGTGCATATACATAAATGATGATTTATTTCCTTTGCATTTTAATAACAAGTGCCCCTTCCTCACTTCTCCTGTAATCAGCATTTCTTTTTCTTCAAAATACCTCTAGTCTCACACTCTTTGCCTATTTCTCCTGGAAAATAGCCACTAATCTTTCTCCCAGGTTTTCAGTCTCTCATCTCAGTACAAACAGTCATAGGGCCTGGTACTAAAGACAATGAAAACCTGAGTTGGATCAGTTTATTTTACCCTCTCGCCTTAAAACTAGAAATGTGGGGACTTCCCTGGTGGCGCAGTGGTTAAGAATCCGCCTGCCAATGCAAGGGACACGGGTTCGAGCCCTGGTCCAGGAAGATCCCACGTGCCACGGAGCAACTAAGCCCGTGCGCTGCAACTACTGAGCCTGTGCTCTAGAGCCCGCGAGCCACAACTACTGAGCCCACGTGCCACAACTACTGAAGCCCACGCGCCTAGAGCCTGTGCTCTGCAACTAGAGAAGCCAACGCAATGAGAAGCCCGCTCGCCGCAACTAGAGAAAGCCCATGCGCAGCACCGAAGGCCCAACGCAGCCAAAAATAAATAAATAAAATAAATAAATTTATTAAAAAAAAAAAAAAACTAGCAATGTAATGGAAAAAGAACCCATTCAGAACCAAACCCATAGGACCCTTAGTTCTGCCTGCTGGTGCTATGTTGTACCTTTACACATTTGGTCGGATAAATTTTAGAACAGAGAACCCCTGAATCCCCAGTATGGTGATGAGGGCTGGAGGTAGAAAGATAATTCATTCTTTCGTCATTCACACAGCCAACCAGCAGAATTTATGGAAGGCCTACTGTGTGCCAGGACTGGAAAGAGGAATGAGACATTCATCTTATCCTCCCATGGTTACATGCAGCATCGGGGGCACATTTTAAACATTCCATTAGAGTGGACGTCTTCTTACTTATCATTATCAAGATCTATACTTGGTGGATTTTGAAAAGTCATTTCAAGCAGGGAATCATTTTCTAAAAACAGTACCTCTCTACCTTCATTTATTTCAAATTAAAACTTATAAACATATTTTCATCTGCTAGCCTTGGACACAGTGCCAAGTTTTCTTCTTTGAGTCAAGTCCCATTGTCTGGCCCTCCAGTGGCATTTCCTCTGTGGACCACACCCGTAAATGCAGGGCACACAACTTCCAACTGAAGCTCTTTTAAATGGAGTGAGAGCTTGGAGACACTGGGAAAGCAGTGTGAGGGCATAAGTTCTCTAGATTATTATGTTCCCCAACGCCTCAGCCTTTAACAGTTGTCCAGTCCTTAACAAGACAGTAATTTTTTAAAGTGAATTATTTTACCAACATTCAATATTTCACAGACACTCTCTCCTTTTGCAGCCAATTTCATTGATATGTAAAATACCTTTTTAAAAATTTACTATTGTAATCATAACTGCTATGAATAGGTTTGGAAGCAAACCACTGACCCTTGGTGGGCATCTCATACAACTGGTGGGAACAGGTGTAAACAGCTACACTCTCTTATAACCTAGCGGCTATGAAGATGCAGCTGGCATCAGTCAGCATATCATCAGTCAGTATATCAGGACTAGCATGGGCAGCTTTGGTCAATTTGGCTGGGGGAGGTTAGTTGGAGGTCAGTTAAGACGCTTCTGCTGCACCTCAGTGCTGTTCCTGGAATAAGCAAAGTGCCAGGGAACCGGGAAAGCACTGAGACATTCCAGCCAGGCCCTGAAGAATGACTTCAAGCGTGTCAAACAAAGAAGGAGTGAAAAGAGAAATCCAGGCAGAAGAAAAAAAATTTGCAAAGGCATAGAGGCATTCAAAGAACAAGGGCAAGACAGAAACGAGAAGTAGACCCTGCAGTTTCAGGGATGAGTAAGAGGGGACAGGCTGAGTATGCGATTCACTGGAGCCCTGGTTCTTATCAATGGTGAGGAGGGGAGTCATGGAGACACACTGACCGACATCACAGCAAGGTTCAAGCCATTCTCTCTAATCTCACCCATGGCTCTTTTTAACAGGCCTTTGCTCTCAGCTCCCACCACTGACCCTCCTGACTCCAGCCCACCCGGAAGACAGTTTAAAGAATGTCACTGGGCAGGAGGGGGCAGGGGGACTAGTTAGGAAGCTGAGACACAGGCAGGCTGCAGGAAGACCTGAGGACATCTTGAAGAGAGAACCACAGATACAAGTGATCAGTTAGATAAGAGGAAGGAATCACCCAAGGCCCACCTCTACCCTCAGCAAGACAGTCCCCACCCAACAGGCAACAGAGCGAATCTAAATGTGATTATGTGATGCTCCTTAGGGAACTCCCACTGTTTCACACGCAGCAACCCATGTCACGATTGCCCATCTTTCTGACCCATTTCCCTCCCTCCACAGCCTCCTACTCAGTCCTGGGCCCACATCTCAGCTCCCCCAAACACACTGTGCTCTCGCAAACTGCTAAACCTCTGACCAGTGGGAGACCCCTTTACCTGCCTGGTTGACGCAGGCTGGTCCTCCAGCCCAGCTTCTCTGTAGACCCTTCCCTGATTTGACAATCACCCGCCCCCCCATCCCCCTTCTGGAGGGAATGGCAAAGTTTTATCTCTTCATCTGCGTGTGGTTGCAGAGGTATCTGCTTTGCAATTAATCACGGTGACATACATTTCTATTTTGTGCATTTGACTGCGTACGTGGTACATTTAACAATAAAAGGACAAAAGAAGAAAATGTTTAATTAATCAGCCCCCAAAGAAAAGAGAAGAAACCTATGTGAAAATTGGGGCTGTTGTACACTACTGTTCTGAATATAATTATTTCCCCAGAAAAATGTCATTGACACCGGTTCTGCTTCTTAGCCAAGGTGCACTGTGACACAAAAACCAGCCTTCTACAGGCAGGTCACTTTGGAAGAAGATCTGCCTTTATTTGTGATGCTGACAGTATCAGAAATCAGAACCAATGTCCAAACCACCCTAGCCAGGCCGATGTGAGATGTTATATACGTCTTGGGATGAAGCTGGGCCTTGCCTCAGGGGCAGAGCAAGGAGGGGGCAACAGAAGGGAGGCAGATGACTTCCCAAGAAGTAATACACCTTCTGCTGTGTCAAAACATTTTTAATTAGGGTAAACATATCTTTCAGGAGCCTTCAATAGGCTACTTGACTATTTTCTCAAGCCCATAAAATTTCCTTCCGCAATTAATTTTTCACCAGTGGGATAATGGTTAACACTTCCTTACATCCTGCCTTCAGGTACTTTAGCATATAGGTAATTTAGTCCAACATCATTTATATAATGACTGATTTCACTTATAACACATTATAAACATAAAGACTCACTTTATATTATCAAAAGCGGTGGGATAATATAAAGTCTCACTCCTCTATGAGGAGAAACTTTATAAAATTTAGCATTTGTATGATCAGAAAGAAAAAAGGCAGCATGGCCTTTGACTAGCAAACAGTGGGTTGGTACCTTCTCAAAGTTCAACAAAAATCATGCAAATCATTAGTTTGTCAGTCCTACCAGGTCCACTGCATTACAGCACCGTGTCCAGCGCATAAGTAGGTATTCACAAGACAGTGGCTAAATGTTGAATTTTAAGAAGCAAGAAAGGACTGAGAAAATGAGCAAATAACACTGCAGCACAAACACAGGAGCAAGGCTGAAAGCGTCTCCCAAACCTTTTCCCCATTTTCCTGGGTTTGTGGGCAGGTGAGTTCATATCCTATAAAATCAGTCAACACCCTTTTTGTTACCATCAAGAAAATAAAAGAAGCAATTATGATGCCTAATTCATGAGCTATCAGTTCAAATGTTAATTTGCACCCTGTAACGAAGGACATCTTATAGAAAATGTTAGATCTTTTAAAGAACCAAGTGGCACCGTGTTATTTTTTATAGGCAACACCAGAGTCTGCCCACGAAAGAGGGCTAGGTGGCTACGTTCCCGGTAATGCACTCTGTAGTAGAGTTATGAAAGTTATTTCCCACGTGTCAAAGCCTTAGAAAAATGGGCCATTACTGGACCCAAAGAAATAAGAACTAGACTTGAAGAAAGTGTAAACCCTGCCCCAGTTGAGAGAGAAAAATAACTGAAATCCACAAGCCTCGGGGATATGGAGCATGAAATGCTTCGCCACTTTTCTTGGGATGCCTTTAACACAGAGCGGGAACAAAGGAGCAAACGTTTAGGTGCTTTCGGGGAGAAGGAAGGAAAATATGTGCAAAGAGAACTCTGGACACATTGGCCTAAATCATAAGTCTACGCAATTGAGAAGCGAGTGCGTTTTGTGGGTGTGTGTGTGTGTGTGTGTGTGTGTGTGTTGGAAGGAGGAAACTCATCAACACTTACCTTGGTGGGGACTCGTGCGGTGACAAGGAAGGCTCGGCATGACGTAAGCACCTGTAAGACAGAAGCAGCCGCATCAGCATAAGGACCGAAAAGTGAGCTGGTGGGCTTTGGTGTGACCCGCAGGCCTTTAATGATACTGAAGCCTCGAGAGGCTTGGTTCCTGACATGTAAGAGGAAGAAGTGACCTGGGACAGCTTGTTGGCCTTGTAGGATTATTAGCTGTACTCTAAGAATCACTGTACGAAGGGCCGTATCGAACAAATCACCTGCAAAATCTCAAGACGAGCAAACAGTCAGCAGCCCAAAGGAGCCACCGATCACTCCAGTTGAGTAAGCAAGACAGGTGTCTGAGATATTAAAATACAGATATCTTATCCATAGCAGGAGCCTCACTATAGCAACAGCAAACTTAATGAAGAAGCCAAGTACTCATTCACACTTTCCAAACTACAACCGCCACCCACGTTTGCCCTCTTGACTCTTGTTCTCTGTCCACTAACTGATAACATTTACATAACGCACAGGCAGCAAAACAGGCTATTCTCCCAAGAAGTCAACCCCGACTTTGCTTCTCAGCTATGCCTCTCTCAGTCCTAAAGAGAACATTTATCAATTCCAGTTCTCAGCTAAGAACATACAGATAGCCCATGGGGGTCCCATATGCCTACAGGCACCTCTTGCCCAGCAGGGGCCCTTGTGAATACAAAGGGGCTGGAACTAGTCTGAACTCCTAGTTCACACCTGGAGCAGAGATCCCAGTCTACCAACCTTAATGTCTAAACGGGCCACTCTGCAACCCGGAGGTTCGGGCAGGCCTCGGGGGCCTTTGCAATAAAGAAAGCGGACTCCAGCACTTCTCAAGTTCTGATGGGAGACCTGTCTTTGACTTTCCAAACAACTTGCTTGTCACTAAGTTGATATTTAGCGAATGATACGTATGTGCTAGTCTAAGAATGCTAGATTTGAACAAAACTTGAGAAATCGTAAGTCAAGGACACTGAGGCCCAAGTTGCTACAGGATTTATCCAGATTCAAGCCAGGGCCCACCCTGTTCATTCACACACAGAAGGAGAGTCCATGGGTGTGCCTGGAGCCGGCTCTGTGCCTCCTTTAGGCTCCCAACTCTAAACAGAAACGGTATATTTTCTAGATAACTCTTCTTTGAATAATCAGAGTTCACCGTTATTGGGAATAACTCAAGTCAGGACCCTTTATGAGACAGATGATAAAGAGAGGTAGCCCAACACTGGCTGGGAGAGTCTGATAATGAGCAAGGGGAAGGCAGGGAGGGAGGCGCACGGCCCATTGAAGACTTTCCACCCAGATGCCTTCAATCACAGCTATTCATGGGATCCTTTTCCACCTGGGTTCATTTTTGCTACTTGACTTTAGAGGTGATGTGCTCTAAAAGACCATTAATAAGTGACTTCTAAAAGTGGAGCCAACAAAAGACATCTATATTTGAATATTCTTAGGCCATGAACCACAGTTCTTTTCCCAAAGGAATGATCCTTACTTTTTTTACTCAGGCCCTTCAGAGACGGGGGAAAGCACCAAGCAATAGAAAGGGGAGAGGCGTGTAAGAAGTGGGGTCAGATGAGTGAGTGGAGGTCAACTGTAGCCCAGGAGTAGCAGGATTGGCTACATAAACTGCAGGGCCCTTTGTTCAAAAATTATGAAGAATTTTAAAGACAGTGACAGAAAGCATTTACCCAAGCGTAGGGCCCTTTTGAGAGCAGTGCCCTGTGCACCTGTACAGGTCACATGCCCATGAAGCCAGCCCTGAGTAGTAGCTACCATTTATCAAGTGTTCCCTATGTGCCATAAATGGGCAAACACCCTTGGATACACTGACTCATTTAGTCTTCCCAACAACCATATTCTCTATCATTATTACCCCCATTTTACAGACGAAGAAACAGATTCTGTGATATAATCCAAGGGCAGGAGTAGGGTTCACGTCTGTCAACTCCAAAGCCTATGCTCTTCACCATTAGGCTACCTTTACACATTCTAACCCAATCTTGCCTCCTGGTCTCTAGCCCCTGGCAGTTGTTAGATTTGGGGTAGAAGGGTGAGAGCCCAGGGCCACCTGTGACTGGGAAGGGATTCACAAAGCTCCCAGCTCAAACAGTATCTTCCTCAACATTGCAGTAGTTTAAAAGATTCTCTTTTCAAATCCAAGAATGGCCTAGAGAGCTAAATTTTTCAGGTCATCTGCACTAGCCAAGCCTTGACTAAGACAGCAGTACCCAGGGAAGTAGAGTTTGGCTGCCTTTGGGGAAAAGGCAAGAGGCAGTTTTGTTGCGTGAGACACACAGGGTTCAGTGGTGAACATCAGACAGTCAGAAGAGGCCTGACAGTAATAGAAAGGGAGATAAAAGGGGGCCAGAGACAGGCGTGGCCAGTGTTCTCCTTTGCTTAGGTCTGGCAAACAGGTTATCTGTGACTAAATTACAAGATCAGGACTCATCTTAAAGGATGAAAACTTTGCCTTCTCTGAACTAAGACCTTGTCCCACAGCACGTTTTTTTTAATTGAAGTTTAGTTGATTCACAATATTGTGTTAGTTTCAGGTATGCAGCATAGTGATTCAGTATTTTTGCAGATTATACTCCATTATAGATTATCACAAGATAGTGAGTATAACTCCCTGTACTATACAGTATATACTATTTGCTTATCTATTTTATATACAGTAATTTGTATCTGCTACTCCCATACCCCTAATTTGTCCCTCCCCACTTCCCTCTCCTCTTTGGTAACCACAAGGTTGCTTTCTATATCTGTGAATTGGTTTCTGTTTTGCATATACATTCATTTGTATTACTTTTAAGATTCCACATCTAAGTGATATCATTCAGCATTTGTCTTTCTCTGTCTGACTTATTTCACTAAGCATAATATTCTCTAGGTCCATCCACATTGCTGCCAATTTCATTCTGCTTTACTGCTGAATAATATTCCATTCCACGGCACATCTTTTTTTTTTTTTTTTTTTTTTAAAGTCTTTATTGGATCTGTTACAATATTGCTTCTGTCTTACGTTTTGGTTTTTTGGCCATGAGGTATGTGGGATCTTAGCTCCCGGACCAGGGATTGAACCCACACCCCCTACATTGGAAGGCGAAGTCTTAGCCACTGGACCGCGAGGGAAGTCCCCCACGGCACATCTTGATGTGGCACCCTTTCAAACACTGCTCCTCCTCCAGGGGAAAAGGAAAAAAGAAAAAGAAGGAAATAATGCTGACAGTCGTGATGACCAGCATGGCTATAGGAAGCCAGACTCCTCACCTCTTTACCTATGGTTGACCCTTGACCAACTTGGGGTTTAGTCTGCATATAACTTAGAGTGGGCCCTCCATACCCACAGTTTGGCCACATCTGAGGATTCAACCAACCACAGACCATCTAGTAAGTACTACAGTCTTTACTACTGAAAAATATCTGCATAAAAGTGGATCTATGCAGTTCAAACTCATGTTGTTCAAGGGTCAATGGTACAATGCAGCACACACGTTTCTTTCTTCCAGGGGTACTTGTATGATCAATCCCTGATTTTTCAAGAATCTTAAGTCCACAAAACCTTTGCATAGAGATAAAATAAGAGTCAAATCATAAAACTCACATGCCAGAAAGGACTCAATATCAATCACCTAGTGAAAGACCCCCTTAGAGTTTATAATCTGAGAGCAGATCCAAAGACACTCATCTCGTAGATAGTTTGGGGTGGAGCTGGACTATCAGAGGCAACTCCTTATTCCCAGTGTGTTACCTTTTCACTCTCTCCTCATATAGCAATAAGGGTCAATGCCAAAAGCTCCAGACAGGAACACACAGCCTCTCAGTAGTCAGAAAAATATGTTTAGCTCTGTGAACATTCCCTCAAAGGAAAATTGGTCCTACAACATCCAGGATCATTTTACAAGCACAGTAGTAATACCAGCCAATACATGTTGGGTACCATGTTCTCATAGGTTTGCATACATCATCTCCTTTAATCCTCACAGCAGCCTATGGGCTAGATACTATAATTAACCTCATTTTAAGAAGAAACTGAGACACACAGAGAGTATATAACTTGCCCTAGCAAGTAGGTGGCAGAGCTGGGATTTGAACCCAGATGGTCTGGCCCCAGAGATTGTGCTAATTACCTATAAGGGCTCTCAAATCTCACCTGTCCAAGAACCAGCTTCCTCAATAGTCTGCACACATGCAAACACAGATGAGTCATAGAGCTTTAAAGCCAGAAAGAAGCAAACGGGTAAAAGCGTCATCAATAAGATGATGGATATTTGCATATCATAAGAACAAGGACCAGTCTCTACTGTCTGTCCAGACCAGTGTCTATCTGTCTGTCTCCGTCTCTCTCTGATCATGGGTTAATCTCTGTGAGTCTCTATTTGGATCTGTCTACTTGATTCTACCTGTGTATCTCTCAGCTTATCTGTGTCTCTCCTTGCCTGTTCCCCACCCCTCCCTCCAATCCCTTCTCTCTGCTATGGCCTCCGCTATCCCCCCATGCCCCAACCCATCTTCTCATTCTCTTTTCCCTCTTCTGGCTCCCCACCCCCTTCACTCTGCCCCCATTTCCCAGCACTTTCTCTCTGCTAATCACTGAGAGCTTGTATCTTATTTATGCCCATTGCAAAACAACAGGCACCCATCACAGAAGAAATACTGCGTTCTCAAAGAGTATTTCATTTGGAACATAGTCACAGAGAAACTTGAAAAAACCATGAAATAAAAATGACAAGACACCTTTTGACATTATTATACAATGAGCACATCAGTAATTAAGTGATTACAAGGTCCCCTGTGTGAATCTAGTTACCAAAAACTAATCTCAAAACAGGCACCCACATAACTGACACACGGCAGCAATCACCAGCACGAGGCGCAGGCTGGCCTTTCCGCCCGTTTACAAGTGTCACGTTTTGGAGAATAACGTCTCCCACAAGCAGCCAAGGCATCTTGGCTTCTCTTGATCTGCCCTCTCCTGGAAAGTCACCAGGGGGTTTCTAGGGGCCACTGACAAGGTATTAACTGGCTCAATATATTTTTTAAAAGAGAGGAAAAAAGCCTAGGGTGTTCACAAGGATTCACCTTTCGAGTACAGAGCAATCCCTTGACCATATGTAGATACATGAGGTTCTAATGATCACTTCTGCTTTCACTCTGGCAACAACAGCACTCACAATCTGTGGCCCTGCATGCCAACTCCCTTTCTTTAGAAATATTTTAAAGGCCGAGTAAGTACACAGTGTCCTTCAGAAGTTGGACACAGGCCAAAATCATCTGTTTGAAAAGAGACACACCCAGGCTTTGAAGGCAGAAGCTTTGTGCTGGCTGGTCCCCATTTCTGGTGATCAGCTCAGATCCCCAGAGGCATGAGGACTGTTTTTAGAAAGCCTTGAAGGGGATGGAGCCGAAGGGATGAAATTCTCCCAATGCTGACCCAGCCTTTCCCAACACCATGCCCAATTGTGAGCACAAGAGCGTAGCAATGTTTTGAAGCAAGTGTGCAAAACTATGAATGCTACCATTCCAAGAATTGTGCTTTTTGTTTTATCAACCCAAACTGGGCCAATAAATGGGGCCACATTCATGCTGGGAATCCCAAAGAACTCAATCTCCTAGCTTTCCTGTTTGGGGCCAAGATGCCCTAGGATTTGTGGCCTTGGAGGTCTTACACACACACACACATGGCTTCTAGCAGGTGAGGGGGGAAATCGCGCAGGAAAACTCCTCTTTGATTTATCAGGAAGTGTTTCCTGGTAGTGTGCACTACCTTGGTGCGAGGGAGAGCAAGCATCTTCCTTGCAGGGTGACCACATCTTCATTTCCAGTTTTAGCTCTGAGAATCCTGCCTCCCGGAAACTGGGACGCTTGGTTGCCCTACTTGTCGGGGTTTTGGAATCAGGAAGACAGATTCCAATTCTGGCTCTGCCGCTTTCTAGCTGTTTAACGCTGACAGAGTTAGTTAACTTCTCAGTTTGCTCACCTGTAGAACAAGAATAATACTGCTCTGCAGGACTAATCTAATACTGTTGTTTTAAGTAAAATACAAACATAGATAAAGCCCTAGCCCAGCACCCAGACGTCTCTGCTGAATATATCAAAATAATTGGTGTGAGAGAATCTTAAATTTAGATTCCCAAAGTAAGATTAACATCTACTGAATTTTTAAATAATGGTTTTTGTCAACAGAACAAAACAAACAACAGCAAAACAGAAACAATGATTCTGAGACATCTCCTAGACTGGCATTTTCAGTTCAATATATATACCTTTAACCTTGAAGGAGAAGAACTTCCTTGCAGAGTTAAAAAAACGGGGGTTGGGGAGGGGGGTGGAGGGCATTAGGAGTATATGTGCTGAGCCAAGGAACCTTAACCACAAAGGGCAAGCTAGAACTTCCCTCCCACCTCCTCTGCGAGGCCCATTCTTCCAGAAGAGTCTTAGCATGCAAACCACATTTTCAACCTCTATAATGAATTTCCTCTCCCTTTCATTGAAATGCAAGCAGCAGCCTGGTTCCCTTTGAGGCTTCTTGGTTCAACTTTTAACTTCAAAATTTCACTTGGAAACATTTATAAAAATCCTCCCTACTGTTAAGACTCATAGCTTAGCAGAGAAGCCTAAATTTCCTTATGGAAATGATACAAAACGAGGTCGGCCATGGAACCCTCTCATGGCACACTTATTAAAAACAAAAGTATCTCTTTCACCCTCTTATAGGACTCCATTACCTAAAGCCTACCGCTGCACAGGCAATCCGTAAATTCATGGCCCCTAAATCCACATTCTCTCCTGCACATTACCAAAAACGCCTTTCCTGTAAAACTGGGCTCTTGGTGGCAAACATTCGACCAATGGTCTTATACCACCCAAATGCTCTCTAATTTGCAAGCAAACTAAATGAGGAGCGCCATTTAATACATTTCCCCTCTTCCAAACCCCCAGACCTCATTAATCCAAGACACAAGCTTTGGGGAGGGAGAGGGGCAGGTGGCGAGGACTGTTAGTGCCGCTGTGGAGAGTTATGAGTGACAGATGCTAAGGGACTTGTGCAAGGTCACCCAGAAAGTTGAGCAAGAATAAAAAGCCCCTCTGGCTCTGAGCCTCATAACAACCCACTGCACACAGCTCTGATGACCTTCACCCTCCCTGGCCAAAGCAGGACACTTCACCCAAAAGGAATACAAAACAACACATCATTTTAGTGCAATTTCTGGCCCCAAATCCCTTATAAAACTGGATCACCACACTAGGAGGCAGCATAGTCCAGCGCAGGTCCTGAAAACTGCAAATCCAGCCCCACCTGTTTTTTATAAATAAAGTTTTACTGGGACACAGCCCCAACCATGGTTAATGGATGATCTCCAGCTGCTTTCACACTATGAAGGCAGAGCTGAGCAGATGCAACAGAGATTTTTATGCCTCACAAAGCCAAAAATATTTACTATCTGGTCCTTTACAGAAAGTAAAGGTTTGCTGACCCCTTGCATAGTGGTTTCGAGGACAAACTCTGGGGTCGGGTTGCCTGGGCTTCCAAGCTTCACCATTTACTATCTGTGTGACTTGGGGCAAACTACTTAATCTTCTCAGTGGCTCAGTTTCCTCTTCTGTAAAATGGGAGCAACAAGGTACACCTCATGGAGCCATGAGGGTTAAATAAGTTGTGTGTCAATAAGTGAACATATGTAAAGTGCTGAGAAGAACATACAGAAAGTGCCAGCATGTGGAAAGTGCTAGTGTTTGTTATTATTTATATTACAATATTATAATAATATTATACATGTCCATTATAGTATTACACTAAGAACAGAATTATTGGATTTAGCCTGGGTTTGGCCTCAAGCTGGCCAAGTGACCTGACTCTGAACAAGTTACTGTCTCTGTGGACCTCAATTCACCCAAGTGTAAAATAAGGGGGTTGGAATAGGTGTCTAACTTACCTCTTGCTACACTCTGGGTCATGACTTAGGCCCACTGTGGAACTGTCCCAGTTCTAGGACCCCTCTTCTCTTTGCTTCGCATGGACTGCCAAGAATGGCAAATGGGCAGTAAATATTTGCTGAGAGGAATCAATTCCTTCTTGGGCCCCTGCTCCCCGGTAGGACAGATGCTCCCTCAATAGGGGAGGCAAGGAAGTCACTGGAGCTTGGTTTTTGTCTTCTGATATCTAGTTTCGGGGGAAGTCTTTGTACTCTAACACCTGTGTAAATCCATTTCTTTTCACCTGGTTATTTATGCCATTAAGCAGAAATGGAATGTTTACATACAGCTTGTCAGACACAATCGCTTCATTCTTCCTGCAGTCCTTTTATTGCAAATTGTAAGGTTTTATCAAAGCGTGAGAGAAAACAAATGTTTCTAATTTTCCCCCACGGATGAACATGTGGCTACTTCCAAACAACATCAATTCTTCTTGATGTCACTAACATTTCAGATCTTCTTTTCAAAGCACTGGCCAAAACAAAATTCTGGAACCAGCTGCACTGATTCTATGACGATAACATATTTTTAAAGGCAGAATAATGGCGTGACCATAATCCCTGGAATGGGACCACCTCTTAGGCTAAGAGTAAAGATGAGCCCAACACCTAGAACCAGCCCCACAGGTCCAGGAAGGTCAGGTTAAGGCACGTACATGGGGCAGAGTTTCTGCCCAGACCTCTCAGCGTTGGGGTCTCATGGGTCTGCATGGGGCACGCTTGGAAAGGGACGTCTGCTAGTCATCAGTCATATTTATGGTTTAAATGAATTCCCCAACAGTAGAATCACAGTCATTCAAAGAATACAGAAAAATACAACATGAATGGAAAGGTCACATTAAGCCAGTTAACAAAACTTCTCCTGCTTCCCTAACACAGGGCCAGCCAGTCTCTCCTTGAACAAGTCATGAGTCACTAGAACCTAACTCTAGCGAAAAATCACAAAGTTAAAAGCAATCTGGAGATAGGCGTATCTAATTCCTTTATTTTATAGATGAGGAAACAGACCAGGAAGGGTCAAACAATTGTCTGCATTTATCAGGGCTTGCTTTTTTTTTTTTTTTTTTTTTTCCAAACAATGGAATTTAAGCACAAATAAATTTTTTAAAGGAAATGGGTAGCTCTCATAATAAAACATAAAAAAAAAAAATGTTTTTCATTAAAAACCAGAGCTCAAGAGGGACAGAAACCAAATCAACTCTACAGATTTGAGAAGCAAGGACTAGCGAGGAGTCCCTTCTGGCTGCCCTGATGGAGTGAATGGACTCCAGCCACTTTTCTTCCATGTATGATTCCTCTCAAGATTCAAAACCCAGAAGCGAGAACCCCAACCTGGGCATGGCACCCAATAAAGACCACAGAGAATTACTTGAAAGGAAAGACACGTAACAGTTACGGCGTAATGACAAAGACCACGGGCTCCAGAGGCAGAAAGCCTGGGTATGAACCCCTGCTAGACCACTCACTACTAGCTGTGTGACCTGGGGCAGGTTACTTAGCTTCTCCATGCCTTAATCACCCCACCTGTAAAAACAAGGAGACAATATGCCTACTGAGATAACATAGGTACACAGAACGAGACCTGGCACATAAAGGAGTCCAATAAACACATGTCCTTGGACAAGTTCAGTGGTAATATTAGTTAACCAGCTATACGGCAGAGCTGGAACATGAAGTAAGTTTCACTCATCTTTTATCAGAATTCTCATGCTGTGGTCCCTCCCCAACCTACACTATTTCAACTTGTCAGCCTACAAGGGGGGCCCTTAGATCCCCATCTTCTCAAGCCAAGGAGGCACAAATGTCACTTCCTTATTCTTCACCTTTTGTTAATTACCATTTTCATCAAACGAAAAAAAGTTCACATTTTCTTTCCTGCTCTCAGAGCAAATTTATGAAATATTCCTCCACTCTGCAGAAGTGTGGGTGGCATATGGTAGGGGGAATTGGCTTAGATTTAATACTGTTACATAAATAATCAGATTGAGAGATATTCTTCATTACATTCCACGATAAACAGGGAGAGGAGGAGAAAAAAGATTTGGAGTGATTATACTGAGAAATCCGGGTATGCACATAATTTTCAAACTGAGGGCTGCAGCCCATTGGTGGCTGGTTAAATCAATTCAGGAGAGTTTAACAAGCATATTAATAAAATAGACTGAACTGGAAGTGAAAAGAAAATCAAATGCATTGCAAACAGAAACCAGAGCATTGTTTCATGAAACTTCTGTTTCAGAGATATCAGTGTGCTTGTGGCACACGTGCATGTGTGTGTGTGTGCACGCACGATTGTGTGCACACACGGGGAGGTGTTTCTCAAAATCAATATAAAATGCATTTCTTCTGTGGGTCCAGATTTTGAGAGTTTGATAAAAACTGGTTTATGGCACCATCTGCACCTATAAGCATGATCTGCCATGAGGCTATGAGAAGGCTGAGGCAGCGTGGTAGGATGGCAAGAACATGAGCTTTGGAGACAACAAAATCCCAGCTTCGGCATTTTGTGAGCAGACTGGTCATAGGCAAGTTCCTTTAAATCTCCAGGCTGCAGTATCCACACCTCTAACTTGGAGACAGCATTTGTCCTTGTGTAAGAATTGGAGATTACCTATCAAGTGCTAAGCCTACAGGACACGTTAATACAAAAGAAGTCATTATAACTGGCCTCAAAGAATACAGCTCTGAAAGTGATCTACAGGGATAAAAAACTGAGACCTACAGAGACGTGTACAAACTTGTTAGTTAGGGACAGAGACAATCCCAGATGCCCTGTCTCCCGCCCTGAATCCCGTTCTCGACACATCATCTCAAGGATGTAGCTTGAGTCAGTGCAGGGGGAGATTATTCCCATGGTAACTACAGCCTATCTGAGAATTAGAAAAGAATTTTCATGTCTGGGTGGGGATGTAGTGAAACCTGATATAGAGAAAGAATGGGCTTTACATCATAAGAGACTACTACAAGCAACTCTATGCCAATAAAATGGACAACCTGGAAGAAATGGATGAATTCTTAGAAAGGTATAACCTTCCAAGACTGAACAGGAAGAAATAGAAAATATGAACAGGCCAATCACAAGTAATGAAATTGAAACTGTGATTAAATATCTTCCAACAAACAAAAGTCCAGGACCAGATGGCTTCACAGGTGAATTCTAGCAAACATTTAGAGAAGAGCTAACACCCATCCTTCTCAAACTCTTCCAAAAAATTGCAGGGGAAGGAACACTCCCAAACTCATTCTATGAGGCCACCATCATCCTGATACCAAAACCAGACAAAGATACTACAAAAAAAGAAAATTACAGACCAATATCATTGATGAATATAGACGCAAAAATCCTCAACAAAATGCTAGCAAACAGAATCCAACAACACATTAAAAGGATCATACACCATGATCGAGTGGGATTTATCCCAGGGATGCATGGATTCTTCAAAATACACAAATCAATCAATGTGATACACCATATTAACAAACTGAGGAAGAAAAACCATATGATCATCTCAATAGATGCAGAGAAAGCTTTTGACAAAATTCAACACCGATTTATGATAAGAGCGCTCCAGAAAGTGGGCACAGAGGGGACCTACCTCTGTGTGTATAATAAAGGCCATATACGACAAACCCAGAGCAAACATCATTCTCAATGGTGAAAAACTGAAAGCATTTCCTCTTAGATCAGGAACAAGACAAGGATGTCCAGTCTCATCACTATTATTCGACATAGTTTTGGAAGTCCTAGCCACAGCAATCAGAGAAGAAAAAGAAATAAAAGGAATACAAACTGGAAAAGAAGAAGTAAAACTGTCACTGTTTGCAGATGACATGATACTATACATAGAGAATCTTAAAGATGCCACCAGAGGCATGGACATACTCTACCAAATGTAAAATAGATAGCTAGTGGGAAGCAGCCACATAGCACAGAGACATCAGCTCTCTGCTTTGTGACCACCTAGAGGGGTGGGAGGGAGACGCAAGAGGAAGGAGATATGGGGATATATGTATATGTATAGCTGATTCACTTGGTTATAAAGCAGAAACTAACACACCATTGTAAAGCAATTATACTCCAATAAAGATGTTAAAAAGAAAAAGAAAAAGATGCCACCAGAAAACTACTAGAGCTAATCAATGAATTTGGTAAAGTTGCAGAATACAAAATTAATGCACAGAAATCTCTTGCATTCCTATACACTAATGATGAAAAATCTGAAAGAGAAATTAAGGAAACAATCCCATTCACCATTGCAACAAAAAGAATAAAATACCTAGGAATAAACCTACCTAAGGAGGTAAAAGACCTGTACTCAGAAAACTATAAGACACTAATGAAAGAAATTAAAGATGACACAGATGGAGAGATATACCATGTTCTTGGATGGGAAGAATCAATATTGTGAAAATGACTATACTACCCAAAGCAATCTACAGATTCAATGCAATCCCTATCAAATTACCAGTGGCATTTTTTTACAGAACTAGAACAAAAAAATCTTAAAATTTGTATGGAGACACAAAAGACCCCGAATAGCCAAAGCAGTCTTGAGGTAAAAAAACGGAGCTGGAGGAATCAGACTCCCAGACTATACTACAAAGCTACAGTAATCAAGACAATATGGTACTGGCACAAAAACAGAAACAGATCAATGGAACAAGATAGAAAGCCCAAAGATAAACCCACGTACCTATGGTCAACTAATCTATGACAAAGGAGGCAAGGATATACAATGGAGAAAAGACGGTCTCTTCAATAAGTGGTGCTGGGAAAACTGGACAGCTACATGTAAAAGCATGAAATTAGAACACTCCCTAACACCATACACAAAAATAAACTCAAAGTGGATTCAAGACCTAAATGTAAGACCAGACACTATAAAACTCTTAGAGGAAAACATAGGAAGAACACTCTTTGACATAAATCACAGCAAGATCTTTTTTGACCCACCTCCTAGAGAAATGGAAATAAAAACAAAAATATGGAGGCTCCTGAAAAAACTAAAATCAGAATTACCATATGACCCAGCAACCCTACTACTGGGCATATACCCTGAGAAAACCATAATTCAAAAAGACACATGCACCCCAATGTTCATTGCAGCACTATTTACAATAGCCAAGTCATGGAAGCAACCTAAATGCCCATCGACAGGTGAGTGGATAAAGAAGATGTGGTACATATATACAATGGAATATTACTCAACCAGAAAAAGAAACGAAATTGGGTCATTTATACAGATGTGGGTGGATCTAGAGACTCATACAGAGTGAAGTCAGAAAGAGAAAAATAAATATCGTATATTAATGCATATATGTGGAACCTAGAAAAATGGTACAGATGAACCAGTCTGCAGGGCAGAAATAGAGACACAAATGTAGAGAACAAACATATGGACACCAAGGGGGGAAAGTGACAGGGGGCCGGGGGGGGGGGGGGGGGTGATGAATTGGGAGATTGGGATTGACACATATACACTAATATGTATAAAACAGATAATAAGAACCTGCTGTATAAAAAAATAAATAAAATTCAAAAAAAAAAAGAATGGGCTTTTGACTCAGACCAATTTGAATTCACTTGCCAATTCCCCCACTTCAATTATATAATCTCTGAGTCTCAATTTTCTTACCTGTAAAATGGGTATGGCATAAGCTCTACATGACAGTTGTGAGGATTAAATGAGATAACTTGTAAAAACCCTAGCACTCTCTTAGACACCCTAACTTTACTCACTGATGATGCTAACACCTGGCTAAAAATCTCTATACACCATCTCCTCTCCAACTTCTGCGATCAGAGGTCCGTAATGCATCCAGTCACATAAGGGCACTGGACTCTGGAGATGTACTGGAGTTCTACTGTCCCAGTTTGAATCCTGACTCTGCCACTCACAAGCGTGGGTGATGTGGAGAATGGCCTCCCTGTGTCTCACTTTCTCATCTGTAAAATAAGGGGTCATTATACATACCTCATTGGGGACTGTCGTGAGGATATACACAAGGTGCTCAGAACAGTGTTGCCAACAGTAAGTGTCAGCATCATTGTCATGCATCGGCAAGACTCAGTGATCAGGTGGCCTTCTCATTCTTTGACCTTTTGGTCCACTTAGTCATTCCCTGGGCCGTGCTATCTGCTCTATGATTCCTAATTCATGCATCCCACTCTCTGACCACAACCTTCTAATTTCTCCTTCAGTGTGACCCATGGGCCGGAGGGGCTGGCATCACTTAGGAGCTTGTTAGAAATGCAGAATCTGAGGCCCCACTCCCAGACCTACTGCATCAGAATCTGCAGTTTAATAAGATCCCCAGGTGATTTATATACACATTACAGTTAGCGAAGCATGTGCATCTTTTCCTCTACTCAGCTGGGTCTGCCACTCTGTTACTTGCCCCCTGACCCTGCCAGGTCACTGACCATCCTACATCCTCCCAGCCCATCTTCATCCCACTAAAACCCCACTGAAATCATTCCTCCACTGTTAATACCTTCGGCCTGTGTGTTCCCTATCCTTTCATTACGCCCGCAGAGAAAAACCTCAACCCTGGATGAACCCACCCAGCCACCTATTCCAGGTTTGCAGTGGCGTCTGCCAAGTGCAGCTGGAGAACAGGTCGAACCCACGAGCTGATTTCGCTTCCTGCATCTGGAAAGACGACTTCACTCCTACTCCACTGAGTACACACACTTCATCAGAATGGTACCGCTGACCATCCCACTCCAACCCTCCACACCTGCCTGCCCCTGCGGCTACATCTGTCCTCTCATCTTCCTCTTCTTCTGAACTGCTGGAGGTAAATGCCCACCCCCTCACCTGGGCTCTGGATTATATCCTGCCCACCTTTGCAGGAACTTTAAGTGACTAACTATGCCTTCCATTCCACATGTAAATATCCAGATAGAGAGATCCCAAGATCTAGATCTGTATCCTGGATTCTTCACCCCTCTTGTAGCTCCATCTAACTCCCTCCTTCCTCTGAGCCCAACTTCTCAAAAAAGGATCTGCACCTCATGTCTTCATTTTTCTGCCTCAAATTCACTCTACTGTTCAAAATTGGCTTCTGTCCCCACAGCTCCACTGAGGTCCCAATCACCTCTTTGTTGCTGAGCCCCGTGTACAGTTCTTAACATTTCCTAACAAGATTTCTCCTTAGCACTGGGCACAGCTGAATGAGATTTTTCCTTAGCACTGGCACAGCCCCTCAAGCTTGGAATTCTCTTTTCCACAGGTTTGTCCACCCACCTCCCTGTTCATATCCATTCCCCACTCCCTGCTACCTTCCATTCTCTCCCATGACTTCGATGGATCTCACAGGAATCCCAAGTTCATGTGCAGCCCAGATCATTCTTGGATCATCAGATCTATCTCTCTAACTCCACTTGGATGTCTCTCCGAATCTTAAACTCAGCATGTGATCTTTCTTCCAGAATCTGCTCCTCCTCTAAGAGTTTGAGCTCAGTAATGAGTCATGGCCATCCATACAGTTTCTCAAGCCAGAAATCCAGGCATTGTCAATGTCACTCCCTACCTCAGTCATTCACCAAGTTCAGAGCAATCTAAACATCTCTTAAATCCAGTCACTTCTCTCCAGCTCCAGTGCAATGACTGTACTCCGAGCCACCATCATCTTGCCCCTGTACCACATGCCATAGCCTCCCCACAGACCCATCTTGCCTCACCAAGTCAGCTGCCCATATAGGATCTTGATGCGATCTTCTAGAAACCCAAACATTATCTTATCGCTTCTCTGCTTAAGCTCTCCAGTGGCTCTGCATGACTCCACTGATCCCTGCTTCCACCTGCAGCCTCCTTTCCCTCCCTCTCCTCCCCACCCCCCACCTCCAGTTCCAGCCACACTGGAACTTGGTCCCCCCAAGGGGACAGCTCCTGCCCCACCCTCTGCTCCAACTGCTCTTCCTTCCCGCTTTCTTTACCTTCACGTGATTCACACCTGCTCATCCTTCAAATCTCAACCTAAAGAACTTCCCTAAGAAAATCCAGACTACAGCAGGTCTCCCGATCATATATTCTCACAGTATTTGCACATTTCCTTAGTAATACCTTTTAATTATTGGTGGAATTGTATATGTAACATCTAACAGCTCCACCAGACTGTAAGGTACCTGGGAGCCGGGACCATATCCATCCTAGTCAAAGTTTACTGCTCTTCCTCACCCCCTTTCCAGCTGCAAAAACTCAAGAGTTCAGAAGGTAAAAAGAGTTGCTACAGTCTGTGACTCCAATTATAAAAATTCTGTTATGCCTGTTTATTCCTGACAGCTACCACGTAATAGACACATCCTTCCTATTTAATAGTCATATCCTATAAGGGAAGTACCTGAAAATCTGTTGTTTGCAGCTCACCTCGACCCACTTAAAACAGATCTACTAGCTAATCTCCAACTCACCTGCCAAAAAAAGAAAAATAGAACAAGAAAAAGGTAACCTAGCAGAGGAAAGGTGTAGAAATGCCAAACGCTGACATCCCTGCCTTTTGCCTACTGTGTTCGAAGAACTTCTTTACTCAAAAATTCACTACAGAAAGACTCTAGTTTTCTGCAGCTTCCCCAGGCTGGGAATGTCATTTCTAGCAATGGATGCAGGAAAAGCAAAATCCACTCCAATAAATGATTTTAGGTGTCCGAAGGTTCTCTAGACCTTGATTTTGCCCTTGATTGTGCCAACAGAGCAACAGAGTTAAGTCCACAAAACGAAACAATTTACAAAAGGTGGGTCAGGGTACTGACGGGACAGACTTCATACAAAATACAGGAAAAAAACACATGTTATTTTACTGACAATTAGTAGACCATTTAAACAGAAGGAAACTTATCTTTAAAATGCAGGCATAATGAAAGGACATGCCAAAGAGAGGAAACCTATTTTTGTAAATAGAGCATGTTTTTCTTTCTGGAAACTTCAGATAAATGAGATTTCCTACGTGGAGAAGTGTTTTGCTCTGGGAACACAGAAACGTCACTCACCTATTCAAAGAACCCCACCTGAACATTGTGCCCAATGGCTCAAAGTTGCCAGATAAAGTGAAACTTGGGGCAGAGCTTTCTAAGCCAAACCCAGCCTTTGCACAATGGGAGGAAGTGAAAAGCTGACATCCCTCAAGCACAAACACTGTTGCTGCTCCGCCCTTTAATGTAGAAATTAGCAACGGGTTCTCCGTGTGGCTATGCCTCCTCCTCCCTGCCTCGGTAGGAACCAGCAAACTGTAAGTGACCCCTTCATTTTTTTGGCTCCCGACCACTCCCAAGCGTTCCCCTCTCCCCAGCTATGCCAGAAACAGGCCGGGTACCCCAGTCTGGCATCGACCACTTCCCAGCGTGGGACAGGAGTTCTCTGCCTCTCTGCTTCTAGATTTCTATTTCTGTAGCTCATCACCTCCCCTCCCAAGGCAGCAAACTGTGGTTGGCCCCTTCCCCCATGGCCCCTGCTCCCTCAGAACACACACATACCCGTGCAGCGCAGCTCCACAGCCAAGGGGATCCCTCTTCTGCCTTCTTTGAATGGCCTGACCGCAAGGATCAGCCCAGACTGGAGCCCCAAGTTCTTTTGCTTTTCCAAGTTGTCCACATAGAACCCCTGGAGCCCTGGTCCAAACTCTCCTCTGTGAGGCCCCTCAAGACTAGGAGGGAGAGGGACAGAGGCCTCTGGCAGAGCCCACAAAAAGTGCAGGCTGACCCCAGAGTCACCTCAGAGGGGAACGGGGTAGAGGCACGATTATGCCGGAAGGGGTGTCTTTGTGTTTCTCTCTCTCTTGCTAAAATGAATCTCATTAAATTAGCACTCTTTGGTTCCAAAAAAGTAGAATTCTCTTTTAAATGCACCTATCTTATTCTTTTTTGTACTATTTATAATTGTTATTAAATATGTAAGTCATTCATTCATTCATTAGATTATGGCTGTCTACCTTGTAGACATTAAGGATAAAAAGACATAAGGCCCTGCCTTCAAGCAGCTTATAGTCTACTGGGAGGAGACAGACTACACACAAATAAATAAGTAAAAATAAGGTATGTCAGATGGTGACAAGTGTTATGGAGAAAAAGCTAGTAGGGAAACGGAAGAGTGAGTGCTGTGTGGGCACTGGAGAGGGGGTGGTGGGTAGGTGGCATTTTTAAATAGTTTGGTGAGACCTCATTATGAAGAGATGTTGAAAAACGTCTAAAACAAGTGAAGGAATGAGCCATGTGGACATCTTGGATAAGAGTGGTCCAGGCAGAGGAAGTGGCGAAGGCAAAGAGCATATTCCTGAGGCAAGAATATGCCTGTGGTGCTTGGAGGAGAAAGAAGAGCTCACTGTGGCTTGAGGCGAATAAGAACCGGTGAGGTCAGAGGGGGCTATGAGACCCGTGAGGCCCTACAATCCACTGTCCACACTTTCGCTTTTACTTGGAATAAAAGCGGAAGCCACTGGGGGATTTTGAGCACAAGAGTGATGTGACCTGACATTTAAAATGATCTCTCTGACTGCCGTGTTGAGAACAGACTGGAAAGTGGGTGAGAGGGCAAGAACAGAAGCAGGGAACCAGTCAGCAGGCAACTGCAATAACTTGGCGAGAGAGAGGATGGTGGCTGGGACCAGAGTGGTCAGTGGGAGTGGGGAGAAGTGGATATCCTTTGATGACAGAACCCAAATACATTTGTGAACCGAGTGGATTTGGAATATATTAGTTATTTTGCTAAAGGCAACAGTTTGGTTTATACTCCTGAAATAATTATATAACAAATGAAGATGGTACATGATTAAGTGACTACTGTATTGGTCTGGGTAATGTTACTTAAGTAAGAAAATAATTATGGAAGAAGTGCAACTTGAGAGCAAAGAACTGGTTCCAAGATTTTCCAAGTGTTAATTCTGAAAAGCATGTTTGTTCTCAGTAGGGAAACAAATGATGTTTTGAAGTGAGTGGTTCTTCTCTGCCCAAACGCCTTTTGCTTCCCTTAATAATTTCAAATGTACATTTAAAATTTAATAATATAAGGCCAGAGATTCTATTTGAATTCTAAAAAGCAACTGGGGGGAGGAAGGGGAAGGGAATTTTCTTTTGCCTTTTTCCAGTTCCTCTAGAGCAGTACTGTCTCACAGAACCTTCTGGAAATGTTCTATATCTGGACTCTCCAATACTGTAGCCACTAGCCACATGTGGCTACTAAGCACTTAAAATGTGACTAATGGGACTAACTAAAATTTTAATTTCATCTAATTATAATTAATTTTAATTAAAATAGCTACCTGTGGCTAGTTGCTACCAGACTGAACCATACATCTCACCACACAGAGAAACATTCCTGAACTATACATAACACGATTTCCTTGAAATTGAGTTAAAAGGATATATACGAAATAGATCTGTAAAATATTGAAGTACGCATTCTTATTTTCTATTATACCCTACAGTTACCATCTAATTCTCCTATTTGAAAGGAAACAGTAGATGGCTTGGTTCTAATCATTTTAAAACACATTTTCTTAGTTTTTGCATGCAACTCTAATATCTTCTCGACCATCATTCTATCAATGACATTCAAAATGAGATTTCCCTCCCTGATGCGTATTCGATGCTAACATTTTAAATGTCACATAAAAATAAAGATAGAAGATTCTTATTTTAATTGAACTTCCCTCCTACTCTATATTCAAAGCACTTTGTGGCATCAGTTATCTCATTTTTCTTCCCAAAGCGAATGAAAGGGCTGAAGTTAGTATCACCATTTTTCCGTTCAGAAAATCAAAGCAGAAGATTAAAGGCAGCCCGTTATACAGTGTACATCTATAGTTTTGTTGGAAAAGAGCAGAAATTAGGAAGATATAAAAAGGGAAATCAGTTGAAAATGAGGGGGGGAAAAAACTACATGTAAATCCTTGGTTACCAAATTCAAGTGAGCTGAGACATGGGTCTAGAAAATGCTGTCTGGATGAACAGGGCTGGTGTCAGACCTTCCGCGGGTCCCAGCAGCGCACCTGATGCAAGATGCTGGCTCCACAACTAGATGGTGAAGAAGATGCAGCGGTCAGGCTGTGGCTCGATTAATGAGGTGGTCCTCAGGATAATGATGCTGGCTTATTCATCAGCAACCCAGGTTCAAATGACAGGGCAACATTCTTGAATAATCTCCTAACCCGACAGCTGGAGAATGAGCTTTCATTAATCTTGCTTTTGAAACACTCAGGCTAACCCCAGTTATATCACTAAATTGCATGACCCAAGAGATTAACAGGGCAATTCAATCAGTTTAGAGCTGACCTCAGAAGCTGTCAGTTAAATTCCTTCATTTTGAGAATGAGCATACTAAATCCCAGGAACACTGTGATACTTGCAAAAGAACAAAATGTTATTCACTTTACAAACAAGCAAGGCTGCGTTCCTATGTTACGTATAACTGATAGGGTGCAGTGTCTCCCATAAATAGTTAAAAGAAGAACAGTTAAAAGACTATCTTTATTTTGAAACTCCAATATGTTTCTAGAAACTATAGGTTAGAGGATAATCAATGTTATATATGTTATATTATACATATAACATATAACATGTACATCACATACCAATAACATATAACATAATTATATATATATACAGTTTGTATGTGAAACTTATATAATTTCCCCCACAGGAAGGATATTAAAATTGGTGACTGTATCCCTGAACAACATTCTTAAATCTGAACTGAGACACAACAGTGTTAGAAGAGCAAAGATAAAGCAAATACAAACCATTAAAATCACTCAAAATTGTTCAAGAACGTGTTAGTTCCTATGAAATAAGCATAAATATACTAAATACATTATAAACAGAGCCAAAAGTCCTATTCAATATCTAGGAAATGCATAAAATTAGAACTACCTGTATCATAAATCTTGGAATTTATGCTTCTTGGAATCTGGAAGGGCCTCCTCAGGATGGCTTGGTTAGTCTGGTCTTTCAAAACGCAGCCTGGTCAAGTCCGAACTGATGTTTCCTTTCAGTGAGCAGAGACATTCAAACATCCCACCCACCCCCAGCCCCACCGTAGTGATAAGGCAAAATGCTATATATGGGCAGTGGCTTCAGACACGTTTCCGACAACAATGAACACGCTGGTGGTGATGGTATTTTAAATGCTAAAGCGGAGTAAGGCCGATTCTGCTCTGCTACAGGTTTTCTGCCCAGAAGGTTGCCAGCTGTGTGGCATCACTTGGCTTATCGCTTTGACAGCCACTGTTAGGAAAAAACACATTTCCTTCATAAGCGATTTTTTTCGTTCCCCAAATTATAAGTTTTTAAAGGAGCTTCAAGATATGAGTCCAAAAAGTTCCCCATCTTAATCCTGAAAAAAATTTTGGCCAAAACCATTTAAGTACAGCCAGGGGCAGGGACATAATCTGCATAAAGCATTTTAGAAAAAAGGGCAATGAGTCAAAATTCCATCGTTATACTTAAAATGTCTTTTTGATACCCTGAGACACCTTCGTGGCAGGAAAACTGATTCCAATTCTTCCAAAGATATGCAGGAAGGAAAAGCTTCCAGGAAGATGCGTGTTGGTCTAACACAGAGAGAAGCTAATGCAATCAGAACGGGCACCAGAAGAACCAGGTTCCAGAGACTTCACCTTACAGTCTTTAGGTCTTTTCAGTGAAAATGCTAAGTGGGTTCACCATAGATTTTGCTAAATTAGCATGATTTACATGTAGATTTTAAGGTGAAGAACTAAAGACAGAGAAGAACAGAACAGAAATGGAAGCTGCACAGACATACGGCATGAATTCTGCATGTCACACAATTCCCACAGACATAATTCTAGATGATGCTACAGTGCTTCTCAAGACGGATATGCCTGAGCCAGCTCTACTGCTTACTAGTGGTGTTAGGCAAATTATCTAATCTCCCTACACCTCACATCCTCAGCTGTCCATGGACACAATACAGCATCCACTTCCTGTGAGTGTTGTGAAGATTAGATGCGAGGATGTAAAAGCTTTTCAGCACAGGGCCCAGCCAACAATAACAATTCAATAAATATTAGCTGTCTAATGATAATAACAATAGTAGTCATGGTTCAAACAGTATAATAGCTCTCTGTAAGGCCAAGCTAAACCATTTTTTTAATTCCCCTAGCATACCAATAAATTGACTGAAATTGGATTTAAAATTTCCCCCAGGCATAATTTGGTTTACAGGTTCTCTAATGATTACATAAAGGACATACACAGAGCAGGTTCCATCCAAACCATCCCTACACATTCATTAGTGTTATTTTCCAATTTAATAAGTTAGCAGAAACTTTTGTTTTCCACTCATTAGAAGCCAGCCTCTTATATTTTCTGAATGTTCAAGGGCTGGTTTGATATCTGGTTTCGATACCTCTGACATTTTTACAAAACTTGCCAACTTGCAACCATTTTCAGAAACCTGACTCGCACCCAGTCACCAAATACACACCCATCCCCAATAGAAGGTGGCCATTCAGGTCTCCTATAAGCATCCCTGGTCAAAGGGACCACGGGCTGTCGAGGAATCTTCTCTAGCACATGGGCAGGTTTACAGCCATATTTGGGCAGAGCGTGAAGACGGGAAGCCCAGAATCCTTCGTTAGCAGATGTATTTGGAACGACAGCCCCAGCAGCTGGGCAGCCCCTGCCGTCTGTGTTATACCTGCACAAGCAGGGAACCCAGGCTTTATCTAGACGCAAACACTGGCCTTCCGTTCTGGACCACTCATATAGTATCTTTCAGATACGTATCAAAAGATATGCCAGTGCACAACTACTCTTCCTCTTAAGAACTGCCTGGGAGGAGGAAGCAAGGAAGGGAGATATTTTTGAAGTCTGCTGTAAGCCAGGAATGGGGAGGCACTTCCCTTATTGCATTTAATCCTGTACAGAAGGTACCATAATCCTCGTGTTATAGATGAGGAAACCTAGACGCAGAGAGGTTTAATTTAACTTGCCCCAAGGACACTGAAAGGAGTCAGGATTTGAACCCACATCCATCAGTTCCTACACCCGTGTTCCCAGCAGCTCCCCTGTGGGGTGAGCCTCTCACTGTCAGTGCTTGTCATCACCACCTCAAACCAAGTTGTGGTGCCTGAACCGTGAGTCACCTGATTTACTCCTCAGCGTCTTCTCGTGTCGGGCAACAATTTCTACACACCTCAAAGAGCTTGTCCACGTCACACTTCATTCAGCACAGTGTCTGGCAGAAAGGAGGCAGCTGCCCGATCTAAGTCTCCCCTCTCCTAACCTGAAGACAGCAAGCCTGTGTCCTCTGCATGTGACTATCACATAAATGAGCCTCACTAATGTCAGGCTTCCAAAAACCAGCCTCTTCCCACTAAATAACAGGCTAGTTGGTAATTAAAAGATGCACTGGTCCCTCATCCTAAGCACTTCACATTAAGAAGAGGATTAACTCAAATGGAGAACGCTGCTGACGCTCCTATATAGGGAGACCTTTGGGGGGGGGGGGAATATGCATTATTTTAATATACGTGCTAATTTCTCTATTTGTGCGTTCCGTTGTCTCTGAGTCTTTAAAGAGGCATGTCGTGGCTGTGATTTCTGAGCATAAACAAATGAATTATCCCTAGTTGAAAGCTCTTGGAGGAACAGATCCTAGTCACGAATATCACTGGGTCTCACTATTAGAGATGCAAAGCTCCAGCCACATCGGAAAAACATTATAATTGTCTCATTCACTAATCTGTAAACAGTTCTTCCTCCAGCCATGCCTCTTTTGCAGTAAATATTCAGAGATGTGACCCCTTTTCTGATTGCTTAGGAAACAAATCCTTTTCCTCCCAATACTCTTAAAACATCCGAATTTGCGCCGAATGACAGCATCAATATTAAATGATAATCCAGGAAAAGGTATGTACATGTCCCCCACACCCCCCCCACACAGTTATGTAAATAAAAGGAAATAAAGCTGAATTTATTTCAAATTTGTGCATATGCAAAAAGTATATCTGCCTAATCTGAAGTGCCTAAAATAAGATTTCAAATTTCATGGATTCTCCAGGAAAACTATACTGAGTAAGGGAAGGCCTAGGAATACATTAGGGGGAAAAGAGATGACGGCCAACTTACTAGAGATAAGCCAGACAACAAAACCATCCTTTACCCAGATTAAGCAGCACTTCTCCAAGCAGCCTAGTGAATGCCGTGCTGTACACTTGACAGAAAACAAGTGTGTCCAAAAATGGTCCCTCCACGGGAACCAATAAAGTGCACGTGAAAAAGACCCTTTCTGGGAATTCCCTGGCGGTCCAGTGGTTAGGTCTCCACCCTTCCACTGCAGGGGACACAGTTCCCTGGTTGGGGAACTAAGATCTGTGCGTGCCGTGTGACGCAGCCAAAAAAAAAAAAAAAAAAAAAACCCTTTCTTTGGTTGGTGCCTATAGCTGCAACTTTCATCACTTACCCTCTTCCTTTTTAGACTCATCATTATCCCAGCCCACATTCAGAATTGCCCCCATTCCTGTTGAGTGCTTGCCCCCCAAGGTCTATTTGCTGCCATTTCCCCAAACCATCCAGATTTCTATTCCTACCATCTACTTGACGATGCTCTCTTGATGTGAACTTGGGCCAATCGGCCTGCATTCCCCTCCTTAGACACTATACACTACAACTTGGTATCCCACCTTTTATGACAGTTTAACCACCAGGCACTTGTTTTTGTGGAGATATGAAAACAACAAAAAATTTTTTGGAAAAAGAAGCTAGAATCACTGGGCTAGAAAGAACTTTAAAACTGTAAACATGCCTTCAAACACTTTTCTGGACTATTTGCTCCTTGAGGGCAGGACCAGGCTTTAATCATCTTTATCTTGGTAACTCACTCCCCCAAAAGTGTTTGCTGAATGACAACCTCTTCGATGAAGCCTCTCACCAGCCTCTTTCATCAATGGCTATTTACATGAAAATTGTTAATCAGCTTGGGACAAGAGACCTTAATGAAAATGGTTCCATGGAGTGAAGAAAGCACCGGATCAGCAATCATTAACAAGCTATTCCACGTTGGGTGAGCCCCCTAGCCTTGATGCACTCATTTTCTCATCTCTGCAGAGTATGACCAAGACCACTTCTAAGGGACCCTGTGGCCCTATCATTCTCTACATTTAGGTTAAGGAAGAACTTCCTTTAACTTCCTATTGAAACAAAAAACAGACTATGTTACTGAGAGTTAGTGAAACCACCTAAAGACTAAGATATGATATTTACTGATTTTCCTGGGATGCTTTTGCTCCCAGGGCTTTAGGAAGCAAGGATGTGGGCAATGGGTCCTGGAAGAGCTCTTTCTTTCAGTTCCGTGACCAAGTGAGGACTTTTCAAAACAATGTTATAATCCTGCTATTAAACTGTTCATAATGCTGTGGCTTTTATGAAATAGACAGTCCTTAAGGAAAAAATATTTTTAAAAGGCAGAGCAATTTTAATTTTTCCTGGAAAGAAATGGGGCAAGCCCTCCAGGAAGTGCTGTCAAAATAAATCTGCTCGGCTTTTTCACCGGGAGTCTGCATGCCCTGAAGGGGATGAATCTCAAATAAAGAAGGGCTTGAGTGTTACCCACCAGTCAAGAAATAACCACAGAGCAGGAAAGACTCTGGGAGGAGGGCGAGGCACGGAATCGTATTTAGAATGTGTGTCACGTGGAAGTCACAAGGACCCCCACAGTCAAGGTAGCCACCCAGAAGAATAGTCAACACCACAGCATGAACAACAGGCTTCATCACCCTGCTAGAAACTATCTTCCCCTTGCAAGTGTCTCACCTCAACAGGATGACAAATGCAATTTTCTTATTTCCTCCATCCTCTATATAAAATTATCACCTATAACAGCACCTTTAGAGGAATGTTAATAAGGATGACTTGCAATGCTCAGGCAGCTCACTGATTCAAAAAAGTAAATAACAATATATGAGTGATTACTGAAGAGGTTCTCAAATTTTTACTTATATGTAAATAAAAACACCTTTTTAAATCCTTTAACAGGAAAAATGAAAACAAAACTGCATATTATCTCATTTCCTACGAGAAGAGGCATTCTTCAGTTAACAATCTTATTCACAGAGATACTGATAAAGGAGTGGCCCCAAAGAGGGTCAACTGAAAATAGTTTATTATCGCTTAGATTTTTTTTTCTTTACTGTAATTTAAAAAAGCCTTACCCCACCCAAAGAAGCCAATGAGCCTGGAGCAGGAAGTTTCTAAATTTTCAGTAGTGCTAAGCATTTATCACAAAGGGTGCTTTTGTTCTTGATGTATAAAAATTCTTTACTCTGCCATTCAACCAATGTTGATTAAGGGTGTCAATGGCCGCCCCTTGCTTCTGCATCCTGTACACCCTCCCTAATGTGTTCCTCACCCCATCCCTGCCACAACAGTGTACATTCCTAAGGCAATGGGCCTGGGAGCAGCGAGGCACAGAAACATGTCCACATACTCACCGATGTGAGCCACGTGGGCGAGGCTCCTGGCCCCTGTTGAGGTTGTAATTTGCACTTTTTGTGCTGTGCTGGTAAACTGAAACAAAAATGTTGAAAAAGACAAAAGGGAGGACTTCCCTGGTGGCGCAGTGGTTAAGAATCCACCTGCCAATGCAGGGGACACGGGTTCGAGCCCTGGTCCGGGAAGATCCCACATGCGCGGAGCAACTAGGCCCATGCGCCACAACTACTGAGCCCGCGTGCCACAACTACTGAAGCCTGCGCTCCTAGAGCCCATGCTCCACAACAAGAGAAGCCACCGCAATGAGAAGCCCACACACCTCAACGAAGAGTAGCCCCTGCTCACTGCAACTAGAGAAAGCCTGCGTGCAGCAACGAAGACCCAATGCAGCCAAAAATAAATATATTTAAAAAAAAAAAAAAGATAAAAGGGAAAACATATTGAAGGAACAGTATTTTTTTCAGTGATAAGATGCCTTGGTAAGTGTAATTAAGGCACACATTACAATACCATTAATCAGAATATGTTTTATGGGTAAAGTAAATAATCCTTGGATACATTTCCCCAAAATCATTTTCCTCTACTAAGGCAAAAGAAAATAAGTCTGTAAATAGTAAGACACTTCCAAATAGGTAGTGTTCATTTGCTGGAATCATTTATCCTGTCACAAACACCCCCAAAAAGCAACCGTTTGTGTGTAAAGGTTTCTTTGAAGTAAAACTAGATACATAATGTAACTTTCCTTTACTGAAATTCTTCATTTCTAACTATTCCAGCAAAATTGTTTATATTAAAACACTGATCCTTGCAACAACTCATGATGGCTTTGTCCATTAGACTGGCTTGGGAGAAGACCATGACTTCATCACCTGCGTAACCCCAGCTCCTGACACAGCAGTGGCCACAAACTAGCAGCTAAAGACAAACGCAGAGGTTATTTTTCATGATCATAAATGGTATCTCAAATTTTTTCCATTAACTCTATAGATTAAAAAAATATTTTTAAACCTAGCCTAACCAGAGTGATTACCAGTTTTCTCATTTTTTTCCTTACTAGTTGTGTGATTTGGGACACATTTCATCTCTCTGTGCCTCAGTTTCCTCTTTTATAAAATGGAGATTAATTACAAAACTTGTCTACTAGCATCATTATAAAGATTAAATGAGTTAATAATGTAGTACTTTGTGCTGAGTACCCACGTCATCATCCTAACCATCATTACCAGTGTTGGGAAGAAGGACAAAACCATGGTGGGAAGGGCTTCAGTTCCCAGAGAAAATGACTACCACGTATCAGCTCTGTAAATACAAGTTCATTAACAGTGGATAATGACAGAGGGATGGATAGATTATGTGACAGAGTAAAATGTAAAAGGTAGAAACTAGGTGGTGGTATGTGGGTATTCACTGTAACAGTCTTTCAACTTTCTATATGCTTGGAAACTTTCATAATAAAATGGTGAAAGAACTGGATAAGGGGAAGAAATATGTGAAAAAGAAAGAGAAATTAACATGGGCAATTAGTCACTCGACCTCCCTCCAAAAGAGTATTATTCATCAGTAACAACAATGAGAGCACAACAGGAATAGCCATGATCTTCACAGAAGTCTCACCTACCGTGTACTATCATTTTGATTTTAAGGCTTAGAACAATCCTAGGAGGAAGCTACTCCAAGGACCATTCCCATTTCAGAAATTCAAAAGCAAGGACAGACAGAAAGACCTGCTGGGGATCATATGGTTGATAAGTGTCATCACAGAGAATTCAGCATGTTCTGCTGCATCCTTCCCAATTGCCAGAATAATTCTACCACTCATTTATGCCCTCTTCAAGGAAGAAACCTCTCTCCTTCACCTCTGTGTCCCCAGTGCCACGGCTCTTGGCACACAGCAGGCACACAAAGATTGGTGAATGAACGGGATGAAGGAAGAAAGAAAGGGAGCGAGGGAAGGAGGGAGAGATGGAGGGAGGTTGGGAACATTATTTCTTTGTTTCACTCACTACATCCAAACTCTACCCAATATAGTGATTGGAAAGAGAAACAGTACTTTTATTAAAATTATAAAATATTTTCTGATTATAAAAGTAATACATATTTATTACAGACAACTATATTACTTCTTACCAAAAAAACTAAGTTACTATGTTTCCTACAGGTGGATAATAGTAGCCATTTTTTTCCCTCAAGAAAGACTTGCGATTTTCCGAATGTACCTAGCCATGAGATACATTCAAATGAAAGATGAAATTTTCAATCACACAGATCTGAGCCATCCTGTGCAGTTTGTCCAGACAGAAGCAAGCAGGATGGTGAGAGGTTTGCAAAACATGTCACATAAGGCATAGCTGACGGAAGTAGGCCTACTTAGCATATAGGAGAAAAGACATAGGAATGACAGGAAAACAGTCTTCAAGTATTGACAGGGCTGCGTATCAGAGGGAGTAAACTTTTTTTGTGAGCCAACTTGGGCCAATGTGTAGAAATTAAAGGAAGGAACATGTTAGCTTGATATTCAAAAAAAAAAAAAACCAAGATTAGAAGTTGTGGAAAGAAATGAACTCTTTTAGAAGTTCTCTCACCATCAACAGCCTTGTCAAGAGTATGTGCAAGGTTAAACTAGATACCTTCAAAAGTCCTGTCCAACTCCAATACCCTGTGATTCTAGATCCCCATGTCCTCTATGTGATGGGCATCATATAGACCAAGATTAGCAATATATGGCACATGTGGCCAACTACCACTGTACACACATGCAAGTGCGTACACACACACACACACACACACACACACACAGCCTAAGGTGAATCACAAATTTTTATAAAACTAGAATTATGTAGTAAGAACTAATCTCTAACTCTATTATTGAGTCTTTCTCACAGACTTTGGAAGAAGGATGTAATACTCCAGGGACAAACGTTTTACTTCAAGTTATGACGCCCAAAACTGAAGAGCTGCATGATATATACATTTTTTAATTGCTAAACTAGCGCAAACTCCTGATTCTGGACTAACTATAGCTACGTGACCTGGGGCGTGCCACTGCATCTCCATAGATGTCGGTGTCCAAAAGAACTTGGAATGCAATTCAATATGGTAGCCACTAGCCACATGTTCCTTTTGGAGCCTCTGCAGTGTGGCTAGTGCAACAGAGGAATTTTTAATTTAAATATAACTTAATTATATCTCATAATTAATTTATTAAATCTAAACAGGCACATGTGGCTAGTGGCTATTGTATTGAACAGTCAAGCTCTAATGATTCCTGAACACTTCTGAAGGAGAGAGTGAAATTCCAGACCAACTTCATTCAACCCATCATCCTGAGTAAGATCTCAATACCATAGAGGCAGCTGTGTGAGAAGGAAGAGAGATGAAATTCTTGAGGCCCAACCACAGAAGATTATTAGGGTTCCTGCCAGCTACTGCCTCTCCAGTGATCATCTGTCCAATATCCTGGGATAGATAGCCCAGTAGCCCTTTATCCTTTAACGTCCAGAGTTGAGTTCCATATTCAAGTATGGTAGTGTAATTATCAAAGTTCTCCAGAAAAGATCACCTGGGAAGTGCAATGCCCTGTTGGTGGGAAATACCACCAGCCAGTAATACCACCAGCCACCTACCCTAATATGAAGACATTAGTGAAATATTTGTGAATAATAGTGAATAAGTAGTGCCTATCATTGAAATATAAGGTTCCCTGCAGAGTACAAAAAGCTACCTCTAAATTAGTTAAACATCTCTTACGAAGTACACCATTGGATTTATTTTATTTTATTTATTTATTTCAAATCAAATTGTGCAACCAACCCTAAAAGCTCTTCCACATGTTTGAAAACATACGAAGTCATAAAAGCCAAAAATTATGACTTTTTAAAGAGTCATCTTGGTTGATTAAGAAATGTAAAGAGTCTAGAAAAACTCCCTTTTAAAAAGTTGCCAGATAATGTTAATAACAGGCATATTCCAGAGCTTTAGGAGAAACCTGGAGACAAATCTACTAACGTTTATTAGTAATATCAATCATTACAGCACTGGAAAATGAGACCTCAAAACAGCAAATGTGAAAGGGCAGGGAGCCTAATCACAGGGGCTATTTTTAGGAAAAAGTTCACAGCACATCTAGGATATTATTATTATTATTATTGCAGTACTCTACTCTTGCAATATTTTAAAGTCTTTGTTTTTAACTAGGCAATGACCACCAGAAAAAAATCTTACAAATTACAAGCCAATCATCTGTTTAACAACTGAGTGGATGGCTTGCTAGCATCTAACGCACCACCACTGGCTAGTCTCACAGAGGAAATTCTATGCAGAAAACTCAGATGTCAGCTTGCTGATTCTTAATTCCTGAACTGCATTCTGCTGATAATGCATACTGCTCGTAATTATCATGAGTCCTATATCCAGAGAACAAGGCAGACGAAAGCTCCATTGCTGTGCCCATACAAGCATTAGCTTGCCTTTCCCTGCTTAACTGGCTCTGATCACTGGGCAGACACTGCCATTTTCTTTTCACATGCTGACTCAAGAATTCCCAGCATGAGTATTCATGTTTCAGAGTGTCTAGAATAAAAAACACTGATATTCAACTCCAGCAATTATTCCATTTTAGACTTAAGCAGCTAACATTTTTTAAACACTTGACTTAAAAATAACTTGAGGTTATAAAAAATATATATAATGGAGAATACCATAATTTTTTAACATTTAATAAAAGGCTGAAGGACAGATTCCTTTAAAGTTGCCCATAGACCCTGTCTTAGTCTGCTTGGACTGGTATAACGAATACCCTTAGACTGAGTGGCTTTAACAACAATGTTTACTTCTCACAGTTCCAGAGGGCTGAGAAGTCCGGGCTAAAGGTACCAGTCAATTTTGTTCTGGATAAGAGCCCTCCTCCTGGTTGCCGATAGATGCCTTCTTGCTGTATCCACTCATGGCAGAGAGAGAAAGAGCTAGCTTTCTGGTCTCTTCTTATAAGGGCACTAATTCCATCATGAGGGCTCCACCCTCATTACCTAATTATTTCTCAAAGGCTCCACCTCCAAATAACATCACATTGGGATTAAGGTTTCAACAGATGAATTTGGGGGAACACAAACATTTAGTCCATAGCAGACTCCACATAAGGCATGCAAGTCCTCCTCTTATCTTCTGATTTAGATCAGTACATTTTCAGTAGGGAGGGTATCCAGAAGTGAAAGAAGCACAGTGCATGGTACAGTTCCAGGCACTTGGAAATGCCTGATGAATGCTGAATTTGCAAACATGGGTGTGTGGGTTTCCCCATTCGTGATGGAGGAAATCCCCAGCAAAAAGGAATGAAAGCTGGGCTTCCCTGGTGGCACAGTGGTTGAGAGTCTGCCTGCTAATGCAGGGGACATGGGTTCGAGCCCTGGTCTGGGAAGATCCCACATGCCGCGGAGCAACTAGGCCCGTGAGCCACAACTACTGGGCCTGCGCTTCTGGAGCCTGTGCTTCAGCAACAAGAGAGGCCAAGATAGTGAGAGGCCCGCGCACCGCGATGAAGAGTGGCCCCTGCTTGCCGCAACTAGAGGAAGCCCTCGCACAGAAATGAAGACCCAACACAGCCAAAAAATAAATAAATAAATAAATAAATAAAAATAATAATTAAAAAAAAAAAAAAAAAAAAGGAATGAAAGCTGAATTCCCCTTCAGCTAGTTGTTCCTACGTTCTAGGTAAAGCCTATCTCGTAAATAAATGGAGAAATCCATATTGAAAGATGGAAAACTAATAATGCCATTGTCTGGCTAAATACCTTGGAAAGCTGCAGTATTAATATAACAGGAAGCGTCATTCCTGTCACAGAACTTCAGCTCTTTCAACTAAGACAGTTACCACCATAAGGAACACTGGCCTTTCAATACTCTCCAGCCTTAGCTCTCCCAGAGTTTTCGAGAACAATGCCAAACGTAACATTTATCAGCTCGTGGATATCAAGACTGTTTCCAAACACCTGCAGACACATGACAGGTGTGATGCTACAATCACAACATGATTCACAGGGTCTGGAGGCTCCACGCACTTGAGACATTTGCTCCCACTTGCCCACCCGCTCAAGGTCCCTTCTTTTTTTCTCCTTATGAATATGCTTCCCGTTTCCTTTTCATTTTTCCAAAAGATATCCAAAATGACAGAATCCATTTGTCAACTCATAGCCAGAGTCCAAGAAGTCATTACCCACTGGAAAAGGGGCGACTGGTGATTATTCTCCAGTTCATACAACGCCTACATGTTTACATTTTTCCCTCCAAGGCCTCATTCTTGTACTAAAACTATTCTAATTGTAATTATAAAGTTATCACCATCCATATGTATAGCTGGTTCATTTTGCTTAGAGGTCACTGCAGCCAAGAAACAAGTCGCTTTAGTTTCCGTCCCTCCCTCTCGTTGTGCTCAACATCTTTGCCAGTTGCATCTAGAGAAAGGCTTGCTGAATTGAACAAAAGTAGAAATTCCAGATTCTGCATCTTCAAATCCAAAAGATGGTTATAAAAATCGTAGCTTGAAAAGCTGCTGAATTGCAGAATATATATTGCTATTTAAGAGTCTGTACATCCTCTATTTAAGGAAGAGTAGACCTCTTAGAAAATTCAGAACAATTTACATTAATGTTTCATTTGTCTTGAAATAGTGCTGGTGAGCACAGTGCCCGATAAACTGAGCTATCTAATATTTAGTCACAGACTTTGATGTTTCTGCATGCGTTCTTCAGAATTATTATTTTGGGGACTGTTGAAGAAAAGTCACAGCCGAAATGCTATATTTACCTGTTCCTCAGTTCGTAGTAAAAATTTTTCAAACATAAGTCTACAAGTATAAACACTTTTAACTTTCCTTGAACCTAAATATTTTAAAACGTCTAGTCTGCCCTTGCTAGTGAAGTAAAAGGTGATATAATTTTATATTATCTAGTCCCATATGCCGTATTATCTTATATTATCTAGATATTGTATCATCTAGTATTGTCCTGATTCTCTTCTCACCTGTTGCTTATTAATTTCACACAAAGTTCGACTGATTTTCAAAAGTATAAAGATCAGTAATAATGGCCAATATTTATATAATATTTACCAAATGCTGGACCTTAGGCATTGATTATATTAATCCATACGATCCTCACCTTGACCCTAGGAGGTAGGTACTATTACCTCTCCAAGGCCTCAGGGAATTGTCATTTGTTTTTATTTTAAAATTCCTACTCCTAAACGATACCAGCAAAGTTCAAGTAAAAATAAAGATCAGAGGAATAACAAAATAAATTCCATGTCCTTATATCAGACCAGGGTAACTTATTTCATACTGCAAATGATTAATGTGATAGGTAAAATAATAAAGTATATTAATTCCTGGGCTATTTGCTCAAACCAAATTTCCAAGGTTAACCTGACCCCTCAGTGTGTGAGACACACACCCACCAGATATATCCAGACATGGAGTTACCCAGGCTTCAGAGAGAGTAGGAACTACAGACTAGAACAAGACCATAGACAACTTACAATCCAATTTTTTATATGAAGTATTAATCTCATCACTTTCTTTACCAAATCTGCTAACAAGTAGCAAGTCAAACAGAAGTTTCACTCTCCTCCCTCCTCCCCAGTCTCTGGTAGAGGTGCTAATGAACAGAAAAATGAGAGTCTACAGCCTAGAATAATCTACAGACTGGAATAATCAACCTTTGAAACCTCAAGAGCTGATTTAATAAAACTTTACTAATTTGCACCACAGAAGTGGCTCAAATCCGAGATAAAATACCCCAAATCAGCTTACTCCTTTATAAAACAAGCATGTATTCAAAAGTTTGGCATGATCATGAACAGCAAACTCTGCAATTTATTTGGTATTAATAACTTCAAAGAATCTTACTACTATTTCTCTTTTCGGTTCTCCTTTGTGAACGAATATTCCATGTGCCTAGAACAGAGCAGGGCACATAGCAGGTGCTGAGAAAGGTTTACTTAATGAAATGCATGAATGAATAGTTCAGGCACCTCAGCATTCCCTGAGTTTCCAGTTCCTGGCCCCTGAAAACCAGACTGCACATAAACACAAGAGAGACTTTTCCAGAACACAAATATATCTATGTTGCTACGCTACTTGTATCCCTTTCACAGACTTCCCCACACCTCATCAGCAAGCTGAACAGACCTGACTCTGTCACAGAGCAACTGTGTTACATCTCCAGCCCATAATCTCATCACTCTTGGCCTTAACAAGAGTGAAATTCCTCATGGTGTCCTCTCCTCCCTTCCGTCCACCAGATGCCTTAGCTGACTGTGTTCTCCTGAAAGGCTGCACATATCTTTATCACTGCACTTAGCTCACTGTTAACTAACTATTTTGGTGTCTAACTGCCCCCCCCCTAGCCTATGAACTCTTTAAGGGAAGATTATTTTAGTAATCACTGTGTCCCCAGCATCTAGTAAAGTATTCAAAACACAGTAGATATCAATAAATGTTTACTGGAGGCCTGGATGGATGAATGGATGGGAAAAATCAAACAGTACTACATCTATTCATAAAAATCCCAGGCAGCCATGCTTTTGAGGATAATTTCAGACTTGCCAGGAGGAAACGAAAATAACCATAAACGAATTACATAACAAAATACTCCCCATTATTAGCAATGATTACAGAATGTATACTCATCATGGAAGGCACTGCCTGTTGGGACTTTCAATTAATTGCTCAGGGCAATGAGGTATGGGCAAAACTAAGAACAGGGAGCTTAAGTGGTAGCTACACATTCGTGTATTCTCTGCTCCAGAGGTAACATTCTGAAAGCAAATCTAAAAACAGAAATGATTTTCAGCCAGTGCTAAGGAAAAACAAGCCAATGCCCCTGCGGTGCCATGCAGGCACATGGCTTCCACTCAGCGCAGAGCAGGCGGGGGCTGGCTCAGTGCAGCCTCAACCATCACCCCACAGGCACACCAGTGCAAACCCACCCTCCTGCAGAAGAGAAAGCTATCAGAAGCCCAAGTACCTGGTGTGCACTGGGCTGGCGCTGCAGAATTTAGTTAGTCTAGCTTTAGCTAGAACCAGAACGCTGGCCGGAAGTTTTTGGTTAGTGTCTTAATTGAGGCATCACCTTTGGCACAGGTGCTGAGTGCTGCTGGCCACAGGGGGACCTGAGCACCAACACTGGCAAAAACAGACAAAAGACAAGAGTGTCTGTTTTTGCTGCATCTGAGCTGGGCTAGGGAAGGTCCCACCGTGTCATGCTCCTGCCCTTCAGGCTTTGTCCCCAGATAGAACACTGGGACAATCAGCCTTCACTTCTTGAAAACAAATACTCTGAATTTCTGTATCTTAAAAACAGAAAATAGATGGGAGGTTCATTATGCTATTCTATTTTTGCAGATATTTAAAACTTCTGGTAATAATTTGTTCTCAAGACATTTTCCATAGTAAGTTTTTAAATATATAAGTCATAGTTTTCTATCTCAGGACTTCAATTCCAAGGTAACTGGGACACTAAAAAATAAGAAAGTGATTATCCTGTTGAAGGGAAAAAATGCCAAAATACTAACAATAGATTTAAATTTAGATTTCACCCCACCTGGTATAGAGTGACTCGATTAATGTCACCAGAAGCAGATCATACTCTTCTCTACGAATTGTTATAAATTTGTGGAAATTGTGCTTTTGCAATATACTATTTTTGTTTTCCATTTCTAAAATACTTCAGATAGGCGTGATGCTTTTCTTCTACATCTATATATGTTTAAAACCTTACACAGACAGTCCTAGGCACCCTCAAATACCACAATCTGAGCCCATCTTATTCCCACCAGCTGACCCTTCATGACCGCAAACGGACAAAGTAGAATTTCCCTCTACTTCAAAGCAAGCCACTATTTCATCAAAACAAAAAAGGTCTTTCCTCTGTATTTTTTATAGAGGAATATATAAAACGCTGCCAGTTACATATTTTTATATTCACTCCCTCATTGTGCCTTCATCATTGACATACTCTGCCAACTGTATTCGTAAAAATGTATCTTTTTATTTCTATTCTTTAAATGTTCTTCCCTCAACCCCAACTGCTTCCTCTCACCTCAATAAACTCTACTAAAGCACATCTTTGGGATATTTTTTATAATTATGTAAAGTAAAAACAGATGAAAGCCCTCTTTCTTCCAAAGCCTTTTCCAAAGTCACCTGAGCCCAGATTTTTCTCATCTTGAAGCCGAGTCTGCTCCCTCTCTCTCCAACCCCCTTGCATTTTGTTGATAAAAGGAACAATCCCTCGAAAGGGAATCACCTCCTCATGCCATACTCCTGCTTAGGGAACAACGTTCTATCTGTCCTCTATTCCATCACATGTAAATTCCATTCTGGCTCCCAAGGTCCTCTGCTATCAGAATCACGGATACCTGTCCAATTGCGCCAACCCACAGCGCTCAATGGGCCACACCACTTAGGGTCGCAGAACTCACATTCCACACCCACTTGGACTTTAGAGCCTTCTCCTTCATGAACTGCCCAACAACTCCACCCAGTCTGCAGGGGCCAGAACAGCTCAGGTCCAAAGAACACTCTGGAAAGGTGACTAGACACAGGACAATTCTCTACACCTGTGTATTTCGATACTATTAGCATATTACCCTCTGCAATCTGGTGGGGCTGGTCTATAAGTTGATGGGGAGAGCTGACAAAAATTCACAAAATGATGTAAGGTGACTAAGTTAAAACTACAAAGGGCAGGAAAACACACAACCTCTTAAATTATCAAGACTGAGAGTGTTGGCAACCAAGTACTAAAATAAATATTTTCACCACTTGTAAATTCTTTGAGCAGACTTTTTCTAACAACACGCAAATAAAGAGAAATAAAAATACAGAAGTCCCAAGTGGATATACAACAGAGAAAGAAAAGATGAGTGTCCCCCCCAAAAAGTCTCTTCTTCGATGCAGTTTCCTTGGTACACTGAGCCGTAAATTTGATGTGGTCCAAGGCATGGGCCCTCATTTGGCAACAACGATGCGCTGTCTAGACAGTAGCTCCCTAGAGGAAAGGTTTGTGCCTAAATTATTTGTGAATTTCCAATGACCTACACAGTGTCCGGTACAAAGAAAACAATAAATAGTTGCTTAATAAAGAGACACTTGTTTTGAACCTTAGATCCTAGATTCAAAAAAAAACTATAGATAAAGATGTTTGGGGTTTATTCACAAACTCATTATTAAACATGAAGTTTAATCCAAACAATAGGAGAAAATTTTTTTCAAGCTTTTGGTGGAATTAATTATCTGAAAATGTTGTGATTTACCTACTTTTAATTTTCCACTTACCTTTCCAATCCAACAAAATCTCTTTCCTTTAGGGCAGGGTTAGTGGACCAAATTTGACTCTCTGAAGCAGTCTATCTATTTTTATAAATAAAGTTTTATTGCAAAAAGCTATATGCATCTATTTATCTGTTGTCCATAGCTGCTTTCATACTACAGAGGCAGAGTTGAGGACTGAGAACTGACCTGCAAGCCTAAAATATTTGCTATCTGGCCCTCTATAGGAAAAGTTTGCTGAACCTGCTTTACGGCATCATGTAATACTTAATATCCAATAAAATGTGTCATTTAAAATAGCTGGAAGGTTACTGAGCTAAAGTTATTTACAAGTTAATTGAATATGCTATTTACTTCTGGCCACTATGGTTTTATTATATCCTCAAAATTGAAATCTACCAAAGACATGCCTCGAAAAAAAAAAAAAACAGAAGCTTAATGATAAGGAAATTTTTTTTCTTGCCACCTAACTTATGCCATGGTTTTCTTAAAGCCTTTGAGAGCTCACAGAGAGCAGAATAAATTTCATAGAGGTAAGAAGACGAAAGGAAAAACTGCATAGAGAAGTTAAGAAGCAATTTAAAGCTATACCAATTGAAGCAGGGACAAGGCACACAACACCTTCGTCTCTGCACAGATGGAGCAAATGTGGCATTTAAGAGAAAGAGGTGTGAGTAATGTTAAAGAAAAAATTTTTTAATTGTAGAGAAAATAAGGGAGTGTTTTGTTTGGATACGTTGGCTTATCCAGACTAAAAGGCTATCACAGCAAAGTGCCTTTTGGGGAATATGCAATCCTAGCCATACACAAGGAACTCTCAGTGAAGACAGTGTGAAGAGAACACACGCATTTCACCCTGACCTGTATCCATTACACCAGAAGGTTCACTCCACCCAGCTTTCTGTAACTGGAAAGCAGCAAATTCCCGGAAGCACCTTGAGCCTCAAAGCCTGCCTACTCATCCTCGGCGCAAACAGCTCTCCTGCCAGCTGGGAGGCCTCACCTTCCTCTGAAAGAACCTTGTTTATTCCTACCAACTCTACCCTCATCCCTCTTCCATCCATCCAAATGCCACCTATCCTTCATGGTCCCATTCAAAATCCCAACCAGTGCACCTGTACCAGTCAGAGGGACCCGCTCACAAAGACGACAGTGTGAAGGTTGCTCCTGGAGTTGTACAACACGGTGGCCCCAATCCCAGCCCCTCCATAAAGTCTCTCCCATCCACATCACAGCAGGCTGATAGTCCCTCTCTCTTTCCTAAAACTATACATGTGTCTCGTGCCCTCACTGGGCTCGCATTATGTATTTTTTCCATACGTAAGTCAGTAGTGACACTAACAACAAATAGCCCTCGGTGAGTGAGGCCCCGTGCTAAATGCTCTGTGTGCGTCATCTTATTTAATTCTAAAAATAATCCTATGAGTAGGCATTATCACCATGTTCCAGCTTTACAGGTGAGGAAGCTAAGACAAAAATGGTGAATTTGCTGGAGGCCACACAGCTAGAAAGTGGCTGAGCCAGAATTCTGACCGGGGTCTGTGATTCCAAGGCCAATGTCCTTAAATGATACTCTAACTCTCACCCAGAAGGTACTCAGTGAAACTTGCTTCGTGGACCAAAACTCTAGTTCAATCCCTAGCTACCCTTTGGTCTTTCCACTTCTTATTTAGAACAGCCCACAGAGTGGGAGAGCTTTGAGGCAGACAAATCTCCTAGTGCTCTACCATCCCACACAGAGTGACTACAAGACTCCATTGGGATGGTACAAAATACCGAATATCCCTATTTTTCACTCCTATGAGCAAGCATATCACACAAAGAGTTTACAATTACTTTCCATGCTTCTTTTGAACAGCCAGGCCATGCATGGCTTTATCTTTGATGACTGAGCTCCTCATCAGACTACACACCCTCAAAAATAAACACAGTTACAGGAGAGGAGGTCTGTTCCAGTCTACTCTACGGGTAGCAAATGACTCTTACGGAACCATGGAGCTGTGGTCAAAATGAAGACTCTCCTCTCCTTTACCAGTGAGATGAGGGATTAAATAAAACGCAGGCATCCAGCTCCCCATTCCGAAATGAAAATTCCATACTTAGAAAAGCATTAAGAAGGTCCCCTATCGAGCTGGTTTCAAGTGTTTAATTATATGCATCATGTAATTTTATGCATACATACTTTGTCACTGTTTTCTACTGAGGTTGGCAGGGAGAGAGAAACTCGGCATTGGATTCTTAGTTTAATGGGCTTGTTTTTCTGCTTACTATAACAGCTTGCTGGGAGAGTCTGATAAGCTTTAAAAGAAGTGGCAAGGAAAACCAGCTCCCTGTGGACGCTACCCATATGGAAATAGGCCAAGACTGGAAACACCTTTAGGAAGACGGGTATCCAAGGTAAGCGACATCCTTCATAGATGGATGAAACCTTGACTGCAACCCTCCTATTTTCCAATAAGATTTTGAGCTTTAAAAACAAGTGGATGGGGTGGGGCGGAGAGCCACAGCTGCTTAATCTAAAAGCACCTTTTAGTTTCCTTGCAAAAGTTTCCAAGTCAAGGACGAGGAAGAATCAACACTTACCATATAAAGCAGGCCCTTGAGAGGCAGCAGTACCCCAGGGTAGGGTCCCACCTGAAGAAAGTGCTCCCAGTGAAAGAAGCTACTATGAACCTAAGGCCCTTAAGGGTGAGAAGTCAGAAGCTTATTTGGGAATTTGCCACCCTGAAGCGCAGCAAGTGAGGAAGTAGTGAGAGGTGGCAGATGGGATGGGGTGAGGGTAGAAGCTACACCCAGACAGCTGTGGTGTTAATAAAACCGCAGCAGCCGAGCAGCATGGAAACAGGAGTCTTAAGCATCTGAGTAACTGAGAAGCAGCTGTGGTAATTTCTGAAATAACTTGAAAAAAAAAAAATCAAAATACAGCATTACATTCAACTGTTAGGTAGACTGCAAGTATGAGCCATGGGTTGAGAATAAAACTAAAACCCAAGACACTAAGCATTGCTCTAATGGTATCTACGCCCGGGGCCAGGCTTACAGGTAAAACCAGCTTATAGTGAGCTCCCCCATCTGGGACGTACAAGAAGAGTTCCCTAGAACAGGGTCCACCCAGTATTTAAATCCAGCCTTTAAAGAAGGCCCTGTATGGACACCAGACTTAGTCATTTGAGCCTAAGAAGAGACTCCTAAAAATTCAGATAAACTTGACTACTTGAACTCACCCATTAGAGCAAAGATAGAAAGAATGTGTAATCCAATCATGTAAAGGTTTTTAAAACTCAGCCAGAACGATTGGCAAATAGGACCATATGAAATTTTTCTTGCTAAAATGGCAAAAAACCAAAACCCTCCTAAAAGAACACTTCATTATAATTCCTTACTGTAAATCAATAACTGTACCATTCTAAATGACATATTGGTCCATACAAGCATTTTGGCTGATTCAAAATTTGGATCGAGAAACATGAGCCTAGGACAAGGGACAATGATATACATATGTGAAGTAAGGTTGCAGACATGCAGAAGTCTCATTAATTCCACATCTAGACATTTGGGCCATTTCTGAAGGGCGGGCAGAGAGAGGACTTAAGAGTAAAGACTGCCCAATTCACACACTTCAGTGGGAAGACTCACAGATTATCAGACAGTTCTTGTGTTGTTGGTTATGCCAAGTCATTTTGCACTGGGTGTTCTGTGAGATTCTCAAGTCATGTCTGTTTTGTCTCCCCAAACTGACTGCCCACCTTCAGTTTCACTGGAAAAACCTTGATCTGTATGCAGCTGGTGCTTATTAGGAGGTGTTACCTGTCTGCTCAAGGAGCTCAAAGAGTGATGTAGTAAGCTCATTTAATGCAAATGGCTTTATAATTCTGTCTCAACCTTCTTTCTGCAGCCGCCTACTTTTTCTAGGGCAGGGTAATGGAAATGATTTCAAGAAACGGGAAAAGTGTGATTTAAGTAACTCAACTGAGCTTATTTCTCTTGGGAAAAGGACGGCTAGCTGACTAGGCTCAGAAATTAATTAAGTGGTGTCTGACCTCTATTAGTTATTTAAATTTAGCAATAACTTTGCTAACAAAGAGAAGGTGTTCCAGTCAGCTCGAATGACCACCAGGATTCTTTGCTTTCAGCATACTGAATGATTGAACTCGCTGCACTTCCCTCACAGCTGTACTCAGAATTTTCTTTAACGTTCAGCTGACATAGAAAAGTCAGAATCCAGTACATGAAAGGTGGTTTGGGGGTGTCTGTGGATAATGAAGGAAAGTGTGAGTTGTTTGGGAGCCAAGTGTTCACACGTGGGGCCTGTCTCAAAAAAATGAATTACTTTCTTGCTGCCTTAACATTCTCCCTTAACTCTTCCCTCTCCAAGCTTTCTCCTCCTGGCATATTTTTTCTTTAACTGAAGTATAGTTGACTCACAGTATTATACTAGTTTCAGGTGCGCAACATAGTAATTCAATATTTTTATAGATTATACTTCAAACAAAGTTATTATAAAATACTGACTATGTTCCCTGTGCTGTACATTACATCCTTGTAACTTATTTATTTTATACCTCTTAATCCCCTTCCCCTATCTTGCCCCTCTCCCCATGCTTCTCTCCTCTGGTAACCACTAGTTTTGTACCAGTGAGTCTGTTTCTGTTTTATTTTTTAGATTTCACATATAAGTGAAAACATACAGTATTTGTCTTTCTCTATCTGACTTACTTCACTTAGTATGATGATCTCTAGGTCCATCCATGTTGCTGCAAATGGCATTATTTCAGTCTTTTTTATGGCTGAGTAATATTCCATTGTATATATATATTACATCTTCTTTATCCATTCATCTGTTAGATGGGCACTTAAGTTGCTTCCATATCTTGGCAACTGTCAGTAATGCTGCTATGAACTTTGGGGTGCATGTGTCTTTCCGAATTAGTGTTTCTGTTTTCTCCAGGCATTCTTAACTCATAGAGGGCCAAGTAACAGGAAGCACCCACACAGCCACACCACAGAGAGCTGGGAGTCCTGCAGGCACCGGTGGGAGAGGGGGTACTAGCTCTCCCTCAGGAGGCCTTTTCCAGCTACAGCACCCCCCCTTCCTGCTCCTCAGCTGCTGTCCCCAAACCACTCAAGCAGTCCCAGGGAAACCACACCTTCATCCAGCCCGGAAGCTTCCAATTCCACCCTACCCTACAATGCTGTTGTATAGACAACACTGTATTTTTTCAACCAGAGCATATATTACATCAAGTATCCCTAGAGCAATACTTACATCTTTTTTAGTGCATTCTTTGCACTAACAAAAACAGCCCCCAAAGAAAAATGTAAACCAATAGTTTACTTCCATCATGGATTCTCCTTTCACCCAGAAAGCAAATGCTCTACAGCACTGGGCCACACCCCCCCCCAGATCAAAACAGTGACACAAGCTCCCAGAACGTATGAGGGAAACCAATTTACACAGTAGCAGCCAACATGTGCGAATACTTTCACTGCAAAATTGAAGAGTGTAGTTCACCAAATACATGCTAGAATGCTAATGTGAGTAATTACACAGGTGGTTATGCAAACACTGAAGTCATGCTTCAACTTGGCAGAAGGGTAAACATTTCTAGGATAGTTTGCAAGGTTCAATTATCTAGGTCGGCTGGTTAATTTCCTTTACATCTGAAAGAGTTCCCCCAAAGTCGATCATTTCCCAACAGAAAAGTCACTGCTGGGAACATTTTCTGCACAGGCAAGAAAAGTATACACTTGTAGTAAACTGACTCAACATTTTTAAATGAGCATCTTTACCAGGAGCTGACCTGTGCAGACATGATTATTCTATTGTGTCCTACAACTTAATTCAAACAAATCTTTACTCTTGAAAACATTTATTTGAATAATATCCATTATCTAATATGTGCCAGGCACTATTCTAAGATGCTGGGGATACAGCAGTGAATGAAATAGGCAAAAATTCCTGCCTTTTGGAGGCTCATGTTCTACCAGGGGAAAACAATACAGTCACATAAATAAGACACAGGGCATGTTAGATGGTGATCAAAGTGTGATGGAGAAAAATAAAGCAAGTAAGGAGAATGGGGTGGGGGCGTTATAACTTTAAATATCAGGGAAGACTACAGGGAAAAGGTAACATTGTTCAGAGACTTGAAGAAGGTTGAGGGAAGGAGCCAAGCCAGGTGGAATCCTGGAAAAGAGCTTTCCAGGCAGAGGGAGCAGCTAGTTCAAAGACCCTGAAAGAGGAGCGAGCCTGCTGGGTTCAGTGATCAACAAAAATCTAGATTTGGCTAACTGTTCCATAATCTTGTTAAAGACTGTATCCCACACAGAGATTTCAAAAGGCTTCATTGTTTACAGTTCTGGAGTTTTCTCTTAAATATATATAGCCTTTGACATGACTGTGATTCATAGAAATGTACGTGTTTTGCTTTCCCCCATCCCTGCATGCACTGACAGCTTCTTGTTTGCACTGAGTTAAGTCCCAAGGGCCCTAGGAGTATGTTTAGCACCACAGCAACCAAAGCTGGTACAGCACTCAGATATGCTGTAAGTCAAAGACACCTCTATATGGATTCAAGGAAAGGCATGCAGGAATCTCCACCTTTATCCCCTAACACCACAACATCCTCCTCATTTGTGCTCTGGTGTCAAGGTAGTGAGAGGTCAGCCAAAAAATCTCCAAAAATGGTAATAAGCTCAAAGCAGAGCGGGAGGGGAAAAAATACCCATCTCTGCACTTCCAAAATAATAATGTGATCCAATTTGCTTTCTTAAAAGTTACAATTTTTCAAAAAAGAAAAAAGCCAAGAACTCTAACTTTGAATACACGGGAAGGAAAAGGAGAACTGAGTACGTAAAAGAACAGCATGTGAATCCCCGGAGTCCAGAGTCAGGTCAAGGGCAGAGTGAGAGGAGCCAGGACTAAGAGTCAGGCACACCTGGGCCCCCTCTGTGCTCCACTAGCTGTGTGCCCTTGGCTGTGCCACTTTACCTTTTCGAGGCTTCGCTTCCCCATCTGGGGGAGAGGATTCATAATCCCTACGGTGCTAGATGGTTGCAAAGACTGGAAGCAGTGGATTAAAAGGCGACAGCATGTAGAAAGGCCAATCGCCAAAGGTTATTATTGTGTGATTCTATTTATAGAGCATGCGTGAAATGACAAAATTACAGAGGAGGAGAACAGATTGAGTGGTTGTCAGGGCTGAGGGCTGAGATAGAGTAAGTTGGGATAGAGAGATAAGTGATAGAGAGAAAGTTGGCTATGATTATAAAAGGGGACCACGAGGGATCCTTGGAATGGAGCTGCTCGGTATCTTGACTATGGTGGTCACATGAATTGTCACACATGATAAAACTGCATAGAACTAAACACACACACACACACACACAAGTGCATGTAAACCCTTGGAAATCTAAATAAGATTGATGATTGTATCAATGTTAATTTCTGGATTGTGAAGCTGTAACACGGTTATGCAATATGTTACCACTTGAGGAAATGGATGCAAGGGATATAGGGTCTCTATCCTTTCTTACAACTACATATGAATCTATAATTATCTCAAATAAGTGTTTAAAAAAAAAAAATCTTATCACCTTAAAAAAAAAGTGGCTGGCACGTCATGAACACTCCCTAAGTGGCACAGTGGGCAAGTTATCTGTCACCTATAAACCAGAACTGCAAGCTCCTACTTCTGGCTTTAGATTCCAGAAGAAACGCTGAGCACCATCCCTGAGTGAGCACACTATGTGAGGGTTCATGCCACAGAGGTTATCACCACCACCATCTTTGGACCCCAGCCCTCCAAAACCTCACGAATACCCAAGTGAAATACACACACTCTTTATATAACCAATGGAGAAACTTACTGACAGGAATCCTTTTACCACACTATTTAAAGAACCTTTTTTCTGTCTCTGAGTAATAAACACATACACACTAATAAAAAAGAGCTCTCTAAAAAGAGAGAGAAAAAGTACTTTCATGGTCCAGAGCAGCATTTTCCAAACTATTCTCCAACCAAGGAACACTAGTCCCCCTCAGGGACTAATAATTCAATAATGATAATACAAAATTTTAAAATCACGGTCAAGTAAATTTGGGAAATACTGCATACATTTTCCCCCTCTGACAGCTCTAGTGGGGGCGAGGGGCAGGAATCCCCTTCATTTAACTAAGCTTTTTCCAAATTTACTTGTTCACAAAACCATTTTATTATACCTACTGGCATCCTGAGAAATACTCCCAAGGTCTAGAAATTTTAAAATCATTCTACATCGGTCAGCTACTCACTACCAAATTTCTTCACCCTCTATGTACTTTAGAAGAGAAATGGATGGTTTTTCTATAGCTAGTGCAGTAGTTTTAACTGCATGCAATTGGTCATTAATAAACGTTTGCTGAATTAGATTCAATGCAGGTACAATTTCCAGGATGACAACTTTAGGCATAGGAGAAGCAGCATTTCCTGATGTTGTTGTTGTTTTTTGTTTTTGAAGTCTCAGTTGAGAAAACAAAAGTGCTCCTTTCTAGAAGTTTCTGAACGTTTCTCAGAAACTTGTCTCCTCCTGAGTGGCAGCTACTCACAACTAAAACAGCAGTTTACCACATGGTATGATTATAAGGAATAAGCTCAAGACTAAAAAAATCTGTACTCAAAACTCTAGGTCCTGAAATTCGATTAGCAGGATATAGGACCTTGCATACCAAAAATAAGGAAAAAAGCTGTAACTGCGATTATTCCTGGGAGAGGGAACGAGTTAAATTTGTCATTTCATGAAGGTGACTTTAGCGTAAATGAATTTCGAATGTCAGAGAGTTTTCTGAGATCAGGCTTGGATGAGGGCAAGAGAAAGGTGAAGATCCTGAATCCTACGGACTGGCAGAAGAAGAAAGAGAAAAGGGAGGCAGACAGTATCAAAAGCAAGCTCCATTTAATTCACAGGTCCTTCAAGGCCAGAGACACTGGTTTACAATGACACATTTCCATTTATAGAAATAACCCATACTCAACTTGAAGAACCATAAACCAACTGGAAAATTAAAAGGAATTAATCAGAATAATTTTAAAAGAATGAAATTAATCAGAAGAATGAATAAGAAACAAACATTCAGGCTCTTTAAAAAAATACACAAAGCACTTGAGGAGTATGCACTTGGAAATTAACTCAATTATACACATCTTCTATGTAAAGATTTGGAAAAGAAGAACTTATCATGAACCCCTGATGTACTGGAAAAATGTCTCAGTCACCAAAGGATAATAAAGTGAACTCACTGAGCATTCCACTCCAAGGCACACTCATGCATTTTAGGAACATTTCCAACATGTCTGAAAACAAAATGGGTTTCAGATAAAACATCAATTTAACCGGGAGAACCTAGCTTCGCAAGCATTCCTGGTCTTCAGGCTGCTATGGAGAACTGAGGAATGGTTTAGACATTCCAAAACAGTGAATAATCCCCACATCACAGGAATACGGCTATCACACACATCCATTTCTCAGTATGAATAAGGCCAGGTCTAATCGTTCCAGTTCAAATGAACTAAGATGTCAACTGACAAATGTCAATCTGGCCCTCCACTCTGCCTTCTCTGTGGTCCTCCCCTGCAGCATCAAGGACCACATCTCTCCCCTTGGCTACAATAATTTGAGCATCTTTTGCCTTGGCTGTCTCAGCCTTCTCCTCTTCTTGGCCTAGAAAATATGATGGCGAAAATATTAAGTATTTTGGTTAAAAAAAATGTTTTCTGGTAATTGATCTGAAATTGACACAACAACAATAACAAAGTATCTATGGTTTAGCAGAGATCCCAATGAGCCTCCAGAACTCCGGGCCCCCACAAACTGAACAAATTGGAGATACGAAAGTCAACAGAAAATTTCTAAATCTGCCTGCTGACTAACTGAAACGCCCTCATGGTCAATGAAAGTTTTCTTACAAGGACCTCAGGTATCTTTTATACTCTCACTCCTTGCAGCAAGATGTTCTTTCCCGATTTCAAAGGGAGAAAAGTGGTCTGTTTCTTTCCCTCCCCCATTCACGAACACAGGAAATAGTGATTTTCCTAAATTCCTTTTAACACTGATGGAAGGAGGGAAAGCCTAGGTACTCTATCCCTAATCCAGTATTCTATTAATAGAATTTTAAATGCTGTGCAGTTTTTAAAATAACGTAAGTGCGGGCTTCCCTGGTGGTGCAGTGGTTAAGAACCCGCCTGCCAATGCAGGGGACACGGGTTTGAACACTGGTCTGGGAAGATCCCCCATGCCGCGGAGCAACTAAGCACGTACGCCACAACTACTGAGCCTGTGCTCTAGAGCCCACAAGCCACAACTACTGAGCCCACGTGCCACAACTACTGAGCCCACGTGCCACAACTACTGAAGCCTGCACGCCTAGAGCCCATGCTCCGCAACAAGAGAAGTCACCCCAATGAGAAGCCCATGCACCGCAACGAAGGGCAGCCCCTGCTCACCGCAACTAGAGAAAGCCCGCGCACAGCAACAAAGACCCAATGTAACCAAAAATAAATAATAAATTTTTTTAAAAATCATATTAAAATAATGTAAGTGGGAGGACAATGAACAATGACTGTACTGAGGCACTCTGCTCCCCTCACCTCCCCGGGAGGCTGACTCGTATCTCATCTGCAGGCTCCCATTTGGACACTGATGCACCTGCAAAGTGACAGGCCCTGCCTACCTGCTGCAAAAGCACTCTCTTTTATCCTTTAACCTGCCTAAGCTCATTTAGGTCAATAAAGCCAGGTTCAAAAACAAGCTAAACTTTATTCATTAAAAAAAAAAAAAAGTGCTGGGACTTTCCTGGCACTCCCAATGAAGGGGGCACGGGTTCAGTCCCCGGTAGGGGGACTAGTAAGATTCCGCATGCCACACCACATGACCAAAAAAAAAAAAAAGATTAAAAATTTAAAAAAAAAATTTTTTTTAAGTGCTTTTGTTTTTGTAAAAGACTAAACCATTCAGCAAGACTTGGCCAAACCTTCCATTTACACAATGGGAAACACAGTAACAAATGGCCCAAATACCCCTAAGGGAAGAGCCAGACTCAGGGCTTCAGAAATGAGCCAAAACCTCCAGGTGGGCTTCCTGGTTCCCCCACTGTGCACATCAGGGCACTCACAGGAGATGATTCCCATTGCGATTTCTCTGCTTCCATAGTCAACGGAAGGCAATCCCAGCAACAGGAAAAAAAAAAAAAAAAAAAATTAGTATGCCACTGGAGCTCGAAGCCTGCTGGATCATCAGAGAGCCTCCTCTCCAGTTCCAAACACAAACCCACACGCCTGAAACGCTGCACTGAGGAGAGGCTGTGTGCCTGCCTCCAGGTCTTGCTCCGCTGAGTATCTTCACGTTTATCTAGAGCACTGGGGCCAGCCTAATGGCTGATGCTTCTGCCTTCCTGGGTCCAGTGGCAAGTCGGCCAGGAGATCCTCCTGGCCAGGCAGAAAGAGCTTCGGTGAGCTAAGGGAAGCCAGCCGTCAGAGCTGTGTGTGTCTGAGAAAGCAGCCTGCCCTGCCACGCAGTTCTGAAATGCCAGCTCATTAAAGGCTTCCAGCAGCAGGACTGAATGGTGTCAGCAAAAATCAGCGAGTCCAAGTCCTTCCGGCTTCCCTTTCTGGCCAGTATGGGAGAGTCTTAGCCCCAGCGGCCTTCACAGACCTCTGCCCAGCAGGAGGGAGCCCTCCCTTTAAGGCACTCAAGAAGCCTTTTCTGTGCACCCTGGCAGAAAAGGACAAACCATGATCCCAATAATTAATGCACACCCAGCAGAGAACAAATCAAACTTAGCATGATTATACATTCACAGTTAGCTTCCCAAACTGGGTGAAACAATCAGTATTCTTGGTCACAACGGCCACATAATAAAACTGCCATCCTAAGAGATTTCTAAGCACAATGCCAGTATACATGAATTGCACGTGACTAACACGATTGCTGTTCAGATCGTTGGACCCTCCTCGTGTCATATTTCTTAAATTGCTTATATACAAAGTTCTGTTGTTTTGCTGTACATTTCCTGGCTTTATTTCTCAGAAATGCATGGTATACATTGCCACTGTTTGCTAGGGGACCAGCCTTAAACAATCTATGGCTTCTCATATAAGCAGCTAGAGACTACTTATACCTCCTTCAGAGGTACATCACTTCCTTATAATAATGACTCTGTATGACCCAACTATCACTGAGGCATATAGATTGGCTCTGAATGTCCCAACTTTATACAGCCTTTGATATGCTTTACAAATATTGTAATGTTTATAGGTAATGTGTTATTTGATTAATTTCCTAACTTTTACTTCTTTTTATCTCTAGCATGTGCTCTAACACCCAGAAAATAGAAAACCCTGTATATTTTTTTACATATCACATTAAAGTAATACCTCTCCTACTTCATATTCCCTCTTTGTTTCTACTGTCTATCTAATCTAACCAGAAATGAAAGTACAAGACAATTACAATGCTTCACCCAGAAATGAAACCCATCTCTTATTTCATGGAAGAAAAATTACAACCAATATGACACTTTCTGCTGATGTTTTTGAGGCAACAGCCAAGACTCAACATAAGTTGTGTTCATAATTTAGTTCAGAAATGGTTGGTCCATGCGTTGAATTGGTTAAGTTTTATTTTAAACCAATATTAATTTTTATTACCAAAAAGTTTTTTTTTTTTAAAGTGCATGTAAAGCACTGTTGGTTACTCCTTGTATAAACAAAACCAGTGAATAAGACAAGTTGGTCCAAGTTGGGGGGTTAAAAGCTTACAACCCGCTCAATTAACTAACTAGATTCATCCTGCCCTCGCATAAATCATGAAGTGTGTGATTTCAAACTCTGAGATGATCACACCTAGAAATCTGAAGCATTCACAACACACCATCAAAGACAATGTGCCCACCACACCACATCAGTCCACCCCTAGGGAGTAAAGTTGAAATTCTTGTGCCTTCATTTCATTTACCAGCTACTTGTTAGAAAGGCACTTCAACTTAAGAAAGTAGTTAGAGCTTCTTATCTCATTAACCACATAATTACAGGTTGTTTACCCTGAGCTGGGAAATTTACCCCTACCCAGGATAGGCAGTAAATGACAGCTTCTCAAGGCTTACTAAACATTAATTAGAATAACAAACCATAAATATCTACGTGCTTTCAGACTGCGTTGAGTTTGTGACACATATTTGTGACTCTGAAATTTCAAGTGCTTTCTCAATTGTATTAAAAAAGAAACAGAACCTGACAACAACCGCCCCAAGAAGGAAATCCCAATTATCTAATTTAATTTCATTTATTCTAGAGGTGAGTCCTCCTGGGGAAAATTCATCTAATAACTGACTTTCCTCGACCCTTACAGGTGGCTACAAAAATAATACAAAAGCCTGTTAAGTCTCAGAACACAGCTCCCATCCCACCCTGATAGATAAGCCCACTAAAATTCTCCAGTAAGGCACAAAACCACCTGCAAAGGTAAGAGTTGGAAGAAAAGGCTGCAGTTAAAGGGTCCCCAAAGAGAATTCTGTTTTTCCCACCACTGTTTACTAAAGGCTGCACAAACAGCACCCTTCTAAAAGAAGGTCAGCTGGACAGACCACAGATTGCCAGGGTGCCTGCCTGGTAAACACAACTTAATGACTAATTCATGAATTCCAGAAACCACACAAGAGTCTAACAGCAATAAGGCCAATTAACTCAAAATTAAACAGCACCCAACACCTGTGATTCAGGCCCAGCAAGACAAGGGCACGGCTGCCAGGGGGTATTAAGAACTAGGGGAGCTACCATATGGGATACTGGAGAGGGAGAAGTGCCAGGAAAAACAACCCTGTACATCTTTCCATGCTGGGACCTTGTGCTCAACTCAGAGAATATTTTCAGCTGAGGTATATACTTGCTGCCCCAAACATTCCCTCTCGTTAAACCAAATCTCTGGTTTTTCAAACCCCACCTCTACCTAGATTCCCAGGTAGCAAGTTTGTAAAGACAATACAACAACTTGGGCAAATTCACTGAATGGCTGGCCCAGCAGTCTTACAGGGGGGGAAGTCTGGCCAGAGGAGCATCTTTTCTGGACCTAAAGGCTCAGTAGGAGCATTCTGTAGAAGGGGGACAAGCGGCAGGGCAAGCGGTAAACGAACAAACATAAAGACACGTCTCACCCTACGTCGCTGTGAAGGATACTCAGCAGACAAGATGAAAACGTTCTGCAGACGTGCTGACTTTTACCTTCATGTTTGTTACCTCTTGGGCATCAGATGGATGCCCTGCCTCTGGGCTCAAGCCCATGTTGAAGGCAGAAGAAGCTGAAAACAGGAAGGGAGAGCTCCTGTCTCAGAAAAACAAAACTTTCACAGAAAGCCCCAGTGGACTTTCACTTATATTCAGTTGGCCAGAATGTATCATGTGACTCTCTCTAGGCCAGGGTTTCTCAGCCTCAGCCCTACCAACATTTGGGGGCCAGATAACTCTCTCTTGTGAAGGACCAGCCTGTGCATTACAGGATGTTTACCTGCAGCCCTGGCCTCTACCCACACATGCAGCTAGCACCCCAACCCCAGTTGTGACGATCAAAAATGTCTCCAGACACTGCCAAATGTCCCCCGGAGGGCACAATCACCCCTGGTTGAGAACCACTCTTACGCTAATCACCACTCCGTAGGCTAAGATGAACAAGGGAGTGATGAACGGGGGCAGTCAGGCAACCAACAGAGCCTGCCGCAAAGGCTCTATACCTATTTCTTAAATGTTTTCAAATGAGCTCACTTACCACCATGCTAAGTATTTTGGAAAATTGAGGAGAAACATACAAAGTGCCCCCCCCACCTTAGAAGTACTAACAATAAAATTTAAAAATCAAGATTAATACACAAGAAATAATCAGCAGGAAAAAATACACTGTAAAGGACTTAAACCATAGAGACAGGGAAGACATCTTTCATTTGGCCCAGATCAGGAGGGATAAAAGCACATAAGAGTGTAGCCTGGAGTCCGTAATGAAAGTGTCACTTCAGAGTAGAACTTGCTTTTGAAGACTCGAAATACTTAGACAAGTGGCCGGAGAGAAGGAAAACAATCTAAGCAGAAGTCACAGAGTGAGCATGGCTAAGAGCTCCGGAGCTACTCTTCAACAGGCCTGGGTTCTGACAAGTCAAGCCTGAGAATGGACAAGTCATTTAGCCTCTCTGTGCCTCAGTTTTTATCATCTGTATAATGGGGATAATAACAACATCTACCCCCTAGGGTTGTTGAGAGGATCAAGTGAGAGTATTTGACAAATAGTAAGCAATCAGTTGTTAGTTTCTATTGTTATTGTACAGCTATAAGATGATATATTAATTAATATAATAAGAATTCAGAAAGAGAGGCTGCCTATCAGGAATCAGAGGAGTCCCTGTTAGAGAGTAGCTGTGACATTCTAAGCAGGACAACAAGAACCTAGAGTTGGTGGGTAAAGCCAGGCTCCTGATGGCCGAGAGATACTGGCTGAGATCCAGGCGGGACAGCAGAAGGACCACCCCGAAAGCACCATCCATACCTACCAAGAGGTGGTGGCAGGAGGGTTGGCTGGAATCTGTGGGTGATTTCTAGTAAACTTCCTGGCCAGCAGCCGTGGTCAAGTCAATAATAAGACATATGTTATAAAGGAGTTGTAGGTTACAAAGCATTTCTACATGTACTAGCTGAGTACTTTGCATGTAACAAGCCCGTCCACAGCTAATAGAGAGTTACCCTGCCAAGAAGGAGTTCGATTTATCATTTGAAAAGTTACTGCCAAGCAAAGCCAACCTGGGGAAAGAAGTGAGAGATATAAGACTTGCCTTTATAGCACAAGAGACATGGATTTGAGCCAGAAAATGATTGATTAATGCAGTATCTTTCATTGATTTAAGGGAAAATAGATAAGCTTTAAAAAAAAAAAATTTTCCAGTCTATGCATTTTTATCTGCGAGCAGGCCACCAATGAGCCTTCGGAGTCCCAAACTCCTATCTTCTGGGTCCTGATTCTTTTATGATCAAAGGAGAAAGGATTAAAACACACACACACACAAAACTACCAATTATTCCTGGTACCCTGTTCTTCCATTCAGGGTTTCTCTAGCAGTTAACACCTGCAGATGCTCCCCAGGGTTATACACATTCATCTTCCACTAAGTTTAATAAGTTCCATAAGGCACATAACAATAGTTTGAGGAAGTGGAAAACTTAGCCTTACCTAAAAAAAGAAAACAACATAAAACTACAAAGTACTCCTGTGTGTGCCTGACAACCGCAAAGGGAGAGGACCAGATGAAGAGCAGATATGCGCTCTCCATGGCATGGTTTTGGTTACTCCGCCCATCCTCGCCTGTCCAGTTATCTGGGATCTTTTATGTAGTAATGTATAGATTGCTTTCTATCGTACCCACGACAGATGCCTCCAGCTTCTGTCAAAATTCAAGGCGTCCAATACTTTCTAGAAAGTATCTGTCATTTAGTCCACTGCTGGGTTTCAATAAATACTGAAACTCAACAACTGAAAAGACTGATCCACTTATAATAAAAACCTTTGCCATGGAAAGAGTGAGTAGAAAAAAATCCACGTAGAAAGGTTTTCTGGTGGATCCATGATCACATCACAGAAGCAAAAAGGTGCCTTTTTCTGATTTGTGGGGCAGCCTTACTTCTAGCACACAGAAGTGATAAAATAAGACTTTTTTTCATACTATCAGGAATGATAAATTTAAACAAAAATAAATATCATTTACTGTACTAATACTGTGTCCTCAATATTACACTGGGCATTTTACATGTATTATTTTCCCTAATTTTCACACAATAGGGTGGATCACCAATGTCCCTAATTTCCAGGGCAGGGCTCTGAGGCTCAGGAGGGTAACTAATTGACTCAAGGACATAGTAGAGAAGCTTGAATTCCAACGAGCATCTTTCTGACTTCTAACAGTGTCACACCACCAATACAGCTAAACAAGCAATAGAGCAACTTGGTATCCAACTAAATGCACCAAAAACACTACAGTGATCAGTGAAGTACAAACTTTATTAAAGCCAAGAGTTATGAAAACAATTTACCATTCCATTCTGTCCACACTTGTTCTTTGAACTTGACTTTACCACAGCCTAGAAAACAGGCTGCTCACCCTTTCTTGCCATCAAATACAGCAGGATCTAGAGCCGCCCTATCCAGTAGAAACATAACAAGAGTTATGTCTGTAAGTTTACATTTTCTTGTGGCCACATTTTTTTAAATAAAAAAAGAGAGATGAAATTAACAACTTAATTCAGTTAATCTAATTATCCAAAATAGTAGCATTTAAACATGTAATCAATATAAAAATTATTACTGAGACATTTTACATTCTTTCCTTCATGGTAAGTCTGAAATCTGGTATGTATTTTACACTCACAGTGCAACTCAATTCAGACTAGCGCATTGCAAGTGCTCAGCAGCTCCATATAGATTTGCAGCTGCCATATTGGGCCACACAGATATACACCCTTAGAGTTACATGTACAAAACCCCTTTAATAATTAGCCCCATGTCTCTATAATGATCTGAAAAGAGAATGCTCTCTTCTTGCTTCTATATGTATACGCTCCTAAAGGGGAGGAGGGGTGGAGGATGGAAGGATTGGGAGTTTGAGATTAGCAGATGCAAACTATTGTATATAGAATGGATAAACAACAAGGTCATACTGTATAGCACAGGGAACTACATTCAATATGCTGTGATAAACCAGCAAAAGAAAAGAATATGAAAAAGAATGTATATATATGTATAACTGAATCATTTTGCTATACAGCAGGAATTCGCACAACACTGTAAATCAACTACAGTTCTATAAAATAAAAATGTTTTAAGTACAATTCTTAATTTAAATAAATAAACAAATAAATAAATAAATAGAAGTATACGTTCCTGGGATGAGATTACAGGGATACCAACCAGACACCGCCTGAAATTCCACCACTGTAGCTTCCACTTAGTTCTTTAAATATAGTACTTTGAGCTGTTCTAACAAAAATGCCCCTGAACAGAACACTTTACACTGATATGCATCGTTAAACATTAGGTCACACAAAGGGAGCTGACAGCATGTCCGGGAAGAGGGGACAGGACACAGAAGACAAAACGAGATAGCTGACTTTCGGCACACCTAGGCTCTGAGCCTATCACAAGTCCCTGTCCCAAATTCCCTTTGTCCTCAACAACTTGGAGGAATTACTGAAATCACTCCTTGTCAAGAATAACTAATGTCAAGAAACACAAAAAGGATGGACTTCCCGGGTGGCACAGTGGTTAAGAATCCACCTGCCAACACAGGGGACATGAGCTTGAGCCCTGCTCTGGGAAGATCCCACATGCCACAGAGCAACTAAGCCCTTGTGCCACAACTACTGAGCCTGCGCTCTAGAGCCCACGAGCCACAACTATTGAGCCTGTGTGCCTAGAGCCCATGCTCCGCAACAAGAGAAGCCACCGCAATGAAAAGCCCACACACCGCAATGAAGAGTAGCCCCCACTCGCTCCAACTAGAGAAAGCCCATGGGTGGCAACGAAGACCCAATGCAGCCAAAAATGAATAAATAAATAAATTTTAAAAAGAAACACAAAAAGGAAACTACTGGGGCTTCCCTGGTTTCCAACCCAATAACCTAAGGCTAACGCTGTAAATGTGCACAGGGTCCCACAGATGTAATGCAGGGGCCAGATGAGCCAGTTCCCAGCTGAGGGCACAGACTTGAGTCCAGGCCAGGAGACCACGGCGGGTGGGAATGTGGCCCCAGCATTGCTTGGTCACCTGACTTCTCAAGAGAAGTCACAAAGCTGGATTTTCAGGTTCATCACCTGATTTTTACATGGTAGCAACTCACATAATATTTTAGATAACCGTGTACAGCTGAACAGGAAGTGGCTGCAAATCAGACGTCGTCTCAGGGAACTCGTTTGCAAACTCAGAGTTTGCATGCGGACTAAGGGTGGGACTAGACCTCACGGAGCATTTACACTGCACCCTCTTCCTGCCATAATCTTTGCTGTCCTCTGGGGGAGACAAAACCATGCCTTGCCAGCTCTGAGACCAAGAGGAGCACAGAAAGCAAGACAGGGTGGGCTACGTGCAACGCTTGCCTCCTGGGGCATCTTCACCTGTGAGATGAGGGGCTGGTTTAGCCCAGGGCAGCACCGGGAGGGGCACAATCTGGAGTGAGTGGAATACACTTGCCCATAGAGAAGGGACAGCCACATCTTGGAGCCACACAATCGTCCCAGTCAGTCAACAGACCTGGGGCAGCAGGAGCTACCAATGTCTTAAAAAGAAGGCAAAGATACAGATTTTTCTGGAAAACCTCCTAATCATTAAATGTTGGCAACTAATTCAAATCCTATTCCAATATTGTATGAGCTGAATTCAGCTCATAGGGCCACCTCTTTGTAGCCCCTGGATCAGGACACCTCCAAAGTTCCACCTAGCCCCTTAAACGTGTAATTCTTACAACTTCCCTGCAGTGTTAACTTGACCCACTTTCTCATGTAAAGCTTTGAAAGAGGTGCTGTTGACTGCAGGAGACTAGGAGAAAAATGACTAAGTGAAACACAGTATCCTGGATCGGATCCTGGAATTAAAGGACGTTAGTGGAAAAACTGGTAAAAATCCAAATGAAGTTGGTAGTTGATAGTATTGTATCACTGTTAATTTCTTGACTTTGGTAAGTTTACTACAGTTAAGTAAGCTGTTAACGTTAGGGAAAGCTGGGTAAATGTACATGGGAACTCTGAACTACTTTGGCTACTCTTCCATAAATCTAAAATAACTTCCAAATAAAAATTTTTTTATAGAACTCATAGAACGGTACCCCACCCAAAGTATTAACTTTATAGTACATTAATTTCTAAAATGAAATGTGTTTTTAAACTTGCTAGTAAGCAGAACCATGAATTGCCTTAAATCTTCACTCGGATAGACTAAGAGAAACCAGAACGTACCAGAACAGGTTCTGTCCTTTGCTTTATAGCGTCTGTGCAATAACCTGTGGGGCATGGAATCAATGGACTTTTACTAAGATAGCAAATGGCTGAATTTAGGTAATTATGATTAATTTGACTTGAGAAAGTTGTCAAATACTCAATAGCTTTTTGGTCTTAGAATACAAATTAACTTACAACTGGAGGACTGGAGACATGATTACCCAAACAAGAGAGGTAGAACCGAAGTAATAAATGAAAAGTTCTGGCATGGAATAATGCAAACTGCACAACAAAAGGCAGTGATCAGTGCCCTCTGGCAAATGAGGTAATTAACATAAATAACATACAGTCTATTCACATCACCCAGCATTTGAAACAGCACGTTAGGTTACAACATACTTACATCATCCCGTTTCCAACCAGCTCCTTTCAATCTTTCTTTGCTTTTGTAATAAGGGCGGGATACGTGGACAGAAATAAGCTGACATATTTCCAAATGTATAGAGAAAGCTGTACCATGAATGGGACGCACTGAAATCAACCAGCAGGAAAAGCTGTAGGAACTCTTTTCTAATTTGCATTCTGTCTGCCATTCCTATTATTATGGTCTTAAATCAATGTGACATATATAGTAAATATACTTAATAGAAAACATGAAATAAAATAATTAGTTTCATTAGTGCTTTGTGGCAAACAGATTTACAATAACTTTAAGCCACAAGAATGCCCAGAGCAAGAAATAGTCATTCTTGTTTAACAAATATTTATGAGGCTCTACCACAAAGCAACCTACGCGCTCAGCCTCGGGGATAAGCAGTGAGCAGAACAAAGACCTCTGGTCCTGTGGAACTTATATTCTAGCAGAAGGGAGAAGAGACAAGGAATGAGATAAATAAATAAAATGTAGACTCTGTTAGATGATGCTAAATGCTAAGGAATAATAAAGTAAAGAAAGGAGACAAAGTGTTGGAGGGGTGTTGAAAGTTAAGACGGGTGGTCAGAAAAGCGGGAAAGGCCTCACTGGACAAGTGACATTTGAGGAAAGACCTGAGGGATGTGAAGGAGCCTTGCCACATGGATACAGGATGGGAAAGGAAAAGGAATTTCAGCAAATGCAAAAGCTCTGAGGTGGAAGCAGGCCCAGACTGTTACCAGAAACAGTCAGGATGGATGAAGTGGAGAAAGTAAACAGGGGAAAGTAAGAGATGAAGTCAGAGAGTAACGGCGGCCTAGGTCCCATAGTAGCTTATAGGTCACAGGAATGACTTTGGCTTTTCCTCTGAATGAGATGGAAAGAGGACTGACATGATCTGAGCACATCTAATAACTGACTAAAGGGGATCAGGCTGGAAGCAGAGAGGCCGGTTAGGACATTCCATTAATCCAGCTGAAAAATTATGGTGGCCTGGCCCAGTGTGATAGCAGTCAGATGATAAGAAATGGATTCTGAATATATTTTGAAGGATTTGGATTTGCTGATGGGGTGTGAGAGAAAGATAATTCAAGAATGACTCCAAATGTTTTGTCCTAAGTAAATGGAAGAATGGAATGCTGTTCACTGAGATGGAAAGACTGGCGGGGCAGGTTGGTGGGGGAGGGGAGCAGCTTGGAGGTAAGAGGAGAATTAGGATTTCCTTTTTGGACAGTTACATTGTTTGTTTGCTTTTATTGTGGTTTTAAATTCAAGCAGTTGATTTTTTTTTTTTTCATGTGGGAATAGTTTTAATTGGCTAAATGCCCTAACTGAACACACTTCCCCAAATTATTAAGTAATAGCCACACCATTTACATTAAAAACATTTCAAAACCAAAAGAACAAAAGAACTTGAAGTTTTGCCTTTTCCCCAAGGTTCATTAAACAGCTAAAAACAGAGCTGAATAGGTAAAACACAAAATAATAACTAGTAACTAGCAATACTGAAACCTAGTTAACTCTCAGTTACCCACATAATCAAGTTATCCAGAACCCTTTACTCACCAAACTCAATGGAGAAATGGCACTGTATGTATCGGTGGACTAGAAAATATTAGCAAAACATCTGTACGTTTCAAGCAGTTGATTTTTATTCCAGTATTCCTGAACTTATATAATCAAAAAACAAGCTGACGGGATATTACCTCAAGATCCATTCAGAAAAGGCATTATGAGCCCTAGGTTTCATCACTGATTTACCTTTTCCAAAGCTCATCCCCACATCCTACACCCCTCTCAGGCCCTCCCTCCGAAAACATTAACGCTTCTCAGCAGTAGTAACTTTGACAAGATTCAAGCAATTATCAAGGCAATTTTGCCCCCAACCTGCCTTTTTTTTCCCCTCCCTTTGCCTCCAGAAGCCCTCCTTTGCCCACACATCCTTGTGCGATCCCCCAGATGCAATTTCCCAGAAAGGAGCCCCTAGAAATGATCACCCAGTGAAACAGACACCTCAGCACCCTTGAGGGGTTCCAAGGACATGTTATGTTTGAAATGCCTATTAGACACATCTGAGTATCGATGACCAGCAGGGAGTCAGATAAAGGGGGCCTGGGGTTCACAGGAGAGATCAGGGCTACAAATAAAAATGTAGCAATCTTCATGGCACAGATGAGTTTTAAAGCGCAAGCTAAATAGAGAAGAGATATAAGTGCCCTGAGGCACTCCATTTAGAGTTTGGGGAGATGAGGAACCAGCAAACGAGGCTGAGAAAGACCAGCCAGAGAGGAACAAGGAAAACCAGGAGGGGTGTGTCCGGGCAGTCAAGTGGAGAATGTATTCAAGGGGGAGAATAATCGACCATGTCAAATGCTGCTGTAGGTGAAATAAAAGGAGACTGGGACCACTGTGGATCGCAGCAGTGAAACGTCACTGATGACCTGATAGGAGCAGAGGAAGTGGAGTCCGAGTGAGGGGTAAAAACCCCAGCGTATGCGTTCCGGATAGAACGGGGCAGGGTGGGGGCGGATAGCAATATTAGACGTGATGAATATAGATGACTCCTTCCAAATGTTCTGCTGCAAGAGGAAGAAATTGGCCAGTAGCTGGAAGCGAAATCAGAGTCAAGAGAGGATGTTTTTATTTGATGGGAAAAATAATAACTTGTATGCCTGTGGGAATTCAGTAGAGAGAAAACTGATGATATAGCAGGGAAAGGAGAAATTTTATGGAGCAATGCCCTTGAGAAGGTATTTGGAGATGGAAATGGGATGTCGTGCCCAAGGAGCTGGGGGCTCGGGCACAGACACAGGCAGGTGCTAGGTGTGGTGCAGGGAGCATGTGGAAGTTCTCTTCCGATTGCTTCCATTTTTTTTTTTTTTTAGTGAAAAAGGAAGTGGCAAAGAGTACAGACAATGGATGTTTGAAAAGCAAGTATAAAGTATGGGATGGTTGTCTAAGAGAAGGAAGGAATGAACAGACAGTGGCAACACGACATGACTGTCAGGTGACATCAAGGGCCCACCTGGCACTTGTGATCACTAACTTAGAGTGAGATGATCAATACAGCGGGGTATGGTTTTGTCCCGGCACATGTGGCTGCCCAGGTGCAAGTACAGAGTAGGTGCAGAGAAAGAGACGGATTTAACCGGAATTGTGGTTTAGTCAAGCGAGAACGACACAGTGTGAGAGGGACAAGGGTGATGAGGATGTAAGTAGTGATGAGAGTGGTTGATCAGGGAATTCAAGCTGGGAAAGGAGAGAAGTCAGGACTTGGGGTGAGGGTGGAACCATGAAGAGGTGGCGGATTCAATGAACTGAAGGTCCTGGTGGTCCAAGGACTGTCGAGGTTGGAGGTACCGCACAAGGCGAGCCAGAAGGACGGGAGTGGTGGTCAGAGTGGGGTGTCCAGAGAGAGCTATGGAGGCACAGAGGTTACTGGTGATGACAGGACCAAGGGCATGACCCTGGGATGGAGTCACTGAGGAAGGTGGGAGACCACTCATAGAAGGAGATGAGGTTGAGAAGCTGAGGGATGAAGGGGTTGGGAGGATTACCGACATGAGTAGTGAAATTCAGGAGAACTAGCAGGAGTTGCGTTGGAGCGAGGGACAGTGAACCAGAAGCCGAGATCTTCAGGGAATGAGGGGAGTGACTGGGTGAGGAGCAGACGCCTGGCAAGGGACGGTGCGCCACACAGAGAGAGTCCTGAGACAGAGCAGGAGGCTCTCGGGAGGAGGGGATACAGCACAGAAACCTCGTAGAAAAAACCTTTTTTTTTTAAAATAAATTTATTTATTTATTATTTTTGGCTGCATTGGGTCTTCGTTGCTGCGTGCGAGCTTTCTCTAGTTGCGGCGAGCGGAGGCTACTCTTCGTTGCGGTGCGTGGGCTTCTCATTGCGGTGGCTTCTCTTGTTGCGGAGCACAGGCTCTAGGCACGTGGGCTTCAGTAGTTGCAGCATGTGGGCACAATAGTTGTGGCTCATGGGCTCTAGAGCACAGGCTCAGTAGTTGTGGCGCACGGGCTTAGTTGCTCCACGGCACGTGGGATCTTCCCGGACCAGGGATCGAACCCGTGTCCCTGCATTGGCAGGCTAATTCTTAACCACTGGACTACCAGGGAAGCACAGAGGATACTACCCCATCCCTAACCGTGGTTCAAGGGTAAGGTTAAAAACCTGCAGCCACTTGAGAGGCCTGCAGGAGAAGCAGTATTGTCAGGGGAGCCCCAGGTTTCCATAAAAGCAAGAAGGGGAAGGGGATGTCCACAGACAAGGTCAGGAAGTTGGGGATTTGCTGATGACTGACCCCGAGGGCACAGAGTGCACAGGGAGGGGGCTCCAGAGGGAGAGACAGGATTTTAAAAACTGAAGTAAAGAGTCAAATGAGGACATGACAAAGGATGAGGGATGCCTTGGGAGTCCAGGCTTCCTACGGTGACTGGCACAAACAGGAGTAGGAAGTGTGATGCGACTGGTCCTGATGCTGAAGGCAGAGAGTGATGGAGAGGCTGGCAGTGTGGAAGGGTCTTTCCAGGAGCAGAGAACTGGGAGTCCTATTTGACCCCTACTGAGGATGTTAGGGGTGCTGAGGAAGGTGGGGGGCTGCTGAGAAGATACAGACTTACTCCTCACTAATGGGCCGATAGAGAGATGTTTCGTAAAATTAGCCTCTTCTGGGCTTCCCTGGTGGCGCAGTGGTTGAGAGTCTGCCTGCCAATGCAGGGGACACGGGTTCGAGCCCTGGTCTGGGAAGATCCCACATGCCGCGGAGCAACTAGGCCCGTGAGCCACAACTACTGAGCCTGCGCGTCTGGAGCCTGTGCTCCGCAGCGGGAGAGGCCGCGATAGTGAGAGGCCCGCGCACCGCGATGAAGAGTGGCCCCCGCTTGCCGCAACTAGAGAAAGCCCTCGCACAGAAACGAAGACCCAACACAGCCAAAAATTAATTAATTAATTAATTAAATTAAAAAGAAATGTACCACAATTTAAAAAAAAAAATTAGCCTCTTCTGAAAAATGTGAAAATACTGACTTGATCTAACTATCCCAGCAATTATCTTAGATCCTTTATGTCTAAAAATAAATGTAAATCCTCTAGAAACCAAAATTCTGCATTTTTTAAACTACCCAAGGGAAGTCCCTGGCAGTCCAATGGTTAGGACTCGGCGCTTTCACTGCCAGAGCCCGGGTTCTATCCCTGGTCAGGGAACTAAGATCCCACAAGCCATGTGGCCAAAAAAATAAAATAAACTACCCCAAATTTCCTCAACTACGGGAGAATGAACATGAAAGCACATAAGCCTTCACAGTGACACACTGGCCATTGGGTGCTACAGACATTCTAAGTTAAAGAAACACCCAATGATGTACATTCTTCAAGTACATACAATCTTATAAAACATCGGAACAAGGAGAAGCAGTGCTTAGGCCCTGAACACTTTAGAAGGATTCTTAGAAGGAAACTGTGTGCTTATTTTATGTCTGGAAAATAAGATTAGACAGATAGTTACATCATATTTCCTGACAAGATTATTAGAGTGCGGTTGCCAAAGTAACCAGTGAGCCACATGCATAGCTGGAGGAGGAGGAAAGTTAGAGGGCATCTTTTTCAAAAAGAATAAATGACATACTTTCAGAGCAGGTAAGAACTGCTAAAGGCCCTGTAGTTGGATCCTTCACCCAAAGGGCCCTAAGAAGATATAAAGTTTTTACATATAGAGAAACTGTAAGAAATGCTCTTTTGAAATTTCACATCATCCAAAGAGAAAAATAAGGTAAAAAATGAAACTTCTTAGGCATGAGTTGAGAGATGTTGGAAAACTTATCAGTAATAATAAATAAGATAAAGATTTCAAGCCTAACTACAAAGAACAGAGACATATCCTTAGTACTTACTAGATGCCCAGCACTTTCTTTTCACTTAATCCTCACAACAATTCCATTTCTTCCGTTGAGCAGTCAAAGAAGTAATCAAGGTTACAGAGTACAGTTGGCCCTTTGGATCCGAGGTTTCCACATCCGCAGATTGAACCAACCACAGATCGAAAATATTTGAAAAAAAAAATTCCAGAAAGTTCCAAAAAGCAAAACTTGAATTTCCTGCACTCTAGCAACTATTTACACAGCATTCACATTGTATTATGTATTATAAGTAATCTAGAGATGATTTAAAGTATGCAGGAGGATATGCATAGGTTATATGCAAATACTATGCCATTTTATATAAGGAAGGTGAGCATCTTGGATTTCGGTATCCTCAGGGGGTTCCGGAACCGATCCCCTCGCGGATACCGAGGGATGACTGTAAGTTCCAGAGCTAGGATTTGAACCCCGGTGAGCCCAGCCCCCAAACCTGCCCTGCGTCTAGAGACTCTCGCGATGGCCCGGTATCCATGACAGCTGTAGTCAAGGTTATCAGTCCAGATGAGCGTCTAGCCTGCCTGTCACCAAAAGCTGACATGAGAAAGTCACTCTCATCCTCTCCGAACCCGAGTTTCCTCATCTGGAAATGAGATTAAATAACCTCTTCACAGAGGGAAAACCAAAGATCCAAATAAGTCTCTGGCCTAGTTTTATACATACGAAGTCATGCTCTTAGAAACAGGTCAGAGGAAACCTTAATGGTCTCATCACCTCCTGATGTTTATATCGCATCTGAGACATCCCCGTGCCGAAGTCTCATCCATCTTACACCTGAATTCTTCCAAGTGCGGGTTACTCACCAGCCAATGAAGAAAACCACTTTAACTCCAGACAATTAAACTTTGTCCCATTTAATGTCCTTTCTCTGACTCTAGTTGTATACTATGCACTCGTTCAGAGCAAGTCTGGATACTCAGTAAGCTCTAAATATTGGAAGATACCAGCTCCTTTGAAGAAGAGCTTCGCAACCTTTTCCACACCTGCGCCCCCCTCCACCTGTCAGGCACTATTTTCTGTTCTCCACGTTCCCTAAAGATCGCAGGCATGGATGAACAACCTCTAACCCAAATGTCCTCGGAACCCTGGGAAGGTATTCTGTTAGGCTAAGAGGCTTAAATTCATTTAGAAAAACTAGATCTTTCTTATTACTTCCCCAACACGTTGTTAACATTCTGGATTTTTAAATATGTATATAAAAGATAGACCAAAAAAAAAAAAAAAAAGATAATAGGAGCTGAAGGGTTATGCTCCATCAGTACACACACCCTCCATCAGTTCCGTTCAGATGCAGCTTTTATTTTCTTCTGGCTCTGAGCACTTCTTTGACAACATTTTATCGTCCATAGCATCTTCTGCAAGTCTCACATCTCTCTAGAATCAGACAGCCTCGAGTCACAACCCAGCTACTTAACTAGCTGTGCAACCTACAGCACTACCTAAAAGCTCAGTGCCTCAATTTGCTCATCTGTAAAATGGCAACAACAATAACATCAACCTCATAAAGTTCTAGTGAGGTCAAATAAGAACACTTAGTGCCTGGCACAAGTATGTAAAGATTAGCTACTATCACTGCAGTTCCCCTTGACTGTCAGGGCTCTATCTTTTGTGTACTTCCTTTTAAGATCTAAGTTCATCAGGAAGCTGCCACATTGTCATACTTCTTCCTTCCGGTACCTTCCCCTTATCTTCTACGAAGGATTCATTTATAAATACACAGTCAGAATTAAAATATCTGAGAGTTTCCTAACTTTCCTGACATCTGGCCTATGATCACTTAGCAATTCTTATTCAACATTTTTTAAAACAATAGCTCCCTTGACAGTCTTCTCCAGCATTCATTTTTGAGGTTGAGTCTACTGACTCACCATCTTGTACGCAGGGGGCGTTTGGATCTCTCCTCCTAGTGAGTGGTTGGTTCATGGTCTTCTGGCGGATCCATCTGGTCTTTCATCAATGTGACCAATGCCCCTTGTGGTCAACGGCACGCATGTTAAAGACAGATGGCTGGGGTCTGAGGTTCAATCTGAAGTTGTGGAACAAAGCTACACTAATTGGCCTATCTGGGAATTAAACCTCTGGTCTTTGGCCTTTTTAAGTATCATACCATAAACGAACAAGCCCATATTCTTGGCCTCCAGCCAAAAGCAATAAATTCTCGTGGATTGTTCTTAGTCATCTGTAAAGTTCTACAAGTGGAGGATCTGTCAGATAACGAATATTCTACACTCAAAATGTTGTGACACAAACACTGGTTCAAAACTAGCAATCGTTACAAAAGACATTAAGCTACCCATTGAACACGGAAGACTTTAATGGCAGCTGACTTTAGAAGTAAGGAGAAACCTTCTGCTTCTTCACTATGGAGCTTGAAAAACAAATGACCCTCCCAAGGAAGGTCTGCCCACCTGGGTTAGTTGGGGAGAGAATCAGAGGCTCAGTCAAATTTCCATTTTAATGCTATTTAGAAAGCGGTCTCTGACTGTGGTAAGGCTAAAGAAAACATCCTAAAAATACAAGTAATGAACCAAAAGGAGGGGAAAGTAATAAGGAACCAAACGAATAATGAAGCTGACAGTTTCCTTGAGTCTGACAACAACGCAGCCTAAATGGGCATGATGTTGGAATCTTGGAAAGTGGGAAGGGAGCGTCTCCAGCCAATTCTTTCCTAATAACGTCACCATCACCTCCACCATTTACTGATCATGTGCCAGCAAATGACTGTGCTAAGAGTGTTCATGCCATACCTCATTAATCTTTACAAAAACCCCAATGGCAGAGATTACTGAGGTTTAACAAGGGTAAGTAACATGCACAAGGTCGCACAGAACAGGGCTGGGACTCAAACACCAAAGCCTCTCCATGCCCTTAATTACTGCCTTCCAACTAACATCAGCATCTCTGCATCTGGCCTCCCACTTCCCAGCCAGAGACAGACCCAACTCTGAAGAGAACAGAAACTTCCATTTGGTGGCTTTACCAGTACTGGACACCATGGTCCCAAAGGCCACCAATTTGTCTATGGCCACACTGCTAGGAGTTGCTGTTCTGTTCAAGAAAGACCATCTGAAATATCTACTACCTGAATATCCACCACACAGGGAAGAATAATGAAAACTGGACAGACTCCATGATAGGAATCAAAGTAAGCCCAGAAAAGCAGCAGGCAGGTTGCATAAAAGGTAAAGGGTTTCCTGACCCGATATTACATTAAGAAAATAACCTCCTGGCAGGGAAAACTCCATGAATCCCAGTGAAAGGAAGCAGAGGGAGATGGAGGTGAGAAGCAGAGGGAGGTGGATGGGGGGAAAACCAAACTCCACCTTCATATGCTAGCTAGAAGCCAGCCAGGCAGCAAGAGTAGCCAGAACTCAGACTCAAATGATTTCCCAAGAGAGTTCAAACAGCTAAGGAGGGGAAAACATTTTCCCCTCCCAGGCCAAGCTTAAAAGATTGTGGGTGTGTGCATGGGGGAGGTGGTAGGCCTCTATTTATAACAGGGACAACTTCTTCATTTTCACCCCCATCAGTTTGTTGTGGTGGTTTCATTTTATTTTATATTGGTGGGGGAACAAACGGGAACTTGGATAGGAAAAAAAAAAGTCACAAAGGAAATTCTGTAGTTTGTTTTTCATTCATGGAATATACAAATTCCATCAAAACTATTACACCCTTTAGGGACCCTCTATGGGAGGAGTAATGCTGGTGGAAACTCAAATTCTGAAACAATGGGATCACCCTTTAACTTTCAGCATATAAAACTTATGTGCTGATTCTTTTCATTTTAAATAACTTTCAAAAGACAAAAATAGCACAGCCCAAGGAGTAAGATTTAAGTGTGAAATCCTTTCATAACAGAACAACTCATTCATCAAAATAGCTGTTAAAACCCAATCAATGGCCCACTCACTTACTGGAAAAGTGCTAAATACAAAGATTTCCTCAGAATAAAATTCTCTGGTCTTTTTTTAAATCACTCCCTATTTTATCAAATTTATTTATTTATTTATCAAATTTATTTATTTATTTATGTTTGGCTGTGTTGGGTCTTCGTTTCTGTGTGAGCGCTTTCTCTAGTTGTGGCAAGCGGAGGCCACTCTTCATCGCGGCACGCGGGCCTCTCACTATCGCGGCCTCTCTTGTTGCGGAGCACAGGCTCCAGACGCGCAGGCTCAGTAATTGTGGCTCACGGGCCTAGTTGCTCCGCGGCATGTGGGATCCTCCCAGACCAGGGCTCGAACCCATGTCCCCTGCATTGGCAGGCAGATTCTCAACCACTGCGCCACCAGGGAAGCCCTGAACTGGTCTTTTAAAATAAGTGCAGCGATTTATATCTGCTCATAGATAATGACATAATGGCAAAACTGTTACCAAAAGTATAGACACTCCTAATAAAAGTAGTCAAGAAATAGAAAAAGGACCACCTTTTTTGTGTAAAACTAATATGTAAAGGCAGAACTACTAGGAAGATCAAGGGAATATGCCTGCCTCTATTCTCATCAGACACACAGAAAATGAGGACCGTGGCTCCTTCCCTGCGGCTGCGGAGTTGCACAGAGGCGGAGGCTCGGATGCACTCAAGATTCGGCTCCACCCTTAACCCACAGCCATGGCCCCGTGGCGGAGGAAGGCTTTGCTGCTGGAGGTGTAATGGACGTTAATACTGCTCTGCAAGAGGTGCTGAAGACCGCCCTCGTCCAGGACGACGTAGCACGTGGAATTCGCGAAGCTGCCAAAGCCTTAGACAAGCGCCAAGCCCATCTCTGTGTGCTTGCATCCAACTGTGATGAGCCTACGTTATGTCAAGTTGGTGGAGGCCCTTTGTGCTGAGGAAGGCTGATGACAGCAAGGAACCAGGGGAACGGGAAGGCCTCCGGAAGACTGACAGGCAGGGAAAACCCCGTGAAGTGGTGGGCTGCAGCTGTGTGGTGGTGAAGGACTATGGCAAAGAGTCTCAGGCCAAGGATGTCATCGAGGAGTACTTCAAACGCAAGAAATGATCAAACTAAAAAACTGGGCTCTTGTTCCTCATATCTGGTTTTTTACTTGGGGCAGGAAAGTAAGGTCCCTGTTAATGAAGGACAAAAGAATATTCATTGCAAAATAACTGGAAGCATGCTATCTGTCTCCTGGTTTCTAAGTGAAAGCCTATTCTCCCAACCCGTAAGTAACTTCAGTGTTGGCAAGTAGAAGAGCCCAGTAAAGATAGGCTTACAGTAAGGTATTGCTGACAGTCAGGGCTTCTTGGGTGTGAACATCTATCACGACTATGACAAGGCCAGCCTAGAACCTAGAGAAATGGGTTGAGGCTAGTCAAGCGTGGGTGCCAATAACTTAAAATCCTAAAGCTGGATTGGATTTAGGCTGTGGGACACTAGAAGGTACATGAAGTCCAGGTGCATTTATGCACATGCCCATTAGGGAAGGTCAGGGTGCCTTACCTTTATTTACCTAAATATTAGGCACAGAAACAAGATGTGCTTCCATGTATTCTGTTCCCTCTAGAATCTCAGTAGGGAGAACTAATGTACTTCAACAAGCCTGGATCGAGTTGGGTTTGTCGGTATGAGAGTGAAACGTTGAGCCAGGTCGGACTAATGGAAGTCTTAAAATTGGAATCCCTTGTAAATTGCCAACTGGGGTGCTCTGAGTTTCTCTCCCCTGGTTTGCCAGTCTTACTATACTGTTACAGGACACATGTGAAGGGAAAATGAATTCAGTTTGCTTTTAATTCTAATTTCTTTGTATCATCATCGGCTTAACATTTTGAGTCCCTATACTGTATCTGGTGCTGTTTGAGTCTGTTGATGCAGTGGAAAAACCATATTTTTGTTTGAGAAAAAAAAAAAAGAAAAGAAAATGAGGACTGTGGTTTGACAACCCATGCAAAATAGTCTCCCAGGGGACAAAAGTCCTGGGGACAGAACGCAGCAGTGTACAGCCACAGCCAGTGGGGTACCCTCCTATCACGTTAAACACTACTGAGTATTTATAACTATAATAACCTTCTTTACACACGAAGACCTTGTGGTTAAAGAAGTGTTTTTTTTTAATATTTACTGAGTCAAAATATTAGTCACCAAATGAAAGTTTTCAAAAACTCTTCACTACATCATGGCCACTCTGAGCAAACAACACTCTTTGTTACAAGAACATTTTCGAGTATTTTGTTTCACCATGGAACAAAGGAATCACTCACTCGGCTGTCCTCATTCGCGGCTGGCCTCATTCAGTTCACTTGAAGAACCTCTGACCCATCACCACCACGATCGCCGTCCCCCCCCCCTTGTGTTTTCTGTATGGCACCTTTCAGAGAACAACTCCACGCAGTTCAAATGTCAATGATGCCATTATGGGCATGGAATCTTTTAGAGGATGTTGGCTGCTTATACCATTGTGTGACTGGACAACTGACTTGACATTCAGTTTTTTAGAGGTGGTCCAGATCTCAGTTTCCTTCCAGCTTCCTTAAAATAGAGGTGAGATCATCAAGGTCAGAAGAAAGGTGCCCAGTTACCATAATACAAATGAATAAACAGAAACGTAAAAAATAAAGAAATTAAGACCCTTAGCTCGTAAATGTTATTTGGGTTTTAAATAGTTGTGGAGAAATGAGAACGAGTGCAAATATACTGGAGCGAATACTGGACGCTGAACCATCAATACTTGAATCTTGAACGGATATATGGTTGACTCACAGCAAGACACTCGTTAACTCAGAAGTGGAGATGCATAATAAGGAAGTAGAGAGATGTATCTGAATAGCTCTACATTTTTTTAAAGGCACAAATCATGATAAGCATTTGTCTCTTTAAACTTTATGACATCATAATCCAGCACAATGACTGCCTTTACAAAGAAGCGCTTCACTTACTAGAGCAGGCATACAGTTTATTTAAACATGATATTTTTTACATCCAATCTATACACTGTCTTTTAAAGGGCAACTGTACCAACACTACAAATCTGTTAGTGAAAACAGAATTTTAAAAATGTAATTCTAAATGACTCCTGAGTCTGAGGAAGATACAGATATTAAAGTTTATATCTATACATTGTTCCTAAAAGGATGCATCTAAAACAGTGATTGAAATAAATCCTTTTCTAGAACACAGCTGGGCATAACTTGACAAACACTGAAATAGGTGCTCTGTTTATTGACAGTTTTGGTTCACTCATTCAGGTAGGCAACATTTACTGAGTGCCTACCAGGTACCGTGCACTATGAAAGGGGCTTGAGGGTATAAAAATGGAATGAGAGTAGTTTTTTACTCTTAATAAAAGCTAATAATAATAATACTAGGTTGAAAATATAAATAATAATCAATAGGACTTAAGCATAGGTGCTTTCATGAGTGATTTACATGCATTAGCTCATTTATCCTAAAAACAATCCTAGGAGATAACCATTTTACAGGTGACAGAGCTGAAGCACAGAAAGGTTAAGTGACTTGTCCAATGTCACACAGCGTGGAGCCAGTACAGCACGGGTTTGAACCCAGGCCACCTGGGACTACAGTCCACACTCCTCACCATCATGTTATACTAAAGTGCTCGCAGGCTGATGGGAAGATGGCTGCGTCTGGAAAGGATTCTTAGAGAAACACACCCAGGAGCCGAGTCCTGAAGGATGAAGTGGATGGAATGCGGAGAGGGAGGCATTTCGGTCAGAGGTTAATGCTACCTAAGAGCATGGAGGCAAGAAACCTCTTCTCATCCATAGAGCAAGTAGTTGCTAAAGCTGGGACTAAGGATGCACACAACGAGGGGCAGGAGACGTGGCTGGAAAGGGAAGCAGGGGTCAGAAAACAGCACCTGAAATCTATGGGCGGGAAGGGGGGTGAGTGAAGGGTTTTTCCTCCTGGGAATACAGAGGATGGGTGGAAAGGGGGTGAACTAGGAAGCAAGGAGGCAAGTTGAGAAGCTATTCAAGAGAAAAGTGACGAGGATCTAATGGAGGTGGTGGGAATGGTCAAGCGACCAACGATCATAGCAACATGACAAGCATGGAAATCCGCCAGGAATGAATAATTTAGACATTCACAATCTTCATGTAAAAGGTGTGCATATCTTCCATATAAAATGACTTTAATGACCTGTAGGTGATGTGGAAACCTAGAGATCATAAACAAAAATACAGATGCCAACACGAGGCGAGGGAAAGAGCATTGCACATGAACCCACGGAGCACGGCTTCAGCCCCCGCTCTGCCACCCCACAGCGGGGTGACTGCGACAGCCCACGTGGCCACTCGCTGCTCAGTTCTCTGTAATCAGGCTAGAAATGAGCTATAGGTCTCCTTCTCATTGAGTCTCTGCCCGCCATTTCTCAGCTGGAGGCGTGTCAGAATCAGTAAAATGCTTCATCCTACTTCTCTATTAGCTTATTTTCAACAAGTGTTTACAACAAACACAGCTTCACAAAAATCACAAAGATTAAAAATAAGAGTACAACCGCACTCTCAGAAAATAGATCTCTTTAACAGACAATGCATCAAAATGGAAACTGCCTAATGACACTGTTTAGAACGTGGAACGTCCAGAGACCTCATATCATTTTCATAATTTAACACATCCTTATCATTTAAAGCCAGGAACCCAGAGTTGTTATACATTCCTTACAACAAAATCAAATCGATCGAACTGCGTGCTTTCCAGGATTTCTGAGGATTAGCCGCTCACCTATAGAGAAGGCCTGAGTAATAATACAAGAATCAGAAGCACAAGTTGCGATGCAAATTGCAATTTAAAAAACAAACACATTCAGACCATGGCATATGGTTCACAGAGACAAGCGTTCTTATACGACAACCCACACATGATGGGAAAATGAATGTCAAAGACAGGAAAGCTGAGTTTACCTTCCAGACCAGCCCTGACTTGTATGACCTCAGGAAGTCTCTTAACCTATGTGGGACTCAGTTTCCTCATTTGTAAAGATGGGATACTTATAGGTGTTTCACTACTTTTTTTAAACCCACAGTTAAATAAGTTTGGCAAATACTGCGTACTTTACTAATCCCCCTCTGGAAGAGGCACAAAACACATTGAATATTAAAGGCTCTGACAAGTTCTGCCATCAAGAAACCTCTTTCTTTAAACTTGTTTGACCAAATAAAGTGCTATTCATTTAACACTTTGGAACCTTGGCATTCCAAGAGACACAGCATAGCAAACAGCAGGGAAGGGGTCTTTCCACAAAGCTCGGCTTTCCTGGTGAGGACCTCATCCTACGCTATTCAGAAAGGTTTCCTCCCATGTAGCAGGATCAAGGCACAGGCAGCGGAGGGGGTACCACACAGTCTCTCTAACTGAAATACTGCCTCTCTCCAGGGCAGTATTTCCAAAGACCCCAGTTAGGACTCTTGCTTGGGTCACATGTCCACCTCCTGGACTAATCGCTGTGGTCAAGCACAGAACAATGACGCAATAAATATTTGCAAACAAATGAATAAACTGGGAAAGGGCTTCTGGGCTGGGCAGACAAAAACAGCAGACTGCCAGTTCAACCACTACCTAGGCTTTTATGATTATTATGACTGAAAATTTTAGCGTTGAGAGTCCTGGCAACAAAGGCAAAAAGCAAACACAGTGTTATTTTAACTAACTGATTTTTTAAAAGGAAGCAGGCAAGTTTTTTAAATGAGAAAAGTTTGTTTTTCCTGGCACTAAATGCTAACAGCAATTTAGCATAGAAGCTATTCACTCAAAAATATCCACGGGTCCTTAATGAAGCACAGAATAGGAAAATGGACTGATTATTCCTTTAACCAAAAAATGTGGACATGTCCTTCACACTCAGCTTCTCATATCAACTTTTGCTAAAAGCCAAAGACAGACATTAAAAATTAAAGGCGTGGGCTTCCCTGGTGGTGCAGTGGTTGAGAGTCTGCCTGCCAATGCAGGGGACACGGGTTCGAGCCCTGGTCTGGGAAGATCCCACATGCCGCGGAGCGACTGGGCCCGTGAGCCACAACTACTGAGCCTGCGCGTCTGGAGCCTGTGCTCCGCAACAAGAGAGGCCGCGATAGTGAGAGGCCCGCGCACCGCGATGAAGAGTGGCCCCCGCTCGCTGCAACCAGAGAAAGCCCTCACACAGAAACGAAGACCCAACACAGCCATAAATAAATAAATAAATAAATAAAATTTCTTTAAAAAATGCTTAATAAAAATCTAATGAATTTAAAAAAAAAAAAATTAAAGGCGCTTCTTCCGGGTGGGTCCAGCCAGGTAGTTTTCTAGAAATCTAATAACAAAGGGGACTCTATTCTGACTACCTGGGGGACAGTCCTCTGGGTCCTGCCAGGCGGTGAGGCAGAATAGAAAGAGTAAAGGCCGCAGTGTCGGACAGACGACCAACGTTGTCGGCTTCTGGCCTCCACTGATTAGCTTTGGAAAATGGTTGAAGGATTTTAAGCAGGGAATGATACACTTGGATCTGCATTTCAGAAAGCCACTGGGGCAGCTGTGCATCCAGAGGATCAGAGTGAGCCCACAGGCCATGGGGCTAGTAGTTAAAAGGCTGCTGAAGTTTGCCTGGAGAGCCGGTGATGACAGCCTGAACGAAATTTTAATGGGACTTTAGTACCCACAAAATCTCCTTCATCTACAACAGGTCAGCCTCACTCGTGAGGCGTCTATGACAGCAGTGGTGCCCCAGGAACACACAGTCCTTCCCCAGAATATTTTGTGGAGGGCTGTTCCCCCACCCACTAATGAGGTCCTTGCATGTAGCAGAGAACAAGTGACTTCTTCAGCTTTTATACTAAAACAAACAGAAGAAAAATGGTTCTGACAGCAAGAGGCTGGAGGAGGCCCAGAATGAACTGACCCCAGAGCGCGAGCAGTGGCAAGGCTTTGTTCCTCAGGGCCCTCATGGGCGGAAGAGATACCGCCTACCTCCTCCCAGGAAGCTTGCTTCCCCTTGTTGAAGACTGATTTCCCATAGAAACAATGTTAGAATCAAACAAACTTCTTGTATAATTTATCTTGATAAACATGATTCACTTCTGCAAAACTTTTAGCAAAATTATATTACAATAAGTTCTGTCCTCCCTCCCCTATCTAAAACACACAAACAAAAACCTTAAAATACAAACTATAATTTAAGAGCTCAGTAAAATGATAAGACTGATCAACAATCCTCGATCTTTCTAAGTCTATAATGGAGCATCTGAGCCAGCCCTTCAAAATGGCAAAGAGTCAGCACCTCTGAGAAGTGTTCACCTTAGGCAGCAGGTAAACCACGGCCTAGGCCAATCTAGGTCTCATCCTCACCTGTCTTCTAAAACCAAAAAGGATTTTCTGACTTGGTTGCTACTTAGCAGGTCTCCCAGCCTCCAGCCCTGCCATACTGTAAGCCCATTACCACACTGGGGTCAAGTGTAAACCTGATGTCTCCCCTTCTTTCTGGACTCCTTAAAAGGTTCTAGAAAGCCCTCCATGACTTAACCCCAAACTATACTTCGTACATTAAATTCTTTTCCCACTTGTCACTAACTCTTAGCCTTCAAGCCTCAACTCAGGCGTCAACTTCCCAGGGGAACATCCATCTAGCTCTGAACTAAGCCAAGGGCCAGTCCGTCACCCCACAGCACTGTGGGCACACACCTCTTACTACATGATACTGAGATTATCCGTTAGAGTCTGCATGTTCTTTTTGTTTTGCTTATCTTCCTACCCCTGGTAGTAGCACTGGGCCCAACACATCACAGGCATCTCATTGGTGTTTGCTAAACTAACTACAGAATGAAACTTGTTCTCCGACTTTCCTCTCTACTCCTGACCTTCAATTTCCTGCCCTACAACTGTGTGCCTCAATGTGCACAAATGGGTTATTTTAACCACAAATCCCCAATGCTGAACAGAATCACATACTCTTCACAAGTTCACCATTAAACAACTCATATCAAAGAACGTCTGCTAGGGGACTTCTCTGGTGGCGCAGTGGTTAAGAATCCACCTGCCAAAGCAGGGGACATGGGTTCGAGCCCTGGTCTGGGAAGATCCCACATGCCGCGGAGCAACTAAGCCCGCGAGCCACAACTACTGAGCCCGCGTGCCACGAGCCCGTGCTCCGCAACAAGAGAAGCCACCCCAGTGAAAAGCATGTGCACCACAACGAAGAGTAGCCCCCGCTCGCCGCAACTAGAGAAGGCCCAGACGCAGCAACGAAGACCCAACACAGCCAAAAATTAATTAATTAATTAATTTTTTTAAAAAAAAGAATGTCTGCTTAGATTAATAATAATGAGCTAATGCCCGGACTAGAGACTGAAACTTTCCACATATCTTCATATACACTGAACAGCCTGAACAACTCTTTGGGGTAAAAATATCCTTTCTTCTCATTGTTTTTCTCAACCCTATCTTTCAAAACACACACATGCAACAAGAACAGCTAAGATACTGTCAATATCTTTGAAAAATCCGGGCGGAAACAAGAAGGGATCTGTACTTAGATATGACGGAAGAGATGATCAGTTCTCTCATTGAACTTCTCCAAAAGATCCCTTATGTGTTCCATGTAAACACGTGTTTCCTCTTACTCATATCTTGATCTGAACACCAGGAATGCCTTTTAGATGAGAAGACTTCTCAGCCTGTGCTTTTGCAAGGATAATACACATTTCCAAACACATCATGTCCTGATCACTTAGGGTGAGAGTCAGGGAACCCAAATGTGTACAGAGGCCAAGGTGGTGTTGGGCCAGTCACTACCTCTTCTGATCTGTGTTAGGCACAGACGTAGGCCTGATTCCAAGGTCTAAGTTCTCAAGAGCGGCTGGAACTGAGATATATGACTGAAATCTCCCAATTTCTAAATACTGTTAACCAATTTAATTTTTTTAAAACTCCGTGTACTTAAAGCACATTAGAATAGGCTGCAGGCCACTAGCTGGTGACATCTGCTTTCCGTCTAAGCTACCCATTGTCATTTTCAGTGGCCCACTGATTCTTATAAACTTTTGTCTTCTCCAACATGACAGAGAGATCTTTTGTGACTGAAAATACATATGACCCTCTAAGACTGGCACCAACTGTAGGGCCCAACACCCGATGCCCCGGGCTCCGGAACAGCTGGATTAAAGCGTCCATGTTAACCTACAGGAGTTTCACCCAGCTCATCATTCCAGGAGAGTTTCCCCCCAGATTTCAGCTTAATTACCTCAACCAGTTTCCACCAGGAGCCAGGGGAGAGGTGAAGGCAAATGGAGTCTACAGGGAACTGCTCCAAAGGCCCACAGAACCCAAGATAAGTCTGGGAGAGAGAGAGAGAATGATCCCAAGTTCGTATAGTGGAACTTGAGACAGAATGGGTGAGGAGGCTGAGACATCTGAACTCAGAGAGATGGAACTTCTATAGGAAAGGAACAAGGCCTTCCAGCTCTAGAGGAAAGAAAAGGTAAATAAACATGCACACAAAAGGTAAATAAACATCAAAACAGAAAGGAAGCTTTTAATGAAATGCCCAAAGAAGCTCCTGGTCTGTAGCTGCTTTAACATAAGATTCACAGGACTATCTAGAGAACTCCCAGGTCCGTCTTTAAGGACCAAGCCCAACACTGAGCATCTAAAGAGTCCTTTCTGTTCTGTGAGGTACCTGCCAGGGAAACTAAACTTAAGTGCCTTGCCATGGCTCAGTCTCCTTTCAAGTACCTCATTAGGGACCTCCCTGGTCCAGTGGTTAAGACTCCGTGCTCCCAATGCAGGGGGCCCGGGTTCCATCCCTGTTCAGGGAACTAGACCCCGCATGCCGCAACTAAAGATCCCTTGTGCCACAACTAAGACCCGGTGCAGCCAAATAAATAAATAAATATTTTTTTAAAAAACAAAATAAGATAAAGTACCTCACTGGTCCTTTATCCCTTGCAGACGCCTCTGGCTTTATCTGGAGAAACTCACTCTGTGAGCCCTGTCCCACACTCCGCTCTCACACCTACTTTGCCCTCACAAGCTTGGCATAGAAGAAAGATCCATTTTAAACGTGGGTTTAAACAGAAATTTTCTTTATGCTCTCATTTCGTCAGCTACAAATGAGGAAATCCCGCCTGCCTCACAGTGGGGATGAGATGAAATAATAAATCAATGGTTCCAACCATAAACGGTACTCAAATGTTCTTTTCTCTCCCCAAGCCCAGTCTCCCACTCCAGCCCCAGCATTGTTTTCTCTTTTTTTCCTTTTTTTTTTTAATTGGAGTATAGTTGATTCACAATGTTGTGTTAATTTCTGCTGTACAGCAAAGTGATTCAGTTACACATATAATATCTACATTCTTTTTTTATATTCTTTTCCATTATGGTTTGTCATAGGATACTGAATATAGTTCACTGTGCTATACAGTAGGCCCTTGTTGTTTATCCATTCTCTATATAAAAGCTTACATCTGCTAATCCCAAACTCCCACTCCATCCCTCCCTCAACCCCCTCCCCCTTCAGCCCCAACATTTTATAGTTTATGACCCAAAACGTCAAAAGTACAAAATTCTGAAATACTGACTGTACCGAACAGAAGCTTGAAGAGATACACAAGTGATAAATCTCGTTTTCTTCTTCTTACTCATTAATATAAATTTGCTCAGTGACAGATTAACTAAAACACTGGCAATTCCACGAAGTTGGATGCAAAAACACAACTTAAAACACACAGTAGCCCATATCAACAGCCAGTAATAATTTTTATTGCCGCCTGTTACGCTAGTTGCCAGGAAATTTTTTTTTTAATCTTGGATGTTGTTTTAAATATGTAATAAAAGAAAATATGACCGGCTGTTGAAGCCCATATGCTACTCCTTTTCAGGACTACAAAATGCTCATTCAGAGCTGGTTTGCACACAGCAAGGAGCAGCTTGCTTCAAACACTCTCTTGTACACTGGCAAGTCCCAAACATTTTTCTTGAAATTAAACCTTTCCCTGGGCTAGACGCTCATACTGCCACCAGAGGCCAACATCTTCACTTAGACGTTTCAAAGGCATCCCAAACTCAATGTGTTCTGAAGTTATGTCCTTTCCCAACCCCACCAGTCTCCCGCATCACACTGAACAAGGTCCCTACCTACCCAGTTTCTCAAACTCATCACTGATTCCTCTTATTTTCCTCAACTCTCATATGCAAGTCCTACTACTTCTATATTCCAAACACATCCCGAATCTGTCCACCTCTCACCACCTCCTCTAGCAATCCTGAGACCAGCGGTTCTCAAACTTTTCCGTGCATCAGATCATCTGGAGGGCTTGTTAAAACACAGATTGCTGGGTCCCACCCCACCCCCTAGAGTTTCTGATTCAGTAGGCATGCGATAAGGCTGAGAATCTGCATTACTAATAAGTTCCCAGGTGATTCTGCCGCTGCTGATCTTGAGAACACCTTTGAGAACCATCACCCTACACCAAGTCATTATCTCTCACCTCCCTACCCAGGAACACCTAAATTACTGGTTGTCCCACTGTCTTGCCTCCCTCTAATTTAGTCTCTACTTAAGAAGCCTCAGTCATCATTTTAAACATATCAGATTGTGTTATTTGAAAATGAAATCCAAACTCCTTAGTTACCACAGTGTATGTGGTCCGGTGTGGTTTCTCTGATCCATCGTGCTCTAGCCTCAGTGCCCCTTTAGGTCCCCTAAAACCACAAGCTTCCTCAGGGCCTTTGCATATTCTGCTGAATCTGCCTAGAAGCCCCTTCCCCTCACTCTTCTCTCTTGACTGCTCTCTCTTTTCCTTCAGGCATTACCTTAAATGTCACCACCTCAAAAATGTCTCATCTAACTACCCTACAAAACCCCCCACCCCACTCCAAATTCCTTATCATTACACCGTTTTTGACAGTTTTTAGCCTTGCCACAATTAATGTGTATGTATTTATTTACTTGTTTGTCCGCCTCACTGTCTAGATGGTTAGTCAAGCCATATGTGTCATACTTGCTGTATACCCAGCACAGGGCCTGCTATATATACGTAGTACATACCGAATAAATTTCTATTGTATAAATGGATGGATAAATGAATGAATAAATAACAAACCTTGTAATAAGAGAAGACAATGACTTCAAATTTCTAGCTAACGTAATCAAACCACCTTCCAGATTATTTGAATCCATCTCTTTAGGACAAGTTAATTATGTTCCAAACAAGTCAAAACAATACCATGTGAGAGCTGTAGGGGGTGGAAAAAATACAGCTGAACGCAAATCATTTCCACAAAAACAGACCCACAGCAGAACCCTGAAATCTGAAGGTAGATTGTCTTGTCCAGTACTTTTTTTTAAGATAACTAAATATCAGCCTTCCCACCAGATGACACTTTTTACAAAGTATTTCCGTATTAAACAACTCATGGTATATGACAAGATGTCAACACCCTTTCATAGAATATATATTCCTGCGTCACATAATGGCAAATATTCAAGTTTCAACGAAGTCTCCACCACATGGTGGTGGAAACCTCATCTCAGGGCACAGCTCAGGGAACTGGTCTCCACTGATACTCAGTAATAAATCAAGCAAATGATCACAAAGCTCAAAGGAACCTGCACCCCCAACCCCCCCAAATAGTGTCTACTCTTCTCTGATCCATGATAGAAGGCCTACTCCATGCTTGTCCATTTAGCAAATATTTTTTGAAGAATAAGTAAAATAATACATCATGGGCATTCACAGCAGTATTCTGTAATCACAGTGCCACTGATATATTCCTCCTAAAGTCTGTTATCACTTTTCTGCTTATAATCCTCTGATAGCTCCCAGGGGCCTTCAAGAAAAACTCTATACATTCCTCAGTGTGGCACGTGAGTCCTTCCTGACCTGCTTTTCCTAGCTGCGGCTGATGCTTCCAGCTACATTTGTCACCACTCCCTGGATTCTCCTCTTGCAATGCTGTAACCAAATTTGTTTCCCCTCAGATCAAGTCTCCTTGCTCAGCAAACCCACCACTGACCATCTCCTCTTAATCTAATTCTAGTTTTTCCTCAACACTTAGTTTGGTGTAACAAATGTGGACCACATGCCACTCTCTGGGCTTCCCACCACCATCGCTCTTCCTGGACTCCACGGAAATAGTTCATTTACTTGCTTTCTCCTTGACGACACTGTGACATCCCTGAGGGTCTGATCTGGGCCGTGTTCTTTTCCCATCCCAGTGCCTAGCACAGAGCCTGACACAAGCAGGGTTCAAAAGAGAGTAACAATAGCCAACAGCAGAAGCAACCCAAGTGTCTGCCAACGGATGAATGGACAAAGAAAATGGGGTATATTCATACGGTGGAATATTATTCAGCCTCAAGAAAAAGGGAAATCCTGTCATATGCGACGACATGGATGAACTTTATGCTAAATGAAATAACCCAGGCTCCAAAAGACAAATACTTACTGATTCCATTTATACGTGGTATCTTAAGTAGTCAAACTCTTAGAAACAGAAAGTAGAATGGTGGCTGCCGGGTACAGAGGGGGCAGAGAACATGAAAGTTGCTATTCAGTGGGTATAAAGGTTCAGTTTTGCAGGTTGAGAAAGGCTCCAAAGCAAACCAAGAGGAGACCATCCAGCAAGCTGAGGGCCGACAAGGCCCTGTGTGGCCCGGCCCCTGGTTACCCCTCCACCAGCCTTCTTGGGGTTCACACGTGTGCTTCCTTGATCAGGCCAAGCATACTTCCACCCCAGGGCCTCCAGTCACACTGTGCCCCAGCTGGAATGCTCCCCCCCCCCCCCCCCCCGCTCACTGCAGAGTTCTCTACTGAATGTCCTCAAGTTCCTGACAACCACCATCCCTAAAACAGCACCCCTCACCCCACTGGGTCCCCTATCCTCCTGGCTCCTATTACTACCAGAGATTCTGTCATGTGTTTATCTATCTAAGCATTCACTGTCCGTCTCTCCACTAGAATACAGGACTCTGAGACTTGTTTTGCTTGCTGCTGTATTCTCAACACCTAGAAAGTCCTTGGCTTAAGGCAAACACTCAAGTGTTTGTTAAATAAAGAGCAAGATACATTCAGGCCTATATGAGAAACGTGACACTTAACACTCTTAGGACTGCCGTGCCACGCTTAAGCGTCCTGCAAAAATCAGCAGCAACTTCCCAACACCAGAAATTTACTTCTCATTTTCTTCTGACCAGTGTGTTTACTACGAGAGCTTTGCCCTGAGAGTCCCTCTATCAATAGATATGTGTTTTGAGCCTCCCCCCAAAAATAAAATGTATTGAATCGTGAGGTATGACACTCTTCAACATAATTACTACCTTGCATTAGGGATGCTATACTACTATCAGAGTGACCCCAGCTCTTTAAGTGGAAACAGGAGGGTCTCCCTTCAGGGGTGACCCAAGTCTCCTCCACACTCCCCAGCCTGGGGTCTGCTACACTCTGTAGCAGCCACAGACAGGAGAAGGCGTTCCTACAGGCCAGCGCCCTTGTGGGGCATTAAGTGAGGTGAACTTCCACAATTCATGACTAGTTAGATGATTATCTGAGCCATGGGCTCCCAAACTGCTGACTTGGGATGCCAGCCCGATACTCGTCTTTTTTCTCTTTTCTCTGTGCCTCTTTTTTTTCTGCCATGATGATTAATTGCTACAACTGATCACTACTCTTCCATGTTTCTATTCTGAGCTAGAAAACCAAAGTTCCCTAAGTCCTGAGCCATCTTTTACCCACTTGTAACTTGATCACTTATATGCGAAAACGATAGCCGAGAGGGGGAAAAAATGAAACAAGCAAGCAAATGAGCAAACTGTGCTTTGCACGGGGGGGGGGGGGGGATGTGAAGATGAATGCAACAGTCCCAGTGCCCACAGGTGTATAATCTAGTGACTATCCATTAAAGGAGCTGTCAGGAAAACTGGAAAAAATAACCAGGAACTACTTATGGTTTTCAAAAATCTTTGCAACCATCCACGAATTCCTTAAGGTCAGCTTCAACTAAGACAACCAACCAAGCTTCAGGAATACTTTTTAGTTCACTTTCTTTTACCCATTCCTTCCCTCTGTCACTGTGAATATTTTTTTCTACGAATACTTTTCCAAATGTTGATCCAGCACAAGATAGACATCCCTTTTGATTCTATCCACCTAATAGATTTTTACTTCTCTGTTTCCATCTCTTGGAACTCAAGAGTTACCTAGCCAGCAGGCTACAGTGAGAGAAACTTTCCAAACGAAGTTGGAATTACTTGTAATATTTGCAAAACACCAAAGGAAGAGGGGAAAAGAGCACTCCTGGGGGAAAAAAATTAATCCCACCATCACTACTCTAGCTCTTCCCCCCGAGTCTCCTCCCTCGGTACATACAGACCATAAATCATCACGTTGTCTTTGAAGTTGAATGGAGCAACCCAGCCAAAGCGATGGGGCCTTGGACTGGATGGAATGGTGATCTGTTCAAAGATAAGATCCTAGCTTCGCATTTGGCAGAGAGACTCCCGTGAGAATTATCTGAATATTGATAAGGAGGGGCAGAGAGACGTAAAAACTGGGCTTACGTGATAGCAGTAAATTATCAGAGCTTAACAGAAAGCCTGCTCCTTAGAGAGCTTCAGCCTAAGACTGTCACTCAGGTAACGCCACCCAAATCCAGTTGGATCAAAGAACATCCCACTCCAGTCTGGAGGTAGCATTTTTTCAAATCATTATAATGCAGAGACTGTGGTAGTAAAGGAAAGTTTACAAGATCATGGAAAATAGAAGATTCTGATGGCCAAGCAACTCAAAGGGAGCGCCTAGGTGGACAGAGGAAAACGTTAAATAAGGTCGAATGCAGCTTCACTGTACTTCTGGCATTTTCCTGTGTAGCTTTTAGGGAGAATAAGACAACTTTCTGTCTTTTCTCTACTGATAACTTACATGGAAAGGTTCCCACAACTAGAAGTGGTGGGGACACTCATTCCTCAAGTGTTTACCAAGGTCCACGGGCCACACGGTGTGCTGAATGCTGGCAATACAACGGCTCCCACCTTTGGGGCATCCACAGTCGAGGGGGTCAACGCAACTCACCAGGGAGCCCTCTTCCCATGTGAGATTAGGCAGCGGTGCTACTAACCAATGCCAACACCTTTGTGTTGAAATACAGTGGACCTTGACCGACGTGGGCATTAGGGCCAGTGGAAAATCCGGATACAACATGTGGTCAGTCTCCCCGTACAAAGAAGCAGCTCCTCCACACCCTCGGGTTCAACAACCCCGGATGTGTGGTACCTGCAGTATTTACAGTATCTACATCCCCACATAAGTGGATGCGCACAGCTCAAACCTGTGTCGTTCAAGGGTCAACCGTAGCTATTTTCTTAGAGAAGAAATGTTCATCAATACAGCTCTGACCTGAGGTTGGCACTGACAGTAAACACAGACGACAGCTCGGGGAAAGCCCCAATGCTCCCGCAGCTTCTCCATGCCCACAGGAGCCATTAGACACATTTCTCACGGGTTGTATCTAATAACTTCATCGGCCAAACTTGAAAACTATTTTTCATCTGCCTCCTGCATTCTTCCTCATAAGTGTCCTAGCTGCTCTGGGATACATTCTGACAGTTACAGAAATTATCTATAGATTGTAAGTACTTCAACACATAATGATATACCATCCCCACAGCAGGAGAGAACACTGAAAATTATACGCAGCATTCACTGACATGCACACACATTTAGGTCACCTAAACAGTGTGTGTGTGTGTGTGTGTGTGTGTGTGTTTAATCCAGAGCACTTTAACAATCATCTTATTTACTCCTTTGCATCAAAACATTGATTTCTTTAAAATTAACTGTAAGAAATGAAAGACTCAAAACAGTATCAAATACTTAAATTTATTTTCCCGAGTAATATGTAATGTAACATATTACATGTATGTTGTGTTCTGTTGATTCAATTATCCTCATTTTTGGAAGGCTTCTTTGTTCTTTTATTTGGAAAATCACTTTAACCTTTCCTATTTACATAAAGTGCCCAGGCTGTAACATTCCGGAGGTTTACAGTAACAGTACACGTTTACCATTAATTTACTCATTCATTCAAGTGCCACGTTCCCCTGAACCTTCCCGGTTTCACCGAGGCTGAATCACACCCTCCTTACGCTTCTCGAGCATTCGGTGTGGCTGCTAGCAGAGCTCTGATCTCACCTCCAGAGCTCCTAGACTGCCTACCTGTCCCCCCATGAGTCTGGGAACAAATCGAGTACAAAGACTTTTCTTGTTTTGCCATAGCGCCGTCTAAGTTCCTGCAACCCAGTAGGTGGGTGCTGGATAAAGGTAGAAAAACAGTAAATGACCACATTTCTACTGACCAACGACTATATTATATGCAACCAGGTGCTATAAATCCTCCCCTCGAGGAGTAATTCCAATAATTGGACATTTATAGAAGACAGGCAGAGACCAGGCAACCCGTGTGCATAAACGTGGAATGTACACGTTGGGGGTGGAGGAGGCAGACAGGCATAGCACAGAAAGGTCTAGATGATCTTTAATGCTCCTCCCATTCCCGAGTCCTAGAAAGAGGCAGGGCACGCCCCTCCCACCTGCACTCGAGAGAAACTGGGAGGGAGCATTTGGCTGCATCTCCACCGCTTCCACCAAGAATGCCACGTCCCATCAGGGAGGAATGCTATCTCAAACATCCGACTAGCCTGCAGGGAGAGATTATTGACTACATGACTTTGTTTCCTTTTTATTTCTGCGCAAGGCCTATTCAAAACACGCAATTTGTTGGGGGGATAAAATGGCTTGTGATATGTGAAAAGCTTAGAAACAGTAAGCACTCTATGTCTGTTAGCTATTAATATCGTTTTCTATTTAGTTGGGGCAAGGGTGAACCATGACATTTTGCTGACAGTTATCTTCCTGATCCTCTGACTTGTCTACTGTGTCATTATTCAGCCACACATGCAAATGAACAGACCTGGGGAATCTCAATCCTAAAAACAAGCAAATGAAAGCGCACCCTTCCCTGCAAGTTTAGGGCAATAGCTTTGCTTATGTAGATGCGGCAAATTAACAAGATACTGCTTCCTCTAAAGCATCCAGTGGTGCCCACCCGTCCTCTAAAACCTGCCTCTAACCACGGAGAGGGGTCAGCAGGAGGGACAAGACGAGGGAGAATGTTCCCATTTCACCTAATCAGAGTGCTTTTTCTCTTTAGTAACCACGTTACAAGCGTAGTAGAAATAACACCATATTCTGATTACCTCTTGGGTCTTTGAAACAAAATCGCCTGTGTTCATTGACTAGGCCTCAATGACTAACCTTTGACTATTGTCTGAACATAACATGTGCAGGTGCCTTTGCTGATAGATATGCGGAGCAAACAGGAATTAACTAACCCACTCTCAGGGAGCCATAATTTTTTTTTTAAGAGGTGAATACATGTAGAGAGTCGGTATTTCCCAAATCTGCGGCAATGTTATTCCACTCAAGAAAACATTTTACCTAATTTATTAGATAAATTAGGAGTTTGGGATTAACATATACACACTACTATATATAAAATAGATGAACAATAAGGACCCACTGTTTAGCACAGGTAACTATACTCAATATCTTGTAATAACCTATAATGGAAAAGAATCTGAAAAAGAATAGATATACATATATATCACTTTGCTGTACCACTGAAACTAACACAACACTGTAAATTAACTATACTTCAAGTAAAAAAAAAAAAAGTTTTGCAGAGATTCTTACTCTTAAGGGGGCTAACCCCTCCTTTGAAAATCCAATAAACTATGGGTCCCAGAAAAATGAATACAGATTAAGTTAGCATGTATATTCTAGCAGGTTAATGGGTCCAGGATTAGGAGAGTTAGTCTGAAAAACGAAGGCTAAACTCTGTGTGTGCATCCCCTCTCCTGAAAGGACCATCAGCCTCCCTTAATTAGCTGTTATCAGATTTATACACTCCCTGCCTTTTAAGGAAGTCGAGCTCTTTGAAATTAGCAGAACTTTCAGTGTCAGATGGCACAGTTTCAAAGTATGCATGCTACTAAACAAAACCTTACCTAAATTATTACACTAATTTTTTAAAGTGTGAATTATAAAAAGTTATTTTATTACTTGCAACATTCAAAGAAATCAGAACAAGTCGGCTGAGGGAAGCCCAGCACAGGCTGCAAAGCAGAGGATTCCTCTGATGAATAAATCAGAATGATTCACAATTAGTCTAATTAGTTTACTCAACACGTAAGCTGAGACTTCTGCAGGGCTAGAGGAGGACACTTAAAAAGGAGTCTATGTTCTTAGCTGTTTCGAACACAGCAACTCCTTCCCATTTGACTTACCTTCCTGTGTCTATATTAAGTGGCCTACCTCGTGAATAAAGAGCTAATAATGGATGTCAACAAGTCCAGCCTCAGATAAATACAATTTTCAAATTTTGCTATTCACTGAGTAAGGCTTTACTAAGTATGAGATGTGTCCAGATCCCACTTCAGGTCAAAAGAAAAAGCATTCTGACCTTCCCTGGTGGCCCCTGTGTCCCTGTTGAGCACCTCATGAACCTGGGTGAGCAATCACCTTCAGGATACAGGACTGGGTTTTCTGGGCCATTAAGACCAGGTTGACATCCGGGCACTTCAGGACTCCACCCACTTAACTGAACTCCCAGGTGCTCTGGGGCAGCAGGAACACCTCTCCCAGGTACAGAGCATCCTGGGTGGCAGCCTCATAAATACTGCCTCATGCTTCATCCCCAAGACGGAACCGTGGGCAAAGGAGTTGTGTTAGACAAAGGGGGTCCCAAAGAATTAGTCTTGCTTAGGAAGTTCAGGCCACCCACCTCCTCGTGCTGGAGGACTTGAGGCATGGGGCAGAAGAAAGAAAACAAGAAAAGGTGAGGTGCCTTCTGCAGCCACTTCTCATTTCCCTCAGTAGGATTTATGAAAAAACAGCTCAGAAAGGATTAAAAATTTTAAAAAAGCAAACTCTCCTGGCTCAAAGCTTAGTTGATAAGGTTCCCCAGAGAGGAGAAAAGAACACCAAAATCTGAAGAGGATTTTCTCAAGGCCACATCAAGGGCTGATAATCAAGGTCACACAGATTCTTCCCTTTTCCTTACTCTCTGCACCTGACCAGTAGCCCGGATCAGCTGGTTTTGTCCCCAGAAGGTCTTTCACATCTCTGCATCCCCTCCTTTCCAATTTCATTGGGTATGCTCCAGTCTGAGACCACCCAGACAGCTGTCAAACCGGTGCCCTACTGATCCCCTTCCAACCCACTGTGCACACAGCTGCCAGAGCAATCCTCCAGGGCAGACCTCTTTCCTCCTGCCCCAAACCTTCACAACTCCTCAGTCCAGACAGAACAAAATTAGAGGCTGCTTGGTCTGACACATACCAGGCCCAGAGTCTTGCATATAGAAGATGCTCAAGCAAGGGGGAGCTAATAACAGAAACAAAATGAATATGCTTCTTTCTTTCTTTCTAAGAAATACTAAGTTAATATTTCCTCACCTCTTCCAAAAAGAATGAAATGACTTAAAATGCAGATCCTAAAAAACAAATTTTTAATTAAAACAAGAATTGGAAGACAAGGAGGAAAAGATGGGTGAGATCTAGAAGCTCTGTAAGTAAAGAGAAGCTTCTAGTACAGAGTGAACAAAACTTAGGGGCATCCAGGAAAAAGAATATGCAAAGAGTATTATGAGTTGTGACTCTCATTCTCTAATAAAAGGGAACACACAGTAAAAAACCTTCCCAACTCAACTTTGAGAGAAACTTGTCCCAATGACAATCCCCAAAATATGCATTAGAGATGAAGTAAAAGGATCAGTGACAGTTTTTACTTTGTAAATTGTAGAAACAGTCCTCAAGCCTTCCCCCTCCGCTCAACATTCTGATTAAAAACTGAGAGCCTACTGATAAATCTTGCCTCTAGAAAAACCACCCTAGGACAGGAGGACCACACCGCCAGGTACAGTACCTTCATGTAGCGATTCAAGAGTTGTGCCATGATGAGGATTTAATAATTAGCCCTTTGGAGTATGAACCATCTTTTCCAGAATCATTAAGACAATTCAAAACTGAGACCCTGCCAGCCCCTGCGGGACAGGCTGTCCACCAAGCTGGAGAACCACAAGGATGGTGCCTCCTGACAAATGCAAACAGCCCGAGTCGGGTCAGGGTTGACTCCTAACTCCACACGGGGCTCTGCCTGGTAACCAGGGCTCCCTGTCAAATTTTTAACCTGGTGTCATCATTTCACTAATTAATTAAGGCTACTTTCAGTTCTATCTTCTTAGTTGTTAGAAGCATTTCCCAGCTTATGTCAAGAAACATTTCCCAATTTAATGTCATTCACAAAGCTCGTCAGCACCAGCATCACTACTACTAATGACATTGAAGGCTTTCACCTGTGACCAAGTCTTAACATTTAGCCTTCAAAAAAAAGGGGGGACGAAGGTAAAGCAGACTCACAGTGATTCTTAAACATTATGCGCATATAATCACTTAGACTGCAGGCTCCAGTTCTGTAGGTCTGGGAGGGGCTAGGATTCTGCAGTTCTAACAAGCTCCCAGGTGATACCAAGGAGGCTGGTCCATGGACAACAATTTGAGCAGCAAGGGGCTAGATAGTGTCTGTTTCTTTTTCTTTTAATTCTATTGTATCTTATTCTGAGTGAGCACAGGGAAAGGAAACTAAGCTTAGAATACTGATTAATCAGATCCCAGCAATCCCCAACTCATGGGAAGGGGTACCTTCATATGTATGACAAAGGTGTGAAACTAAGAACGCATTTTGTCGTAGAATAAGATTTCCTGAGATGGAATCAATTCATATGCCTTGAGGGAAACACATACACACAAAAAGGAGGCTGGAGAGAAAAAAGGAATGAAGTGGTATGTATCGTTATAGGGAAGGCTGTATGTAAGAGCCAGTGACCTCCACCATAGAGGAGGTATGTGGGGAGCCCTTAGGGTGGACAATGGAGGAAGCAACAGTGTACAAGCTGCTGTTTCTGCAAGGGGGATGTTTGTAACTGCGCAGTGCCTATCATTCTCAAACAGTGAGCAATGAATAACAAGAAAAGGATCAAAGCACAGGCTAGAATTGGTGTGTAGGAGACAACCTCACCACACCACAGGATTCCTAGGATTAGACAGGGTAGACTAGGAAATTTTCCTTCAGGCAGGGGAAATGAGTGCTGTCCTTATAATCTGAGACATACGGCCTCATCCACATTCCTCCCTCCTTCTGCAAACTTGGGTGCCCAGCTAAAGTTTCTGGCTTGTTTCCTCATCTGTACAATGGAGAAAATAAGAGGACCCACCTCATGCATTTACTGAGAGGTTTCAACTGGTTACTGCATATAGTAAGGGCATATAGGAAACCTTTAATAAATGGGAGCCTCTATTCTTTTTCTTTTTTCTCCATTCAACAGAGCAGTGGCACACACTATCTCTGAAGTACCACCCCGTCTATAACATTCTATGATTCAATGATACTTTTCGGTCCCCTCTAAGACTTTGCTGCTATTTTTCCGACACTAAAGCAACTCAGTTCATAAGCAAAACGTTAAATATGTAGGCAAATCTAACCATCAGAAAGTTAAAAGTTATTTTGGGGAGTTTATACACACTACATCCATCTGTATCATAGCCAGTTCTTGTAATAAAGCCAAGTATACGCTCAACTGTTGATAAATATCTGTAAGATGAAAAAGATTCCATTTCGAAAACAGTTGGATATATCAGGAAATAGCATGGATATACAGAGATAGTGACAGAGAGGAGTAGCAAAAATTAGTTTGACTATAATTACAAATACATATATACACACATTAAAGAAAAATAAGCTGGCTTTAAAATTAGGCAGAAAAAAGACCTGCCAAACAGCTTAGACTTCCTCTAGGATTTTTTTTTTTAATTGAAGTATAGTTAATTTACAATGTTGTGTTAGTTTCAGGTATATAGCAAAGTGATTCAGTTACACATATATTCCTTTTCAGATTCTTTTTTTAATTGAAGTAGAGTTGATCTACAATGCTGTGTTAGTTTCAGGTGTATAGCAAAGTGATTCATATTTTTTTTGATTCTCTTCCATTATAGGTTATTACAAGATATTGAATATAGTTCCCTGTGCTGTATACAGTAGGGCCTTCTTTATTTTATATGTAGTAGTGTGTATCGGTTCCTCTAGGATTCTTTATTCCTTTTACCTAGAATATTTTTCCCAACGTTCAAGTGTCTGAACCACTATAATTAGAAAAAGATCAACTGAAAACAGAATAATTGAACACATAATTTAAAAATCTCATTGGATGCAATAGTTTTCATTTTCTTTTCCCCTCCAAGTTTTGCTGGGGCTTACTTTAGCAAAATTCATTCCATGCTTTACATCCTTTGGTTTCTCACACCCGTTCCGAGGAATGAAAGAAATCATTGAAAGACAAGAAATCAGAGAAGGAACTGGCCAACCTGCAGATAAGTGGGCCCTAAAACACATTTATTTGAAAGTTCAAGGCACCTATCTTTTTAAAAATATACTACCTCTGGTTTCTCCCAAATAACCTTTTAAAAAAAAAAAAAGAAAATAACTGCTTTCCCTGGGTAAAGATCTGAAGACCTTAAAAATGCCAGCACTACTGGTACACACAAGCAGATCTCTGTCCTCAACTCTCTGCTGGACTGCTAACTAGTTTCCTGGTCCAGAAGCCCATCCCCTCATCCCCAAGCTGCACCGCTCACCCTACAAGCCTTTCCTATCCTAATCATCATCCATCCAGATGGGTCTCAGCCAAGCGTCCTCAACCCCACATCTTTCTGTACACTAACTCTGCAGCCTTAGAGACTCAACAGCACACTGGCACTAAAAGTATAAAATGATTAGGGAAGCAACTTGACCAGGGAAAGAAAAGCCCCAGGGAAACAAGCCACTCCATGCGAGCCTGGCCTGTGGGCAAGCCGGGCAGGGGGGCCAGCAATTCCTGTCCCCAGAGGAAGGCCATCCTCCAGGGTGGGGTGCAGCCTGGCACAGGAAGGATGGGAGGAGAGAAGGACCCCTCTTTCCCTCTGGGCAAATATTCAGGCTACTCCTTTTGTACATTTCAGGACAGTGTGTTTCCTCTTCCATTAATCATCCCCACACTTAGGAAGATAACTATGTTCACTAAGCGAAAAAGAAAAATTATTTTCCAAATAAAAATGCAGGAGGCAAGGCCAGTTCACACACAGTTTTTGCAGAGTTCTCGCAGGCTGAATTTGGGAGGAGGGTTTCTCTGAGTTCCTCACACACTGTGGTCCACCGAAGGAAACAAGTACAATTAAATGAAAACCTTCATAAAAGCCCTTGGCAACTCAGAACTGGAAACAAGGGTTTCTTCTCCTCCCCACTTATTCCCCTCCGCTGGCTTTTTTTTTTTTTTTAACTGAGTCATGCGAAGGAAATTTCAGGCACTGGCACCAACAGAGTTGGGACACTGCAGAAATCTGCCAGCTGTTTCCTTAAATAATGCAAATCTCCTTACCACCTGGCAACACTTCAAACAACTGTCTTCAGTAATTTCTTAGCGAAAAGAAGACAAAAGTCATTTGAAAAGGGGGATGGGAATTCCAAAAGCTTTCCCAATAATAAGACTGAATGACCCCCCCAAAAAAATAAACTCTAAAAAGCAAGTTTCCACATCAGAATATTAATTTCCCACCAAGTATGCATCCTCAATTTAAAAGGCTTATCACACATTTGAGGGAGAAAAAGATGTTAGGAATTAAAATTCCACAGGTATTATGGCTGTGGTCCTCAATTTATGTTCTTATATTCATGAAGGTTTGTCTTTTAAAAAGCTTATGTTTTACAATCTTCCTGGCTATTTTCCCAGGAGGAAAAATAAAACTGGTGGAATAAGAGGAAGAACACATAAAATTTGTAAATCATCCTTGGGATCTTAACCACTGAAGGTTTTTTGTCTTGGGGGATATATACTCTCATACTAAAGCAGTCAAACAAAATTTCAATAGGTTTATTACAAACCAGAAGCCCAGCCTTTGGTGAGGCTGCTATAAGGGACGCTATAAATCTTTGGTGCTTTGAAATTTATTTGCGATCACCCAAAATGAAAGGGGCTGGTAGGGGATGTGGACAGAGAAAGGTTTTCACCCTTCATCTTGACAAAATGTCTTATTTTTTAAGTGTATGGCTTAGAATGTATTTAATCACTAATAACTAGATTTTAAGTTCTGTGGGCATGGGATAATTCTGTTGCTGTTGTTACTGTTATTGCCTCCCACCAGACACAGCACGTGGCTAGGCAGACCGTATGTACTATGGATGTTCAAACTAGTCGTATTGACCAAGGGGAAAATAATGCACCAGTAGTATGATAGGCAGCTAATGCCTCCTGGAAGAAAATCAGTGACTGGGAAACAAGGGTGGATGGGAGGGTAGTGTCTTCAAAATCACCTTGGATGGACTTCCCTGGTGGTCCAGTGGTTAAGAATCCACCTTCCAAAGCAGGGAACATGGGTTCAATCCCTGGTAGGGGAACTAAGATGCCACATGCTGCAGGGCAACTAAGCCCAGGTGCTGCAACTAGAGAGCCCATGCGCTCTGGAGCCCGAGTGCCGCAACTAAGACTCGACGCAGCCAAAAATATAAATACTTAAAAAAAAAAAAATCACCTTGGAGCGACTTTCAAACTACACATCCCCTGCCCCTCTGAGATTATGACACATCCACAGGGGTTTGGCATCTTTCCCCTCTTCCTCCTCCCCAACCCCATTTGAGAAGCATTGCCCAAGTGTGTCATTGTTTCTGAGGGATGTGTGTCTTATCTCAGGTGTGTGTGTGGGTGTTGATGGCTAATGATTCACAGCTTCACTCTGTAACCTTGGCATCTCCTTTAGGATAAGAGGAGGGGCTGTCACCTGTATCTGATGGATGGGGGTGGGGACTGGGGTTTAACAGCTTTTATAGACCTTTACCTAATGCCCTTCTTTTCAGCTCCACATCCTCTAGCCACTGCTGCCAGACCTGGGGCTTCCAAATTTTGGGTCTTTCTGGGTTCTGTGGAGCTAACTGACTCACTTCTCATTGGGATCCCTCTTTGAGACCCTAGAGTCCAGCTGCCTCTGCTCTACCAAGTCAGTGACCCCCTCCTTCCAAAAAATCTGGTGGTGACTCTTATCTGCTGTGGTCTCTGCTCCTATTCTCCCATCTTTGTGGGGCCTACGTCATTTTTATTCCTTTGCTTTCTCCTTTTAGAGGAGTTTTGGAAGGACTAGAGATATTCATGTGTTCAATCTACCATGCTTTACCAGGAGTCCCTGGGATTGCTGCTTTACTTGTACGTCTCCCCTGCCAGATTCTAAAATCCAAAAGAACAGGGCTCTTACAAACCTTACTTATGGTAATGCCCCCCAGAACCTAGCACAGTCCAGACACATGGTAGATATTTTCATATTTGTTGAATAAATGAATAATTCTAAAAGCATAAAGATCACAGACTTTTAAGCTTTCAAAGGATCCTCAGATTTCTAGGTTATGCTCTTTTCCACCTCTGTGTCTCTCAATCTTCAAGTAGGACCATATTTAAACCTCCAGATTAATAACCTAATCCCCTTTTCCAAAAGCCCCAGGCTTTCACACTTCTGACTATAACCTAGAGTGCCGAATCCATTTTACACTACAGTTCACTACACATTCACGTGTAGCTGACAAAAATTTTACACAATACTCACCCTTCCCACATGGGATGCTCTCTGATATCAACTATTCTAGTTATTACAATAGTTCAGCTCTTAAAAGCACTAGCCACGATTCACTAAAGTGATTTCACAACCTACTAATGGGTCATGACCTACAGTTTGAAAACCATTTTTAATCATACTTTCAAGTCTCAGCTTAGACATCGTGTCCTCGGGAAGCTTTCTCTGCCTCCCACAGTTAGGGCTACATGTCGCTCCCTATGTTCCCATGATATCTGACCCCTCTACTGTTATGTAACAGATCTGTGGGATGGGAAGGAGATTTAGGATATCTAAGAGAAGTGAACACATATGTTCATGCAAAATCTTGTACACACCTGTTCAGAGGAGCATATACTCACAATGGCCAAAAAGTAGAAACAACCCAAATGTCCACCATGGATGAATGGATAAACAAAATATGGTATATATATAATCCATACAATGGAATAGTATTCAGCCATAAAAAGGAATGAAGTGCTGATGCAAGCTACAGCAGGGATGAACCTTGAAAACATTATGCTAAATGAAATAAACCACACGTGAAACGTCACGTATATTCTTTTATATGAAACATCCAGAATAGGCTAATCTATAGAGACAGAAAGTAGATCGTGGTTGCCAGGGGCTGAGGGGGATGGGAGGACTCAGACGAGAGCTAAAAGGAATGGGGTTTCTTTTGCAGGAAATAGAAAGACTCTAAAATTGATTGTGGTGAGGGATGCACGGCTCTGTGAATATGCTAAGAACCACCGAGTTACATGTTTCAAATGAGTGCATGGCATGGTATATGGATATTTTTAATAAAGCAGCTTAAAAATAAGAGAGGGAACCAGGGGGAGACCTGGGAAGTGGCCTACATTGCGGAAGGCAGGGGAGAATCTGCCTCCTTACACTTACTCCCCGGCTTTTGGCACAAGGCCAGATGCATGGCAGAGGTTCCGTGAGTATTTGGTGAGTTAATAATTGACTCCAAGACGAGGACTGGATGGGCTTCCTCCTCAGGCAGACACTCCTACCTCGGGTCAGCCTGAGGTTAACCACTGAAAGAAGGAAATGGGCTTTCTTTTTATTAAACAACCTACCACCTTCGTTTATAAGTTAATCCAGATTCCAATAACCTCGATGATTACAAACTCAAGGGTTTTTTAAAGAGAGAACAACATTATTTTTTACTGTTCTGCTGTTCCGAAAAGAAAGAGTCATCGAGCAGTACAGCAGTCTGCCCTCCAGCACCGCACCTGAAATCCCGCTAATAACAGCTTTCTCAGCCACAGTGAGAAAGGATTGCTGAAAACTGCGCTGCTCAAAGTTAGGTCAGGCCTCCGCAGTGGCCCACGACCTCAAACTGCCAATGTTAAGCTTAATTCCTGTAAAATTATAGTTTGGCTCAGCTATGGATGGCAGTTAACCACCAAGAGACCAGAAATAAAGGCTCAGTGGAACTAAAATCACAAAAGCAGTGATTCTGTGCTACTGCTACTTTTGATAATAAAAATACAATTTTTACATCCATGTTAAATATGGAGCTTAATCTACACATTCTTTTAGCCTGAGCATAACTGGATAGCTACTTCACTGAAGGTCTTATCAGTGTCTGAATGCCGACATCCCCAGCCACTTGCCATTAACAACACAAGCTTGCTATAAATAGATGGATAACATTCTGACCCAAGAGGTGAAAATTCTAGTTGTCTATTAAAAATAAAACCAACAACCACAAAAAACCGTCTTTCACCCATCCCCCATCTCTTAAAAAAGCCTTTAAACTTCAAATTTAGATGCCTACAGAGTGGTCAAAGGAAAGGCAGTCTAAACGAAATAAGAACTAACACGACCTAGAACTACCCTCAATAATATTCTCTTCCCGTACTATTTCAGTTCCCGATGGAAGCTGTTCCCCAATATGTATTGTTCCCCGATATTTTTCCATTTTACCATCTTCTTCTTTAACATTTATTTTTAACAGCAGGAATACTTCCCATTCCGCAACCAAGAGAACTTAAATAATATCGGATCTTAGCTCTGACAAAACAAAACTCAGAAAGAACTCCAATGTGTTTCTTTCAAACTGATCTCTTTTTTAAAAAGATGTTTTAGACTATGTTGCACATCTAACTAATGTAGCAACAAACAACTATTGCCGTATGAACTGCAAAAAAGGTGGCCATCAATGGAAAAATGCAGATCAGGTCAAGGAACTTCTAATGAAGTAGAAAACACAGACAGGTACCCAAACAAATGAAATTCAAGCAAGACAAAATATAAGTACATAAAGTGCTACTACACTCTGTTCAGTTTTCTAATTTAAAGTTCCAAATGGTTGATAAATATCTGAGAACACTTTTTACAAACACAGGTACTATTGCCCACTTTTAAAATCACCAGGGTGGGCTTCCCTGATGGCGCAGTGGTTGGGAGTCCGCCTGCTAATGCAGTGACATGGGTTCGAGCCCTGGTCCAGGAAGATCCCACATGCCACAGAGCAACTAAGCCCATGCGCCACAACAACTGAGCCTGCGCTCTAGAGCCCACGAGCCACAACTACTGATCCTGCGTGCCTAGAGCCCGTGCTCCGCAACAAGAGAAGCCACCGCAATGAGAAGCCCGTGCACCGCAAGGAAGAGTAGCCCCCGCTCGCCACAACTAGAGAAAGTCTGCGCGCAGCAACAAAGACCCAACGCAGCCAAAAATATAAACAAACAAATAAATAAATAAAATCACCAGGGCACTATAGAAAACAGTTTGGTGGTTCCTCAAAGAGTCAAACACAGAATTCTCATATGATCCAGTAATTTCACTCCTAGGCATATACCCAGAAGAACCGAAAGCAGGGAGCAGTACATCGATATTCACAGCATTATTCACAACAGCCAAAAGGTGGAAACAACCCAAGTGTCCAGTGACAGATGAATGGATAAATAAAATGTGGAACGTCCATACAATGGAATATCATTCAGCCATAAAAAGGAATGGTGTTCCAGTACATGCTACGATGTGTATGAGACTTGAAAACATTATGCTCCGTGAAATAAGCCAAACACCAAAGGAAAAGTATCATATGATTCTACTTACATGAGGTAACTAAATAGGCAAATTCATAGAGACAGGAAGTAAAATGGTGGTTTCTGGGGGCAGAGAGAAGAAAGAAATGAGGCATTATTGTTTACTGGATACAGAGTTTCTGTTTGGGATGATGAAAAAGTTCAGAAAATGGATAGTGGTGATGCTTGGATTGTGAATATACTTCATGCCACTGAACTTTACTCTTAAAATGGTTAAAATCGTAAATTTTATGTGATCTATATTTAACCATGGTTTTTTTTAAGTTAAAATACATTTTTTAATGGCTGGGGCATAAAGCGGCTCAATGAACACGTCATCAATGGTAGAAACAGGCAGGGGCCTCCCTTTCCCCTCCTAGAGGCCAGTAACTTACACGAGGCTACACATTCACAGAAGAGGACAATTATCTCCAAGTTCCCACGAGAGAAACGTTGTATTGCTTTATTTTGTGTGCTCCCAGCACGATAGCCAGGGCTACCCATAAAGAAAACTTTAGAATAAAAAATTATCAACAGCCCCCATTGCATGCACCTCACTAGATAAAATTTAAGAGCCCAAAGTTGAGACTGCGGGCAGCAATGCCGAAAGAGCAGCTTGCATTAGGGAAGCAAGAGTGGGAACCAACTCCCTAGTCAACTTGCCACTTGTTTTAACTACTTAGCAAAATGAATGTCAGTAGATGTACAATAATAATACTTTGAGGAAAGCTCCACAGTTTACCTTGGGGGGGGAGGTGGGGAACTAGTAAGTTATCTTACCTTTTGAAAAGCAAAGAAAGAAGGACTCTCAAAGGGAAAAACTCTTCATGCATTATTAACTGAATGAACTGGGCCCTCTTCTCCTAAAATACTAAAAGCTCTACTTCCCACTTACTCTCAAAGTATTCCTAGAAGGAAGCTTTTCCATTCCCACACTATTAACTAAAACAGCAGACCGAAGGACTTTTTTTTTTTTTTTTTTTTTTGCCGTGCCGCGGCATGCGGGATCCTAGTTCCCCAACCAGGGATCGAACCCGCACCCCCTGCATTGGAAGTTTGGAGTCTTAACCACTGGGCCACCAGGGAAGTCTCCTAAGGATGTTTTCAAAAGCCTTAGCACTAACCCTCAGGTCTTCCGATTCCCAAGTCCCCACAAGGAGAATGGCTCTGTAAGTGCCCCTACATCTTTCCCCAACTAGACAGACACACAATGCCTGTTGTTTTCTGCCACCGGGACAGCAGGGGGAGAATTCTGCTCAGAGTAAGATTCAGAAGTGCCAAAATCCAACCCTGATAAACATGTGCGACAAAACTTCTCACATCTCTACGGGAACTCAAAGCAGTAAACGCGCTGCTGTAGGCCAAAGGGCCAGACTTCCCAATGGGATTTTAACCTCATCAAAGTAATAAAGTGTATTCAATCCTAAAACACAAAGCCAGCCCATACCAGCGGTGTGAGACTCGAGAGTTCCCAGCAACTGCTCTGTCCTAGCCTCACTAATAGAAGTTTTCAGTTTTTAACAGTATAATTGCAATAGTTAATAAGCCCTAACTAACAAAAATTATTTGACACAGGAGGAGTGAAAGCTCTGAATCCTGGAATCTTAGATCAAAGGATGCATTTTCCTACCTGAATGTCCTTTAGGACATCCCAGTTATGAGGTCAAGCAATCCACACTTGAACTTGTCCAGTTCCAGGGAACTCAAGATTCCACCCTCCACACAAATCAGCAAATTCTATTACTGGACAGCTCTGGCTGTTGGGGAGATTTTGAGTTTCAAGACAATCCTCAGGCCCTGGTAGTTTTTATCCATTGCCCCCAGTTGGGGACTACAGACAATAAATCCACGCCCTCTTCTCTGTGACGGCCCCTGCCACGTGTGAGTGCTGCTCAGCACTGCAAGAAGGGAATTCGTAATATAAACTGCACACAACCTGTGAGACTAGTGTAGGGAAGGAAACTCTCCCCGTCCCGTTCCTCAAAACTTGTTTTAAAGCAGAGTATTCTGAAATTACCCTGAACATTTATAATAAGCAGACTGACATCCAACCCAACTTCTCTTCCTCAGATCAGACCCAATGGAAGAGATTCCTGAAAAAAAGGTTTCTTCTTTGACTTTAACTCAATCAATTCCCAAGGCACTGCCTTCTTCCTTCCAGAGTTCCTTTACTCACAGATGGCATGCAATAATTATTTGATAAATGAAACATTTCAATAATCTTCCTAAAAATAGGATGGACGAATGTGTCTTCTTGACATATTTTTTTTTTCCAATTGGCTAATTTGTAAAGCATCAGAAGCAGATAACGACAACAGTCCAAACGGATATGCGAATTCTAATATATAGGTCCTTTGTGTAAAAGATAAAACACTGAAATAAATAAGTTGTCAGCCTTTCTCTGAGTTCCTTGGAACCCTGGTGCCCTATGAGGTGTTAACCGGTGCTTTATGACATGTACAATGTATATTAAGTAAGAATGCTAAAGGTTCTGAGAATAGAGAAAGGAGAAAGCTGTTTAGGTTTGGGAAACACAGGGTCAAAGTCCTTGGGCAGGAGCACTTTGCCGCCAGCACATCTTGTTCATATCTTGGGATCAGGATCTCTTCTCCAATTTAGGAAACACAGGCTTGGAGCTACACAAGGTTTATATGTTAAAATGGGTTGCTAGTGGAACCAATAGGAAATGAGATGCTTTCTTGGCTTTTCCAACAACTGTAGGTGAACTTTCAGATGTCAGTTCTACTTGTTTAAAAATAATAAAATCACACATTATAATTTTATCACACAAAAGCAATGAAGTGTCATCTCTGAAAGCCTAAGAAAAATCCTTTCATTGAATCGGCATAACTCTCATGATGGAAAGAAAGACTATCTTTCCAGGCAAAGGAGGAGCCAGTAACCAGCAAAAAGTTCAAAGTACATCCAATTTCTCTCCCATGTAATTGATGAAACCAAGCCTTCACAAACAGGAAATAAATCACTCTCTCTGACATGATATGCAGGAAGGGAAACAAGAGAAGTGACTCATTTGCACAAAGGTTCACATTCCTGAGACAGTGGCACAAACACTGCACAGTACCACAACAGGGAGACGTGACCACCTTTCTTTTGAAGCATCCCTTAATCTCCTGGGTAAGGAACTGGGCGTAATGGGAAGCAGAGCTCAAGTGAACTAGTCAGGGGGCACTTCATGGCTTTGTTGACTGCACTCATCATTCTGACCAAAGTAGAGTCCAGACCAAGGGTCTGCAGCTGGACATCCCCCCCCCCACTTACTGCTTCACTGTTACTGGTCCCTGTATCCCGCACAGGGCTAAATTAAAGATGCACTACGTCACATAAGGCTGCTGAGCAAAGAGACTTACCAGGTCCCTGAGAAACCAGTTTGGGCTTGAAATTTGTACTCCAGGCCTGGGTCCTTTACTAGGCAACTATTCAGTGTCTACCATGAAAAGATCATTACTAGGGCTGGGGGGCTTGGTACACAAGTACAATAAGGAAATAGCCCGAGGCTCTGGAGTAGTTGACAGTCTCCTCAAGGATACTAATTTGAGAATAAGAGAATTCTGATTATGTTCTTGGTCGGGCCCCAAATCTTTTAAGCAGGACTTGAAAATAAGCACTGGCCCAACATTCCCAGACTCTATTACCCTAATGGAACTCAGCCAACTTTCCAAACAACAATGTAAAATATACTGTATCTCCACTCACTCCTCTCCAGAGGGATTTGTGTGAAGGAATCCAATAGATTTGCTACATGAAGGTATTCATATTCTTTCCCAGGTTTTAATGGGAAAGAGAGGGAGGGAAGGATGACTGCAGGGATGAGGGAGGTACTAATGAACTATACAGGGTTGATGTCAATAGTGCAAACCGGAAAGAAATTTCTGTAGGCCCACTGAATTTTTAGAAAATGATTCACAAGGTTAATTTCAACATTCTACTGCCGGTATTTCCACTGGTTTTTTGTTTGCTTGTTTGTTTGTTTTAAGGGTCTAACTCTTAGCACATCCCTCAAAAGAGATGGTACTGAGATCCCTTCACAGGAAATACTAAGAGAAAATGTTATTGGAGTCAAAGCAATAGATCATTGGAATGACTACGGTGAGTTGGCCTCTTTGGTCTGCTCTAAGGAAGTGAAGCCCCGCTTGAGGTTTCCTGAAATGTGCTCTACGCAGGTTTCTTTGGGGCAAGTCAATATAACATGCTGAAACGAACAGCGTCCATTGCCCATTCTTTCCTGTAATGTTAACTTCAGTTGCCTCTGAGAGTGTTTTTAAATAAAGAGGCGGGGCTACCCAGGTGCTTCTGAGGCACAGACAGCCTGAGAGTCTCTGCTTTAAGGAAGCAGCATGCCACGAAGCCAGTCTGCAGAGACCACCTGGTCTTCCAATCTAAGTATGGATTTGTTGGGCCCGTTCAGGTGGCAAAGAATAGACATACACTGAAGCCAACTCGGTGAATGATGGTCTACCGTGAGGATACCTAGAGGAGTAAGCAAGGCTGGAATCCCTATCAGCAGCTGCCCAGCTGCTAACCCTCCTAGAAAACTGAAAAATACTCTTCCAAGAGACGGTCAATAGTCTGATTCACTCAACTTTTGGAATCATCCTTCAAAAGCAGCCATCCAGGGCTCTGTCACCCTCTTCCCACTGTTCTTACCACAACTGGCTTACCAACAGCCTCTTCACGCTCCGTGGCTTCTGCTTGTACCAGGGCTTTTACTGCCTCGTGCCTTCTACTTTCTTCCACGTCTCTCTCCATGTCTCAGACTCCCAAGAGGAAGAATCCCTGTTCCATACAGATCGGCCCTGTGGGGCAGAGCTGGGAGGTATATAGGCTGTTGGGTGGCCCACAGAGGCTTATCTCGGCGGTCACAACCAACCCTAGTTCAGAGATGCTGAGGAAAGGAAACCCCCAAAAGGAAGCTGTGGATGTGACAGACTCTCAGAGGGGACCAATATGACCAGCAGACACCTAGCATGACCTGCCTAGTAAAAGACATTCCCCTAAGCAGATTTCAAAGTTCTGTATATGGTGGGTTATGATTATTCCTCAGTAAGGCTTATCCTACAGGTATCTAGTTGGAGCTTACTTAAGACTCTAACCCAGTGTTTCTCAAATTTCAGCGTGCATCAGAATCACCTGAAGGGCTTGTTAAAACGGATTGCCAGGCCCTATTCCCAGTAGCTCCAGATGTGGTGCCTATGAATTTGCATTTCTAACAGGTTCCCAGGTGATGCTAAAGTTGCTGTTCTCAGGACCGCACACTGAGAACCACTGGCCAAATCAATGGTTTTAAGATTAGGTATCTTAAAACAAGACAAACTTCTGTTTGGTGCCATCTGTTATTTTTGTTATATACAGATATAGAGATCTAAGTACTTCAAAAATAAGTATTTTAAAGTGCCTATGGATTTGTAATTAAATTAACCAAAGCTATATTACAGAACATACATTTTCAGCCTTCAATATAACTTTATAAGCTAAGTATGACAAAGTATGCATTTGTTCTCTGACATTTGGGGACCCGCTGATCTAAACCAGTGGTTCTCAACTGGGGACAATTCTGCCACCCAGAGAACATCTGACAATGTCTGGAAACATTTGTATTTGTCAGAACCGGGAGAAGGGAAGGCTGCTGCTGGCGTCCAGTGAGTAGAGGCAGGGATGCTAGTAAAATACCCAGTAACGCACAGGCAGCCCCTAACAGCAAAGAATTATTGGGTGCAAAATCAATAGCAGTGCTGCGGCTAAGAAACGTTGGTCTAACGCTTATTTAGAAAGTGAGAATCCAGCATGGCCAGGAGTCCTCAATGGTGGAAAAGCAGAGCTACACGAGCCCATGAACCCAAATAAAGCCCCTAGCATCAAACAAGAGCCATCATAACCGAAACCCAAGAGGAAGCAATCTGAGTGAGGTACCACGAACAGGTGGCAGGGCCCTGGGAGCCCCACGAGGATGAACAGGGGCCAACTACTGATTTTTGGCTTGAGATCTGACTTGAAAGTGAAAGAGGAACTCGAGTATATTTCTGACTACATCGGGATCTGCAGGGAAAAGGAGGCATAAATGTACCCACAGAAAATGGACAGTCCTGTCTTCAGAGACATACATCTCAACAATGTACATGCCTAAACCCTTTCTTAAAGAAAGATTTTTTTTCGAAATCCACGTACCCTCTTTAAGACCAGCAGAGTGAAAAAAATCCTAAACCCATTTGTGGAGACAGCCGATACTGGCTTCAAGAGCTCTGAGCAGAGCAAACATCAAAACAGGTATCTTGCACAGAGCCAGGAAAAGATGCAAAGTAGAAGTACTTCTCTGGGGACTTCCCTGGTGGCGCAGTGGTTAAGAATCCGCCTGCCAATGCAGGGGACATGGGTTTGATCCCTGGTCCAGAAGATCCCACATGCCGCGGAGCAACTAAGCCTGTGCGCCACAACTACTGAGCCTACGCTCTAGAGCGCAAGCCACAACTACTGAGCCTGTGTGCCGCAACTACTGAAGCCGGTGCGCCTAGAGCCCGTGCTCCGCGACAAGAGAAACCACTGCAACGAGAAGCCCGCATACCGCAATGAAGAGTAGCCCCCCGCTCCCCGCAACTAAGGAAAGCCCGCGCCCAGCAATGAGGACCCAACACAGCCAAAAATAAATAAATAAATTTAGTTTTAAAAAAAGAAAAGAAGTATTTCTTTGGGGATATTTAGATAATATATATCCAAGTAATCTATGTCTATGGATACATAACCAGATTCTCATATCAGAGCATTTAGCACAGTTCACTGCAACACCCCTCGCAACAGTAACCATAGCTAAGACTTGAGGACTTACTCTATGCCAGACACTATTTAAAATATTTTACATGGAATGTCTCATTTAATTTTCAAAACAAGTCTAAAGGTAGGTTCTATTATTATACCCATTCTATGGATGAAAAAAGTGAGGCACCAAGAGGTTAAATAACTTGCCCATAGTAAGTAGTTTTAGGATTCTAACCCAGGCAGACTGATCCCATAACACAGAGGAAGCCGCTAAGAGAGTGGGAAGTATAAAATGTCTGCAAAGATATTTAAAAAGAAGAAAAAAGCCATCCCTGAATTTCAGGCTAACTATACCACAAGCATCACTCTCCAGAATATGAAAGTATGGAGCCCTACTCCGATGGGTAGAGAAACTGTCTATTCCCAGAGAACACAGAGCCTGCCAAAAAGGACCTGAGTATGAAGGCTTCCTGCACACACAGCATTGCTGACAACACTTGTTCAGTTCCAAGGACAACCTGCGCGTATCTGAGGTAAAGACAGATGCTTCATTAAGTCTCTGCAGTGAGAACTCACAAACGGAAGGATGCTTAAGAAACTCTAAGTGACAAAGTGCTAACAGCCTCTCCTTTGCTCCAGTTGCTTTGTTAAGAAGCAACACTAGACAGGAAGGATTGGACCGACTTCTTGCATCCAGGCCTTGTGGAGAAAGAGAGAAATATTGACAGAGACGACCTACCATGTTCCTCGCAGAGACCACTTAGAGGAGTGTAAAACTGATGGAGGGTTAAGGGCTATTGGAGCTTCAAAAGTTTTTCTTCTAGAGAGGAGAACTGTTGAAACGGAAACAGAACTTCACAGTTAATTCACCAATGATGAATTTTGAGGGGGTAAAAGTTCTGATACGGAGCAGGTTGCCCAGGAGATTGAAATGGAGACACAAGCCAAGTGCCGCAGGAACTCAGCCTTTCTCTGCAGGCTGGTTTTGATTTCCATCAGCACAGGCAGTGCCTGTGATTCAGTGAACTAAGTTGTACAAAAAGTTTCCCCAGACTGCAACATTTTTGCTACCCCAAGGATGCAGGCAAAAAATAGAAACTGGCTCATGGAGACCTAAAGGAAAAAGGGCTAAAATGTTCCAAGCACCAAACTGATCTGTCCAAGAACCACAAGTACTTCTCTCCAGGTCTCGGTTTCATTCTCATGCCTAGGAGGGATGATCCGATCTTCTTTGGGTTGCTAGTGACAACCGATTTCAGACAGATGAATTCAGGAAACCGAAAATGCCCACTGGTAACACCTAACCAACCAGCCTGGACTTACTTCACTAGCCATATTTTAGCTCAGATTCAACAAGAGAGTGTTGCTGGGCCCCTTAGGCCTGGGAGTCAGGAATCAAACTGCAGAGAAACTGTCTTAAAAGAGACTTTGCAAGACTTTGGAAATCTCAGTAACTTCCCCACTTCTGGTTCTATTTTTTCCCTTGTCTCTTCCACACTGGGACTGAGCATGTAACTCTGAAAATGGAAGGGGTCCTATGTGCTTGTTTTCTGATAAGCATAAGAGGTTCCCTGAGGAACCTCATCCCACCTGCCAGTCTTGGAAAGAAAGATAACCACAGGCAACATGGTACCCCAGGGCAGCACTGAAAGGAGAGAAATGCAGGCTGAACACTCGAGGGTCTCACCAAGGAACATGGGGCCCCAGGAGCAGCTGCTCGTGGGAGCAGAGCCCCAGGGTCCTCGTGACCCGGACACACCCCCTCAGGGGTGGGGAGACAGGGAAAGGGTGAGGTAGTAGGAAGAGAAGCAAGAACTACTCTGCAGGTGCAGGTGGGGTGGGGAAGGACCATGCCACTTAAGAGATGGATGTTAGCTACACAGGTGAAGTCAAGTGCCTTCAGAACTGCCTGAGAGAAAAAGCAATGTCTCCTTTCCTTATGATACTAAAATATCTTCTAAGACACCAGATGAGCTGTACATGCATCTTGGTTTAGGGTTCTTCTTAGCTACGTTTCATCCAATGAAAGCGCCATGGGCCTTATCAGTTGCACATCTGCTCAACTACCATTTATCAGAGCCTCAAGGACCCAAGGTAAGAAAGTCTTGAGACCAGAGCAAAGACCAAAGATCTAAATTGTATAATGCAGTCTCACATCAAGCTGCGGTTCAGCCAAGAAAAAGCTGTGGCTGATTCAGTAGAAGCCAGGGCCAAGCAAGACCTGGGGCTCCAGAACCCACCAGCAAACGCCAGAGCCACAGGACTCCTTGCCTGCAAATATACTCCAGTAGAAGACAATGACGCATCCACCCAGGCAGACTTAAAAGGGCCCTAAACTGCAAGGAAAAAGTTTGCCTCGGGAGCTAGGGTCCAAGGAGGCCTTGCCTAAGAAATATAAGGACCTGAAAAAAGAGAACCAGCCATTCTGCTAAGCAGACCTTTCTAAAGACAATAAAATTAATGAGGTGGGGGAATTATTCTCTATTGAGACTTCCTGAATAACAATCAGGTGAAAAATACATCCTTTAAAAAGTCTGTCAGGCAGCAATTCCACTGCCAGGAATTTATCCAAGAAAAATAAAAGTGAGGATGTGTCACTTATAAGGCAAAATACTGGAAGCAACCTAACTATCTCATTATAAGTGTTAGATAAATTATGGTATACCTCTCAAGTGGGTTAATAGAGTGCCAGGCAGAAATTCAAAACATTTTATATATATATATATAATATATGTGTATTATATATAATATATATATTATATATATAATATATATATAATTGTCATGGAAAGCTTTGACCTCAAAAAGTAAAATTTAAAAGTAGGTTACAAAATAGGATTCAGGATTCCATTTTAAAAACAGATCATAGGGGCTTCCCTGGTGGCGCAGTGGTTAAGAATCTGCCTGCCAATGCAGGGGACACGGGTTCGAGCCCTGGTCTGGGAAGATCCCACATGCCGCGGAGCAACTAAGCCCGTGAGCCACAACTACTGAGCCTGCACGTCTGGAGCCTGTGCTCCGCAACAGGAGAGGCCACCACAGTGAGAGGCCCGCGCACCGCGATGAAGAGTGGCCCCCACTTGCCGCAACTAGAGAAAGCCCTCGCACAGAAACGAAGACCCAACACAGACAAAAATTAATTAATTAATTAATTAATTTAAAAAAAAACAGATCATATAGTTCATGTATGTTAACATAGAAAAATTTTTTCCAATGATTACATCCAAATTGATAGGACTAGGTGATGCTTCAGTTTTGCTATCTTATATTTTATAACTTTTTAGTAATGCAAATAGCATAGATATACTTTCAAACTTTTTTTTTTTTTTTTTTTTTTTTTTAAATTAATTTATTTATTTATTTATTTTTGGCTGTGTTGGGTCTTCGTTTCTGTGCGAGGGATTTCTCCAGTTGCGGCAAGTGGGGGCCATTCTTCATCGCGGTGCGCGGGCCTGTCACTATCGCGGCCTCTCCTGCCGCGGAGCACAGGCTCCAGACGCGCAGGCTCAGCAGCTGTGGCTCACGGGCCTAGTTGCTCCGTGGCATGTGGGATCTTCCCAGACCAGGGCTCGAACCCGTGTCCCCTGCATTAGCAGGCAGACTCTCAACCACTGCGCCACCAGGGAAGCCCTACTTTCAAACTTTTAAAAACAACAAGAAGAAAACTTTTACTTGGCCAAAGCAATGTGCAGCTGGTACTCTTCACTTGGCCGACTGCACCCACACCAATGTTTCCTACAGAGTCTGGAGAACAGATTCTGTGATGCCACACACTGCATTCCCCCCTTCAAGAGGCACAATCCACAAAAGCCCATTAAAGACTCTGAGAAAGTCTGTTTAATTCAGTTTTAACAGTGTTTGCCAAACATTTGTGATCACAAAACACCTACAGCTTAAAAGGCTCACTGGTAAAGTAGGATGAGTCCAAAGCAAGGCGATCAGAACAGTGGAAAGTTTGAAAGCAATGTCCTCCAAGGATTAAGATTTGTAGGAAGTGAGCATATTTCGCCTGAGGACTAAAAGACCAAGGAAAAACATAACTGTCTTCAAATACCTGACCCGCACTCATGTAGGAGGGAGCAAAATTGTCCTGTGATGTTCCAGCAGACTACGTTACAGTGAATTCAGACAAGTTACTGAGAAGCAGGTTCCAGCCTGAACTAAGAAAGGGCTTTCTGGGATTCTTGCTTTTCCCATCACCATGAACACTGAAGCAGAAAGTGGATACTCAGCTATCAGGGATGCTACAGAAGCAACTTCTCATAGGCTAGGGTGCATGGTTAGATGGCTACCAAGAGTCCTCCAGCCTCAAGATCTTCCGGGCAGCAATCAAGAGGGGCCAGGTCTGAAGAAACTTCCCCAGAGTCAGCTTAAGCCAATCTGTCCACACCAGATCCCGTCTGGAGGACACGCCTACTCATCACAGTCAATGCCCGTAAATGTCTCCTGAGACCCCAAAGCCCAGGGATCAGTAGGAATGGACACACCTGCCTCCTTAGTGGGAACTCAGCACATTCATCTCAAACCTTTGCCACAGGCTGGAGATGCTCTAAGCACAGTTCAGGGCATTTGTACAGCCCTGCTTCTACTTCTAAGAGGACTTGCTGTGCACCCAGCGTGTCTAGAGAGACCAAGATACCTGCTGGCCAAGGTTCATCGAGAGATAATGTTTTCAAAAAAGAAAAATTCTCTCCCAAACAACCAAGATGAAGGAAAGGACCCAATGGGTGAAAGTGAACAGACTTTTATGTAAACACACACACACACACACACACACACACCCACCCCAAGCATCCTTCTTTCCTCCCTTTATTTTACCCCTCTTTTCTCAAAGAGTTGGAGAAAGAGAGAGAGAGAGAGAGGGAGAAACAGAGGAAGAGAGAGAGGGAGAGAGAAAGTGTAATAGGGCACAGGAAGATTTAGACAACAATAGGCCCCATATATACCAATCCAAATCTTTGTATTCTGTTCAAAGACAACAAGCTTTTTAGAAAGGGGAAGAGTTCTATCCTTCATCAGATTTTAGTTGCATTTTCAATCTACTTTAACAATAGATATTAACAGCATTTCTAATGAAATGAAACATAAAGGTGTTACCGTAACCTTTCACTAAAGCCTTTCTGTTTTGTTTTCTCTATTTTACAACTATGGAAAATGAGTTCTTCCAATTCATGGCATATTCTAGTTAGATTTCCCGGCTCCTCCTTGTCCACAATGCCCCCTTCACAAGACTCGAATACTCCCTCTCCTCCCCCAGGGTGTACCTAAATGCCCCTTCCCAGGGTGCCTAAATCCCAGAGGCTGCAAAAGAGTATCTTTTTAAGAACCATGAAAAGTTATACCAAGGCTGGTGTATGTTCAACAGCTTCTTGCCCAAGGTCATTTGACTCACCTAACCCAACTACAAAAGAAACTGGGGCAGATGCAGATGAGAAAGTAGAATGTAAATGCAGCTCAGGTAACAAGTTCAAGTTGGCCAGAACTGTCTCCTGGAAACATGTGCCCAGAGCCATAGCCTGCCTCCAACCCCTACCCAGAGATCAGCGGGGTCTGACTCCAGGTCTGAGTTGGGGTAAATTCTGAAGCACTCAAATGCGGATTATTTTATTTTGAGTTTCCCAGAACTTTTGCAGGACCCTTGGCAACAATGTGTGCTCTCTGATACCTACTCCTGAAGATTGTTTCAATGCTGTTGCTGTTTTCTAAAGCTCAATTTTCTAGTCATGTAACTTCACCCAGGTGCTTTGAAAATTACCTATGCACTGAATTGTAAGTGATCCTTAAAAGTTGAGGCTCCTAAAGTTCCACAAAGAGAACTGTTCAAATTACCCAACAACTGGTACAAGAGCCTCCTGCAGAGGGAAGTAAACCCGGAGGCCTAGAACAATGATTTTCCAATAGCATTCTTCAGAAGCCGCTGCAATCTACAAACATCTGATGTGAATTTCATTCTCACTTCTATTTTAACTGCTGGGATAAAACACAAACACATGATTTGCTGTTACACCAAATTTAACTTATTGGAGATAAACAATGAGGTAAGCTTCGCTGTCAGGATACCCCACGTTTGTGCAGAACTCAGGATAAAGTGTCTCCTGACATCTCCATTTCCTTGGAAAGCATCCTGAGATTGCAAAAGTAGCTATTTTAAAAACTGTGAAATTTGTACTACTTAAAGGGTAAATAGGGAGTCTTTCTATACTAAGGAGCCAAAACAAAATCCAATCTCCCCTCTATTTCTAAGTTATGTTCATCAAAACAGCCTCACACAAATCACTGATTGGGTTTATACTAGTATTTTGGATTTTAACTATAAACTTGCAAAACACACTTACACTCCTAAAATAGCACTATTTTATTGGTCCCATGGAAAATTATGTGTTTTATTTATTTATTTTTGGCTGTGTTGGGTCTTCATTTCTATGCGAGGGCTTTCTCTAGTTGTGGCAAGCAGGGACCACTCTTCATCGCGGTGCGCGGGCCTTTCACTGTCGCGACCTCTCTTGTTGCGGGGCACAGGCTCCAGACGCACAGGCTCAGTAGTTGTGGCTCACGGGCCTAGTTGCTCCGTGGCATGTGGGATCTTCCCAGACCAGGGCTCGAACCCGTGTCCCCTGCATTGGCAGGCAGATTCTCAACCACTGCGCCACCAGGGAAGCCCCAAATTATGTGTTTTAAAAGGGTACAACTGATTTCAAAAAAAAAAAAGTCTGGAAACCATCGGCTAAGGTTGATGTCACCTGAAAGTAGCTGCAAAACGTAATTTCCAGAGTGAATATTTGTCTGAGAAGTGACTATGCCATGGGTCGTGCTGCTGAATCAAGTTAGGTATTAGAGACAGGGGAATTAGGAAAATATTAAACAGACTAGCCACAAAAAATGAGCATGGCCTCGTGTAAAAGAACAATGCTTTCTGTATCAGAGACTGAGGTTTAAACTAATTCCTGATTATGTGGGCCAGATGCTTACAAAACTTTTAGGTGAGAGATATTCCCTTTTTAATGCATTTTTAAAAAATAAACAGGTAGGAGTTTATATTTTAATGAAAGACAGCACTGCCACCAAAATATTTTAAGGCTACATGTTACCCCAAATAACGTCCTTTTACTTTTCCTCGTCTTAAAGTTAACTTAGTTATTCCAATCAAGCCAAATCCAGATGCTCAAAAGTTATAAATAAATAGCCAAACAAGAGAAAATACATTAAAGAGATTCAGGTTAACTTTTCAAAAGAAAATAAATGAACGACGGATGAAGTGTTTTCAAGGGAACAGGTGAACAAACTGACATGGTTACATTTCCATGCCATTCCTCGACATACTCAGTCTAATAAGAAAGGGAGTCCTGCTTCTGCCCCATTTTAAGAGGGATGTGGAAGAACAAGGGGTTGGCAAAGATGATCAAACCCAAATTCCAAAGTGAAACAGGAAAAACAAAGCTGAGACCAGGAACGGATCTTCCACACACTTCAGAGGCACCATTCTGGAGCGAGACACACATTCCTCTCCCGCAGACGACCAACAGCAGGAGCGTGGGTGGGGGACCTTGCTTTCCCCCGACAACATTTTTCTTTCAACCATTAGTCCTCAAAAAAAAAAAAAAGGCCAGGCAATACCAAACTGCCTGGATCACACATGCATTGCTGGTAGGACTACACAATGACTCAGCCATTCTGGAAAATGGAAAACGACAGCTTCTAAAAAAAAAAAAAAAAGGCAATTTCTATACAAACCCACAATTATACTCTTTGGCATTTCAAAGGGAGAAATGGAGACTTATTTTCACACCAAAATCTATAAACAAATGTTTATATCGGTTTTATTCCTAAGAGCCCCAAACTGGAAACAACTTACAAGTCTGTCAGTGGGTGAACAGTGGGTGAACGAAGTGTGGTACATCCATACCATGGAATACGCCTCAGAGACAACAACTAAAAAGGAACGATGGATACACACAACTTGGATGAATGTCCAGGGAATTATCAGAAGCGAAAAGAGCCAATCCCAAAAAGGCACACATACTGTGTGATTACACTATCCAACATTTTTGAAGCGACAAAATTATGGAAGTGGAGAACAGATCAGGGGCCACCAGCAGTCAGAGAAGTGGCGGGTGTGGGGGTGTGGCCCTGAAAGGCAATGTGAGGGATCTCTATGGTGGTGGAAATGTTCTGCATTTTCCGGTATCAGTGTCAACATCTTGACTGTGGTCATGTCCCACAATTTTGCCAGATAGAGGAGACTGGATATAGGGTACAGAGGATCTCTCTGCATTACTTCTTATAACTGCAGGTAAACCTACAATTACCTAAAAATGCAAAGTTTAATGGGAAAAAAATGTGTAAATTAAATTACACTTCAAAAAGTCCAGGTACTACAAAACTTGGGTAGAGATTCAAGTAGCAAATGGGAGGAGGGACTAAGAGTCCAGGGAACACAGAATCTCTTCCCGATGACATCACCTAAAGACAACAGAGAAAGGTAGTACAGCAAAAGACGACATGGTGCCAGTGTGTGGCTTGCGGCAGACCTGCCCACCACTTAGATAAAAAGTACAGGCCAGGGACTTCCCTGGTGGTCCAGTGGTTAAGACTCCGTGCTCCCACTGCAGGGGGCACGGGTTCGATCCCTGGTTGGGGAAACTAAGATCCCACATGCCGAACAGCACGGCCAAAAAAAAAAAATCCCAAAAACATACAGGCCAAAGAACTGTCCGCCAGGAGGACACTCCAAGTGACAGAGAGCCTGTTCTAGTCTGTTCCATGTTCCCTTTAACTGTTCCCAAAGGCACCAGCTTGGACCTGTTCCATCCCAGTTTCCCAAACTATGGCCAGTAGGGTCTCTGGCCATGTAAGTTTGAGAAAGACAGTATACTTCCGCTCATTCTGAGAAATCTACTACGCACAAAGGTGTACCAAAGGCTCTGAATCAAAGCCATGCAGTAAAGACGCTGGTTCATCTTTGTTTACCACTTGACTGTCAAACTTGTTTGACCAGAGAACACTCTTCCCCCGAACATCGATTTCTGATTTCACTGGACCAGTGCATACCTTAGGAATTTGGGATCTCGTCAGTTGCACTCCAGCCAGCTTAAAAGGTACCATAAACTATGAATAAATATTGGCCTTATAGTGAACTAAGCTCAATCCCTCAATAAAGGCAGTGAATACTTGGGCATGGAAAGAATAGGCATTTTCTGTGCCACTGAAAAAACAGAATGCACAACCCTTGGTTCCTTCCGCTTTATCATTTGTTGGGTCTTCATCATGTGCTAGGCATTGTGCTAAGCACTGTTAAGATACATCCCAGTTAATCTACAAAGAAACCATACACAAACAGCAGGTCTGTTTCATTAGAGAAAGGAATTGCGGCTGAACAATGTTATGAAGTGGCTAGGCTGCAACGTGAACTAGGCATGACGCAAGGTCCAAGGCCTTAACCGCTGAGTCCTACTGCCTCCCTAAAAGAGGGGAGGATAAAGTTCATGTGATGGTCATTAGAAACAGGCGGTTCCCTAAAAGAGGGGAGGATAAAGTTCATGTGATGGTCATTAGAAACAGGCGGTGGGAAGAGACCTGTTTAACCAGTCCCAACTCTCACCTGATCCCAATTGCAAGAAAAAGAATCAGCTTTACACCCAGCCATTCTCCACGCCGTATCCCTTGCTCCAGCTGTACTTAGTGTCTGCCTCTAACATGCTAAGCTCTCTCTGGCTTCCAGGCATATTGTTTCCTTTGTCTATAACATGCCTCTGCTCTCTTCCCTTAGTAACTCTTATTCATCCGTTGGGTGTCAGTCTACCTTTGCCTTCCTTCTGGAAGTCTTTCTTCCCTGACCTTCAGGCCTGAGTCAGGGGTTCCTCCCATGTGCCCCCAATCATCTTGCTTATAGCACATCTCAAAGCACTGCCTGTAGAGATGTTTACCTCCCAACTCGACTCTGAGCTCTGGATCCCATGAAGTCAGAATTTATGTCCATCTTGTACATCTGGCACATGGGAGAGGCTCAACAAGTGTGGAACCAAGCAATGTATAATGTTATCAATCAATCAGTCAAATCCACACAAGGGAGCACTAATCCTTCTGAAGTCCAAATCTTCCTGAAAGTTTGCAACCACTGAACAACAAGCCAAAGGATATTTTCTTTCTATGTTGAGCATAATGGGGAAGTGGATAGGCTCTGAGTGAGACAGATCTGGGTTCAACTCCCAGCTCTGTCATTCATTAGCTGGATGACCTGAAACAAGTTCCTTTAGCCTCTCCAAATCTCAGTTTCCGCAAATACAGATGTAAATAGTGCCTACCTCAGAGGGCTGCTGCTGGAGCGAATACGGCAATGCATAATCAAGTGTCCAACAGAGCCTGCTGAATAAACATTAGCTCTTATGACCATGAGAAGGAAGATGAACCCTCTACAAAAGATAAGCTAGAAATAGCATAAAGTCTCAAAGTGTGAAAAGAAGGAACCAAGTCCTATATAACACACTCCCAACTTTATAAGGAAGGACACTAAGAGCGGGGGGGGGGGGGGGGGGGGGGGGCACTGGGAGAAAAGGAACAAGAAATAAAAATCAGAACAGAAATACTGATTTAAGCCAATTCAGGTATACCCTATTTTACTGAACTGACAGCCAAAAGAAAGTCAGAAATGCAAATTATAAGGAGATTCCCAATGTTTTAATTTAAGTAACTGAATTTCTCTGAATTCAGAAACTCCAAAATCAACAACTTAAAGAAGGTTAATTCATAGACCATCCTGCTCAAACCTGAAGCTTGTCAAAGCTTGAATATTTTTATTAACAATTCCTGCCCCTGCAAGTAAGGAACAGGCAAGACAAGTTTACCCAAGCCACTAGAAACTGCTTAGATTCCAGATTTGGGGAGATAAATGCTTAAATTCAAATACATTTGTAATTTGGATCCAACCTTAATCAACTCCAGCTGATGTTAAGAGCCCCCCCCCCACAACATCTTAACAGTAAGTACCAATCATAACTATTCTTTAATGGTGCTAACTTTATTACACTGGACATGTAAATTTGTCTTTGCACTTTTAACTTTGCAAATTTTACTCATGGCCTGGGTTTATGAATAATACTCTGATGAATAGTGTCCATACCAAATAACACCACATACCATGTTAGACTGTTGCAGGAAAACTACTTGATATTTAAATTGTATAAAGGTGAATCCATCTTGTGAAGATTTACTGTAAATGTATAAAACAACAAATGGCAGAAACAAAATTTCTTCTCTCTGCACTACCACTGCCAAAATATACCTCTACCCTATGGCTGAACAACAATAAGTAAAACATACTTTAAGGAAACTTACTCTTTATTAAAACTAAATAAAGCAGAATGATGACACCAATCATTTCTGCTATTGATAACCTTAATGATGCAGTCTGTGTGAACACATTTCATTGCAGGGCGAAAGTCACTCAATCAAGTTTTTCCACTTCAATTTCTCTGTCATCCTGCTTTGTACACAGAGAAACAGAAGTCATCCATCAATAGCACAATCCTTCCATCCACAGGGGAGGGCAGTCAGATATTTTAAAAGATTCTCAAGACAGATGGTATCAGAAAGATACTTCAAATTCTGTGGCAACTTCAACTGAAGAAACAGAATATTAAAAATATTCTTTTAATGACATATGCTTGGGACTTATTTTAAAATACTCCAGAAGTGTGAGGTGGGGGGAAACGGTGATGAGATAAAACAATATTGTCGAAATGCTGAAAACTGTTGAAGCTGGATAAAAGGTATACAACAAAGTTCAATATACTGTTCTCTACTTTTGCATATGTTTAAAATTTTCTAATGATAAAAAGATAAAAAGATGAAACCGAATAGTCTCTCCAACAAAAACACAAACAAGGTGTATTTACCTAAGCTTAAATTAAAGTTTGCCACAGTTTCAACACAGAAACCACTAAAACACCACAAAAGGCTTTTCACCTCTCTAAAGGTACAGCTCAGGCACTGACAACTCCCTAGCAATCCTGTGCTCAACAAGGGCCAATCCCTCAGCCCCCCAGCAACTCTTCTCACAAGCTAGAGGGAGGAGCTGGCATTTCCCTCCCAAACACCAAAAACCAATTTAAAAAGACAAATGTTTTCTTCGCCTTCTCAGACCATCACCCCGAGATGGCTGTGGATATAACATTTGAGAAAATTTAATACTTAAACTGACATAGGAGGAGTTTAAAAAATTCATCTCAAGTCCTCACAAATAAAATCAGATAATCAGCCACAACAAAGATAATAAGCAAGCTCCCTTTAACATCCAACTTTGAATAACTTGAAAACGGTCTCTAGGAGATGACCTAGATGCGGGTGACTTCTTACAACATTAAGAAAGACAATTTTTGAAAACTTCAGTCTCTAAAATTTAAATTAACCCTACTTTTAACTTTTAGTGGACAAATATTCCAACTAACCTAGGACAAAATGGGCATCAGAACTTTCGAACAAAATATAAAACACAGAACCAGTGCTGCATGAAAATTAGGCAATCAAAACAATAGAGGGGAAAACATTTTTACTTCCAAACTTTTTTTTTTTAAGAAAAACATTAATACTTACCAGCACTTTGTTTTCAACTTTGTCTCCCTTCACTTCCAACTTTACTTTCTTCTTCAATGCAATCTTTATCTTTCTGCCAATAACATCCTTTATGCTTTCTGAAAGAAAGGAATAATTTTGTTATATTCTTTTATTAATAAGAGAAAAAGCATTGGGGAGGACAGCATCTGAAGGAGCATTTTTGGTTGTTTTTTTTATTGTTGTCTTTGTTTGTTGTTGTTACTTGTTTTAACAAGCCTGATAGTTATTGGTTAACAAGTATTTGATGAATGCCTACTTTGTGCCTTGGACCGTGTGCTCAGATGCTGAGGCAAATATAAAAGCATATGATATAATACCAGTCCATGAAAGGCATGATATAATCTTGCTGGGCAAAGAGGATAAGCACACACAAAGAAAAAAAAAAGAAGCAAGGTCAGGCAGTAGCATAGAGCACTATATTGCAGGCACTATATTGCAGGCAGGCAGACCATAAGCACAACAGGAATTCATAAAATCCCTTGGCTGGTTACCTCTGGCCCCCAGCAGACTCTGTATTCATGACCGTGCCATATACATATTATCATTTTCTAGGAGTGCCTTGACATGAAGGTTGGGAAATATGGCAAAGAACCAGAACCGGCCCAAACAATTTAGTCAGGGTGCTCCTGGCCATCTGTCCTTTCAAAATCTTAGTACCACCACATCCCCAAAGAGTGGTCAAAGGCGGAACTGAGAGAGAAGGGGAGACTTGAAAAGTTGGATGGTAGTGGGAAGGCCCTTCTGGGACTCCCGTGAGGACCCCAAACTGAACAGGTCCCAAATCAAAGTCACTATTTTCCCTGCTCCTCCTCTGGCCCTTAATGAAGCTAGAAATCTTGTTTATCTCCAACTCCATTCTCTCAGGGAGCCAGTCACCTACTCTCCTAGGACCACCTCCTAAACAGCTCCTGACCCGTGGGCTTGATCCTGCATTCAGGGCCTCAGAATCTCTCACCGAGACTAAGCCTACCACCTCCAACCTGTCAGCCCCCTGTACCACACCTCCCCCAGAACTAAAGCGACCCTTCCAAAGCCACAGATCTGATCATGTCCCTCTTGCTCTATGAGCCACAGTCATTTTTGGATTAACCCAAACCTCACAGCAGGCCACTCAAGGCCTTTCACACTCTTCCAGCTTAACTTCTCAGCACACGCCCAATTATCTCTATCCTCTCCACCCTTTACACCCCTAGGGTCCTGTATATATTATTCTCTTTCCTGGGCTGCACTTTCCTTATTCTCCTGCTGGTTAGATTCTACCTTTCTTCAAAACACAGCAAATTCCTTTATACCCCCACCACTCTGAATTGTGTATTATAATCATTTTGGTTTATTCATATATTCAACAAATATACCTAGTGTGCCAACTACTCTACTAGATGCCAGGCTAGAGATGACCACTGCCTTCCACAAGTGCTTACATCTAGTGGATGATTGTAAGCCACTAGATGGATTGATGTCACTAGATGAATCTGCACTCACTACCATGAGATCATGGACAAGAAGATACATGAAGGTTTCAGGGAGGAGGGGACCCTTGAGCTGAAGCTTGAAGGAGTAGGAAATAGACCACTGGTTTCCAAAGCGCAGTGTACGATACAATCCATTGGGGTACAGGAAGAAAACAGAATTTCTACTTCTGTTTGCAACGTGTTGCAGTTTATGTTTTGGATTACACACAGTAAATGAAGTATGCATGCAGCTTAACAAATAAATATATACTTATTAAGGGGTGATCAAAATATTCTTATTGGAAACCCACCACAAAGAGTTTAGAGCCACTCAGATAAGAAGAGTGAAGGAGGGGAGGATAGGGCAGTGCCAGCAAAGAGAAGGGCATGGGAACAAGAGAAAGTACAGTTTGCCCAGGGAACAGCAATGAGGTGGAATGTTGGCGGGGGTGGGGGATAGGTCGGGGAGCTCACTGCACGGGGAGTTCTCTAGGCAGCTCCTATCTTATCAGAACTCAAAACGGGTACAGGCTACTCGTCGTCCCTCCCCTAAAAAGAACTGCGGGAAATGAGCATCTGAAAGTGATTTAAGAATATATACACAAAGAAAAAGATGGGAAAGTTATATACCCATAGGTCAAAAGTAGCTATCTTGGAGTGGTAACATGGGTGACATATATTCTCATTCTTCTCTGCATTTAATTTTTTTAAATAAAAAGCCTGTATTACTTTAATAATCAGAAAGATACACAACACATTTTTTAAATGCCTTGGGGGATTAGCTTCAGGGACTATACTGAGGTTTTCACATGGTTGCCATTTTGAATTGATGAGAGCAGAACTCCTGCAAGCACTTGAAATTAGAGACTAAAGCAGATGCAGGAATTTCCCCTAGTCCAGGCCAATTAGACCATTTAAAGGCCCAGAAAAATCATATTGGGCCTATCACAAAAACATCTGTCCCTTGTTTGAAAGATACGTGAGATAGGCAGGACTCGATAAACACAAAAATTCCATTTCTAGATAAGGGTTAAATTCAACTTTTAAAATATACCAAAGGATTTATTTTGAGGACCGTCAATATAAACCAGGTACCTTATTTCCATCCTATCCTTCATCGCCCTTTTTCTTGGGTAATCACCTAAACTTTTCACCACCAGGCTCAAGGACAACTAATTAAAAACTCTGCCACCTTCTTTAGTTATCCTTATCCCCTGGCCAGTGAGGCAAACTCTCCCCTAAATTCTCTTTCTCAGGACCTCTGGAGGCATCTTCAGAGGTTCTGGGTGTTTGTTTCCTTCCCGGAAGGGTGTTGGAAAGATCTCAGCCTCCCAGAACTGGATGGATCACTCACTCCCAGTGGACTCTACAGGGTTGGGGAGAGAAGAGGCATGATTGGGGGGGAGGGTGGGGTAGACTTTATACCCTAAATTCGGTAGTTAGGTTTAATTCAACAAAAGCAGAAGCTTCCATCTTCCATACAAGCCTAGCAACAGCTTCTTCACATCTAGTTTCACCTGCTGAGTTAACAGTCACTAATGGAAGAGCACACACAAACTCCTCCAAAGTATTACTGCTAAAAGGTGAAACAGAGGGGCAAATTCCTCAGATGCAGATGAATGGGCGGTTAGAACTCGTCAGCACTGATTAAACATCATCTTTCTGAGCTGTAGGCTGTGTAGTGTGCCAAGAATGGGACAGTAGGAATATAGGTCACTGGGGCTCAAAACACACACGCACACAAACACATACCTTGTTACAATACAACATGCTACATACACACACACGCTTAAACGCTTGGTTTTCCGAACACTCTTCCCCCCAAACCTCATTTGAGCTCTGCCATTTTAACCCTCCACATAATTAAGTTAAACCCCAAGACAAAATATTCACCCCCCCCAAAAAAAACCCTCAAGGGACTCAAACAATGGGTCACCTTGCATAGGGTACCACACACGGGTTCCCTAAGAGATCCGGGATGGGGAGAATCGGTAGGTTAATCATTACTGAAATAAGGCTTTTATCATTAACCCTCAATTTCCTGACCCGAGTTTGCGTCAGTCCTGTAACCCTTTCGCTCCCAGTTCGCTAGGCGAAGCCACGCCTTGCTAGGCTCAGTCATTATACCGGACTAGCACCCCCCTCCCCCAAGTCTGTACGTCACAGGGGCACCTCCCGTCGGTTATTTCCTGGGGACAGGGGGGTCCTGGCACGTGCCGGAGGCGACCCACTGTGCGCTCGCCAGCACTCCCGGTGCTGGGCTTTCCCGGACTTCCCGAGTTGGGGACACTGGGCTGGGCGCTGTAAAGGATTCTCCTCGCTTCCAGAACTCCCCAAACTCTGGCAGACCCCCTCCTTCTTCCGCCAACCTGGACCCCCGGTCGCGGCGGAAGGAGGCGCCTGGTGAGGGGGGGTCCCAGCGGCGCAGCAGAGTGCGCTCCCGGGGCTCCCGATTCCTCCCCGCGCCGGCCCTCTCCGGACTCGGCTTTGCAAGCGGTCAGATGGGAACAAACTTCCCGGCGCCCCCCAGCGACGCTGCCCGACACCACTCCGACCCCAGGGGCGCCGGGACTTCGCGGGACGCACGGGAGGGCAGAGGTGGGAAGGGAGGTGGAGGTGAGGGGGAGGTGGAGGTGAGGGGGACGCACAGGGGGAGGTGAGGGGGAGGTGAGGGGGACGCACAGGGGGAGGTGAGGGGGAGGTGAGGGGGACGCAGAGGCAGAGGAAAATCAACCACCGCGCGACTCTTACCTATCAACTCCCTGGGCACCTCGGAGCTCTCCTCGGTCATGGTGGCCTTCTAGGTGCGGGGGTGCTGCAGGTCCAACTCTGATTTACAGCTCCCCACCCTACCCTGAACCCCTCAATTTCTTAGAGGCAGATGCAGCTTGCAAATGGGAATAGGCAAGAAAGCGGGGGCGGAGATAGAATTTTGCCGCGCCCCCCGCCCCACCAAAAAAAAAAAAAAAAAAGAGTTGCAAATCCGAGGTGGGTTTGCGGCTGCTGCTACATGACGCCTCCTTGCAGTTCCTGGCGGCGGAACGGAGACCCGGCAAGATTGGGAGCGGGCGCGGGGCGGCTGCGGCTCGCGGCTCGCGGCTCGCGGCTCGCGGCTCGCGGCTCCCGGCGACGCTGCTCCGGCTGCTGGCAGCTCCCGCCCGGTTCCGGCGCCGCACCTACGGCCCTAGGTGAAGGCGGAAGGCGTGGGGAGAGGCGGGGAGAGCGGCGCGGGGCGGGGGACTAGGGTTTCCTCGCGGTCCTGCCGGGCTTCATTGGGGCGGGGGCAGCTTCGGCGCTCCTCCTCTTTTTCCTCCTCCTCCTCCTTCTCCTCCTCCTGCTCTCCTCCTCCAGCGTTTCCTCCTCACCTCGCGAGACCCAGCCTCCCGCGCCCAGGCTCACGTTCCCCGGCGTGGGGCGCACAGCCCGGCGGCACGCGGCGCGGGGCTGCGGCTGCGGCGGTCACGGTGCCCCTCCTCGCAGCCTCCCTCCCGAACCGCCGAAGCCCTGCGTCTGGAGAGGGGGCGAGAGAGCCCGGGAGCCATCTGCTGGCTGCTGGGGAGGACAGCCGGGTGGGCCTCGGCTGCCCGATTCCCCGTCCCCACCTCCCGGCGGGCCGAGGGCGCCAGGGGATGGGAGGCTGCAGGCTCGCGCAGATTCCGCAGACCCGTCTGCACGGAAACCGGGTCTTTCTGGGAGACCCTCTGCCCCCTTTCCTTTTTCAGCCCTCCCTGTGACTGCTGACGTTTCCTCAACGTTATTAATTTTCCATTTCTGGGGAGCAGGAGCTAGACGAAACCTGTAAACACTAACCATATGTTAAGAAAACACTTTTTTGTATGCTCAGCGGGCGCGCCGCCGCTGCTGTTTCCCATCTCAGACACTCGAAGTAGGAGAGCGCCCGGAAAATGCCTTTCACTCGCTGCGGAACCTCCTTTAACCCCAGGGCATATTCGGGCAGCTGAGCGTAATTCACAAAGGCCAGAATAAGCCTGCTGATAGGTCTGACGGACCTGGCCCAACGCCCTCCGACTTTCCCTGGGCTCCACCCCCAGAGAGACAACTTCTAGGCAACTTCTCGCTTCAACTGCTGCATCGGTGCCTGGCGGCTGGGAATGCCTGTCGAATCAGGTTCTGTTTCTAAAGGACGGAAGGAGGGGAGGGAGAAAAGGAAAGGGAATCCTACGCATTGATAGTCTAGTTTTAAACACTGCCGTCGACCTAGGATCCCCAAGAATCATCTTCAGCCTCTCCGCCAGGAGTTACCGTTAAGGCATTTACCAATCTGGCCCCTTCCCACTCTTACAACCTGACTCTCCAAAACTATTTGCTATTTGCTTTTCCCTTCCTTTTAAGGTTATCTGATTCTTACCTATGTTTTCAATTCCAGCCCGATATGTACCTTCTTTGTGAAGATTTTCCAGGGTTTTTCAGATCACTGTGATCCCTCTATTCAAAACCGCTAGAATATATTGCCTGAAACACTATTTTCTATGCCCAGCCACACAATGCCTTGTTTCATTACTTGTGTATTTGTCTAGTTTTACTACTTAACTCTTGCTTTGTTCCCTGAGTTTGTGTTTATCTGCCCAACTAGACTGGGCGATTTAAAGGCGAGAGTTTATCTCAGACTTTTGAACCTCCTCAGCAGATTTGTGCAAAATAGGTGTTCCGTAAACATTTGTTAACTTATTGGTTTTAGAGCTTTGGACCTCAGACTCCCTACTGTTTCTCAGATGTTGGCGATTTATTGAAGATAGACCTGTCCTTTACGCGTTAAATATCTTTTTATGCAATAAATGGAAATTAACATCTCAAAACCATCTTCCATTCAACTGTGTGTGTTAAAGAGGATTTTTCTGGCACTTACAAATGAAGTTTCAGAAATTGCCCTGAAGATTCCACACCATGTGGTAACTCGTGAAAATAAAGACAAAACTTTTTTGCCCCCTTGGCCTGGGGTGGTCAGAAGAATAAAGAACAAGCTGTATGGCATGCCAGTAATTCAGTGCTCCTTGGTGCCTTTTAAAGGAAGCTGGGGTTTCAATGAAGAATCACGTTTTTTCACTGGAGCAGGATCCTGATTGACTCCCACACCTCTGAAGGCATGGATTCAAATGAATCTCCTATATTTATGCTCAAAAATGACTGATTTTGGAAATGAAAATCATTTACCTTCTTGGGAGCAAAACTCAAGTATGTTTCAGAATAGCAAGCAGAGAACTCAAAGGAGCACTGTTTATAACACTGTAAAACCCAACGAGTGGTAAATGTCCCCGGCACAGGACAACCGAGGAGTCAGCTTAGAGAATGCATTTTGAATTCTGAAATGTGCACTTGTCGACTGAAATCTGCCCACCCCCTCCAATACTGCAATCTTTCCTCAGCATCTCTGCCCTCCAACTTCCATGCTTTTAAGTTTACCCCTGCCATTGTGCTCTTGATTGAGAGTGATTAAACCACTACCTGAAACTAATTGCCACTATAAATGTGATTACCTACAGCTTCATCTAATATGTATATATGTGGCTTTGTTTAAGTCTTTTTTTTTTTTTTTATAAATTTATTTATTTATTTTTGGCTGCGTTGGGTCTTTGTTGCTGTGCACGTGCTTTCTCTAGCTGCGGCAAGCAGGGGCCACTCCCCATCGCAGTGCGCGGGCCTCTCATTGCGGTGGCTTCTCTTGTTGAGGAGCACAGGCTCCAGGCGCATGGGCTTCAGTAGGTGTGACACGTGGGCTCAGTAGTTGTGGCTCACGGGCTCTAGAGCACAGGCTCAGTAGTTGTGGAGAACGGGCCCACTTGCTCCGCGGCATGTGGGATCCCCCCGGACCAGGGCTCGAACCCACGTTCCCTGCACTGGCAGGGGGACTCTCAACCACTGCGCCACCAGGGAAGCCCTGGTTAAGTCTTATAACCAGCTCTGATGAACTGAAACCTATTAGAAAGGAAGAGAAAACCGGCTTTTCAGGGAATATCTACTGCACCTGAACTTTTAAAATGTTAAACACAATCACAACAAATTTAACACATACCCAGAAACAAATTATTTTGGAAAACTATACATGGACTTTTATTTTTAGTTCCAAGGTATACATTCATATCTCTATTGTATATTTTGTAGTGCATTATGGTGAGAAAATATGCTATGAATTTTAAAATCTGCTGAAAAATACTTAATGTCTATAATGGTCTAACATACTCTCATTAGAACCATATTACATAGGGACTTCCCTGGTGGTGCAGTGGATAAGAGTCTGCACTCCCAATGCAGGGGGCCTGGGTTCGATCTCTGGTCAGGGAACTAGAGCCCACATGCATGCTGCAACTAAGACCCAGTGCAAACAAATAAATTTTTTTAAAAAAAAAGAACCATATTGGGGCTTCCCTGGTGGCGCAGTGGTTGAGAATCTGCCTGCCAATGCAGGGAACACGGGTTCGAGCCCTGGTCTGGGAATATCCCACATGCCGCGGAGCAACTAGGCCCGTGAACCACAATTACTGAGCCTGCGCGTCTGGAGCCTGTGCTCTGCAACAAGAGAGGCTGCGATAGTGAGAGGCCCGCGCACCGCGATGAAGAGTGGCCCCCACTTGCCGCAACTAGAGAAAGCCCTCGCACAGAAACGAAGACCCAACACAGTCATAAATTAATTAATTAATTAATTAATTTTTTAAAAAAAAGAACCATATTGTACAATGATTAAACCCATGGAGACAAAACAAAAATTAAGAAATCAGCAAGCTAACAATAGCAAAAAAAAAAAACTCCACTATTTACCCAAATCCATTTCTGATCTTGCCTACTGCCTTAAGAACTGGTTTTTAAACTGGAAGATATTCGGCTATGTGGGAACCAATGACATTTCCACTCCCCAAGTAGTGACTTGCAGACTAACTTCCCACCCTTAGCAACTACTGTCGGTCTGGGGTCTGCTTAATGAGGTGTGTGTTTCTCAACTGGGTTAATTAGACCTTTCAGGGAAAGGACACAATGAAATACTAAGCTTATAAACACCTCTAGGAAAAAATTAGTTTATCTCTGATTAGAAGACAATGAGAGGTAAATGTCTATTGGACAATATGCCTTTAAAGTATTTACAAGTGATATTATATTAGATTTGCTTGAAAAATAATCCAGGGGAGAGGGGTTGTTTGTGGAGTGGGGTGGGGGACTGAGTAGGGATACACATGAAACAAGAGGGGCCCTGTACTGATTTTTGTTGTAGCTGGATAATGGGGTACATGGGAATTCATTGCTCACTTTTAAGTGTGTTTGAAATTTTCAGTCATCATCATAATCAGAGCAAATCCTCAACAGATACGACCAAGAGACGAGGAAAGTCAACTCAGTCATTAATGCAGAAAATATCTATTTGAGTGTGCCATTATCAGAGCACATAGTACAATTGTTTTCCATATTCAGAACACTTGAACAGAGCACTTCAACAGATGCGATAGTGCTGTGATTCAAAGAAGCAATTGTTTTCATTTTAATGATAATAAAATCAGAATGCATTTTACAAATGTTGTAGACAATTAACATCATGCTTCTCATACCCCACCCTCAACACAAATACAAAATCTGCTATCAGATCACTGGTGCATCTAACAACTGATGACCTCTGACAAATAAGGAGATAAGGATTTAGCATATTTGAGTTACCCAGTGACCTCTTAGGTTAGAAGGTGTACTTATTATATCTTTATCACAACTGGGCATAAGTTCAGATTTGTGGGGTAACTTGCTCAAAGTTGCAAGGGTTGAACCTAGATTTGAGATCTCCAGGCCAAAGTTCATTTCACTATGCCACTTCACCAGCCCCTTGGTCTGTGTTCCATGGAAAGTGTAAAGATGGCCAAGGTTGGGACCCACCCACCCACAAGGAGCTCCACCTCTAGAAGGAAAATTAAGGTGACCTTCGATTGCCCTGCAACTAGTCCAGTGCTGACCACACAGTAGGTGGTGAGCTAGTTGAATCTAACTGAGCAATTTTAGAAAATAATAAGATAAATGAAAAATGTGCAGGACTTCCCTGGTGGCGCAGTGGTTAAGAATCCACCTGCCAATGCAGGGGACATGGGTTCGATACCTGGTCAGGGAAGATGCCACATGCTGGGGAGCAACTAAGCCCGTGAGCTGCAACTACTGAAGCCTGCACACTCTAGGGCCTGCGTGCAACAAGAGGAACCACCGCGAGCGATGAGAAGCCCGCCCACGCGCAGCAACGAAGACCCAATGCAGCCAAAAAAGAAAAAGGAAAAATGTGCTAGTTAGGTGCAAAATGATGTGTTCAGTATATGCTATAGAAATTCATAGAGGTGGTGGGGAGAGAGCACTAAAAGGAGGAGAGTTGTTTTATAATGTCACTCAACAAATGTGAGGGGAGCACTTACTATTCGCCAGAGGATATAATGGTGAATTACACAGATGCTTCATGGAACCCTCAAGAAACAGTCTGGGGGCGGGGGCAGGGAGAGAGAGAGAGGCAATTACTCTAAGTGCGGATGTGGAGAAAAACAGAATTATGGAAATGAGAGGGCTGGGGGGGGAGGAGAGAAAGGGGGTGAAAATGATCCTGGTAGCAGGAACAGCATGTGTACAGGCCAGAAGACAAGATAAAAACATTGAGAAACAAATAAATTCAGTGGTTTTTTTGGCTGCGTGGGGTCTTACTTGCGGCAAGTGGGCTCTTCGTTGCGGCGTGTGGGCTTCTCTCCAGTTGTGGTGCACAGGCTCCAGAGCACATGGGCTCTGTAGTTTGCGGCACGCAGGCTCTCTAGTTGAGGTGCGCAGGCTCTCTAGTTGAGGTGCGCAGGCTTAGTTGCCCCGGGTTATGTGGAATCTTAGTTCCCTAACCAGGGATCGAACCCTCATCCCCTGCATTGTAAGGCAGATTCTTTACCGCTGGACCACCAGGGAAGTCCCAATTCAGTGGGTTTTAATCAATAGAGATGGAGTAGGAACAGAAGGTTAAAAAAAAAAAAAGAGGACCATACCATGCAGGACCTCATGAACCACTAAATGAGCCTGAATTTACCCAAAGAGCAAAGAGTAATTCTTGAGAGATTTTGAGTCAGGCAGTATCACACCAGATTTTCTTGTTTAGAAAGATTACCTAGTTGGAATAATTAAAAAGACTGGAAGGGAGGCAAGAGTATTCGAAGTAGAGAAGTTAGGAGGCTGTTGCAATAGTGAAGCAAAACAAAAACACCATAGTAATCTGAGCCAGGGTGGTGACAGCAGATGGACAGATCTGAGAGCTGCAGGTGCGGGAGGGGAGGAGGAGACAGGGAGGCCCAGGGTCTCCCCATCAGGAGGCAGTGGTTGCTAACTGGAAAAGGGAGCCTGGAGGAGAGCATATGTGGTGAATCAAGATGAGGGGTTCGGGTTTGGTCTGAAGGGGTGGAGGTACTGCGGGACATCCAAGGGAGATGTCCGTTAGGTGAATGGATATGGAAGTCTGAAGTTCAGGAGACATTCTGGTATGTAGACTCAAGATCCATCAACATATGGCATATGAAATGATAGGATTTAGTAGGAAAATCTAGCTTCTCTGATGAGATGACAATGGGGGTTGGGTACATTGTTACTAAAGGCAACGTGCCTCTCGGGAAATGGGTGAGATCTAACAAGGCAAGTATGCAGTATGAGGAGGAAAGGAACTCTGAAGAATTGCAGGCATCCAGAAAAAGAAGAGCTGCAAAGGAGACTATAGCAGTTATCTCTTGCAGTGTAACAAATTACCCCCAAACTTGGCAGCTTAAATCAACAAACATTTAATATGTCAAAGATTCTGTGGGTCAGGAACCTGGGAGCAGCTTAGGTGGGTGGTTCTAGCTCAGAGTCTCTCATGAGTTGGGATCAGGCTGTCAGGTGGGTCTGTGGTCAATTGAAGGCTCAACTGGGGCTTCCTCTGGTGTGGGCAGGTGTCAGTTCCTTACTGGTTGTTGGCTGAAGCCTCAGTTCCTCAGGACACACAGGGCTGCTTGAGCGTCTTCATGAAGAACAGCTGGCTCCCAGAGTGAGTGATGGGGGGGTGGAGATAGAAAATACAGTGCCTTTTATAACTTTATCTTGGAAATGACATACCATCATTTCTGCTGTATTCTACTGTCACATAGATTAAGGAATCACCCCAGGACAATGAGAGAGATGACACAAGAACGTGAATACCAAGAGGCAGGGAGGGATCATTGGAGGCATCTTGGAAAATGGCTACTATAGAGTCAGTGAAGGACCAATCAGCAGAGAAGTAGTAGGAAACCGGGAAGATACGATGTCAAGTTGGGAAGATGTGAAAAAATAATATTTCAAGAAAGGGGAAATGGTTTAACAGTGTCATGTTTTGCTAAAAAGTCAAATGTGATAAGGTAACATGTATTTGAATTTAGCAATAAGGGAAGCATTAATTTGTTTTTGTTTTGGGGAGAGATCAATTTTAGTAGAATAATGGGGGAAGAAGATAAATTGCAATGGGTTGAAGAGTGATTAGGAGATGGAAAAGGAGAGGAAAACAGAATGCAGATAACTCCGGAACTGGGGATATGAAGGAGAATAAAGGCAGAGGAGTAGCCAAAAGGCTGTATAGGTGACCTTCTATTAAGCATTGAGGATTTAATACTTGCATTTATATAACTATGCTTCTTCCCAGTGAGAGTAGAAGAAAAAAAACACACATAGAATCCCTAATGTAAACCGTGGACTTTAGTTAATAATATTGTATCAATATTGGCAATTGTAGCAAATATACCAAACTAAAGTAAGATGTTACAATAGGGGAAACTGTAGAGAGTGAGGGGATATATGGAAATTCTCTGTACTTTCTATTCAATTTTTCTGTAAATCCAGAACTGCTCTAAAAATAGTTTATTCACTTATATTAAAAATGCATAAAGCCACAAGGACAAAGAAGATAGGAGACAGTAGCAAACTAGAAAATGTAACATTTTGGAAACTGGGAAAGTCAGTGGAGGAATGGTAACTAACTTAACAGACCAGGGAAAGACAAATTCTAAGCCAGAGGGGAGAAAGCAAATAAAAAGCAAGCTAATTTCTATAGCAGAGCCCAAGAAAAATCTCAGGAACTAGAGACGCAAATGATCTCTGAATGCAGAAGTGCAGAATGAGAGAACAACAAAAAACAGGAGGATTGGTAAAGAGTTTAAAAGGAAGGGTTAGACACTCCATAAATTCCCTCCTCTATCTCACGCAGCCAGTCAGCTCTGCACTGCCTTAGACTGGAGGCTTACTCTTAGAAGAGATTGAAACCAAAGGGACCTAGTCTTAGAACAGCAGAAGGTAAAAGTGAGACATCATACCATACAGAAAAGAGGGAAATTAAGAGAAAAATCTACCTCCTAAATATAAAGCCACCACAAATTGTTTCTCTGCTTGATTCTTAGAAGTCTTAACAGCAGGGTTTATAATCCTGGCATCATATTCCTCTCCTAGATTACTGACTATCCTTAAAAGAAAAACCTGTAGGATACTGATATGTGTTCATTTGCCAGTGAAAAGACCAGGTTCCCACCTATCACCCTAAATTGAGCCCCACCAGTTGAGAAGCCCCATCCACTCATGTAGAGCTTCAGATCACTGTTAATATGGACATCCAAGGAACACTGACATTTGAGGAAAGCCTCTATCATGAGAGCCAGAGACCAAAACAAACAAGCCTTAACAAGGATCATAGAAGAGCCTGGGAGCAAAAGAAAACTTAAGAATCCAGAGTGAGGGAACTTTTGCTCGAGGTCATGATGGAATAATAAGGATTGGACATTTCCTTCCTTCAAAAACTAGAAAATAGTACAAAATATAAGGAACTACTGTTTTTCAGACATTGAACATTAGATAGGACAGGACTGTGATCCTTGAAAGAAGGGAAGCAAACGAAGTGAGCACTACAATTGCCCCAGATTTCTACCTGGAAATAACTGGATGATGGGTGCAAAGAGGGGGACCCTCAACAGAGTCCACTGGGTCAAGGAGATGTAAAGTTTGGAGAGACAGAGGTGGCTGTATCTTGTGAGGTAGAGTTCCAAGGAGGAGCGAGCTGTACGGAAAATCAAATCAATAAATCAAATCAATAAATTTGATACAATTCTAGGTACACTGATCAAGACAAAAAGATACAAGATACAAATTAGCAATATGAGGAATTAAAGAGGAGGCCTCACTACAAACATTAAAAAGATAATAAGAGGATACTAAGAACAACTTAATGCCAATAAATTTGATAATTTAGTTGAAAACATACAAAAGACAGAAATTCCCAAAATTGACTCAAGAACAAACAGAAAAATCTGAAGAGCCCTATATCGATTAAAGAAATGTATGTATATATTTTGGCCATGCTGCGTAGCTTGTGGGATCTTATTTCCCCAACCAGAGATTGAACCCAGGCCATGGCAGTGAGAGCACCGAGTCCTAACCACTGGACCACCAGGGAATTCCCTCAAGTAAAGAAATTTGAATTTGAAATTAAAACCTTCCCATAAATAAAAGGAGAAATAATCACAAAACACCTCAACAGATGTGCACACTCTCTCTCTCTCACACACGCACACAAAGACAAAATTCAATACCCGTTTATAATAAAAACTCCAAGTAAACTAGAAGAAAAGACAATTTCCTCAACTTGATAACAGGCATCTATAAAAAAAAACAAAACGGGGCTTCCCTGGTGGCGCAGTGGTTGAGAGTCTGCCTGCCAATGCAGGGGACACAGGTTCGAGCCCTGGTCTGGGAAGATTCCACATGCCGCGGAGCAACTGGGCCCGTGAGCCACAACTACTGAGCCTGCACGTCTGGAGCCTGTGCTCCGCAACAAGAGAGGCCGCGATAGTGAGAGGCCTGCGCACCGCAATGAGGAGTGGCCCCCACTTGCCACAACTGGAGAAAGCCCTCGCACAGAAACGAAAACCCAACACAGCCAAAAAAAACAACAACAAAACCAAAAACCTATACCTAATGATATAGACTAAATGCTTTCCCCATAAAGTCAGGAACAAGAGAAGGATATCTACTCTTCTTACTCGTATTTAATATTAGGCTAGAAGTCTTAGCTATTCCAATAGGGCAAGCAAAATAAATGAAAGTCATAGTGATCAGAAAGGAATAAAAAGCTTTGTAGACAACATGATTGTGTTCATAGAAAATCCTAAGCAAACTACAAAAAAAAAGCTACGAGAAATAATAAGTGAGTTTAGCAAGATTGCAGGACACAAGGTCAATATATAATCAATTGTATTTCTGTATGCCAGAAATGAAAAGTTAGAAATTGAAATTTTAAAATTATCATTTATGATGGCATAAAAAACATGAGATGTGTAAAGATAAATTTAATAAAATGTGTGCAAGACATGTACAATGAAAACTATAAAACATTGCTGAGAGAAAGTAAAGAAGACCTAAATAATTGGAGAATACAGCAATAACAATGGATTGGAAGATTCAATATGATTAAGGTGTTACGTCTCCTGAAATTGAACTAGAGATGGTAATGCAACCTCAACAATAATCATAACAGTATTTTTGTAGAAATTAACAAGATGATTCTAAAATTCATATGGAAATTCAAAGAAACTAAGATGACCAAAAAATTTTGAAGAACAAAGTTGTAGAACTTATACTACCTAAATTCAAGACTTAAAGTTATTATAATTAAGATGTGTGATATTGGCATAAAAATAGACTTATAGATCAGCAGAACAGAGTAGAAAGTACAGAAATAAGCCCACACGTATTTGATCTATTGGTTTTTTGTTTGTTTGTTTGTTTTTGTTTTTTAACAAATTGCCAAGGTAATTCAATGGGAAAGAGCAGTTTCTTTGATGAATGATTCTGGAATAACTGGCTATCCCCATGGAAAACAATGATCGGTGACCTTTATTTTATGCCATAAAAGATAAATTTCTAAAAAAAAAAAAAAAAAGATAAATTTCTAAATGGATCAAAAATTAAATGTAAAAGTTAAATCTATACAAACTCCTGGAGGCAACACAGGAGAAAATCTTCATGGCTTTGAAGTAGGCAAAAAATTCTTGTATGCTATACGTAAAGCACAAGCATAAAAGAAAAAATTGAACTTTATCAAAATTAAAAACTATTGCCCTTTGAATGACACTGTTAAAAAAGTGAGAAGGGAGAACATTTTCTTCCTTTTTTTTTTTTTTTTTTTTTGGCCATGCCTCGTGGCTAGCGGGATCTTAGCTTCCCCAACCAGGGATCGAACCCGGGACCCCAGCAGTGAAAGCACTGAGTCCTAACCACCGGACCGCCAGGGAATTCCCAGGAGAACATTTTCTCAATACATATATCTGGCAAAGGATGATATATGGAATATACAAACATCGCTTACAACTCAATAAAAATGGGCAAAACATTTGAACAGCCATTTGCCCAAAGACATATGAAAAGGAGCTGAATACCATTAGTCATCATAGAAATGCTAATTAAAACCACATTGAGATACCACCACTCCCACTAGAATGGCTACAATAAAAAAGATTGACAGTGTTGGTGAAGATACAGAGTAACTAAACTCTCATACATTGTTAGTAGGAATGTAAAATGATACAATTACTTTGGAAAGTATTTTGTCAGTTTCTTACAAAATTTACCAAATGCTTAATATACAATCCTGCAATTCACTCTTATATATTTACCTAAGGCAAATAAAAAGGTATGTCCACACAAAGACTGATACATGAATATTTATAGCAGCTTTATTCACCATAGCCAAAAAACTGGAATCAAACGAAACATACACAACAGATGAATAGATAGACAAATGTAGCACATTCATACAATAGACTATGACTCAACAGTACAAAGGAATGAACCAATGTTAATTGCAGCATCATGCATGGATCTCAAAAACATGCTGGGCAACATATTCCAGACACAGAAGAGTACATGCTGAATGATACCATTTATGTAAAACTCTACAAAAAGGACTTCCGTGGTGGTCCAGTGGTTAAGAATCCCCCTTCCCATGCAGGGGACGCAGGTTTGATCCCTGGTCTGGGAACTAAGATCCCACATGCCGCAGGGCAACTAAGCCTGTGTACCGCAACTACTGAGCCCACACGCTCTGGAGCCTGTGCGCCACAACTAGAGAGAAGCCCCTGCACTGCAAGGAAAGATCCAATGTGCCACAACTAAGACCCGAGGCAGTCAAAAAAAACCAAAACCGAAACCAAAACAAAAGAAACTCTACAAAAGACAAACCTAATCCATAGTGACAAAAAGCAGATCAGTTGTTACCTGGGGCCTGGGGCTCAGAGGCCCCAGGAAACAATTTGTAGTGATCAAAATATTTCATAACCTGATTGTGATTGTGGGAACAGAGTGCATACATTTGTCAAAACTCATTGAATCGTACACCTAAAATGGATGCATATTATTGTCTGTAAGTTATGCCACAATAAGGTTGTTAAAAATGTCTGTAATTATATCATCAGAGATTTTAAAAAAATCATTGCATCCATGAAAACTAAAGAATCCATGGGGATTCTATTTTAGAAATCAGAGAAGATAAAAGAGCTCTCAGAATTTTAAAATATACTACCAGGAATTTTCATTTCTGGAGGCCCTTGGGAAGAATCTGTTTCCAAGCACATTCAGGACGTTGGCAGAATTTAGTTTCTGGCAGTTGTAGGACCTAGGGCTCCATTTCTAGAGAAGCTGCTGTCAGCCAGGGACCATTCTCAGCTCCTAGAGGCTATTCACATTCCTTTGCATGTGCCCCCTCCCCATTTCAATGCTGGCCAAGATAAAATCTCTTGCATCAAATCCCTCCCCTCTCATGTTGCAAATCTCCTTTGCCCCTGAAACACCTGTTCCTTTTAAGAGCTCACCTGATTAGATCAGGCCCACCAAATACAGTCTCCTTTTTGTCAATCACTTGTGCTGTATTAACATACCCTAATCATGGCACTGATGTCCCATAATATCTCAGGTCCCTTCCACACTCCGGGAGAGGGAATGTACAAGGGGAGGGGTCTTTGGGGGTGATTTTGGAATTCTGCTACCACAATAAGGCTGGCCTAAAACTTAGAGAAAAATAATTAGGAGGAAATTTCAACAAATTATTATGTATGGATGCAAACTGATGAGCTACACTTGTTTTTGCTTTGCTTTGCTTTGCTTTGCTTTGCTTTGCTGAACTTAGGTGTGTGTGTGTGTGCGTGTGTTGTATTTTTAGCATATTGGTCCATTACAAAGTCGAGTAAGGATATCAAACTGTTTTTATTAGTGAATTTAAGTATTTTCCATACTCTTTCTCTTTTCAATTGATACCTATGTACTCAGGATTTGGCTTTATTTGGCTTATCTCTTCTGGAACTTGATATCAGGAAGCATTTCAAGAAGGGGTCTTTGAAGTGGGAGTAAAAAATAAGTCAAGTTAAAAACAAAGACAGGGACTTCCCTGGTGGCACAGTGGTTAAGAATCCACCTGCCAATGCAGGGGACACGGGTTCGAGCCCTGGTCCGGGAAGATCCCACATGCCGCGGAGCAACTAAGCCCGTGCACTACAACTACTGAGCCTGTGCTCTAGAGCCCGCGAGCCACAACTACTGAAGTCTGCATGCCTAGAGCCTATGCTCTGCAACAAGAGAAGCCACCGCAGTGAGAAGCCCACGCACCGCAACAAAGAGTAGCCCCCCAGCTCTGCAACTAGAGAAAGCCCGCATGCAGCAATAAAGACCCAACGCAGCCAAAAATAAATTAAAAAAAAAAAATTACACACACACAAAATGACACACACACACAAAAGTAAAGACAGTTCATGACATTTTTTCAAATTCTCTTAATTAAAAAATCTAGCAACCAAGATTCCCTTCAGTACATGAATGGATAAATAAACCGTGGCACATCCAGATGATGGAATTCAACGCTAAAAAGAAATGACTTATCAAGCCATAAAAAAACATGGAGGAATCTTAACGGCATATTACTGAATGAAAGAAGCCAATCTGAAAAGGCTACTTACTGTGTGATTCCAACCATGTGAAATTCTGGAAAAGGCAACCCTGTGGAGACATTAAAAGATCAATGGTGGCCAGGGGTTTGAGAGGAGGAAGGGTTGAATAGGAGTTCAAGGATTTTTAGGCCAGTGAAATTACTCTGTATGATACTATAATGGTAGATACATTTCATCATATATTTGTCCAAACCCTAAGAATGTACAACACCAAAAGTGAACCCTAGTATAAACCATGGACTTTGAGTGACAATGATGTGTCCATGGAGATTCATCAATTTTAATAAATTACCACTCTGGTGCTGGATGTTGATAATGGGAAAGGTTGTGCATATGTGGAGGCAGGGAGTATATGGGAAATCTCTGTGCCTTCCACTCAGTTTTGCTGTGAACCTCAGACTGTTCTAAAAAAAGTAAGTCTACTTTAAAAAAAAATGTAATAATACCAACAGTAATATCTGCCACTTAATGATGCTAAGCCCTTGACATATTTCATCAGCATTGTTTATATTCTATTTTCCCTTGTTCAGTTTCATCACATGAATTTTCATAAAAATGAGACTACTGCTGCTTAGTTGCTCATCAGCTCAGACTGTGGCGCTCTCCCCAAAAGAGTAACCTTCCTGTGAGACAGCACTCTTCATTAGTATTGAATAGAAAATGTGTGGGATGTTTTGGGCTGCTAGTGGAAATACAGTTTGCCTCTTTAATTGAACTCTTGAGATTGTATGGAAATCATCTCTTCCCCGTAGCACCTTAATCACTCCCATATGGATGAATTTATTCAATAAACACCTCTCTTTGCATATCTGGATTATCGCTAGAAATAGCAGTCCCTGTTTGGGGGAACCTTTGTTGTTTAAGCAGTTCTCAAAGCGTATGAAAGGATCTCCATCGACAGACTCCTGAACCCCAACTTCATGCCCCAGTGTTTCTCCCCCACATCTTTTCTAGAAGTGAAGTAAGCTGACTCTGAGGCTTTTAAATTCTGAATTCTGGCTCCTTCTAACTGAATCATTCCAGCTCATTCTAACTGAGTCATTCCAGAGGTCCGGAGGTCTTGAAACAATGTCTCCTTTGTCCAGGAAACAATAAGCTTAAGTCAAACTGTTCACTTTCTAATAGCCCTGGGGTTCCCTTGGCTATCTAGGTAGGAACTCCATTAGCAATCCAAATACCCCTTGGATAAATAGGAAATCTACAAATAATTCACCACTACTTTGAATTAGTACAACTAGGAAGTTATCAGACAACCAAGATACTCTAAAAGTGATCTGTGAGAAAAGCAGCATTTAAAAAAATCTGCCCAATTTCTGACTTTCTTTCAAATGATTACCTTAAACGCGTATTGCACCCTTTGTTAAATTTTTAGTTATTTAGATCTCCTTTTTCTCTGTTGTTAAAATTTCTCTGTTTTTAATATTTTTACTGCTCTATGAAGAAATACCTTTTCTTAAAATTAATTTTTATTTATATTACTTATTTTTGGCTGCTTGGGTCTTCATTGCCGCGCACGGGGCTTTCTCTAGTTGCAGCGAGCTGGGGCTACTCTTCATTGCGGTGCGCGGGCTTCTCATATCGGTGGCTTCTCTTGTTGCGGAGCACGGGCTCTAGGCACATGGGTTTCAGTAGTTGTGACACACGGGCTCAGTAGTTGTGGCTCACGGGCTCGAGAGCGCAGGCTCAGTAGTTGTGAGGCACGGGCTTAGTTGCTCCGCGGCATGTGGGATCTTCCCAGACCAGGGCTCGAACCCGTGTCCCCTGCATTGGCAGGCAGATTCTTAACCAGTGTGCCACCAGGGAAGTCCCAAAAATACCTCTTTTAACCGTCTGATTTGATTCCTATTTTGGCAAATTGACACTTTGTCAAGTGGCATGAGAACAGTATCTACCGTACTGAATAAAAACAACATTTACGGTCCTTCCTTCATTCTGAACAATTTAAACCTTTTCTCATTTAATCCTCAAGACAATTTTTACTATCTGCATTATTCAGGTAGGGAAACTTCACCCCAGAGAGGTTAAACGACTGTCCCAAGGTCACACATCAACACCACAGAGTAGCTCTGATTTACAGGTTGGGTTTAAAATGTTGTGGTAACACCATTGTAAAACAATTATACTCCAATAAAGATGTTAAAAAAAAATAAAATAAAATAAAATGTGGTATTTCCATTTATTCCTAAAGCCAATAAGCTGCTTAAACAACTGACTACTACTGCCATCTGCTGGTAGCTAGCTGAGTTGCTCTTCCTCAGGTTGCACTACAGGCACAAGTGATTCTGACACACACTATTGCCATCTATCATGCTGGCGTCTAGAACAGTGCCTGACACATAGTAGACACTCAAAATTTGTGAAACGAATCTCTGGGAGATCCCAGGAGAATTTTGGTTGATAAAATCTCTCAAGTTGTTCTTTAACTCCGCAAATAACCAAATCCAGAAAGAATAGGAAGGTTACCTCCACATAAGACAATGATATTGTTGTAGACTGTTTACTCCATCAATCGTGCCACCTCTGCATTTATATACACACTTCACATTTCATTGCTTTAACCTAGTTTATCAGTTGAGTCTCACTCTTATGTTTCAATCCAGCTCTACTATTTGCACTGTATAGATTTCAGAAAGAATCTTAGCTTTACCACTGAAAAGGACATGAGAAATCCTGGCTAGTGTTCCTTAAGTCCTGTTTCAAAAGATGGTGATAAAAAAGTGTTTCATAGATAAATAAGTTTCAGCAACGGTGCAATAAATGAAGTTCCAATGGTTTCTTCACAGAAACCAATGTAGAACTTCTCAGAGTAATTAACATGCTACTGTGCCTTAGGACTTTCTGAAAGAAAGAATATAGGATACAGCACTTCCCAAATGTACTTGACTACTGAATTCTTTTCCATTAAACTTCTGTTAATATCTCAAGGAATGCTAGTGTTCTGTGGAACTCAATTTGGAAAGCTCCAATATCCCAATTCCAGTTATTACAGATGGAGCTGAATGAGAATAATTTCCTTAGTATCATTCAGCAGAGCTAGGACTCTCATTTTAAGTGTTCTTTTCACAATATCACTCTTGTTCTATGTAATTTCTCCATGTGAAAAACAAACACTAATACCTACTGACTGGTACAGAACTTTACAGTTATAAAGGGGATGTGAAGTAACATTTAATGAGTGCTGTTATGTGCTCTTTTCTCCCCCTCCCCCCTGCTATCAATGGGCCAAACATTCCAGACCTTATGACTGTTGTATTTCACACCATGAAATAATAAATGAGCCTTCTTGTTTAAACATATCCCTCTGTAGGATTGGTCAATGAGCGTCTGCTCTGAGAGATACATCTTGTTGATTTTCGATGTACCAGCCACATTGGCCTTTTTTATTTTCTAGAAAGTTAAACCATTTCCTGCCCTAGACCATTCATACATCCTGTGTCCTTTTCTATTCCTCCTGTTTTATTTCTCCCACTGGACTTCAAGTGCATAGAATTAGCCTAATCATAACTTCTGGTTGATAATACACCATCATCATTGATCCATTCACAGCATCCTTTATTTTAATAAAATAATGAACATAATCCAACCCAAGGGCCAGAATACAACCAGAAATATATTTACCTACATGTTTCTTCCTCATCCCATCTTGCTGCATCTCCCTCAAAGGATAAGCTTGATCTTAAATATTAGATTTATCATTTCCTTGCTTTTTTGTTGTTTTTAATTTGCTCACATGCATATGTGAACACACAAACACACACATTTATTTTCTTTTTTAAGAGAACCTTTTTTAAAAATTTTATTTATTTTTGGCTGCATTGGGTCTTCGTTGCTGCGCATGGGCTTTCTCTAGTTGCGGCGAGTGCGGGCTACTTTTCGTTGAGGTGCGCGGGGCTTCTCATTGCGGTGGCTTCTCTTGTTGCAGAGCACGGGCTCTAGGCACGCGAGCTTCAGTGGTTGCAGCACACAGGCTCAGTAGTTGTGGCTCGCGGGCTCCAGAGGGCAGGCTCAGTAGTGTGGCACAGGGGCTTAGCTGCTCCACGACATGTGGGATCTTCCCCGACCAGGGATTGAACCCGTGTCCCTTGCATTGGCAGGTGGATTCTTAATCACTGCGCCACCAGGGAAGTCCCCATTTCTTTTGATAACTTGTTTCTGGGTCACAGTCTCTTGCTTCTTTGCCTGAGAATCTTTGAGTAGATGCTGGACATTGTGAAGCTTATATTAGTTAGTGTCTGGGTTTTATTTTCTACCTGGGGTCCACTTACATCCCAAGTCCACTGAGACCAAGGGACCCATTACATAGTGTCAAGGCTGGTTCCGTTGGTCAATTCCATTGAGATTGTTTTATTATTTGATTAAAGTAAATAATCTATTGAAGGTTTAATTTTATTCTGAAAATTTTCCACATTTGCTAAATAAGATGGGGTGGATTTGACTTTTCCCTCTTATCTTGTCTAGTTCTAGGTCACAGATCAAAGGTCATTTTAATGATGTCTCCAAGCAGATACAGACATTGCCAGGAAGCTTACTGCTCATGAACAGATGAATGTTTCAGTCCTCGGACACCCCACGTTTAGAAAAGGCAGCACTGTCTGTGCGAAAAGCATAAATAATTTAGAGCAACAAAATAGGAACATCTAGAAAGGGAACTAATGCAAAGTCAAGCCAAGTCACAGAAGTATATCACTTAAATGCACAAATGATCTCCAATGAGATCGAGCTCTATCACGGGGCTTCCCAACACATAGAAAATAATTGTATTTGTCCAGAACACTGGCATAAACAGATAGGGCAACTCTCAACAGGAGGGGGGTCTTTCTAGGGCCTCCAGCACATCCCCAGGCCCTGCCTGAGGGCTGAGGGGATCAAGATGTTAACATACTTAATATCTAGTCACTGGGTGACAGTGGAGATTCTCCAGGCTAAAGGTTCTTGTAATTTTATAAATACTGTTCAAGAAAGAAATAAGACAAAAACCCTACAGTTTCTATGACTCTATAGACTCATAGTCAGCAATTGTTGAGATGTTTAAGATCTGCGCTGACTCATAGTGAGGCTGAACAAGTATTATATATTTCCCTGCCGATCGATTATATAACATCATCTTATTCATGCCTTCGATACACACACACACACTAATATATACATACAATGACATAATACATTTTATATCATAGAACACTTCATCATGAAAGCTTTTTTAAAAAACACCTAAACCAGGGACTTGCCTGGCGGTCCTGTGGTTAAGACTCCATGCTTCCACTGCAGGGGGCATGGGTTCAATCCCTGGTGGGGGAACTAACGTCCCACATGCCATGTGGCATGGCCAAAAAATAAAAATAAATTTTTTAAATCCCACCAAAACCTATTATGGCACTTAAAAAAATTCATCCTCATTAGGTAATCTTATTCACTTTGACTAACAAGGAATAGGAAAGGAGAGCTTCTTGTTTTGTTTTGTTTGATGAAGGGTATACATCTAGTAAGTGAAAGAGCTAGTACTTGAATCTGGGTTCTTAATTATACAATATGAGTACACATGTGACAGCTGAGGAACACATCTTGAACCATCACTAGCAGGTATGTTTTTCTGTGGAACGAAAGAGACATCCATGGGCAACATAGCAAATGCCACCATCAGGATGGGTCCTGAAAGAATAAGATCTTGGATATTTTAGTTTTGCTCAAATGCAGCTAACATTTCCAGAACTCGAAAGGAAAGAGGGAGTTTGGTGACATTCCTGTGTACAACCATAAAAGTTTGAATTCTTTTAATCACATGAGGAAAGCTGAAATAGCATCAGTTTCTTTTTCTTGGAACAGACAAGGGCACTCAAATACAAGGAAGACCATGTCCCTGGTTTACTCTTAAAGGGGACTATTTTGTTCTTTCCTCTTTAGAATAATAAGCCCTGAAAGAGGCTAGAGAACAACCATGGAATTTTAGAATTACAGTGAACAGCCATTAGATTGTAGCAAAACCAGCCGATGGTCAAATAAGCTTTCAAAAAGAAAGTCCTTCATTAGGTTAAATATATATATATACATTTATAGTTTAAACTTCCTGTACCAAACACACCTGCATGCAACCTCAAGGAAATAGAAAGAACTGAAAAAACTTTACCATGGAGCTATAGTACCCTTGACTAAAATAATAAATACAGAGGATGGAAATCTTAATTCCAAGAAAAAATATACTTAAGCCACAGCATAAGAAATGCGGGTTGGAATTAAGGAAGATTTCACTGACACCTAAGTTTATTACTTACTGGAAGAAGAAACAGGAAAAGGTAGTTAATGTCCTTCTCTGAAGATCTCATTTTGTTTGTATTTTCAATTTATTAAATATAACCACAATAGGCAATATTCAGGGAATAGAAAATACATTTAAATTTTCTATACTCTCATAGTGTTATATTTCTAACAAAGCAACTGTCACCATTTTTGGTGTATCTTTGGCTACTCTTTTTGAAATATATGCACTGATTACATAGCTGTTGCTATACCACAACAAAACTTCATATTTTACCATTTTCTTTTTTTTCTTCTTTTTTGGCCACACCTTGTGGCATGCGAGATCTTAATTCCCCAACAAGGGATGGAACCCGTGCCCCCTGCAGTGGAGATGTGGAGTCTTAACCACTGGACCCCCAGGGAAGTCCCTACAATTTTTGGTCAACATTCTCCAAGTATTTTTCGATATTGCTATGGATTCCATAATTGTTCTTGAAATTAACATTCCATAGAGGAGGTACACTGTAACATTAAATGTTGCCTTAAACATTGCCCTATTGTCACTTCTCATTTCCTATCAGTATGAATTATACTGCAACAGACATGTTCATGCAGATAGTTTTTGTTCATGTTTGGACAAGTTTCTCAGGATAAAGTCCCAGAAGTTTGGATCAGAAGCTAGGAACATTTTTTTGTGGCTTCCCAAATTGCTTTCTAAAGGTATCAGGTATCATTTTTATTGCTGTCAGACATGCCCAAGAGCGCCAGTTTTACTAAAACTCTACTAGCACTGAATATCATAGCTTTTTACATTTTCACTAATTCAGTAGGCAGTAACTGTTCCCTCACTCTTTGATTTCTTTTTTTTTTTTTGCAGCCACCAGACAACACAGTAATTAGCAATGTATCTAATTTATCTCTTGACCAGTTCATAGAATGGGATGTTTGGCTAACTCCTTAAAGTGATCTGTACAGGTGGTGACTCCCGTTTGGAATGTTGTTCAATCATTCCTTTTTTGGATGCATAAATGGAGAAGCCTGTCTTTTCCAAATGCCAGTTTATAGTTCATATTTTTGCAGCTTGATTTAAACCCTGTTTGTATTTTGAAGTACTTGAAACTGAAAACAGCAATTGGGGGAGAAACATTCACAGGCAAGAATATTTAGGAGGAATTTGATGCGAAATATGCACAACTCTATCCAAACCTCCACACATAATTAACAAGTTTTCTAACTGGTACAAATTATCCCAGCCTTGAAAGAGATCAGCTTGTGCTCATGACTGATTCTCAGCTGCAGTAAGACGATGAGAATCACTTTTAATGTGAAAAGTAAAGTATTTCTTCAGTCCACTAATTCTTTCTGCCCTCAAACATACCTGCTCTAATTAGTTCAATTCAACCCACAGTTATTTAGCACCCACTGAATTCATGGTACTATATACTCTGATCTGCAAAGGCTGCTGAGATGAATAAGGTATGATCTTTCCCTCATGGCACACACAGCTTTATATTATAGATCAGGGAATATTTTTCAGGTGGCAGATATTTCAGGACTTACCTCCAAGACTGCAAAATAACATGTTGCATCTGGAAGACTGTGAAACTTAGGGGGCAATATGCTCTAAGGCATATTTGTCTTGGATTCCATCCAAGAAAGCATCAAACTTTTTTTTTTTTAATGATGTAGAATTCTGCACAATGGATGTGACAAGCATCTATGGTAGTAAACTAAGAGATTCTCTGTGGCTTGTAGCTTTAGAAAGATCCCAAATTCCCACTATGTTGCCCTGGGTGCAAACTCAGGGAGGGTAAACTTGAACATAATTAAGATTTAGTTAGTAGAAAAAAAATCAATAATATCAAACCCTTTTTGGAGAAAGATTTTGTGAACAAAGAGATAATCTAGAACAGGTGGGGATTTGGGGAGGGACAGTCAAGTATGGCTCACGGACCAAATCCAGCTTGTTGCTTGTTTTTGTATATAAAGTTTTACTGTGAAAAAAAATTTTTTTTTAAATGATGTGGTTTTATCTACGAATGGGCCACACAATATTTCCCTGTAGGGTAGCCTGGGCTCATGTGCTGAATCGAAAATCAATGGCCTTTCTTAAATGACTCTCTGTCTTAGCAGAGTATACATTTTCAAATGTTGCTTCCCAGTGTGTGTTGATTTCAATGGTTTAAAACTCTATGTTTTTATTGAATACTGGAAAATACTTTGCTAGAACTAAAAAATGCAATAGCCATTGCCAGGTTTTCTGAACAAAGTGTTTCAATAGCCAATTGATATTGATTAACTCTGTCCTAGTCATACACCCAACTTACACCTGGTTGAAAGGTTGGTTAGTCAAGTCCATTGGTTATCGCCCATCACTGGAGCTCAGGCTTACGTGAACTTTATAAAAGATTGGGCATTGTCCCCACTTCCAGTGAGCATGTAGTTTCCTGGAGGACACAGTATAATATCCAGAGAGAACCACCATCGTGATAATAGCATGCTGCAGGCAGAGTGGGTTGGGGGCAATGCTAATGATAATCAAGTGTGGGTATGAGCTAACTAACATTTGTTAAGTGCCTACCCTGTATTAAGCACTGGGCCAGGCACTTGATATGTATCCAGGCTTGAAATTTTCCTAAGAAGAACATGGGAAACATTTTATCCCAACTTTCAAAATGTAGACACTAAGGCTCAGAGAAACGAATCAACTTTATGAAGCTCACATAATCAATAAATGGTAGTGCTAGTATTCGAACTCGGAACAGTCTGACTCCAGAGCTAATATTCTCTCCTTCACTCCGTCCTGTTCAAGGAAAGCCACTTGGAAGACACATGTCAGGTGTGATCAGAGGGAAGGCCAATTGGTTGAGGACGCCACATCAAGTGGTTCTAGGTACTTTCCCCATAAGCATCTTTGCCCCAAGCATTTTTGCTGCAAACATTTCAGCCATGAAACTAATTGACCGTAGGGCAATTTTGCCATAAAAGATTAAATAAGTGGTTAACAGTTTGGTTTGACAGTTTGGTTTCAACTGGTTGAAATGCATTCGCATTTCTTCCAGTTAGTGATGTTATTTATAGCTTTATTGAGCTGACAGATATTGATGGATTGCCCCCAAGAATTGGTTTCTTACTTTGAAACACACCACATTGGAGGAGAAAGAGGCTGAGAACCTCAAAGGCGCAGAATTGAACGAACCCACATTTCTCTAAAAAATTGGAACGTCTCTCAACGGACATGTGACCATATACCAAGAACAACAAACAACAAACAACAGTGTAGATGCTTTCACATCGCAATAAAAAGCTCAGTTAAAATACGCATCCTAGTGTTTGGAAACTGATACCTGTCTTAATGAAGGAGGAAATTTTAGTGAAAATGAAAACGTATTGTTTGGAATGAGGAGAAAAAATTCAACAATCAGAAAAAAGTGTGTGATTAAATACTCTGAACAAAAGACTTGGAGGACAAATGCTTAGGTATAACCCCAAAATAAAATCAGTTATTTGTGCAGTATTGCCATGAATCAACACACATTTTAAATGTATTCAAATATTTTGTATTTTGCAATATAGTCTTTTAAATTTTGTTATTCATTTTTCCTGTTTCATTATATCCTTTTTAATGCCCCGCTTTTCTATTTTATCTTTTATGGCAAAATTGCCTCATGGCCATTATTATGTGGCAAAATTCCTTGCAGCAAAGATGTCTACAATGAAGATGCTTATGGCCAAAGTACCAGACACCATCTTGAGCATCTGCGACTATTTGAGCAAGTAAACCAGCCCTGCCTTTGAGGTTATTTGGGCTACCTCTATGCTCTTAAGTTACTTGGGGTTACCAACCAGTAAATAAAGTAAGCCAATAAATATGGTGAATTTTAATTGTATTTGATTTTGTCTAATGGAAACTTAGGGAAGGTAATGAAGAACAAAATCAGGAGGAAATTAGAATGCTCTCATTTGAAACGGAAACATTTTCCTTTAATCTAAAATACATAATACTGAAATGTAGATGTATGTAGCATTGGCATTAAAAGGTACGTGAAAATGAGACTCGGGTTCCATGGGTTCATTTATTTAAAAAACTTGATTGACGTGCTATTTTACATGACTAATTTACTTATTAGAGCTGACATATCTAAACTATATCTTTCTCTTGCCCTACTCTCTCTGGCTTCTGTAACTTTTGCCACTTAGATCCTCTTTTTCTTTTTGTTGTTTATCATCTACCGCTGGCAGCTGTCAAATCACGCTAGCTGACAGCAAAATTATCATGCATTTAGCACACAGTGACAATACTCTGGCCCATCCATGTTTACAGAGGAAGCTGGGTGGGTTTTTTAATGTATTGTTGGGCATAATTATGAAGTGGTAGCAACTGTTCTTCAGTAGAAGGTCAGGACAATTTGCCTAACAAAGCTGTTTGTCAAGTTCTCCCAGTGAAGCATCTGTGGTCATCCAAGGGTAAACAATGGGAGGTGGGTCTTGGCAGAAGATGTGACACCTAAAAAGCTTTGAAAAGGTATCAATTCTCCACAGAAGTGAAAAAACAAGATTCACAGCTGTTAGACACACAATGGAAAAATACCTCGTGCCCAACGCTTATGAAGGGGTAGTGGCTTGGGCTCACGCAGGATTCAAATACTAGACTCAGTACGACACGTCAGCTCTCTGAGAGTCAATGTCCCCATCTGTGAAAGAAAGATTATGTATCAGCCCTGCAAGGTAGGTATTGGGATTAAATGGGATAAAAAATAAAACACTGACACATGATAGAGACTCAGCAGATGATAGCTCCTTCTTCAACTCACTCTTACGCTCCTAAAGCATTTTTAGCCACTTGTGAGGACAGCAGAAGGACACCATGTGTGTTTCCTCTCCCTGTTACCTCAAGTCCTTGCTGTGTTGATGCAGGTTCAAGTTTAATTTAAAAACTTTCCTCCCTCCTTCCCTTCCTCCCTTCTTCCTTTATTCCTTCCTCCCTTTCTTTCTTTTTCTCCTTCTCCACTCCCTCCCTCTCATCCTTCCTCTATCCATCATTCCATCCAATTTTTATTGCTTTTCAAGTTACAGGCATTCAATTACATGTTTATTGTAGAAAATGTACATGTTTATTGCAGACAACACAAATAAGCAAAAAGAGTATACAATTTCCCATAAGCCACATCACAGGTAGCTCTACTGCAAATGTGTGTGTGTGTGTGTGTGTGTATCTCTAAATCAGTAATTCTCAACCTTGGCTGTAATTAGGATCACGTGGGGAGCTTTTGAAGTAGGTGCCTGGGATCCCCAACCAGATTCTGACTTAATCGAACTGAGGTGGGGTCTGGTTATTGGGTTTTTAAAGGGTCTCCAGGTGATCCTTCTGTGCAACCAGTACCTGTTCCAAACTACTTTTCTAAGCTTACTTAATATATTTCACAAAAATAAGCTCATAGCCTGATATTTCCCCTTAATATACCATGAAGATCTTCCTATGTAGATAATGTACTTACATAAAATCATTTTTTTGAAAAAACAGAAGTTATACATAGTGAATTTATTCAAATAAAAGAAATGACTGACACAGAACTAATGATATCAGAAATCTGCATACAGTAAAAAAACTGAGTATAAATTAGCTAAATCCCTAAACATTTCAAGTGAAGCATCTGTAAAGGAATTTTTCATGTCTTTTCTTTCACATAGATACTCATTCATGACATGTTGATTCTGGCAAAAATCAGAGAAACCAAAAATAGTCTTGAGTTTTATAAACTGTGTGAAATTAATTTCAACCACCACATTCTATATGGATGTACAACCCTGATTTCATCGATGTATTTTATCATGTCAGAAATATGATGGTTTTTGTTTTTTAACAGTTATTGATATCATGACATATTGGCTTATTAATAATTATGATATTTTGGTTACCTAGTGTCTCTGTGAACAAAATATTATTTACTTTTAAAAACATTTAAAACACTTCAACATAAGAGAATAGCTACACTCATTTAAACGTTTCCTTGTGAAACACAATCGCAAGCAAATGAATGGCAATTGCTGTTTGCTGTTTCTGGTAATAAATGTCTTTCACTTTTCTTCATAGAAATATAAATTATATTCTTGGGCAATACGAAGAATTGCTTAAGGGTAAAGTATTCTTAAACAACATTAGACATTTCAGCAAAGGAATTTCTCATAGTGCACTTTTACCTCCTTTCACATATTTTTCAACTTTGCTGTGAAGTAGATTGCTATTTTTCATTGGTGGTTTCATTATATGGTTTTAAAAAAGGTTTTGAATAGATGTCTTTCTGAAAATCATGTATTTCAAGAGATTTTGGATAACCAGTAGTCTTTAATAGGCAAAGCCTCTCAATGCAACTGCAATAAATATTACCAGGATGTTCTGGAACTAACGGAAGATGATATTCTCATTTCCACAGTCCTTTCAATTGTTTGAAAATCTTAACATTTGCATCATACTCAATTTCTGTATGGGCTGATAGGCCTGATATTTTTTAAATGATTGCTTAAAATCAGTATAAATCAATTATTACATATTCTTCAAATTGCTTTTGAGTCATGACGTTATAAGAGTCAACAACACAACAGCCAAGTGAGATGTATTCTTTTTCTTTCTGTAAACTATTGGTGAACATAGGAATTCAGCTAAAACCTCACTTTCTCTGGGAAGCCTTTCATAACCTCCCTACCCTAGCAGAATATAAGGAATTATTCCTTTCTCTATGCCATTTTACCTTATACCTATGTCTATAATTACGTGATGCACTTCTGTTACTGAATTACATATTCACCTTCCCCACTAGAATTGTGAGCTTCTTGTGAGACCAGGTTTCCAAGTCTTATTCATTCATTTTCCCCCACCTGATCCTAGCAAAATGTCTGGCATATATTAAGTGTTCAGTAAGTGTCTTTGAATGAATGAATAAATGAATTTTTAAAAGACTGCCTTTTATTTAAAGAATTTTTTCCTTGAAAGTGCTTTGTATAAATATTATTTCTCTTGATCCATATAAGAATCCGAAGAAGTAGCCATTATCATCCCTAAGAGATGTTAAGTGAATTTGCCAAGGTCAAGTAGCTAGTTGGGTAGAAGTTCAAGGACCACTTCTTGCACTACCACCCTAAATACATTAAGATGTTACCCACAAGCAGTCCTCCACTTTCAAGTAGAATGAAACAGGTCACGGCTGCACAGTGCTTCTGTGCAGCAATCAGAAAAACTGGGTAAATGACAAAAGCATGTTTTTTTAGGTACAGAGAGCTGTGAGAGCAACGCAAACCAGATGACTGGGTTTAGCCTATACGGTGGGACTCCGCTGGAGGAAAGAGAAACCAGTGAAGTTTTGTGCATGGCTGGTATGACACGCTGGCCATTTGAGGAGCGGCAGGAGACATGTGCTGGGTTCTGGGGCTGTGTGAAGGAAGCTGAGAGGCTGGGTTTGGATCAGCAGAATGAAGTCTTCTTCAATTCCACATTGTCTAGGAGGCAAACTCCTGGATAATGCTAGAGGGGGGGAACCCATCTTTAATATATAGCTGGTCTACCCCTCAAGACTTCTTCCATATTTGAAGCTATTGGGAGAAGGAAGCTAAATAGATAAGCTCAGAATCTCCAAAGAGCAGGGCAGAATGTGCTGCACTCTTTCAAGGCTAAGGAGACAAAGACTGCCAGGCTCTTAATCAAAAGCCATGTAGGACCATGTCCAAGGAATGGGGAGGAACCAGAGCAGACCTAACCTTTGTGTGTGTGTGTGTGTGTGTGTGTGTGTGTGTGTGTGGAGAGAGAGAGAGAAATTTATTATTATAGGAATTGGCTTATGCAGTTATGGGGGCCAAGAAGACCCCTGATCTGCTGTCTACAAGCTGAAGAACCAGGAAAGCCAATGGTGTAATTCAGTCTGAGTTCAAAGGCCTGAGAACCAAGGGAGCCGATGGTACAAGTCTCAGTCTGAGTCCAAAAGGTCCAAGAATCAGGGGATGGGGGTTAATGGCATAAGTCCTGGTCCAAGTACAAGGATTGCCAATGTCTGCGGGCAGGACAAGAGAGATGTCCAAGCTCAAGCAAAGAGAGCAAATTCATCCTTCCTCCACATTTTTGTTCTATTCAGGTCCACAACAAATTGGATGAGGCCCATCTGCACTGGTGAGGATGATCTTCTTTACTCAGTCTACCAATTCAAATGCTAATCTCTTCCAGAAACACCCTCACAGACATGCCCAGTAATAATGTTTTACCAGCCATCTGGGCATCCCTTAGTCCAATCAAGTTGTCACATAAATTAACCATCACAGTGGGTTGACTTCTTCTCTCTCCGTACTTCCCCTTAATCTTTTCTTTAACTAGTAGGTTCTAGAAGAAGAAGGTCAGAACCATTTGGCTTCCTGCATGCTTCCCAAAGCCATAACCACTTCAGAGATTCTGCATCAGTTAGGATATTTCCAGTTGCAAGTAACAGAAATTCAAACTGCATTACACAACGAAGGGAACGAATTCCTTAAGGTGTGGATCAATCAGGGTTACAGTTCTCTTTAATTTTCTCAGTTTTCCCTTCTTGGTGTGTTGGATTGATTCTGAGGTTAGCATCCTATTTGGTGGCAAAGTAACAATAACAATTCTAACTTGTGTCCTACACTACACAGAAAGAAAGAAACATGTTTCAGAAGTGTCAATAATAGTCCTGAAATTCACTATTGGCTAATACCAAGACCCATCTCTGATCTAATCACTGTAGTCAGTACAGCAGAATGTCCTCTGGCCCAATACATGTCGTTTGTTCCTGCCCTGAAGTAGGATATCTGAGGGTAACAATGGATCTGCAGTGTAAGTGGGGACTATTGGAAAAGGTTAAGTGGGGCATGGATATTGGGGTTCAGCCATTAGGTGACCTTCACAGTGCTTGACACAGATTCTCACACAGACACACACACCCCAACCAGCAGCAACTAGAAGCTTAACCAAATAAACGAACATAAATCATTTACAGAGTATGTTAGACCAATAGACTCATATAGAAGACAAGAATTGTGTTAAATTGTAAAACTATAGTTTAGTGAACCAGAGAGGATAAATAATATATAACACTGTGATGGGTTTTCTTTCATCTTTCTGTAGAAGGTTTTGTGTGGAAAAGAGCACTGACTTTCCTTTGCACTTCAAGGCTTAAGCATTTGAGAATTTCTCTTGTACTCTCAAGTATAATCATATTACATCAGATCTTAAATCAAGACTTTAAAATCTTTGTTAATGTTCTAAGAATGTTCCATACTCATGACTGTATAAGCATTACTGAACTTGGCGTTCTGTTCCTGTATCCTTCATTGTTAGATTAATGCTCATGTAAAAACACTGACATAATTACAGCAATGGTGGTTGGCAGACACCCTCTGTGAGCATAAAAGGAAACTTAAAGCACAAAGAAAATGTGTCGTAAAGAGGAAAGGGCTTGACTGAACAGGCGGTGATAAGTTCTCCAAGTTAAAGCTCATTGAATATAAAAGTTGGATTTACATACTGAGCTGGAAAGGATCTCAAGAGGTCATCTGGTCCAGTCCCCAACGTCTAGGAAGCAGCATACATTAATATTATTCAAGAATAAGAGTTAAGAGTTAACTGTATTCTGTGAAGCACTTTTTTTTTTCTCTTAAAAAATTGAACAAACAGTAGGGGAAAGAAAAGCCCAATTAATTCTTAATTCAAAGCTTTTTGTATTTTGTGGTTCTGGAATATTTGAGAGAAGATTTTAAAATTCCAAATCCCTGCCAGATAGAAAGCAGGTATTCCAAAATAAATATTTTACTATTTGTTCTGCCGGTGTGGTATTAGGCAATAATTCCTTTATTACCACAAAAGCCTAGGGGAAGCCTTTGGAACTAGGATCAAACTAGCAATTCTGCTTTTCTGAGACTGTTGAGGGACAGTCTGTTCTTTAATTTTCCCAGGGATTATTAAGCACACAATCCAACCAAAATGCTAAAAAATATATCAATTACATTTGTAAGAAACTCTCACATACTTCATGAAAGTATATTACTCTTTTCTGCATATCCTATTGACTTATATGTAATTTAAATTATGATAGCAACATGATTTTGTACCACACTTTGCTCCAGCAACACAGTTTCCACTTCTATAAGTTTATCCTGAGGAAATAATCACAGATGTGAGAAAATACTTATATACAAATGTTAATTACAACATTATTTCTAAGAGCCAAAATTGGAAACCACTAAAATACCGAACAACAGAAAAGTGGTTAAATAAATTACGGTGGATCTGTACAACAAAATATTACATAGCCATTAAAATTATGCCATAGTGTATCCAATGTTATGGGAAAATGTTTGTGACATGTATCATCGTGAAAAAGTCCAAGCGTGTATCATATGATCCTATTTTTAAAGCAAACAATATGATCTAAAGGAAATATACCAAAATATTAATAAGAAGTTAAGTTGAGTGGTAGATATACATGTGATTGCTACATTTTTCTTTGTGCTCTATTGTATTTTCTATAGTGAATATCACTTTGATAGCCAGAAAAAAAAAAACCCATAAGAACCCTCCTACACTGTTGGTGGGAATGTGAATTGGTGCAGCCACTATGGAGAAGAGTACGGAGGGTCCTTAAAAAACTAAAAATAGGGACTTCCTTGGTGGTCCAGTGGTTAAGACTCTGCGCTCCCAATGCAGGGGGCATGGGTTTGATCCCCGGTCAGGGAACTAAGATCCTGCATGCCGCATGGCACGGCCAAAAAAAACCCAAAACCTAAAAATAGAGTTACCATATGATCCAGCAATCCTTCTCCTGGGCATATATCCAGAAAAGGAGAAAACTTTAATTTGAAAAGATACATGCACCCCAACGTTCATAGCAGCACTATTTACAATAGCAAAGACATGGAAGCAACCTAAATGTCCATCGACAGATGAATGGGTAAAGAAGATGTTGCACATATACATACACACACACACACACACACACACACACACACACACTGGAATATTACTCAGTCATAAAAAAGAACGAAATCATGCCACTTGCAGCAATGTGGATGGACCTAGAGATTAGCATACTAAGTGAAGTAAGTCAGACAGAGAAAGACAATATCATATGATATCACTTATATGTGGAATCTAAAAAAAGATATGAACGAACTTATTCACATAACAGAAACAGACTCACAGACATAGAAACCAAACTTACGGTTGCCAAGAGGGAGAGGGGGATAAATTAGGAGTTTGGTATTAACAGTACACACTACTATATATAAAATAGATAAACAACAAGGACCTACTGTATAGCACAGGGAACTATAATCAATATCTTGTAATAATCTATAAGGAAAAGAATCTGAAAAATTATATATATATAACTAAATCACTTTGTTGTACACCTGAAACTAACACAACATTGTACATCAACTATACTTCAATTAAAAAAACCCCACAACTATTATTTTTAATGCTATATCTCTTGGCTTAAGTAAGTAAATATTCAAAATATTCAGTTTCTATGCATTGTGGAAGATATACATTGCACGTTATCTATATTTCTTGCTCAGTCTACATATATGCTGGGATCCCATTGCCTTAAACAATTATATACATTATCTCGAAATAGTTCCATGTGTTGTCACTTGTATTTTTAAAAAAATTTTTTTTATCATTGTGTTCTGAATTCACAGCATTATTTTTTATTTATTTATTTATTTATTTATTTATTTATTTATGGCTGCGTTGGGTCTTCGTTGCTGCGTGCAGGCTTTCTCTAGTTGCGGTGAGCGGGGGCTACTCTTCGTTGCGGTGTGCGGGCTTCTCATTGCGGTGGCTTCTCTTGTTGTGGAGCACAGGCTCTAGGCACGTGGGCTTCAGTAATTGTGGCACACGGGCTCAGTAGTTGTGGCTTGTGGGCCCTAGAGCACAGGCTCAGTAGTTGTGGTGCAGGGGCTTAGTTGCTCCGCGGCGTGTGGGATCTTCCCAGACCAGGGACCTAACCCATGTCCCCTGCACTGGCAGGCAGATTCTTAACCACTGCACCACCAGGGAAGTCCCTGTCACTTGTATTTCTAATTCTTCATTCTAGTATCTTTCCACCTGACTAATGCTCTCTATATCTCAGTAGTGCTTTGAGACTCTTTCACAGTGTTTTTCTATTAGATGTGGTGTTGCCTCATATCGTAATTCACTCTGGAGAAAGGGTATTTTCTACCCAACTGCTCCTCTGCACAATTATGGGTCATCTTGGCAAGTTTCATCAGTCCTTACTCTGATTTGAACTCAGGTCATTTTAGGAGATTTCTTTGAAAAGAAATTTACCTCTGATACTAAATATCATGTTGATTTTAATAAACGGAGAAGATTCCTTTTCACAAGGCCGTGCATCAGTGAAAGTAAATATTCTGCTTCAAGTGACACCCTCAATGAGGGTGTCTCTTGCAAATTAAAGAGACATTAAGAGCACATTCTTACAACATCCTCACCTGACTCCACTCTAAGTAGACCAGATGAGACTGTAAAGAACTTTGTAGGCTGTCCTGAAGAGCTATACAACAGGCTAGTTTATGCTCCAGATTGCCTCAGATATTTTAATTGCTTTGTGCCTGCCTGCTTGTCTGCCTTCCTGAATAACTCAGTCCAAAGTCACCATGAAAGACAGAGTGAGGTAGGCCTTTGAGTGGGCGTGGGCAGCAAACTAGTACCAGGAAGGCATCTGTGTCTGGGTGTGCGGTCAATGAGGGGGTGAGGAGAACACCCACATGGGAGTGTTGGCAGTGGCCTCACACAGGGTGTTAGAGCCCAGCTGGGTTTAGGAGGTCACCCACATGAGCCTGGGGGATTTTGGTGGTAGCACCAATGGGAGATTAGTAGTGTAGCGGGGCCGGTGAGGATCAAGGATCAAGGCACTGACAGATTCGGTATCTGGTGAGAGCCCACTTCCACATAGATGTCTGTCTTTTTGCTGTGTCCTTACATAGTAGAGGGGGATAGGAAGATCTGTGGGCTCTCTTTTATAGGTGTATTAATCCCATTCATGAGGGCTCCACCCTCATGACCTAAGCACCTCCCAAAGCCCTCACCTCCTAATACCATCATGTTAGGTATCAGGTTTCAGTGTAAGAATTTTGAGGGGGACACAAATATTCGATCTATAGCACCCACCCATTAAGAGACGATGTACTAAACAATTAAAATTATATTCCAGATCTTAGAGCCTAACCTAATCTAAGGGGTTCCAGGTATCTGGGCTGGTTCCTCAGGGTCATGTACCAGCCCTTCAGCAGGTCATTTAGATTTGATAGAAAAGGAATCTCCACAGAGGTTAAAACTGGTCTTCAGGGGATACATGAGGTTCTAGAGCAGCACAGTCTTATAGAAATATAATGCAGACCTAAATCTGAGGCACATGCATAATATGAAATTTCTTAAAAGCCACATTTAAAAAGTAAAAAGAAATAGGTAAAGTTAACTATAATAATCTGTCTTCTTTAACCCAATATATACCATATATCATCATTTCAACATGTAATCAATATAAAATTATTGATGAAATATTTATATTTCTTGTTTATACTAAGTATTCACAATCTGGTGGTATTTTACACTGACAGCACATCTCAGTTTGGACTAGCCATATTTCAAGTGTTCAATAGACACACCTGGGACCTTACTGAGCCTTTCTAGGGTCTTCAGGCCCTGTTCACAGCAGCAAAGCAGTTGTTAGCACCTCTCTTCTGGGTAGAGCCAGGTCATTTTTTACAAAATATTACAAATACCCTGATGTAACATTCTGTGTACCCTGCTGGCTTACAGCAGACTTTGTTAGTGGTCTTTATTAAGCTCCTTCAAGCAGGGATCCTCTCCCCTAGGGCTTCAGGGACACACTCACTGGCAGTTCCCTTAGCTTAAGGGAACCCACCAGAAACATCCTCTAGGATTGAGAGAAAGTGGTGAGAGCCCATCCTGGCGGGCTAGAACATCTGCTGTGTGAGTTGGATTTTGGCAAGGTCATGAGATTAGCTAAAATGATTTTGGCGAAGCAGCAATAACAAAATAAAACAATTAATTCCATCATAGAAAAACAAGAGACAGATGAGTGTGGCATGCGAGAAGGAGCTTGATAGCTTTGGAAACACAGCTGGGTCAGGTTCCAAGGGCTCTGATAGACCCAGCACAAGATTTTGTTGCTCAGGAAACTTTGGAGCAAAAATTTTTATTCTGGGGCCCATGCACCCTTAGAGGTCCAGAGATGGGTTTCTGGGGATCTCTGGATCCCTAGAAATTATAAGCAAAATGCTGTATTTCCATGTCGGAGGAGACAGATACTCACAGGAACGTATTAACCACAGAAGACAGAGAATTGTGTTTTGTGAGGCCTGGGGTGACCAAGTACAAGGTCAGAGTAAGAATTGTCACTTACTCAAAGCCAGGAAGAGCTTGGGGCTCCTGAATGAATCCTGTCATTTTCCAGCAGAGAATACAGAGACACAGAGATGTCGAATTACTTGGCCAGGCAAGGATTTTCACCAGCTACTTATTGACTGAAATACAAGATTTAGGGGAACTAAATGGCCTGTAAGACTTAGGAGAAATGAGGTACCCTGGACCACAGAAAACCCACTTGAAGGCTCAAAACCTTCTCTGATTACCCCAAGTGGATGTGATCTTTCCTTCTTTGCTCTTCTGGAGCACCTGACTTGTATCCAATTTACAGCACTACACTAGTTACATTATAATGTAATTACGATGTTTTCTCAACCTTGAAGAAACCACAGAGTTGCTCTAACTTGGCACTGTTGACATTTGGGGTGGGATACATCTTTGCTGATTGGGGCTGTTCCGTGCATGGTAGGCTGTTTAGCAGAATCCCTGACCTCTACCCACTAGATGCCAGCAGCTTCATTCCCCATCCCCACCCCCAACCGAAGTTGCAACAATCGAAATTGCCTCCAGACAGGACAAAATATCTGGGGGTGGGGCGTGGAGGGAGGCAAAATTACCCTCAGCTGAGAACCACTGACTCATCCTGAAGGTATTTTAATACATGCCATGCTTCTAGATGGAACTTTGCATGGGCCACACCTTGCAAAGCTCGAGGCAAGCACAGTTCTTACCATTGCACGCTTAATGTATTGGATAAATAAATGGTCATTCTTGTGTTCCTGGATCCTGCAGGCCACACTGACTGTTTCCAAATAAGCAATGGCTTAATGGTTTCAAAAGAGAAGAAAATGAAAAGGAAGCATTTCATTCCACTTGTGCTTTTACGCGCTCCTCAGTTCTGCAATGGGAACAAGTTAAGGCTTTTATTTTCCTTTTTGAGCAGTAAAATATAGGTTGTCAGCTTGTCCAGCGTGACAAGGAAGAATACAATTAGAATGTTACCCAAGTGAAGTTTTCCTTTGGCCTCACACAATGCATTCCATTCAGAGTTCCTCACAAAGAGAGTATTTCCCTCTTACTTCCCTCATATTCTTTTAACTGGGAGTTTTAAAAGGGCCCAAAACTCACCGTAAAATTAAAAAAAGAAATTGTCCCTCTTAATAGTTATCTCTTAAAATAAGCATGCTGGAGCACAATTTTAAAAATCTGCTCTCCTCCCTGCCCCCCCAAAATTAAACCATGCCTTATAAAGCATTTCAAGTAAAGTTGATGAGCCCCCAGATTTTCTTTCTTTTCCACTCCCACCCACATTGTCTTGTGTGATTCTTATAGGAAGTACATATGCAAAGAGTATCAATAGGGAGGAAATACGTTTCAAGCCAAATTTTAGATGTAGACAAATTAATTCCACACCATTTCAACCTTATGATCTTAACTAGATAGAAATAGTACAGTAGTTTCCCAGGGGATAGGGCTGGAGGTGCAGGGCTGGAAGAAACAGCCTGTGTGGTTTGGATGGGCTGGTGCAAAGGATTAAGTAGAGGCTATGTACAAAAAGTCCCAGCCACCCCACTAGGAGAGGAAAGCAGGACTAAGACACCATCCTAAGGGATGACGGAACAAGAGAATCCTCTAGTCATGGAAGCTGAGCCTCTGCCAGAGAGGCCAGACCCTGGGGAAGGGTTGGGACCTGAGACAGACCCACCTGGGGCCCTGCAGGCTCTAGCAGGTGGTTTCCATTTGTTTACCTACTTTTAACAAACTTTTATTTTAGAATAGTTACAGGTTTAAAATTGCAAAGGGAGAGGGTTCCCATATACCTCTTACCCATTTCCCCTCACTGTTGACATCTTACATTATCATGGTGTTGGGCTGTACCCCACAGGCCTACAAAGCCTCTACTTGCCCAACTTCAAGACCAAAGACAGAGCCCAGAGTCAGCAACAGAGACATCATTGGTTTAATGGACGGGAGAGCTTACACGTCTGAAGCCAGGTCTTGGAGCAACACCCCACCGTGTGCAGCAGATAGCTGGGCAGCACATGGCAGCAGTTTTCTGGGGGAAGGCGGTTGGGGGGGGGTGGTTACCAGTTATAGGGGGAAATGACGTCATCTTGGCTCATCGGTTACCAGGGAAACCAGCAGAGGGGCACGCCCCTCACCGTCCCTTTAATAAGCATAGTGGAGAGCTCTGATCTAAAGCTAGAACAGTCATTAGCTGGGGCCGGGGCAGGTGTGTAGGAAGGTCAGTCATGTGAGTAGGGTGTAGGTGAAGCAGGTGCTGGTCGGGCAGAGGATGTACAGAGAGCAAGAGAACAGCCATCTTGGGTGGCCTGACCATACACATGGAGTATTTGTCAGAACTAAGGTTGGTGTATTATTATTATTTGTTTATTTTTAACTAAAAGGTTTAACTATTTTCTTTAACATGAAAACATTCAACACACATTTGAGGTTTCGGGTGTCTGGGGGTGCGGGCCAGTGGCTCCCTCAAGGACACAAAAAAGGCAGTTAATTAGATGCTCCTGTTACATCCATGATGAAGAACGAACCCCATAGCAAGCTTTGTTCCCCAGCGTTTGAAGTAATTCCTTCTGTCCCTGAACATTTTCAGTTATAAGCCTGTAGGGGTGTTGAGGGTCTCAGAGGGAGTCCCCATCCTGCAGGATGGTAGGGTGGGCAGGGCAATTTCCCTGGCATCCTACCCATAGGGTTCCTTGGTAGGGGTGGGGTTAAAAACCTGAAGAATAGAGCTCTTGGGGCCTCCATCTGGTCATCCCATAGGTGCTGGCGGAAGCACGCTGTCTTCCACCTATTTGGGAAACGCTGGGTCTAGCTTAAGAGGATAAGTGTCCTCTGGTCTTCAGAGGCCAGCTCTGGGGCTCTTGGAGCCTCTAGGGCAGGATCCAGGACAGACGCTCCTGCCCATCCCTTTTAGAAAGGTCGGGAATCTAGCATCTTTCTTAGAGGGGATGCCCTCATTTACTTGTTATGAAGTGTAAGCTCCACCCACGGTTGTTTGTCTCACAACCATCTTGGGGAAGGACTGACAAGCAGATCCTTAATCCCAGATGCAGTGGCTCTGGGATGGGTCCTAAACATTTGTGTTTCTAACAAGCTCCCCAGATAATTCTGATTCAAGTAGTTGGTGCTTAGGTGGGCTTATGCTGTTTGACTAGCCTGCCCATTCTAGGCACTAGAAATTTCAGTTACTGTCAGCTGAGAGGGTCACGGTTCGCACTCCCCAGGGGGGAGGCTCCTTAATTCAGGATTTTATGAATTTTATTTTACTGTCATTCATTGACAGCAACTGAACATACGTTATGGGAGAAGAACTAGGTACAATTTCCTAAACACTTAACTCAAGCGTGAATGTATACATCACAAGTTACATGCAGTGCTGTTCTAGTGATAAATAACCATCCTCCACTAGATGGGGTCAAGGGAATTGTTCTCTTCTGGGTCTTGGCTCCTGGATTTCTGTTGGTTTCCAGGATCTTTCAGTATTTTGAGAATGTCATTTCACCCTCTACTGGCCTGTAGAATTTCTGCTGAGAAATCTGCTGATAGCCTAACAGGGGTTCCTTTGTAGGTTGTCATCCTTTTCCCCTGGCTGTCTTTAAAATTCTTTCTTTGCCATTGACTTTTTTTTTTTTTTAAGTATCTTATGTGTTTTTATTTTTTGCATAAAAATGAGGAAGATAACAATTTATTTACTTGAATATCTATATAGCAGCCTCAGGAAGGATACATATGAAACCAGGAACAGTGGTTCCCCATGTTGAGTGTCAGGGGAACTAGGCAATTAGGGACATTTTATGGAATCCAATTTTTAATTTAATGTCAATTTACAAAGAATCATATAGTTCTATATGTAGCGACAATGTAAAGATGTACTAAATTTAGAAAAGAATTCAGACGCAAAATAGTAACCTGATTTTGCCAACTATAGCATATTTAATATAATGTGGTCTTACTTTTTTTAGATGCTTCAGAATCTTGAGTTGTTTTCTAGTTCTGAAAATCAATTCTTTTTTTTTTTAACATCTTTATTGGAGTATAACTGCTTTACAATGGTGTGTTCGTTTCTGCTTTATAACAAAGTGAATCAGCTATACATATACATATATCCCCATATCTCCTCCCTCTTGCGTCTCCCTCCCATCGTCCCTACCCACCTCTCTAGGTGGTCACAAAGCACCGAGCTGATCTCCCTGTGCTATGTGGCTGCTTCCCACTAGCTATCTATTTTACATTTGGTAGTGTATATATGTCCATGCCACCCTCTCACTTCGTCCCAGCTTACCCTTCCCTCTCCCTGTGTCCTCAAGTCCATTCGCTATATCTGTGTCTTTATTCCTTGCCATTGACTTTTGACAATTTTAATATAATGTGTCTTGGAGAAGATTTTTTGCATTGAGGTAATTAGGTGTTCTCTTAACTTCATGGACTTGTATATCCAGTCCCTTCTCCAGGTTTGGGAAGTTCTCAGCTATTATTTCTTTAAATAAACTCTCTGCACCCTTCTCCCTCTCATCTCCTGGATACCTATCATCTTAATATTGCCCTTCCTAAAAGAGTTGGACAGTTCCCGTAGAATTTCCTCATTTTTTAAGATCTTAATTCTCTTTCCTCTTCTACCTGTATCATTTCTAGATTTCTATCTTCAAGCTCACCAATTCTCTCTTCCATATTGTCTGCTCTATTTCCAGTGCTTTGTAATGCATTTTTCATCTTGTTTATTGGGTTCTTCAGCTCCAGAATTTCTGTTTGGTTCTTTTATAGAGTTTCAATCACTTTGGTGAAGTATTCCTTCTGTTCATTAATTTTATTCCTGAGCTCACTGAACTGCCTTGAGTTTTCTTGTAGCTTGCTGAGTTTCTTCATGACAGCTGTTTTGAATTCTCTATTAGATATGTCACAATATTCTGTGACTTTAAGTTTGGTTTCTGGAAGATCATCATTTTATTTTTGTGATACACTGTTAACTGACTAAGCACCGTGAAGAGCCACAGTTATTCCTTTGCTGGCACATTTGAAGTAGCGAACACCTTTCTTCTTCTTTAAACATGATGGTAATGATTCAACAGGTTAGAAATTAGAGGCCTTTCTTTTACTTTCCAGTAGGTGGTGCTACAGCACAAGTTTTGGGTTTTTCTTACCTGCGCTGCCTATTTGAGAGTCAACACTTTCCACCCACCATCACTTCTGTCAGAGGTGTGCCCTCCTAGCCGCTGCTTGTGCCTCCGGGGTCGTTGGTGCCTTGCTGCTGCTGGTGTCACTGGCTTCGCCACCTGAGGCACTGGGATGGCAGGTGCTTCCCCTGCGTCCAGGATCTCTGGAGTTGCAGGCTCTGCTGACATGCGGAGAGGGGAAGGGTGGGGTGCAAGAATGTGAGGTTGCGGGTACCTCTGCCCCGTCTAGGGTTGTTGGGTCTATGGGTACTGCCGCTGCTGGTGGGGGTGGAGGGCTGAAATCATGGGTGCCTCAGTGGCTGGAGGGAGGAGGCCCTGTTGCTGCTGCTGCCCAGTTACCTGTGGCTCTAAGTGCTGCTGTGTGCTGTAGCTGGAAGGCCAGAGTTGTGTGTGCCGCCTCCCCTGCTGTTACTGGGTTCTCTGTGGCTGCAGGTTCAGCTGCTAGGGTTCAGCTCTTGTGCCCTGGGAGCCGGGATTGCAGGCACGGTCTCTGCTGTTCCCCTGGTTCCACTCCTCTATAAGTTGAGTCCACCCACCATTAAATGTACAGATGTGTGGGATTCTCTGGCATCCTAGTGTGTGGGGCAGAGGCACCTTTGTTGAGTTGTGGATGTTTTACTGGTTGTAGATTGAAGGGGAGAGATCAAGAGAGCACCACCATGATGGTGACGTCACTCCTCCACTCTTACAGAGACAAGAGTTCCCTTGACTCTCTCCTTGGTCCTAAGAGCCTCAGCTCCAGCACCTTTTCTTGGCTCCAGTCATAGAAGAACTCAAGCTAAGTTCATGATAATCTCTCAGTCACAGGGCCAAGATTAAAGCAGTGAAATACTCATTAAGGCACAGATTTTAAGGGAGCATCAAAAAGCCCAATAATCACAGTCAATAATATTTTAACGCAATATTTTAAAAAATTAAAATGAATGCAGAAAATCCATGATGAACAAAATATCAAAAGTTCAAATAAAGACAGGCTGTTTGTTTTATGACTCTGCGTTGTTGTGCAACAGGAGCAGTAGTTGCCATTCAGCCCGAGGTTCCTGGACCCATAGGCCAAGTGGATTTATGAGGGGTGACAATGGTGCACGAATAAATTGGGCAACACGGGGCTTTATATATAGTCATATTTTAAAATCATAATGCTTTTATTAACTCTTTCCACTTGGCTGAAGGTATAGGAGGGTATTTTGTGCACGTATATAGAGGTACACATTTTTCCCTTGGCCTCAAATCTCCAATGGGGCACTGCTCAGCAGTGTTCATCCACAACAAAAAGAGGTTTTTATATTATTGTCATAGTGGGATTCTGGGCCTTGCCATGTATAATTAAAGCCTATCAGTGTGTACCCTGTACCTGAAAGTAAAAAAAGCAGTCCCCTCTCAAAATGAAGTCTGCCACCCCTATAGTAATAAGTATAAACCACAGGCAGCTTTTTAAATTCACAAAATCATATTCTCACAAAATGCATTCCACTAATGATTATTTGTGAATCAGGTCTCTGCCCTGTACTCTTCGTGGGACGAGGAAGGATTTTCTGCAAACCTCTGGTCCTTTGGTGGGAAAAGCAATTCCTAGCTCGAGGTGCAGAAGTCATTAAAATCGTTAACACTCTACCTGACGTGCAACCACAGGATGGTTACTGTTAATCATTCCCTGTTCATGTCTATGAAGGCTACACTTCTCTATGCATTATCTCATCTAATCTTTACCAAAAAATCCATGACACTAGTATTATAATTCCCTTTTTACAGCTGAAGAAACTGAGTGTCAGGAAAGTTAAATGGCTTTCCTCATTAACACAGTTGGGACCTGACATACAAGGGTCCAGTAAGTACAAATATGCTAGCACTCTGTTTACGGACTGTAAGTTTTGCTAAATATATCAATCTTGTCATTTGAACAAAATATGCAGGAGTCTCCTGAATTCATAACTCTATGTACCTGCTTCCGAGAGAAGCAGCATCCAAATTATTTTTTACTGAAGGATATGTTATAACATCCCTTAGTAGCTAATTCAGTGATTGACAACTGATATATACCTGGGGGGGAATCTTAATTACACATATTAGTTTAATAAGAAAACCTGATAGTAAATCAATTAAAACTAGGGAATGGAGGACAAAGTGGCATATGGCATAGAAGCTTTAATTCTATTACCATAATCCTTGACTGCTGAGAGAGAGAGAGTGTGTGTGTGTGTGTGTGTGTGTGTATGTGTGTATGGCAATACTGCCCAGTAGAATTTTCTGTAATAATGGAAATGCTCTGTATCTGCACTCTTCAATGAAGTAGTCTCATGTGACAACTGAACATTTGAAGGGTGGCTGGTACAACTGGGGAGCTGAATTTTTAATTTTATTAAAGTTCCATTAATTTACATTTAAATTTAAATAGCCACATGTGGCTATGGCTACCATATTGGACAGCATGGGGCTATAGAACAGGTGTGAAAATGTTGTCATTCAGTTCTTCTGGCAGTTCCTCTGATTCATTTTCTTGAACATATTCCAAGATGGAACTTTTTCACCCTAAATTCTGAGAACAAATAGGATTGCAGTGAAACGCTAGTGTAGTCATGTGAATGAAAGCTGAATAAGGACAAACCTTTCCAAAAAAGGGTCATATATCTACAAGGGAGGAAAATCTGGTCCAACAAACCAGGTAAATTGTACATTGGGGAGCTCTACTCTGTTTCATTGCTAATGCTCATCTAGTGAACTGACTGATTTTCCTGTTAGGATGTAATGCAAACACAATCTGAATGTTTTTTGACACTGAAGACAACCACAGCTAATAAAAAGAACACCATTTGTATTTCAGTGATCCTGATGGATTATGATAAAGGGCTGCATAACACATTCCAAGTAGAATTTGTATAGCACAGTGCTTCCCATTTTTCTTTCTTGTCAAGCAGCTATTTTACCTTCTATTAAATTATACAAATATAGTTTCATTTTTATAACATTATTCCTCCTATCTCTGAATACTTGCATCTTCTCTCTCACAATATCACCTTCTCTCTTTGTATTGCAATTTGGCTCCCATACCTAGTCTGTTCCTTCCATTCTCAGAGTATTCTTGAGAAGAATATTCTCAAGAATATTCTTTTTTTCTTTTTTTTAGAAATATCACTTGTATTGGCAAGATAGGGCCACAATGGGCAGCTCCACAGAACACAAATAAGACAGTCCCAAGACAAGAGGGTAAAATTGCAGCAGACAGGCTAATATTCTTCACCCTCATCTTCTCCCTCAGCGCTATTGGCTCCAACCTCCTCATAATCCTTCTCAAGGGCAGCCGTATCCTCACGGGCCTCAGAAAACTCTCCTTCCTCCATGCCCTCACCGAGTACCAGTGAACAAAGGCACGCTCGGCATACATCAGGTCAAACTTGTGGTCCAGGCGAGCCCAGGCCTCAGCGATGGCTGCGGTGTTGCTCGGCATGCACACGGCTCGCTGTACTTTGGCCAGGTCTCCACCAGGTACCGCAGTGGGAGGCTGGTAATTAATGCCAACTTTGAAGCCAGTGGGGCACCAGTCCACAAACTGGATGGTACGCTTGGTCTTGATGGTGGCAATGGCAGCATTGACATCTTTGGGAACCACATCGCCATGGTACAGTAGGCAGCAAGCCATGTATTTACCATGGCGAGGGTTGCATTTCACCATCTGGTTGGCTGGCTCAAAGCCAGCATTGGTGATCTCTGCTACAGTAAGCTGTTCATGGTAGGCTTTCTCAGCAGAGATGACAGGGGCATACGTGGCCAGAAGGAAGTGGATGCGGGGATAGGGCACCAGGTTGGTCTGGAATTCTGTCAGATCAACATTCAGGGCTCCATCAAACCTCAGGGAAGCAGTGATGGAGGACACAATCTGGCTCATGAGGCGGTTAAGATTAGTGTATGTTGGGCGCGCAATATCGAGGTTTCTACGACATGTCATAGATGGCCTCATTGTCTACCATGAAGGGACAATCAGAGTGCTCCAGGGTGGTGTGGGTGGTGAGGATGGAATTGTAGGGCTCAACTACAGCTGTGGAAACCTGAGGGGCTGGGTAAATGGAGAACTCCAGCTTAGACTTCTTGCCATAATCGAGAGAGATGTTCCATCAGCAGGGAGGTGAGTTCCCCCACCAAAGCTGTGGAAAACCAAGCAGCCCTGAAGACCTGTGCACTGGTCAGCCAGTTTCCGAATTGGGTCCAAGACGAGGTCGATGATCTCCTTGCCAATGGGGTAGTGACCTCGGGCATAGTTATTGGCAGCATCTTCCTTGCCTGTGACGAGCTGCTCAGGGTGCAAGAGCTGGCGGTAGGTGCCAGTGCGAACTTCATCAATGACCGTGGGTTCCAGCTCTACAGACACTGCCCTGGGCACATGCTTGCCAGCGCCTGTCTCACTGAAGAAGGTGTTGAAGGTGTCATCTCCTCCCCCAATAGTCTTGTCAGTTGGCATCTGGCCATCGTGTTCCAGGCAGTAGAGCTCCCAGCAGGCATTGCCGATATGGACACCAGCCTGGCCAACGTGGATGGAGATGCACTCATGCATGACTGGAACTTGTAGGATTCTGCGGGGCTGGAGGAGGGGAGGGGACAGCCACGTAACTCTCCAACTGACAGACTACCAAGGAGTCCAGGGGAGAAGTAGTCTCAAGAATATTCTTGATCTCCTTCTCTAACGCTTACTGGGTTCCACAATCTTTTCCTTTCTTTTAAATTAATTAATTAATTAATCTTGGTTGCATTGGGTCTTCGTTGCTGTGCATGGGCTTCTCATTGCGGTGGTTTCTCTTGTTGCGGAGCACGGGCTCTAGGCACGTGGGCTCAGTAGTTGTGGCACGTGGGCTCAGTAGTTGTGGCTCGCGGGCTCTAGAGCGCAGGCTCAGTAGTTGTGGCACACAGGCTTAGTTGCTCCGTGGCATGTGGGATCCTCCTGGACCAGGGATTGAACCCGTGCCCCCTGCATTGGCAGGCTGATTCTTAACCACTGCACCACCAGGGAAGTCCTTTCCTTTCCTTTTTTACACCATCCACTTTATGATTCAACCGTAGTCAAATTCAATATAACAGATTCCCCACCCCCCGCCTAATGGAGCAACATAAGAATCCTTCTGGGTGCTGGTTGAACTGCAGCCCCTCAGGTGCCAATGCTAACATTTAAGCTACAAAGAGGAAGAGCAGCCCATGGCAAAGGCCAGAGGAAAGGTCAGAAAGTGATGGAAGATACAAAGAAAGTTATCAGTGGTGCCTCCTGGGGAAGAGACGTCCTGTCAGTTAAAGACTGAGAATGTTACCCATCTACAACCTTGGTGAGAACCGTCTCCAGATGGTACTGGGGTGAGAAGTTAATGGAAGACATTGAAGCTGCCATCACAAATGTAGACCATACTTCCAAGAAGGTTGGCTAAGGAGAGAAGTAGAAAGGGAAAAGGAGCTACAAAGGGCTCAGGGAGAAGAGGCTTTTGTTTAGAATGGGAGAAACGTGAACAAGTTAACATCAGCTGGGACCTCCCTGACTCTGAGAGATTTAGGTAAACTTGGTCCAAAGCCACGGTCAAGGGCTTCCTTCCCTGATTTCAGTGACCTGAGAGCTTGTTCCCTCAGGCTTCTGTCCACTTGCACACCTATACTTGTGGTCTCAGGTCCATCTCATGTCACCTCAGTGGAAATCTTAGCCCTTTCCCCAGTTTCTAAAGAGATACATATATTCATGTTAATAGTAATCTATATAATCAAAAATGTCATAAGTTAAAAAACTTAAAGGAAGTCTGGAGGTGCTCCCAGAGAGAGATTGCCCTGCAAACCACGTTGCCTTCTGCCATCCAGCTGGCTCCTCCTCCACCCTCCCCAACTCTCTCCTTTTTCTTTAGAGCAAGGAACTACTTTCCTTGTCTGAAGCAGAGCGATGCTCCCACAGTCAGGCCCCTGTAAGGTCTCAGTTTCAACCTCTATGGGTTTATCCATTGATTCTTCTAACAAATCCTCAACAGGAACTTTCATGCCATTTGCTAACAGAATTCAACTTTTCTCTATCCTGTTATATTAGTGATCTGGGGATTAAGGGTTTATAGAGATACAGAGATTGATTCATGGAGCAAAGTGCTCAGAGACACTTGGAGGAGATGGGAGGGTGGCTCTTTTATTTCTTATCATTGGTGGGGCTGGAGGTGAGAATAGGTGAGAATGAAGATGAGCCTTTATGGGTAGCAGGATATTTATGAGGGGCGGATGGGAAAGTGAGGACTTGAAGGTTTGTGGACTCAACATTCTCTATGGGGCGAGATCATCTGCTAGGAGAGAGAGAGAGAGCTGAAGAAAGTTTGGGATAGTAGCCCAAGAGCGGGAGAGAGAGAGAGAGAGAGAGGGATTCTTAAACAGGGAAAGGGATTGACAAGCTGAATTGAGACTCCTTATGAGGTAAGAATCATACATCTGTGAAAACACTAATTCCCGTGGTTGTACTTTTCTCCAGCAGTGCTGTCACTAAGTTCTGGAAGCGGAGCAGGGGGAGTGCAGGGTTGATCCAAGGTTGAGGGCTTACAGAGCAGGACAGCCTGGGGACTGGCTGATGAGAGCTCAGTTCTAGGGTTTTATTTTGAAGTCCTGGCCAACAAGGGAAGAGCCAGTGCAGGAGCCTCTCCGCAGTAGAGAGTCACCCTTGGTGGACTGTCAGCTCACTTTGGACCATACCTTGGTAATAATAAAGCGGGAAGGAAGGATGCTTTTGTACCAGTTTTATTTAAGCACCTTGGGCAATTGTTTCAAATTTGTGACGATGATGCCTCCATTTTCTTCTGACTCCTCCTATGGTTCCTTTCACCTGCTTTGGTCAAAAATGATTGATCTTACGACTTTATGTTATTTCCTTAAACGTTATTTATCCCTCACTCTCTGGTTTCCTGGACTTTTTTTTCCTAACCCCCACTATAATACTGACACCCAGTGGCCTGTTAGTACAGAGCTGCAGACATGCTGCGTTTTCTTCGGCACAGCCTTAGGAGAAGATATTAAGAAAGCATATCCTTCCTTGGGGAAGAAAGTAAAAGAAGAGCTTCTTGTTCCTTAAGCAGTCAGAAGAAAAATGCATCTTTTTAGGAACTCAGAGGACCCTGAGAATAAGAAAAGCTTTGACCTCAGAACTAGACATGCTTCTTTAAGAGCTAAGTGAATTTAGCCAGAAACTATACTAAACTGGGAATGAAAGGAGATCAGGATTTTGAAGAAAAAGAAAAAGAAAGAAAGAAAAAGACCTCTCAAATTAGAGCTAGGCAAAAGAGATTCTGAATGTAAAGCCACTTGGGGAGGATGTGTGCTCTTGGATAAATTTTTTTTTTTTTTCAGCAAGCATGTATTAAGGACCTACTGTAACTGGCTTATTGAGCAGTCTTGGTTCCATGGGAGACGTAAGTGTGAAGAAATTTTATTTTTTCCTGTCATTGTTTTCAATCTGTCAGATATCTCTTTCTTGACCTTTAGTGAAATCTTGGGCAGATTTAATAACATTTGGTTACTGAAAGTCCATTTGTTTAAAACTCCAGTAGTATCCAATTCAAATCTCAAATATTACCATAGCCCTACTCCCACTCCAGGTACTAGGTCACAAAGAAAATCTTAACTTAAAGAAGTCATAATTTTTTAAATTTAGGTATAACTGACATATAACATTGTATTAGTTTTAGGTGTACAACAAAATGAGTTGATATATGTATATATTGTGAATGATTATCACAAGTTTAGTCAATATCCATTATCACACATAGTTACACATTTTTTTTCTTGTGATGAGAAATTTTTTTTTTTTTGGCCACATGGCATGAGGGATCTTAGTTCCCCGACCAAGGATCAAACCCATGCCCCCTGCACTAGAAACACAGCGTCTTAACCACTGGACCACCAGAGAATTCCCAATGAGAACTTTTAAGATTTACTCTCTTAATGACTTTCAAATACACGTTACCATACTGGACATTACATCCCCAGAACTTATAATCTTATAAACAAGAAGTCATAATTTTGAGAATCTAAGTTATATAAAACATATTATCTGGTCATATTGAAATAATTACATCAGAAATAAGCAATAAAAAGACTTGATAGAATCTAAATATTTGGAAACTTAAAACAGAATTCTCAAATACTCATGAGTTAAACAGGAACTATAGCAGAAATGACAAAATATTTGTACTGAAGGACTGGGAAGGTACTACAGATCTGAACCTTAAGTTAAAGGAAAATTTATAACCTTATATGCATTATTTAAAAACAACAAGATCTAGAAATAAATAAAGCTTTTTACTCATGAAGCTATTGAAAGAGTGATAGGGCAAACTTAAAGAAAGTAGAAGCAAAGAAGTAGTAAAGATGGCAGAAGATAAAGAATTAGAAAACAAAACAACAAAGAGAATCAAAAATCTAAAAACTTCTTTGTAAACAGAAAATCATAATACAAATCATCTTCTAATGAGATGAATAAAAGAAGGCATAAATAAACAGTATTAGGAATGAGAAACAGATACGACTGCAGATACAGGAGAGACTTTTAAAACCATGAGACAACTATAAATAATTTTGCCAATAAATTTGAAAATATGAAGAAGATTCAGTGTCTTCTAGAAAATGTAAATGATCAAAAACTAATTCAAGAAGAATTAGGAGACCTAAAAGGAACTATAGCTGATATTTAGAACTTCCTTCTTTTGAAAACTGCTGCATGTTTTCTGTTACCTTCAGTCATGATCTCAGCTGGCCAAGATTCTTCACCTGCTGGTGGGACCCAAACCCTCATTTCTGAAGGGTTGAGTCTTCAGCAGTCTTGCCTGTTCTTGTTTGATGCAGTTTTTCATTAACTTTTCCCTCCTGATTGCAATTTAATAAGGGTTGCATTTAACAACAGACTTTTTACATATTGCAAACATTTTAAAGTATAGTCAAGCATCCTTCCATTATCGATCATTATGGGGATTTTAGTAAAGGTAAAAATTCTTCTGAAAACACTTGTAAAATGTGCTACCATCTTAATATTTGTGTAAATATTAAGAAATACTTAGGAAAGATTATCTTTTTCTTTTCAAAAGGTTTTCACTATAAGGCACATAATATTAAACTCTAGAAGCCATTAGATTATGTAATATTTCCCTTTTAATCATTATTTGCCTTTTACCTTGTATTGCCTGAATGAAGCAGGTGAGTAGTGTAGTTATAACAGAATTGATCGAAACTACTGGATTTAATAAATAACATATTTGTATGCAGAAAAGGTATTATTAACTTTATTTAATGAGAAAAATGGCATATTATATGTAAACTATGGATCCTATACTGTTATAGGCAAAAAAAATTGTGAGGCACTTAGATTAACAGTGAAGGAGAAAAGTACTGAGATTTCCTTTTTTTTTTTTAACATCTTTATTGGAGTATAACTGCTTTACAATGGTGTGTTCATTTCTGCTTTATAACAAAGTGAATGAGCTATACATATACATATATCCCCATATCTCCTCCCTCTTGCGTCTCTCTCCCATCGTCCCTACCCACCCCTCTAGGTGGTCACAAAGCACCGAGCTGATCTCCCTGTGCTATGCGGCTGCTTCCCACTAGCTAGCTATTTTACATTTGGTAGTGTATATATGTCCATGCCACTCTCTCACTTCGTCCCAGCTTACCCTTCTCCCTCCCCATGTCCTCAGGTCCATTCTCTACATCTGTGTCTTTATTCCTGTCCTGCCCCTAGGTTCTTCAGAACCTTTTTTTTTTTTTTAGATTCCATATATATGTGTTAGCATACGGTATATGTTTTTCTCTTTCTGACTTACTTCACTGTGTATGACAGACTCTAGGTCCATCCACCTCACTACAAATAACTCAATTTCGTTTCTTTTTTTTTTTTTAATTAATTAATTAATTAATTTATTTATGGCTGTGTTGGGTCTTCGTTGCTGTGCAAGGGCTTTCTCCAGTTGCGGCAAGCGGGGGCCACTCTTCATCGTGGTGCGCGAGCCTCTCACCATCGCAGCCTCTCTTGTTGCGGAGCACAGTCTCCAGACGCGCAGGCTCAGTAATTGTGGCTCACGGGCCCAGCCGCTCCACGGCATGTGGGATCTTCCTTGAGCGGGGTTCGAACCCATGTCCCCTGCGTTGGCAGGCAGATTCTTAACCACTGCGCCACCAGGGAAGCCCAGCATTTCATTTTTTTGCTGCTACTGAAATGGAATTTCTAAAATTTATTTCAAATTATTTGCTACTTTTAATAGGTTCCTTTTTACATGTTGACCTTGTATCTTACAATTTTGCTAAATTCGTTTATTCTAGAAGTTGTTTTGCAGATTACTTAGGATTTTCTATATTGATGACCATATCATCTGCAAATAGAAACAGTTTTATCTGTTCTTTCCCAATCTTCATGATTTTATTTTTCTTACTTTATTGCACTAATGTCTCCAATACAATGTTGATTAGATGCGTTCAGAGTGGACAATCTTGCCTTATTTGTTATCTAATGGGGAAAACATTTAATATTTCGCCACTAAGCATGATGTTAACTGTAGGTATTTTGCAGATGCCCTTTATCAGATTGAGGAAGGTCTTCACTAATCCTAATTTGCTGAGATTTCACCATAAATAATGTTAAATTTTGTCAAATGCTTTTTCTGCACCTATTAATATGATCATATGATTTTTCTCCTTTATTCCGTTAATACAGTGAATTACGTTGTTTGATTTTCAAATTTTAAACTAACCTCACATTCCTAGGTTAAATTCCAGTTGGTTATGATGTATTATCTTTCTTTTATATACTGCTGGATTTGACTTGCTAATATGCTAAGAATGTTTTTCATTCATTTTCTAACAACTTGATATTAAAACCCAAAGCAGTGTATGCTTATTGGGGAAAAAAAGACCCTCAACCAATATAAAAGCATGTGAAGTAAAAAATGAAAGAACTTCTCCCCTCCCACCCACCCTCTTGCAAGAGGCAATCATAATTAACAATTTGGTGTGTATCCTTTCCCACTTTTTTCTGTGCATGTACAAATATATTACATACAGTGTAAATTCTGCTCTTTCACTTAACACTTCCTCATAACATTAACTGTTCTCTTAAAACATGGTTGTTTTGTTATTTAAATTGTAATATTACATAGCATTGACTCTAATTTATTTATCTATTGATATTTTCCTATTGTGGGACATATAGGTTACCTATCTTACTTTATAATGGAAATGAGACAAAATGGTATTGACGTTCGTTCAGGTTTTTCTGTAAGATGTTACGGAAAGTCCCAAACAAACTTTATGGCCAGCACAATAATAATGACGTATGATAGGATTGTAACAGAGATGTACACCAGCTGCTGAAAAAACTTCCCAGGTAAAATGGCTGGGCTTGACCTGAGTTCTAATGGGTGAGTGAGTGCTGAGTTTCTTCATTAAGAAAGGAGGGGATGGGAATTCCCTGGTGGTCTAGTGGTTAGGACTCTGTGCTTTCACTGCTGTGACCCAGGTTCAATCCCCGGTTGGGGAATTAAGAGAAAGAGAGGGAGAGAGGAAGATAAGGAAAGAAAGAAGAAAGAAAGGTAGAAAGACAAGAAAGGGAGGGAGGAAAGGAGGGGAGAAGGAAGGAAGAAAGAGGAAAAGAAAGAAGGAAAACAACATCAGTGTCAAGCCCAGGAGTTGGCTGACATAGACTGTATCCATTTTTCCATCCCAGTGGTGAAACACTTGGAAAAAATAATCTCTTCCCAATATAGTTCATTCTTTTCTTGCAAAACTTTTCTCATTATTTGACTTTTATTATTTTTAGCTGATGAAAAGCCAGCAACTCACTGAAAACTTTCCCATGAGGTAATGGGAGGAACCACTGAACCACATTCCAAATTTCTTATTGTAAGTTGATTACATGTAAAAGTTATTTTCCTCCTCTGCTTTCCCTGTGGATAATGAAGAACATCTACAGATGTTTGTTTTGGAATGGCTCCAACTCCTCTTGTAGATTCTATCATGGTTTGTCTTCTAAACTCTCACTAAACACGGGGGATTTTGGGCAGGGGATTTTTGCCTCATTTGACCGCTTTCTTTTGAATGGCCTACAACAGACTCTTTCCACTTAAGTCTGGCTTTAAAAAATTTACCTAAATTCTCCTTCTTTAGCATGCCACTGTCTTCCTACTGAATGGTATTTAAAAGACTTTGAAGATCTGTATTATTTATTTCCTGCTAGTCTTCTAGTATTATTGGTGTGAACAACAGGAAATTTACTCCTGGATTATTCTAGTTATTGTAGTGCCCCTTGAATTTTTTCAGGTGAAACCAATCCTTGTATTAGTTCCCTATAGCGAGGTGTGTTTCTTTTCTGTGCATTATTTTTCACATTTGAAAAATGGATATAAACTTGCCATGTTTCTTCCCAAGGGAAGAATTGATAATCAAATGAAATAATACAGGTAAAAATAATTTAAATGTTCAAAGGTGGTAGAGGTCCTATATCAGTAAGTGCTCATTATCAATAATAGAGCTACCATTAAGCTGAGTTCCTGATGCAACCCAGGCCGGGTGCCAAGTGCTTTATTGACATTATCTCATTTTCATTCTCACAACTCCCTTATTCACATTTTACAGATGAGGAGGTTAAGTAACTCACCTGATGGCAACACAGAGGCAGAATTCAGATCTGTCTTAACCTATTGTCTGTGCTCTTAGATATCGTACTGCATACCTCTCAATAATATTTATTGAATGTGCAGTATCCAGTGCGATGATGTCACTTGGATGGTCTCCAAATAACAGAAGGTCTATGATGGCTTAGGTGGTCCCCCCTGCCAACTGTTAGTTTAGTCAGAGCTAGCAATAATAATTAAAAAATAACTTGTTTGTGTAGTAACCCTTACTGTATAGACATTTCTACCACTTCGTTTAATCCTATCAACACTGCATTAACCACAGCAGATATTAACCTCACTTTATTCAGAGAGGCTGGTAGTCCAAGATCTCACAATGTCAGATCTTTTCTTAAGTGGGTTTTGTGTCTGTTAGTATCCAGTTGATCAGCAGTCAGATGTACTTCTTACATATATAACTATCTCTCAGATCAGAATTCTTCAAGTGGGCCTTTGTTTATTGATCATGGTAAGTCTCCCACACTCAGGGTTTTCATCCATGGGGGCTGTGTGAACTTTCTATGGTTGCTGTAACAAATTACCACAAATTTAGTGACTTAAAACAATACAAACTTACTATCTTACAGTTTTGTAGGTTAGAAGTCCAACATGGGGCTCCCTGGAATAAAATCCAGGTGTTAGCAAGGCTGTGTTCCTTTCTTGAGGCTCCAGAGGAGAATCTGTTTTCTTGCTTTTTCTAGCTTCTGAGGCTGCCCACATTCCTTGGCTCATGGCCCCTTACTCTTTTATCAAAGCCAGCCACAGCTGATCAAGTTCACCTCACATCCCATCACTCCGGACTCCCCTTTTGCCTCCCTCTTCCACTTTTATGGACCCTTGTAATTCCATTGGACTCACCTGGACAATCTAGGATAATTGCTCTATCTTAAGGTCAGCTGACCTTAATTTCATCTGCAACTTTAGTTCCCCTTTGCCATAGAACCTAATTTATTCATAGTTCCCATGGATTAGAATGTAGATATCTTTGAGGCCATTATTCTGGCTACCACAGGGGCTCATTTATGTTTTTTAAAAAAAATATTTCTTTCTTTCTTTGTTTGGCTGCGCCGGGTCTTAGTTGCAGCATGCAGAATCTTTGCTGTGGCATGCGGGATCTTTTAGTTGCGGCATGTGGGATCTAGTTCCCTGACCAGGGAGTGAACCCGGGCCGCCTGCATTGGGAGCGCAGTCTTAGCCACTAGACCACCAGGGAAGTCCCATCATTTATATTTAAAATGAATGCTCATCTGTGTTTAAGACTGATGAGCGTAGGTGGTTGGTGTGAATTTCCACAGTGGCCTGTAGATCTATTTCCACCATGGGAAAGGGGAGAGTTGACTCTTGACTTTTAGGTAAGTGGGCTGGGCCTGCTCACACACAAACTGCTCATTAGGGAGAGGCAGGCACCTGAGCTAGCCGCACCCATTGGTGGCCAAAGTAAGGTTGTTTATACTTTGCAGAGGCATTCTAGAATAATTGTGCTTGGCCACAGCTGCTGTTCCTTTTTGTTTTCTCTCTGTTGGTTGAAAAAGTCCTGAGATAATTCGGGCTTTCCTCCACTGACACTATAGCTCCCCCACTTCCTTTTCAAAGTGACATTTAATGGCTCCCCTTTGTATACATAACACATTCCAACAAGGTTTTTCATAATATTCCCCTGCCCTCTTTTCAAACCTCAATAGGTTGTTTCCAGCTTCAATGAGATACCACATATCAAATACCTAGTATGAGGTAGATATATCAGTCGGAGAATTTAGTTGCAAACCTACTTTAGTTAGTGTAAGTAGTAAAGAAATTTGTTAAAGCATATGAGAATGTCTAGGAGGTTCAGAGAGTCAGGCATGAAGGTTAAGGAGCCAGGAACAATGCCCAGATTATAATGCTGAACACTTCAGAGCCTGGACACAGGCCTGGACAGAAGATGCAACTATTGGGCTTCTGGCCAGTTCTGCCTCTGTAGGCTGAATGCCTCCACACCACCATTGCCAGAAACAATCCTCCTGGCACTGTTTTCATATTCAATTTTCAAAGAAATAATAATGTCCACATTATTGGGTTAAAAAAAAAATCATCTTTTTGTTTTGACTGAGCAGCATTCATTCTCTCTTCCTATCAGGACAGCCAATTTCAGACACTTCCCCCTACCATGTGTAGTCTCTTTTTTAAAAAAAATACATATTTATTTGTTGGCTGTGTCGGGTCTTAGTTGGGGCGCACAAGCTCCTCTCTCGTGGCATGCGGGCTTAGTTCCCCACGAGGGATCGAATTGATGTCCCCTGCATTGCAAGCCCGATTCTTAACCACTGGACCACCAGGGAAGTCTCCCATGTGTAGTCTTGATGGGAGAGTAAATCCAGTGGGCTGCCTCTCACTTCCTCTCATGATGTTGGCAAGACAAGCTCTCTTTTGAGATTCTGACAAATGGTTTACCCCAGACATCCTGGACCAGACCGTTCCTGCCGGGAAACTGATCCATTAGCTCCTACTTTCTTGCTCCTGGAGCTACCCAATGTCCTGCCAGCTTCCAGGGTGGGTTCTCTTAGCTTGCTTATTGATTTTCAGAGCTTATCCATTTCCTCACAATAACTCATTTGCTGATGGTAGGCAGCATTGGGTTTTCCCATTAGTAAGCAAAAATTCTCATTCTTGTATTCCAAATATTGGCCAATTAAGGGTTCTTGGAGAAAGAGGCTGTTGCCTGGAAATAGGAATAGAGAGAGAGTATGGGAAATAGAGCAAAGATGGGGCTTGCAGGAGCAAAATTTAGCAGGAAGTTAGAAGTGGAAGGAGATGGAGACAGAGGAAGAAAGGCCAATTTTTTCACATCCATTCCCTGCCCCAGTAACAGCCATATCCACCTCTCGCCTTAACTAGCTTCCTACCAAGGCCTGTACTTCAGATCCTACCCCTCCCATTCAAAGGCTTCAAACTGTCCAGGGCCTATCTGCAACTTCCCAGGCACTTCCCACGCATGTGCTTCCCCACCCATCAACCAAAGGCCTCATATCTCTCAACCAATCTGTCATTCCACCCCCCACTCTGTCCCCGCAGAGCCCTTGGACCTGCCTCACCCATGTTTGTCTGTATTAGACAATTACTTTAGGTTGAAATGCTCAGGTGAGGATGACCTGAAGTAGGCAATTAAGACTTGCATCTTTTCACAGAAGTGCTCCCTTAAAAATAGAGGCTAAGCCTGTAAAGTGGTTCCTTTTTTTCTAACATCTTTATTGGAGTATAATTGCTTTACAATGGTGTGTTAGTTTCTGCTGTATAACAAAGTGAACCAGCTGTACATATACATATATCCCCATATCTCTTCCCTCTTGCGTCTCCCTCTCTCCCACCCTCCCTATCCCACCCCTCTAGGTGGTCACAAAGCACCAAGCTGATCTCCCTGTGCTATGCGGCTGCTTCCCACTAGCTATCTATTTTACATTTGGTAGTGTATATATGTCCATGCCACTCTCTCACTTTGTCCCAGCTTACCCTTCCCCCTCCCCGTATCCTCAAGTCCATTCTCTAGTAGGTCTGCGTCTTTATTCCCGTCTTGCCCCTAGGTTCTTCATGACCATTTTTTTTTTTTTTTTTTTAGATTCCATATATATGTGTTAGCATATGGTATTTGTTTTTCTCTTTCTGACTTACTTCACTGTGTATGACAGACTCTAGGTCCATCCACCTCACTACAAATAACTCAATTTCGTTTCTTTTTATGGCTGAGTAATATTCCATTGTATATATGTGCCACATCTTCTTTATCCACTCATCTGTCGATGGACACTTAGGTTGCTTCCATGCCCTGGCTATTGTAAATAGAGCTGCAATGAACATTTTGGTACATGACTCTTTTTGAATTATAGTTTTCTCAGCGTATATGCCCAGTAGTGGGATTGCTGAGTCGTATGGTAGTTCTATTTTTAGTTTTTTAAGGAACCTCCATACTGTTCTCCATAGTGGCTGTATCAGTTTACATTCAAAGTGGTTGCTTTTTAAACAAACATACGTGAACTCAAACATCCAAGCAAATGTTAAACCTATTAAAATCATGACCTCAGAGCCTACTGAGTTATCCTAATTATGCGACCATATCTCCTCATATTTCTGAAATGCATTTTTGGTAATTTCTTTCAGCATCTAAAGCCTGATTTTTCTCATCCAAAGTATATATTCTGAGTGTCTAGCATGCTACAAACTTTGGGTCAGGGACCAGTGAAGGAGAGGTTATGGCTGTAAAACTCTTAACCTCAGAAAGGACACAGATACATAAGCAATTATAAGAAGCAAGAGATCCAGATAATCATTCTTAAGCAAGTGTTTTTAGGACTGCATACAGTTTGCAGAAAATTCTTTATAACATCCAAAAAATATGAGCAAATTGACGTCTTTTAAGAGTGGTCATACCTCTAGCACCTAGATTGTGGTTTCCAGACACTATTTCCAACAAAAGAAGCCAAAGCTTTTAGGAGAAATAGCTGATTTGAAATCTGGAGCAGGAAATCTACATGATGGACATAGAATACCTTATCATATAAGTGACAAGGAGCTATTAAATACTATTGGGATCATCTCAAAATGACTCACAGAAGTCAATTTGAAAAGATTCCCACTGGCCAAGCTGGAATGATTTGAGCATTAATAAGATTAATAACTGGAGTGGATTCAAGGTCGTCAAATGTGTTAAACTCAATGCATTCAAAATGATGCTAAAAAGAAATTGGAGGATTGGGGACAAAATCATGCATTTATCCTCCCTTTCTTTTACAAACTGTACAAGTGGGTAACTAGTCAATAAAGGGAAATTTATCTTACAAAAGGATTATAGTTAATGTATGAAAAAGTATTGATAGAATTTCTCCATCTTTCAAGCCCCTAATTAGATAATCACAGTACTGAACATCAATGGTTGGAGACATCACAAAAAGACAGAGCCTGACTTCTCTGGAGGTGAAAAACTTTAATCAGTTAATATAGGGCAACATTTCTCAAAGCATGTTGTGCTAAATTCTGTCTCTATTAGATATTCTGCCAAGAATTATTTTAATCTTAAATAAGTTTGGGGAATGTGGAACACAGTATCCTTTCTTTCTTAATGTGCATGATTCATAATGCACATTAATATATTAAGTTCCTGAAAAAACAATGACATCATGGGCATCCTGATAGAAGAAACAAAGCCTTACCTGTGCAACTCATGAAAGAAATTGAACTTGAATCTAATCAAGCCTCTAGAGTCAACTAAAGGAAATATGTAAGAAAGCAGAGGGACATGTTAAATTATACCACAGGGATGTAATCTGCAAGATCCATATGGTGTAAAACTCTGAGGGCTAAAAAACTTGGTTTATTCTACAAATAAGTTGTAAGGGGAAAAGAGATGGAAGGGAGTCTACTAATGAAAAGAGACTTAAAAGATATATCAACCAATCATGATATGGAAAGCTTGTTTAGATCCTGAATTTTTTTTTAATGCTAAAAAACTCCATTTAATGACAGTTATGAGACAGTTGGAAATTTGAACACTCAATATTTAATAATATTGAGGAATATTTTAGACGTAATGTTGGCATATAGTTTTTTTAAAAATAAATTTATTCAGTTATTTATTTTATCTCTGGCTGCATTGGGTCCTTGTTGCTGTGCGCAGGCTTTCTCTAGTTGCAGTGAGTGGGGGCTTCTCTTGGTTGTGGTGCGCGGGCTTCTCATTGCGGTGGCTTCTCTTGTTGCAAAGCACGGGCTCTAGGCCCGTGGGCTTCAGTAGTTGAGGCATGCGGGCTCTAGAGCACAGGCTCAGTAGTTGTGGTGCAAGGGCTTAGTTGCTCCGCGGCATGTGGGATCTTCTGGACCAGGGATCAAACCCGTGTCCCCTGCACTGGCAGGTGGATTCTTAACCACTGTGCCACAAGGGAAGCCCCAGCATACAGTTTTGTTTTACAAGTGTTATTTCTTTTAGAGATTCATATGTAAACACATATGGATATAAGGGATTTTTTTTTTTTAAGAATAAATTATTTAATTTTGGCTGCGTTGTGTCTTCGTTGCTGTGCACAGGCTTTCTCTAGTTGAGGCGAGCGGGGGCTACTCTTCATTGCGGTGCGTGGGCTTCTCATTGCGGTGGCTTCTCTTGTTGTGGAGCACGGGCTCTAGGCGTGCCGACTTCAGTAGTTGTGGCACGTGGGCTCAGTAGTTATGGCACACGGGCTTAGTTGCTCCGCGGCATGTGGGATCTTCTTGGACCAGGGAACGAACCTGTGTCTCCTGCATTGGCAGGCGGATTCTTAACCACCGCGCCACCAGGGAAGTCCCAAGGGATTTGTTTTAAAAAAATACTGGATAGAGGGAAGTGGATGGGAGTTTGGATGGGACCATGGGTTGGCTGTGGGTTGCTGGTTGTTGGACTGGGTAATGGGTACGTGAGAGGTCATATTATTCTGTCTACTTTGTGTGTGTTTTAGATTGTCTGGAGTAGAAAATTTTTAAAAAGAGTGGTCATAATTTTTAAGTGGCCATTTAGTGTCAAATCGGACAAGGGAAGAGAGTAGATCAAGGCAAGTCTGTTTTTCATAATGTTTAGAAAGATAAATACCAAACTGTCATTGTTGGCTGTTCTATAAAGCTTTAAGAAAAGATTTTTTCCCCATTGTGTCTAATAACTTAGCTCAGGTGATCACAAATATCCAATTCCTTAAAATAACGAAAGCATTTTTACAACAAGTGTCACTGAAATGAAAGAGTATCACATGTTTTGACATGTAAATTTCTGATGCATTATTTAAGTCTTGTGATTATTTAGTTCTGAGTCATACATAAAATCAAATAGATCTTATTGATGAAGCATAAACTGATTTTGGAAAATGAGTGTAGAGCCAAGGGAAATCACGCCAAGGACTAGAGCCAGAGACTCCCCACCCCCTCGGAGGCTGTATATTTATTTAGCCAAATGGCCAGACACAGCAGGGACTGGGGACACCGTGTAGCAAATTGAAACAAAAAATGTGCTGCTGTTGCTCACTCTTTCCTGAGTGCCCGTGACATTCAGTTTTTGTTCATAGAAGCCAAGGTAGAAAGCACACAATATAATTTGTGATAACTTTATATAAGGGTCTCTCTTTGTTTTTGTGATCTGTGTCTTCAAGTATGTTATCTCAGCCAGGAGGTCATTTATTCATTCAATTTACCCGTGGTGGGAGGCAATATAGTATGATGGTAAATGCTTTTGTTTCTATTTGCCACAATCCACATAGCAGGCATTTAAAGGGCACCTACTGGGTGTGCAGCAAGGTGTGATAGAGATAATGAGGGCCATAACAACCATTCTTTCAATAACTATTTGTGGTGTGCTTACTAGGAGCCACGTGTTATTGTAAGTCCTGTGGATAGAGGTGAACAAAGCAAAATTCCTTCTCATATGGAGCTTATGAACTAGTGGGACAGAGATATAATCATACACAAATATATAATATAATGTCAAATACTGATACTGACTGTGAAGAAAAACAAAGCAGGGTATGTAGATAGTTATGGGACTGCTACTGATGATCACGTATTAAAAGGCTACTGTGTGGCAAATGCAGTCGTAGAAGCTTTGAATCCATAAGCTCACTAACTCCACAACCTCTGTGGAGTAGGCATGGTAGAGTATTTCACTGTTGCAGATGTGGAAACTGAGGCTTAAAGAGGTGAAGGTCATTTAGCAAGTAAAGTGGAAGCCGCAGATTAGAACCTCCTCTCCCCTCCCCAACTCCCCTCCTGTCCCTTCCCATCCCTCCCCCCTCTCTCCCAATTCCAAACCTTGGGATCTTAACCATTATGATGGAGGCACAGTAGAGAGATGGAAGGTCATGTTAAGATGGAAGAAATGACCTCTCTCTTTTACCAGTGGCCATGTTGTGTGCTCTCTCTGAGTCTCACTTTTCTCATCTATAATCGTACCCACTACATAGAGTAGTTTTTAGAATTACATGGTAAAATATGTGTAAATCAGTAAGAACACACCTGGCTTATCAGAAGTCCTCAGTACATGTTAGATTCTCAAATGTAATTGATGGGCAGGTGATGAGGGGGTTGATAAACACTGGGAACTTGCAGTGGTTTCTCAGGGGTGCAGGTGGCACCTGATTACACAGGCCATGGGCATATACAGATCAGGAGACTCCTGGGTGTTTGGGGAAAAACTGGGAGGACATTAAAGGCCAAAGTCATCCACTTCACATTTGCCTCAGACAGGCCCTGGATGCCAGTATAACATGTGAAGGAAGTGTAGCACCTAGGTATTTAACAAAACTGTTTTGTAAAAATCAACAGCAGGGGGTGTTGCGGGCCGCTTTTTTAATTTATAAGGACCATCTCAACTTGCTGTTTTGATAGTGGTTCCCCAAACTGGCTGGAAACCAAAATAACCTGGGGAACTTCTTGAAAATACAAACTCAAATGTTCCAAGGTAAAATATTTCTATGGTGGGGAAATTTTGAGGACCACTAGTGTAAAGGGAACAAAAGCATTTGTTCATTGCTTCATCCCCAAAGCCTAGAGCAGTGCCTGGTATGTAGGAGAGAATCAATTAGGATTTGCTGAGTGAAATTTCTGTATTCTCACCGCCTTCCCATCTTTCCTTCCCCAAACACATAGGGCATTTTCCCCCTCTGTGAAATACTCTCTGAGATGCTGAGTATTCAATTTAGAGTCTTCTCAGTGGTAGGCCCTATGTAGAGGAAAAAGAAGAGAGATTTAAGGGGCATGGGTCAGGACTTTCTTGCTCCAAACTTCCTCTCTGTGTCTGCCAGAGAACTAGCAATTTCTACCACTGCAGCTTTTCTTGGGTTAAGATGATGTGTCTCCAGGCAACTTCAATTACTAGACAAAATACGTTATATCAAGAGAGGGAGGTTGTTGGAAAGGGAAGGTGGAGAGTGCCAGGGGTAAAAACACCTTATTCATAGTATATCACACATTAGGACAGATAGCAGAACTGATGGGAAGTAGCAGTAAGGAAAAGCCTCAAGGCTTGGGGATAGCAGGCTAGGAGGAGCACCCCGGAAGCTGGCTGGGATGGGGGTGGGGAGAGTTGATGGGGCGGGGAGGGAGGGCAGTGGTGGTAATGGTGGTGAGCATTTGAAGAGTACAGAGAGGTTCACACTTAAAAGAAACTTTTCCTAAGTAACACTTTGTCTATGGAGTAGGGTGGGTGGTGGGGGAGGGGGTCAGGAGACATTAACAGCTCCAAGTGCTTGGTACACAGTTGACTGTGACCTGTTGAAATGCATTGCTAAGAGTTAGCAGTTCAATCCCACGAACATTTTTGGATATCTTCTAAGTGCTAAGGTTTGGGATACAGAGATTGTCCTGTATGCTGCCTTCAAGACTCCGCACTTCCACTGCAGGGGGTGCAGTTTCGATCCCTGGTCGGGGAACTAAGATCCTGCATGCCGGGTGGTGTGGCCAAACAAACACACAAACAAACAAACAAAAAAGCCCCACATGACTTGTCAGATTCACAGATTCACACCATACCCAGGGCTCTGTTATTGTTTCCTGAAATCATTTCAGTTGTTCTTTCCCTGGCCTTAGCCCTTTCTCACACACACACGCCCATGGGTACTCAGCTGAACACCTGAGGGGCCCTCTGCAGACCTCAAAGTTCTCTCTTGGTGCAGAACTCTTGTCTTTTGTGTTCTGCCCCACAAACCCTAACTGCCCCAAACTCTCCAGACCCTCAGGTGTTTCCTCAACTCAGGGAGACTTTTGGAAAGGTGTCCCTTTCCTTCTCTGTGACCTGAAAATTCTCTGAACAATAAGCTGGGGCAATCATTTGGCTTACCTTATCTGTTTGTTTCTTGGAGGTCACCATTCTTTGTTGTCTGATTTGTTTTGAGAATTGTTCCTTTATATATTTTATCTTTTTTTTTTTTTTTGGTTGTTTCAAACAAGAGGGTAAATATGGTTCTTATTTACTTCATCTTCAAGAAGTGGAAATGTATGAGTCATTCTTGATGCTTTTTTTTCCTACTAGTTTTGGTTTTAATTTACATTTCTCTGATGACTTGTGATGTTGGGCACTGTTTCATGTGCTTATTGGCCCTTGGTTTATCTTTTTTGTTGAAATGTCTGTTCAAATCTTTTGCCTTTTTTTTTTTTTTAATTGGGTTCCTTATCTTTTTATTCTTGAGTTGTAGGGATTCTTGAGTTGTATATCATGGACATGAGTTTTTCATCAGATATGTGTTTTACAAACATTTTCTCCCAGTCTGTAGCTTGCCTATGTCTTTTGTTATGCAGAAGTTTAAAAATTTTTGATGAAGTCTAATTTGTTAATTTCTTTTTATATAGGGTTATGCTTTCTGTACCATTTCTAAGAAATCTTTGTGTGCCTCCAAGTCCTGAAGTTATTTTCTGTGCTTTCTTCTAAAAGCTTCATAGTTTAGTGTTTAAGTTTAGGTCTATGTTTTATCTCACATTAATTTTTGTATATGGTATGAGGTAGGGATAAAGGTTAATTTTTTTCCTCCATATGAGCACTCAGCTGTTCCAGTACCATTTGTTAAAAAGTAACAAATGGTTTGTATTGTATTCCATCTACCTAAGTTTTCAATCCTTTACTAGTACCACAGTCTTGATTCTGGAGCTATATAATAAGTTTTGAAGTCAGGTAGTATAAGTCCTCCAACTTTATTCTTCTTTTTCAAGATTGTTTTGGCTATTTAGGTTGTTTGTATTTCCATATATATCTTAGAATAAACTTGTAAATTTCTACCAAAAAAACTTAGATTATGATTAGAAATGCATTGAATCTATTGCATCGACAGATCAGTTTGGAGAATTGCTATTTTAACAACTGAGTCTTCCTACCCTTGATATTTTAGTGTTACTACTTATGCAGGGTTTAAATTTATATATTATATAATTAAGTTTTAATGGAATACTGGATTTAATATTGTTCTAGGATTTTATCCATTGCATCTATATATTTATATTTATTGGTACAAAAATTTTTATATTATGTTATCTTTTTAATGTCTGCAACATCTATAGTATATCCTCTTCTTTCTTCCCTATAATGGTGATTTATGTCTTCTTCCTTTTTTTTTCTTGACCAATAATATTACTAGATATTTTTCATTTTTGTTTTGACCTTTTCAAAGAACTAATTTTTGAATTGATTATTATATATATATATATATATATATATATATATATATATATATATCTTTATTGGAGTATAATTGCTTTACAACGTTGTGTTAGTTTCTGTTGTACAACAAAGTGAGTCAGCTATAAGTATACATATATCCCCATATCCCCTCCCTCTGGAGCTTCCCTCCCATCCTCCCTATCCCACCCCTCTAGGGGGTCACAAAGCATCGAGCTGATCTCCCTGTGCTATGCAGCAGCTTCCCACTAGCCATCCATTTTACGTATGGTAGTGTATATATGTCCATGCCACTCTCTCACTTCGTCTCAGCTTGAATAGTTTATTTTGAATAGGTTATCTCCATCGTATGTTAATTTTCTATTTTATTAAATACTGCTCTGTATTTTCTTTCTCTTTTTTTCTCTGTTTACTTTGCAGTTCTTTTTCTAACTTCTTGGAATTAATATTTAGCTCATTAAATTTCAGAGTTTCTTTTCTAGTGTCAGCATTTACCTCTAAATATTGCTTCAGTGAGTCCCCCAGGTTTGTTATGTATATTTTCATTAATACCTAGTTCTAAATAATTTCTCATCTATTATGATTTATTTATGACCAATATATCACATAAATATCTGTTTCTTAATTTCCAACAGTAAATTTTATTAGTTATTGTTTTGGTTTTGATTCTGAGCTTAGTTGCATTATAATGTATGCAATATTGTATCTCTATATGAAATTATCTCTTTGAAATTAGTTGAGATTCAACCTGTGTATGATCAGCTATGGTAACAGGATAACTGTTACATATATGCAGGAAAATATTGTATATTCTGTAGTTGTTGAGTGGTATGTTTTATATGATATATGTTATATATATCATATAGAGGCAATATATAAAATTATATATTATAAATATATAGCATATCATATATGTTATATATCATATAGAGGCATTATATATGAACAAAGGCATTGCATATGATATTATATATATACTATTTAACGTATCATACAATGTTATATATGATATTGAGGCAGTATATATGTTACATATGATACAGAGAATGTATATATATATATATATATATATATATATATATATATATATATATATATATATTTGGTTGGTTCAAACAAGAGGGTAAATCTGGTCCCTATTACTCCATCTTGGCCAGAAGTGGAAATACATGAGTCATTCTTGATACTTTTGTTCCTATTCATTTTTGGTTTTAATTTACATTTCTCTGATAACTAATGATGCTGAGTACTTTTCCATGTGCTCATCCGCCATGTGTGTGTGTGTATATATATATATATATATATATATCTCCATTATGTCAAGTTTATTAATTGTGTTATTCAAACCCTCTTCATCCTTACTAATTTTTTCCCCTTGACGTATCCCAACATGTATTTGTGCCTTTGGGGGGCTAACAGTTTTCTGATGATGGCTCCAGTGAGTCTGGAAACTGCACAGATACCATCATTAGGATAAAATTCTTCCTGAAGTCACTCCCTGAGCTAAGTTACTGCTTCCTCTTGAGGGAAAAGAAACACCACGTGGGATCGGCCACGAGAGTCCTCGTGGAGGGAGAGTGGGGGGCAGGGAGCCTCGGTGCGGGGCTCATGGAGCCGAGCGCCCGCCCTGCGCGCAGGGGCGCAGGAGGCACTGGCGAGGTTTCGCCTCGGCGGAGGGTGCTGGGCGGGTTCCCAGATGTCCTTGAGCCATCAATAGTCTGTGACGCGGCGGGGAGGAGCCTTTCCCGATGTAACGGGACGGGGAGGAACCGTTCCCTAGTTCCCTGTCCTGACGCCTGGGCCGCGCCCAGGAGGTACCTCCTGACCCCACGCGGTTCCCAGCCAGGCACCTCTGGTGGAGCCTATTTTATGTTCCCTTGACTGGTGCCTCTCCCTCCCGCCCCTCCGTGTGCAGCCATACTCCTGCAGTGCCTGCTTCTCCGGGGGTGCATCCGATCAGGCCACTCGCCTCCTGACCACCCTTCCTTAGTTCCCACAGGTGAGAAGGCCTCACTCGCTGCTGGCGAGCCGCGCCCTCCACGCCACGAGCTTCCTGCTGCGCTTGCGCACTCCTAATTGCTAAAATACATTTTTAATCGGCTTATGCTATCAGTTACTGAGGAAGCATTTACAAATCTACTATGATTTTGAACTTGCTTTTTACTCCTTATAGTTTGTTAATATATCTTGAGGCTGTTATGAGTCCATGCAAATTTAAAATTATCAAGGTTTCTGGTGAACTGAACCTTTTATCTTTATGAAATGCCTATCTCTGGCAATGTTTATTGCTTGAAATATTCTTTCTCTATTGTCAGTGTGGCTCTGTCAGTGTTCCCTTGGTTAGAATTTGCCTTATACCTCTTTTATACATACGTGATATGTGTATAAGTATGGAAACAGACATATTTCAGGCCGCAGTTCATAGAATTGAATTCATGATAATTTTATGGACTTTTTATGCTGTTGTTTTGGCTTATGGTACTTTGGCTGTTTAGTTATTTTGTACTACAAGATCCTCGATGCTTTAAAATTTTACCTGCAGAAATCGTCTTCATTTGGATTAGAGGTGAAGTCCTCCAGAGAGGGTCTTCATTTGCTTCTTCCAGGTTTATGGGAACTAATAGTCTAGGGTCACTGAAAATCAAATCTTTCTCCATTTCTCCCAGGCAGTGTGAATTCAGGCTGAAACCATTCATGAAGGCCAAGTTCTGTTTTTTGTTTTTGTTCCTTCTAAACTGATGGTTTAACCCACCCAGATGCCGACTTTTGATGAGAAGATCTGTTAGATTCCTCAGGTTGGGCAGGCTCTGGGCGGTGTCTCTGGAGTCCTTTGAGGCTATGACTTCAAAACTCAGTCTTCGTTTCCCCTTTCCCCCTTGTTTGGTAAATAGCTGGCTATAGTGCTCCCTCAATATCCCTACAGATTTCTGTGTCTTCACTTAACCCTTGATTTGAGAAGTCCTAACTTCTTCTGTGACAGCTTATTGACTCTTTTAAGATGTTTGTCTGTTTTTTGTTGTTTTCAACAAGAGGATCCATTCAAGTATTTAGCTCACCACCTTACTGGAAACAGAATCTAAATTTGGTAGATGGCACATCAAACCCTATTAGGTGGCTGACTTATGCTTTTTCCCCTGTCAAGTAATTTTATATCTCAGTACACTATAAATGAGAAAATTTGTTTTCTTTAACTGAATTCCATAAAGAGAAGTTGGAAGGGTGAAAGGCCTTAGTATGTGATAACTGTTTTAGTAACATTTTTAGCATGGGCCAGTTTAAAAAGAGGACACCACAAAGTTTTGAAGAGGATACCACAGACCATTTACATCTGTCCATTAGAAACTGCCTGGGAAACTCGACTTTTTTTATTTTTAGCTTTTACTTCCCTTTAGATTATATTTCTTTTCTAGTAGCCTTCTTTCAAAAGTAGAACCACACAAACACATGGTGGTGAGTTGATTGGTTCCCCCAGCCTCCAAAAATGTGTCTAGTCAGAACCTCTGAATATGACTTTATTTGGGAAAAGGGTTTTTGTAGATACAATTAAGTTAAGAATTTTAAGATGAGATCATCCTGGATTATCCAGTTAGACCTGACCTAAATGGCAAGTGTCTTTATAAGAACAGAAAAACACACAGACAGGAAGAGGAGAAACATAGATAAGAAGGTGATTTAAAGATGGAGGCAGAGACTGAAGTGACGATCTATGAGCCAGGGACCGTCAAGGATTGCCAGCACCGAAGCTAAAAGAGAGGCATGGACGTAAAGGCAGGGTCCTTTACAACCCCCAGAAGGAACCAACCCTGCTGACATCTTGATTTCGGACTTCTGGCCTCTAGAACTGTGAGAGGATACATTTCTGTTATTCTAAGCCACCCAGTTTGTCATCCTTCGTTATGGCAGTCCTAGGAAACTCAGAACCAAGTCTGTAGACTCTCTCTGCTCCAATAATTTTGAAAAGCCTGCAATCTAGTTTCCCTTCAAGCATGATTAAGGAATGACAATCAGGTGAGGGAACTAACATGTAACATCTCTGGGGGCCCCTCCCAACTTCAAGAGTTTCCTGGTTGTGAGGTTTAAATGTAGTGCATGCTTAAAGCTTTATACAAGTATAAAGCCTTTCCTGACTATTACTGTCACTTTTTTTTTTTTTTAACACGCTAGCCTTCAAACGTGGCACTTGCCCTCAGCCTCCTCTTCATCTTCATCTATGGCAGTGTTTTTAATGTTTGACCCTTCCTCCTGCCCCTTCATGCTTCTCCCCTCCTCTTACATAAACATTGAAATAAGGCTCCCTGAAACTTCCCAGAGTGACTCTGAACTTGGCAGAGAAGTCGTTTTTATCCAGTGAAGACCAACCACAAAATAGCTCCTGGAATTTGTACAGCAAATTATAGCTTAGAACCTAATTTTGCATATCTCGTTTATCATCATGGCAGCTCTTTGAGGGAGGTATTATCATGACCATTTTATTAATAAGAACAGTTTTTCTCCAGGTAGAATCAAAGAACTGGATCTGGAAGGAACCTTGGTACTGCTGGCCTGACCATTTCATTCACTGATGAAACAGTTCTTGAGTAACTATCATGTACTAGATTGAAAGAGTTTCTGGAAATTCAAATGTAATCAGTATGTTCCAGGCCTCATCTGCTGGTGAGCAAATATATATCACTCCCAGCAATAGTGTAGCAATTTTGTAGCATTAGTAAAGTGGATATTAATTTTAAAGCAAAGTAATTGTAAGTAGAATTTTTGGCACACTCCAAATCAAAAAATATAAATGAACAATATATGTTGTAGAGCCCTATTTATGTTGGTATCTATAAATCTACTTCATTTCTAACTGCTATATCCACAGAAGGTTGTGCCGTAATTTATTTGCTCATTCCTCTATTGGTATTTTCAATATTTTGTTGCAACAGACATCTTTTTGTACAAGTGCTAAAGTACTTCTTAAAAAAAAGCAAACTTATACTAGAAGTAGAACTGCTGAATCAGAGGATACTCACATTTAAAATTTGCTAGATACTGTCAAATTTCCCCCTAAAGTTACCAATTTATACTCCTATGAGCATTATGAACATACACCTTTCCCAATGTGCTCACCAACACTGAATAATATTCATCTTTAAAATTGTGTCAAACTGAAGGGTGAAAGATAACTCAATCTTGTTTTAATTGATGGCAGGAGGGCAGAGGAGAAGGTTAGGGGAGGTTTTCACTTTCTTCTCTCTATAGCTGTTGGGAGACAAATCTGGATGGCCTGAGTACCTATCTCCTTCTACCAGGCTGAGCTGGCCGGAGGCAGTCTGTAAAGGGGCAGCAAGGCTTTTGGCTGATGCTAGCATTCTGGATATACAGAGGCCCTTCAGGATAGTTCCAGGGCCTTCTATATGCAGACTTTGACCTTCACTATAGACCCAGGCCCTCAATATGCATTCTCCCTACTCTTCTTGCTGGACCTAAAAATCCTGTTATTCATTTCCCAGGACCTGGAGAACCTAAGTATTCCATAGGCCAACCTACCTTTACAACAACATAAATGTGTAACGTGGCAACATCTTTGGTGTGAGATCATGTCCTTTCTCTTGTGAGAAACGGCTGCACGTTGGCCATGGTGGGTACAGATTATCTCTGCCTGGCCCAGGCTATGGGGAAATGAGAGTCGGGGGGTTCCATGTGCTCTGTTTCTTCTGTGCAAGTTTTCTCTAACAGACCCTATAACTGTACTGTGTGGAGCTACTGCTGTGTCTCTGTGGCCCTCTAGCCTGACAAGACCAGTAATGTTTTCCTTTTATACTAATAGAAACTTAATTTAAGTATCACGTGAGTACTTTTTCCCCCAGTGTTTATTATGCTCACAGAGCCTGTGGGTCAGGCATTCTCAGTCAGGGCACCGCCGCAGGGACAGCTTGTTTCTGCTACGTGCTGTCTGGAGTCTCAGCTGGAAGACTCGAGGGGCTGGGGATGGAGTCATCAGAAATCTCACTCCCTCACATGCCTGGAGTTGCTGGACACCTACGCATGGTTCCTTCATGTGGCCCAGGCTTCCTTATAACGTGGTGGCATCCGAGGACAGGTCCCAAAGAGAGAGGGCCGGGTGGAAGCTGTATGATTTTAGACACAGCTTCAGAAGCCATGAAGCATCACATCTGTCATGTACTCCACTGTTTGGAGCAGTCACAATCTCCCACCCAGATACAAGTGGAGGGAACGCAGATCTCAGTGAGAGGAATGCCAGTCACATTGTAAGAACAGCCTCGTGGGAAGGTGCTGCCATTTTTTGAAATGCAGTCTAATTCCTAGCAACTCATTCTTTTAACTTCCAAACTGGAAGATACTTGGTCAAATATTTCCCACCAGAAAAATGTAATATAAGATTGGAACTGCTGGAATGATAGGGGGATCACACATTTGTCTCCCTAAACTAGAGTCTAGTTCCAGTAATTATTTAATCATATATCTTTCATTTATTGTAGCTGCCCCAGAAGTAAATATCTTAAGAAAAGTGATTTCCCTTATATTTATTATGACCTTCAAAATTGCTGATCCTAAATCTGACTATACACAAAGTTGGTATATTCCTCTTAATGCTTTCTCAGTACTTAGAATGGTCACCAGGAAGACAAGGGGCTAGAAATGCCTTTACTGCATTGTAGGTGATGACCTCTAGATGTCAAATCTGGACACAAGACCTGACCATTTGAACAGGATAGCCATATTTTTTGCAGGTGGTACTCTTTAAGTATTAGTCAATGTCATATATTCTTCATTGAGTTTAGTGCTGGAAGAATGTATGCATCAGGTGTTTTTTTTTTTTCTCTCACAACTTTACATTTAATTTCTGATCCTGGAAATTATATTTACCTGTATACAACATCGACCCCTTTTAAACTAAACATCCTGCCTCTCCATGTTTACATAAGAAATTCAGCTGTTCGTATTTTGGAAACTAGAAATGAAACGGGCCTCAGAAGGAAAGAAGATAACACCCAGAGCCACAGTCTTCACAGCATAAAGGCAGAGGGGGAGTAAGTTCTCAGGCCTCAGAAACACTGCTCTTCTATTCATGTGCTAGATGGTTCCTGGCCCTGGCATCAGATCAGTGTGTCAGTTCAAGAAACTCTGCTCTTGAACTAGAACAGAAAGAGAAGTGGAACCCAAAGAACTAGCTGCAAACTTCTGCTTCTTGGGGTTACAATTCTGCAACTTAAAAAGCATGATTTGTTTCCCACACCTTAACTTCCCTCTCACAGACAGCAGGGCAGTTCTTTATCATCACTCTCTTTTAAGGCACTGCCTCGCTCCATTCCCCAGCATACACGACGATTTAGTCAATCCTGGATTGAACAGCTGCTGTCCGTACAGGGTGTGTGTAGCTAGTAGAGCTCAGTATGGCAGCATTCAACTTCACAGGAGCCAAGTGTCACAACAGAGGAAGAGAACGTGTGTCTGTCCTCATCCGAGCATGTTTCAGTTTTGATGCATCGCAGGAAGAGGACACTGGTGCTTTATTAAGGGGGAAAGTGAATAAGGTAATGTGCTTTACTCATTGATGTTGGCTTGTTTGGAAAATAGGAATATGAATCCATTTAGCCTTAAGTTTTAACTTTTTTCTCACAAGTTGAATATTTAAAGTGTGGCTCAAGATTAATGATTACTGATTACATCAACATTAATATAGTCAAATCTTGCTCTTTTTATTTAATGTATAGTATATCTTTTCCTATCCTTTTACTTTCTATCTTTCTGTGTCGTATCTGAAATGAATTTCTTACAGACAGCATATTGTTGGTTCATGGTTTTTCATTCTCTTTGCAAATTTCTGTCTTGTAATTACGGTATTTAGACTACTTATATTTAAGGTAAGTTTTTGTTTGTTTGTTGTTTGTTTGTTCATTTGTTTTGGCCACACTGCCCGCATGGCATGTGGGATCTTAGTTCCCCAACCAGGGATCAAACCCGTGCCCTCCTCAGTGGAAGCACGGAGTCTCAACCGCTGGATTGCCAGGGAAGTCCCTAAGGTAATTGTTGATATGTTAGAGCTTATATCTTGCATTTTATTTTTTGTTTTGTTTGTTTCTTCTGTTTCTTGTTCCTTGGTTTCTCTTTTTTGTACCTTCCTTTGGTTGCTTGAACATGTTTTAGGATTCCATCTTGGCTGGAACCGAGAGCTGTTGAGTAATTTTTTTTTGTATTGTAGTAAAATATATATAAAACATAAAATTCACAATCTTAACCATTTTTAAGTGTATACTCAGTGGCATTAAGTACATTTACAAGGTTGTGAAACAATCACCACTATTCTAGAACATTTTCATCAGCCCAAACAGAAACTATGTACTCATTAAGCAATATCTTTTTCATCATCTCAAACAGAAACTATGTACCCATTAAGAAGTAACTCCCTCCTGCCCTTGGTAACTCTTTTCTACAGTATTGCATCTAAATGAAATTGTACAATATGTGTCCTTTTGTGTCTGACTTATTTCACTTAGCATAATGTTTGCAAATTGCATTCATGTGGTAGCATGTATCAGAATTTCATTCCTTTTTTAATGTCTGAATAATATTCCATTGTGTATATATCACATTCTGTTTATCAACTCGTCTATGGATGGACTCTTGGGTAGTTTCCACCTTCTGGCTGTTGTGGATAATGCTGCTAAGAACATTGGTATACAAGTAGCTGTTTGAGTCCCTGCTTTAAATTCTTTTGGATACATACCTATGAGTGGAGTTGCTAGATCATCTTGAATAAGTTTTTAAAACACGAGAAGTTTTCCAAATATTCTCTGACAGCAAGGAGACTGATTGTCCCAGGACTCAGAAAGGACAGATGAGAACAATGTCGTACAACGCCGTAGAGGACTTACTCCTCGAGTTCTGCTTTACGGCATGATGTCAAGGAGTTCCTCAGAGTCCTTCAGTTACTACTATTATCACCTCCTGAGCCTTTCAGAAGTGTGGGTGGTGAGGGGAAGGTGTTATTTAGCAGCACCTAAAGGGTCTCTCTATGCGGGGTATGCTGTTTGGTGAACCAGGATCAGATTAGAGGAAGGCAAGGATTTCCAGAAAACCTTTTTCAGGACATAGTTTGGAGAAAGCTTATAAATTCCATAAAATTAGAGCTTATTAGAGGCAAGGATCAGAAAGAATTCAGTTTCATTGATACAGAAACTGGGTTTCTATTACCAAATTTGCCACTAACTGGGCACAAAACTTTAGGAAAGTGACTTAACCTCATCCAACAGTGGGAGGGAGAAGAGCAGGAGGGTTCAACTGGATACTGTAAGGTCTCTTTCAGTCCTAAACATCTATGATTTTTAAATTTTTTGTAGATTTCATTTTCTCTAGATCAAATTTTTGTATAAAGCCTTGATTCTAGGTCCAGGCTTGGTTGATTTATGGAATGAACTAACGCCAAATGTCTCATCCCAGAAACTCTTGTTTGTGTCTACGCCGCCACACATCTACTTAGCTTAAGATATGCACCCTGAGTTTATCTAATATAACAAATATGTCCTCAGGATATGAACCATACTACTGGCCAGAGGTATTGGATATTGTCACAGTGTAGATTCTGTTGTATTTTATGTTATAAAACTTCAGAATAACAATGGTCCTCTTAAAACCCATTCAGTCTCCTTAGCTGATTTCCACAAATATTCTCACCCTTTACAAACATCCAGCTCTTTCTATAAACTCTTGTATTGGTTTTGATTGAATTTCCCCTAGAAATTATAGTAGTATAGGTTTAGAAGCAGCTTGGCCCTCCTTTCCCTCTGAGGACAGGCTTAGGTGTCCCTCTTTGTTATTTTTAACAGCATTCAGTGTATCCATTCATTCATTCAAAAATATGCACCATGCTAGGTGTTGGGGATACAGCAACGAACAAGGCAAGCATGACCCCTGCTTTCATTTAGCTTAATGTCTAGGGATGAAGACAGACATTGAATAAGTAATAATAGGCGTGCTGGATATTAAGAAAGAGAAATGCAAAGTTCTGAATGCTATAGGATCTTATATGGGGATTTAACTGAAATTGTGGTATAAGAAATTTCTAGATGAAGTGGCATTTAAGTGGAAATCTGAGTAGTGAGTTGGAGTTAGGCAAAGATGGAGAGGGAGGACATTCAAGCAGAAGGAACAGTTGAAATGAAAAAGTCCATGGAACATTTGAAAAACAATAAGGTCACACTGGCCAGAGTGGGGAGAGGGAAGAAGAGAATGGTAGGAAAAAAGGCTGGAGAGGCAGACACAAGTCTGACCAGGATGCGTGTTATTAGCCGTACTAAGGATTTTGCACTTCATCCTCAAGGAAGTTGGAAATCATAGAGAGTTTAAGGCAGAAAAGAGACAGGATTAAATCTGACATTTACAAAGCTCCTTTGGCTATAACGTAGCAAGTGGGTTGGAGGCGGGTTGGCAAGAGAAGAGGCTGGAAGCTTAGTTAGGCTGTTCCTGCTGCGATTGGATGAGAATGATACGTGCTGGGACCAGGGCACTCTGTTCACTTGGAGGTGACAGGGTTTGGTGTTTTGAAGAAGTTGGGGGAGGAAGGGAGGACAAGAATGGTTCTGTGAAGACCAAAAGGAGAGAGTGTTTCAAGAAGGAGAATGCTGTCAACTGGAGCTGAGCTATCCAGTAAATGGATGACTGAAAAATATTGTTTAGATTTCATGATGTGGAAGATATTGCTGCCTTAGGGAGAATACTTCTGGTGGAATGAAGGGGGTAGAATTCATATGGGGTGGCTTGAGGGGTCAATGGAAAGGAAAGAGAAAGGAGGAAGAGAGACAGACAGTGAGTGACTACTACTTTTAACTGCTTTGACTATGAAATTGAAGAGGAAGAATCATTGCTGGGAGATACTGGTGTGTTAAGAATTACAGTTTTCAAACTAGGAGAGGCTTCCATATATATAAATGCTAAAATGAAGTAGCAGGTAGAAGGGAGAGTGGAAGAATTAGGAGAGAAAGGGACCAAGCCAAAGTTTCCTGAGACTATGGATTGGAGGATGAATTCTGGAACCAAGGTGGAGGAATTGGTCATTTGTCACATTTTGCTGACATTTTCCGACTAGATGTCTGTCTCCTTCGCTAGGCTGTGAACTCCTGAACTCCTGAAAACTAGGGACTGTACCTTCTTTGATTTTATATCTCCAGCACTCAGTTTAAGGTTCACCACCCAAAGGTGCCCTGTAAGTGTTTAGCTGAACTGTGGGTCATTTGTGGTAGGAAGACCACAGATGTTTTCCCTTAAGGATATAGATTAAATGCCTTGACACTTAGAGGACTGGGGATCAACTTGAGAGTGGGCTTCTGGAATAGATTTAAAAAATGACCAAGAGCTGTGGAATGGCAGAGCTCTCTGGCCAGTTGTGAGGCTAATTAACTTGGGTTTAAATCTGATGGAAAGGCCTCAGCTGAAATTAATCAAGTGGAGATAAAGAGCAACCTATAACTTATAGGTCAAGAGTAACTAAAAAACGAACTCCCTCCCTCTTGGCTGTCTCCTTGGTCCAGAAAAGAAAATGAACAATCCAACAACACTCCACAGGAAAAGAAACAATGCTTGATCCTTTGGAGTCCCATTTTCATCAGCTAGGATGCAGCTGTGCACTCAGGCCATGAACAGAGCAACAAATAGCTGACCTCTAATGTTTCTCCATCCAGTTTATCCTAATGTTGTACAAATAGGGAAGCTAAACTAATTCAAGTGAAACAATTACATTAGAATGTTTCTTCTGTACTGGCAGAGGATGCCATTAACATTGATTAGCACATGTTATCCCATATTTATTTGTTCTCCTGAAATTTCAAAATCCTTCAAAAATGTTTGATATTTATGTCAGATTCTCCCAGGAATGAGAAAAGGAGATGGTATTTGTAGGAAGGGAAAATGGAAGCAGGATGAAAAGGACATATGGATTTGGTTACAGAAGTAAACTAGTTAATACTTCTAAGAAGAATATGCTGAGGATCTCTTTGTTGAACCAATATTTATTTACCATTTACTGTGTGCTTCTGGCCTAGGCTCTTCTTGCCAGATATGGGCAATAAAAAGAAGATACTGCTTGTCTTTCAGAGTTCATAATCTAGAATGCTCACAGTCTTAGAATGAATTCAAGTTTCTCAAATACTATTCAGGGAGAGAGTTCCCTAGGTTCTAGCAAATGGGGCATACACATAAAGACCCACTTGCAAATGGGCAGAAAGAATGATTTTATTACTCAGAACAGTACCCTATAAATCCCAGTGCAGACTTCTTTGATAAAAGCCAGATTACCGAACATGGCTGAGGACAGAGGCTTACGCGGGGTCCTCAATCTTCCATCCTGGATTTCCCTTGGGGGACTTGCATGTTCCTATGTGCCTGCGGAGATATGACTGGGCTTGCAGAGGGGATTCTGAGTCCAACCAGTAGCCTAAAAAAGAACCCCAGGCCTCCCGCCTTCACTGGGCCCATTCCTCAGTGGTCCTGCCCACTCTTGAACTTGATCCTGTAAATGCTAGTGTCTAGTCATCCAGATTAGTCTTTTCCCTTTCTCCCATATGCCATGGAAACACAAAGAGAAGGGGGATACGCGTTTTGCCCTATCCTGACATGAGAGGAAGAGTTCTTTGAGATTTGCTGGATCCTCCCAGCAGATCCCTCTTTTTACTTGAGGAGGTTTTGCTCTCTGGAAACAAATGAGTGAGGCAGACAGTCTCTGTAATAAGATCAGTGAAGCAAGGGAGCCTGGGAAACAGGGACATTTAAGGTCAGGCAGAAAAGAAGGAGAAAAAAAACAAACAGAGCTAGAACAAAACAAAAACAGAGCTATGGAGACCCAGGAGAGAATATATTTACTTCTCAGATTTCTAGAGAGTAGGAAAGTTTCAAGAAGGAGGTAGGCAGCAGTACTGAGTGTAACAATGAGGTCAAGGTAATAATGAAGTAAGGTCTGACAACTGCTCATTACCCTTCACAGTGTGGAGGCTACTGATGGCATCTGTCCTGGTGAATTGGTGGGAGAAGCCAGATGGCATGGGGGAGGGATAAAGTTAGGGAACTGAGAGGAGGAAGAAGGGAAGCAAGAAACTTGGTAGATGGGGGGAAAAAAGAGAGAGGATAGCTGCTAAAAGATGTCATTGGAGGTTTTTATTAGGACAATGATTTGAGGCCTAGAGACCAAGGGTATTGTGTGGGTGAGAGTGGGGACATTACAAATCTTCCACTAGAGAAGGCGGGAGGGCTTCTTTGGAGGGGATGGAGCGTTCTGTTACAGAGGATTTTCACCGAAGAGTATGAGGCTGCAATGACTAGGATACTGTGGAACTGATTTTCTGAGGGCACAATTGAAAAGTGTGTATTCTGAGTCCTGGTACGTCTGAAAAGGTCTTTATTTTATAGCGTTGCTTGAATTACAGATAGGCTGTAGACTTCTCCCTCAAAATTGCATAAATATCCTTGCATGCGGTTCCCTGGCATTCAGTTTACAAATGAGAGGATGTCAGCAGGTTTCTTTTTCCTTGTCTGGTGCTTGAGTTGGGGGAGTCTTTTGGTGGAAGGAGTAGGGTAGGGTAGGGGCATGTCTGGAAGCTTGTAGGATTTCTTGTAGGTTTTTCCTTTGTCATTTGTAAATTTCATCAGATTATCTATAGCAGGGGCCCCCAGCCCCCAGGCCACAGACCGGTACTGGCCCGTGGCCTGTTAGGAACTGGGCCGCACTGCAAGAGGTGAGCTGTGGGCGAGTGAGCAGAGCTTCATCTGTATTTACAGCCGCTCCCCATCGCTCTCATTACCGCCTGAGCTCCGGCTCCTGTCAGATCAGCGGCGGCATTAGATTCTCATGGGAGCGCGAACCCTACTGTGAACTGCCCATGTGAGGTTGCACGCTCCTTATGAGAATCTAACGCCTGTTGGTCTGAGGTGGAGCTGAGGCGGTGATGCTAGCGCTGGGGAACGGCTGCAAATACAGATTATCATTAGCAGAGAGGTGTGACTGCACAGAGACCAAAATAAATCAACTGCTTGCAGACTCATATCAAAACCCTACCAGTGAGTGACAAGTGACAATTAAGCTGCATCTGGTGGCAGGCTTTATAGTGGCAAGTGAGTTGACGTACTTCAGTGGTACAGCTGCATCTGGTGGCAGGCTGTAAGTTACAATCTGACACTTATTTCAGTCTGCGCATGGCCCGCCCATTATTTTATTTACCACTTCCATCCGCGCCTCTTTCCCACAATGTGCACTTGTCTCAGTCACAGTTTTGGTAAGCCCACAAGCGAACCCTAGCCGAAATGAGTAAAAAACAAACGTCACTGGAGAGCTTCTTTGAAAAGGGGGAAAGACCCAGTGATGCGACAGCAGAAAACTCTAAGACTGCCAACAAAAAGAAAGCTGCATTTAAAAGAAAATACCAAGAGTCCTACTTAAATTACGGGTTCATTGCAACAAGTGATTCATGTTCTCCAAGCCCGCTTTGTATAATATGTAGCGACTGGCTACACAATGAAGCCATGAAACCTTCAAAACTGCTTCGCCACATGGAGACCAAGCACCCTGCATTAAAAGACAAGCCTTTGGAGTTTTTCAAAAGGAAAAAACATGAACATGAAGAACAGAAGCAATTACTGAAGGCCACCACTTCATCAAATGTGTCTGCACTGAGAGCATCATACTTAGTGGCTAATGGCATTGCTAAAGCTAAGAAGCCCTTTACTATTGGTGAAGAGTTGATTCTGCCTGCTGCTAAGGACATTTGTCGTGAACTTTTAGGAGAGGCTGCAGTTCAAAAGGTGGCATGTGTTCCTCTATTGGCTAGCACCATAACAAGATGAATTGATGAAATAGCAGAGGATATTGAGGCACAATTGTTAGTGAGAATTAATGAGTCACCGTGGTATGCAATCCAGTTTGACGAGTCTACCGATGTTGACAACAAGGCAACAATGCTTGTTTTTTGATATATAAATTTATTTATTTTGTTTTATTTATTCTTGGCTGCTTTGGGTCTTCGTTGCTGCATGCAGGCTTTCTCTAGTTGTGGCGAGCGGGGGCTACTCTTCGTTGCAGTGTGCAGGCTTCTCACTGTGGTGGCTTCTCCTGTTGTGGAGCACGGGCTCTAGGTGCGCGGGCTTCAGTAGTTGTGGCTCATGGGCTCTAGAGCACAGCCTCAGTAGTTGTGGCACACGGGCTTAGCTGCTCCGCAGCATGTGGGATCTTCCCGGACCAGGGCTCGAACCTGTGTACCCTGCATTGGCAGGCGGATTCTTAACCACTGCTCCACCAGGGAAGTGCAACAATGCTTGTTTTTGTGTGATATATTTTTCAGGAGGATGTGCATGAGGATATGTTATGTGCACTTTTGCTGCCAACCAACACCACAGTTGCAGAACTATTCAAGTCTTTGAATGATTACATATCAGGAAAATTGAACTGGTCATTTTCTGTTGGTATATGCACGGACAGAGCGACTGCCATGACTGGACGGCTTTCTGGTTTCACTACTCGGGTCAAAGAGGTCACTTCTGAATGTGAGTCTACGCACTGTGTCATCCATAGAGAAATGCTGGCTAGCTGAAAAATGTCACCTGAACTTAACAACGTTTTGCAGGATGTGATTAAAATTGTCAACTACATTAAAGTACCTGCCCTTAACTCACGTCTGTTCGCGCAGCTCTGTGAGGAGATGGACGCAGAGCGCACACGTCTTCGCTTATACACAGAAGTGAGATGGCTTTCTAAGCTAGATCACTGGCCAGAGTTTGTGAGTTACGAGAGCCACTTCAGAGATTTCTTTCAGAAAAACAGTCACCACTGGCAGCACATTTCAGTGACACAGAATGGGTCACAAAACTTGCTTACTTTTGTGACATATTCAGCATGCTCAATAAACTCAATCTGTCACTTCAGGGGAGAACGACAACTGTGTTCAAGTTGGCATTCAAAGCCAAACTGGAATTATGGGGGTGACGAGTGAACATTGGGATTTTTAACATGTTTCAAACATTAGCAGAAATTTTGAAAGAGACTGAGCCACAGCCTTCTTTCTCCCAGCTGGTGCATGATTGCCTATCTCAGCTTTCAAAAGAGTTCGAGCATTACTTCCCAACCACAAAAGACCCATTTGTGAATAAGCCAGGTGAATCGATTTTGTCTGTGCCAGAAGAGGATCAACTGCTTGAGATTGCAAGTGACAGTGGCCTTAAAAGTATGTCTGAGACAACTTCAAATCTCCATATGTTCTGGATTACAGTCAGGGTGGAATATCCTGAGATTGCCACAAAAGCACTGAAAAGCCTGCTTCCATTTCCAACATCCCATCTTTGTGAAGCAAGATTTTCTGCCGTGACAGCAACCAAAATGAGATTGCAGAGTAGACTGGACATAAGCAACACACTTCGGGTGTCACTGTCTCCCATCACCCAGATGGGACCATCTAGTTGCAGGGAAACAGGCTCAGGGATCCCACTGATTCTGCATTATGGTGAGTTGTATAATTATTTCATTATATATTACAATGTAATAATAATAGAAATAAAGTGCACAATAAATGCAATGTGCTTGAATCATCCCCAAACCATCCCCCCTGCCCCCGGTCCTTGGAAAAATTGTCTTCCACGAAACCAGTCCCTGGTGCCAAAAAGGTTGGGGACCAGGGGCTGATCTATAGGATGCTTTTTTTTCAGTATTTCTGCCCTACAATCATTAGATCCTTTATATGAAATCAACTTTTTCTTTAGCTCAGAAAAAGTTCTATTATTTCCTTGATCATTCCTTCTTCATTTATTGTCTTTTCTCCTTCTGGAATTCCTGTTATACAGAAATTAGTTGTTATTTGTTTTTCTTCCTGTTATTTTGTTTTTCGTAATTATTCTCTCTCACTTCCTTGTTCTCTTTCTTTCACTCTTTTTTCTGTTGCTGTTGTTTTAGATTCCTTAAATTGATTTTCTGTATCACAGATTCTAGATTTGGTTTTTGACGTATTATTCTGCTACTGCCTCTACTGCTTCTGTTTGGTTTGGGCACTCTTGGTTTTATTTATTTTTTTAACTTTTTGTTCTTTGTTGCCACTTTTCATGGCTCCTGTTTCATTTACACAACATCTTCCTGAAGGCTACCCTGTCCTTTGAGATTTAAATTAAAATGTCTAATTCCCAATATCATATGTGATGAGAAATGTAATGCCTCCCCTAGGGCTTTTCCTTTTTAATTCTGAGGGGTTTTGTACTTAGGCTCCCCTCTGGGTCCAGTTTTCTTTGACCAATGATCTCCTGATCTCACTCCTTCTTACAGCCCATCCTGGCCTGAGCACATCTGTCTCCCTTGTATTTCCCAAATGACATTCACCTTGTGTAAGGTGAAGTCGTAAGGAAGTGCTGATATCACAGCCCTCCAGAGAGTGCATACTGTTTTTAAAGGCCTTTGGCCGCCCCATCACCAGGGACTTCTCACCTTTCTCAGTAGGACCCTCTCCTGTCCTGTTGAGAGGCTATTGGTTCACAAACTGGTCCCATACAAGGATGGCAGGGGAAGACCAAACAAAGGCAGACCGCTCAGATTGGTAGGTGGCAGGTTTAATAAGCAAGGAAACTTACCTATGAGGCTTGTCTTGGGCGACTGCAAGAGTAGGTCTCCGAACCCACCCACCAGAATCTTAAAGTGTATGTATCAATAGAAGCCTTAACTGGCTTCAGTCATGTATTCAGTCCATATGGTCTCAACACCCTACTCTCTCAAGGCTACGACCTTGGAACAGCTCCCACTGTGGGAAAGGTGGGCAAACATACATTCCAAGGATGAGGAAGGAGCGATGAGCTTCCCATTGCCCAGATCCAGCTCAAGGGTCAACCGGTGGTCATGTCCTCCTGATGACCCTCACAGGCCTGCCTCTCTTCTTACCTCCCACTTCCATCTCTTTGTGCTAGTTCCAGAATTTCCTTCTCTTGCATTCTAAAGTTTCCTTTGTTTCTCTGTCAATACTCAAATGAGTCAGAAAGGTGTTGCCAAACCTGTTCTCTCCTCAAGAGAATTCAGTGGATTGAATTCCGGTTCGTGCTGTTAAAATGACAATTTTTATACCTTGATACACTAATGAAAAAGATGAAAGTCCTTTCTTGTTTCTTTTACTAAACCCATCTTGGCAAGAGATATCTTTGCTTTGATTGCTCAACTTGTTATTTTTTCTGATAGCTAATTTTTCTCCACCCTTCCTGGATTTCTCTTATTTCTAAACAGGGGTCTAGGTTCCTCTTGGCAGTTGCTGTGGGTTTCTTCAGCAGTTGTGCATGTCATGGTTCAGTTACTTCTGGTGGTTTCCTGCTTCCTTTCCCTAAATGAGGCTTATATAGGATTTATTAACCATGTAATAAATATACAACCATACTACCTCCAGCAATAAAACATGGACCCTAGAGGGTGTTGTTCTAACCTGAACTAACTATTGCTTCTCTCTCAGATACTTGAATCACTGTTAGCCAGGAGTAAATAACAGACTCGTTACTGTCTATCCTCCTGTGTTTACCTGATTTAGATTCGTTTTTCTGATGCATCTGTTGGGTTGTCCATATGCTTGCGTTAGGGCTGATAAACCAATCACAAAAGTTCATAGTTGCTTAGCATGCAACTGGCTATGTCCAGTTGACTAATTGCACACTAAAAAACACTGCAAAAATGTCTAATGCAAAAAGGTGTGATAGTGCAACAGGAACTCTTTTGCATTTGCTACTGGGAGTGTAAATTGGCACAGCCTTGTTGGAAAATTGGTTGACAGTGTCTACCACAGTTTAATGTTTATGTACCATTTGACCCAGAAATGCCACTCCAGAGATGAGGGCTTATGTCCACCAAAAGTTATGCACAGGAATGTTTATAGCATATTTAGTCAAATAGCCAAAACAAGGAACAATCCAAATATCTAACAATAGTAGGATAAAGAAAATATAGTGTATTTATGCAATGGAATATTATACAGTAATGAAAAGGAACACACCACTGCTGTGTGTAACAATGTAGATAAATCCTACAGTCATATTGGTGGGAGAGAAAGCCAGATATATTACTGTATGATTCCATTTATATAAAAGGCAAGAGTAGGCATAACTAACCTATGGTGATAGAGGTTAGAAGAGTGATTACTGTTTGAATGGGTATTTTATTTTTGAATTTTATTTTATTTATTTTTTTATACAGCAGGTTCTTATTAGTTATCCATTTTATACATATTAGTGTATACATGTCAATCCCAATCTCCCAATTCATCACACACACACCACCCCGCCACTTTGCCCCCTTGGTGTCCATACGTTTGTTCTCTACATCTGTGTCTCAATTTCTGACCTGCAAACCGGTTCATCTGTACCATTTTTCTAGGTTCCACATATATGCGTTAATATACGATATTTGTTTTTCTCTTTCTGACTTACTTCACTCTGTATGACAGTCTCTAGATACATCTACGTCTCTACAAATGACCCAATTTCGTTCCTTTTTATGGCTGAGTAATATTCCGTTGTATGTATGTACCACATCTTCTTTATCCACTCGTCTGTCGATGGACATTTAGGTTGCTTCCATGACCTGGCTATTGTAAATAGTGCTGCAATGAACATTGGGGTGCATGTGTCTTTTTGAATTATGGATTTCTCTGGGTATATGCCCTGTAGGGGGATTGCTGGGTCATATGGTAATTCTATTTTTAGTTTCTTAAGGAACCTCCATACTGTTCTCCATAGTGGCTGTATCAATTTACATTCCCACCAACAGTGCAAGAGGGTTCCCTTTTCTCCACACCCTCTCCAGCATTTGTTGTTTATAGATTTTCTGATGATGCCCATTCTAACTGGTGTGAGGTGATACCTCATTGTAGTTTTGATTTGCATTTCTCTAATAATTAGTGATGTTGAGCAGTTTTTCATGTGCTTCTTGGCCATCTGTATGTCTTCTTTGGAGAAATGTCTGTTTAGGTCTTCTGCCCATTTTTGGATTGGGTTGTTTGTTTCTTTAATATTGAGCTGCATGAGCTGTTTATATATTTTGGAGATTAAACCTTTGTCTGTTGATTCATTTGCAAATATTTTCTCCCATTCTGAGGGTTGTCTTTTTGTCTTGTTTGCAGTTTCGTTTGCTGTGCAAAAGCTTTGAAGTTTCATTAGGTCCCATTTGTTTATGTTTGTTTTTATTTCCATTACTCTAGGAGGTGGATCAAAGAAGACCTTGCTGTGATTTATGTCAAAGAGTGTCCTTCCTATGTCTTCCTCTAAGAGTTTGATAGTGTCTGATCTTACACTTAGGTCTCAAATCCATTTTGAGTTTATTTTTGTGTATGGTGTTAGGGTGTTCTAATTTCATTCTTTTATATGTAGCTGTCCAGTTTTCCCAGCACCACTTATTGAAGAGACTGTCTTCTCTCCATTGTATCCTTGCCTCCTTTGTCATAGATTAGTTGACCATAGGTGCATGGGTTTATCTCTGGGCTTTCTATCCTGTTCCATTGATCTATGTTTCTGTTTTTCTACCAGTACCATATTGCCTTGATTACTGTAGCTTTGTAGTATAGTCTGAAGTCAGGGAGTCTGACTCCTCCAGCTCCGTTTTTTTCCCTCAAGACCACTTTGGCTATTCAGGGTCTTTTGTGTCTCCATACAAATTTTAAGATTTTTTGTTTTATTCTGTAAAAAATGCCATTGGTAATTTGATAGGGATTGCGTTGAATCTGTAGATTTCTTTGGGTAATATAGTCATTATCACAATATTGATTCTTCCCATCCAAGAACATGGTATATCTCTCCATCTGTTTGTATCATCTTTAATTTCTTTCATCAGTCTCTTATAGTTTTCTGCATACAGGTCTTTTGTCTCCCTAAGTAGGTTTATTCCTAGGTATTTTACTCTTTTTGTTGCAATGGTAAATGGGAGTGTTTCCATAATTTCTCTGTCAGATTTTTCATCATTAGTGTATAGGAATGCAAGAGATTTCTGCACATTAATTTTGTATCCTACAACTTTACCAAATTCATTGATTAGGTCTAGTAGTTTTCTGGTGGCATCTTTAGGATTCTCTATGTATAGTCTCATGTCATCTGCAAACAGTGACAGTTTTACTTCTTCTTTTCCAATTTGTATTCCTTTTATTTCTTTTTCTTCTCTGATTGCCATGGTTAGGACTTCCAAAACTATGTTGAATAATAGTGACGAGAGTGGACATCCTTGTCTTGTTCCTGATCTTAGAGGAAATGCTTTCAGTTTTTCACCATTGAGAATGATGTTTACTGTGGGTTTGTCATATATGGCCTTTATTATGTTGAGGTAGGTCCCCTCTGTGCCCACTTTCTGGAGAGTCCTTATTATAAATGGGTGTTGAATTTTGTCAAAAGCTTTTTCTGCATCTATTGAGATGATATATGGTTTTTATTCTTCAGTTTGTTAATATGGTGTATCACATTGATTGATTTGCGTATATTGAAGAATCCTTGCATCCCTGGGATAAATCCCACTTGATCATGGTGTATGATCCTGTTAATGTGTTGTTGGATTCTGTTTGCTAGTATTTTGTGGAGGATTTTTGCATCTATGTTCATCAGTGATATTGGTCTGTAATTTTCTTTTTTTGTAGTATCTTTGTCTGGTTTTGGTATCAGGGTGATGGTGGCCTCATAGAATGAGTTTGGGAGTGTTCCTTCCCCTGCAATTTTTTAGAAGAGTTTGAGAAGGATGGGTGTTAGCTCTTCTCTAAATGTTTGATAGAATTCACCTGTGAAGCCATCTGGTCCTGGACTTTTGTTTGTTGGAAAATGTTTAATCACAGTTTCAATTTCATTACTTGTGATTGGTCTGTTCATACTTTCTGTTTCTTCCTGGTTCAGTCTTGGAAGGTTATACTTTTCTAAGAATTTGTCCATTTCTTCCAGGTTGTCCATTTTATTAGCATAGAGTTGCTTGTAGTAGTCTCTTAGGATGCTTTGTATTTCTGCAGTGTCTGTTGTAACTTCTCCTTTTGCATTTCTAATTTTATTGATACGAGTCCTCTCCCTCTTTTTCTTGATGAGTCTGGCTAATGGTTTATCAATTTTGTTTATCTTCTCAAAGAACCAGCTTTTAGTTTTATTGATCTTTGCTATTGTCTTCGTTTCTATTTCATTTATTTCTGCTCTGATCTTTATTTCTTTCCTCTACTAACTTTGGGTTTTGTTTGTTCTTCTTTCACTAGTTCCTTTAGGTAAAGGTTAGATTGTTTATTTGAGATGTTTGTTGTTTCTTGAGGTAGGATTGTATTGCTATAAACTTCCCTCTTAGAACTGCTTTTGCTGCATCTCATAGGTTTTGGATCATCATGTTTTCATTGTCATTTGTCTCTAGGTATTTTTTGATTTCCTCTTTGATTTCTTCAGTGATCTCTTGGTTATTTAGTAACATATTGTTTAGCCTCCATGTGTTTGTGTTTTTTACGTTTTTCTCCCCGTAATTGATTTCTAATCTCATAGTGTTGTGGTCAGAAAAGATGCTTGATATGATTTCAATTTTCTTAAATTTACTGAGGCTTGATTTGTGACCCAAGATGTGATCTATCCTGGAGGATGTTCCGTGCACACTTGAGAAGAAAGTGTAATCTGCTGTTTTTGGATGGAGTGTCCTATAAATATCAATTAAATCTATCTGGTCTATTGTGTCATTTAAAGCTAGTGTTTCCTTATTAATTTTCTGTTTGGATGATCTGTCCATTGGTGTAAGTGAGGTGTTAAAGTCTCCCACTATTATTGTGTTACTGTCGATTTCCTCTTTTATGGCTGTTAGCAGTTGCCTTATGTATTGAGGTGCTCCTATGTTGGGTGCATATATATTTATAAATGTTACATCTTCTTCTTGGATTGATCCCTTGATCATTATGTAGTGTCCTTCCTTGTCTCTTGTAACATTCTTTATTTTAAAGTCTATTTTATCTAATATGAGTATTGCTACTCCACCTTTCTTTTGATTTCCATTTGCATGGAATATCTTTCTCTATCCCCTCACTTTCAGTCTGTATGTGTCCCTAGGTCTGAAGTGGGTCTCTTGTAGATAGCATATATATGGGTCTTGTGTTTGTATCCATTCAGCAAGCCAGTGTCTTTTGGTTGGAACATTTAATCCATTCACATTTAAGGTAATTATCGATATGTATGTTCCTATGACCATTTTCTTAATTGTTTTGGGTTTGTTTTTGCAGGTCCTTTTCTTCTCTTGTGTTTCCCACTTAGAGAAGTTCCTTTAGCATTTGTTGTAGAGCTGGTTTGGTGGTGCTGAATTCTCTTAGCTTTTGCTCGTCTGTAAAGCTTTTGATTTCTCCATCAAATCTGAATGAGATCCTTGCTGGGTAGAGTAATCTTGGTTGTAGGTTCTTCCCTTTCATCACTTTAAATATGTCATGCCACTCCCTTCTGGCTTGTAGAGTTTCTGCTGAGAAATCAGCTGTTAACCTTATGGGAGTTCCCTTGTATGTTATTTGTCATTTTTCCCTTGCTGCTTTCAATAATTTTTCTTTGTCTTTAATTTTTGCCAGTTTGATTACTGTGTGTCTCGGCGTGTTTCTCCTTGGGTTTATCCTGTATGGGACTCTCTGCGCTTCCTGGACTTGGGTGGCTTTCCTTTCCCATGTTAGGGAAGTTTTTGACTATAATCTCTTCAAATATTTTCTCGGGTCCTTTCTCTCTCTCTTTTCCTTCTGGGACCCCTGTAATGCGAATGTTATTGCATTTAATGTTGTCCCAGAGGTCTCTTAGGCTGTCTTTGTTTCTTTTCGTTCTTTTTTCTTTATTCTGTTCCGCAGCAGTGAATTCCACCATCTGTCTTCCAGGTCACTTATCCGTTCTTCTGCCTCAGTTATTCTGCTATTGATTCTTTCTAGTGTATTTTTCATTTCAGTTATTGTGTTGTTCATCTCTGTTTGTTTGTTCTTTAATTCTTCTAGGTCCTTGTTAAACATTTCTTGCATCTTCTCGATCTTTGCCTCCATTCTTTTTCCGAGGTCCTGGATTGTCTTCGCTATCATTATTCTGAATTCTTTTTCTGGAAGGTTGCCTATCTCCACTTCATTTTGTAGTGTTTCTGGGGTTTTATCTTGTTCCTTCATCTGGTACATAGCCCTCTGCCTTTTCATCTTGTCTATCTTTCTGTGAACGAGGTTTGTGTTCCACAGGCTGCAGGATTGTAGTTCTTCTTGCTTCTGCTGTCTGCCCTCTGGTGGATGAGGCTATCTAAGAGGCTTGTGCAAGTTTCCTGATGGGAGGGACTGGTGTTGGGTAGAGCTGGCTGTTGCTTTGGTGGGCAGAGCTCAGTAAAACTTTAATCCACTTGTCTGCTGATGGGTGGGGCTGGGTTCCCTCCCTGTTGGTTGTTTGGCCTGAGGCGACCGAACACTGGAGCATACCGGGCCTCTTTGGTGGGGCTAATGGCAGACTCTGGGAGGGCTCACGCCAAGGAGTACTTCCCAGAACTTCTGCTGCCAGTGTCCTTGTACTCACAGTGACACACAGCCACCCCCCGCCTCTGCAGGAGACCCTCCAACACTAGCAGGTATGTCTGGTTCAGTCTCCTATGGCATCACTGCTCCTTCCCCTGGGTTCCGATGAGCACACTACTTTGTGTGTGCCCTCCAAGAGTGGAGTCTCTGTTTCCCCAGTCCTGTCGAAGTCCTGCAATCAAATCCCGCTAGCCTTCAAAGTCTGATTCTCTAGGAATTCCTCCTCCCATTGCCGGACCCCCAGATTGGGAAGCCTGACATGGCGCTCACAACTTTCACTCCAGTGGGTGGACTTCTGTGGTATAAGTGTTCTCCAGTTTGTGAGTCACCCACCCAGCAGTTATGGGATTTGATTTTATTGTGCTTGCGCCCCTCCTACCATCTCATTGTGGCTTCTCCTTTGTCTTTAAATGTAAGGTATCTTTTTTGCTGAGTTCCAGTGTCTTCCTGTTGATGATTGTTCAGCAGTTAGTTGTGATTCTGGTGCTCTCACAAGAGGGAGTGAGAGCACGTTCTTCTACTCTGCCATCTTGAAACAATCTCCCACAAATCATTATTGTATTAGAGGCCATAGTCCATGATCACAGCACTGGCATGGCTGGGTGAGGGCCTTCCTCCAGGTCACTGACTTCTTCTTGTATTCTCAGTAGGCAGAAAGGGCCAGGGAGCCACTTCTGATTAATCCAAGCATGGATCCTTGAGTGGGTATTGATTGGAGTACTAGAGTACTAGAACTGAGTGGAGTTAGCTGGAGTACTAGAAATGTTCTATACCTTGGAAGTAGTTACATGGATATATACCTATGTACATGCGAGATTAGTACACCTTACTTTGTTATACCTCAATTTAAAAAAATAATGTGATGTCTTCTAGAACAAGAGAAGGAAGGATTTGAGAGAGCTTCTTGATTTGGGAAAGAAAAGAATACTTTCAGTATAAGGTGTTAACTAGAAGAATTGCCTTATGTAGAGGCCCTTTCTTCCTTTATCCTATTAAGAGATATTTCTCCAACTAGAACATATGTGGTTAAAACTGACCCTTGCTGCTTCACTGGGAATTTGCCACTGAGTTTGCTTATATATCATTGTAAGCACCGTGGTGTATACAAGTCCTAAGACACATTCCCTGCACTCCATAAGCTTATAATCTAATAGACAAGACCAACACAAATAAAATATTTAGAGAACTTAGTATTACTTTTTTTCTAAAGTGCAAATTGTGAGGTGCAGAATTCTCTAGGAATTCAGGAGGAAGAAAAAATGGGTGAGAAATGGAGTAGGTGATTTTCATGAAGAAGGACGGACTTGATATGAGTTTTTAAAACTAGATGTGCACACAAAATGTCAGAGAGCTCTTCACTTTATTGTACTTGTTTAAAGAATCATAGAAAACCTGTTTGCTAGAGCTGGAATGGTGACCAGCCAAAAGACAGGATATTTGTCAAACAGGGGGCAGGACCACAGACTTCTCGGGAGATCCAGGACTGGACCCTGAATTGACACTGGTTGGGGCTCTAGGGGTGGGAAGACAGAAATACAGAGGAGTGTAGGGATCAGGAATAAACTGAGGCCAGAGCTAAACCACACCCCAATGGGAAATATTCTACAGAGATCCTTTCTCTTTCTAATAAAGCAATTATTCTTATTGCATTAAAAAAAAAGAAAACATTTTTTGTGTATGTGACAGGCTGAGTCACTTTCAGAAGAGTTCAGAAAGTTTGGGGAAGGATATTAATTATTCCTTAATGCGTTTTCCTTTCACCCCACTGAGGGGTCTTCAAAACACACCCCCCCTACCCCACCGCTCCCCTCCACCCCCCAACACACATACACTTCATATTCTGGTGTTGGCAGGGAATTAGGAGTTTACCTAAAGTTGCTAGGCTGTGGGTGGAGCCCAAACAGTAACAGAAACATTCGAAGATATATAAAGACAACTGAAATTCACATCAGCTGACTGAGAGTGCATTTTACCAGAAGTCTGACTCGCCTGCTATGCTCTCATAATTGCTTTTGAAAAGGTTTTCTCTGAAGAAATCAAATCAAGTCTGTTACCAAGCAAATTGAAATTTCCAAGCTGCAGCCATTCTAGGAATTCTAAACATCATTTAAAAGAAGATCTCAATCTCACTCTGTTTCTACTTTCTCGAAGGAGCTGTTTTTGTGCTGTTTGGCCCCTTTCTACCTGGAATGGAACAAAGGTACAGTTGAAAATTGTTTTCCTGCTGAATTTAGGATTGATATTTTTGGTAGTTTGTCTTTACTTCTTCTGGTGAAAAGGTACAAGAACTGAGAGCTCTTGAGGGATGGGGTGGAGTTCATGATGTTAAAACAATTTTTGTGGATATAGTATACACCATCTCAGAAACATCTGATTCACAGCTCACCCAGTTATTTGGGTACCGAGCTTGCCTCCCCCACGCCCTGCTTGCCCTGGATAGTCTATTTGCCAGAGCCCCTCTCTCCAAGCCCTGTCCTCTTCACCCAGCCCTGTCACTGGTGACATCTTTTCTGTAGATTTCCCTTATTTTTCCTCTGGCTGCCAGTGTATCTTGTCTTTTGGAACTTTCCTTCTGCCAATACATTACCTACTGCTTTGCTCGAGCATCAGAAAGCCATAGGACCAAAAGAGATGCTAAGGCTGGAAGAGTCCAGAGGACTCAGGGTTTGGAGTTGAGGTGTGGTCTGGACTAAGATGTGCCCTGAATTCGTGGCTCAAAGCTGCAGTCCATCTTACAGCTCCTCGCAGGAAAATGCTGACTTCTTCAGGGCATAGATAAGATTTCATAGCCTGGATTAGAACGTAATTGCCATTAACAGCTTGTTTCTATGGGGAAATATTAACTGCAATACAAATAAACTTTAAGATTGCCACCTACTCATAATGGGGCACTGTCTGTAGGATAGTTAATTTTTAAAATGTCAGTGTCACATTTGGGTACATGCTAGTTCTTAAGAAAATATGAACAGGTTCCAGGTTCATAAAAAAGGTTTTGTAGGAATCATTGTGGGCCAGTAATTGCAGTATTCATTTATTCTTTCAACAAATATTCGTTGGAATCCTCATGTGTGCTAGGCTCTAGGGGTACAATGCAAACTCATACAGGCATGGTTCCTTCCTTCGTGTGTCTATTAGTTATCTTTAGGGGATACAGGTATTAATCTCATAATTAAAGATGAAATTAAAAGTTTGATAAGTCACATGAAAGCACAGGTATGTATTGCTGTGAGTGTTTATAATAGTAGGATTTGACCTTCTTTGGGGTGTTGGGGAAGGCTTCCCAGTGGAGATGATGATTGAACTGAGATCAAAAGGATAAGGAGAGTTAAATCTGTGAAGAAGCCATCAGGAAGTTTATTCTGGGCACAGGGCTGTACTTTGAGCAAATAAAAGAAGGTCAGGTGTCACAGAAGAAAGAACATAGTTCAAAAAGAGCTGGAGGAAGTGATTAGGGGTCCCTATGCATCACCTCTTAGGCCACATTAGGAATTTTGTTCTTTCTCCTGGGAGCAATGGGAGGATATGAGGCATTTTTAAGAGGTGGGAGAAGGATTGGCAGGATGAGGTTATTTTGAAATTTCCATTTTAAATATGTTATTCTGGCCATAGTGGAAAGAGCAGAGAGTGAATGCAGGGTGACCAGTTAGGGGCCCACGGCAGTGGTCCAGAAGGGAGATGATGGTAGCTTGGATCAGGGTTGTAGAAGGGGATGCTTATGAGATAGACTTAAAAGTTAAATTGACAGACTTGAATTGAATATGGGATAGTGAGAGAAAGGGAAGGGTCAAAGATTACAGGGGGTGTCATGGTGGACATTTGAAAGTTTGGGGATGGGTGAGATATGCTGAATTGGATTTTGGATGCACTAAGTTTCAGGGGTCTTTAGGACATCCTAATGGATATGTACAAAAGGCAATTAGCTCTCCACATAGGGCTTCCTGGCTCAGGTCTGCTCATATGGGAGTCACTGTGTTCTGGAGCCATGGGTATGGATGATCCCTTAGGGGGAAAACGTCAAATGAATAGGATACAGAACTGAGCCTTGAGGAACTACAACATTTCATGACCAGGTAGAGGAAGGATGAGTCTACAATGGAAACAGAAGAATGGCCAGAAATGTAGGGTGAAAACTAATAAGCTATTAGGTGTGTAGAAACCACCACCACAGAAAGTATGTCTGACTGTGAAGGAGAGGAGAAAGAGAACTAGCTGGAGAGTATGTGAGGCTGAGCTGTAGTTTTTTTAATGGGAGACATTTGGACAGTTTAAAAGGTAATTTAATGCTGGAGGATTCCATTTGTGAAATGACCACATTATAAGGGTAGAGAACAAATCAGTGGTTGCCAGAGGGCAGGCGATAGTGGGGGTATGACTATAAAGGGTAGTCCTTGGGAATTATATCCAGCAAGTTCTTTGGTCTTGATGGAAGAGTTAGATGTCTTGATTTTAGTGGTAGCTATGCAAATCTATAAATGGAATAAAATTTCATAGAACTATCTATGCAGACACATACACGTATGCAAAAATGGTTGCACGTACAAACTGGTGACATGAGAATAAAGTTTGTACTCTAGTTAACAGTATTGTACCACTGTCAACTTCCTGGTTTGATATCATAATACAGTAATAAAGTGATGTAAGATGTCCCTATTAGGGGAAGCTAGTTCCCCTAAGGTACAGGGGACTTGACTATCACTGCAAATTCCTGCGGATCTATTTTATTTTCATTCGAAACTTTATTTCAAAAAAAAAGTTGTAAAAACTCAATGAGAGAGAAAGATATGAAATTTACAGTGAAAATTGTGGAGTAACGTCTTTTTCTCTTTTTCTTTAGTACTTTGTCCTTCAGGTGCAACCTAATTATTATCATCATCATTATTACTCATGCATAATGTACAGGAATCACTTCTCATTAATGTATAACTCAAAACTCCCAAGGTCTTGCCATTAGAAGACACTTTCCAGAGGCAATTTGGCAGACTTAAAGAGCCAAATATGTTCGTGGTAGGACCTTATGCATTGATTATAGCTGGTGGCAGGAGTGGGCTGCTCCCTCCTGGGAGGGCAAGCTTTACCCTTCCACATCCATGGATTCAACCACCTGGGATCAAACATATTTGAAAAAACACTTCCAGAAAGTTGTAAAAAGCAAAACTTGAAATTGCTGCCCCCCACCCTACCCCATCAACTATTTACATAACATTTACATTTTATTAGATATTATAAGTAATCTAGAGATGGTTTAAAGTATCTGGGAGGTTGTGTGTAGGTTATATGCAAATACGATGCCATTTTACATAAGGGACTTGAGCATCTGCAGATTTTGGTATCTGCTTGGGTCCTGGAACCAATCCAGGACCAATCTCACGTCCCTCAAATACCGAGGGACGACTGTATACATCAGAATAAGTGAGGTGTGCATATTCTTTGAAAGAGCGTGTTTAAAATATCAGCTTCTCCATTATTTTTATTGTGCAATATAATGCACATAAGAAAAGTTTATAAAATATAAATAAAATTTAGCACTTATAAAACAAACACCAGTTTACCCCCAGGTCAAAAATAACAACATTACATACCAGCACCCCAGAATTCTCTCATGTGCCCCTTTCTTTTTTTGAAAATATCTTTATTGATATATGATCTAGTACTATGAAATTGACCTGATTTAATTGTACCAGTCAATGATCTTTAGTATATGTGCAGAGTCGTGCAGCTATTTCCACAATCTAATTTTAGACTCTTTCTATCACTCCCCAAAAAGAATGCCCAATCATCAGTCACTCCCCATTCCCATACACACCCCTACTCCCGCCCTTGGTAACTACCAATCTACTGTCTATCTCTATAGATGTGCCTATTCTGGATATTTCACGTAAATGGAATTATACTATATGTGCTCTTTTGTGTGTGGCTTCTTTCACTTAGCATGATTTTTTGAGGTTCATCTATGTTGTAGTATGTATCAATCACTACTTCATTCCTTTTTATTGCCAAATAGTACAGTTGATCCTTGAACAATGTAGATTTGAACTGTGCTGGTCCACTTATACACAGATTTTTAAAAATAGTAAATACAGTACTACATGCTCCACCATTGGTTGACTCTGCAGATGAGGAAGTGTGGATATGGAGGGCGGACTATAAAGTTATGTGCAGATTTTTAACTGCTCAGGGGGTCAGCGTCCCTAATCCCCACACTGTTCAAGGGTAAATGTATTCCATTGTGTGGACATACACATTTTATTTATCCACTAATCAATTGATGGACATTTGGGTTGTTTCACTTTTTGGCTATTATGAATAATTAGCTAAATGAATGTTCATGTACAAGTTTTTGTGTGGACATATGTTTCCAGTTTTCTTTTTTTAATTCTCAATCTCCTCTTCTTTTTTTTTTAAATTTATTTATTTTATTTATTTTATTTTTGGCTGCGTTGGGGTTTCGTTGCTGCACACGGGCTTTCTCTAGTTGAGGCGAGCAGGGGCTACTCTTTGTTGTGGTGCACGGGCTTCTCATTGCGGTGGCTTCTCTTGCTGCGGAGCGTGGGTTCTAGGTGTGCAGGCTTTGGTAGTTGTGGCTCATGGACTCTAGAGCACAGGCTCAGTAGTTGTGGTGCTCAGGCTTAGTTGCTCCGCAGCCTGTGGGATCTTCCTGGACCAGGGCTCGAACCCGTGTCCCCTGCATTGGCAGGCAGATTCTTAACCACTGCGCCACCAGAGGAGCCCCACAGTTCTTTTGGGTAGAGACCTAGGAGTTGAATTGCTGGATCCTATAGACACTATATGTTTAACATGTTGAGAATATGCCAAACTGTTTTCAAAAGTCCCACCAGCAATACATGTTGGATCCTGTTTCTCTGCATCCTCACCAACACTTGTACTACCTGTATTTGTTATTATAGCCATCCTAGGATGTGAAGTGTTAGCTCATTGTAGTTTTGATTTGTGTTTCCCTCTTGACTAATGATGTGAAGCTTCTATTCATGTGTGTTACTGACCATTCATATATCTTCTTTGGAGAAATGTCTATTCAAATCCTTTGACCATTCCTAATTGGGCTATTTGTTTTGTTATTGAGTTTTAAGAGGTTATTTATTTATTTATTTATTTTTTGGCTGTGTTGGGTCTTCGTTTCTGTGCGAGGGCTTTCTCTAGTTGTGGCAAGTGGGGACCACTCTTCATTGCGGTGCGCGGGCCTCTCACTGTCGCGGCCTCTCTTGTTGCGGAGCACAGGCTCCAGACGCGCAGGCTCAGTAATTGTGGCTCACGGGCCCAGTTGCTCCGTGGCATGTGGGATCTTCCCAGACCAGGGCCCGAACCCGTGTCTCCTGCATTGGCAGGCAGATTCTCAACCACTGCGCCACCAGGGAAGCCCAAGAGTTTTTAAAAAATAAATTCCTGATATGTGATCCTTATCAGATATGTGACTTGCAAACATTTTTTCTTGGTTTGTGTGTTGTCCTTTCACTTTCTTGGTGGTGCCATTATCAAAGGACTACCTTTGTCTTTGTTGATACTGTCTAATATATGCAGAGTTTCTGTTCTATAATTCTTTCTTTGGATTATTTTATTGTTCTTTAACATTCTTGAGATGGATGCTTTTTAGCCTTTCTTTTTTAATATTCACATCCAAGGCTATATATTTATCTCTGAGTACTCCATTACCACATTGATCATTCTAGCTTCATCCCCTTGCTTATCTATTGAGTCCCACTCCAACAATGAGAAAGCTGGCTCTCACCATTGTTGTCCATGTATTTAATTATGCAGTTCCAGTATACATGTATAAAAGTATCAGAATTGCTAACCCATACCCCTAGGCAAAATAGCTTTGTCAACTAGATTATAGTAGTTCCTATGTGCAGCTCCTTGTGCCTCTAATCTTACAGACTCCATTCATTTCCAAAGATACTTGGCCAGCACTTTTCCCCTCACCCACTTCAGTTAGGTTGTTTCATACATTTGTAACAGTTAGATTCTCTTGTCAGTCTATATTCTTTCTTGGGATTCCTCAACCTCCTAAATGATTTTTTTTTTCTTGTTCTTACTTTCTCAGAGCCTTAAAAAAAAACAACAACCTTCTAGATTTGAATAAGTGTAGATGTTACTACATTTATATATTTTACCTGAAACAACTACTGTGTATTTTCTGACTAATGGATAAAATCTTCTTTTATTTGCCTACGTCTTTTATTTCAAACTTCAAAATGCTGCCCTCTCCTCTCTAATATTTTGAAGTTTGATGAATAAACCTGTACTCCATTTATGCTTCCCCTGTCCCCTAAATCTTCATCTCTTCAGAATAAAAGAGTTCTAACTTTTAGGCTCTAACTAGAAAGCCCTTCCATCTACTTTATAACTTCAATCTCATTTCTCAGGATCTCTCTCAACTCTGGTATGTCTTCCTTATGGTGTCGGGAACCCAAAATGCACAGCATATCTAGCTGTGGAAACTGAGTGGTTTTTGAATAAACAAATTTCATTTTGTTTCCAGTGTCCTTTCTGGTAACACTCAGTGTTTAATGGCCTTTTGTAATGAAACATGCAATGTGATGTCTTAAGGGAATTGTCTAAGCTGGTGCTTTTTTATTAAATAGTTTAGCTTAGAACCCATTATTCTAAAAGTATAATTGGAATTACTTTTCCCAAATGTTTCTTCATATTTGCCTGTTGCTCTTTTGCCATAATTTTGCCTATTCATACAGCCTCATGAGAACTTGTCTCTCAATTTCTCATTTTGATTTCTGGAACAGCGTGAAGGCCATTTGCAATCTTGAAGGTTTCACGTTACTGGTTCAACAAATATTTATTCAGTTCCTAATGGAAAATGCAGTGATGAAAGATTCCCATATGAAGCTCGCAGCCTAATGTTCTTCTGCTAGATCACTGGTTACTAAAGCATTTTGAGTATAGACCTCCGTTTTAAATTAATTTTTTATTGGCCCTCATTCAATAGTGGTGTTTTTAATGGCTGGTCATTGGGAACAATATGTAGATTGGGAACTACCATTCTAGGTAATTTATGAAAGCATTAAGCTCCAGTCCAGAACTGGTCAATGGGTTTCAAAACTCCACTGTTTCATGGTTCCCCATAAGTGACAGTCACATAAACACACACACACACACACACACACACACACACACATACACACACACAGACCCACACACCATAACATTTGCCCAAGTTCTGTGGAATTCAGGGTTTTGTTGGTTTGTTTTTTGGTGGAATTTGGGCATTTAAAGTCTATAGAAATTCTGTCTACTAGTTTTGCTGTAATCATACTGTTTTTACCCATTCAAAGAATTCTAGTAGGCTAATGAGGCCCTTTCAAAATTAAGATATTCCCTCCCCTTCACCCAGTTGATATGTTTTCTTAAGTATTTGGAAAATTTCCTAGTCAACTAGCAGATCCTGTAATAAAAACTGAGAATTTATATTCACTTTTTTTTTTTTTTCTTTTTTTTTTTAGTTTCCAGATCTTCCTTGAATAGAAACTTATCCTGAGAGAGGACACAGTGTCAATCTGCCAGTCCTGGAGTTGTTATTTACCCCCGAGGGGGTTGTACTTACTGTAGCATGGTTCCACTGTCTCACTTTTGAGTGAAATTTGCTCTCAGCCTAGACTCCAGAGAACTGAGGAACCTGCCTTGTCTGTTGACTAGGCCACACTAGATCACTAGGTGAGCTCATCATGCCTGGGTCCAGCTTGTTCAGATGCTTCAGGGTGAGCCCTGCTGAGTGTTCTGCAGGGTAGGCCATGGTCCCTGCAGGTATTTATGGACATGGGGCAGGGGCCATCACCAGACTCTGAGCCCTGAGTACGGCCCCCAGGCAAGGTAGGCAGCTGTCTGTGGTTTGCTCTTCCTAACTTGGGCATGCCACTTGCAACAGGTTGCAGAGACTGGTGTATGCTGAAGCTTTTAATCTTGACTACACCTTTTATTTTAATTAAGTTACTTCATTGATTTTCTGTCTTGCTGAGTCATGCCAGTGCTTTAAGAATTTTATATTAATGATTTTTAGGGTCTTCTGTAAGAAGCTCATTAAATTTTTTGACTTGCCTAATTTCTTCTTCTTCTTATATATTAAATATATAATTTAATAAAATTACATAAGCGATATAATTTGAAATAAATGCTTTGGAAAAAAATTGAAAATACAGATAAACAAAAGAAAATAATCTAATCATCTGTTGAGATACATTTAACATTTTAGAGTATTCTTCTACCCTTTTTCATAAAAATTATATTTATTAAATTTTTTTGTTAAATAGAGATTTGCTGTATATACACTTCAGTATCCCTTTTTTCTCATTTTATATTAGGAGCATTTCTAATAGCCTTAAACATTGATCTATAAATGATGCCTATCATTTAATTGTGTTAATATACCGTAATTTACTGAACCAATTTCCTATTGCTAGAACTTTAGGTTGTGTTGTATGTTTTGTTATAATATAATTTTGTTATAAATAATTCTGTAATGATTATCTTTGTCATGTGCGTCTCTATTTCCTTAGGATATATTTCTGGAAGTGGAATTATTGAGGCTTATATATATATATATGTATTACTAAAGTTCTGTGGAAAATGCCATTGGTATCTTGGAAAGTGATTGCACTAAACCTATAGATTGCCTTGGGTCCTATGGTCATTTTAACAATATTAATTCTTCCAATCCATGAGCATAGTTTATCTTTCTATTTGTTTGTGTCATCTTCAATTTCTTTCATAGGTGTCATAGTTTTCAGAATACAGGTCTTTTACCTCCTTAGTTAGATTTATTCTAGGTTTTTTTTTTTGACATGACTGTAAATGGGATTGTTTGCTTAATTTTTCTTTCTGATAGTTCATTGTTAGTGTATATAAACACAATAGATTTCTGTATATTCATTTCATATCCTGCAACTATAGTGAATTCGTTGATGAGTTCTAGTAGTTTTATTGGTGGCATTTACAGGGTTTTGGTATCATATCATGTGCATACACTAACAGTTCTACTTCTTCCTTTCCAATTTGGATGGCCTTTATTTCTTTTACTTGTCTGATTGCTGTGGCTATGACTTCCAATACTGTGTTGAATAAAAATGGTGAGAGTAGGCATCCTTGTCCTGTTCCTGATCTTAGAGGAAATATTTTCAGCTTTTCACCATTGAGTATGATGTTAGCTGTGGGCTTGTCATTTATGGCCTTTATTATGTTGTATGTTCCCTCTATACCCACTTTGTTGACAGTTGTTTTTTTTTTAATCACAAATGGATGTTGAATTTTGTCAAAAGGTTTTTCTGCATTAATTTAGATGATCATATGGTTTTTATTCTTCAATTTGTTAATGTGGTGCATCACATTGATTGACTTGTGGAAAATGAATCATTATTGCATCCCTGGGATAAATCCCATTTGATCATGTTGTATGATCCTTTTAATGTGTTGTTGAATTCAGTTTGCTAATATTTTGTTGATGATTTTTGCATCTATGTTATCAGTGATTTTGACCTGTAATTTTCTTTTTTTGTGGTATCTTTGTCTCGTTTTGGTATCAGCATGATGCAGGTCTTGTAAAATGAGTTCAGAAGCATTCCTTCTTCTGTAATTTTTGGAACAGTTTGAAAAGGATAGATGTTAACTCATATTTAAATGTTTAATAGAATTTACCTGTGAAGCCATCTGGTCCTGGACTTTTGTTTGTTGGGAGGTTTTTTTTTTTTTTTGGTTCAATTTTATCACTGGTAGTTAGTATATTCACATTTTCTATTTCTTCCTGATTCAGTCTTGGGAGATTGTGCATTTCTAGGAATTTGTCCATTTCTCCTATGTTGTCCATTTTATTGGCGTATATATTGTTCTTGGTAATCTCTTATGATCCTTTTATTTCTGTGGTATTGTTTGTAACTTCTCTTTCATTTCTGATTTTATTTACTTGAGCCCTCTCTTTTTCTTGATGAGCCTGGCTAATTTTCATCAATTTTGTTTATCTTTTCAAATAACCAGCTCATAGTTTCATTGATCTTTTCTATATTTTTAGCCTCTATTTCATTTATTTCTGCTCTAATTTTTATGATTTTTTCCCCCTTCTACTAAATTTGGGTTTTGTTTGTTCTTCTTTCTCTAGTTCCTTTAGGTGTAAGGTTAGGTTATTTATTTCGGATTTTTCTTGTTTCCTGAGATAGGCTTCTATTCCTATAAATTTCCCTCTTGGAACTGCTTTTGCTGCATCCCATAGATTTTGGATCATTGTGTTTTTGTTTTCATTTATCTTCAGGTATTTCTTTTTTTTTTTTTTTTTTTAAAGGAACCATTTTGAGATATGTCAGAGCACACGGTTCTTTTTTTTTTAATTTTATTCATTTATGGCTGTGTTGGGTCTTTGTTTCTGTGCAAGGGCTTTCTCTAGTTGTGGCAAGCGGGGTCCACTCTTCATTGCGGTGCGCGGGCCTCTCACTATCGCGGCCTCTCTTGTTGCGGAGCACAGGCTCCAGACGCGCAGGCTCAGTAATTGTGGCTCATGGGCCCAGTTGCTCCGCGGCATGTGGGATCTTCCCCGACCAGGCTCGAACCCGTGTCCCCTGCATTGGCAGGCAGATTCTCAACCACTGTGCCACCAGGGAAGCCTATCTTCAGGTATTTCTTGATTTCTACTTTGATTTTTTTCAGTGACCCACTGGTTTTTTTAGTAGCATATTGTTTAGCCTCCATGTATTTGTTTTTTGCAGTTTTTTTCTTGTAGTTGATTTCTAGCCTCATAGTGTTGTGGTTGGGAAAGATACTTGATATGATTTTAGTCTTCTTAAATTTACTGAGACTTGTTTTGTGGCCTAGCCTGAGATCTATCCTGGATAATGTTCCATTTGCACTTGAAAAGAATGTGTATTGCTGCTATCAGATGGAATGTTCTCTATATATCTGTTAAGTCCATCTGATCTAATGTGTTGTTTAAGGCTAGCGTTTCTTTACTAATTTTCTCTCTGGATGATCTGTCCGTTGATGTAAGTGGGGTGTTGAAGTCCCCTACTATTATTGTGTTACTATCAATTTCTCCCTCTATTTTAATATTTGCTTAACATATTCAGGTGCTCGTATGTTGGGTGCATATGTATTTACAATCATTATAGCTTCTTCTTGAACTGACCCCTTTATCATTATGTAATGTCCTTCTTTGTCTCTTGTTCCAGTTTTTGTTTTAAAGTCTATTTTTTCTGATTTTGCTACCCCAGCTTTCTTTTTTGTTTCCATTTGCTTGGAATACCATTTTCCATCCCCCTCACTTTCAGTCTTTGTGTGTCTTTAGATCTGATGTGAATCTCTTGTAGGCAGCATATGTATAGGTCTTGTTTTTGTATCCACTCAGCCACTCTATGTCTTTTGATTGAAGTATTTAGTCCATTTACATTTAAAGTAATTATTGATAGGTATGTATTTATTGCCATTTTGTTAATTATTTTCTGGTTGTTTTTGTAGTTCTTCTTTTGCCATCTTCCCTTGTGATTTGATGTCTATCTTTAGTGTTATGTTTGGGTTCTTTTTTCTTTTGTGTGTGTGTATCCATTACAGATTTTTGGTGTGTGGTTACCATGAGGTTTATATATAGCAATCTATATATATGGTCAATTGCTTTAAGTTGCTGATCTCTTAAGTTAGAATGCATTTTAACAACTCTGCTTTCTTACTCACCCCTCTCTATTTTGACACCATATTTTACATCTTGTTTTGTGTGTCCCTTAATTACTTATTGTGGATATAGATGGTTTTACTACTTTTGACGTTTAACCTTCCTACTAGCTTTATAAGTGGTTTATCTACTACCTTCTCGGTATTCTGCCTTTACCAATGAGATTTTTCCTTTCATATTTCTAGTTGTGGCCTTTCCTTTTCTACTTAGGGAAGTCCGTTTAACATTTCTTGTAAAGGTGGTTTGGTGGTGCTGAACTCTTAGCTTTTGCTTGTCTGTAAAATCTTGATTTCCCCTTCAAAGGTGAATAATAGCATTGCCGGGTAGAGTTTTCCTGGTTGTAAGTTTTTTTCATCACTTTAAATATATTGTGCCACTCCCTTCTAGAGTGCAGAGTTTCTGTTGAAAAGTCAGCTGATAGTCATGGAATTCCCCTTGTACATAACTAGTTGCTTTTCCCTTGTTGATTTAATATTCTCTCTTCATCTTTAATTTTGGCACTTTAAATACAGTGTGTCTTGGTGTGGTCCTCTGTGGGTTGATCTTTTTAGGGACACTTTGTGTTTCCTGAATGCCTGTTTCCTTTCCCAAGTTAGGGAAGTTTTTCAGCTATTATATCTTCAAATATGTTTTCTGTCCCTTTCTCTTATCTCCTTTGGGACTCCTATAAGGTGAATGTTAGGATGCTTGATGTTGTTCCAGGTCTCTTAAGCTGTCCTCATTTAAACAATTTTTTTTTCTTTTTTTCTGTTCAGCTTGAGTGATTTCCACCACTCTGTCTTCCAGTTCACTGATCAATTTCTCTGTATCATCTAATCCACCATTGATTCCATCTAATTTTCTTTCTTTTTTTTTATGGAGGAGAAAGAAAGAGTGGCTTTATTTCTTTACCAGGCAAAGAGGGAACACAGTAGGCTAGCACCTCAAGAACTGTGTCCCCAATTCCATCTAATGTATTTTTTATTTCAGTTATTGTGTTCTTCAGCTCTATTTGATTCTTGTTTATATTTTCTAACTCTTCGTTAAAAACTTCTAACTTCTGATTTTGTTCATCCATTCTTCTCTTGAGTTCTTTGAACATCCTTTTTTTAAAAGATAAATTTATTTATTTATTTATTTATTTATTTATTTTTGGCCGAGTTGGGTTTTTGTTGCTGAGCACAAGCTTTCTCTAGTTGTGACGAGTGGGGGCTACTCTTCGCTGCGGTGCGCGGGCTTCTCATTGTGGTGGCTTCTCTTGTTGCAGAGCATGGGCTCTAGGTGCATGGGCTTCAGTAGTTGTGGCATGTGGGCTCAGTAGTTGTGGCTCATGGGCTCTAGAGCACAGGCTCAGTAGTTGTGGCACATGGACTTAGTTGCTCCATGGCATGTGGAATCTTCTCAGACCAGGGATCGAACCCGTGTCCCCTGCATTGGCAGGTGGATTCTTAACTACTGTGCCACCAGGGAAGCCCTGAGCATCTTTTTGATCATTAACTTAAACTCTTTATCAGGCAGATTGCTTATCTCCATTTCATTTAGTTCTTCTTCCAGGGTTTTATCTTATTCCATAGTTTGGAATATATTCCTCTGTCACCTCATTTTGCTGAATTCTCTGTTTTTATTTCTAGGTATTAGGTAGGTCAGTTACACTATTGATCTTGGAGGAGTGGCCTTATATAGGAGATGTCCTATGGGGCCCAGCAGTGCACACCGCTTTGGTCACAGGAGCTGTGCTCCAGGGGTGCCCTCTATGTTGGTTGCCTGAGCCCTACTGTTGGGGTGAGCTTATTACTATGGGCACTCTGATAGGCTTGGCTGGTCTGCAGCCCAGTTGGGTGCCAGACCACACCTAGTGAGAAAGCTGCCAGCCCATGGAAGGGTGAGGCCAGATCCTGAGATGGCTGAGGGGCTCAAGGTGTCCTGGAGCTGGTGTTGGCCAGCTGGTGGGCAGAGGTAGGTCACAGGGGCAGCTGACTGCAGAACCCTAGGGAGTCCTGGGGCTAGTGCAGAACCTCTGGTGGGTGGAGCTGGGTCCCAAGGTGGCTGGCTGCAGGCTACAAGGCTGTGAGGTTTCCAAGGCTGATATTGGCTTGCTGGTGGGTGAGACCAGTTCCTGGTGCTAGTGCTGGCCAACAGATGAGTGTAGCCAGATTCAGGACAGCTGGCTGAGTGGTCCAAGGTATCCTGGAAATGGTGTGAGCCAGGTGTTGGGTGAGGTTGGGACACTGGGCAGGTGGCAGCAAAGCCCCAGAGGGTTCAGGAGCTAGTGTTGGGCTACTGGTGTGGAGGGCTGGATCCTGGGGCAGCTGGCTGAGGGGCCCAAGGTGTCCTAGAGTTGGTGTCAGCCAGCTATTGCCTGGGGCTGGGTCAGGAGGCTGTAGAGCCCCGGGGAGTCCTGGGGCTAGTGCTGGCCCACTGGAAAGTGTGGACGAATCTCAGGGTGGCTTGCTGAGGGGCCCAACATGTCTTGGAGCTGGTGTCAGCCAGCTGTTCCAAAGGGCTTGGTATAGGGTAGCTGATCACTGGGTCCCGGGTGGCTGGTTGTGGGACCACGGGGTTCCCGGGATTGGTACTAGTCTCATGGTGGATGAGGCTGGATACAGGGTGACTGGCCGCCAGGCCCAAGGTGTCCTGCAGCTGGTGTTGGCCAGCTGTTGGGTGAGGCTGGGGCATGGGGAGGCTAACTGAAGAGCCCTGGTGGGTGCTGTGGCTACTGCTGGACTACTGGTGGGTGGGCCCAGATTCCCAGGTAGCTGGCTGAGGGGCTGTAATGTTCCAGAGGCGAAGTCAGGCCCCTGTTGGGTGAGGCCGGATCCCAGGGCTAGTGATGACCCACTAGTGAGTAGGGCCAGAGCCTGGGGTGGCTGCCTGGGGGGCCCAAGTTGTCATGGGGCTGTTTCAGCCAGCAATGGGCAGGACTAGGTCACAGGCCGGCTGACTGAAGAGCCCTGGTGATCCGAGAACTAGTGCTAAAGCACTGGTGAGTGGGTCCAGATCCAGTGCCACGGGAAGAGGGCCTTGAGGTGTCCTGGAGTTTGCCAGCTATTGGGTTGGGTTGAGTCATGGGGCTGCTGGCTACAGAGCCCCAGGGGGTCCCAAAGCAGTGCTGGCCCACTGGCAGGTGGGGCCGGATCCCAGGGCAGGTGGCTGATGAGCTGCAGGGTTTCTGAGATGGTGTCAGCCCCCTAGTGGGTGAGGCTGGGTCCCGGGGCTAGTGCTGACCCACTGGTGAGGAGCCAAAGGTTTCCTGGAACTGGTGTTGGCCAGTCTTGCTATACCATGTCTCCACCCCTCCTACTGGTCTCATTGTGATTCCTTCTTCATATCTTTAATTGTAGAAGATCTTTTCTTCTAGTCATCCAGTCTTTCTCATTGATAGTTGCTTTGTAAATAGTTGTAATTTTGGTGTGCCCATGGGAGGGGGTGAGCTCAAGTTCTTCCTACTCCACCATTTTGGCCACTCCCCATTCTGACCCATTTTTTAATTGGGTTGTTTGTTTTCTTGTTGTTGAGTCTTAAGAGTTCTTTTTATATTTTGGATAACAGTCCTCTATCAGATATATCTTTTGCAAATATTTTCTGAACAAAATATGATACACACACACAATGGAATATTATTCAGCCTTAAAAAGGAAAGAAATCCTGTTAGTACATGTTAGTTACAATATAGATGAACCTTGAGGACATTATGCTAAATGAGATAAGCCGATCACAAAAAGACAAATACTGTATGATTATACTTATATCAAGTAGCTAAGGTAGTCAAATTCATAGAAACAGAAAGTAGAATGGTGTTACCAGGGGCTTGGCGGGGGGAGGGAAATGGGGAGTTGTTGTATAATGCGTATGGAGTTTTGGTTTTGCAAGGTCAAATATTTTGGAATTTTGTTGCACTTAACAATGCATATATACTTAACACTACTGAAATCTATGCTTAAAAATGGTTAAGATGATCAGTTTTACATTAAATGTAGTAAAACAATTAAAGTGCAGTAAAGCAATTTTTAAAAAATTTGTTACATCTCTCTACCAAGAATAACTGATCCAAAAATAAAATTACAATGATACCAATTACAATGGCAGCAACAGCTGTAAAATATCTAAGAATTAGCTATGAAAAAGTAAATTTTCAAAACCATAATAAAGAGCAAACAAGATGATTTGAATAAATGAGGAAGTACCCTCTGCTTTTTCATGGGATTAAAAACAACAACAACAACAACAATGCTCCTAAGTTGCTTTTTATTATTATTATTATTTTTTTGACTGCGCCACGTGGCTTATGGGATCTTAGTTCTCTGACTAGGGATTGAACCTGGGGCCCTGGGAAGTGAGACTGCTGAGTCCTAACCACTGGACCACCAAGGAATTCCCTTAAGTTGCTTTTCAGAACTTGTATGCGCCATTAATTTGATTTTTCCCTTAACAGATCTGTGACCTTTGGAAGCATTTTCACATCATTTGTCTACATGGAGTACATATTTCACTCTTGTGAGTGTATTCCTTCATTAGTCAGATATTTACTGGGCACCTACCATGTGACAGACACTTTATATCTCAGCTTTCATGGAGTTTACATCCCTGTGAACAGAATACTGAACATCTTCCCATTTAAAACAAAACTAATCTAATTAAGAAATTATGAGTAGCAAAATGCATTTATAAATTGACAATTCTGAGTGAGTTGCCTTTTCTTCCTCTAGCCCTTTTTCTCAGAGCTTAAACTTCTGGAGGATTCCTGGCTTCATGAGATGCATATAATCAAGATGAATATCATTAACATAATATTTTTAAAAATCAAAACTAAAGCCAAAATTTCATGACAAACAAAATATCAAAATTTTAAAGACAGGATGCTGCATTGCAAGGCCATGCCACCAAGTCTGAGGCAAAAGGCAAAAATGTATGTCCCTATATAAATGCTTTTGTGTATTTTTTAATGATTATTTTTTCACCAACATTAAAGTATTTGAAAAAATAATGAAATGTTGAAAAGTAGGTGTACTAAAACTCACATCATTTTAGTTTAAATATTTTATTTATACCCAAACCAGAATTGACTATAATTTTACTTTCCTGATTTTAATGGAATCCAATCCAATTTTTAATAGCTTTAAAAGTTGACTTTTGGGAAAAACTAACCATTAAAAAATACACAAAAGCATGTATATAGGAGTGCACATTTTAAAATTTTGCTTTAGGTTCCAATATACGTTTTCACGGAATTGATAAACAAAGATGTAGTTAGTTCAACCTGCTTTACACAGTGCATGGAAAGCCTTAGAATCTAACACAGAACTTTGGCTAACTGGTTCATTCAATCAAGTAAAACAAAATATTTAGAAAGGTTTCCTTTTTACACTTTTAGGCTAATTATTCCAGAAATTGCCTCAGTGCTTGCTTTGGCTTGGTGTCAGATATTTGTACTCGTAAGAACAAAGATAAAAGAACTTCATGAGGCTTTACATGGAATCCTTTCTATCAAAATACATTTAAAACATATATTTGGAAACATTTCAAGTCTACTGTGAACAGAATTACCAGGAATTTGGGACAGAAGTGACAATGAGAATCTGCTTTGAAGAAATGGATCATACTCAATTATAGAGCTCTGCCTTATTAGTTGAAAATTGGAAGTAGCTTCCCTATTATTTTCTATTATGGTGTGTTTTTTACATTATTTTAATTTCCTGTTTAAGAAATTTGTGGGACTTCCCTGGTGGTCCATCTTGCAATGCAGGGGACACCGATTTGATCCCTGGTCAAGGAATTAAGATCGCACGTGCCGTGGGACAACTAAGCCCATATGCCGCAACTACTGAGCCCATGCGCTCTGGAGCCCGTGCGCCGCAATGGAAGATCCCGCATGCCACAACTAAGACCTGACGCAGCCAATTAATTAATTAATTAAATAAAACCTGATCTTTAAGAAAAAAAGAGAAATTTGCAGTACTTCCAAAAATGAAAGTGAAAGTGCCACAAATGTACATGAGCTCCAAATCAATTTTAAATTAACACATGAAGAGAATTTTGACCACTTTTGGTTTGGAGTGGAATGTAGAATTAAACATGCACCCAGATTTCATACCATGGATATACCAAAAGTTATTTTGAAATCCCTCTTGGCAAAAATTATATTCCACTATGATTCAGACAGAGGTGCATCATAACAAGAGTTTGTTTAAAGATTGGGGTTTGAGAAATGTAACATTTGTATTTTCCTTGAAAAAATATGAGAGATCAAATGCTTTGCTGCTAGAGCTTTTTATAAACTACTCAGATTGAGTGCAGTTGGTTCAATCTTTAAGTAGCTAGCTCTTAAAGATAGTCTGCTAAGTGGTGGGAAGAGAAAAGCAGAGAGATAGAGTGTTTTTAAAAGCATCTATGTGCAAGTGAGCAGGGCAGTGCACTGGTACTAGGTTATAATGTTCTACAGAATAGTAATACACATTGAGAAGTGCTAGACTTATGAAAACTAGACTTATCATGGTGATCATTTTTAAATGTATAGAAATATCGAATCACTGTGTTGTGTCCTGGGAACTAACATAGTGTTGTAGGTCAATTATACTTTAAAAACAAACAAAAAAAAACCTCATAGAAAAAGAGATCAGATTTGTGGTTACCAGAGGCAGGGGGTGGAGAGAAGGGGATTTGGATGAAGGTGATCAAAAGGTACAAACTTCTGGTTGTAAGATAAATAAGTACTGATTACGTAGTGTACAACAGGATCAACATAACTAACACTACTGTACATTATATATGAAAGTTGAGTAAATCAACTAAGAGTTCTCATCTTATCTTTAATTTTGTTTCTATATGAGATGATGGATGTTCACTAAAAGAAAAAGAAAGAATAAATTTCAGTCTTCTGGAAAGTAAAAACAAAAGAAGTGTTAGACTTGACCTGGGGGTCGGGGGGTGGTGGGTAGCTCGGAAGGCTTATCCAAGGAGGGGATGACTGAGTTATGTTTGAACCTAAAGGATGACTCTCAGTGGCAAAGGAGAGCAGGTGCAGAGACAAAAGCATGGAGGTGGGGAGAGCAGACTGGGTTCTTGAAACTAAATATAAAATTCGGCTTCTAAGAGAGATATGGTAGAGGAGGAAGCCGTAGGACGGAAATGCTGAGCTGGGCCCACACCCCCTTTATCCACACAGACTAATGCCTTGAGGGAGCGAATGAGTCATAGAAGCTGAAGAAGCAACTGCCGTTCTTCCAAAATACCCAGAGAGAGGCAACGACAGACCATGGGCAGGCAAGTGAGAGGGGCATGAGCTCTCTGGGAAAGTGGAGATAAACCCTCAACAAGTAGGATGGACATTGAAAGGAGGGGAGAAAGTTCACTGTCATGTGCCACCCGGCCTGGGTACTTGGAGGGATGGCCTTAAAAAGTATTTTAATAAAAAAGAGGTTTTTGAGGTGTCAATGCCAAATTGTTCTCTCTTAAAACCTAACAGTATCACTCTTTCCTCTCAAAATGTTTGCCTTTTCATAGCATCGAACAAACAACTGAGATCCTGTTGTGTCTCTCACCTGCTGAAGTTGCCAATCTCAAGGAAGGAGTCAATTTTGTTCGAAATAAGAGCACTGGCAAAGATTACATCTTATATAAAAGTAAGAGCCACCTGCGAGCATGCAAGAATATGTGCAAGCACCAAGGAGGCCTGTTCATAAAAGATATCGAGGACTTAGACGGAAGGTAACATGAGTCCTTTGCTTTCTCCCTGGTGACCCTTCTTACAATTAGATTTGGCAGGAGGTGTGCTCATTGAGAAATCAAATGAACCAACTGACAAATTATTTCTTTTAGCAAATTCATAACTTTTACTTGTCCTCACTGAGGCAAATCTCTGATCTCAAAATGTTATGACCTTTTTTTTTTTTTTTTTAAATGTTATGACCTTTACTTAATTTCCCACTCTCTCTTAAGAACTCTAATTGAAAATTGATTCCTAGCTTGATAAACAGTGAAATTTCTAAGGTACATGTGTCTGTGTGTGTGAATGAGTGGTTGGGTGTATGTAACAGCTTTTATTTTTCAGGACTCAAGCCTCCTTTGGGTTTCCTTTCCCGCTCCCCCAGAAGTATGAGTGGGGCAGGCCCTTATCCAAACTCTGCTAGAGAGCAGATAGACTTGCCCTGACTGCCTCATGGTGATTAAAAACCCAAAATGGCAGAGCCCCAACTGTACCTGCCCTGAACAGCAGCTCTTCTAATCATTTCTTGGAAGAACTAGTGTTGGTACCCCTCTCTCCCCCTTGATGAAGCCTACATATAGATCACCTTCCTCCCCAGTTCAGGGGCAATACCAAGACAGGATGGTTGTGGGTTTTGTCTGTTTGTTTGTTTTCAGTGACTGCCAAAGAGATAGCAGCACCGCCTGGCAGAGACAGGGGCAGTTCTGGGTGAGGGATGAGATAGCAGCACCGCCTGGCAGAGACAGGGGCAGTTTTGGGTGAGGGATGAGATAGCAGCACCGCCTGGCAGAGACAGGGGCAGTTCTGGGTGAGGGATGCTTTGTCAGCCTGATGCTCAACACTGGCAACAAATGAGTGGTTGACCGCACCTTTCCAAGCTTTGCTTCAGCCTAACTTGACCTGGGTGCTTTTTAGCCATTCCCATGTCAGGCTTGACCTCCACTGTGTTGTTGATCTGATTTCTCGGGTCATCTGTGGGCAGTTTAGTGCAGGTGGACTCAGAGGGAGCTGCGTAGTTTTCTAAGAGCTCCCTGCTATAATCGTATAGAAGACCATCACCCAAGTCTAGAATGTTCTTACACCTGCACACAGATTTGCTTCACTGCATACTTAGTTTCAGGGCCTAGACGCACACTATTAGATTTCTAAATGTTCATAAACACTGCTGCACCTGTAGCTTGCTTGGCTCCTCCGATGGGGTTGCTAGATTAGGCAAATAGAAGGCACCCAGTTAAATTTGCATTTCAGATAAACAACGAATATAGTTTTAGCATAGATAGGTTCCAAGTATTGCATGGGACACAGTTTTAGCGACAGTTCTACTCTAGGAGAGCCTCATGGTTATTTGCTGACAGCCCTGTTTGGAGTCCCTTCCATCTTCTCAGTGGATTCAAGTTAGGGAAACCTCAGACATGGCTTGTTCTGTCACTGGTAAGTTTCTGCAGGCACTCTTGGACCTTGAGGCTTTCTGACTGTTGCGGTTTGGGGACTCCACGTTTCCTCTCTCCCTTTCTCTCCTTAGTGGGCTTTTCACATGGTGCTCCCTGAGCCAGCCGTTTAAGGAAGTGTTGCAGCTTTGTGATTAGGAGCATGATCTCTTCTCACAACCTGCCCTGTTCAGAAGCCTGCCCCCACCATGTACCAGCTCTGTGACCTTGGACAAGTTTCTTAGCCTTTCTGGACCTCAATCCTCTCCTCTATACAGTGAAATTGAGAGTATTACCTACTCTGTCTGACTGCTGAGAGGATTAAGTGATTTCAAATACATAAAGCACTTAAAGCAATGTCTGGCCATATGATAAGTGCTCAATAAATGTCAATTACATTTGCTGTTATTACTCTGTCATGAGCTTCTAGTGTAGCTTAGGAACAGAGGTTATTTACAGGAATTCAGATTGTTCTTGAACCTGGCTGGCTCATCTTAACAGAGTGATTGCTTTGCCACATGCTGGCCTTTCTCTCCTTCACCCAAAGCCTTGGGGGTGATTGATCCTAGTTTCACCCTATTCTGTTGGCAGGCTAACCTAGAGCTGGCATTGTCTTAGCGCTCCGGCACATGAGGAACCAGATTTATCTCCTGCACATTCTCCCAGCTTTATTCCCAGATGCAGCTCACCAAGCATTGATGTGCTGAAACTCCATCCTCAGCATAACTCACACCCTATACTCCCCCATCCATCGCTCCAAATTTGACTGCTTCTCTGTGTAGCAATTCACCCGAGGAATCTCTCACCTAGGAGACAGTCAAGAGTAATGACTTACCTCTTCTACCCTCCCTACATTTTTCTTCTTCACACATTTTTCCTAGCCATTTTTCTTCTTCACACGTAACCAACGTCAGCAACTCTCATAAGCTGTGGTTCTCATTTTCTAAATCTAACAACTTTTCCCAACCTCTTTGCACATGAAGCTGTCGCCTCCCTCCTGTCTACTTGCTGCCTATGAACAGTTAAGATCCTGCCACGTTTCCCCTTTAATGACCCAGCATGCTCAATAGCTGCGTTTGGAATGTTCTCAAGTTTTGAAATGTTGTTGGCTACTCATTGATGAGAAAGTAGATGTTTCAGAATAATCCTCTATAAATTGAAGTGTGGAATATGTTTTTTGCCTTATTACTAGAAAAGAGCATGAAAAATTCTTGATATAATGAAGCTTGGAAAAATCAGTGTAATTTACTGATATATAAGTTAAAATAGACATTGTTAGATTTAAAAATCTGATGTTTCCGGTTTGAGACATATTTGTTTGTAAAAAAAATTCTTTAACTGTGAAAAAAAAAAAACTTCACAAGAAACACTACCAAAATAGGGAGGAAATGGAACTTTTATGCCTCATCTTCCACCACCACAACCCCCTTCACGGTCTGGTAAGAAATAGAAAAAAATTTACCAAGCCTCCTATTTTGCTGCAGTCTGATTCTCATTCTGAAATAGGGTTGCCAGAGTTAGCAAATAAAAATGCAGAACACTCAGTTAAATTGCAGATAAATGACGAATTTCCAGTATATGTCATATATTGTGTGAGTTGTGTTTTTAAATTATTTCTTATTTATCTGAAATTCATACTTAACTGGGCATCCTGTATTTTATCTGGCAACCATGCTCTGAAATCTTAAACTACAAGGAGGTCTTTTCTCTTCCTGAAAACTTGAGTTGAACTTAGGTTTAGCACACTATACTAGGGGCTAAGGGTTGTAAAGTGATTATAAATCATAGATATGTCTTTATGACTGCATTCTTTCCTCATATTGGCCCCAGTTGAATCTTAACCAACTTAGCTTTTGTATGAGAGCCATCCCTAAAGATGACTTTATTCTGATGGCTCTGTTGATCTCTAACACATATTATTTTGTGACATGGCATTTATCTTCACTTTTAAAATTACCTACTGATGATTAATCTATATTTCCTTGGATATTTGAGTATGAGCTATTAGTAGCTTTTCTTTCATGCATTTTATGTTCAACCAACTACAGTTGTTTATAATGCATTTAAGCCTAATAAGATTAATTTTTATTTTCACCATTTCATAAACCTAAGTATAATTTTTCATCCAGGTCTGTAAGATGCACAAAACACAACTGGAAGTTGGATGTGAGCACCATGAAGTATATCAATCCTCCAGGCAGCTTCTGTCAAGATGAACTGGGTAAATATCATCTATATCGATCAACGTTTTCTGCTATTATTATTATTGGGATCCTTCTTGTCAACTTGTTTCCAATCTCACTTGAAGCTTTGAGTATATTCTGATTTTAAACTATGGACATTAGGTCTTTTAAAAATAATTAACACTGAAAATTCTAAACAGGATTTCTCCAAAAGATCCCTTCATTCATTCATTTGTTCAGTAAGTATTTGATGAGAACTTACCAGGTGTAAACATTGTATTGGGTATTAAGAGATACAAAGATGGGTAAGATAGAGTCAGTGTAAATGAGATGATATTAACATGAGGTGGTGGCAAAGACAAGCCTGTGAACAACTAAGATCAGGGATACTCTAGGTTTCTTTGGTACAGTGTACTATAGAATAGTGGCTCTGAATATTCTATCAGTGAAAACACACAAGATAGATATTCAAGTGCGTGATCTTTTCAACAGTTATAATGAAACTTCACAGTTTCAGTTGGGAAATAAAGTCCTTCAAATTCCATGGCTCTTTCTGGCATAGGTAAGATGCTACAGTTTACATGTGATTCCCGGTATGCTGGCTCCACTTCTACTTTTTCCTTCCTCCTACTCAAGAAAGCAGGTAGAAATATGAGTAAGGAGGGCTTAGTAATAGGAATAAATTTGTCTTTCACCTAAGTGATTAAAAGCGTGTTTTATCAGTAGAAAAAGTTACTTGGGAAGATTCTTAAAACTGCTCATGCACACTGTTTCAGAATGTCTGTTATAAGAATAAAAATATAGATTTGATCTAATTGGGGGAATCATAGAAAGCTTCATGCCAGAGATGGCATTTGTGTTGGGTTTTGAAAGATGGGCAGAATTTCATCAGGCAGAGAAGAGAAAGGAGGACATTTCTGGTAGAGGGGACAGCTTGGGCTGTTTTAGTTTATTTGGGGCCAAATGTGTAGTTTAGTTGGCTGGAGTACAGGGTATGTGCATCAAAGTAGTAGAACATAAGATTTCAAAGGTACATTGTAGGGAGGGCCTTGAATGTAGTTGAAGAATCATGACCTAGTCCAGAATGTTATTAAGTGTGTGTTAGGTGTAGTATTAGGCACTTTGTTTGAATTATTTCACGTTATCTTCACATTGACAATGCAGTAATGGGACTCAGTAATGGAGAGTCATTTTACCACCAAATTGTTCAACCCATCTGCCTCTGTGCCTGCACATCCTTCCTTGACTCCTGTGACAGTTGACAGTGGCTGCACTGACCCTGCTCCTATGGCTCGCCCTGCTCTCGCACCCTGGATCCCACCTCGCACCTACTTGAGGACTTCCCTCCTGCAACTGTCCTTCTCTCTCCTGTATCATAAATTTTGTCTTTGCCTATTAACCCACATGTACACACACACACACACACACACACGCACGCGCCCTAGTGTTCAGATAAGCCCTCTTATGTTTCCATTTCTCCAACTGTCTAAACAGCTAAACCCCTTGAAACAGGCATCTCACACTCATTGTCTCTGCTCCTTCCCCTCCCATCATCTCTCAGTGGAGCTTCCATCCCTACCACTCCGCCAACACTGCTCATGTCAAGGTCACCAGTTTGCTAAATTCAGTGGTCGCTTTGCCATGGCCATTGTACTCAGACTCTCGGCATGCAGCACAGCGGCCCACTCTCTCCTTAATATGCAGCTGACCCTTGAACAATGCGGTTTGAACTGCACGGATATTTTCCAATAGTAAATACTATAGGACTACACCAGCCAAGGTTGGTTGAATCTGTGGATGCAGAGGAACCGTGGTTAAGAAGGGCCAACTATTGAGTTCTACATGAATTGACTTCTTTTATATATATATATTTTTTATTTATTTATTCGGTTGTGCTGGTTCTTAGTTGTGGCATGTGTGCTCCTTAGTTGCGGCATGTGAGCTCTTAGCTGCAGCATGCATGTGGGATCTAGTTCCCTGACCAGGGATCGAACCCCGGCCCCCTGCATTGGGAGCACGGAATCTTAACCACTGCGCCACCAGGGAAGTCCCATGAATTGATTTCTAATAGGCATTACAAGCTGCAGCCAAAACAGAACTCCTAATGGCCAAGCCCAGCTTATCCCCAGACCTGTCCCTCCTCCAGCCTTCTCCATCTTGGTAAATGACGCTGCTTCCACTCAACTGAACAAAACCTGGTGGTCACTCTTGAGTCTTCTTTTTCCTTAAACCCCCATATCCAAACCATTAATAAATCCTGTGCCAAAACACCTTCAGAATCCATCCACTTCTCTCCGTCTGCACTGTCTCCAACCAAGTGCAAGTCACAGTCACCTTTTGTCTGCACAACTGGCCTCCCTGCTTCCAGCTTGCTTCCTGCAGTCCATCCTGCTTACAGCACACAGCTTGATATTTTATTTTATTTTTGTTAATTTAATTTTATTTTATATTGGAGAATAGTTGATTTACAATGTTGTGTTAGTTTCAGGCTGGTTAGTACCAGACTGATATTTTAAAAATTCAAATAAATTCATGTCATTCCCCTGCTTAAAACTCTCCAGTGAGCTTCCTATCACACTGAAGAAGGTGCATCCCTTTGACCCGGCAATTCCACGTCCGAGACCATATGCCTAAGATCTTAATAATCACTGATATGTCAAAAGATATGGCTATGAGAATGTTCATTCACAGCAATACTATCTACAAAAGAGAAAAATTGAAAACAATTTAAAGACTATAAATAATTCCACTGTGTCTTAAAAGTGATACTATTGAAGAAACTAAAATAATAAGAGTGATTTTTGATAAATAAAGCAGATTATAAATATTACATATAGTATGGCCCTATTCTGAAAAAACATGTACGCATAAGCACCTATGGATGGGGGCAGGCTGACCACTGGTTACCTGTGAGGGGAGCTGAATAGTGGGCTTCCTGGGCTGGACCTCCAGTCTGGGAACTTTGATTACACTACCTCTACATCTTTTTCAGGCTATAATTATTGTATATGGAATAGGCTATCAGGGCCAGTGCTGTCCAGGTGTCTCGGTGAGACCAACTCCTAATCACTTTTTAAAGAAGGGTCTGACCTGCAAAGGCATTCTCCCAGTTCCCAGAGCAGAGATGTCACTTACTGAGGTGCATGTCCTTTTCCGGTCACCCCCCAAAAGAGATAGAATGCTATTCTGGGGAAAGTTGCTAATTGCTTTGACTACAAGTTCATCCTCCCCCTGCCCCTCAAAGGGATGCCTCGGTTACTAGGTTCTTTTGCCAGTAAGCCTCATCCCATGTCTGTTGACCTAGCCTAGGAAACCTGCAGACTGCATTGTTAGCAGGAACTGTACAAATACTGTTAAATTTATTTGGCAGAAAACAGGTGAGAAGCAAAGGTTTGAACATATCAAACTGTTTGTGTAAGTGAAAGGACAATAGACTATCAACTTTATGAGTATGTAACCCAGAAATCTGCTTAGGGACCTTTATAAAACCTCTAAGTCTTTTGGACAAGACCTATAGTGAGACATTATAGCAAAGTGGTTAAGAGTGAATGGCGCAGGACAGCCTGGGTTCAGATCCTGATGCTCAAACACACAATTAAATGACTTGGGGCAAGTTAGTCAATCTCTTTGTTCTTTAGTTTCCTCACTAGGATATAATATTGGTAGTAACTATCTTATTGCGTTGTTGAAAGAATTTTCAAAGTGAGCAGCTGTTAAATTCTCAGAACTTGGTACACAGAGCATAATGTTTTATTTGTATATGTATGTCTCAAATAATCTGCACATCACCCCTGTAACTGGGACCTTAGGAGCAGGAGGAAGGGATTTCCCACCCAGCAGAAAATTGGATCAATTGGAAAATAGATCGAGGCTGGGAACTGATGCAGAGGGCTGATGTTTGCTGCTGTGGCAGGTGAAGGGCAGGGCTAGAGGTGGCAGCAGGGTCAGTGGAGGGCTGGAGATAACAAGACCCACTGAAGTTTTTAGCCTTTGCTCCAGTGAGGAAACGCTGTGAGAGTGGAAAATTTTGTTAACAGAGCCCACTTTTCAGTCCAGTGCTACTTACACTGTAGTGATTTCCTACCACACCCCAAGAAAGAGAAGGATGGCTTGATCTCGTACGAACTGAGATTATTTGATTTTATTATTATTATAAATAACAATATATGGTCATCATTAAAAAGGTAAAAGTCAGGAAAGTAGAAGGAAGAAGACGCTCACTTGCACTCCCATCACCTCAAGACAACACCTGTTTTGGTATCTTCCAGTCGTCACCGAGGTCCCCTTCCTTCCTCTCCCCAGCCCTCTCCTCCTCCTTCTCTTAACTGAGATATAATTCATATACCATAAAATTCACCTTTTTAGAGTGTGCAACTCAATGGTTTTTAGTATTTTCACATGTTGTGCCATTACCACCACTATCTAATTCCAGAACATTCTCATCATCCCCAAAAGAAACCTTGTAACTATTAGCAGTCAGTCCCATTCCCCTCTTCCCTCAGCCCCTGGCCAACCACTAATCTACTTTCTGTCGCTATGGCTTTTCCTGTATTGAACCAGGCTGGCATAAACCCCACTTGGTCATGGTCATAATTATTTTTTATATTGCCAAATTGTATTTGCTAATATTTGGTTAAGGATTTTTATGTCTATATTCATAAGGAATATTGGTCTGTAGTTTTTTGTGTGTGATGTCTTTGTCTGATTTTGGGATCAGGGTAGTAATACTGCCCTCATAAAGTGAGTTAGGAAGTGTTCCCTCCTCTTCTGTTTATTGGAAGAATTTGTGAAGTTTGGTATTGATTCTTCTTTAGACATTCGGTCAAATTCACCAGTGAAGCCATCTGGGCTTGGGCTAATGTTTGTGAAGTTTTTTGTTTACTAATTAAATCTCTTTATTTGTTATGGGTCTTCTCAGATATTCTATTTCTTCTTGAGTCAATTTTGTTAGTTTGTTTCTTCCTAGGAATTTCTGCATTTCATCTGGGTTATCAATTTGTTGATATATAATATTTATTATATTTCCTATGTTCTTTTTTATTTCTGTAAGATTGATATTAATGTCCCCCTTTTCATTCCTGATTTTAGTAATTTGAAACTTTTCTCTTTTTTCTTGGTTAGTCTAGCTAAAGGATTGGAAATTTTGTTAATCTTTTCAAAGAACAAACTTTTGTTTTCATTGATTTTCTCTTGTTTTTCTAGTCTCAATTCCGTTTATTTTAGCTCTAATTTTTTAATATTTCCTTCCTTTTGTTTGCTTTGGGTTTAGTTTGCTCTTCTTTTTCTAATTTCATAAGGTGGAAGGTTCGGTTTTTTACTTGAGATCTTTTTTATTATAGGTGTGTTCCTTTTATGCACTGCACTGTTTTAGCTGCATTCCATAAGTTTCAGAATATTATGTTTTCATTTTTCCTTGTCACAAAGTATTTTCTCATTTTTCTTGTGATCGTCCTCCTTAAACCATTTGTATTTAGAAGTATGTTGTCTGATTTCTACATATTTGTGAATTTTCCAACTTTCTTCTCTTATTGGTATCTAATTTCATTTCATCGTGGTCAGAGAACATACTTTATATGACTTGATCCTTTTTACTTTATTTTATGGCCTAACGTATGGTTTGTACTGGTTTGTGGAGAATATTCTGCATGTACTGGAGAAGAATGTGTATTTTATTGTTGGGTGGAGTGTTCTGTCTATGTCTGTTGGGTCTGGTTGGTTTATAGTATTGTTTGAGTCTTCTATTTCCTTGTTGATCTTCTATCTAGTTGTTCCAACTTCCAGTCATCTTTTTAAGCATACTTTTACAAATAATTATAATTATTCTATATATTAGTTTTGCATCCTTTTTTTTGTCTTGTTAATTTATTATATTAGTCATATTATGTCAGATTCTATATATACATAATTTTAAAGTATGCTTACATTAAATATTAACTTAAATAATTTATTTAGCCATTTCTCTGTTGTTGGAATTTAGGCTGTTCACAGATTTTTTTTTTTTTTTTTTTTTGCCATCAAAACCAAAACTGTGATCTTTCTGCTTAAGAACTTCTCTGTTTTTGGAGTTTTTTCTGTAAGATAGGTGAATTACTGGTAACAGGGTATGACTAATTAATGCTTTTACCCATATTTAACACCTCATACATCGTAACATAAAGATGGGCTTCACATGGACTAATAGCCTAAATGAAAAAGGTCAGACTGTAAAAGTAACAGAAGAAATGTAGAATATCTTTGTGACCTAGAAATTGGTAGCACTTCCTGACTCTTCAAACAATACTTCAGAAGTACAGCTCAAAGGATAACCCCCCCACCAAGACACACACACACACACACACACACACACACACACACACACATGTACACACACACACAAAACCCTGGTGAATGTGATTTCATCAGCACTAAAGATTTCTGCTAATTGGAGGACACCATGGACAAAGTTAAAAGACGTATGACAGTTTGGGTGACTATTTTGCAATATTGGCAACCAACAAGGGAATATTATCTAGCATATAGGAGGAAGTAATGCAAATTGACAAGAAAAAGATAGGAAACCCAATATAAAAATGCAGAAAGGATATGAACTAGCATTTTACAGAAGAATCCGCAAAGGTCAATAAGCCCATGAAGATATGCTCAAACTCGTTAATTATCAGAAAACTGCAAAGTAAAGCAATGAGGTGTTACTCTATGTCTTTTTGACTGATAGAAAGAAACGAAGGTGCCGCAGAATGTTGTCAGAGATATAAGGGTATAGAAATAGTCATGCCTGTGGTGGGAATGTGGCTGGTACAGCCACGCTAGAGAGGAACCCGACAGTGACTAGTCAGGGGAGGTTTATGAATACGCCATGACCCATCACTCCCATTCCTCTTTGTATACCAAAGAAACCTTGTTGTGGCAGAGTCTATGGGTCCACCACTGGGAGAGTGAATCAGTAAAATGCGGTGAACCAGGGAATACTAAACTGCAGTTAGAGGAAATGGACTAGATGTACATGTGGTAACATGAATGAATCTTAAAAACAGGGTATTGAGTGAAAAAGAGTAAGAAACAGACTGGAGACCCAATACCGTTTATATAAACTAAAGATGCACATATACAATATAATACATATTTTGCATGACCCTTCAAATTGTAGCCTGTAGGGGAGGAGGAGGAAATAAGAGTGGGAAACAGAGATAAAGGGAATAAGTAAGTTAAGTAAGTAAGTAGCTTTGCCTGGACCGAATATCATGTGTCATGAACTGAAAAATATGATTAGCACAGTCGTCTTTACTTGAGGTACTAAATGAATGAATGAGTCCATTATTCATTCATTCATTCTTTAATATGTATTGCATTACAATCCATTTTTTAGAATGAACCAGTTTTTGTTCCCTCTAACTAGTTAATAAGCCTGCCTTTTCTCTTCATGCCTTACCAGCTCAGGGCATTCTTACTTTTTCAGACTTTCCTCGTTTGAGTCAAAAAGAGCATTGTTGTTTTAAATTACACTTGTTTCTCAAATATGTTGCTAATATTTTCCAAACATGTTTGCCAATTTTCTTTGGTGGTAGAACTTTTTCATTTTACATTTGTATCTGTTCAGATTTTCCACTGGAATTGTTTCCATTGCTATTAAACTTAGAAGTCCTCCCTTTGATATTCTATTTTTTCATACTTTTTAACCACTTGGTTGCTTTTCTTTGTGTCTTTAATCAACTGGAATACTTAGCTAAACAGTTGCACAGCACCGTTGTTAGATAGCCCTTCCTTTTCCACCAATCTATGATCCCACTCTTAGAATATTAAACTGTTATTTAATTAGGATCCTCTCCTTGACCGTCCTTATGCCAATAATCAATGATTTAATTATTACAGTTTTCTAAAATGTTTTTGCTCTAATTCTTCTTCATTATTCTTCCTTATAAAAAGATTTTAATGAATTCCATTTGTTTGTTCTTCTGGATAAATATTAAGTTATAACCCAAATAACCTAGATTGCATCAGTTTGTGCAGTCAAAATAAGGATAACACATTCTCCTGCTTTATAGAGGCAGGGAGTTGGCAGATGTTATGCTTTTCTTCCATGCATAAATGCATTATCTTTGTGCGAGGGGCATAAAAACTTTTATGGTGTTTGCTTTGAAATAATAGTTAAGAGTTACAGACTCTTATTTTTTTCTGCTTTTCTTGAGAGAGAACAATTCTAAAGAAGGAAAATCCTTAAGAGTGGATATCAATGCAGTTTTCTGAGAGTCTTCCATAATGCCTTGTATTTTCGAAATGGTATTTGCTAGTATATAATTTTGTTTGTCCAATACTGAACTTTCTTTTTAACTCTTCATTCTTGGAAGGTAAAATAATTGCCATAATAATTATATTATTTTTCAAATCCCTTCTCTGTGCCAGGCATAGTGCTAGACACTATAGGATTTATTATATAATTTAATCCCTACAACAACTCTGCAAAGTATGTATCATGATCCTATTTTACAGATCAGGAAACTGCAGCCCAGGAAGCTGATAATAGGCAGCCCAGTCATAATCCCAACCCAGATGTTTCCAAATCCAGCATTCTTTCTATTTCATGACACTGTTCTCTGGCAATCATATAGCCTGGAAATAATAATATGTATCTTTATTATATCACTTGCATTTTCAAGGACATAGTTTAATAAGAATAGTGCTATTAAGCATCCTTTGTGTGTTCCTGATTTTATTAAGAAAGCCAATTGTGTTTTACTATTAAATAAGTTGATAACTATTACTAGGAAAAATATTAATTAATATGCTTCTATTACACTCTTAAGCAATATTTAAAAGGTGTAAAAATAACAGAGTGAACAACCATGTGCCCAGTGCTCAGCTTAAGACATAAAACATTAACAGCAGAAGATCTTTAAATACCTTTCCTTGATCATATTACATACCCCCTCATCCCCCAGAGGTAATCACTCTTCTGAATTTGGGGTTTCAGGATAGTGATTCTTAATTACTGTATTAGTTACATTCACAAAAGGAAAAAAGATGGCACCCTCAAATTGGGATGATTTGTAGAGCGTGTTTTCATCAAAGGATATTTTATAAGGTGTGGATGTGGGAGAATCACAGGGAAGGTGGAGTAACCTGGAGTTGATAACAACCAAATTATCTGTCTTTAGGCCCAAAGGGATGAGGGGGGAGCAGTTTCCAGAATCTGGAAGAAGAGAGAGTCATAAAGAATTGGCTTCTATGAGATGAGCAGTGACCTCTGTCCATGCCCAGAGCATAACTAGTTCAAGGTGACCTTACAGGGAAAGAGGCAGAGGTATTAGCGACCCAACCTCACTGAGTTCTCTTACCATCTCACCCTGGAGCTTCCCAATAGCCAAACTCACCTAAAAGGAGGAGAGAGTGGGAACCCTTTGATGTGGTCCAGCTAAGTCAACCTCCTGAAGGAGACAGTAGGTGGACAAGGGTGGAGACAGGTAGAGAAGAGGGGGTTTGTAGGGACCAACTGAAGCTATCTGGTGCGATCATGTTTCTAGCTTTTAAAATGCTCTTTTAAAAATGAAAAAGTAGGGGCTTCCCTGGTGGCGCAGTGGTTGAGAGTCCGCCTGCCAATGCAGGGGACACGGGTTCGAGCCCTGGTCTGGGAGGATCCCACATGCCGCGGAGCGACTAGGCCCGTGAGCCACAATTGCTGAGCCTGCGCGTCTGGAGCCTGTGCTCCGCAACAAGAGAGGCCAATAGTGAAAAGGCCCGCGCACCGCGATGAAGAGTGGCCCCCACTTGCCACAACTAGAGAAAGCCCTCGCACAGAAACGAAGACCCAACACAGCCATAAATAAATAAATAAATAAAATTAAAAAAAAAAAAAACTAATTTAAAAAAAAAAAAAATGAAAAAGTAATATACTTTATTTGGGGCTTTTGTTGAGATAATCTTATATCTAAATTTCCCAACTTGAGGTGCCCAGTCTGGGCCGGAGCAGTGCCTGGGTTGGGAAAGGGGGCTGTGCACCCCAAGAGAGTCTTGGGAGACATGGAATGATGACCATTAATTAATCAATTAACTCAACAGATATTTA